>NC_132937.1:51902904-53138738 GCF_034638445.1 Ciconia boyciana
GGCTACTAAAACTTTTCCATTTTCTTGCAGCAGTGCAAAGTACAGCTACCCAGCCTCTAATCCTAAAAGTAGATCAGATAGGGGGAAAATGGCAAGGATACTGTACTGGGTGTAGGTGTCAAGGTGTTGGTAGGGGGTGGCTGCAGAGGTAGCCTCTGTGGAAGAGTTTGGGGCTGCCCCGTGCCAGACATAGATGGCTCCAACAGACCCATCACAGGACACCGCTGAACCCATCAGCCAAGCTGGTGACACCTTGGGGAAAATGTATTTAAGAATGAGCAAAAAGCACTGCACAGGCAGTGAGGAATGAGGAAAAACATCTGAGAAACAGCCCTGCAAACACCAAGGTCAGGGAAGAAGGAGGTGGAGGAAGAGCTGGAGCAGAGATTCCCCTGCAACCCCTGGAGGAGACCACACTGGAGCAGGTATTTCCCTGCAGCCCATGGAGAGGACCACACCAGAGCAGATATCCATACTGCTGCCCATGGAGGACCCCATGCTGGATCAGGTGGTTATTTCCTGAAGGACTGCAGCCTGTGGGAGGGACACCACTCTGGAGCACGGGAAGAGCATGAGGAGGAAGAAGCAGCAGAGAGGAGCTGTTATGAACAGACCGTAACCTGCTATTCCCCATCCCCCTGTGCTGCTTGGGAAAGGGGTGAGGTAGAGGATTTGGGAATGAAAGACTGAAGTTGAATCTTGGAAAAAGGGAGAGGTGGAGGGAAGGTGTTTTGGTTTTTGTCTTTGTTTCTCATCCAACTCTATTTTTAATTGGCAATAAATCAAATAAATTTTCCGCAGGCCAAGTATGCTTTGCTTGTGAGGATAATTTTTAAGTGACCTCCCTGTCTTTATCTCGATCCACCAGCTTTTTAATATTTTCTCCCCCCTGTCCTTTTGAGAACAGGGAATGAGAGAGCAGCTGGGTAGGGGTCTGGCAGCCAGCCGAGGTCAACCCACCACAGACACAAAAGGAGAAATTCTGGTTTCAAGAAAGTTGAAAGCAAACAATGACACAACCTTCAGGTCAGCAAGGAGTGATTTTGAACAGTCAGATCTGGTTCCTCTAAAGGAGTTGATAAGCTCTGTAAGGAACCATAGTTAGTCTCCAGCACACACACACAAAGAGTTCACCTACACAAGCTTCACCTAAAGTGCGAATAGTCTGATGGGGAATGAAAAAAATACATTATTTTTTGAGAAAATTAGGCCCAGATAGAATTCAGGAAATATTTCTTTGCTCTTTCAGTAGGTTACTGAAACAATCAAACTTTTAAAAGTAAATCAAAGTTTAAGATAAAAACTGTGGGAGTCTCTCAAACAGAAATCAACAGTTTAAAACTAAACCTGGATAAAGTGCACAGTTCATTTTCAAAGTGAAAGGTAGAGTTTGATATCCATCAATCCATTTAGTTTCAGAGCCGAGAACATTTTATTTCTACATAGAATTAAACGGTCTAGAAACTAAACCTCCAAAAAATTCCTGCATCTATCACTTCGACCATTACCATGTTTACCTATTCCTTTGCACTTTCTTATCAGTCAGTCAGTCCTCAGCAGTAACACGGAAAGACAATAGCAGAAGGAATTCAAGCATTACTTGTTCACAAACAGACATCAGCCAAAGGCATTAAGTAACACAGTATGGCATCAGTCTGGTTTGAACACCAATTATGACACTTAGTTAATTTCTTCCAGGTATTCCTATTTTGATATGAATATAGTTTTTGCATCTGACTGAAGAACAGCTTCAAGAAAATATTCATATTTTACTTAAAGACAAGAGATGAAGAATCTCCCATCTCTTTGGTTGCTTATTAGTAACATTAATGTTTAAAAAAAAATCTTTTTTTTCCATTTCAATTGCCCAGCTTCAGCTTATAGACATTTTCCTAATATTTTTTATCATGTATATTTGATAAAGAAAACAGGCCGACCTCTCTAAATTTCCCACAACAATGCTTTATCCTGAATTCCAAGTGTATCAAATCTTTCTTCCTCCAAGATTTTTTTTTACTTTAGAAGTTCACCTTTGAACTATTACAGGACAACAGTGTTGTTTTCACTATCATTGCAGATACATGTCAAAGCCACAGCACTACTGCTCGTAGGTCAGGTAAAAGGGCTTACTCACCCTCTTTATCCGATGTTGCTTCAGGGCTCAAGCTGACTAGTTTGCTCTTTACATGTATTAAAACTTTTGGAAAGCCATCACTGCCATAATGTTCAGTACTTCTTGTACTGAATATGTGCTGTAGTCCAGCCCCTTGGTTTGTTTGTTCTGATTTTGTTTACCAGAACCTTTTGCTGTTAGTTTCAGCCTCCTTTATAACATTAATTTGGCTGGGTTTTTTCCAGTTTTTTCAGTTCTCATTAGTCTTTATGAAATAGTTATTTTTCAACCTACCAAACTACCCATTCAAACATAACACTTTTTCAGGCGTTTGGAACTTCCTTAGTGCTCAATATTTATTAAGTAAATATATTTGCAGATATAAATAGCTTTCGACTCTCTTTAAAACTCCTTTCTGGCCCTGTGTGTTATTTAGTTACTGGCTTTTGCAAATAGTTAGTGCTCTTCTTCCTCAGTAAAGGAATGATAAGCATGTCAGCATCCTGATGACATCAGGGACTTTATTCTGCTTCTTTCCAAATAGGAACACCTTTAATGGAGCACTTCCCTGGAACCATTATGTCTTTTCAGCATCATTATGAAACTTCTTCTATCTCCATTTGGTAATGGCCCTGTTTCACTGCAAGGGTTTCTTTGTTCCTAGCGTATTCTGGCTCCTTCTTATTCTGAGCCCTGCCAACCGTGTTACTTTCCTTAATATCCTTCATTTCCTGCTATCATTTTTGTCGTGTTACATCTCTCCCTTTTTGTCCATTTTTTAGCAGACAGCTCCACTTCCCCACTAAAGTGAGATGAGATTTTATGCAAAGTTGTCTCTTTCTTTGCGGGCAGTCTGGGTTTCATAGCTATTTAATAAATGTTTCAACTGCCTCAAGAAATCAGAAGACTATGTAAACATTCTCTATGCTTTCCTTTTTTTTTCTGTCTTTCCTTTTTTTTTTTTTGAAACATAGCAATTCAAATTTGTCAGAGAAAAGAAGACGTGCCAGATTATTTTATTTCCATTTGAGAGGATCGAAATCCTACAATTATTCATGGAAGTGCTCAAGTCAGAAAAAAGAAGTCTTGCAAGGTCACTGTGAAAATGGTTTTCAGACTAGAATTAAATTTCTTACTGTTTTGTGCTGGATAAGTTAGTTGATCTCCAGGAAAAAAAGGCTAGTCCAGTCAGCACAAACCTAATCAGAAGATAAATATCTTGTAAGTGTTTAAGGTAACAAAACATACACCAAATGAGGAGATTTAAGTTGTTACAGCAACAGAAGTTGCAACTCATGTTAGACATGTTAATAGCAAGAGATGGGGTAGCACTTGGCTCTAAGAACATCATCTGCACGTAATTATGATGTAACAAATTCTGGACTCATGTGCACCATACAAATCCCTTCACAATTACTGACATAGATGCTGAACAGACTGAAGAATGGCAGCCACTTGTTCAATAGTGACTAAAGCCATTTCTTAATTATTTTCAGAAGATGCTCGGGTTTTCTATTCTGTCCTATTGACCTAGGCACCAACTCCCACTTAGCAGTTGTGAATTTCTTTTGTGTTATTTATAGTTTTTATCAAATCCTTCAGAGCTGCTTATTAATCCTTTAAGAAAGACGGTTGATTCAGTAACTTAGAGATAGCACTTACCCCAACTCAAATTTCCTAGTCATCTGAGAATCTTCTTCTACAACAAACCTTCCAAAAGAGATCAAAATCTTCTCCTGCTCACATAAATGGAAAGTAGATAAGTAGAGGAAGCACAACAGTATAAACAGGATTAAGAGGCAACCTCATTTTAATTTCTACAAGTCATGTTGAGCTTATGGTTTTGAAAACTATTTCCCAGATATGTACTTCCTACAGCACCTAAAATTATAGAAGATCATAAGATCATTAAACACCTAATTCATATCTTATATGCCCTGGTAAAATTTGCCAGTTAAGTCCAAAAACATAGGCCTTTTACTACAGCTAAGGCGTTCATTGTTCATTACCCATTACCCATGAAAAAAGGTAAGTCCCAAATGACTTGGGACTTCAAAACAATTTAGTCTGACTTCATACCAACTTTGTATTTGCTAAATAGATCTCTCCTCTTCTTCCTCAGAAGATTAAAAAAAAAAAAAAAAAAAGAAAACGAACAGCATTCTCAAAAACTAAGTGTATGGCTTGACCATGTAGGAAACCTCTCATTATCCTGGAGCTGTTGGGTGATAAACATGAGCCACGCTGGGTAAATGAGCCTGCATTTTATTCTGGTCTTCAAGATGTTACAAATGAAACTTTGTGCTAAAAGAAATGTAATCTTTGTGTCTTTTGTGTATGAGTCATCTCCCTCAAAACTTTGAGACCAGTCTTTCCTATTATTATTAATATTTCCACAAATATTAAAGTAGTGCCTAGAGGTCCTACCTGGAGATCTGGAATTCACTGGGTCAGGTACAGCACATGTGCCTAAGTGAAGGGGAAAAAAAAAGATTAAAAAGGATAGTTTCTGATCCCAGCAGTCAAATACAGTCAACAGATGGTGGAGAGTACGAAGGACAGCACAACAACCTAACTCTGTCTCATCTGTCTTAGGAACATTTCAAGCTTCAGACATATTCAGGTAGAAATCCCATGACTTGGTACCACATTTTGTTTTTCTCTGAAGCCCTTAGATGTTGATAAACATTTACAGAAAATAAATGTTCAGTCAAGCAATAAACTGGATCAATCATGATGACAAACAACTGAATGAATAAACAAAGGAACAGCCCTAAGGTATCAGTTTCCAAGAAATTAAAAAGAAACAAAATACTACGAAATGGAAGGGCTGGTGCAACAAGACAGGAGGAAGGTTTCACTTAAGTGGAAAAGGTGCAGTTTTTGACAGCAAAACAATGGAGAAGCATCAGGCAAGACCAACATGAGTGTGCTCCCCCTGCCTTCCTTGATCTCTGCAAATGGCAAATCAGGCCATAATCCACTCCATTGACAGCAGTCCATATCTTCACCTTATACTGTTTGCCCTGCAGACTTGTTCAGGTCACGTCTGCTGCGCTCTTGGAAAAGCTGTTCAGCTGCAATGTGCGACACCGTTCTGTGGGACACTTGTTTTAGTTTAAAGTTGGTTCACATTTGCTTGTGAGCTGCCTTGCCATACAGATGTACATCTCTTCAGCTTTTTTATTCTGATCACTTTCAATGAAGCCATACTTCAGAGAACATTTTTCATGGTGTTATATACCAGCACAGAATTATGCCAAATGAACAAAGGCTTTCACCTGGGTTCTGAACATATGGTCAAAATGGTAACAGAATTATGATGATCATGCAAAAATGTGTGAAGGAACATCAACAATCAGGTAATTTGATAATTCAATCACTTCACTTCCTCCAGCTGAAGAATACTTCTGCCTATTAGTATATCAACATCACTGAAATAGCTGAAGAGAAAGAAAGAATTTAATACAAAAGGTGAAAACAGTAAATCAATATAATGTCAACAAATTGTAAGTAAACACTCAATTTTGGGAACTTTTCTCTATTCTCCAATTAGTCCTGGGTGTGGATTTCAATGTTTCCAGTGTCCTACTGTGGAGGCAGTGCACTGTTTGTATTGGATCAGGCAGCTCTAACCTCTACCCCTAGGTACAGAACCCATATATGGAGTAAAGTACTTTTCAGGGGAATTTTTATCTTTTTCCAAAGTATCAAACTTGTCAAATACATCAGTTAAATAAGTCTTCACTGGAGCAACTTTGCACTTTCCCAAGTTCCTCTCCAGAGAGGCAGCTGCAGCAGTAAAATCCAACCTAATGCTATATTTTTAGCAATGCAAAGTCTATAGCCTCTGGTTTTGAAGCAGGAGTCCTCTATATTTCTTTTCTTCCTACAACTGCTAAGGTGATGACATCACTGGAAAACATATCCCTATATTTATTTCAAACCCAGGCCAGACCTTCTGCTTAATCAAAGGCAAGTTGTGGGAAGTTAGATGATTCTACATATTTCGGTAACAACCAAGCAGACCAGTACTAGGAGCCAATGCAAACCAGTGAATGTTTTGATTCTTTGCAAGGGTTCTGTCTTGCAAGGAAGCTTTGCCTGTAGATGAAGTGGTTTTGATTCCTTCATTCAAGCTAGAACACTCTAGGTTGAAGGATTTGAGTTCCAGCAAAACTCTTAATATAGTCAAGTGACTCCCATGTAGAGAGAGAGCACTGATCATCCACTTCAGGCTGAGTGAAAACAACCTGTGTTAGAAGGCTCCAAAATCTGCTTCTTCCAAAAATGTGGATTGAGTTTGTAGTAATAGTTTCTTGCTTATCTTAATGAGAACACCAGAAACCTCAGTGAACACTGGAGGTTCTGCAGTCACCTGCTTAATTTCCCATAAGCTAAATAAGTAGACCATACAAAGAAGTGCTGTTATCCTATTTGACCACATAGAAAACAAGATACCGGAAGGTTCAAGTCTAACTATTCCAGCTTTCAGTCTCTACAGGCCTTCATTTTGAAAATGATTGTTGGGAATCATCATTTAACAGACCATGCTGAGAGTACTCCCAGTTAAGCCCTTGGTGACATATATAAAATCCTTTTAAAAATCTCATGTCACTTGTCACCAAAATAAATACACAGAGTGCACAGTTGCCCATAGCTTCCAGTTTTTCATGCCCCATTGACTGAAGACTCCCCAGAGGACTAGCATAGAGGAAGATGGGGAACAAGTGGCTGACAGCGAGGTGTGTGCTGACTGCTTACAGGTGCTCTGCTTTTCCCAAGGAGCCCCAAAGACACATGAGTCCTTGAGGCAGCTCAGGCTGGTGTGATTTGGTGTCAAATTCATCTAAAATTTTCTGCTTGCTACCAAACTATCTGTTTCTGTACTTTCAGGTCTACACCACGTACCCACACAAAAAGGGGATGAAGGGAAGGCAAGCCAAAAAGATCTTCCCAGTCTTTGCATCCTACATCAATATGAAAACAGGCAGCAAACATCAGATAATTTGGAAGACGGAAGTTTTACCTGCAAATCAAATGGAAAGTTCACTGTGTTTTTCTCTAAGCAAAGCCCTGAAATTATACTGGCTTCAAGGGGTATTTTTGTTTATGAAACCACATTAACAATTGTTGAGTCTGAGTGAACTTTATAACCTCCAGCAGCTGCACCATGCTCTGTGCTTCACTGAGCGTTATTGATAATGATTGTGGGCTGACTCATGGCCCTCAGGAAGTGGCCAGATTATTTTTTTTTAAAGCAGATTTTTTGTTCTGCCCAAATTTCTCTACACTGTATAGGTGTCATCAGTGTGCCTGAAGAGTGGCGCACAAGACCAAGGGCAGAGCATTTAAGTTTGCAGTCATTAAACAGGGGTGGAGGGTGAGAGTAGAGATTGAGCTCTTCCTTATGGACTCTTTTTAATATTTCTGTCTTTAAGCCCCTGCACATTTTGTGGTACAGCAGCTGGGACCTACCTCAGTTCTGCACACAGCAGCAGCCACTGATGAACTTTGTGCCAGGCACAGAGCACAAGCCCATCCTGGGGCAGGCTCCTGACCCCAGATCCCATCTCTCTGCTCTCTCAGCCGGGGAGCTTGTCCACCCATGGCAGCCACTGAAGCACTGAGCCCCTGAGGCACTGCCCATCCGAGGGAACAGGGAGCAAATCTATCCTGAAGCTGCTTCAAGGTGCAATTAACTGGAAACATTCCCTTTCCATACCAGTCCTTCCTTCATTTTTATAGCTTATTCCCAATCCACAGTTTCACTGTAACTGCTAGACAAGTTCATTCAGAGCATAATTTCGCCTTATACTATGCTTACCCTGCAGTAATTTTCCCCTCACTGGATACTGCCAAGCAGGATCTGCAGACACTGGACCCATTGCTCCAGCCATGCTTAACAAGGCCCCTCAGGAAGTTTTTTTGTTTACCAGCATTTGTCAACCATCTTTGCAAAGTCTTTCTCCCTCTCATCACACCCCTGGAGCAAACACATAGAAGTGAAATCATTTCTGCCTACAAGTTTACAATCACCTTGACTGTTTCTCCAGGACAAAACACCCCAGGCCCCAGCAGCCACAGATACAGGTACCGCAGACCCTGAGCTTTTATTTATTTTAGCAATCAGTGTTCAAAACAGGAGTTAAGTGCAACCAAGGCAGAGCAACCTTCATCTGAAGATGTAATTCTGAGACAACTGAGCCCAGCAGGTCTCACCTTCTCCTGAGGCAGCAGGTCAGCCAAGCTCAAGTCAGGCTGGAGAGGGGCTCCTGACACTGTGGCACCCTGGCATAGCCGCTCCTCTGAAGAAGGGGTGCTGTTGGAGGTGAAGGAGAGGGGAGGGAAGGCACGCCTGTCATCTCTGCAGGTGCCCTTGGTGCTCCTGTGGGGCTCTGACACTCTTTTCCCTCTGCTGCTCCCTGAGACAGGAAGGGACCCTCCTAGAGCTCCTGCTCTGCCTCCTCCTAGAGCTCCTGCTCACCCACTGCATGCCACCTCCCTCCCTGGGGCAGAGGCATGCTACTCCACCACCTCTCATCCTCAGGAGGGACAAGGAGGACACATGGCACAAGGGAAGCATTATGGGAACTGCCACTGTGATTAATATCCAGCTGAGATTGTGGGGAATGGTAAGTAAGGAGTCTGAGTAAATGAAGAAGAAGGGTAAAGGCAGGAAAGGGGAGGGGGTGCACTGAGCATGCTGGAGAAGAGGCTTGTGAGCCCATGGGAAGGCCAGGACAAGGGCTGGCAGCAGGAGTTGTTTATGAAGCCAGCTGTGAGTCTGGATATGTCAGCTGTCTGTCTCTCCAGTCCCCAGCACCCTGGGAACACAGAGTTTTGATGTCTCACAGGGGGATGCTGTGCCCAGCCTTGGAAATTTCCTCCCTGAGCATAGGGCAAGACTCTTTATTTTCCTGTCTTACCCTGATATCGTCCTCCTGGGACCCTCCACACAACTATCAAATTGCAAAGGGAATTAACTTATGTTTTTATAAGATAGCAGGGCTTTCTGTTCCTCACATCATTCCTTGCATGAAACCTCACGGGTCTGAACAGAAGTGTTATAAATCTACAAAATGCTTGGAAGAGGTCTCCCACATCTGCTTCAAAACCTAACGGTGTGACAGGAAAACTAGTTACTAGAAGGCCATCATTGTACCACTCACTTTATCTTCCCTATTCCACTCTTTATTTTAAGAAAACACTGAGTGCATGGAAATAACTTTTTCCAGTT
This sequence comes from Ciconia boyciana, assembly GCF_034638445.1. Lineage (NCBI taxonomy): Eukaryota > Metazoa > Chordata > Aves > Ciconiiformes > Ciconiidae > Ciconia > Ciconia boyciana. The sequence continues at coordinate 51,912,258 of NC_132937.1, forward strand.
TGCAGACCTGAAATTTTTTCTAACGGGCACTGTATAGTAAAATGGAGCCTGTTGACAGTAAGTTTTCTTTCCTTAATTGCCTTTCACAGCCCCTACAGAAGTATTCCAAGGACCCCAGGGTTTCTTACGACCACAGATTGAAAGCCGCTAGCCTAGAGGAACACATGACAGCAGGTGCTGTCAAAGCTTCCTAATGATACACCAGTCTGGGCTTGCCAGAGCCCTATGGCTCTTGCTGCTGACTGCTCCTGAGCAGAGCGACCTTGGTAGCCATAATGGGACATTCAGCCTTATGTGATGCTAGCATAACATGCCCAGAAGGCACTAAGTAAAGACTGTCTAACAGGCGACCATCTGATGGCAGCTACTTTTGCATGACCAGCTTAACTCACTTCCCCATCCTCTAAAGTGCCTTAACTCATCCTGGGTCCACATATTAATATTTCGAACTTGTGCAAGCTCTGAAGTCTGGAGCACTGTCTTGGCTCACCACAGCATGCAAGGCACAGCTAGGACTCAAATGCTGGTCAAGGACATTGTGTTAACATGAAGGTCTGCTCCAGAAGCCAGACTTATGGAAAAACATACTCGGTCCATTCACATTTTACAGATGACCCTAAAATCCAGAAATTTTTGAGCATTCCTCTACTTTTGGAAATTTCTCAGTCTACCTTTGCTTGGCTTTGTGTTTTTTCAAACCCATTTCTTTTTTCCCTTGTCTGGGTGTTCACAAATTATTCTGACAATACAGGGAACCATTTGAGAGGTTTTGTTTGTTTTTTAAAGAAAATTTCTCTGAGGCAGAAGAATCTATAAATGAAAGCCACTAACTGGCCAGAGAAGCACTGTAAAATTTTAATAAATCTTTAGAAGGAGAAAACAGTGGAAGATCTTTTTCTTCATGGATGCAAGAAAACAGTATCTTTATAAATGGCTGTAAGGGAGAAAGAGCTGAACATCAAGATAAGCAGCAACAGTGTGAGGAGAAAGTGGGTAAAAAAAAAAATCCTTGCTACAAACCTGAAGGTTTGAATAATACACCAGAGAACTCAGCGCAAAGATAAACTGGTGCATGAAACAAGGAGCTGCAGGAGAGCCTGAATATTATACAAAGTTAGTAAAAAAATCTTCAGAAGTACTTGCATAGGCTCAGTAGGGAAGCTGATGGAATCGTGTAATCACAGATACTTGGTTTTTATTTCACAATAAAAACTGGTTTCACTGGCTGGCTTAGAAAAGCAATGCTCATGTCACTATAGAACATAAATACGTAAAAGTCAGTTCACTTACAGGCAGGCTACTATGTGCTAAACCACATTATGAATGTAAATTTAGCACTCTGAGAAATGATCAGTGTGTTTATGGTGCATGGTGATCAGCATGGTGATATAGTTGATTCACTAATAATCTTAACCCATTTTTAATCCCAATAATGCCATTTAATACCAATGTGCAACCTGCTAAGTGCATAATTGGTTGGTATACCAAGAAGGCTCCAGGGCAACTTACATGCTATATCTCAGTCACTGTAACTTTAGCCACAGGCAACCTGGAAGTTTGTATTCACATCTGTGTTTACATGGTGTAGACCAACTAAGGTATACAACTTCACAGACAGTTCTGAACAGTTCACAGGAAATTAATAGGAAGTTCCTCACTGTGCTGATGCTCACTCTGAGGCTGAGCTCTGTCATGCTCATTACTCTCCAGAAAACCTTTAAAAAACTTGACTTGATTACTTGGGGAGGCATCATGTTACATTTAGTTTATTTTCTTATTACTAAGTGTATTTTATAGCAATTGTGGTGTGTGTCCTCCTGTTCAAAACCAAAACAAACTAGCATACATTAGGCATTTCAGGTGTTACATGCAAAGTGAATTCTCACATCACATTATTTTAAAAGGGGGGATGGGGACAGAAGGAGATCAAGCTACCTAAAAAAAAAAAAAAATCTTATCTTTGTATTCTTGTCTCCATGAAACAGAAAAATGTACTAAACTTCTGAGGGTTTTCACCAGTCCAAGTTTTCTGGGCTGTGAAACAAATCCACTGTAAGTAACTGTGACATTAATCAATATACTGCAGCAGAAAAATACACTGAGGGAAATATTTCAATCTCAAATAATTTGTGAGCGAAGTGTTTTACAACCAGAATTATGTCTGAAAAGTGTTTAAGTACTAAAGCCCCCACTTACCCTTGGGTGACCTCATTGCATTCAGAGGCATTTCAGCAGTCTAACTGGGGGCACCGTTTGTTTCTTGAAACATCAGTAATTATCTGATCAGAGAGTTTTTGAAAATTGAATAGACAGCTGCTTACAATTGATATGGTTCCAGCTTCACAGTGCTGCAGTGCTTGACTTGTCAGTTATGGGGAGATATATCTTTTATCCCTGCCCCAGTCCTGTTGTGTATCAGACTTCCTTGCTTGTCTACCCACAGCAATGTATGCTGGTTTTGGCAGCCTACAGTGTTGCTAAATATAGTCAATGGAGACCATTGTTTTAGTAGTGAGCATCAGCTTAGCAAGCAGAAACAGTTATGTACTGCTTTGAACACTTCCTTTCACCCTAAGGCGCCCGCTTTAGGGGAAAAAAAAAACCAACTCACAAGTTAAGACCTGGAAATCCACATTCACCTAAATTAAGGTGTCTTGCCAGCAAGGCTGAAAAGTGTTTGGATCAGCAAGGCCTGATCCAATCCTCATTAAAAATCAGCTGAGGGATTTCTGTCGACTCCAGTGGCATCAGATCAACCTCCTAGAGGAGCAGGTTTCCCCCCCTCCCTGTTTTAAGCAGCAGCTTCTGTTTAGGGACCACATAACAGCATGTGCAGAGGCCAACTGCAAATCAAGCTTGATATGAAGGACTGGTGGTGTTGTCACAACCTCCCATATTTTTTAAAGCTTCGTATTTTACAAGTAATATCCTGTAACTTTGTTCACTCCATTCTTTGTCTGGCGAACATCCTGATACTCTAGACAGAGTAAGAAAAGTGGACCAGAGTACTATGTAATGATGAATGCTACAAAAGGTAAATTGAGTTCAAGACACTTTGTAGTTTTGGACAGATCTTTACAGCTCTCAGCAGCTGTCAATCAACATTTGTGGGTAATGGCCTTGGTAATAGTGGCTGATCTCATGCCAATAAGGACCTTAAAGAAACCATCAGTGGATGCTCTAAAGATACATTTGTCAGGCAGCAGTAAGATAGCTCTTCTAATGCAGTTCCCTTTGCTAGATCCTGCTTGCATCTGTCAAATTTTGACCAACAATGCCAACAGTGTGCCTTAGACTGCTCTCCGTTGTTAAGTCTCAGTAGATATGGTTCTGCCGTTCCTGAGGCTGACATACTTACCCTATCTATGAAACAATCCTGTAGTTACCTTACCAGAAAGACTTAAGGCTGCTGCTCTTTTAAGTGGAGATGTGAGAAGGGGCAGAAGAGTTACCTGGATAGCAGTGATGAGCCTTTTTTTCCTCCAGCGAAGTACAGACAAAATTTGGTTCAGTCCTGAGCATTCAATAACCTTCTTCTGTTCACAGACACTCATGGATGTGACTCGGATTCCGGCAGCTAAACACTCTCAAGGGTCCCCTAGGACTCAGTGCCTTCATCCCCAAGGAAACAGATGCCCGTGGGCCCAGGCTCACAGCAAGAAGCCGAGACTATGTTTGTTTGCAGCTTTGCCCAATCAGCCAGAAGTTGATTGAGCAAGAGCCATAATATACAAATTTAGGTCAGTAACCAGAATAGAAAGAAAAATAAGACTCAAAAAGAAACCCACACACAGCAAAGATAACAACTTGATCTAATGACTTAAGTGGCAAAAAATTGTGAGGTGGCACTGCACATTTCTACCTTGCTGCTTGTGCATGTGTTTGGATCTGGTGGCAAGATTTCTGTTCTTTTTCAATTATAATTTTTAAGCTCATGAGAAAACACATTAAAATAACACTGGAGTTAAAAAAAAGACATTAAACACCAGTCCATGGATTGTTTGTCCATTGAGTCTCAAAAACCTAGCAATTGGGAAAGCAGAACAGCTTCCCCCCGCAGCATGCCCTCACCATGAAGTTGCAAGTCATGGTCTTCTTCGCATGCTCTCCTTCCTGCTCCTCATACCTTGGTGTTCTTGGGCACTACATTGCGTATCTTGAGCATGACATTGCAGCCCTGGCTCTGGCACTGGCAGTGTGAATAAATGCAGGCAGATGCCATTCTTTGTCCTGAACTATTGGCATCAGTGCCACTGTGCAGCTGGCATGCATGGAGTGGAGGATCAAAGGCATGTAGGAAGCTTGCTGCAGGATTCCGGTGGGTTGTATACAGCAGCAGGCTACTTTGCAGGGGGCTGCAGAGTGGCTGGAGAATTAGGGAATTTCTTTATCAGAAAAGGGAGGCAGGACTGAATTTAAGCATCTCTGGGTTATGCAGGCAGGTTATCTGTTTTGGATTTTTAGACATCGAACCTGAAGTCCTTAATATACTTTTCAAATCATGTCCAAATGACAACATTCAAGGAAACTCTAGCAGGACAAATTGACAGAATTTCCTAACTTTTCAGTGTCTGACAATTTGTTTTGGAGAGACAAACATACAACAAAGGGCCTTTCACAGAAAAATTAATCCATTTAATAAACAAATGGTCTTTGTGTAAACAAACCAGTGGGGGAAAATAACAAACCATTTTGCGTTTTTCACACTAATGGTTGAAACTGGATAAAGATTATGCTCTAGAACCTGCAGAATATTTTTATCTAAGTAGATGGAGAGTTGCCTGGCTTCACTGTGGGGCAAAATTTGAGGATTTTTGTATAATCCAGTTTAAGTCTTTACACTGCAATCCAGTCAGTCATCTCTTGACCATATTCATGCTACTTGCTGACTGTTGCTACTGGTTTATTGATTCCTAATGGTATAAGAAGAAAACAATGTGTTTCCAAGAACATGAGCTGAATGAAGCATCCCATATATACAGGTAATTCACACTTATGAAAAAGAATTCTTCTTTTGTAAAGGTCAAAGACCTTGACCCAAAACAAAGCTTTCTGAAGTCAGGAAGAATTTTGGGAACATTGGATCTTGCTCTCTTTACTTAATGAAAATGTTATCATGAAGGCTGTTAAGAAATCAAAGGTTTACTGTCTCTCACAGGTCAATAACACTGAAAGAAAACAGAAGTCTCCTGCCTTTCCGCTATCATGCTCAATCTTACACCACAGGAGAAGCAGTTCAGGTCACCTGTATAATTACTAGGGCTGGTAAAACATGATGATGAAAACTAAATAACAAACTTTTAAATTGAGCTGATTATCTGATTATACCTCATTTTGTTTCTGTTCTCCTCCTTTTTCAGCGTAACCGCTAAGCCTAAATTCATGCAAACAAATATGTTAAATCTAAGCCAAGTATACACAGAACTCCGTAAGTTGTGCCATGCTATCAGAGTACAAGGTTTAAGGTTAGTTTCTAAGATATGACTAATTATGACTCTTAGAGATAGAAAAGAAAACATAAGACCAGGGTCTGTAGCATAGCTCATTTTTATTGTTTAAACAGTTTTTGCATAGGAAATATATCCGCTTCCAGTAATTGACTGCAGTATGAGCAGCTGCTAGCAGTATAGGCTGGATATAACAGTAACAATCACATTAAGTCAAGCTTGATTTACACCAGTTTAAAACTTGTGGCAGTTGAGTTCATTTGTAACCTAAAAAAAAGTACCAAAAAGAACATTATTATCCTCCAACCAGGCACAATAAAAACCTTTGTTAACACTCAGGCTAAAAACAGGTCTGATGCCAGAGGGCCCTAATTCCAAAATTAAGTAGCTGTACTGTAATGCATCCTACTAGTGAAGGTTCATTACACAAAGACTGTGCACACACCTCCTTTTTAATTAAAATGTAACCTTCAGGATTTATGGCCTACAGTATGGGGAAAAATGCCAAAAGTTTTAAAATGGATCAACCCTGGTGTGTAGCTAGCAAGCAATAACTGACTACTTGTCACCTACAGTTGTACTAAATGTATCTAAAGAAACACACAGCCCTACAAAAGTTGTTCTCAGAGAAATATCATTGAGATGGGGTGCCTCTTCCCAGCTTACTAAAAGTTCTATATGATATAAGCACAAATTAACAGCTTGATGAAGACATAATCTAATGCAGCTCTTGAGAAGCCTATGCCTGGGATTGAGGAACCCCTCACATTCTACAATGCTGTAGAGATTTTTTTTTTTTGAAGAAAATGTTATCTGAAACATATTTACAACTGAACTCAACAGAGACTGTGAAATTGAACAGGCACTGCTCATTTGTTTGAGTTTTTTGGTAAACATTTTGCTGGTTTTTGTTTCTTTCTCATTTTGCATCAACTTTTATCAGTCCATGCAACTTCAATGCCCTCAATGAAGAATGCATAATAAGCCATACTTCTTAAAAAACTTCCTTCTGCATATAGAGATACATTTGCCACATCAGTCCCTGTAGCACAGTTTTCAAAACCATTCTGTCAAAAATACAGTAATACAAAGACTGGCTTTAGTGTCACTAGCTCACACTGCTCTCCATTTATTTAGGCCACCTTTTGCTTTACTGTTACCGTATCATGCAATAAAAGTATCGAAGGCTTATTCTAGGATATCATTATGCTAGTGGCACTGAAGCCCTTTTCACAAATTCAACATACATTTGAATTGCAACACACAGATATTTCTAAAGAGTAATAACTAGTGAACCCTTTTATCATAAAAAAAAAACCAACTACTTACAACCATTGAAGAAAAAATTGCAACAAAAAATGTAAAAATTGACCGTCTCCAACTTGTCCCCTTTACTATTAATGTGACCAACAGAGCTGTGGCATGGAAACAGTACAAAGAGTTGTCATGGCAATAAGTTTGGCTGATGCAAAGGTCATTGTGCAGGGTTAAAGGGCAAAATCAGTGGTCCGTGTTATCCTCCAACTGCAGTGCTCCACCACACCCACACAATTTTGAGGAATTAGAAAAAACTGGGGAACTAGCAGAAAGTGCAAATAAGAAGGAGGCAGTTTTCAGCTCCTTCAGCATGGAGTAGAACATTCAACTTTTGAGCTTTTCTTGTTTAACTTGATTAGCCTGCATATGATTTTACTCTGTCTTTCTTCTTTTTAAGTTTTCTATAGAAACCCAATAAAAAAGTCCAGGAGCATGCAGCTGGTTAATGTTAACAAAAGACCTTGACAGGATCATGTAAACTATATTGGATGTCATGCTTGGGGCCTTACTGCCAGCAACATTCGAGAGTTGTTTCATTAAAAGTGAATACTGTACACTGAGTATGGGATAACTTTCTGCAGCCTTCATAATCTCACACAGTAAATATAATTTAGATTTAGGTACAGAACACACTCTGGTGTCACAGCTGAGTATGTCCTTGTGCAATCTCTTTCATTAAGTCCTTATGAAGCTACAAGTTGCAAATCCAAAATTCTGCTCCCTGAGGACACAGCTATGTGAGACATAAGTACTGTTTTAGTTCTCTGCCTATCCTGAATTGCTCTGTGAACCTAATCTTAAATACCATCATGTAACAATCACAAAAACTTTTGCTAAAGGCCATATATACTAATAAAAAGACAGTGGTGCTTCCAACATTTTGAAATGCTCTGAAAACCAACTTTTCCAATACTAAATACAACAAAATAACCTTCATAAAATATAACTTTTCTCCATTTACATTTTTAAAGGATTAGTAACCTATGCTTTTCAAGCACAGGAATCTGCGAAATAACTCCTAACATGGACAGATTTTTTTTTTAATACATAAATTAAGAAACTGGAGAGTTTTAACCCAAGTCCAGTTTCCAAACAAGGAATATTCTTGTTTACTTTAAAAATGGAAATGACATGCATTTCCATTATAATTGTTAAAAAGTTAGCTTTACAAACAAGGGTATTTTAATTAAAAAAAAATTCTTAACAAAACTATACAGTGTACAAATTACTGTCTACAAGGTAGGCGGTTCATTCAGAAGATCCTCCTTTCTTCTCGCTACTTGCAGCTTCACAAATTCATTCACATATTTTCAATGGAGCTGCCCACCTGAACATCACCCCACAACTATATTGCTATAATTAATATTTTTGCCATGTCTTTATGTACAGTCTCCTTCACTGCCTTTTTTTTTTTCCTTAGTCAAGCCTCAAACGTTCATGTCACTCCAGGGGAAACACACTTCAGTGGCACAGCCATGAGGCCAGGGCTGCAAAGCAACTTAATAAAGGCAGAACAGTGCACATAGAACGGGGTGGCTCGATTTAGTCAGAATACACTTCCTGGTGAAGGAGGAGGCCAGAGACTGGATTTGAGTTCTCAATCTTATCTTAATCTTTTGACTGCTGAGCTTAAAAAAAAAAAAAAAACAACCCAAAACCAAACCTACGATAAACAAAAAGTTCATTTTCTTCAAAAAAGGCTTTTCTATTAGAGAGGCAGGTGGAAAAAAACCACAGTTGCTTAACAACCCAATTCATTCACATGGAAGGAAGGAGTTTGCTTTTTAAAATATTGCATCTGTAAGCTCAATTTCATCATACAAGAGGTCAGAGATAACAAAAAAGCTCTTTAAAGGGCATCCATCTTCCTACAAGGCCAATCATCATTTTGACTATTGCACGCTGAAGCCTGAACTTGTTTCGGTTTCATCCTCGTGTGCTATGAAAAGCTTAAGGGGGTCACCTTGCTAACAGCACTCAAGGACAGCCCCCCAGCACACCCCTCTGCTCCCCGATGGCTCAGTATCAGTGGCGTGCGGAAAGGACAGTACATACTTTGTTCTACCAGGCCACAGCCTGAGGTGCACTCTAGGTGGGTCTAGCACATTTCGGTAATCTCAATGGCCATGTGCTTAGTGAACCAATTCACTTACTACAGGGCCCAAAAAAAGAACAACATAAAGTTGATTTTCATTTCCTTTTGGTGTCTTATCTTTTCACATGAGGTTTTCCTCTTTTCAGTTTAGCTATAGATAAATCTCAAGGATTTGCTTTTCTACAGCGCCTGTCTCTGTAGCTGTTCAAGCCCTGCCTGCACACCTATCTCCTGCTGGAGATGTGGGGATGTGCCACCAGCACAACCCGTTAGCCGCCGCACGCTGGCCGGAGCCAGAAGGGACTGACTGTGGTGTGCCACTGCCCAGCGCCCAGTGGGGCGGCTGTTGCTGGAGCAGCACCTCTTGGGCTGCTCCAGGGTAGAAAAACCTCCAAAATGCAGAGACAACCACAAAGGGGTGAATTTTCCCACCATGGTATCCCACATCCACAAGTCTATAATCTCCTCTGCTTGCACCCTAATGAAAGGATGTGCTTTTAAGGAAAATTCACCCTGTGTTGAGCCATACATCACAAAGATGCCTGGTGCATAAAAGGTCTCCAGCAACAGGTGCACTACTGATCTGCAAAATGTGATTTTACTGGAAATACACTTTTATTTACATCATAGTCTAATTCCATGCATTACGAAACTCCTTCCCCACAACAGCCCAGAGCCCTCCGTCTGACCTGCTGTATGAGAAGACACTGCAAACCTCTGACACAGCCTGAGCAGGCGGAAAATGGTAATTCAGATGCTGGGAGTTAACAAACTTGGAAAAAAGAAAAAGAATGATTTGACGCAGAGAAAAAAAAAAAGGAATATTTACCAGTCAAGCAGACTAAGGGAGGCAAATTCTCTGCAGAAGCAACTCCGGAGTCAACTGGAGTCAGTGGAATTATGCCCGCAAAGATTTTGGCCCTGTACATGCATTTCCTAGACAAAGCAAGCATCTTTGTCATTCTGAGCTAAAAACATTTTCTAACGTGAACACTTTAGGATGCAGTATCTTTGCCAGAATGGAAAAGGCTTCATCTCACTGTGGGTCTTGACCTCCTTCTCTGTCTGTCTGTCTGTCTCTCTTTCTCTTTCTCAAGAAAAAAAACTTTAAAGTAAAACAATTTCCTCAAGTCAAGTCTGCCTCCAACAGAATTCATTATTTATTTTTTAAATCCAGAAATGATTTCAGCTTGCACCCCAGGTGGGAAGTTAAAAAGAGGGAACCGATTTGAAGGTTTGTCACAGTAGGCAGAACAGTCGCTTTGCAGCCCTTGCCTGGCTAAGGGTGCACTGCTTCACAGCTACACTGTAAAGTGTTAAAAATCCTCCCCCCCAACCCCAGAATATATATATATGTATGTATAAAAAAAAATCCCCTGTCCACCTCTCAGTACAGAAAAGGACCTCATCACACTGCAAAAATAGCAGTACCCACTTTGGTCAATTAAAACAAACAAAAAAAGCATACATTATTCTTTTTTTTTTTTTCTTTTAAATCTGTGTACTTACCTATAATAACCAATACAGCTAAAAGCACTACCTACATAGGCAAAACTTGGTATTGCATAATTCGTATAAATTTGTATCCCCTCCCCCCAATATTAATTGGAAGATGAAAAACATGAAAGGTTAATAGAAAAAACACCAAAATACTGAAAATATTGCTGGTCGATTACAATTTTTAAGCGGCAACTATACACAGCCATGATATGCTTTATAAATGTGAGATAAAGGTATAACTGTCTAAAAAATCCATGATGTCACACTTTTTTCCCATCTGGAGTACAAAATATTTTGTCATAAAAATGGTAAAGATTTAAAATGATAATAAATGCAGCAAAACAAGTGTAGTGATGTCAATTTTTTTGTGTTTTTTTTCTTTTTTTGTTTTTTTCCATTTTTTAGATTTCAAGGCAAGGCACGTAATGTGGACATTATATCTTCGTGCAAATTAGGATAACTGGAAAGAGTATTCTAATTGTTTTTTTTAAAGAGACATAGAGGCAAAATGTCCGCCCATGCACATTATATTACTGTCTATATGTGAAAATTGTGGAACAAGGCTAACTTCTGAAAGCACCATGCAAGTTTTCAGCACCCTGTAATTAGACTTACATTGAGTGCATTATTTAAATATAACATATCCCCATCCTGGTATTACCAGTTTGTAAACGGTAAGCTTTGCCCTTGTGACATGGATTTGCCTATCTCTTTGTCTCTATGATGCAGATTTTACAGAAACATGTAAACCCTATGGGTTCTTGATGCAAGCAGTAACTTTAAATAAATAAATCCTACCCCTCTGTGGAGGCAGCAGCTAAACCAACATAAGTGCTGTGTTTCCATTGATTTCTTTTTCTCAAAGACATGATTTGTCTTGATTTAATGCCTTTTAATGCCCTCAAAAACTGAGGGGAAAAATAAGTTTGTTCAAAGTAATTTTTATTTCTATTTTTAATCCCCTCAATTTAGAGTCCAAGGGCTGAAGGACTTATAGTGATGACCCCTTAGATATGATTTAAATTGCACTTGCCTCTGTAAGTGTTTCTTTAGTGGGGAAAACGTTCACTTTTTTCCTTTTCGTTTTTACTGTTGCATGAGGAGATAACACTTTTACCTACATAGAGGCATTTCTTCCATAGAGCCTGTGTGTTCATACTGATTGAAAACTTCAAACTGCATAACACACTAGAAAAGGCTGAATTAAGGGCCAAAGTTTAATAAATCCATACTGATAACTAAAGGCTACAGAGCTTATTTTAAAAACATTTAGAAATCAGAGTGTTGAGAAAATGGCTGGCTCACGGCCCTTGTCCTCCTGCAGCTCTGTTGCTGCTGCCTAGCCTTTGTTTTGTGAGATAACCAGGAATAGTGATCCCATGCGTAAACAACAAGAATACTAAACCAATAAAACTAGCTTATCATGCAAATATTAAGGCATCTAGAAAGTCAGTTAAAATATATTGTCAGAGACAGAACATCTATTTCCCAGCGGACTTCATATAACAAAGGCTATTTAGCAGGGGCTGCATTCTACCCATCAGTGAAATATCATCGACCCTTTGTACGTCATTTCAGTTTCAACCATAAGGGAATTAGTGATTGTAAGAGCTGCAATTGCTGGTCTATTTTTTCTTCTTTCTTCAGTTTCTTTTTTCGTCCTGTCTTCCTTTCTTTTTTCCTTTTTTTAATTTTGCTTTTGTTTGTTTTTTTTTTAAATTTTTTCCCTCAGTTGCTTGTTTCTGCTTGAAGGAAAGGCTCTCCAATTATGTTCAAACCATAATTTGGGACATTTGTTGGCAGGATCGGTGTCCTACTTGATACTTGAAAAGGAACCAAGCTAGCCCAGGTACCAGGACTGTTGAAAAGGGGAAAGAGATAAGGAAAGAGAGAAAGAGAGAGAAAAAACAAAACATAAATTAAACATGTTGCAAAAACTAGAACACAATTAATTTGAAACAGCATTAAGCCAATATTCATTATTAATAGCACTACTTAAGAGAAAATAAGAAAACAAATTTGTGAATATTACTTGAGATTCTACTTCGCAGTTTTCTTTGTGAAAGTATTACTTATTTGAAAGAAAAAGAATTGCATTGATCTCAGTTGCAAGTAGTATTGCTGCTGTCTTACACTAAGTGGCCTGTTTGTTTATGAAAGCCCCCAAAAATTTCAGACGCAAATATATAGAGCAGACAAAACTAAACCATACAAGTGACACTATATGGCACCATGGATGTTATTTAAGAGCTACTGAAATACAGTACAGTGTACAGCTTTCCTCTTTTCAAGAACACAATATAAAGGTTCAGTGGTTAAGCTTCCTGTGCAATTCCCTACGCTCTTACAACCCCACAGTTTATCTCGTGTCACTCCCAAGATGTGCCTCTGAGGTGCGTGGGTCCCCATGAGAACAGAGGGCCTTTGATATTCAAAAAACCTGCTTTCTTTACAGATTTTTCCCAAGAGGTATCCGTGCCTAAGGAACACTGGATAACACAGGGCTCAATCATGTAAACACTTGCAGCCAAGGGCAGCTGTGAGTCAAGGACAGCAGCGAGTACCATAAATTTTTCAACAAACATCTGAGAGAGAAAATATTTTCAAAAGCAATCCAATTACTTTGGAACTTAACTCATCATTTCAAAAGCACTCTGTCACTGAGGAGCTTAAGTCCCAATGGCACTCAGGTGTTTACCAGGCACCAACTAGTAGTAGGTACTGTATCCAACAGTATTTGCAAGACAGACACTCAAAGAAAGACCCCAGCTGCCTCTATTCAGTACCCAGAGCAGACCCTGAGCAGCCTTTTCCTTAGATGTAATTCTGGCAACCCAGAAATAACGGACTTTAGAGAAAGTGTCATCGAATTTATTCAGAAGAAAAACAGCATCATTATGTCAGCAATCATTGCCAAACAACTAACACCAGAACTGGACATACAGTGTGCAAACACATGCTTCTTCCACATTTCATTGTATCAAGTTTTTCTCCACACTAGGTGTTTCCACAAACACAACAGCTTACTTGGGAATACACACTGGGATTAGACTGATAAGCTTCGTGATAACACAGCTGAAGACTAAAACCTCTGATACATGTCTTCTGGAGGATGGATGCTGGAAGCTTTCTTCCTTCCCTGTCTTTGGTCACCCCTCCACACTGCTCTCTCCCTGGATGAGCAGATGCACTTCTGTGGCATCGGGTGTAAAAAGGAAAACAGACCCTTTTTCTCTATTTTAAATGTGTACGAAATAACTACATTTCACTTGGCAGATTTATGTGATCCTTTCCATTGCTGCTGTATGAACATTTAAAAAAGAGGTCAACTTATTTTGTGAAATACAGGTCTGAAATCCATGTTCCTCAGGTCTTTTATATTAAAAATAATACAAACAGCTTCTGTCATTTACTCCTGTTTGATACTCTTTACCTCTCTAAACCTGTTAATTTACTATTTTGATTCCTAACAATTAATTTCAGGTGCTCTGTTTTACACACAAAAAAAGTGGAAAAAATTGCTGACCTGTTGTCTCAATGATGGTCAAATTCTGAAGGGAGCAGGACTAATTTTTTTCCTCAAGGAAATACAAGAAATATGAATATCCTGATGTATTTTAAATGCCTGAAGTACAAATATTATTTAATAGGGGTTTTTTTCCCATTGTGTATATTCTTGAAAGTCACCTGAAAATCTGGGAAATTTTAACCTCTTCAGAAATTTAAAAAATCTTGCTATATTTTCAAAATCTAAGATCAGCTAATATGTTTAATTAAAGATTTTTCTTTCCTTTTTTTTAATTCTATTGACTATTACAAATAAAATAAATTCTGTTGTTGGAGAAATAACCCCTTTTGAAATTCAAAAATCACAGTTACACTGCAAATCTTGACATATTCACAAAGACTTAAACCCAGTTATGCATGAAAGATTTGTCCAATATGATCTGATGAAAAGATTATGTTTCAGAAAAAAAAATTCAATACCAGAACCTCATTTAAGAGGCTTAATTGTTTCAACTTATTCTTTATCTTCCTTCATAATTTGTTTTAAAATGCATTTTTTGTTCCTTCCTCTTTGGATTTCAGTGATGTTAAGAAGTAAATTCTGAAATAACAGACACAATGCAAATCGTTTCCAAGCACAGCCATTTGTAAAAACAAATAAAAATAAAAAAACCAAGCAGGTTTGTTTGCTCAGGATCAGTCTGAATACATGTTTTACAGTGCACAGTTCTTTGCTGTCCTATTACATGGGATTTAGTGTTTAGTAACTTTAAACAAAATAGAACACTAACTAAAAGAATGTAAATTTTGTGTGAGGTCAACATGGTGTTTAAACAATTTCTGTTGCAAAAGCTAAATACACAGCTTCCAGGTTATCTTTCTGAAGAATTACAGTGTACTTCAGTGGCTGGATACATGTCTATGTGAATTTTTTCTTTGTTTGAAAATTGACAACCTTCTAATGACTATGGCGGGTGAAGGAAAGCAGTCAATGCTGATAAAGAACAAACTACTGTTTGTAGCAGCTTTCTTATCTACTACTTCATACAGGAGACAGAGATCTTGATTTTGTGGAACATGCTCAATAAAAATAAGTTGTAGCAAGTGACTAATAGGATTGTTGTTGCCATATGACCTACAAATTTAATACAGGTGTTTATTAAACCTTCCAAGTCTCCCACCTTATATTACGACCATAACAAAAATGTGGATTGCAACGAATTTGTCAATGCTGCTTATGAATCCTCAGGGAGTAATAAATCTCCCACGTTAACACCGCGCAGATCCCACAGGAGTTTCGAAGCCTCTCGCGCTGCTTGCGCAGAGCGTCCTGCTGCCCGCCAGGGCCGGCGGTACCAGCAAGGGAGGACCTGCGGGGCCAGGACAGCGACACGCCGTCCGCGTGCGTGGCTGGAAAAGCCACCGCTCCCACACCTCTGAAGGTGGGCTGAAGTCCCTGACCTACACACGCCCGCCGGGCAGTGGGCGGCCCTGCTGGCAGCCAGGAAGGACAGGCTATCCCCTCTGTTTGCCAGCACTTCCTAAGCCATGATCTTCAAGGCTTGACGAGCTCCGGTTGTATTTTAGAAATTAACCTTATCATACTGCAGTTTGATGTAACTCTATCTTGGGCTACCCCAGTCCTGATACCACTGCCAAGTGTTTACTGCAGACAAAAGAGGAAACCTGAATGAAACTTACTGAGGTGAATAGCGCTAATCACAGCACAAAGCTCTGAGAACAGCTGTGACACAAAGAATAACCAAAAAAATAATTTAGGCTCTGCTAAGCTGCATATATACGGCTGTCTATACAACATTCCCACATACCCCATAACATTTACAGTAAATTTAATTGAACTTTCAACTATCATATGAGCCAGGCCCTGCTTTGTAGCTCCCCAGTGCTCCTGCATGCAGCCAAGCCAGACTGACAGCCCAGAAGAGCAAGGTCCTCTGTCAGCTTTCTCAAACCTGCTCTGAAGGGGCCTCTCTGAGCATCGCAGAGTTTAGCTTCTGCCATGGAAACCATCTACGCTCTCCCTGCAGCGCATCCTAGCAGAAGCACCAGTTACACCTAGCAGAAGCACTGCAAAGCAAACTCTGCCTGGGGGCCCACACAGCTGGCAACAGGAGGAAAGGGGAAAACACTTTTCCCTTCACCACAATACCCAGCTGTTTGCGTAAGTCCCAGGTAAATTTCCAACCCTCGGTTTCACGAAAGCAGAAGCAATGCTCTGTCTCTGTTCACTAAGTGACTCAACACGGGGGAAGACAAAATTTTTCCATTGCCCAGGACACAGGCAAGATGGTTGTCCTTGCAGAAGTTAATGAGATGTCCCTCTGTCCACACAGCTTCTCTTTCAGGTAAGAAAGCTTTGTATGTGTGAGTGGAATAAAGCAGGTCTACCCCACCCTCCAGCTCACTGCTCCTGAGGAAATCTATGAGCCTTGCGCTTACAGAGGTTACAATATAAATGCCTGTCCCTTGGAATGTGAAGTGAGACCTCCAAAAAACTGCTCTAGGCTAAGTTTTGAAGGAAATTACATGAGAAGCACCATCAGATATTGCTGTGAGATTCAGACTAGTAGCCTTTGTGAAAGACAGTATGGTTTACAGGACTACTTTCCTGAAGCATTATACCTCTAAGTAATTTCACTGCCAGAAACAGTTTCCTCTCACCATAACTAGACTATCAGGTGTGTTATACAGTCATCAGTTCCCTTTCTATCAATGGCAAGTATAATGTATTTATCTGTTCAAATGTAATAAAATAGCAAAGGAAAATTCTGCAAGCATCCTACAGGGTTAACCTTCTCCATTACAGTTTCCATTACAGTTTTCACATGTTAATTCAATCAAGATTTCTGCCATGATTTCCTCTTAAAGATAATAATTGCTGTTTCAAGAACCTCTGATTAAAATATTACTGGCATGGACCACAAGCAGTACTAACATTAGATGTATATAAAGTCCGCTTTGGAGGTTATAATAACATAAAGAGTATAATAATGTTAAACAATTAACTAAATGCAATAAAAAATAAATCCAATCAGACCTGACTAAATCTGAAGGGTTTTAAGATTCTTATTTTCCACCAGTTACTACCTTCTTTCTATTACAGTTTCAGAAGTCTGTAAGAGTATTTCACCATTTGGGAAGTACACCTAAAACAGTATTTCCTCCTTGCAGCTTTACTACCCTGTGCATGAACACACTAGCTTAGACAAGGTAGATCAGATCATGCCAGGTCAGTCTTCGGACAGAAAAGATAGAAATGCCTTTGGTGTTGAGAGAAGTGGCACTAGCAAGTCACCAAGCAAGGTTCATCTACCTCTGTACTAGGCAAGTGCTCGCCCACACAAGTACAGGGAACTTTACCATTTCTAATTGTTAAGATCGTATGAGCTTTGGAAACACAATTGTGCTAACCTCAGTGCCCTGGCTAAATTCCCACTTGTGCATTTCTGCCAAAAGTATAACCACCCCTCTGGCATCTATTTAATGCGGTACTTCTGTTACCATTCTAAACTGGTATCTGTAGTTAAACAGCTGCCAAATTTCACCTCCAAGGTGAGCATTTATTTCAAGAGATATATTAAATATATCTCAGTTTAATTTAGGATGACTTTTATAGTTTCGTGGGCACATACCACCTATCTAGCAGATGGAGGAGGTAAAGACCTATTGATTTATGCCCAGAGGAAGGAAAAGGAAATTCTGCTGTAAGGATACTTACTCTATTCCCTGCAGACCCCTTTTTGTGATAGTGTTAACAAAAAAAGGTAAGGAAAGATCAGGAAGAGGCCACAGAGCCCACCACTAACAAAGAAAATCCACAGCAGAGGAAGGGCCCAGAGAAATGGTGCATGTCCATGCTGTGCTCTGGACCATGGATGCATGAGTGTTTGGTGCAGGGAGAGGGCCAAAGGAGGTTTGCAAACATTCACGTGCACAGAGGGGGCTATGACCGAGTGGAGGGCTGCCTCCCATAGAGCCAAACCACGGAGAACGTGGGCTCAGCTTTTCAGAGACCAATGGGTCGCCTGTGAAAAACTGACTCTCCACTTTCCACATCTACACCGCTTTTTTCCCCAAATATTACCATTTCAAATTTTAATCTGTTAGATTTTTTTACCTTAGCACTTTAAAGAAGTATGACTAAAAGCTTATTTATCAAATTAGCATGAGTAAATAATAATGCAGATAATCCTAACTGCACAAAAAAAAACCCAACCAAAACCCAACAGTGTATTTTTACTGCTTCAAAAGAAACAATTAAGGTAAGATGATCAAGAAGTAGAAAACTGGAGTAACCAAGGGGTTAAAGATACAGTTTACACTTGGGAATTCTCTATAATATGCTCCTCCTTCCCTAGCCGTGCTGCCAAAAATCATCTGACAGGAAACATAAGATTAAGTTTGTCCTACCTAAGTGAACAAAGAGTGCTCAGAACAGGCAACCAGTTCACTGCAGAGCGGGAACTTTTCTAATCCTGCTGGAATCTGCAGTGCTGCTCAGAAAATATTACTGAAGTTGTTTTCTTTACTTTAACATCTTGCTTCTGGATCATCTCATTCATTTTGGTCACACTGCAGTTCTTGCTGCTTCTCCCATAAAGGTTAACTTAAAGCTCCAAACATAATCATGTGGAAAATGGACATTATTGATTCCTATGGTCCATTGTTCCCCCATTCTAAGTCCCTGAAGTTCAAGTTCAATCTGGAATTACATCATGTCTGGTTTCTCCTGGTTACCAGACGGCTTGAGACGTGACCACAGCTACAGAAAAAACAAACAGCCTTCTTCACGCTTCGGCTCCCCTATCGATTCAAACATAAACTTTTTTTCTTTCTCTCAAGTATGCTTCAAGTATGGAGCATGGTTAATTTAGAGATTAAGTTCCAAATTAGATTATCTAATGGCATCTTAATGGATTGCTGACCCATTTCCTGTGGGATGGCAGCATGCAAGTCTGGCTTGAATACAATTAATTTCTTCGGAAGTGTTCTGAACATGTTTGCCTAGATGGAGAGGAAACATAATGTTCTGCACATCTTTCTGCATTACAGAGTTGGGCGAAACTATGAGAGTTAGCAATTTAAATTGATAAAGACCAGAAATCATTAGTTTTTCTTTCTATGAATACTTTTTACTTTTACAGGACACTTCAGCATTTTTGTTCTTAAATTCTAATGAATTGATACTTCTATTCCAAAACATTGAAGGGGGGGGGGGGGGGGGGGGCAGGCGCAGCGGGCAGAGGGTATGAACCATTGCTCTAACAGGTGTCTGTGTTTGCCAAAACGTGCTTGCCACAGCAATGCTGCTGTTACTTTAGCTATGTGTTTGCACGATACCAAACACACGCAACGTACTGTGCTACAAAAGCAGTCTGCACCCATTCTCAAGTCCCCTCCTATTTCTTTCACAAAACAGAGATTATCCCACTTGATTGCCTTATCAGCATTATTATCATAAACCCGGAGTGGTGCTGGGGGGAAAAAATAATGCTTGGAAGGCTGAACACCCTTACAGCTAGAGCTGAGAAGGAAATTCAGCACTCTGAGAACAGAGCTCCCATCAGCATCTCCAGGAACAAACCAGCTGTTGTACTATGCTTATGTGTCAAGATAACAGACCGAAAGCAGGAAATGCTAACCTAGTGCATTTGCCTGGGTAGTGTAAATGGAATGTTACAGTAACAGTTAACCCGTAAAACTAACACAGAAAGATTGTTAAAAAAATATATAAATAACAATATTTGGGAATAAAAATATATTTTCCAATAGCTGAGCTAAAATGTACACTTTGGCAATGAAAATTTGCTAGAGTCTGTGAAAGACTTGCAAATACTCAACATGCTCTAAAAGAGACCCATCATGCCAGCTTTTATGAGTGGTCCCACTGGAATTAGTATCAATGGTGTAATGAGTGGCTGGGATTCAGGCTCAAGCTCTTGTTTTCAGACTTACACACACACACTCACTTTTTCACACTCTCACTCATGTCTTAAGTTTACTTGTTGCATATGCTCTTGCTCTCACGTAGGGACTGAGACTGTATTTTCCTAATTGAGGCTTACCGATTTCAGATTTTCACAGCTTCCCCTCACCTTCTGTCCATAGGAAAATGGTTATTATCACGGAACTGTGGTTATGAAAAAATAAGGGGTTTGGTTTTTTTTTTTTTAGTGGATTCTGAGTATCTTCTTCATAGGTACAGCAAAAAATTGACCCAAATGATCTTAAAAGTACTTGAGAACTTAATTCTATTGATGTGCTTAAATATTGTTCAAAGTTCAGCAGGTACAATAAAATATATACCATCAATGCTGTAAGTAAGCAACAACAACAAAAAAAATTGTAGATCGTTAGGGTATCAGGAGCAAATTAAAATTACTACTTCCAAATACCTTACCAAATAACTGGGTTTTTTCCCTTTTTTTACAATGCTCACAGGATGTTTTATATAAGTATTTCCATTAAAGATACTAGACTGTTTCATTCACCTAAGCAAAGTATTAATCTAGTTTTTATTATCACTATTCCTTGCAAGTCTTCTGGTTTTGAAGAAAATGGAGCATCAATGACTTTAAGTTTTGTGGTTTGGGGGCTTTTTTGGTCTTGTATTCATACTCTCTTTTTTTTTGCAAAGTTCAGTCTTTTGCATATGGACCACCACTATCTTATACCTGGGACTTTAAATGCCAACAGTCACATAATTTTATAAGGAAAAAAAACCCCAGAAAATGTATTTTAAAATCTGTGTATCATATTTTGAAATCTGTGCATCATATTTTGAAATCTGTGCATCATATCAGGTATGACAGGCAGCTACTAATAAGACAAAACACACAGAAAAACCAGAGGTTTTATCATTCACTCTCCCCAAGTTTCCAAGGTGTGGTTCACCAACAATGCTCCATGACAAAGCTTTCAGCTCGGCCACCTCTGCTACCTGATTTCTGTAGAGACAGGTCAGCCAACATTGCCAACTTTTTTACCTTCTTGAGGTCAACAATATTTCTGAAAAATCAGTATACTTAAAATAACCATGAAGGCCTGCTGTAAAAGGTCAGATCAAGTGCCATCAAAATGAGCACTGCAGATTTGAGGAAATCACACAGTCAAACATTTATCAAACCATTTTGTGGGGGAAATTTGACTGTCTGGACTAGAATATATTTCTTTGCCAATGAGCAACAATTCCTTTTGCAATATTTTTTTTCTTTTAGTGTTAGAAGGGCTCACTGCTCCTTAGTCTGTGCAGGTATCATTTCTCTTCTTAGATCCTCACCTACATGGGATTTGAAGAATGTTGTATTCCAAAGCCCAAACCCTAAAAGCCATCTACCTAGGGAGAACTAGCAGTTTGTTTCTTTGTCCTCCAAAGCTGTGCTAAATTCAAGGCCAAGTAAGCATAGCCTAGGCCTGTAAAGAGATGCCCGTGGCAGAATTTGTGCCCAAGCTCATCTGGCAACACTTTTGTACGTTGGTAGGGTCAAAGCGGCAGGCAGCACTCTGGGAGCGACCTGCAAAGCAGTTTTGTCTGTAAAGGTGAGTGGATCATGGAGCGTGCTTGTATTCATCACCGAAGTTTCCTTGGTCATCACCTAGAAATCTTTTTCCTCCCTTTCCTTGCGTTTCATAATTTATGCCCAAGGGTCTTGTGTGACGGGTACTGAAAAACAGAATTCAGCAAACACTGGGACAGTGCTTCAGTCAGTATAAACTGACATTGCTTTAAAGGGGGCTCGAGTCATGACTGATTAAAACCATTCAAGGATATTCCTAGATAGGCAGTTGTGATATAATTTGCTAATGCCTGTCAATGCCCTGAAAAAGCAACACCCTTTGTAGTGGGAGAATAAATCACTCCGTCTGTGCTATAGTAGCTAAGTTTGGATTTGCTCTTGGCAGTACATTGAAAACTGTGGCAATTACTGCATGATGGGGATTAATAATGTGAATCACAGCCCTTGAGGAGATGAGGTGAATCCATTAGCTAATCTTCCATTGTGCCATTTCATCTATAAGGCAAGAAATGACACCACCTTGCTTTTCAACCACAATCCTTGCAGATTTTAAATATTATTTCAGAAAAATTGCAAAAAGGAAAAGTAAAGAAAAAATATTCAAGGCATTTAAACTTCAGATTTGTAAGCGGCACCAATTTTCAAATTCCATAATTACCCTTCCGAGTTGACACTCAAAAACCCCAAACCTTCTAGCAATCCATAGTACAATACAGTGCATCAAAAGGCATTTTGTACATAATACATATCCACAGTCACACACATACTTACACAAACTATTCAGAAGTACGTATACTTTCATGTGCACACAAATGTCCAAGAAGTATTTAAAATTATTTTGAGAGTGAGTAGCTAATATTTTGTCTGACAGGCTCCCAACCTGCAGGCTTTACATATACAACCCCCATTAAATGTTGAGCATTTCAGATGATCCTGCACATGAAAGAGGTGAAAAAACTGGTGTATCACAATTGTGCTGATTTGTTTACACACCTATTCAGACACACACACCTCTACTGTTACCATAATTCATTATATACCAAGAGATAATAATGAGTAATTTGTTAATGTACCAAGGGTTAACGGGTTTTATTGTGTTTGCTTTTTTTTCCTACAAAAAGAAACTCTCTTCTGTGTAAAACATTCCTAATTATTCTATTATTTAGTTGAGAAATAAGATGGTTTATATCTTACCTTTATGTACATGTTAGTGACCTGAATCTACACCAGCCAATTAGTCAGAAAAGTCTCTACGAATGGTACGGTTATTCATTGTCCAAAACCACCACCACCTCAGACATTTATTATTATACTTATCTATACCTCTAACAGCACTATTTTCTTTATGTTAACCACTAAGCCCCCCAAAATATGACCTTTAATTCTGCAAGCGACATTTTCATTTTTACAGCCTAAGATCAGTATTCCCTTAAATTTACAAACCCTTCGCATTTGACAGCACAGCATTGTCATTCCAGGTGCTTAATTAAGGTAGTTTCTAAATTCAGCTTACACTAAAGATAACCTGAATGTGTACGGGAGAAATGTTACACACATGTTTTGATCAAACGCTGCCACATATTCCTCTGGAGTCCTGCTAAAACAGATACTGTAGCTCAATGCAACTTTTTTAGAGGTGGTGTTAGGGGTGGAAATAATTAAAATGTTACCTTTGCCAAGTAATTCCCAATGTATCCTCACTGGCACTGGGGTATAAATGCCTGCCGTTTTGATTCATGGTCCAGTCACAAATTCTCAGCTGTCAATTGAAACCTAGCAGTCAGATATGGATCGAGCAGTACTACAGTTTTTAGTATTTAAATGAATACATGCAAACTAGTACTGTACATGGCAAAAGCCTTACTTTCCCAAGAAGTAACTTTAAAAAATAAAACAAAGAAAAATAACTTATTCTGAGAAATAAATGCCTATAGATTTGCTTAAGATAATGCTACTTTAATACGCTCCTCTATTAATAAAGCATAAAAGAGTAACTAGTGTTTAGCACATAACAATTAGCCATTATTAGATTACGAACTGAGCTGGAATAAAAGGAAATGTTAATATTCAATAGCGAGATACTTTAAGAAAGGAAATAAAAATGCTGTTTTCTCTAAGCAATGCTCTGTATAATGTGTATTAAGTAAAGGTCAAATGTAATCAATACCTTGTAGCATGCATTTCGTGAAACATAGAAGACATGCAATTTATAGAAAACTTGCCCAAATTAAACAAACTATGTCCTTATCTTGCTATTTAAGAAGGGTAAAGGTATTTTGTAATTGAAGTTTATTAATCTAGTGTTACTGAAAGTGGTATTACTTAGCAAGAGGTGATAAAATAATCTAATCTTTCTTTAGGCTCAGAATAATAGCATTTAAAATACTTTATTGCATTTTAATATAGTGAGGAATGTACTAAATGTTAGCTGAAACAAATTCTTCCCAGATCCTCAAATAATCAGTTCTGCCTTCACGGATTGTTCAAGCAACCCTCTATAGCTCTGTTTATTTAACAGCTGCCCTACAGCGTTAGCAGATTTATTGAAAAGATATACTGCTTATTTTTAAGTCTAAGAAAGTGAACTTATCTGGCTTGTGAAGAAAACATACATTTTAACCTCTGTATAGTCATGCTGTACATAAATAGCTGTACCATTATATATGATACAGCACTCTGAATTGAAGATAATGTTGTTGCTGAGTTTAACTGCATTCAATGCATTTTAGTTTTCTCTATCCGTATTCACAGTCTTTAGATAGCACAGGCTACAGCAAGCAAACTACAATAAACTAGTTTCACAGGAGCACAATTAATTGCAGTCTTTTCCTGAAAAATACAAATGCTGAGGACAAGACAATATTGCAAACCTGACCGTGTCTGGCTGTTAGACTCACAAGCTTCCTGCTGTTAAGGTCTGAGAAATGGAAATGTTAGTCTCTGATGTTTTCATAGGCATTGTTTCTTGTTTGTTATCTAAAGAACTCCAAGGGACCTTCTAAAGGCCATTAAAAGCATGACTAAACCACATGAAATTAACCAGAAAAGGAAACATGCAGTCAAAAAGTTTGCTAGAGGTAACTGTGAATAATACGTTAAATATGTTTAAAGAAAGGAGTAAGTAAATATTTGGTTTAGTCAGTATATAAAACAGTATTGTAAACCCGATTTTAATATTGAAGACATAGTAAAATATGTCAGCTCAGTTACTCAATGTACAGTGTATGTATTTCTGCTATAATCCTTAAGAATGTCATCATCTTCATTACAGATGCATATCTTAAAGCTTTATAACTTAGCTATAAAAACTCACTTCCAGCTGAAACACAAGACTGAAAGGTTAAACCCCCCCTCTTTTCTTCTTTCACAAAATATAAAATCTACGAATAAAAGCCCTTTGCCTGATTAGAACCATAAAAAATACTAAAATCACAAACTTAGTGTCACCAAATGATTTTATGCACTTAGGTCTAGCTCAAAAATCTGGCAAGCACTTAGCTTGCTATAGAACCTGATTGCATTTGCCATTTGGGGAAAACAGTAAGGGATTGATACATTACATTTTAGTAAATCAGCTTCTGCACTAAATCATTATATTCTTCCCACAGCCTGTATGAAAACTTTCCACATGTACAGTTAATGTGTTACATTTATCATTAAGAAAGCTCCAAAAAGAGCTTTTCAAGCATATTTCATAAATGTTAGTAATGACATACTTCATATTATACACAGTCATACATACCTCAATACATATATATCTAAATACTGTAATGGTAATAATAGAACATGTGCATTTTATATATATGCTGTAGACACATACACATACATGTATATGAAGATTCATGCTACACCAGACTTATAGTTAGTGTAAACTGTAGCGCTATTCACTGCACCAACTGTGCCATCCTTGCGGTACTGACACCTGGAACAACAGCAGGTCTCTATGACAATGGGTTCTGTGATAAGCCCAGGACTGCATCAGCTGTGCTGAAAACCACCGTCCCAATGTTAAAAACTATTGCTCCACACTACTCAGCAGGTTCACATAGCTGCCGTGTTGTCTTTAAAAACTAACCTGCCGGGAAAATGGTCTTTTTCTGCCTCACATAAAATTTCCTCTCCCAGATCACTCCTGCTTAGAGATCAGGATGCCTAAGATTTAGAAATATACTTTCAAAAGTGTGTAGAAATATCACTTTCAAAGTCTGCATCTGCATCCCTCATGTGTGTTGAGTGCTTTCCAGGTAAAAAGGCTGGAGAAGCTTAAAAGAGCTCTACAAGACCTGGCTTCATTTGATAGAAGAAGACGTCTGTTCACAGCAGCAGTGGGAACACTGCCCTTGGAGGATGTCCAGACAGCCCAGTAGGGAAAGCCTGGGGGCACAGACCTGACACGAGTACCAAGCTTTGGAAGGATGTAGGGCAATTTAGTACAGTATTTTCAGTGCTGTATGTTGTCTGGAGTTGTGCTGAAAGCTTTCTGGCTAGTTATAGTCCTCAGAGTAACTTAAGTGACCTCTAAAATCATGTCACGGTGTTAGCTGGAGACAAGAAGACACATTCACTCTCACCCACAGTAAGCCACCTAAAAGAGTTTCTCTGCAGGACATGTGAAAGGGAGAGGCAGGAAACTACTTGAGGGCTACTTGAGAAAACTCAAATTGCTCAGTACAGGGACTTAAGAAATAGTCCTCATGAGACATTTACTAAATGCTAAAAAACTTTACTAACTTTCTCAAAAATATGCTATGAATGCAAAATACATGACCTGATTTGGCATGTGACATGGTGAAAAGTCTTTCCTAGAAGCCTGTTGGACAGGCCTGCTCTTCAGTCCGATGGCTTTGTCGTTTTCAGCAAGGCAAGCCACATGAACCCCACTTCAGTAACACCTTCCATCCATGAAACATTATCAATGATTTTTTTAATTATTTCTCACCTAACCACACAGAAAAAGAACATGGGTCTGTATTCTGAAGAGGAAAAGGATGCCCAGCCTTGCAGCAGATGGGGAAACCTCACAGGCAGCCCAGCCATTTCCTGACACATTGAGCTGCAGCGGTCTCTCATCCCTGCAATACGTCCTCACGGCTACACTCATGAAGTAGCAGAGAGCACAAATCCCACTGCAAGTGCTTCCCCAGGGAGGCAGGGCAACTCCCTCACCCACCTCAGCTGTGCCATGGGAAGGGGCCACAGGCCCAGGCAGAAGAAGAGCAGTAGACCAAGTGCTTCTCCTAACTCTTCCACCTGCCTGAAAGTCATCCACCTCCCTGCTCCTGTTCTGCCCTCTGTAAAATGCCAGGAAGGTGATTTTGGTTCTTTCCAGCGCTGTGAGACGTACTGATGTGAAGTTCTACCCAAGAGCTGGATTTCACTGTAGCTGCCTTTTTCAGTTTAAACTGGGCACCTTCCAAGCACAACCATCCTGCAGTTTGAAGTATGCACATCCTACATACATTAAAAACCCGTAGTCAACAGCTCAATCTTTAATCATAGTCTGAATAATTTTTACGGGTTAATATTTAAGCAGATTTGGTATTCTCCTATTTAAAGAGTCTAAGACCAACATTCATTTCAAGCTTCTGTGATTGCTAGTGAAAGTAGATAGGTATTTCAAAAAGTGTAATAGGAGACTGTGCTATAGCTTCTGTTAGTTGAGAAAAGCCCATAAAACTTAACATTTGCATATCGCCATTGTTTTGACTGAAACTTCCTTTAAATGTGTTTCCTTTCCAGCAAGCATATGTGAAAGGTGACCTCTTATCCATTTACATACCTCCCTGGTGGTCATGTGACCCAGTTTTACGTCAAACTGTCAATTACGATAAGGGACACAATAAGAACAGCTTAAGTGTTGACAACCTGTTTCCTGGCGTTACTGAGAGGTTCTGTTTGAGTCCACTTGTGTTCTTCTTTCAGCCTTCTGCTGAAAGCAAAAGCAACATCCACCCAAAACATTTTGCAAACAGATACTCTGTGGTCAGTGCACATTTAAGTTTACAATTTCCATGATGAATAGTATGAAGAGAACTTCATTTTGAACTGTGTGATTCAGTAACTAAAGGATGCATCTGGTAAGAACAACTTAGAGGCAGGGCAGTCAAATGTAGGAAATAAAAAGTTAATGCATTTTAGAGACATGAGGTGTTTCTTATTACCAGGTACATGGCAAATGTCTCACTCATAAATGTCAAAACTATGTGAAAATCATGCATACAGCACACCACACACAGAAAGTCCAAGCTCTAGTGAAAACCATGCCACTGTATTAATCAGTGCAAAGACTAGAAGAGTTCACTAGCTCCTCAGTAACTGGGCCAGCATTAGTTAGCACATTTTACTGTAACAGACAGGAAAGTTCTAGAGGTCATTGTCTTCACAGACCTCAATAGCTATCTCATTTATTTGTATTTTCTAATTAAAAATAGAATCACCCATACAAGGTTCCAAAGTGCATTAAAATTAAATAAATGGCCAAGAAAGAAAACCTGTCAGTTACTTCATTCATTCCAACAGAAATCTTATTATTTGTGAATAATCTGTATTTGCAATAAATACAAATGTCCATCTATCCATCCATCCATCCATCCATCCATCCATTTATCTTTTTATATTGTTTACACTGGTAAAGTGCATGACTAGTATTTCTGGCAATATTCTAGCTTTGTAGCCAGAAACAACATCAACCTGTCTCTAAGTGTCTATCATTTCAAGAACATAATAAATTCATGAAGTTGAGAACAGTAACACAAGGAGGGTACAGAAATGCCATCACATAACCATGAGAATTCTGATCATTAAGACTTTGTTCCTGAACTAATGATTTCTCCATTAAAATTATTTAGCCAAAAGAATGGAGACACAACTAGAAGCTGGCAAGGGACAGTGTCCACTTGTAGAAGATTGAATTTGACTGAGTTTCCTCAATTTGTTGCTTTTTCCTCTAGTCTAGGCTTGGAAAACACAAATCTTCTGTAGATGCAAATCAGAGAAATAAGGGGGAAGAAGGGTGCTCCCATATAATCGTGAAGATTATCCAACTTTTCTTCTATGCGCAATTCATTTAAAATGCTTCTCAGCACAGATGATGAGCACCAAGTACTAGATTTTTCATAAAATAATTCCACCAACCACCAAGAGTAAAATTAAGAAAAACTCTCTCATTCAGGTTATCAGTTACATTATCTGATCAGGTTATCAGGTTATCTGCAGTTACGTTATCAATACTTAACAACTTTCAGAAGCTGATGCTGCATCAAGAAAAGCAAACCAAGTGGTCATTAACAATATGTAACAGACAGCTGGGGGGGCTGACATGACTTTTTTACAAAAAAATAAGATACATGTGACTCTCTAGATGCCACTGAAGCAAGAGATATGTTTTGTAACTATTCATGTCACAGCATAGAAACACCTGGCATTTCAAGGTAGGTAACAGGAAGACCCACCAGCAACTGCAGCAGAAAGTGGACTGCATAGTTATAATTCCTCATTAGAAACTTCTCTTCCTAACTATCAACATAGCATGCTAAGTAATGCATGTAACAGCATATTTTTCACAGTATCCAGATCAGTAAAAGCAAATAAACTGCTCCCATTGGTGCTATTATGCACTGTCTTTGAAAGTTGTATTCAGTGCTTCCTGTCTAAACGTGAGTATTCCAGGTAGGTTGTGCTATAAATTGTTTACTGGAAGTTCTAGCAAACTATCACTTTGTCAAAAGACTCCATGTAAGTGCATGTTGCAGAATACATGTGCAACTTTTAAATTTATTGTGGTTACTGTAATTTAAACAGGCTACATAATGGTTCTTTTTAACAACAACAAAAAGTACTCAGCAGTACATGCCAATATTCCTCATAACCAGAGAGAATAAATCTTCATAAAGACTCCTCCAATGAAGTAAAAAATGTACCGGTGACAATATTTATTCTTGAAGGGTCAATGTGCATTACAGGGTATGGTGATCATTTAAAAGACTTCTCTGGAACTAAAACCATTGGCTTCCTAATTTAGAATTTCTCTCCACTAATACAAAATGATTGATTGCCTTTATTTCACGTACCCCTTGATTTTTCTTTTCATTCATCATGGGCTACTTTAAACTAAATGTATTTAAAATCTGCCACAAGAAGAGTGGTCTCTTTTAAATTGTTGTAAAGTAATGAAAGGACATAGTAAATCAATCTCATTTCTGCCTTACGAAAGGATAACCTTTGCTCTATTAAAGTTTAGACAATCTCAGTGCTCTACCTCACTTTCTGGGTAATAAACATACATGGCACTGCCATCTCAGGGATGCCTTTAATATTTAAGTCAGTGAAGGTAACTAATTCAGTAGCAACTTACATATATGCACTTATATATTCATATTTATCCATCTGAAAAATCTTTGTTTTTAAAGTATTCTGTGCTTTCAAATGGTTTCAGCAGTATATACTATTCCCTATTTTTGTACATATTTCTATGTGCAAGCATGCACACACGCCCCCGCCCCCAAACACATTCAGGCAAGCATACACATATATCTATTGCATAAGTTAGAAAAGAATAGAGAATTCACAGAAAAGATTAAACCACGACACAATTTTCAAATTTACTATATGGCTCACTGGTCACCAATTGATGCTCTTGAATTAATATAATGAGACTGTGAAGCAATATACTTTAGAAGGGACAACACCGGTTTCACACAGTGGCATTGAAGAATTTTTCTGTTTATGAAGTGTATGTGAGACCTAATTTATTTTCCACTTCCCCCTAAGCCATCTGGCCACATGTTTTACCATGAAAGGGAGTATAAGACACAGTGCATGTAAACACCAAAGACTGTGATGACCCTT
The DNA here is from genome assembly GCF_034638445.1 of Ciconia boyciana. Taxonomy (NCBI): domain Eukaryota; kingdom Metazoa; phylum Chordata; class Aves; order Ciconiiformes; family Ciconiidae; genus Ciconia; species Ciconia boyciana. Next base: position 51,942,509 of record NC_132937.1, read on the forward strand.
GAGATCCCTCTTACTTTTATGTTCCTGTGACACTGCTGAAATCTCCAAATTTATTTCCATCTACACAAAGCCAAAAATATATAGAAGATACACGAAAAAAGCAGTATATGATTTACATGTCATAAACTCAGCAAAGAGAAAATTAAGCATGCTGCTACTACCTTCTGGCATGTGACAAGAAGTCTGTAACTCTTTCAATGAACTTGGAAGAAGGTAGAGTGGGCTTAAGCAGTAACAAATTTTCAGAAAAAAATGTGTCTAAAAACTTGTAGTGGAAAAAAAAAATTATTGCACATCCCCAAATTAACTGGATGTCAGAGACTTTTCAACAGATACTATGTAAAACTTCACATGAAAAGAAATCCAGAAATTACATGCACTGTGTTTAAAAAGAGATGTGTGTGTTTTAAAATACAATCGACATATACTGCATATCTTTTTAAAAGAACCATGTTATAGTAATTATAACACATTTCATAATACAACAATCTTTGAGAGGTTAAAAAAAAGGCAATACACCAGAAAATTTACTGAAAAATGAATGGTTGGCAAAACCACTAATTGTCATTTGGTATTTTCATAAAAGTGTACAGATGTTTCCAGTTAGGTCTCACTGGTTAAAAAAAAGTTGGCAAAGCATCAACTATCTTGAATAAACAATCATCTTTATGATTTTCTCTGAACTCTGCATGTGGTGACCTTTAAAACGGACATACTGCCACCTTGCCCTGGGACTGGGTAGGGATAGGGAGTTCCAGATGAAGCACACTTCAGCTATATCTCAGTAAACACAGTACAGGTAGGTTTTACTGAAAAATGAAACAGGCATGTGTACCAACTGTTGACAGGAACCCAAGCCTGAGAAAAAAAATACAGTACAATAAATACCAAGGACTATGTAATAGCCCTTTTCTTACTGCCACATTCAGCTTTTTTCCTTATAACATTTTACAGGCTGTTAATTTCAAAGTCCTCTACTGTTAAGATATAGGAGCAACACAAACACACATCATAAAATATGTTAAAGTTCTAAAGGGTCTGAATTTATTGTTGCTACTAGCAATGTAGCATTTCTGTATATGCATGGCCTTGCTACTGACTGCAGCTAATTTGTTTGTAAGCCATCATTAATCTCAGCTGTATATTTTCACAGTTTGGGTAAACACTTCATTTGCATTAAATTTACAGCATTAATGAGATGTGAAATTTAAAATGCTACTTGAAACATAAATGATGTAAGAAACTAGAACAAAAACGTGACTTTATCACGTTTGAAATCAGCAGACCACTTTAAACCTATTAAACTAGAAATGATGATATGTTGCATGGAGAATTTGGTTTTATAACTCATCTTCCAGAACTAAAATGAAGAAATGTAAGCTGAAACATCTGGGGACAAAAAAACAAAATAGGCTGAAAATAATAAATTGGATTTTTTGCTTTGGAAATTTTGCTTATTTTTTAAACTGATTTTGAAATGACTATTTTCCTTATATACCTCATTCTCTTTCCTAAAATCCTATTAAATATTACATGTATGAGCTCTTGAAAAATAACATTATTGAAAGAAATATCATTAGAAGTTCCTTAAGATGGCACAAATCTAAGAAATAAAGCATATGCTAAACTGATGTTTCTTAAAGGGTTCGGTTTTGTTTTGAATAAACTTCACCTTCAGATGACAAATACTGAAACCCTTAGGATCCCAGTCTAATCCAAGATAACAGTGGCAGCACGTAGGAAGGTAATATCGCAAAAGCTTCTCTATATCATTACACCTATGTGAAACTTGCCCACCTGTTGCTGGTGTAGGAAGGATGGGTCTCTTGGGCTTAGTCCCACATATCGATTGGCTTGGGATGTGCCTGAGGCTGTGTAGGCTGATTAAGGAAGAACAAAACAGATTGATAAAAATACCAACCTATCATAACTATTACCCTGTGCAGGTACAGTACAAATATGAGAGATCCAGAGTTATGATTTTGCAATATATAGGATGTGTCTGTGTTTCTCCTTTATTTAAACTTTAATAGAATGCAAAATAAAAATTGGACCAAATTTGGAAAGACACGTGTAAATTCCTATAAACTTCAATGGAAGCTGCATGTGTAAATCATAATGATGTCTCTTGTTGAATAAAAGTTCCTCTGATTAATATATTTTTTTTTTTTTTTACTGATTAAATAAGGTATGTATTTGAAGGATTCACAAGCCTGATTCTCATTTCCATTACACCAATCTAAGGCACCAGGGAAATGACTGAGATTACAATGTTTAGAGAAAATATTAGTGCACACGTATTATTTTTACTGCTGTGAAGGCCCATCACAAAACTATAAAAGAACAACAAAAATTGGAATCAAAAGTTCAGTTTACTTATGTGGCATGAAATGAATCTTTACAGGCCTTTGGAAACAGGATGTAATCTGCTTAATATTTTCATGACAAGGGAGCTAATTTTTACTGTGCAATATAATATTAAATATTCAACTCCCCTAAGCATCAGGAAACAACATTTTCCCAGGGGGACAGTTTAAGAAAGTCTCTTGCTGTCTGCTACAGAAGATTAAAGTAATCCATTTCTGAGGGGAAAGGGAATGGTAGGTGATGCTGGGATTAGTTACAGCATATGCATCCTTCACCTGTAGGTCACATTCCTGTCTGGTCTCTGTCAGTAATCCCTAAAAGCCATTACCCTCTCATGGCTTTTGGTGGCACTTATGAAATGAGGTAGGTGGTCTTACTCCAATTCCCAGTGTGGAGATTTCCACACTGCAACTTGCAGCATCACAACCTGGAAACTTGCTGGCAGAGAAAGCAAAATTACTAAAATGGAACAGACATACACAAGGATGCCATTGAGGAGCTAGATGGGAGTACTTACTGAATTGGCCTGTTAGTATTAAAGTCACACAGCAAATAGAAGCAAATTAAATCCATTAGATTTTTTTTAAAAAAGGCTTTATACAGTAAACAGGCTTTACTGAAAGACTGTCATAAAAATTAATCAGTTATTAGAAGGAAATTATGGTGGAGGCCACAGGGTTCCCCAAATATTATCAAAGCCTGCTGTTCTTTCTCATTCAAAACAATTCTGCTATTGCACTTCAGAATGAAAAGCAGTGCTAATCATTTGCCGTTTTATTGTCATCAGACTGAATAATAATGATAATTTGTTGGCCAAGTATATGTTTTTCATATATATCTTTCTATATATATTTTGAACAAATCAATCAGTTATTGCAAATAAAAGTAAACCCATGCCTTAAAATATATTTAGTCTTCATTTTCCCATTAAGTTAACATTAGCACTCTGTGTTGCAGGTCTATTATGACTGATAATACAGCTTATATGTATTCATATATAATTTATATATCAGCAGGACATGATCCCTCATTTTTTGCTATTTTCTTCATCAACAAGCTATGTTCCTTCAGTTTTTTGCTCTCACAGTTACCAATCCAGTTTCAAAAGGCTTTACCAAGCAGATAGACTACTGCACTGCTCTGATAATCATAACACTCTGAACATGTAGCATTTATATGCTATCTCATATGCAGAACTGGCACATTCAAATCAAATCTGTACATAGGGGGTTTTTTATTATTATTTACTTGCTGTAGTGACAGACATTGGGTCTTTAGGCAAGAAATTACTTGCACACTGCTGTGGAAGCATGAGGAGGCCTTTTTTCAAATATCTAAACCAAGATGTTCTAAGGTTCACAGGGAACCAGGTACTCAAGTTCCAATGAATTGCATGAGAAACTGGGTGCCAACTTAATTCAAAAATATAGTCCAAATTTTTCCCCTAGCAGTAGGACTACAAACAGATTAGGTTTGCTTTCCTGTAATGATGAGTAATATGGTCAGATTACCAGAAAAAATCCCAGTGTAGTTCTAACATTGTATTTGTTCTTTTTGCCATTTCTATTAGCAACCCTGACCTCATCTGAGACAGCTATTTAGGCCAGGCACGACCACGTCAAACAGGAAGCAGGATGAAACCATGAATACTTGAAACTATACATGAACTCAGTTTTCTATTCTGGACCAAAAGTTTAGACCAAGAGCTTCTTGTTTGCTTCTAAAACTAACTCTTCTTAAAAGGTTCAAGAACTGTACCACAAACCACCAGGAAGGATACAGATATACTCCACCACTTTTTAACAAAACTTCTGCTATACTAAAAGAACAGCTAAAAGACTTCCATAAATCTATGCATATAATTATTTGTTTATACTTAAACAATAGTTTGTCCAAAAGTTACTACTATCTTTTTATAATAAAGGCATAACCAGTTTTCCTCCTTTACATCTTGGCCACTCCTATGCATTTGAGTCTCATCTCTGCTTCACATTCTAATGAAAATATTTAAAGTAGTATAACACCTAAGAAACATACAGTTTATGGTCTCCATTAACGACAGACCAAAAGTTAGGGACTGGATTCACAGTTCAAATACTAAACAGGTCTAAAGCAAGTCATTTGAATGTAACAGACCTTAAAGAGATCAATATTTTTAAAGACTGGTAAGTTTTCTTCCAAAGTGTACGTTTGGAAGTGTCTCCTAAAAATATTCACCACTCTGGTAAATACTTGTAACACTGGCCATCTCAAGTCCAAATAAAAGTTCCAAGACAACAGAAACACAGAAAGTAGTTAAAAAGAAACATTCTGCATCACTGAGCATAAGATGAGTATTTGGAAGAGAAGAAATTACCCTATACATGGTAACACCTTTGCTCTTATTTCCAAAACTGCAATTCCATTGAAGACAATAGGATAAATAATACGGTCCTATAGAGTAATAGAGAACTCGAAACGTTAAAGTTAGGGTTTGGGTTTTTTTTTTAAAAAGGAATAGTGGCTCTACCATCCATTGCAGCAATGACAAGGAATTAAAATTTTCTTTTGCCACATCAGTTGTTTTTGCTAAAAACGACACAACCTATATCAACATGCAACTGTCATAGCTCGGATTCAGTATGCGTTGTAACAAGGCTTGATTTCTGTAGGAAAGCTCATTGAGGAGCAAATTATCCAATCTCTGTTTGGAATTCCATCTGCGGGTCATTGTAAAACCTTGCTGTCTGGGTGTGCTTCTCAATGTCTTAACAATGTCCACCTTAGATGAACAACCACGTTTTCATTTTCTTGAATAGTGGTCAAATATGCAGGCTTTTCCCTTTCATTTTGGTTGCCATGTCACAAACTTTGGTTCATGTAACATGATGCATTGGTTGAAATTTGGGGAGGAAAAGCTTTGCAATCAGATCACATTTGCTCTCCATGTAAAATGATGAGCATCCACTTGGTCAAATAGTAGGAAAAGGCGCCTTTTTCTGGCCTCAATTTGAAATCATATCGAATCTTCGATGGACATTTTTTGTTTCCTAAAGAAATACTTACTGGTTGCTGTAGGTGAAGATGTCTCACCTTCAGTGGATGTAGTGATGGGTTTAGTATCTGTCATGGTCAGGGTCACAGGTCGCACCGCACTGTGATGGGGAGAGGGTGCCAAAACTGGAGTAAAATGGCCAGGCACTTTCCCTACTACTTGACCACTGCTGTTAGGCTACAAAACAAAACCAAAAGAATGCCTTGTGAAACATACACATTGCGTTTAAGCAACCTACCCACCTATCTTAGGGTTTTCCAGAATGCCCATCACCGTAATACCTGTGTGTTGGTATGTGCTGTTCTAACAAAGCTATGAATTTCTATGTGGTATTTTCAGCAGGCAGATCCCTCCTCAGATAGGTAGTACCTGCTTAAGTTGCAGTACTTTTTGGTAAGCTTGCTTTCTTTCTGGATGCAGCATGCATCAGATTGTTTCAAAATATATTTGCTGTTCACACAGTGGCTATGAACCACAGTAAATGCCACAATAGCAGGATTAAACTGACCAGGCATAGGCCCTAATGTACTAAGTATTAAGAGCAAATGAATGATGCAGAACCTTTGTTTTCACATGCCATACCACTCTGGCTTGGAGCAAAACCAAGACTTGATCACAATTGTTCACAGAGATTACGCATACTGGAAGGCGAACTAATAATTCACGTTTGGGGGAGGGGGGTGTTAGGATACAATGCACTATAATGCATACGTCATAATATCTGGCCAAAAGCCGCCTACCAAAAAATCAGAAGTGTTTAATAATGGGAACTTTGCAAGTCAAAAGCATAATAAATTAAGACACTTCTTTCATAGATACAAGAGGCAGTCTACGTATGACCTTATGGTACAGGTCATCAAGGTAATACTTTCTGCATACAGGCACATCTGAATTTGGCAACGTTCACTGGTAAATGTATACGTTTATCCAATGCTTAAACATGCCTTAGACATTGTGCATGACTGTAAATACTCCAATGGTAAACAACTTGGAGTAAAAATTAGCAAGTAGTAAATAGTTTTTTCAACAGTGGCTGATAACTTTTGTCTTAAACTGACTGTGTGTTCTGTGAATCATAGGTATTTAAAAATACAGCCATACAAAGTAAAAAATACTGGGAATCTAATTATCAGAAGGATCTCGTCAAATTTGAGATAACAGAGTAAAGAAATGGACCAATAAAGGACCTGATTCAACTGATACAAGGAAAGGTTAAAAGAGGTAAGCATGACTATGATAATGAAATAATAACTGGGCTGAGACAATTACTGCAAGTATGTGCAGAGTATAAACACACAGAAGAGGAAGGAATTATTTGGAAAGTACAGGAAGTATAAACTCAGGGTAATGGAATAAAATCAAGAAGGAGGAAATTTAAAATTAATAGCAGGAGAAACTTCCTGGCAGTATGATCTACTAGACTTGGCAAATGCCCCCAAGGGACAGTTTTGTTCTTTAGGACACCTAAAACTAAGCCAGAAGAAAACCCTAGAAAATATAAGTGCAAATGGAGACCAATCTTGTATTCATAGGAACATCGAGCAGTTAGCAGACTATTTCCCTCTCTAAGATCACAAGCCTTACAATGAAAAATAACAGTAAATATGTACACTAATGAGAAGTGGCCAACAAACTACACTTCTAAATTAAAAAAAGTCACCCCCTAAACATAACTGTATGTTTGGGGGGGTGTTGGAGTGGGGGTGGGGACAAAAGAGCCATGGAATCTCAAGATCTTGCAAATATAGAAATTGGGTGGTATTTACCACTTCTTCATTCATGTTCTTAGTTACATAAGCTGAGAAGTCACTACTAGGAGTTTAGTAACAGGAATAAGTGTCAGCTGTCAAAGTAGCTTCAAAATAAGAAAGCAGCACAGATTCAGAGGAATTACAATACTTTCACAAATAACACAATTTCCCCAAATAGCTGGCATGCTACATAAAGTTTTATTCACTGGGTGAAACTTAACAGTTAGATAGATCTCCCTTATTATGTGTACTTGAAATGAAAATGAGATGTGGCAGAATATATACAAGACAATTTCTAGAAACTAATGTGGCCTAAAAGTTTACTGAGCATCTGCTTGCATGCTTACATGACCAATGAGTCATAAGTGGGGAACTCACTCAGTAATTACAGAGGTCTTTCCTCAAGAATACAAATTACATCTTTATATTACAGCAAACAGTCATATATTAAGTATGTGTCAAGAAGTCCACTTCCTTTGAGATCTATCTTAGTAGTGGTTTAGGGAATTTTATTTTGTGGGCTCTATTTTAAAGGTCTGCCAGCCTCTAAAACCAGATGTCTTGGAGACCAGAAATTGGACTCCACCCACCTTAGAACAAAATTAAAACTTTGACTAACATAAATTCAGAAAATCTCTAAGAGTTACCTAAAATAAATTCCCCATACAAATGACCCAAGACACTCCAAAGCTTAGAGGCAAGTATCCTGACTCACTGATTGCGAGTTGTACAGAGTTCAACTCGACACATCTCGATGATGCAATAAAACAGGCTCTGTCGTAGGTAAGGGAGCCGTGATACAGTCTGAAGCATTTGTGGGGAAAACTGTCAGAAATATAGGCGGGCCTTATGATAAACTTTTCTCTAAAACACCTAAATTCTTGTCAGTAAGACCTGCTTGCTATGTTGGACTGGATTTTCAGTATGTTTCTGGGGAGCCCGCTGCAGAGGCAAGCCCCTTCTCCTGCCTGGCAGCCCAGCTGCCCACACAGCCTGCCGGAGGGACTACCATCTCTCAGTTGTGCCTGGTAGCTCTGAGGTGGAGTCACTGACCTGTGACCACAGGGCTATCTTAGGAGCCTTAGCTCATGTGGTATGCTAACATATCAAAAAAACAACTGAGAATCCCTTACCAAAATGACCAACTTTTATTAAAAACTAAGAAAGAAGATTCCAGGGAGTTTATGGATTAAAACAGCTAGTGTCTTCAGCTTCCAAAAGCAGCTCTGTCTCCAAAGCCAGACTCGAATGAATTAGAAGGACACAGCTGGAGACCAGGACGATTTACAGCAATGTATCACCTTCTACTGTTCCCTAGTGATCCCAGTCAACAGGAATGCAATGGCTCACATGGACTCCAGCTTAGTCCTTGTGCATATGGTCCAAATGAGCAAACCCTTTCCTTGCTGACTTATAAGACAAAGAATATACTTATACCCCATTCTCATGTAAACCATGTTTTTCCCTGTGCAATACGTAACAGCAGTGCAGTACATCAGCACACTTCATCCAAATTGAGAGTGAAATCCTGTCCTTCTTGAAATCCATGGGGAATTTGCTAGTGATTTTAGTGGATGTGATTTGTGACCCCCCACCAAGTGTCTACATTTCTATTTCTTTTCTTTTATTTAATGTCTTCTTAAATGGTAGGCATTGTCCCATATCTGTCCTACATGTAAAACTGAGTGCAGACACAATACAATGAAACTGAGGTCTGCAACCTCTAAACAGAAAAATAAAACCTCCAAAGTAAGAAAAGGGAAAACTCGTTACTTCAGTAAGTCTAATTCTTATGGTTCTAACATTTCAGACTCTGACTGCACATTAGATTTCAAATGCAATTATAACCTGGTTACCTGCCTCTTAACAATTTTATTGCATATTGTCACATTTCCCCAAGTATCTTCTGACTGCACTTTATGATTTATTCTGCTTTTATTTTTGTAATCTCTAACTTCTATTCTTTTCCTTTTTCAAGTACTTTACCTCTGTTTTCACATTTGTAACATAACATTTGTTTTAAAATTTTGCAGTAATGTCAAATACCGTATATTGCAATAACTGTTCAGGTGTTATTGCTCAGCAAACAAGATAACACAAGAAGGGATAAGTACACATAAGACAGAGGTGTACCATGCCTAAGAACCTAACTTCTCTCCCCATACTGAAAGCTTTCTGTATTTAAATTTTTAAATAACCTCAGTTGTAGGTAAGCACATACCTACCGGAACTTTTACATATGTAATTCTTCTTCAACAATCCTAGCTGTCTTTCTGATGTGAACTAAGGTCCTCCCTTTCACACAGCTTGTCATGGGAAATGGCACATATGAAATTTTCTTAAAACTTCAGTGTTTTTCCTAGCTATGCTACATTTGAAAACGAGTTTATGAAAAGCAGTCTTGTACTCTCCCAAATTATGTTACATGAATGTCACTCATAAGAAACCTTCTTGAAATGTCCATACTTGTCTTTCTTGCATGCAGTGAACAAAAGTGAAGCAGTTAACAAAACTGATATTTAAGTTATTATCTCTAGTTTGCAGCTTAAGATCATAAAGTAGTCCTAAATAAACAGATCATGTAGTTTTCTCAGAGTTATGGCTTAGGCTTGTCTTCAGACTGATGCTGACATTGCTGCATTGTTTATGCTCAATTCACACTTCTTTAGTTATTTTTGCAAACACAAAACTAAAAGCTTTTGAAATAAAGGTCTAGATTCCAGACCACAGTAGTTGATAGTGGTACAAGCTCAAGAACACTGGCTCTCTCAGATGTTGCAAGTCCTCTGTCCTGCTTTAAGTTTTCAGTGCAAAGAGGGAAACCCTCTGGTCAGAAATAGCCCTCTGAAGTTGTCAATTCATAATCTTATTGAAAACTGGCTGCTAGAAATAGCTTCTGTGACCTGTTCTCCTTTTAACTTTTGCAGTTATGTCAAAAGAGATTTTAGCATGGAAACTACGTATCTATTTGGACAGTATCCACTTGAATTACAAGTGCAAGTATTTATAGCACCTCATTTAATACACATTCATTTTGTCCTTATTTAAAACAAGTTCTAGGTTCTAGTTCCAGTTTTCCCTGAAGAGATTCTTACAGACAAATGCATTACAGGTGAAAAATCAACTGTTACCATCAACTAGGGCATCAATATGTCTGTGTGACGGATTCACAAACAGAGAGACGATGCCTGAGGCATAAATCTCAAGCAAATTGCATGGAGGCAGCTGTTTTAGATAAACAAACTGTGCATTTGAAAATGGGAGAGGGAAAGAAGCACACACAATGACGGTCTGGCAAATTTAGCCCCAGTTTATGCAGGTATACATTTTTCTATTGTTGGATTGGAGGCTAATTTGATTTTCAGATATGTGTTACATTTTCCAGCTTTTTAATTCGCATCATCTTGAATTGCCACAGATTAATCCATTCATGTGCCCAAAGCCACAGATGAGTTGTATTCACTGTCATAGCTGTAACATAACTTAACTCAGATTGTCAGACTGTTAATATCTGATTGTGTGCACTACACACACTTCCAGTTAATCCTTAGGTCTGAAGTCTGAACAGAAACTTGTAACAGGTATGAATACAGCCTTTCTTAAAATCAGGATTCACTATACCTGTTATCCCTGCTGCGATTTTACTAACTTATTTATAATCAGTAATTAATCAACCTCCTCTCAGACTTCTGTTCACATATTTGCCCAAATATCAGCATATTTACACCTTAGGTCTTCAGTTACATTTTAGGACAGTGTTTTGTCATATAGCTCACTACTTCCAGAGTTAAAGAAAATATTTCTGATGCCATAGTGAAATGGCAACACTAACATCTACAGATGAGATATCCGAACATAACAGAAATCTGACATACATATTAAACAAGTCACATAAACTATTAATTTGCTTAAATGATAAAATATATTTTATGTTTAAATTTGCACAGTATCTTTTTTTACAAAACAATTGTAATTATAATTCCAAATTCCAAATAAAATAATTCCAATTTTCCTTGGAATCTTAAATACAAAGCACCTTCAACGAAATAATCAACAAAGGCCAAAAATCATCTTAATCTTGTGCATGTCCTAGGTACAGCTACATGTGATACTGTGTGAGGTATTTCAGAAAGAAGTTTCAGGGCTTAATAAAAAATATGTTATTCCAGCTAACCACTATACTTGGAGAACAAGATATCTGCATCTCAAAACACAGGTTTTTCAATAGAAACTCTGTGTTTCCCAAGAAGGTTACCCTATTATAGCCAGGTGATCAACCAATGAGTGCAGTTTAGTCAAACTGGTTTCAGCGTGTTTGAGAATACTGTCTCCCATTTCTTCTCAACAGTTCCAGTCCCTTGTAATAGCAAAGTTCAGATACTATAGTGAAGAATATCAATGCAAAACCATATGGCAGTGTAGTTTTGAGATGACTGATTGAATTAATTTTGTTGATGAAGCTGCAGAAGTTCCAGTTCTGCACATTTTGGTCCCCTGCTCACATACCAAATATCTTGTTTTAACAGTTGTCTACTAGCCACACCTATGAACCTGGAGATCATAGCTGATAAGTTGTCTTTGAGTCCATGCCACTGTGCTCTGTGATATCCACAAAGGGAGATGGATGTTTCAGAAAATCTATAAGTAAAAGGAACTGGAAGAAGTATCTTCCATTTTCCTAACTCCTCCCCTCTTTTTTTTTTTTTTTTTGTTTATACGATGCAAACCCAACCTTCAACCTCAGCAGAGCTTTTGCCTAAGGCACCCTCATGCTACATCGCCTGTAAACATCCAATGGCCATGTTAGTCTCCCACTGGAGATAGCTCAGGAGGCAGTTTCAGCAAATGTGTGGAAGACATATCCTCAAGTTATTACCTATCTGAGTAAAATAACACAGTGCCTTTGAGACTCTGCTAAGCATAAGGGAATGGTATTATTATACCACTGACAGTGAGACTGTAGAAGGTACTCTAGGGCAGTTCCTCCTCAGGCTGAAGCTGGTGGGTTCCATAAAGCATTTATGGGATACAAGAAGCAAGTTTAACCAGAAGCAAGGCTATACAGATTTCCTTTCTGCTACTGGACACTATAGTAGCATCAGAAATGTACTTTGCCTCTTTATAGCACCCCTTACCACTTTTCATAGGATGAATCTCACTAGTTTCCATACCCTGTAACCTGAGTAACTCATTGCTACAGCACATCTTACACAGACCTCACTGGGAGATGCCACACAAAAGCTTCAGGTGGTGTGACACGCAGCTACCTGTCTGCTTGAGGAATTGGCTTTAGAAAAAACATGTTGTTGCCAGTTCTTGGCTGACAACATCACTTCTGTACTACTTCTGAGAGAAATCAAGGTGTTGACTTTGATCTATAAAGCTCTGAGTCTCATCCATTTGAGAAAGCATTTTCTTCTTGATGTAATGCTGCTGAAACTGAGAGCAACTGCAGAGCTTCAGCAACCAGTGTTCAGACAGAGATATCATAAGACATTCTAGGCAAAGAGTCCCCCATCTTGAATCACAATTTTACTTGTGAGCTCACAAAATCTGAATTATTTGTCAACAGGTAGGGCACAAGGAAATATCCAGCTTTCCTTGTACATTTACCTTAACAACAGGGTAAGTCCATGTTACACAAGCATGGGCTTGTGGGAACACTTATCTGCAAATCTCTTTGTAGATAAATGTTCAAAAGGTATCTTTGGGTTGAATGGTATTTCATGAACTCTGGAGACTTATAACTGTGCATTTAATAATCTAAAAATGAGCAAACTAAATACAAAGTAATAATTTACAACTGCAATTAAATCTTTAAATTCCTTGTCAGTAGATACAGTTAAGCTAGTACTCTCTCTCTCTGCCTCCCAATTACAATTAAAATCAGCGCATTGCCATATTTAATCTTCAATAATTCTGTAAAAATTACAAGGAAAGACATGCCCAAGAAGCTGAAAATTATTAAATGTAAACAAATAAAGATCCTACCTGTACCAAAGAAACCACATGCATGTATATCGCTTGCGTTGGCTGCTTCTGCTAGTATTCCCCCAGGAACCATCAGGAAACCCTTTGACCAGCCCACAAGGCCCACAAGAGCCTCACAAGATTCCCTCCTCATTGCTAAATGACCTCAGTTATTGTATTGAAGAATGAAAAAGCATCTGCCTGGCATTCCTGAAGAGTGTGCCTATCTTTCATTGAACAAAAAAATTGAATACCCCAATCAATTATGAGAGGAAAATAAGTGGCCTCACCAGCTTCCAGAAGCAGTTCTTCTCAAGCTGTTCAGATATTTCTGTCTTCAGACAAAGCTAAAACCATTGAAAAGACAAAGCTGCAAACTAGCCCACACTGCAACAAAGCATGTTTTAACAGCCCCAGGAATTTTAGTCAATATGTGGACAGCAGTTCACTTGGACTGTAGTATATAACAAGTGTAAGCCATTTACTGTAAGAGGAAAGGGTCCAATATCTAACTCCCCCAAATTGGAGGCAGTTTTACCATGCCACTGAAAACTGCATATTTCATCAAAAATGTCACAAAATTTTATTTAAGGTTACCTGTAAACTGCCCTGCATAATCCAAACTCAAAGAGCTTGCAAGATTGTCTACTTCAGTTCACTTGGTTCAGTCAGAAAAAAAATTTCTCACTGACGCCAGGATGTTCGTCAGCAGGATTCACCTTAACTGTTTGTTTTGCCATTGTTTCCTTCATCACACTTGCTGACCCTCCTTCTGTGATTCACCATGCTTTAATCAGGAAATTATTCCATTTAACACGACGGGGCATTAAACTTGGAGCTTTTGGGTTTGACTTCAACCATGCAAGTGTTGTTGTGCTTGATGATTTGTTCAGGCTCATTGGAAGTCTGATTTTGATACTGTGTATTGATTCATACCCTCTCAATTATTAATGTATTTCAAGTGTATGCAGATTTTTGTGTGTGCGTGCACATGTATACATACACACAGAGGAGCTAATATTTTCCAAGATTAAAAGATTCACCCATCTGGAATCATTCAAAAAGGAAATACATGTTCAAAATTTGTGGTAGCTTTGAAAACCTCAATACACAGGTGGATTAGACATATACCAATTGATTAGTTTTTGCTGAAACTTACAGTGAGTAACCAGTATCAATTTAACTGTGGAGAGACCAGCACCCCATCATAATACAGATACATACTCACCAACTAACATGCGTGCCTAGCTAAGAAGAAAAGCATTGAAATAAGTATAATAAAAAGGGCTCAGCAGAATTACTTAATTAGTGGAAAGTACAGCAGTTCTCAAAACCTTGGGAACTTTTCAGACTACTAGTTGGAGGCAAGTCCAGCTCTGTATCTAACAAGGTCCACTTCTGTTCAGTACATTTGTTTATTTATTCTCCAGATTGAACAGGGGATAAAATGTAGATATGCATGAAACCAACAGCCACAGCTCTCTTTTGTTTAGGATCATCCATTGTTGAATCATCTTTCACTGCAGCCAAAGGGCCTGTTTAAACTTCCTGACTGTTCATCATTTGGAGTATGTAACATTATGTCAAAAAAATTGCCCACTGCTTCCCACCATGGAAACCTATGGGAGCTCTATATCTTTAAACTAATTTTACTTAAAGTATTCCATTGAATAGCATGACTGTCTCACTATAATCAGTGCAGCAGTAATGTAATTAATCTCAAAATTGCTGTGGGGAGTACAAGGCATCTCAGTTGCTTGTCGTAACAATCTAAATTAGCGTATTACTGAAAGATGTTGGGGAGGAACAGTTCATTTTAGGTAAATGCTGTCAGGGTATCCATCCTTTCTATTTCTAAGGCTGAAATTAAAACCATCATCATAGTTCTCCTTTTGAAATCCAAATGAGTATGTTTTGAGGTGGGAAAGTCTAATTAAATTTGATGTGGTATTCCTACAGATGCAGTTTTGCATTTTATAATAATTAAATTTGTTTGAATAAAAATCCATGTTTTATTTAGAAAAGAAAAACTGGTTTGGCTCAAAGCATGCCATTGTATCAGAACAATTCCCTTTTGTCACTGAAACTTCACAGACGGCTGCTTCTTCTTTCCTAAGCAAAAAATTATTCTTGCTGTTTTACTTTTTGTACAGGCATCCTTTAACTGTTCTATTTAGAGATATTTTGACTGGGAATGCAACTCCTCTAATGTACAGCACATCTCAGAGGTGAACTTTAAAGAATTAAATTTAAAAGAGATTCCACTAATAATAGTGATTAATGATAATAAATTGTGGAGAACAGCTGATGCAGATGCCTGGAATCCCATAGTTGGTGTTGTTTAACCCCATCCCCTCTTCTCAGGAACTAAATCAAATATTAAATGAAATGAAAAACATTACCCTAATATAAATGTTATGAAAGGTGACAAAAGTAGTAAATCAAGGTCACTTTGGCCTTTTATTCCCTATGGTGCCACAACATGAGAATAGGAAGTGTTTTCAGTTTGCTACTACTCTGAAAAAAATCAGCGGAGTAAAATTTTATCTTTTAAGGTCTAAAGATTAATCTTTCAACCGCAGATAAGGGAAGAGAGTAAGACTCTTGTTGGGCAAAGAGTTGAAAGTGCTTCTCCTGCTCAATGAATATACTCCCCAATGTTAAAATCACAAGACAACACATTTGTCAACTGTCTGAAAGAAAGTCAGATACTTCATTTAGATGTTGTATTTTTTCAGCAATGATCCAAAGCAGAACACTGAACAATCCAGAGAGATTATCACTTAATCTGCTCTTTTAATATATATAAGAAATCAAAATGTAAGTAAAACAAGCACTGAATAATTAAAGAAATGCATAACAGTAAGGGCCTGATTTTAATTTGCATAATTTTTCCCTTAATAGTGCCTAATTAAGACATCAGTTTAAGAAAAAAAAAATCCAACAGAACTCTTAAGATTTTCCGCACTGAATTAACGTTAAGGACTTTTAATGGATGTCTTAATTAGACTTTGTTATTCATGGAAATTTTACACAAATTAAAATCAGGTCCTGCATGCAACATTCCCAGCTGAGTCTCAGCAAAAATGCTATACAGGACTGAAAGAGTTTTAATCCATGCACAGATAGCAATTTGTATTCTAAAGCCGACATACTCCATTTTCACTTTTTGGTTTAATTTGCATTAATACTTTAACCAACAAAAATCACATAGTTGGAATTTCTCTCTTCAAAGTACATTTTGATTTTATGGACCCACTTTTTTTTTTTTAAATACATAGAAAGTCATGCAGCTGGACCAGAGCGTTAGCCCATGGGGACAATAGCCACAATGACATTCTGAACAGCCCAGAGGGGCCATATCTGTTACTCAACATAGAAAGTTTGATTCAATATCATGTTCTATTGCTTTTGTGCCTGAAACGCATACTGAAAGGCCTGTCATTATTGGTGAAAAACAAAATAAAACAAAGCCCAACAAAATGCTGTCACAGCAACTCCTTCATCCCTGATAAGACAGTCCTTCCAAAGGAACCTAACTCTTAAGAGTAGGAAAACCTGACCATTGTTTCTTCAGTTTACTTTCCCAAGGCTCTTCCAAAAAACAGACTAAAGCACAAGCTACAGGGCTCCACAGGAGCCTTTCAGACAAGGCATCAAAAATAAATAACAGCCTGAGCAGCAAAGATTACATTACACTGACACTGGAAACATTCCAAGTATTGACAGACCAAGCCTCAACTGCAGTTTATCCTATAGTGCAGATCACATGCTAACGCTACGTGCTGATACTATCACGGAAAGCAGTTTTGCACACAGTCCTTCACAAATTACTTCACTAACGAAAACCATGTTAATTTCCCATATCAGACACAAGTCTGAATCGGTGTAGCAGCCAGCAATTCATCTGTTACTGCATGTTCTCTACAAAAGGAAGTAAAAACAATGTTGTGGGTCTCTGCTGTGCTCACTACAGTAATGTCTTTGCATCTGTGCAAAGAAATGTCAGATGCCTAGGAAACAGGGCAAGCATTACCTTGCCAGAGTTGATTTTCATTGTCAGTCTATAAATATACCCGTATGTCTGTGTGTATGCATGCGTGTGCATGTACATACCAGTGCACTCCGTGCTCCGTCCTGGAGCAGGAGCTTTGTCTCCAGCGGCCCTGCGCAGCCACAGAGGTGCCCAGCATGCAGGAGGGGTGCAGGACTAGCACCTGCCCTGTTAGCGCTGCCGGCTTGTTCAGTACAAGTATTTTTCTTACGCTTGACAGAGGAACAGCGAGTGGATATGACTAACCTGTGCCCTTTAGTCAACCATGCTGAACAGGAAAAGTTGCTGGATAGCTATATGCCAGCTCCCAGCTTGCTCTGAGACCAGAACTAGTGAGATACCAGTCTAGACGCCCTGGAAGACACACATTCCTCATAGGATTTCTTTTGGAGGGTTCGCATTGTTTTACAGTACCTGGCTCGTCTGCGGGCTGGACGGGTCGTAAGAAGGTACATAATTCTTCAGAGTATCCTGAGGATTCAGGTGGGGAGGATATCTGATCGTTGGATGAGAGAAGTAGCTAGACGGGGCAGGAGGGAGAATAGCTTGTGCTGGAAATGGCAATGGTGAAGGTGGAGGTGGAGTTCTAGTTGAGATGACTGGAGAAGATAAAATAAAATTAAAATTACTTCGCATCTTGTTTCTTCTAAAATTCTTCACCTCTGTGTTACAGCAAGAAAAATAAAAAGTCAGTTATAAATCAGTACACTGCACTCCTGCTTCATGGCATCTTTACAGAAAAACTTACATGTCCTCCCCTCACATCATCCCAAATGGAAAGTGCTACTGTTTCAAATTCATAAATACTGTATCTTGTTTTGGTTTTGTGGGTTATGCCATCATATTCTTTCATTTTTTATTTAAACAGTAATCATTCTCCAGCATAATAGACATTTCAATTAGACAGTTTTCCCATCTGGAGCCCAAATAAACAAAACAAATATTTTACTCAATAAATAAAACCTACACTTTTATCCACAGCACTCCAACAGAGGAGAGCAAAGTCACCAAGTCCTAAGAAAGAGTTGGTGATTCCTCACTGCATTGCACTCTACCTACCTCATGTGGGGACAGGGTAATATCTACTCATCAATAATGCCATGAATATTAGCTGACTTTGTGAAAATGCTAATGAACATTCAACTTCAGGGCCTGGGAAACCAACCCATCCAATAAATATACCTCTGACAAACGAAAGAGTATCTACCCCATACATATTTTTCTTCGCATTCTTTCTTCCCAGCCCCTACAAACACACACTTCTCTATCTATAGACTATATGTAATGTCTAAACAACCAGCAACGTTTTCACAGTGAAAAGAATGTATAGCATGTCCTGCTGCTGCCCAGTTGTCCTACTGGAAGTGGACAGTGTTCTATTACACCGCACAACAACCTGCTTTCCACCCTTACTACGCATCTAGAGGACACCTACTTGGCAACATATTAAAAAGGAGGTACTGAGTTCAATGGAAATGGAGGAAAGACAATGGTGTTTTCATTTTGATGAGTGGGAGGGTACAAAATCAGGTCTGTATAAGCAAGATATATAAACTGCAAGATATATTATATATATACTTATATATATAAGCAAGATATATAAACTTTATAAACTGCTCACAGTTCTATACTGTAACAGCACAAGACCACCAACACTGCTCTTCTGGACCACCTCTCATATCTTTGGGTTTTTTCAGCTTAGTTTTTAAGTGACTTGCTATTTTTGAGCTGGCACCAAGTCATAGTTTGCCCAAGAAAAAACAACAGTAGGAATGTTCGAAAATTACTGTACTTGGTAATCAAAACCTTGCAAATCTCAAAACCATTGCTCACTGACATAATAGAACAGGCTATACAGATAAAAATCAGGTTTCCTAGCAAGTAAATAGCTCATCTACAAATTAGTTTATGACTGTCACTCAAATACATATATCTAAAAATTACACATTAAAGCAAATATGAAGTTCTACACATAAGTATAGGGCCAAAAATAATTATGGAAGTTTCTTTTGTGACAGGCTCATTTTAATCAACAGCTCCACCAGTTCAGTTTAATCATAAAACATTAGTTACTGCTTCGACATGTGGGAACTGTGCAAAACAAACACAAGCAGGCAGAAATTTATCCCTTCCATTTCACGCATCACCTCTGATGTGCTTGAGTATTTGTCGATAGTGGAAATCTTACAGAGACCAGAATGAGCCCAGGCTCACTTTCATAATACAAAATAAGTGGTTGTTAAGGGAAAAATAGTCCTTATACATTAACTGAAAGGGAGGAACTTAAAATCACGGAGAAATCACAAAACAGAATCTTTGCAAAGCAGAGCTGCATGTTGAAGAAAAGAAGAGAGTCCTCAAATATGTTTTACTCTTCTAGTCACTCAGCTCTGCTCAAGAAATTAATCCCTTTATATGCAGTTTATAAGGAGACATGATGAGCTGCTGAGGGGAGACTTTCGAGGGCCGTGTTCTCATCTGAAGAATTAGGGTCACTCTCACCTCTAAAATTAAACAGACTGTAATGCTGGAATTACCCTGTCATTCCTGATAAACCCTCAAGGCAACATGCATTCCATCACATTTCAAGTGCCTCCTTCACACTTTAAGTGAAGTTTTACTATGGATTTACTATGGATTTCAGAAAACAGATGCTGAAAACTATTTATCAGGACTCTTTAGACAGAGCATTCAAAAGAAGCACAGGTACTTATTTCATTGTGTCATATAGTGAACATGTTATGACTTCTCTTGTGTATTAAATCCTACCTAATCTGGTATTTAAATACAACATAGTCATAGCAACAGTAATAAAAAAGGATGTAGGTGGAAGGAGGAAAGATGGGGAGGATTTTTCCTCTGTCAGTTTCTTCATGCAGTTTACAGCTTATTTTATTCACTGGTTAATCCTAAATCCTCTCCAGTGACTTGCAGCAGTCAGACTACCTGAACTGAGTTTAATGAGCATTCCTGCAAGGATACCCCAACCTCTTCCATTTCTACTCTCATCAGTATTGTAAATGGGATTAGGTCTCTAAGAAAGTGTGCAAAAATGCACCACAATCTGATTGTAGGAAAGGAGAACAGACCAAATGAATAGGGAGGTATTTCTTCCTCCTCCATAACCCTCACCACTATGTGCAACTCCTGGGATTCCTGGGTGGTGATGCTGGGGAAAAGTGCTCAGTCTTGGTGAAGAATCCTGGGGAGAAGTAGGACTAAACAAAGGCTTTTCAGGTTTCTTCATTGTAGGAGAAGACATATCTGCAACAGAAAAACAATGGAACAGTAACATTAGCTTAGAAGCTAGCTCTCAGGACACATCATTTTGTAGACTGAAGGTATTTATTTTTACTGTTCTTGCATAAATATTGTTTGGTGACCCAATTCCCCTATGACCAATAAACTAATTTTAAACTATTGCTTTCAAACTTGAGAATGAATAATAAT
This sequence comes from Ciconia boyciana, assembly GCF_034638445.1. Lineage (NCBI taxonomy): Eukaryota > Metazoa > Chordata > Aves > Ciconiiformes > Ciconiidae > Ciconia > Ciconia boyciana. The sequence goes on from NC_132937.1 coordinate 51,963,135, forward strand.
CCCCTAACTGGTCTTTGTCCTGCAAAACAGAAACTACATTCCTTTCATACCAGACAAGCCAAACAGTGAAAAAATGCATGTCTTCAGAACCTCCCTAGACACTTCTCAGCTCCCCAGAACATCACCAAACAATCTGCTCCTTCAACAGCCACATAATCTTTATTGCATTTTTTAACAGAACACCTACACTCAGGTGTGTAGGGTAACTGCCATACACATGCCAGTTTATGGTATTTATTATTTTGTTATTTCAAAACCCATCCCTTACCCTTCCCAAAACCATACTGAAACAATGTAACCTCCCTAAAAATAAAGGATACTTTAACTTCTCTATCTCCTGTTTTCCATGTCTCAAGTAGGGCCTTCCCACCTCTTCCTCCCAGTTTCCCTGTCAACAAAAACATCTCTTTAGAGCTCACTGTGTGAAGATAACACACTAGTAGGGGCAAATGTATGATTTCTACCATGCAGGGTTACTGATATTGCATATAGCAAAAATACTGGGTTCTTTCTGAAAGTTTAAATTAATTCAACAACATTTGTTGGACTTTGCACCAAATTATTTCAAAGTTAATTATAGTATTTTTATAGGACACACATCAATATCATAAGTGGGTTCCATTTCAAATCAATGGGACTAACTTATGCTTAAAGCAAAGGTCATTTCTTAAGTACTTTACTGGACTGCAGCCACGCTGCAGCTGACTTTCCTACATGGACCACGTTAGCCCTTAAAGTGATTTTGGCACTTTTAATATTGGCACACTGTATTGTGCTATTCTGGGGGACATACAATGATCTTGGAAGTCAAAGACAGGCCTGCAAAATGTGAGCACCTTACTGAGACCAAATTGGACCAGTGCTTTCTGAACTGGCTGGAGTTTAAGAGTAGAGGTTTTCACCCTGAAAGCCATACTTAGAGTAGGACCCATCAAACTGAGAGACCGCTTGTCTGCTCTGCCCCATCCCGCCGTCAAGCCCTGCACAGGCACTGGCACCAGACCCCACAGCAGACTCTGCCGGTGCCCCTCCACCATCCTCCTCAATTCCCCTGCTCCCCTTCGGTCCTGACTACTAAGTCTGCTGATTTCCCAGATACCCTGCAAGGTTCATCTCTTCAAGAAGGCTGCTGAGAAAGGATTTTATTCAGAGAAACATTCAGCAAGAGCAAGGAATTACTTTACAACAGAGCAATGCAGAACTCATTCAGTTTTAACAGATATGACAAAGGTTACTGTATGCTTTTTATTATACTGATCTGTTGCAATTTTATGTTGTTATCAAAAACCCTGAGTGCTGACAGAGGCACCTCTAGCTGTCTTATAAAAATTTGGTAAATAAATTGTTGATGAGGAAGAAAACAGAGGAATACTTTGTTTCTTTGAATCTATCAGCAGGTAGCAAAGACAAAGTTGCCAAATGGTTACAGTTTTGTTGAATACATTCTGCTAAGCTAAGAAATAATTTTTAAAATTGCAAGACTGAATTTATTTAAAATGAGTTTTGCATAGGCTAACCATGATAAGAAGGCACATTAATTCTGGAATGATTTTCAAATATTTCATTGTTTTATTTTCTGCTCAAATTACATCCCTAGCTTCTTCATATAAGGCCCTAGTTCCATCAGAGCAAGAAAATTCTCACACCTCCACAACAGATGCAGGGTTTTATAAAAACCCAGGACAAAATTAACCAGCTACTGTCTTTGTACTGTGGTTCTGTGCATGCACAATCTCTGTCTCTGCAGAAACGCGGCAATGTTACAGTCTGAGAAAAAAGATAAGCGTGCCTAATACCTTGTAGACACAGCTTCCCACTACAACGCTGTGGTCATCAGTAGTTTTCACAGAACTTATCAGTGACCAAATATCTTGTTGACTCTACCACATATAGGCTATCACAAAAGCAAGAATGTACAAACAGTTTAATTTTATTTCAGATTAAAAGTACTGCACTTAAGTCGCCCTAACAAAAAAACAAACCATGGGCTGGAAATGGAAAATCTTTTCCTTATGTAAAGCTCATATTCAACAAAAGAACTCATGAAAGAAAGAGCTGCCTAGCTCCTGAAGGTCTGCATGCGTCAGCAGCTCTGATTTCTGGAATGCAACAGAGATTTAATTCGGTTGGTGACTGTTACTTCATTAAACAAGCAAAAGTTGTTGTGTTTTTCAAAACCAAAATATTTTAGTTGCTCAAAAGAAATATGCTATATGAAGTGCAATGTAATTAGAGTATCCATTAACCCCCCAGTGGCATCACTAATTTGAAAAGAGTCTACTGAAAAGGAGATTGGTGGCTATGATAACCCTAGTATTTGCTTTAGAAATGTGTAATTTACTCCTGCTCCTACTTGACGGAAGTAAGAATTGTAGTTAGTACATAGAAAACAGACAGCATAAATTACAAAGCAAACGCAATGAACTTCTCATACAGAAGACTGTTTCCTCATCAAGGTGAACGTGACTGGTAGTCAGGAATAGAACATTCAGCACTGCCATAAAAATACGCATTACCCAACAAAACAACAACTTTAACGTACACTGCACAGCACATCACCATGAAGTACTTTCAGAAGAAGTCTCATTATATATAGCATAGGCGACTGCGAAGAATAACGGCCGAAGCACAGGCAGCAGCTTCTTTGTTAAAACAATGCACTTCGCATTGAGAAGTAATTCAGATAGCCCCTTCCCCCCTGCAGCCCCTGCGGCTCTCCCCGTGTGTGCCTGGCCATCATAACGGAGCATTCATGCTCCTGCCTCTGCTGAATAACAGATGCAGCCGACAGGGGAGACAGAACAATAACTGTTTGTATAGGTTAGGAAGAAAGGCTGCAGCCGTCTCCTCCTTGACCAAGAGAGGAGGCTAAGAGCTTTAATAGGGAAACACACAAGTTACATTTCTTTGGAGAGTTACCAGTTACAAAAACAAAAAGTGGAAAAAACAATAAAAACGCAAACAGTTTTTCACTGTCTTTAGTTTTGCTTGTAAGAAACAGTGCCTTTAAATAAAGAATGAGTTAAAGTGACAGTGAGACTTCATATGATTTTACTAGTAGCTTCTACATAATAGAAAACACACATTTTTCTCATTTTAAAACATGCCTTATTTTTTCCACATCATGAGATATAGTCTAGTAGCTACATAGAGCTTAGTTACATACTGATAATTACATAATGAATGACAAACAGGTCACAAAAACAGGCCACTTGCTCTTACGTCTGTGTCAAAGTTTCAGGAATGAGATTCCAATGCTTATTACTTTGATAATGGAAATAAAACAGTTTCAAGTGTGATATATTTTTAGACTTTTGGAAAAAATGCTAAGTACAGATGAAAAGCAGAAAGATGCCAAAAGCACTTGGACAAAGTTATCAGAAGGTCAACATTAATCAGACACTGTGTCCTGTCCTGCCGAGAATTTTCTTCAAATGTGAAAAATGGGCTTTTTGTTTTGTTTTTTTTTAATTCTCACTGCTGTTCCAAATCATTCTTGCCTGTAGTCTCATATTACTGTGGAGATACAGTATGTATGCACCCAAATGGGTGGCATGTTATACATTTTAAAGCATCACATCAAAGAAAAAAGGGCTTATGCAAATAAAAGTTGGATCATCTCATCTCCCAACAAGGTAAGTCTGTCTACATAGGAAGGCAGAAGAGCTGCTGTGAAGCATAGTGTATGTAGCCTGTTCATCAGCAGCTTGCACAAATGGTGCTCCAGATGTATAGCTGCTCAAGACAGCCCAAGGCAACAATTTTGATTCATTCTAATGTGATAAAATGCTGCAGGGAAAGTGTGCAGAAACGTGTTTACGTCAGCCTTTAATTAAACTGTTGTTCACTTCCAAGGAACCTTAGGAAACGCTAATGAGACATGAGTTTTGGCAATTTCCTCATCAAAGCAAAGACCCTCTTCCTCAGTCTGAAGCAGCTTGTCATCCAGGCAGTTCCCTGGACAAATGTCACCTTCGCACACCACTCAGCAAGCCACCTGTTAGGAGAACTCAGCTGGAATCGAGCAGTGATCCAGGGCAAGTTCAAACATCTACCTCCCTGTTTCTGGACACCTGATCTGCTTTCTTGCTCACCACCACAACACGGCAGCTTCTCCTTCTTGCTCATGAGACATGCTCATGAGCAGAGTAAGAAGAAATCATAAACAAATATTAAATGTCTTTTAATCCAGTTTATTCTTTAACTCTTCATATTAATATATTTTCTACTGCTTAGTTTCACAAGTCTTTCTTTACAAGGTACACTCCTGCAGACAACAATCTGTAAAGATTCATTTACAACTCATTAGTGTAGCATCACCTCCAGAGAAAGCAAGATAACACAACATTCAACTTGCTGTATATATAACTATAGTGAAAGCAGGAAAGCTATGGAGTCCATAGCACCACTGGCAAGCTAGAAGAGGCATCATTTCATGCTACAGTTTTAAATGAACTGCTCTTTTTCCCAGAGGCAGCACCTGGGATAATTTCTGGTGGCAGGATACACTACATACATCACATCCAGCTGGGCCTCACTCCCCACTGCCACCAGCACACCTGGTAGGTACGCTTGTGTAAAAAATTAAGTAAAATTTTAAATTCACATCGGAATAGCCGTATGATGATGATGAATCATGACAAATCCCACTGCGCTCACTAGAATCAGTTTTGGTTTACACCTGTGCATGTGAAGAACGAGCAGAGCCACTCTGCACAGGCAGAGCCAGCATCACAAATTTTCAGATGTGCTCAGTCTGATTTCCTTTAATGCTGTACGCATTCTGTATTTCTCAACTGTAGGTCTTAATAAGGTACTTAACACTGACTACTGACAACTGAGTGACTCTAAAGCGCAACCACCTCTCATTTGTAAGAAAAAGGCTTTTTTTATCTGTTCTAAAGACTTGGCACTGGGGCTGGATGGAAACCAAGAATGCTGAAAATCAAAACGTTTTAATTCATTAATCTTCTTCACAAAAAAGGAATGGTGACATATTTTTGTGAATAAATAGGAGAGAAAGACAGATGTGCTTGAACAGCTTGGTGTCTCAGATAGATACTTGATGCCTAGAACAGAGAAAGACTTGCTAGAATTCCTGTTCAGTATCAGGCAGAGATCAGGCTTTGCATCTAGCTTTCCCGTTATCCAAATCTGTGCCCTAATCATTGGCTTGTTGGTGTTTCATTCCCCCTCACTGTAAGTTTTATCTTGGACGAGAGAGAAGCCCTCCTAAAAATTTATTTATTTCCATTAAAAATTCAGTTCTGATAATCAATGTTTTCCTGAGTGGAAAACCAACAAAACAAACCAAACAAACAAACAAACAAATCATGATCAGTTCTGTTCCGTGACTTTCTGAGACACGTATAGCAATTCTCAGTGTGAAGGCCTTTGTACTTGCTTTTGAGAGAAACAGTGAGGTCTTACATGAAGATATATATGCACGTTGCTTAGCAGCTGCGAGTGTTCTGAACTTGAGGATCAGCCAGTGTTAAGGTTTGAAGAGACCTGCTCTCTTCATGTTTAAAACCTGATCTCAGTTTTATTTTTGCTTCTACACCAAGTGTAGAAAAGCATTTTACATACGAAAATTTTATACCAGAGTAGAATATTTCAGTGTACAAAGATTCAGTAACCCCCCTTCTTCAAATCAGCCTACTTAGCGCCAATGTTATTTTCACAGGCACACCTCCGATATTGCACAATCCAGTCTATCAGACTGTGACACTGGTTTTCCTATCAGAAACCATGCCCAAGGCTAACCAAACACTCTGTTGTGCTGTTTTGCCATTTCACAACAGAGAAACCCTTTCAATGTATTATCTTTTGTGACTTGTAGTGCAAAAACAAAGAAGAGGAACTAGACTAGAATTTCTTCCAATGCCATTTTCAGTACTGCAAGCTGGCAAGCAAAACACTACAACAATATTGCAATTCAGAAAACCTACAGCAAAATAAGAGTAAATTTCTTACAATAGTAACTGAATTATTTCCTTGTTCATTTCTATTAATATTTTCTAATAAATTACACTATTTTATTTTGCATTGTTCAGTAAGTATTAATATACATAAGAGAAGAAAGTGATGCAAGAACTTTCAGATAACTGAAACATGAGAGTCAGAAACCCTTTAGATGGAGTAAACATGTCATTCTTCTCATCCTTACCCACATGCAAACTTGCAGAATAATGTACTCTATTGCCAACAGTTACATTCTGTGGGATGTGTTAACGCTGATGGTTTTCTTTTCCTCAACAGAAAGGGGTTTGGACAAAAGATATAAGGGTTGTATCTTCCTGTCCTTATATCTCCCAGCATGGGGGGTACGGAAAACCCAGACAAGTATACAAACAAGTTGTAGGACGGTTTTTGTTGGTGTGTGTGACTAACTGTATAAAGTTGGACAACCGAATTTCTTCATTGCATTACTGATTATCCTACTTTTTATGGACAGAAAGCAAAACAACTCAGTACAGTTCCTGTTAAAATTATATACATTAGCTTTTGAAAAGTGTAATTCTAGTGCATGGTTATTTCAGTTAGGGTAATTGAGAAAGCTGCATACACATTTACTAAAACTAACTTTTTGGTTTTAATTTTTCAGTTTTAACAAAAGGCAGTTTATAAAAAAGGAGAAGAAGAGAAAAGATATGATGGTCAGATTAGAGCATTAATATTGAATATGTACACATCAAAAACATCCACATCCCAAAATAATTTCAAAAAATGTTTAACAGTAGGACAGGACATACAGACCTAATTCCATAACAGTTGTTTGACAGTGTCATATGACATGTAAGTAATTAACTGCCATACTGAAGAGATTATTCTTATTTAAATTTACATCTATTCCCACTAAGATTAGGCTGAAACTATGGCACACTATCCTGCAAGTTCAGTGGGCAGCAATTCTTCATTCTCATCCTTCAAACCCACCTTGCCACTCCTCATCAGAAAGTAACAGTAAACCTCCCAGGAAAGGTTCATAATCAGCATGACTATGTTATCATACCTGCACTGTTTCCTGTGAGGAAAACAATACCTTTTTTTTCCATGCATTGATCTGCTGGCATAAAGCTGACCAACCTTCCTCACCCCACATGCCTCATACCAGAAGCATTGTCCAGCTGTGAGACCCCCAGGACACAGGTGCCACCACGGAGATCATGGAGAGCTGGAGTGTTGCTGTTGGAGGGAGGTGAGGATGTCTCCACCAGCTCCGCAGTGACCCACGGGGGCCGGCAGCAGAGTGCCAGACTTCACCTCTGCAGCCTCTCCTGCCTCACTTCTTCCCGCAACTTCAGACTCAGTTTATCCAACCACCTCTGTACCAGCACAGCCCATCAGATGTTGTATGGGAAGTACTTAGGAGTAACTCAGAGCTCACTGGGGTGGCTACCTGTTAAACATGGAGCAGGCACTGCAAGCAATGAGGTTGACTTTGGAAATAGAGATAAAAAGCATGAGACCAAAAATACAGTGTTGCTGCCACAAAGAGTGCACCGTAACAAATATATGTACTGTCACTAACAAACCCACATGAGGCTCCAAGTACTCTGGACTGACACAAATAACCCTTAAGCAGTTACAGTGTATTTTAGGTACTCAACTACTTCGTATTTAACTTGACACTTCAGAAACGGACTGGACCATTTCATCATCTATGAATCATTGTTAAGAGATGTGATTCCAGTAGATAGCTGTGATAGAAGAGCATTATGGGAGACTGTGAGAAAATCTAATTAAAAAGCCAAACAAATTATAAAGACTTTAGAGTACATTTTAGTCATTTATTAAATTATCCTACAGAAAGTCATCCAAACTCCAAGGAAAAATGCACAGCTATAACATCTCATTAATGCTGAGAATCCAAGGAACTTGGCTAGAAAATGAAATCAATATTGTAACCTTAACTGCAAAAGTCAGAAAAGTATTCCCAATTTCTAATGTAATAATATTAAAGAGGCATTTGAGATAAAACAATGTAAGGGAAGTTGCTGATTTAGAAGCATTTAGGTTATGGCATCTCCTTTTTGTTACTATTATAGTCTATACTGGTAACAGTTTAGAATGGTTTAATAGGTGTGCTATATTAATTTAATTGTAGATCCACCTGGGGAATGGTTTTGAATTGAGATAAAATCATTAACTCACACTGAAATATACTGCTTTGTTCAAGTTTCATACAGTTTGCATGAAAGCAGTAAAAAAGAGATATTAAGAACATTTTCAAATGTATCTATGTATACAGCACAGAAACAAAGAATCTATCAATGAAGACAAAAAGGAGAGGTGCCTAAAAGAAGTTACAATATGAGGGCCAAATTAATTTCTTCCATCTCATGGATGTACCATAACTAGAAAAAAAATGTCAGTGCAGACCTGTGATTCATGAGGTACTAAATACCTTTTATTTTGGTAACTGAAGATATTCTGCACCACATAGGTTAGATCATACAAAATAATACTTAACCTACAGTTTCTAATAGGAGCCAATCAGTTTCAAAAATACTAATGAAATCTTTTATTCAGCAACATTGGGATAGGACAACTACACTTAATAGCTCCTGGGCAAAATCTTGCATTAAGACATGCATTTTTTCACTAATTTCAATCAAAGGACATCTAGAGTCACCATCAAGGTAACAGGATGGTGCCATAATATAACGTTCATCACAGAATAAGTGCTATGCGTACGAGAAAAATATCCTTTTGCACTTACATCTTCCACTGATGTATATGGGGGAGATTCATAGGCTAGCCCTGAGTGTATTCAACTCACTAATCACACATGGAAAACATTAAGTAATAGGCCTTGCCACAATATATTAGTCAAAATAAAAGACAAAGAACCTATAATGAGATTTTTTACAGTGACTTTATTGAGTAAATAACAGCCATTTCCAGGAACGCAAAAAAGCAAACCTTTTTGTATGCTTCCTATTGCATCTCCTACTGTATTTGTCTTTCTGTCTGTATTTCTAAACATTTTATTACTCTTCATTCATTCAGAAACTGAAGTGTACATGGGCCGAAGGAAAAGTCAGGTCCTTCCTCGGCCCGGAGTAGTAACTTCCTCTTCTGCTACTCTGAATATTTGAAGATACTTATGAACAAGTTGTAAATTGATCTAAGGCTATTCTAAACACAGAAAAACAGATATAATATCTGTTGCTTTATTTTTTGAGAGAGTGTAAACTTAGCATAATTCTCACCCAATAATGAAGGATGTAAATCTTCTTGATGTACAAACTTCACTCATTTTAAGATAACATTTTTGCTGTCCTGTTCATGGTTTTTTTTCTTTCTCTGCCTTTTTAATTAAATAAGCACCTGAAAGCTCCTTCACCTGTTTTTCTATACCTAGTGCCTTTCAAGCTCTAAGGATAAGAAAGCACGTTTCATCTTTCTGAAAGTAATGTTTAACTTATTTTACATAACAACCGTTTCTCTTGTAAAATTGACACTATGGAAACCAAAAGTAAACCAATTCCCTATTGATTTTAAATTTGTTTTAACGATCATGGCAGAACTACTGATTTTTAACAAGTAGACATAATGCCCGTTCATTGAACACTACCAACGTCTTGTTCTGCAACCAGGAAGGAGGATAATCCAACTTGCAGCCTCCCAGGTGAGCTAATGCTATTGTTTGTTACCACGATGCCACTTCCAGCATCATAGCAGCCAACAGGCTAAGAGAAGCCATGGCTAAGAATCTTCTCTGGAAATATGCTTTGAAAAGTTACTCTTGGTGAAAAGTACCTCTCACTTTACGAATGTGAAGTTATGAAAACTTACCAAGTGGCAGCATTTGACTACTGTGCACACATTATACTAGTTAAAAACACAGAAAATTCAGATAGAACCATAAGGTGTGCATGGGTATATATATATATGAAAGGTATGTGTATGTGTATGTATACATTGATTAAAGAGTATTTTGAAATATTAAAAAATACAAAGGCAGATGTAACAGAAGTTACTAACAAGACATAAATTGCTTTAAAACATGCTTTGACATACAAGGATTTTGAGAACTCAGACTGAGTCAAAAACACAGAAATGCATTTAACAGATATTCATCAAGGTAAACCTTTGCAAGATGAATTCATCTGTTAGATGGAGACTATGAGTTTCTAAAGCATTAACCTTCAGAAGGAGGACCAGGAGCTGGAAAAAATCCTGAACTCTGTCCAAGACAGGCCACCAAAAAGCCAAGGTGATCTGTTACTGTTCTCAATTCCTGGACCACATTAACTACTTCCTCTTTTAGTTCCCTCACTTCGGAAATGAGAACGTCCATCTCTGACGGTCCATGAGAAGAAGGCCCAAGAAGGAAAGAGCCATCGGGAAGGACCCCAATGGGGAAGGAGTGTCCAGTGGGTGGGGAGAAAGCAAAGGGGGACAAGTGTCCAGAAGAGGGGTATCCAACAAAGGGGCTTGGGACCTGAGAAGTGGAGGGTCCAACAGCTGCTGGCCAATCAACGGGTGAAGGCGGTCCAGCTGTTTCAGTTTTAATGGTATGCTGGCATCTTGACTCTTGACTGTTGGTAGAGGTGGGTGAGGTGTAAGAGAGTGAACATGATGAAGAAACTGTAAAATTAAAATTCACTTCATTGTATATTGACATTCAGTATTTCCAGACACCTGACTACTACAGAAATCGACATGAATCTCTCCACTTTTATCACGAGCAGCGTGCATTGGTGATAACCCGTTTTATTTATTTACAACATACACAGTGTTGTAACACTATAACAGTAAAACAGATCTCAAGGACAAATACTGAAATTGCCTGCAATTATGTTAACGCACTTTGTCAAGCTAGCTTTTAGAAGGGAAGCCATAGGTGCATACACTGTGCTCTGTTCTTCTGATATTCCTGTTTCCATATGAGTTAAGGAAAAATTATCTGATTTACTTACCAGTTAATAAATCAAGATGTTCACCAACAGTTCTTAGCCTATTGGATCCAAAGTATTTTTTATCCACTGCACTAGTCCCTAATTTTGTTATATTTTTAATAAATTCCTCTTCCAAATGGGGAGGGCGATTTTTTTTTTTACTATACAAAATTTTATCCTCCTCAGAATTTCTAAAACACCCAGAAAATTTACTCATGCAGCAACTTCCATCTATTTCATGAAGTATTACTACACTACTGCAGGAACTCAAAATTTTGTTTAATATAGAAACATGTAAAGAATTCAGTAACAGCAACCTGGAAAAAGCAAGACCGCAAGAGATTTACAGCAAACTACTTTTTAGATCTAGATATATTTCCAACTGGTAGAAATGTAAGTAAGACATGATGCAGACATTATTGAAGTTAATAAGACATTCAATTGGAAAAACCAAGGTACAAGAGAGAACAAATAACTTTTGTTTGATCTGACAGCAGACACAGAAATTGAACTCCTAATTGTCATCTTAGGGCTCTATTTCTAAGTAATGCACTGTTCTCAGAGACGATTTTTCACTCTCTTAGGCTCTGGGATTTTTGGAGGATACTTAGTTACTTGGAAGGCTAATGGTAGAGAGAGGGTTTAGGAGAAATCTTTGCAGTTATAAACCTGCCTATTTGCTCTGCCTATTTGTGAGGAAGACCTCACACCTGCTTCAAAAAATCATGCAAATAGAGTTGTATTTTAAGTATTTTAAAATAGCAAAAATAATGGCACAAACTACAGAATCTTCCCACAATAATTGAATGTATGTAGACTCAAAAACAACATTGTAAATCCACAGTAATATTTTTTTTAAATCTGTTTTTGAAATTGTTACACATACTTTTGTGGTTACATACATTTTTAAAATAGTCACAAACTTTTGCAAGCCAGTGAAGTAAACCTCCAGGACAGTATCATGGCTTCACAAGCTTTTCTTTTCTTCCATAAGGATTTATAATCTGACTTCAATAAATACAAATAAAAATTTATTTTTAATACTAATTTTGGTTAGAGTTTTTTATATTTTTATATCAGAACAATAACATGCATAACCATACTAGAGCATTGGATAATGAAGCCACTGCTCACAATCCTTTGTGGATTGGCTTTGACCAACCTTATGCTATCTAAAGTTCCCATTTTTCAGATATGCTTACTTATTTCTGCCCAGAATTACATCTTCAAACAGCCAACTCCCCTAAAATAGACTATAAAATACAATATCTGGAAATCTTACCAAAACATTTTTGGAAGTAGTACGACAGGAAGAAGACTGATAACAGCAAAAGGACAAAGTCTAGAGTTTTACAACTGAAAGTAGAGTGTGGTATGAGGAAGATTTTATTGCAGCTGGGCTATATTTCTTTTTTTTTTAGTTTCACAAATCCTGGCTAAACAAAAAGTACTCCTGTAGTCCTTTTCCTACCCCTCACGATGCATGCTTGCACAGTAGAGAACCTGTAGAAACTATGAGGATTACAACAGAATCACTCATACAGAATCAATCCTCTCCTGATATCTACTTACCTACTAAACTACATGGTTGTTTTTCACAGCAATAAAAGGTTGATCTAACCTGTTCCACCCCACTGCAAATTTTTATCTGTCGCATTTTTAATCTCAGTATATTTCTGTGCTACCCATTAATCTTTGTCCCATTCTATCAAAATGGTTAGAAACCCCTTAGACACCTATGAAAATCCTAACTACTTTATTCCAACCTGTTTCAGCTATCATTCTTTTATTGTGACTGCCTCCAGTTCCAAACTACCACTGTCATCGCACTTCTGCTACTTTACAAATTCAGCTAAATAAAGATATGAAAAGCCTTCATGATAAAAGAATCTTTCAAATCTATGTCATTTCTATTTGTATGAAAATACATTACACTTAGGTATGCAGATGAAGAAACTAGATCTATTTCAGGTCAAAAGGTAGAGACTTTGAAACTGAGATCAATAATGCTATATCTTAATATCAACCCTATTTCTGATTTTGTTTCTCTTAGAAAAGTTAAAATTGCATCAGAGTGAAAGAGAAGCTACTTACCTATAAACATGATACCTCTGCATATTCTCATTTGTGGGTACTATGGAATGATTAACATTTCTGGTGCTGATGACCTTTGAAGACTGCCTGGAAAAGCAGTGCCTGTTGGGACTACATGAGCATCCCCCGGTGACACTGAATGAACACTAATGTGATCCCAAATGGCTTCTCCTTTTTTTTCATTTATGCCTAACCTCATATGACATGCAGATCTCCATGGGAGAGGGGGAAGTAGTACCAGGAAGCTCTCTGGAGCAGACACCACCTCCAAACTTTTATTTCTATTATCTTTGTGCTTGCAGGCATAAGGAAACAGAAGATAGGTTTTCACAAATATCATATCCTGGTAAGCCCTCTGTGTCCAAAAGGAGCTTTACACAGGTACGTGCTAGTATGAAGATGATATCAAGCATCTAACAAACTAGCAGCAGAACAAATATGTCGGGAGCTGCCACATACCCCTTCCCAGTAAGGTCACTACCTTACAGTGTTTCCACAGCAGCAGGATAACCTCAGAAAGTGACTGGAGCCAAACATAAATGGCTAGGGTCAAAAGGCTTATACTTCCCCCAGTATAATGATTTTCAGACTGGACAGTGGTATATCTGTCCCTCTGAATGAATGGAAGAACATCTTCAGGACAGAAAAAACAAAGTCCCTCATAGTGTCTCAAAGATGACCTCTCTGCCAGGGATCTGGTAAAATTTCACTAGGCCCAGCAGTCCTGGAGAACAGAATATTCAGGGAGGAATATAAACTCCAGGAAGCAAAAATAAAATACACTGATTGAAGTCTATCTCTTTTATTTTGTCTTTCTCATCTTTTGGAGTTCTCTGGTTTATGAAACATATAGAGAGAGTTAAAGGCTGTTTCAGTCCTGAAGTCTAGCTACCCAATGGCACAGAAATTAACTAAAGGTTCATTGTAAATCTACTCAAGCAATCTGAACAATAGCATTGTTCACTACTGATAAATGTGACATGAAGAAGGCTGGTAAAACTGACAAATGCAGTGTTCACAGAGCATAGTTCTTTGCAAGCAGAATGATTCAAGAGCTAAAAAGCAATCGAGATAGTTGAGAACTATGGAGATCATCTGTGAAAGGCTCTGTCAGCAGGACTCAGGCTCAGCTGTCCATGTGGCACTGCATTTCTCAGAAGCCCCTACAGCTCACTCAGTAGCACAAAAGGACTTCAATTCACAAGCAGGGAAATGTGGAGACCACTTCAGAGAGGAACGATGGGCTGTTTTTCCCACAACCCCAAAAATAATTTATTTAAAAAGCACAAAAATTAATTGAGGTACAATCCTGTCTTTTATGGAAAATCATAAGAAAGTGTCATGGCAAAACAGGTAACAGTCACAGAGGAAAATACTTTGCACAAAGGGGAAGATTCTGGCTGGCAGAACTGCTATTTTGCTGTTCTTTGGTTATGCAAAGCCACAGGCAAGATTTTTTTTTTTTAATTCAACAGTGAATGCTGCAAACAGCTAGAAATAAGAAAATGTCAGAGGCTCCATGAGAAACAAAAAGTACAAAAGAAACGACGAAGAAAAAGTCTAGTAAACACTGTGTGAGAGGAACAGCCTAATGATGAGAACACAGATCAGAGGGTAGGCAGAAGCAGATTAAAAGGAAACCAACTATAACGAAAATGTGAAAATAAAAGGCAGCTAAATTAAATACCAATCACATGCTACCTTGCACACAGAGATGAAAGAGAAAACTTAGCAGGCCAAAAAAAAAAAAAAAAAAGAAAGGAAAGAAAAGAAAAGAAGCCTAAAACAATATAAAAATGAGGTAAGACCAAACGGTCGGTTGGTTACTGAAGAACTGAGAGCAATGATGAGCAGTGGACGGGGAAAAGGAAGGCAAACATTGGAAGATCAGCAAAGGAAGCAACGGCATGTTTTTTTCTCTATTTCACTTTTACATACTGTGCTGTACATTTCACGGACTCTCCCAATAGCTGCAGCACCTCAGCCACAGCATCCATTAACCAACACTGTTCAAATACATTTGAATTTAAACATGTTTTCACATCACAAAGGTGAGGGAAAAGACTACACTGGCATCTAGGTTTATATATGCAAACATGTTCCTTGCTTCTGATAAGTGAAAACACAACACCACTTACCAACACCCTTTAGTATATGAATATAGTCCCACAGAGCTATGTGTGGGCTCTTCAGAAAAGAGCCTATTGGACCTATTCTGAGTCACATAGTATGGACTAAACGCACATACAGGAGTCTATCATGGAAAACAAAAACTAAGTAAAGTAGTGTTGACTCAACCATAGTACGGAGATGTTTTGGTTTTTACTTGAAACCATTGTACTCAAAATCCTGCTGGGATGATCAGAGCATACACAACATCAAGTAAGTCACTTGTCACACATCTTTTCAAACAATAGATAAGGCAGTCACCAGATGTAAAAATTATTATGTGGTTGCTTATACCATATCCTGTTGACTGTTGGTTTTAAATACATTTACAAAACCAGCAAATACAAATACCAGGCAGAAAAATAATTATTCTTCTAAAAAGCCATCATTTTATTGCAGTAATGGAAAGGCAGATGCAGAGATTTATTGTATATTTGAATATACTTTGAGGTAAAATGGTCCCGTGTTACTCACCTTGATCTCTTTCATGCCATGTCCGACTCCCAGCAGCTGGTGAATTTGGAGAAGGATAAAAGTCTCCTGTCGGACTTGGCTCCATATTTTCATCTATGGAGATAGTTTTGGGTCTTTTGCTGTTGAAGTAATGTGAGATTTGGCAGTGAATATGATATGCAGCTAGTAGTGGTATATAAACTGTTTGTATTTCAACAAATGTTTCCATAGAAAGTAATTCAGGCATACAAAGCACAAAAAAGTGGATATTAGAGCTTACATTAACTTACATAGACAATGTTATTTAATAATATGTAATGCAGGTATGTGCTTGCATTTTTCACATGATTTAATATTTCAGAGATGGTATGAATGGGTAACATATGAAAGTCTACCAGCATTTGGCTGAACAACCAAGAAACCAGTTGCTGTAACCCACTAAAGAAAGGTTGTGTCATGAGAGTGTTAAACACTACACAGAAACCATGAAAGCAAAACAAAGCACTGGAAAAGTATTACTAATAAAGTCAAGGTAAAACAGGAACTTTTCTGAATGTGTTAATAAGGAAAAAATTTAGTTTACTGTATTTCACCAGGTCAAAATCCTAAGCTTTTCAAAGAGGTCTAACCTGAAACAAAGACTTTTCATTTTAGACTAGTTTAATTAAAAACAACAAAAGGCCCATATTTCAAGTCACACTATATAAAATGAGGCAGCACTTCAATACAGTGGAGGGAAGTCAAGTTTCTTCATAACAATATATACTGAAGCTGTTATGCTGACTGCCAAAGAAAACCAGAATGAAGATTTTAATGGTGGTGGTATTATGATGATTATGATTATTATTATTACTGTTTAGACAACACTGTGAGAATTAATCTATCAATTTCTAATATGTACTAGGTGAACTTTCAAGCTGAAAATACAATGGAATGAAATAGGGGAATATGAGCAAAATAACTCAGAAGTACCAGGTGCTGGTGAAAGAGCACCCCAGCCCCCTGACAGTCCTGTTAAATCCTGTCCCATTGTGCAGACACTTCCTGACTCACTGGGGTGCAGAAACGTGGGGCAATGAGAGGTCCTAGAGTGCTTGTGATTTTGTGGTACATCGGACAGTTTCAGAAAACCAAGGGGCCCCAGGGGTGTAACATTATCTGGGAGTCAGCAGGAGGGCACAGCAGGTTCTCCACCTCTCTGGGCCCACCAGCTGCTCCTGAGAGAGGGAACGGGGTCTTTCTCAGAGTTGGGAGAAAAGAGCATGTTGAAGCAAGGAAGAAGTGCCTGCTACAGATCAAACTGCCTGTAGCAGGCACATGGAGACCCTTGAGAAAAATCAGAGAGCCTGTGACTACTTCACATGCTCCTCCTTGTTCCCACTGTGCTGAGAAAGGCCCCTTGTAAACGTGAGGCAGCAAACACATTTTCATGAGCTGGAGTGATGCTATGCATAAAGACACCTTGTCTTTATATACCTGTCCTAACGTCTTTTCCACAGGAAACAGTATCTGTCCCAACATATCGTTCAAGACAGAGGTCCAAGACCTCCAACCATCCTGTGGCATCAAGCCCTGCCAGCAGGTTCCCAGCTGCCAGACCTTCCTGCAACTCAGTAGTAGTTTCCGGATGCATAGCTGTTCTCCTGGCAGATGATTTAATGAGCACTTCAAACCCTGACAAATGTTATTATTGACTTTGATATCAACAGCAATGACAGGCAATAATGACACCACTTCAAATTACAAGATTTGTAACCTTTATATCTGTACATAGATTATGGTAACATACGTAAGTAGCCTACCTCGCAAAATCAGAGGAAATTCATAAAATCGTTGGCTGTTCACAGTATTTGTGAATTGCTTGTCCTGCACTATTAAAACTGGTTTCACATTAGCACTTATTTCAAGTTTTTACCTGCTTGGTGGAGAGGACAAGGACCTCTGTAGATTTACACCCGAATTCATATCATGGTAATATGGCTGGCTCGGAAGCTCTCCAATGGGGAAGTTCACTCCAGTTCCCTGGGTTATGGGTGCTGAAAAACACATCATCATAATGAGTCAAAGATAATCTTCTATCTTTTTAGCCAGCCCTTCATTTTTAACACTGGGAGAAACATCAAGATGTTACCACACGTATCTAATTTTCTGCCTCTTGCAGAAACCAAGTTCAGAGAAGTTCTATCAATGTTTATATATCTAAAAAAGTTAATTATCTTCCCCAGTCCCTAGAAATCCCTTAGCAGTTATGCAGACATAATATATTTGTTGTATAACAGATAACCCGGAATCATCAATATGAGAAAGGTAACACAAACCTTGGCAAAAGTCAAGCCTTCTGTAGAAGGACTTTTATAATTAATGAGGCAGGGTTTGTAGGGACAGCTAACATTATTTATTAAAGAACTGAAATAACTGGAAAGAACAAACTTGGGGACACACAAACTCTTTTTCCCTTAAAGTTATTTCTTTTGTATTAATAATAGTGTTCTGTGCTGACAGCATGTTTTGCTGCCTCCTTTTTCTTTCACCCAGTGCCACAGATAATGCTTTGCATATGTACACCTACACACAAACACACACACTCAGCGTTATCTTCACCTCCTTACAGAGTCTGTGTACCATACATCTTGGCATTTCAAGAATAAATTATGTGTTACATATTGTGGTGTATTTACCTTTGTTCACTGTCTCTGCATTGTGCATTTTAACTACCTTTGGCACTTAAAAGAATAATTGCATGTTGTGTAATGTATCTGAAGGTTTGTATTTTTCCTGACAGTTAAAGTACAACTCTGTTGCGGCTTGAGGTTAAACAAATGCATGGTAAGAAATCCCACAGAAACCACATGCTTTAAAGCTTATTATTAGAAGTGTATCGTGTATAACAGCTGCAGAAGGTATGATTTCATAACATTACTACAATATTGATTATTTTTTAATTTGAATGGCCTGGTACTTTAAAATGTATTTAACCACCTAACAACTAAAAGAAAGCTGTATTTCACACATCATCAGCCTCCTAAAACAGCAAAAACATATCTCCAGCAAGCAGAAAAAATAATATGTCTTAACACTGCAGGATGGCAATGCTCAGTATTTTGCTGAAGGACTTAACATAATTTTAATTGTTGAATATTAATTTCTGACCACAGCAAATGAAATGACACATGCATCTTAAGCCTCACTAAGTTAATTAAATTCGTCAGGCATCCTGACCTGGCATGAATTAACTCCTGTGCAAAATTTGGACAGACAGTTTTGGAAACTTGTGCCTCACTGGTTTTGTCCTCACCTCATCAGAACAGAGATTTTCCTGGACCATTCAGTTGTTATAATTTTGGTGTCATCACTGCGGACACTTCTAACTATAACTTTCAAGTATTTTTGTTCACTTCCTAATGAATTCTTAAGATAAATACTTTAATAGTGTTGATATTAAAGGGAGAAAAGAAGCATTGATAAAGCAATGCCAAATGAACATATGTTGCACTGGACATACAAATGAACATATAATGCACTGGTATTATACCATAATATTATAGCAAATTCTTAGATGTCAACAAAACACATCTTCTTATTATTTATGTTCATTTTGGTTTTTCTTTGTGCAATAAAAGCTTCACCTGTCCTTTTATATTTATATTTTATGTCATTTTTTTTCTTTGCATGTTCATGTGCATAACATTTCTGATGCCAAAACAAGCCAATGTAATTAGAAATTCAATTATAGCCAGTGCTACAAGTAAAAGAAACACAAGTTTATAATACATTAAGTTAGTCATCCTTTATATCTATGCTGTGATTTTTCTTTTAAGAGCTACAAATTCAAAAACAAACTAAAAGAATAATCAGATGGTTTAGCAAAATCCAAGGATGTGTAGGACAACCTTAAAAATCTGCAAGTCTAACAAATAGAAGGTTTCATTACATATGGTAATTTTATTGACATATCAGTCCGTTAAGCTGTGCAGAGGGACACATAACACATTGATTCAATTTTTAAATACCGAAGAGACAAAAGAAGACTTCTGTTTGTTTTATTACAAACACATGCAAGATGAACTGTAATACTGTGGTCAAAGATATCAAAATTGTGCGTGCTTATAGGCATTTCCTATGCATCTTACATCTTGGAGCGCAAAAAAAACTTCAAGAAAAAAACCTTCACTTCATTATAGCAGGCTTTGGAAATTATTAAATGCAAATGGTAACTTACTTCTGGACACCCTCACAAGTTCTGACACATTGAACACTCCGGATTTTACAAAACTGTCCTCAAGGTACACTGAAAAAGATCACAATACCATAATCAATATAATGAGATGACTAATAAATAACTGATAATATAATAAATAACAACAAATAGATAAATTTATACACCAGCTAACAGTATCAATAGAGTGCCAGAACTATAATACACAGACCAAAGTACACTGAAAGCTGATCACAGGATCTAATGAGAGCAGAAATTCAGGCAAAGGTGCAAAAAATCTTGAGGACTTGTGAGAAAGCAATATTTTAAAATGTGTATGAAAACTAACAAGCAATACACTGAGTTCACAGCTAACCATCCAGAAAATGTCTAAAAACTAGTTGCTTTTATTAGTATCTTCAATTTTTAAATCAAATTTTAGTATTCAACTAAGAACTGTATCAGCTGGACTAAGCAATTTCACCATAGGGCAGTCCTGTCCTCACATACATTTCTGCTAAATAGATTTTTACTTAACTCTTACCCTGCTGATAGTGACTTTACACTACCACCTCCATTACCAAACATCACCTCTGAGGTAGATTAGGGTTTTACTCTTATTTCCAGTAAAAGCAGGAACTGGGCGAAACAGCTGAGTTGTTCAGTGTGCTTTTTTATATCCATGCTAAATTATATATCTAGAAACCTATGTTTAAGAAACCATATATTATTGTTTTGGCTTATGTTTACTTATTCTAAGATAAATGTATATGATATACTTTCCCTGCCATGAAATTCAGGCACAACTTGGAGTACTACAGTGAAACAACACCTGATAATCAAGACTTATCTCAGTAGTGTAACTAGATAACCTTATAAAAAGGGAGATGAGAAACCCAGGTTTCTGTGGAAGTCTCATATCAACAATCACTGCATAAGCTGACTTGACGGAATTTGAGATTACGTTACATCACAGCCTTTACAGGTAGGAATGCCAATCATTTACCAACAGAAACATTTAGGTCTACACTTGGTGCACATTGCTGCTCCAACAGTATTACTTTTTTATTTGCTTTCATGTGAGAAGGTGCACTAAGAATTTCTTCCTGTGGTTTCTCTAGTCTCTTTTCTGAATTAACACAGCTTTTTTCTTTTGGAAATACACTGTCAATTTTCTGTTCCAAATGTTTGAATGAGTAAAAGCACTCTAAATGTCCTTACTAACAAAACAAACAAACAAATAAAAAATGCACCTACTGGAATATTTACTGATTCAGAAAACAATGGTTCAGTACTATTCTCTTTAGGTTTCTTTTGGCAATTACTGCTATCATCTTCAAGTAATTTAAGAAAACACTGCCACTATAATCAGAAAAGTGACTGTAAAAGCAGTACACTTCACCTGAGAGATCTGTTCTTGGTACATCTGGAGAAATCCCTACTTACTTTTCAGGGTCAAACAAGGAGGGCAGTGGCAAAAAGAGCAGTTTTCACTGCTTACTAGCAGTCTTACTAGGCCCACAGAGCTGCCTCACCTAGCACCTCTGATATTATTTACCAGTGCAGGTATAAACAATGCACCTGACAACTCAAGCTGAAATAATGTGAACGCATCCAACTGAGCACTTTTCCTGACATCTCTGTTATGCTGTTACACCTATAAGCAAATGTCAGTCTTCCCCAGCTGAAAAACCATCCCAGGAGCAAGTGCAGTGGGCGTGCAGAGCACCATAGGCCTGTGGGATCATCCTGAATGATGTTATGCCAATGCCATTATCTTCTCATCTTCTATTCAACATCACTTCATACGATATCCCTGCATGCCACTTCATACAATATCCCTGCATGTCTTTATTTCCACTAGTACCTCTGCAGGTCTCCATTTCTTTTTTCTTCACTTCCCTTCACATTCCTCTCCCTCTCATTTTCAACAGGTTCTCCCCATATCCATTACTTTTTCCTCTCTTATTGTCCTTCATCTGGATGTTGCAGGCCTCTCTGCAACCTTATTCATCTCCAGTTTCTAAGAAATAAGAGCCTTTCTCTTTCATCTTCTGCATGCTCTTGCACCCTTTCTCCATGTTTTTTGTGTGGATGAAAACATGACATGGCTTCTCAAATATTTACTTCTTTATTTGACAGAACTTGGCATACCCATACCATAAAAAATTGCAAAGAGTTAATGTTTTTTTTTCCTTTCTTCCTCAGTTTTCATTTCTTAACCTAAGAATGGGCAAGCTGGATGAACGCTAATAATTCCTCTGACAATGGCAATCTTTCCCTTCTCTGCCTATTTCCTCAAGCAGGAATAGTCTGAAGTAGCACATGGAAGGGAGATTTCCAAAGAAAAATTTGGTTTCTTGATTTTAGTTGGCCTGCAAGTAAAGTGTGGCTTAAATCCAGCATACAAACATGCAGCCAGCTCTGGAGCTGGTAATGAGACAAGACTGAACTTTGCTGCATATCCAAATACCACTACTTTGAAGCACTACTTCTCTCATTTGAGTTAGGCTAACTTGAGAGGTGGTTTACCCTAGTGTAGATTAGTCAAGCTATCACTACAGTGAGAACAAGCCCCAAGGCTCATATTAAAAAAAGACAATGCCCATGTAGGATTTTATATGTAAGAACACAGATGTATATATGTGTATGCGCACACACATAGACACACAGACACACGTGTTTACTCTTCAGCCTTCTGTAATGAATTCTTAGTTTTTCTTACTGGCAATACTGAGAATACCCCTATAACATAAAGAGCAATATAGTGTGTTTCTCTCCTTGTGATAGTGAAATAGGAGCAGGCAAAAAATTCTGCCACTGAGTGGTACCACTATGTATCACCCCCTCACAGAAGGATGCATTGTTGACTGATGGATCACTGTCTTTCACCCAGGTTTCAGCCTGCCTTGGAGGGTCCAAAAATAATGACACCCACAGATATATGCAAATGCTTTCCCTGGCATTATGAAAGAGAGGCAAACTGCAGCTATTGTCAATCTCAATCAACTTAAAAATCAGCTTGATTTTTTTCTCTATGTAATGTGACAAAATATCACTAAAAATTTGACACAACAATAAACAGTCTAAGTCACAGGCACTGAGCAACTTTATCCTGAGCCTTATGTTCTAACAGGGACAGTGGTTTCCAGTGATGCCTCAGAGTGCAGAAAAATAAACACAGTATGTTCAGTTCCAGCACCAGTGGACTTCAACAGTTTTAACTAGATAGGAAGACAATCCATGGTGGGTATGTTACAGAACTGTTCTTGGCTCCTAGCTGTGCAATAGGAAAATGTTCTGTGCCACTAAACTGCTATAATTTGTTGCAGAAACATGCACTCTACATGCAATAAAGGATAAACAGCAACACCATATGCAGCAGGACAACAGGATAGGACATTTTGACTTTATGGTGTGAGACACTGCCTTTTACCTTGGAAGCTGATCTCCCCACTGAATAAGAGTTAACATTCATATTCACATTATTACACTGCATGCAAGAAAAAATATGTGGTGGTACTCCGAACAGTATAGGTCTTACTGGTTTTTTGATTAAGCGTTCCCTAATGCAATGCTTGCATTAACATGTTAAAGAGCCTTAAATTAGCATTCTTGGTGTGTGTTTCTGATCTGTTCAGTACAGAAACTAGCATACTTGATAACAGTCTATTGTTGTATTCCTCACAGAGGATTTACTGTATCTTTTGATGGTCATGATAACACTCGCTGTCTTCATTGTTCAAACCTAATATAAGCACTGAGTATTGTCATTTACTAAAACTCATCTTGCCTTAGAGATGACACTCCCTGAAATGCATTTCACTAATCGTCATTATTCTTAAAAATCTGAGTTCTACAAAAAGAACATTTCTGCCAAAACCACCATAGTGCAATTCTGTATAAGCAGTCAGTAACTTCGAAAACATAACATAACAGTGGACTTTTTTTCTTTATTTCCTTTCAGTTTTTGTACAGGGTGAGTATAAAATCTGTCTTCTCTCCTTACCTTTTTTACAGACAACTCATTTCTGAAAAATACATTTTCCAAACAATACTACAATGACCAGACCAGTGCCATCAAGGATGAAAGATAAACAGGTTAAGCTGAGCAGCAGTTCTGATCAAGCTCCCCTCATACAGTCAGTAACAGGAGAAACCTTCAGTAATGCCTCCAACTGCTGCAGAAGTTATTCTGTCCTAGTCCTTATACATCTTCAACTCTATTCCTGTGCTATGCCTTCAAGAGCTGAGTTACAAGTATAGCTTTTAGCCATGCTTAGACTTAAAATGGAAAAAAAAAGTTGTTTAAACCTGCTGAAAAATATTTTCAGTTTGCACTAACATGTACTGTAAAGGGCTTGTTCTCACATTACTTAAAAGCTTACCAGTGACGTCTGGCTTTACAAATCTTTAACCAGCCTTTTTTATGTCTTCTGATTTAATTGTACTTTTATGAATAGAACGCCTGTTTACGTTCTGCTGCATATTGACTAGTGCCAAAACATAAAATTGCTTCCTGGTATCGTTAAATATCTTGTTTTTTCACTGATACAGCCTTGATTTTGAGCAACTTATAAAACAGGAGTAAGGATCCAATCAGTGCAGGAAACAATTTGTATTACTGTACTTTTATTTCTGGATCTTTAAAAAGAGGAATTATACACAAGTAGATCACTTACTAGCAGTGAGACATGTTCAACATCAGGAGCTACTGTGAGAAGAAAGGCTGGAAGCTTCAGCCTGGTGTACAAAATACCAGCAGTGAGCTGTGGCTTGACTTTAAGTTATGCAATGTAATGCTCCGGATGCTGCTACAGGTTTGTTTGACTGTTGAAATGGCTACAATTAAAGATTAAATCATTTCATTGTATAGCTTCTTTTGTTTGAGTCTTTGAAAACTGACTTTTTAGGATCAGCTCTTGCTGCTCTCTGCAATATCTAACTTCTACAGGAAGCTCTTTAATTTCAACAGGAATCCTAGTGGCATACAGCTACTATTCACAGTCAGAACTGGTAGTGAAAAATTAGTCTCACACTGTTCATAGTAAGTTAACATACCGTCAACAGACTTGCAGTTTGTTTTCTTATTGCATGCATTTTGAAGCCAGTATCTTAAAAAGAGTACCAGAAACAGGTTCCCACTGAACCAGAATTTCTTAAAGGCAGTTAAGGGTGAATAACATGAGCCAAGGAGTGACACAGAAAATTTCAGTGATGATGTCATTTGAACTAAGGTCTGTCCAGAGAATGAGGCTATTTTGGTTATCGCACAATTGTCTCTGGCCTTGTTGAACAACCACAGTCTGTTTTGGTTTTTTTCCTGAAAGTTGCAATGATGTTGTAACTGGGCCAGGAAAAAAACATGTTGCAAAAAGATCCCCTGACTCCACTGAACTTTCTAACACAATAAGGAACTAAGAAGCTGTCTGTGCCATTTTCAAAAACAAATGGGATTTTCAATACTCTCAAGTTCATAACCAGAACTATAATATGCTTCAATGCTGCAGCAGTTTGAAGAAGTAAACACCTGGTTTAAGGGACTCTGGAATCCATGTACTGGAATCCAAGAAGTGAGTTGCCGCGAAACCTAGCAAGAAACAGAGGGGGTAACTAACACAAATGCATACTGCCTTCCACTCCAGAGGGTCTCAGGTTATATACAGACTACAGCCAAGACTTACAAAGAGGTTGGGGGAGCTGCTTCTTAAGACCTATAGGACTACCAAGTACCAAAAAGGAATTTTCTGGTGCCAAACAAGGTTTCTGGAATTCTAACTGGTAACATAAGAGTTTTTAGGAAATTCTTGCTCTGTGCATGCTTTGAATTAAAAACCATTGCGCTCACCATTGAACACAACAGCATCAGAAGTGATCACAGCATCATTTATTTATATAGTAGATTCATTTAGAAGGATAGCCGATGCAAACAAAACTTCAGAAGTAATCCTAAGCCAGTAGACAGTAGTAATTACCCACACCAAATTTCAAACCAGAATGCAAGGCCAAAAAGTCTTCGTCTTGGAAAAAGGGGCTGTACAATCTGTGCAGGTTTCTGATTGTCAAGATAGCACAGCTGCACACTGCCCCCAGAATGCTCCACCTGGCTGAGGGCTGAGAGGGTGATGAAGAACAGTACCACCTCTGAATCACTGACATTACTAATTCATAGAGCATTTGGGAAAGGGAGAACTCCAGAGAAAATCAAGCCCTGACCAAACCCAACCCTGTTTTATTTGAAGATCACTATCTGAGATGGCATGGCTGCAGGCGTATGGGAAACAGCAAGTATTTCAGAATATCCACTCCCATGCTGAAAAAGCGAGGTGAATATATGTTTCTTTAAATACAATTCTGCCTGAATCCCCAAACTGCTACTATGGCATCATTGCTTCCACAAGAAAAGCTGCTTACAATGACAAGGCCAGGGAATATCTTTTCTATTCCTATTAATTAGGGGGCTAATTCCCCATCCACAAGAGGGTAAATTGCAATACAGTAAAATAATGAAACCATCTGTGTTCTGAGTCATTCAAAATTCAAAGAAATTTGCTTATTGCATTCCGAAAGAGCAAACATTGAGACCACGTTACTCTTCAGATTTATTTCTGAAACTATACATTCTAAAACTTAAAACCGAAATACTTCTATCTAAAACAGTCATATATAGGCAAATTTATTACTCATTTCTTAGGGCTTGATCCAGAAAGAATGTTCTCCCTATGGCTGCTAGCCCATATGAAAGCGCAAAAAAGCCTTTGGGGCTCTACAGCTGCAAGAGAGATTTGCATATTGAGAGATAGGTGAGGCTGGTTGCAAGCTTTTTGGCAACACCTTCTTTAATTAGAGAAAAAAAAATTAATAGATGGTGATTTCACTCAGGTCTTCTTTGGAAATGGTTCCCAGAATAAAATTACTGGTGAAAATAAAAGGGGAAAACCAATTGCAGAACGGTGAGGCTAGGGCTGGGGATTCACATACCTATGCCTCATTCAGATTAAGGATCTTATGACTAGATGAATTCCCTGACAACACGGGTTACTGTGGAGGAAAGAAGGGAAACAGTGGGGGGGAATGAAAGGCGGAGAGACAGTTTCTCAATCTCTCTGTCTAAAAGTGTGTCACTCCATATAAATAATGTAATATTCATCAGCACACAGGCTCAAACCTGAGTCATCTGCATTCCTCATTCAGCCCTGACTGACATTATAGAGTCTGCAAAATTTATATGAAAATATTCCTTGGACTAGCTAAAGTGGAGTAAATTCTATCAGGAAAAAAAACCTAGCAGGTTCCACTTGCTAGGAAACATACCTCTAATAACATCTGAACTCAACTGCTTGGGTAAAAGCAAAAATCTGAACACACTTGTCTTCCCTCACCAATGATGTTCAAAACCGTCTATGTCAGGATGGTTAGGTTTCCTTTGCACCTTCTGAAAAGTTATCTTTTGTATTCCCCGATGCAGGACAAGAATAGCTCTGAAATCTTGAAGGGACCTATACAAAAAGGAACTATTCTCCTCCCAGCTCCATCCAGAAGACAAAAGATGAAGGACATGAAGTACCAGTAGGAATTGGTATCTGCTGCCTCAGGTTTCCAGTTCTCTTCATTCCTCAAATTTTATTCAACTGTCTATCCTATCTTATTGTCGTATCAAGATAACATTTTACTCTGTTAGTATTGTTATTTCTTACTCTTATTTTAGCAGCTTAATAAAAAGGCTACGTTCAAAGATTTGGGCAATGTGGTAACAACTGGACACAGCAGTGTTAACGCTGGTGTATAAATAAACCAAGCCTGCCAAGCAGCAACCTCACACCAATGGCAGGTAGCAAGTAACCTTATTAACATCCAACAATTGTGGCAGTAAGTAAGGGAAAGAAAAATAAAGCAGAACAAAACCCAAAAAATCCTCTACTAGAAGAAGTGGCTAGTAAGGATTGTATCAGTGGAGACCAAATTGTTATGGCTGGTGTCAATATCATTAGCTTACTAGTAGTTCTAGATCCTTCTCTCTTTTTACTCACCCTCATAATTTTCTTATGCCTAACGGATGAACTTACTGAAAGATCACTCCCTCTGTCTTCAAATACATATCCTCCCACACCTTTGCAGGTATTTTGAGACACACATGTTAAGGAAGGCTCATTTTTTAGATTTTCTTAAGCTATATAAAAGACCTATGGGACTTGCAGGGAGCAAATAATACAGCATTACACTGAAACTGCCACACTAGGTCTCCTTCAGCAGCCTGCCTTCTGCAGTAGCCCTGAGCAGATGCCCAGCAGAACAGTAAGAAACAGGGCAGGCCTAAAGTATTTGGTTTGGTTTTGGGTTTTTTTTTGACTAAGAGTGTCCAAGGCTCCATGTATTTCCAGTTTTAAAACTTATTGATCCAGGTGTGCCTCCATCTGTTTAGCCACCCTCAGTGGATCCATGAACATGTCCATTCTCTCTTTGAAACCATGTAAACTTTTAATAGTTAGCACCGTGCTAGCATAACATAAACTTTTAGATTCCAGGAACTTAATGACTGATGTGGACAACAGCAGTGTTCAAACTCTTCTCCTTTCTCAGTTCAGTTCAGTTCAGCTCATCTATCTGCCTGGAACCTACTTAACAACCCCTGCAGAGAAGTGACCTTTATGACCCAGCTCTCAGAAAAGCAAGTTTCATTCTTTAGAAATATACCAGACTAAAGTTATTGAAAAATAAAACTTAAAGGAGGATATCCCTGGATCTTGCTACAAAACCTACATACCACTTTCACCACAAGCTACACCATCTTAATACTGTATTATGCTATCAAAGTATTCAGTGTATTTTTAGGAACATATTGTAAAGATTTCCAGCAAGTGCTCTTAATGTTCTTTTGTTTGGCAAGGGACATTACCCTCCCTCCATGGTTAAGACAGCAAATTACCAGACACCCTAAAGAATGCAACAGTCTAGCCAAACCTAGAAAAACCCACTTTTAACACCAGCAGCCTCGCCAACTACCACTCAGTTTCAAACCTCTTCTTCCTTGGCAATGTCTTTGTGAAGGTAGTGGCATCCAAAAGCTAACAGCACCTACCCCTTGCCAACGCCCTGGCTCCTTGACATACAGGCATCAGACCAAAACATGATAGAAGAACAAACCCTCCTGGCACTGCCAGTCCACGTGCTCCTGGCCTGGGACTGAAAACAAACCTCAGAGTGGATATCCTCTGGGGCTCTGACAGAAGTGACTGCCTGGTTCTAATAATAAGACTCATGTGAAGTTTAATAAGAAAGAACAGGACAGCAGTCCTTTTCCCAGACAAGCTGAACGGAGTGCAACTCCCTCTCATTCTCCTGCACAGCCCCAGAAGTCCTGTATTCTGCAGTCCCACAAACCTCAATGTTTTCTCCCTGCTAGTTTAACCCCAAGACAGTATCACACAGGGAAGCTGAACGATGCTATAAGTTCATGTATACTCAAACAGACAGATGACATTCAATTATCCCTCTATCTCTGCTTAAATGAAGGGTTTCAAGGGAAGCAAGGCACAGCTTTTGTTTTCTGTCCCCACTTGGCAGCAGATAAGGAATAGTACTGCCAGCAGTGACTCCAAAGCATGAGAAAGTGTTATACTCAAATCTCAAGCAGAAAGTTTCATGATGAAGCCAGCAACATATTTCTCTGCCCTCTATCTCCCTCTACCTTCTGGGACACTGGAGCTTGTCAAACATTGGGGTACCTGGTCTTGCCCCACAAGGCTGCCGAAAGAAAGCCTATATAGGTCATCTGCTGCCCTCCCCAGGGCTCTGTTGCTGGCAGCAAGATTACTGCTTGCTGGAGTAGCCTGGGTTTGAGACTGAGGGTTGGTGAGACTGGACTCACTTGAGGATGTGATCCTCACTAGTGAAATACGTACTTCTACCTTCCTTCTCCAAATGCTAAAGGGTACTTTAAAAACAGATTTTCAAAACATGTTGAAGGTGAGTTTCCAGGCCCTGCCTTCAGCTTCCCAAACCCAGAGGCTACAAAGGATCCTTCAAAATGACGAGGGGTAATGCATTTGGCTTTTCTTGCACTCACAAACAGAGATATTCTAAAACAAAAATAAATGCTCTACAGCTAAATGTGCCAAGTTTTACAAAACTGTGATTATCTGTGAGGAAATTTTTCAGGCTCTTTTTAGGTGTAAATTTGCTGGTTTGGGTTTTTAAACCACTATCCTACATAATTTATGTCATGTATTTAATAGAGAAATAAAAGCCTACTCATAACGTCCCACACAGTTTGGAGAGAAACAGCATTGAAGTCTCCAGCCAAAAGTGATTTCAAGCCTGCATCATCCCTTGCAAACATTAAAAAATCACTTCAAAAAGAGCTTACCACGTTATTTGACTTGTTCTGCCTTCATATCTCTCAAATATCTGCAGTATTCCAGTATATGTTTCTGGGCTTTATATTACAGGAATATGGATTTCTGTATAATGATCTACAATGGTTTTCCCACTTCTGGATATTCACATGCAACACACATGACATATTCCGCCACATGTGGAATACTTTGATTGTATGCATAGTACAAAACTGTACAGCCACAATGCAGGCTGTTTTCCCTGACATTTGGACAGATCCAGAAAATATTCATGTATATGTAACAGCCCAGCATCACACAATTACTTCTTCGTTAGAGTGTGATCCATTTTGCATTTAGAAAAAGAGCAAACTGAGTTAGTTGCAGCTTATTTCAGATAGACACTTCTCCTGAGAGCTGAAATTAGAAGATACAGCATGACAGTGGTGGCAGGAGTTGCTCCTTGCTCATTAAGAAGTGATAGTATGTCTGTCACACTTGTCTTACCCCAATAAAATTCATAAAACAACAAAGATTTACAAGATTTACTAGCACAGCCCAATTGATTAGAAAGATTATTCCAGGAAAATACAAAGAACCTTTGGTCTAAACAGTGTGGAACAGCAAAGTCTGGCTTTGATTTTTTCTTGAATTTTTATTTTTAGAGAATCCTTGAAAGGACTGTTTATACTGTCATCTCTCTCAAAAAAATTCCAAATGTCACTAGCATGACCCATTAACATGTTCAAAAACTGCTCTGAGCTGATATGAAAAATATAAAAAGTGAACATATTTGCATTTTATAATGCACGTATAAAATAAAAGTAAAGAAGTTGATAGCTCAGGTCACAGACTTTAGAGGTAGGTCAATTGTGTTTTGTCTGAGATAAAAGAAAAATTGTACCATTTGACGGCTTTTATAAAAGTAAAGTTATTTAGGATCTTGCTTCCTTACTCCTCTGCCCATCCCCACTTATGAAATTCTAAAACCCATGAACTGAACAAAAAATTCCTTAGATTAAATGATTGTTGATGAAAGTACAATTGATGCATTGCCAATTTAAAAGAACTAAAATAATCACAGCTTGTCCTGATTATATGTACTTATCAGTGCAAAATAGGTTGCTGACCAATTATGCTCTCTTTAACTATTAACAGTAGTATCTTTGTTCTCAAACAATGTTAGATGCACATGGTCTGGAACTTATATTTACCTGGTGGATTCTTGGCAGGATCATTGTGGCTTGGACTTCCTGGTTGTCCAGAATCTATAAAGAAATGAAAGAAATGTTTTACTAATTTGTTTTCAAAGTATCTCACAACCTTTTAATACCCTCCTTCAATATTAAACTAATACTTAACTTTGTTCTTTAAAGGTCATTTCCCTGACTTTCTACATGCAGGCATTATTGAACAAACACACTATATGTAACCCGTTTTATGCAGAAACAGAAACATTGTGAAAGATGCAATGATCCTAATAAGAGGAACTCATAGGTCACTGAATAAGGACAAGAGAGTCATTCAGGTAAATACTCAAGTTGTAAACACATCTACAAGGGTACCTTTTCATTTCCTTTCCCTCCATCCCCCAAATATAATATTGCATAATCAGCAAAGCAGAGGTAGTTTCTTCTCAGGCAATGACCAGAAAGATGTACTGGATCAGGCAACTAATGGTGCTTGCAGTGATGAGTCCTGTTTCTCTACCCTTTCCTTAAAGCACGAAGGTCTACGCTGCTTCCACAGACTCAGGACTGCACTGAAGATATGACTGTTCATTTTAATACAATATAGGCTTTGTGTTCCTAGTCTGTGAGAATTGCTGGTGTGAAATGAAGATGATGTAACGTAAAAACCAACAAAACCCAAACCCTGTAGACTTCAAAGAGTGTTCTTTTCATGATACATGTACCTAATGAATCAAGAGGAGAATGCAATTTGATGTTAACACACCAAATAATAAATTATACCCTTATTCATAAAAGCAGTTGCTTTTAAAAGTATCTTTTTTCTGTATTCCCACACCAATAACATAACAAAGCCCTGCTCCACTGCAAAAAATTGTTATTAACAAAGTACAACATGACAGACACTCTTGTATGCAAAGAGAATAAGAAATTAAATGAAGCACAACTACTTGTTCTGTATATAGGCATCTAAAATGGCACAGTTTCACAGTCTGAATAAAATATATCAATTTTTGTAAATGTTGCAGTGCTTGTTAGTAGCACAGGACCACCAAAAGATTGCATCATAGCACTACAGAAATTGCTACTGCAAAATGGACCCCAGAGGGAAGTCAGAGTTGTAGAATGCATTGGTGCTTACGGTGTCCAAATTAAAGAAAAAAAGATAGAAAAGGAGAAAAGTGCATATCAACAAATACTTGTCCTTCAATCCCCATCACTTCTTCTTAAAGCCAATGTAACCCTCAACCTAGAATGAAAGATTCTCTCCATCTGCTACAAGAAGTTCACTGAAATCTGTTACCATCTGTTAAGTAGCTTAGCAAACATGGCTTGACACACACGTCTCAAGCAGTTTAAGTTAACGCGAGCTTTAAAAGGTTTCTACAGAACAGTTTCTAACAATTCTACAGAAGATATTATCTGAGATGGAAATCCATTTCACAGTTCAAGTTTTACTGAATTCATCTGAATGACGGTTGTCACAGAAGGCAAGCATCTGGGGATCTACCAGAGTACTGGAAGACCAAGGCACATGTGAAGCTCAGTTCCGATGGTATTAAAAACACAGCTCAACTTTCCAATACTGAATGAAATCAGTCTTGCACACAATAAAACACACATTGGATAGAGAATTTCACATGATACTTTCTCTGTCTTCTTCAGCCCTGCATAGGAAGAACAAAGGGCAGGCCTCTCGGTCAGATTCTGCACATCCCATGGTTTGGGCACTTGGGTACTCTTAGAAGTACCAATGTACAGCACAATATGTAGCCATTCAGTATGCCTGTTTCTTTTCATGATAAGATACAGCACATTCCTTTAAAAAATCAAATCACATGAATTTGAAAACTCAATCAGCTGCAAGAAATGCTAAAAATATGATGCTTCTCTGCATATGGACCTTTATATGGAGAAACGTACTTCTTCCTGTGTTGCAATGGGGTGAACTTTAATATTCTTCTAATAGGTATTCTCTACTTCTGCAAGCCATACATATTATTATTTAAATTAAGATTATCAGAGAGGATTAATTTTACACAGCAATGGTCCGAGTGTAAAACTACTGCAGATGTGTGGCTAAATGAAGTGTCAATTCGGTAGCAGATGCACCCAATAAAGCTTGGACAGTGTAGCTTGGGGAACACAGAGATTTGAAACTGGATTAATGAGGCCTACCAGAAAATAGCCTTTGAAGTTTTCTCCTGTTAAAATTCACTAAGAAGATGCACGAAGTGAAGAGTATTTTTTAGCTGTTGCACAGTAATTTGCCTTTACTCCTACTTTCTCATTGTCAACATGGGCACTTTCTGGATCCAGGTTTTAAAGACTGATGGTAGTTTAAACAATTCTTTTTCATTTTATAATCAGATAAACTCAGCAAAGAATTTTCCAGTTACAGGGATAAGCAGTTGGCTAGTTATTATAATTTGCCAGTCAGATTTAGCTTTGTTTTATGTTAACTACTTATCAATCACGATTTTTACAGATTCACACAGTGTTTTGAGCAGTAGATGCTACTAACATATTCACCAGAGGGGTCTCAATGATCTTGAGAAAGAAAAGAATTATTGTAAGCCGAATACGAGAAGCAACTTATCTAACCCTTCACTTAAAGCAGTTGAGAAAGCAAAGAATTGTATTCTGTATGAGAGTATCAACCTATGTGATTGTGCACTTAAAGCACACAGAAGCATCTCATTCTCAGGATGAAAGACACAGACCTGAGATAGCCTGTGACGATCCAATTCTCTTACCAGTGTCAGTAATTATAAAGTACTCTCCTGATTTGATTGGATGCAAATAGCCTTGCAAAGTACAAGATAACCATGATCATTATAGGAATAAATTATATGAATAACTTAATTTATAAGCAGAACATTGAATGAAAAGAGACATTGGAGCAATGCTTTTCTAAAAGAGGGAATAAGATGCATTTTTGGAAAGCCACAGAAACTAAGGAAGCAAAAGACATGCTAAGACACTTTAAACCCTACTTTGTCCTCATCTGCACAAGATCATTAATTAACAACATGAGCCCTGGGTTTAAAAACTGCAGGCTTCTCTTCCAGTGTGATGGAGAAAGACATAAACCAGACTCATAGTCTGTCTAGCTGGCTTTGCATTCAATTTTCCCACCAAACAATTCTGTGCACATTTAAAAAAAAAATACTTCCTAAGACAGAATTTGTAAGCAAAGCAATACAACTAGTAGCAAATAAAACTCCATCATGTAAATGTGTTGAAACTGAAATTTTCAACATTGCCATTTAGGTAGCCCCCAACTGTAAGTTCCCTTAGTTTATTCTTTTTCTTTGGGTTTTTTGTTTGTCTGTTTGTTTTAAAAACCTCCTTCTCAAATTTTACTGTCAATGTGCTTTTCTTGAAAAAAATTCTTCCACAGATCTCAGAAGTATTTATCCTTATTTGCTACAGAGCAAAAGTTCACCATTTCCACAGAATGGCTTTCATAGGCACCTCACAACTATGGTGAGCATATCTTCTGCTCTGCTCTTCTTGGTGCTGACTGCTCCAACAGTCAGCGGCTGATGCCTTGATGAGTTGTTGCCCCATGGATGAACAGTTTATACAAGAATGGTTCAATTCAGCCTTTAGTCTTATCTGGCAGATACTCATGTAACCCTGATACACTCTATCTATAATTTATGATGATTCAGCATGCCTACCACCAGGACATTCAAACTCTTTATCTCAAATTACTCTTTCTTTTAGAAGACAGTATGAAAGGATGAGTCAAGAAGCTGGTATATTTTATACTGAATTGTTTCCCATGTTTTCATCTCTAGGGGTCAATCACAATGAGTAACTGTGAGTGTGGGCAACTCTCACTGGGCCAGGGCTAAGTAAAACTGACTGTTGGGGCCTACTGCTGGTGAGAAAAAAACATTCATTTCCCCTGCCGTACACTAGGAGAAAGGTGCTGTCATGATACATCACTCTTGGCTTCATAAGGCAGAGGAAAAAAAAAAAGCTGATGGTTTGCCACCCAGTGAGGGACAAGATGCTCTCTCACTTTGCACCACCTTGTCTTCAACAAGCAGCAGCAGGAAGGACATGCACCCCAGCAAAGCCAAGAAAGTCACACTGCTGTTCACCAGCTTCCTGAGGGATTTTTAGTATTGTTCACCTCAGTAGTCTAAACTTTCATTTTTCAGCTACTAAGAGAGGTTACTGTCTTTAAAAAGTAAGTTATGCTCCCTCATGCCTCATACTGTACAAGGAATTTTGCTTTTAAGGCTCTCTGCATTACCATAACATTGAAAGCCTTGAAGACAAATAAAAAGGAAAGTACAAAAATACTTCTTGAGCCATGTTTTAGAAATAAGCAGATTCTCCACAGGTGTCATACTAATCAAATAGACTTCCTCAGTGGTTCCAATGAACACATTTCACTTTTCATTTGCCACAGGCTAGGAGACAGCCTTTGCACTCAGTCTCAGCTGACAGACACTAATTTAATCATTCACCAGCTTGTAAATACACCCTTGTTCTTTGATAGTCCATTATTTGGGCATGGGGAGGATAAAGGACCAGAGAGATGTGGCACCATGTAAGCATCAGTTTGATGCTGTTCAAGCCTTCACATACCTATACGGCATCTGACTTGACAACTGACAGAGTCACTACCATGAACAAGAAGCACAACTACCTCCCAGGCTGTCATCCTTCAGGATTACATTGCCACCTGACATCACAAACTTGAGGCAAATAGTTGTACCCCTGAAAATCACAGGATTACAGGACACCCCAGTCTGGGGGGGACCTGGCAAAGTCTCCAGCCCTTGCCCAGGGAAGGTTCAGCTGTGGGATCAAACTCGGCTGCTCAGGGCTTTACAAACTCAGGGCATGAAAACCCCCAAGGATGGAGGCGGCCCAACCTCCCTGGGCCCCAGCTCCACTGCTAGGCTGTCCCATGGGGAAAAGACTTTCCAAATCAACTCTTCATCTTTCAAAGACTTTCATCTTTCATCATCATAGTAGGAAAGCATTCATGGCAACAAAAAAGCAAGATAACTCCCTCCCCTCCAAAGCAAATAACATGATCAGCAAAAATCCATAAAGCAAATAAATAATTTCATCTGTGTACTTTAAATCATTACCATTAATTATTATTTTCCTATTTTTACTACACAGTAACCAACTACCTACATTATTTTACCTCGATAAAGCAACTGATTGGATTGATAAACTTCCCAAACACTTCCAATGATTTCATTTTGCAAAAGCAATGTCTTTCATTGTATAACATTTCTATATCTGATGATGCTGAATTATTGTGCAATTTTATAAGCATTAGTCACACCAATTCTAGTGATACAACAGTTTGTTTATGGTATAAAGAAGCTGAAAGTGTTTTATTGTATTAAGTATCTGCTGAAATGATGCTATAAACATGGAAATGGAATTTGTGTGTCACCCTTGTTTTCATAAGTTTGTTAAGTTGAGGGGGAATTTATTTTTCACATTTTCATAGACCACTACATTTAATGGAAATATTTCCCCTGAAAATTTTGGCTGACTGATTTCATATGATAAATTGCTCACCCCTATCACTTTCTTTGCTAGAGAACAAGTCCTGTGAGGAGCGGCTGAGGGAACTGGGGTTGTTTCGCCTGGAGAAAAGGAGGCTGAGGGGAGACCTTACCGCTCTCTACAGCTACCTGAAAGGAGGTTGTAGTGAGGTGGGTGTCAATCTCTTCTCCCAAGTAACAAGCCATAGGACAAGACGAAATGGCCTCAAGTTGCACCAGGGGAGGTTTAGACTGGATATTAGGAAAAATGTCTT
This sequence comes from Ciconia boyciana, assembly GCF_034638445.1. Taxonomy (NCBI): domain Eukaryota; kingdom Metazoa; phylum Chordata; class Aves; order Ciconiiformes; family Ciconiidae; genus Ciconia; species Ciconia boyciana. The sequence goes on from NC_132937.1 coordinate 52,000,286, forward strand.
CACGGAAAGGGTTGTCAAGCATTGGAACAGGCTGCTCAGGGAAGTGGTTGAGCGATCATCCCTGGAGGTATTTAAAGGAAGTGTAGACATGGTGCTTAGGGATATGGTTTAGTGGTGGACTTGGCAGCGTTAGGTTTACAGTTGGACTTGATGATCTTAAAGGTCTCTTCTAACCTAAATGATTCTATGATTCTATATCCCTGAAGATATATGGTATTAACCACAATTCACACAAGGAGGAAGCAGCACCTCAAAAAACAAGTAGGGCTTCACCGTGAGAAAGACATGTTTGCAGGACGAAGCCTCGCATCTTTTCCTAACAGCATAACAGCAACAGCACGTTAGCAATATGCGTTCATGACACCCAGACTGAAACCCTCCACAACACAGAAGCAGTGACTTCTTTTAAAAATTTTACACAGCTGGTGGTAAATGAGCAGTGTAGAGAACTGAAGCTACACATTTAGGTGCAAGTCATGGGGCAGTGGCATCAGCTCCCAGACAACACTGCACTGGCAAACCCTGCTGGCCCTTCAGGGAAGAATTGTTTGTTGCTCACCTTGCAGAGGCTCTGTGGCATCCTCCAGTCTTCTGAAGACATATCATTAGCTTTGATCCATTTGCAGACCTGGTTTCCACAAATCTAAGTGAACCAAAGAAATCTATGTGGAAAGGCTCTTAAGCTGACACAGAAATAGCTGTCCTGGTTGCTATTGATATGAGGTGTATTCACACCTCAAGAAAGCCTCCATTCCTCAGTGCAAACTCCCTTTCGGCAAGTAATCCCCACTGGTTCTTGCTCCCTTCGTTAATTTGCACCCAGGAGGCATGGGAGGCACCTCTTGGGAGACCAGAGCAGTGGCAGGAGCTACTCTGAAGGCTGGAGGTGTTGATCCTGCAAGGGCAGGCTTCATCAGCACCCACATGCCACACCAGGAGCCATGAGGCACCGTAACAGTGACCTACGTGCTTTTGTGAAAGGGTGCTGCCACCTAACCTTCACCTACCTGAAAAAGGCAGCGAGGAACAGAGCTGACTGCCGGCCCCAGGAAGCTAAGGTATCTATCCGTGCTGCCCGTTGGCTCAGGCAAGCACCCAGGTTTTAGCCCAAGCAGGCCTGCCATTTCACAAAAGCCTCCAGGGCTCAGGCATGGAGGGGCTTCCGCTGGGAGACAGCCGGCCCGGCAGGCAGAAGCTGGGCTCCGTTTTCATTTCAGTTTGAACCTGTTTGCTTCGGAGTGGGGACATGGCAAGAGCTACTCAGTCATCAGTCGTCCCCTTTCACCGCAAGCCCCCGTGCCCTCTCACAACAGACAAGCTCGCCTGCAGCTGGCACGACTGGGAGAAACCCCGCGCCTTTCGGCCAAGAGGCCATCCATTCCCATGGGACACGCTTCCCGGCCCCCGCAGCAGGGTCCGCAGCTGGGGAGGCATCACCACGCTCCGGCTAGTCAGGGCAACCCCACCACCCTGGTGCTTGCCACGCCGGCTGACAGCGAGGCAGCACGTGATGGTTTGGGGCGTCAGGGCCACGCAGGTCATGGCGGGCTCCCCGCTTCACCTCCCCTTTTATCAGCAGCTCAGATCTGCTGCTGCCAAGTCACCCAACCGACCATTGTTGAGACTGCTAACTTTTCTTCAGAGTGTTTTAATTAGGTAAATAAAAAATGGTAATTAAATCAACATTACGTAATGTGTTTCTGATTTGTAATCTCATTTAAATTAATTAACTGACTCAGCCCTTGTTTCGTTTTTAAACTGCCCTAGTTAAGAAGTGGAGCTCTGGGAGTAAATCCAGTTTTCATATAGTTGAAAGGAATTCAAGGACCTAGAAGCACTTACCAGAACCAAAACAGCAATAAGCATAGTCAGCTTTTCAGCTTTATGTCCCATGCACAGATTTATCTTTTTAATTTAAATTCCCTTATTTGTTTATGTTAAATAAATCACAACACTTATTTATTCAAAATATTTCTTATACAATTTATAAAGACCATATGTTGCTCATTTTGAAAACTGAACAATCTCCCCAGCTGTGTTACAAGTTGTGCATGGAATATATAGATATTTTTTATTTATATATATATATATATATATATGTATGCACACAGACGCACACACACACTCATATTTTTAAGTTAAGAAAAGGGTTATATTTTTTCATGGCCTGAAACAAGTGTTTCCCATATTTCATAATACTAGCTGAGCTCTTTTTTGACATGTACGTTAAGAAGAGATTTACATAGGTATCTTGCCACATGTGGATGAATGTGAAAGAATGAAGTTTCTTTCCAAAACTTGCTGGATTCAGTAGGAAAGGATGAGATATGAATGCTTAATTTTATCCATCTGGAAGATACTGTGGATACTAGCTATAGTCAGAAACATTCAGAAGTTTTTCTTGGAAACCAAGAAACCTTTTACATTACGGTATGTATCATAAAGGGCTTTTATTACGGATTCTTCAGAGAATGAAAAGCAAAAGATAGAACACAGTGAAAGACTTATTTGGGTGTTTAGAGAAGAAAGAAATTATATGATAGACTATACTAATGAAAAAGCTCATATTTGCATGTAAAGAATAGGAATTTGCTTGCATATACCTTCAGCCAATTAATAAACGGGCCACTTCCTTATGTTGTGAAAGACAAAGGTTGACCCTCAACTTCAGGCAACATTTATTACTAAGAAATTCTGCGCAGATCCTGGTTTCATGGAAGTCAACGTGGATTTTACCACTGACTCCCATGCAGTCACGATTTTATTTTCTGTTGCATTTTAGGGCAGTAAAGCAAAAAGAGTTCAGGGAGATAAAATACACATTTCCATTACATAAGGCAATATTTTTAGGCACAGGATAATGATGACATGACTACGAAAAATATCAGTTTTGTTCGATATGGTTCTCAGCCAAAGGTTGTTAAAATCAATGGAAAGTTGCCCCAGTGAGCTTTGGATGAGGCACTTAATGGTAAGTTACCAGTTTAAAAGTACAAAAGAATGCATAGTTCAACAAATAATGTAGGATGGGACTTTATTTTTTCTTCGAAGTGCATTGCATCCTCCACTAAAACATACAGTAATAAAAGCCAGACTCTTCAGCCTTTCAGAAAGTTACAATCATATGCTACTTCGTGAGACTAAAACATCACCTGACAAAGAACCCACAAAGTAGTTTACAAATATTAGCAGAGGTTCACGAGGCCTTTCTATTATTCTGTAGAGAGAGATCTCCTAAAATGCTAAGTATGCTACCACACTATATGCTAATTGGGGGAAATAAACAGCAATTAAACTAAAATGCTGGGGTTTTACATGTCATGGAAACTCCAAAATTAGACTAGAGCGCTGCAGTGTTTAGTATTTCTTCAAGCCAGCTAAGAACAGCATGAGGTAATACCTTTGCCAGTAAGTATAACTGTGTTTAGGAGCCCAAAACAAAATTAATGTTTTCTCTGAAATAGGAGGGAAAAGTCTTAATGAGTTGACTACCTGGGCATCATTGTAGTGCTTCTAAACACTATAACATTTACAGAAGGATCTCCTAATTTTGATCTATGATCCACAATGCTACCACAACTATGTTTTCATTTCAATTAATTTCAACTTTATGACTGGTGGTAAAACATGACCTTTAGCATAAAGAACATGGAATACACTGAGAAAAGACCCCAAAAGAGTGACGGTTTGGTTTTGGTGGGTTGGTTGGTTTGGTTTGGTTTTTTTTCAACTGCTGCCTATACACTGTTGAGTATTTCTTATCTTAAGATTGCCAGTTGATACTATGTGCAATTTTTAAACAGTGGGATATTAATTTACATCTAACAGAGATGGAGCATAAAGAATGCCATAGTGCTGTGTATCCTTAAGTAACATATTTTTTATCATAGATCATGTTTATGAGAGCAATGTCTCAAATGTAGTGTTCTCCTCTGTCCTTCCAGTTCCAGGGAATGATGAGGGAAGAAACAGGAAGAGCCAGCAGATCAATACCTGGCTCCAAGCCTGGTGTCACTGGCAGAATTTTGTGTTTTCTGATCATGGGTTGGTCTACACGACACCAGGCCTGCTGGCGACAGATGGGATACACCTGTCTCAAAGGGGGAAAAGGATCTTTGCACAGGAGTTAGCAGGACTCATTGAAAGAGCTTTAAATTTGATTTGAAGGGGAAAGGGATAAAACTAGGCTCGCTAGAGATAAGCCTGAGGGCAGCATGCCAACGTTTGAGGGACAATGTGCTAGCAAGCTCCTTTGGTCTGCCGTCTCAGTGGAGGTAGGGGATGGAGATCCATGCAGCAGCAAAGACGCAAGGGTTATGGATGTGTTAGAAACCACGGAAGCACCTGAGAATGGTCATGTAGGAATTAGGGTTTCTCTCCCCAAAAAGGTGACAAGATCAATAGCCCAGCTCAAGGGCATCTACACCTATGCACACAGCACGGGCAACAAGCAGGAGGAGTTGGAAGTCATTGTGCATCTGGAAAACTATGATATAGTTGCCATCATGGAAACATGGTGGGATAACTCGCACAACTGGAGTCCTGCAAGGGATGACTATAAATTCTTCAGAAGGGATAGTCAAGGAAGGAGAGGCAGTGGGGTAGCCCTGTACATTGGGGAGTGTTTTGGTTGTCTAGACCTTAATGACGGTGATGATAGGGTTGAGTGTTTATGGGTAAGAATCAGGGGAAAAGCCAACAAGGCAGATATCATGGTGGGAGTCTGTTACAGACCACCCAACCAGGATGAAGAGGCAGACAAAAGCTTTTATAAGCAGCAGGGAGAAGTCTCACGATCGCTAGCCCTTGTTCTTGTGAGGGACTTCAAGTTACCAGATGTCTGCTGGAAATACAATGCAGCAGAGAGGAAACAGTCTAGGAGGTTCCTGGAGTGTGTGGCAGATAACTTCCTGACACAGCTGGTGAGTGAGCCAACTAGGGAAGGTGCCCCGCTGGACCTCTTGTTCACGAACAGAGAAGGACTTGTGGGTGATGTGATGGTTGGAGGCTGTCTTGGGCATAGCGATCACAAAATGATAGAGTTTTTGATTCCTGGAGAAGTAAGGAGGGGTATCAGCAGAACTGCTATCTTGGAGGGCAGACTTTGGCCTATTTAGGAGACTGGTGACAGAGTCCCTTGGGAAGCAGTCCTGAAGGGCAAAGGAGTCCAGACATTCTTCAAGAAGGAAATCTTAAAGGCACAGGAGCAGGCCTTCCCCATGTGCCAAAAGATGAGCTGGTGGGGAAGAAGACCGGCCTGGCTGAACAGAGAGCTTTGGCTGGAACTCAGGAAAAAAAGGAGACTTTATGACCTCTGGAAAAAAGGACAGACAACTCAGGAGGACTACAAAGATGTCATGAGGCTATGCAGGGAGAAAATTAGAAGGGCCAAAGCCCAGATAGAACTTAATCTGGCTACTGCCATAAAAGACAATAAAAAATGTTTCTATAAATACTTTAACAACAAAAGGAGGGCTAAGGAGAATCTCTATCCTTTATTGGATACGGGGGGGAAAAATAGTGACAAAGGATGAGGAAAAGGCTGAAGTACTTAACGCCTTCTTTGCCTCAGTCTTTAACAGTAAGACCAGTTGTTCTCCAGGTACCCAGCCCCCTGAGCTGGCAGACAGGGACGGGGAGCAAAATGAAGCACCCATAATCCAAGGGGAAATGGTTAGTGACCTGCTACACCACTTAGACACACACAAGTCTATGGGGCTGGATGGGATCCACCCAAGGGTACTGAGGGAGCTGGCAGAAGTGCTCACCAAGCCACCTGCAATCCTTTATGAGCAGTCCTGGCTAACCGGGGAGGTCCCAGTTGACTGGAGGTTAGCAAATATGACGCCCATCTACAAGAAGGGCTGGAAGGAGGATCCGGGGAACTACAGGCCTGTCAGCCTGACCTCTGTGCCAAGAAGGTTATGGAGTAGATCACCTTGAGTGCCATTGCATGGCATGCACAGGACAACCAGGTAATCAGGCCCAGTCAGCATGGGTTTATGAAAGGTGGCAGGTCCTGCTTGACTAACTTCATCTCCTCCTATGACAAGGTGACCCATTTAGGGGATGAGGGAAAGGCTGTGGATGTTGTCTACCTAGACTTTAGTGAAGCCTTTGACACCGTTTCCCACAGCATTCTCCTGGAGAAACTGGCTGCTCATGGCTTGGACAGGCACATGCTTTGCTGGGTAAAAAACTGCCTGGATGGCCAGGCCCAAAGAGCGGTGGTGAATGGAGCTGAATCCAGCTGGTGGCTGGTCACAAGGGGTGTTCCCCAGGGCTCAGTATTGGGGCCAGTTCTATTTAATATCTCTATCAATGATCTGGACGAGGGGATCGAGTGCACCCTCAGTCAGTTTGCAGACGACGCAAGTTGTGCGGGAGTGTTGATCTGCTTCAGGGTAGGAAGGCTCTACAGAGGGATCTGGACAGGCTGGATCGATGGGCCGAGGCCAATTGTATGAGGTTCAACAAGGCCAAGTGCACGGTCCTGCACTTGAGTCACAACAACCGCATGCAACGCTACAGGCTTGGGGAAGAGTAGCTGGAAAGCTGTCCGGTGGAAAAGGACCTGGGTGTGTTGGTCGACAGCCAGCTGAACATGAGCCAGCAGTGTGCCCAGGTGGCCAAGAAGTCCAATAGCATCCTGGCTTGTATCAGGAATGGTGTGGCCAGCAGGACCAGGGAAGTGATCGTCCCCCTGTACTTGGCACTGGTGAGGCTGCACCTCAAATACTGTGTTCAGTTTTGGGACCCTCACTGCAAGAGAGACATTGAGGGGCTGGAGCGTGTCCAGAGAAGGGCAACGAAGCTGGTGAAGGGTCTGGAGAACAAGTCTGATGAGGAGCGGCTGAGGGAACTGGGGTTGTTTAGCCTGGAGGAAAGGAGGCTGAGGGGAGACCTTATCGCTCTCTACAACTGCCTGAAAGGAGGTTGTAGTGAGGTGGGGGTCGGTCTCTTCTTCCAGGTAACAAGTGATAGGACAAGATTAAATGGCCTCAAGTTGCACCAGGGAAGGCTTAGACTGGATATTAGGAAAAATGTCTTCACGGAAAGGGTTGTCAAGCATTGGAACAGGCTGCCCAGGGAAGTGGTTGAGTCACCATCCCTGGAGGTATTTAAAAGATGTGTAGATGTGGTGCTTAGGGACATGGTTTAGTGGTGGACTTGGCAGTGCTAGGTTAATGGTTGGACTTGATTATCTTAAAGGTCTTTTGCAACCTAAACAATTCTATTATTCTAAATGGCAGCATGTACACATAATTTGTGGGTTATGTTACCATATTCTTTAGAAACTGGATTTAATTCCATCTGCTATAACATAAAGATTCATAGACAAAACATGCACCACTTTGCCTGTCCATATTTCCACACACATACTATTAAAACAAACTAACAGTGACAAAAGAAATATTAAATCTCTCAGTGGGCACTAAGTAGGTAATGTACAAGAACTGGCTGAGAAAAATCACCCTACCTTTTCATACCAGTGGTTCATAAACTTGACTGGAATTGCATGTGTGCTCACAGCCACCATGCTTATTTTCCAGCATATGCAAGTTGGTAATAAATAAATAACAAGAAGAGATAATGTACAGAGTACTGAAGCAACAGTGATCCAAAAAAAATTCTGATCAATGCATTGATTTTCTGTCTATTTTGACCTTTTACAGTAGATAAAAATTAGAAGTACCTAATCATATGATGTGCCACAGGAGAACTTAAAATGTAGAACTGACTAACTGACAGAAACATATGAGTAACTCAGTTTTGGGTTTGGGCAGGGATGTTCTGCAAAAAACACAAGGAATTTTTTTTTAAAGCATGTAACCAAGAAAGAAAAAAAAAGTATCCTGGTTTAAACCTTGTCTTTCAAATTTTAAACAAAGCAATTTTAAAGAACATTTTTCCCACAGACTCCTATTAGCAGTAGCACTGACGTTGCAGTCATATTGGTCAAAAGCTATAGAAAAAATATTAAATCCTATCTGATCATGTTCATTTGTGCCTTCTCAACGTAATTGTCATTTTGTGGCTAATGTCACATGGGAACATCTTTTTTGTAATTCTCTAAGTTTCACTGTATATTACACGTCAGCATATCCCTCACTTCTGCTAATTTATAACGTATTAGCACCATCTACATAGGTGAAATTCCCTGACATAGGTACAATACCAACTGCATTTCTGCAATCAAGATTTTTAAATACGCTTGCTGGTTCAGTATACAGCAGAGGCTGCTTTTGCTCTTTGTATTTCAATTTATTTACTAAAGCTGGCACACTAAAGCTTAGGATCTTGCAGTACCTAAGGGTATTATATACTTGGAAAAAGCATACTGCTTTTTATCTAAAAAACCAGCTGTACAGATTCAAATTCCAAGGTTTTTATTTTTATTGCTTACTACTTTTTTTTGGTTTGCATGAGTAAAAACTGAGTGTTATTTAAGTAAAAAAAAAACAAAAAAAACCAAAAAAACAAAAACCACCCTAAAACAAACTAACTCAAAATTCATACTGCACCTGGTAACTTGCCACTGCCTTGAACATTATTTAACTATCCAGAGTTTCTAAGGCTTATTTTCTTACCACTGTTCCACCACAGCAGGATCTTGAGAAATCTATCAAGTCTGATTTGGTCTGCAGCTATAAAAAAAGTCTTTGGACTTAAAAAACCTTGTACAAGATTACTGAAAATACAACAGAAACTCAAGTTTCAGTTTGTGGCAGAGAGCAAAAGGGGTTGCACCACCCAACAGCTCCAAGACATGAAGCCAGAATGAGTAACCTTAGACATTCAATACGTCTACTATAACTGCAGGAATTACCTTAGACATTCAACATGTCTACTATAACTCCAGGAATTACATTCTTATTAAAGGCCCTTTTTGCTTAAAAAATAACTTTCTGCTGGCTAAGGATATAAGATAACATTTAATTCAAACAGTCCTTTCCATTTTAGTAAGTTTGTGTATTCATGTATCTCTGTGTGTGTGTGCTGAAATTATAAATGCATATAGCTTCAGGGTCATCTTACTTATAGACCAATGTCTGGGGCTTAAACCTGTTAACTCTCTTGGGCATTACTGAAAGAACAGGAATAAATGTGAACAACAGCACCTTCACAACAGCATTCCTTACAGAAATACTTCAGATTTTTCTAAAAACTGTATAGCAAGAAATAGCAACTTATTACTTGCACTGTCCTTCTTCCAGGAACAATAGTAATCATTTTCCCCCTTGTGCATTCACATAGTAGGTTCAACATCCAGTTCAACATCTTCTTATGTGTGTTCCAGCACTCTGACAGCTCTGCGCTGTATTTTTCCTGGACAAATGGGTTAAACTCACTTGACCTGAAGGGGTTAGATGAGACACAGTGCACTGCACAAGAGTCTGGATGTACACACTGTAATTACAGCGGACCCCTTCATAACTGATTTCAAGCAGATGACAATACTTTAATGGAAATCTGCAAACCTCTCAGATTTTGCCTTACCTTCCTCCCTTCTGCCTGTCCCTCCCTGCCCTCCACAAATACAGACACACCTTGTGCACTTCTGAAAAAACATCCTTACAGCTCCCTTTCTAGTCCAGCCTCCTTTCATTCTGGTTGCTGCCAACACTTCAGAGCAGTGTAAAGTCAATCTGTCTATGCTGCTTGAGCAACTTAACGTGAATTTGGAAAAGCTCGCAATGCCAAGACTAGACTTCATTCAGACCAGCCTATCTTTCAGTAGTTTAGGTTTCCACACTGTTGCTAAAATTTGCTTTGACATGCAAATGAGACCAATTGGCTAATTAAACAATAATCTTTACCCTTATGAACAGTTATAGCAAGCACATCTCCAAAGCCCCAAAATGCTTTTATGTTTTCAAGCAGTTTTCCAGGAGATGCTGTACATCTGAATAACAAACAGTATCCCTTTAATGTCTACTTAAAAGTGAAACAGGAGCAACAACAGACCCTTTTCAGGACAGCGGTATGATAACAGTAACAGCAAGAACATGAGAAAATCCAGTTCTCTCATGAAATTCACCTTGGCCTAGGGCTGTGTTTCTCCACCCAGTGGGTGTGACTGACAGGCAAGCGTTGCAAAGGGCCCACTAGTCACACCTCACACTTGCAGAAAACAAACCAAGAAAACCAACACCAAAAAAAAAGGCACTGATCCCAGGATGCAGCAAAGTTAAGAAGCCTGCTCGTCAGCCTGCCCCAAGCATTTCCCAAACCCTCTCCAACCTGCAGCTGTCCCGTAGCAATGTACGCTTTTCACATGATGGTATTCTGTTCACTGGCACCAATGCACTTCCACACATGGGAGCAGAACAGGGGTGTGTGACCCACCCGCAGCAGTGAGGCAACATCAGGGCTGGCAACAGAGAGCTCCACCAGCAGCAAAGCCACCACCGGAAACCAAGAATATGCCAGCAGGTTTTTGGGCCAATTTTTCCAAAGTGTTTCTGGCATTAGCCTTCCTATATACACAATTGTTCAAAATTAAGTTCATGTAACAAAGTTAAAACACGCTCCATATCAAGTCAGTTTGTCTGCTATAAGTTAAAAGCCCTGTGTCCCACCAGGAAACACGAGCATTACTGTATGGCCCCTTTCTTCTATTTTAATCAAATGAACAATCAAATCACTTCCATATGCATAGCTATTGATAACAGCATGGTGTAAGTATCCAGGAGATGGAAACAGCACATGAAGACAGATTGCCATGACAATAAGAATAAAATTAAAGCTTTATACAAAGTTTAGTCTACAGGTTACCACAGTTTCTTAGACAGTATGTGTATGTATATAGGAGACAGCCCAGAAAACGTGCATCTAGGAAGACCGTCAAGCTTGCAAGCCTACACTGTTTCCCATACGCAAGTTAGGTCAGCCACAGCAAGTTTGGGTATCTTCACACAGCTCTCACCTATACCATTTCAAACTATACACCACAGACTAACATTAAGTTTATGTAGATTACAGGCAATCACATGAGGATCTCTGAGCAAAGGTGTATGTCAGCACCAAAATGATAGCCGCCTTCCTAAATTTATTAGCATAAATCCATTTTAATAATCAGCAGATGCAAAAAATGTAATCACTATGGTGCAGCATTTAAAAAAAAAAAGACTAGGCTAAACATGCATAATAAAAATCATCTGTTAGGAAATAACATTTATTAGCAATGAGGCATTAAAAAGAAGTGCAGTGATTATAGGGCAGAACAAGGCAAATCCTCTGGACCATATCTTTCCATGAGATTAGTAGGGGAGAACCACAGCAAACTGACATATCTGGACTATGTGTTAAAAAATACTTTTTCCTATGTTTTCATACTTCATTCAAGTGTTCTCGCAGACTGCTGAAATACGTTCTCTCAACACCGTTTGAAGGCTCATGACCACGACTGGAATGCTTTAAATCATTAGAAAGCCAAGATAAAAGATAAAGAAAGCCCAAACAACAAACTCCTTACTGTCTTGAAATCTGTAAAAATGAAGTTTGTGCCTCTTAGGAAAGACCATCTCCTTCTTACAAGAATTGCAGACTGATTTTAACAACCTGTACAGCCTCAAGACCCTTGGATCAGGTGACTACCTATGTTCAGACCCTGCTAACAACAAATTCAAGGTTGATGGCCTACAAGGTACAATATTTAAAACTGAATTTTGTTCTTGTTCACACATAAGCGTACTCACAGCCCTTCCTTCTGCAGGGCAGATTTGTCAATTTTAAGGTCACAAAATAAACAGCAGCAATCAAGATCATCTTGCTGATTTCAGTCATTCCCAGGAGAAAGCTTCCTGAAATACTCTACAAAATCAAGCTCTGTAAAAACTCTGCAGTGCTGTTTCACTTTCAGGTACCTGAGAAAATTACTATTCCCACCCTGGCACTGAAGAACATTCAAAACATTCACCAACAAAGAAACAAAGCTGTATGACTACTCAACTCCTTGACCATTACTAATGCTCTCTGCTTAGGGGGCATATATAGTTAGCAGTGTGTAAATCACAACCCAGCAAAGCACAGCTGGAAGGACAGAGACAGACAATCCACCTTCAGAACAGACAAGTAATAGTAACAATTGCCATCTGCACTTACAGAGGATTCTTCTGTTGCATTAATAAGAGCAGAGGACATACATGTGAGTAAATTACTCCCTGGTATGCAATGAATTCAGAATATGTGGCTTTGTGTTGTGGAATTAGAAGTGGTTGTCCACAAGCAATGTTTGACTCTAGGAAGCACACTGTTATTCCATTAATGGCATTGGCAGCCCTTTTACCCAAGGTCTAGGTCTATAATTACCTTTAGGAATAATACTGTATATGAAATTGTTAAAGATTTACTATAAGATAACTTGCAACCACCTGTATGAATGAACAAAACAACGAACAACAAATTCTTTTCCCTACCTTCCCTTTGCAATCTCTCTCTACCTTGCTCCTGCCACCACCATATGCCTGGGAATATTCCTCAACTCTGCAACCTTCTCAGTCTCCAGGAAAATACTTGTAGTTAAACAAACTAAAACCACTAAGAACTGTACAGGGTTCTTGCTCAACTGAATAAGAGACAGACAATCAAATGCTGCTTATCATGAAGGGGCCTGTTGCTGAAAGGATCTTTCTCTTTTTTTCTCTTGCTTGTTGCTGTTACTTTAAAGAAACACCCTCTCTTTAAAGGTGTGCGAGGTAGGGGAGAGGCTGAGCAGATGATGAATAAAGTGAATTGTCTCTTTTGAAGACTGAAATACGAAGCTGTGCTTTGCAACCTGGGCTTTGATGAATCATCTGAACAGAAGGCTTCCCCTACAATAATGCAATTTTACAACTCATGGCCAACAGTCATGCTGCATTTATGGCTACTATTATCAGCCTTAGTGTTTAGTCAAAAACCAGGAGACTAAAGCACTAGGTGAATATTGCAGTCATGATAAGAAACATTACAGAAATAGAAGTGGTAGATAGATCTTCCTGCTTCAGCTTCACAAGGTGGAGAGAAGCTGAACCAATATCAGGTGAACAAATTTTGTCTGGGGAAAAAAATGCACAAAACTGTTCAGTTCAGGAGTTTTCAGGTTTATGTTGGTGAAGTTTAGGTTCTGAACAGCTATATACTCATTGTTAGAACTTCCTAGTTATAATTATTACTTTAAGCTTAATTTTCTTAGTAGTTACAACATGGTCACAGATATTAATGTAGCTGCAGATCCAACTGCAAAGAAGTGTAGTACTAAACTCCAAAGAAACTTGACTCCCAAATACAGTAAAAGTGCAGGAGTAAGCAAAAACAAACTGGGTGGGGGAGGGGAGAGGGATAAATCCACAAAACCCAAAAGTTTATTATATATCTTAGCACTTCACACTTCACTGGGCTTTACTCAGAATTGCTCTTAAAATGTTCACTGTTCACTGTTTGCAAAACTGTAATCCATACACTCTATTGTCAAAAATTTGTCTGTATTCCTGTCTCAGCTGTGCTGTGCACTTGCCATTTAGCAAAATACAGAAGAAGAGAAAGAAAATACAAATGTTGGCATAGGTGATTTCAAGCCTTAGTTGTTTGACCTTTTTGTATAAGCTTTTGGCATCTGTGACTTGGCAGGCAGAGTGCAGGCCAAGCCAGGACAAAGAGGAAGACAGGAAGCAGAAAGCTGGCCATGTCTCCTTGGCAGTCAGCATTGCAACAGGGTGAAAAACCACGTCGTTGCCAAACCAGAAACAGTGGGGGAAGCCCAGATAGTTGGCAAGTCACATACGGCTGTATTGTACATCCTAAACACTAAATGCCTGATAAACTTAAGTGCTATGCCAGAGCCTAATCTATTTAAACTGTCTTCTGCTGTACAGGGGAATACTTAGTTTGTCCTTGTTTATGTGTTTCCTGAAGAACTGACATAGCGTTGTTACTACCATCTAAGGGCTAGCAGGTTAAAAGCTTGCTGCTACTACATGCATATAAGCTTTCAGCATCTTTCTAAAAAATCCTCTAAGATAATGCCAGAGCAGGGGATCCCCACCACACACACTCATTTCTGCTCCCAACCCCCACTCCTGGGCATCCAAGCTTTCAAGCACCCCCAGGATACGCCGTGATGGCCAATTGCACCAAACTGCATTTACCTCTTTGAAAATATTTTTTTAATTCTTGCCACATTGGTTGAGCAGGACTACTTGACTTCCAATGTTTGCCCCAACATTAGGTAAACATCCAGCTGCAAACCTGTGATGTGGGATGGGAGAAGGGCTTTGGGTAAAGGCGGCTGTCAGCCACCTCTGAATCCTCCCAAACGCCTGAATGGAGCGATGCTGCTTCAAGCTTTGCTGTGGGCATGGTTCCTATGACGGGTGCAGGATCGGGTAGGTCACTTCCAGCACTGTGCTCTGCAGATTGCTGCAGGCTGCTACCTGGAGCAGTGCAGCAGTGGTGCTCATGGCCGCAAAGGTACAGGTGGAAACCCCCAGGACATCGGCACTGCCAGCACATGCAGATGGAGGAACAATATAGATGTTTCCTCCATCAGTTAGTCAAGGCTCCTTGCACTTACAGCGGACCACGACTTTCGAAGGGGACATGGCAGAGCACGGTACATGTTGCTCCACTCCCCAGGAAGGCCTGGCTCCCTCCAGGCCTGGTGGACCTGGAGACTGGCTTACGCGTAGGACACCCTGAGCAGCTTCACAGGGACTCTGCTCTCCCAGAATGGTACAAAACAGCCTTGTCCCAAACCAGCTGTTTAGGAAGCTTATTGATAGACAAAACACAAGGGCTATTTCCTTTCCAAATATCACCCGTGCTCCTGTAAAACCTTGGGAAGGGAGGGGGCCCTTACAATTTATACAGACCTTTATTTACCAAATTATCCATTAAATTAGCGTTGTTGAAGGTGACTGATAATCTCCTTATAGGTGTAGAATGCATTTCTCACTTCTGCCTTTCAGACCTTTCATTCCTGTGGCCAGGCTTTTACTATCTTGACAACCCATTTTATTTTAAGGAAAACCAATTAATTACAAAGCATCATTTTTTAAGATGTTGATTCTGCCTACGGACCATGATCAGCATTCTCACAGACTTCTGTGGCCAAATAAAGGAGAGAATAAGGATCTCGCTCATGAGGTTCTTCGCCACCAAACTGAATTTTTACTCCTCATGAAACGGCCAAAGTCTATTAAAAAGTTGCATTTTACTCCTAAAAGCACTCTGTTCTCTGCTGTACTTACACTCCAATCACAGAAACAATGCTGAATAACTGTGCACCTAATTAAGGGAGCAGCACTTAAGAAAAACATCTAGATAATTCCAATTTATCAGCAAGATTGATTTATTGATTGACTGGTAGAAAGAGTAAGGAGGCAATCAATTAAAAGTAAATATCACTTCCTACAATAGGAGTCTAAGAAAATGTCTTGTGATCATGAGGGACAAGAAGTTATTCTGAATTCCTGCAAAAATCAATTGTGTGGGATCCCATCCATAAACTATATTCCCTCCCTCACTGCCAATCTTTATAACCCAACAGGTTACAGAGACAGAATTATCCTTACAACTAGACCCTAGCTTATGATGCTAGTGCTTGAACATATGATTTTGCTGACTTTCTTCAATTAGCTTTTTAATATATCTCGGTTGTTATGCTTTAGTACTTACTAACCTAATCACATTCATTTGATGTCTGCTATAAAAAATAAATATACTTTTTAAAAAACAGCATTTAAGGTTAATTCACTTCAATGAAAATTAGGAATGGGCGAATCAATTGGAAGAAGCTCTTGTTTTTCTGATGGCCTTTCACTCACATTTAGAATCAAACTTTCTGGAATTCATTAAAAACTGAAGGAGTTAATTTCGGTCACTGGCTTTTGGGCCATAATACGCCCATTTAAAAACCTCCTGGTAAACTATGCCTTCAGCGATGCTCACAAGCATTGTCACTTGTATCTACTTCCATATCTTTCCTTCCCTCATTTGAAATTTAAAGTCAAAATCCTTCACCCAGACCCCAACAAGTTTCTGCACATCAGCTGAAGAAGCACGTGAAGACACTTTACCAGTCATTAGCCTGCCTCACGCCACCACCTCCTGGCCCCACATACGTGCAAATCAAAGCTGAACGCGCTGTGGGGCAGAGACCATCATCTAGACTGCTGTGAGACAAGCAACAACCTTTCTTCTGCTGCTGCTGCTATTGCATAATTATCAACAACAACAAGTGGCTTGGCCTGGAGATAGAAATGCCAAAATTAAAGCAGACAAGTTAGCAGTTTCTTGGATGCTATTCCAAGTTTTATGGCTAAAGAAGTCTCAACATACTTTCAAAAAAAATTTAATCTTTCCTATGCCTCATCTTGTCCAAACTGAACTGATCCTTTGAATTCTGAAGTCTGTCATCCCTAGAGAACATGCTAATCCAATTCTGTGACTGTGCTAACTCTGTTTTGCCTAGACCCTGAATACGGAGCCCTCCATACCGGGGACAGTCCCTCTGACACAGTGCGATCCCTCACAGGATTGGGGAGCTCCCGACTGCAAGGAAGGACTCGGCATTTCGGCCTTTCAATGACACACTGAAGCTTTTCATTCCCTCAAATGCAAAAGGAATTAGAGTTACTTCAGTGTATTTGATAGTGAGTAGAGAGATATTATCTAAAATGTATTCTTATATTATAAAACATTAACCAGTTTCATGAAGTCAATTAACTCGTCTCATTATAAAATACTGTAACCTCCAGCATTTTGAAGTTTGCAGGAAAGGATCTTTGGCTGCTTTTGCCATCTAAGGCTGAATAATGCTTGTGATTGGAAATTATTTTTCTTTTACTCTATAAGAACAATTAATGCAGCTATCACACAATTATTGCAATTATATTTGTAAGAACTGCTGTTCAGAGCTGTTCTCTGTAGCACCATTCTGCAACGCCAGGAACATTTGTCCTTTCTAATGATCACCAGCAGAAATGTCCTTTTGTAGGTCTTCAAGTGATTTCATTTCTTTCTATTAATATCCTGTTATTTGCTTTGGGAGAAACCAAAGGAGACAGGCCCCAATTAATATATACTTTTAAAGCAAAGGCTTTCAGTGAAGCCAGAGCTAAGGCATTTTAAAAAGGGAATTGACACTTCCCTTTATGACAGCCTAACATTTTCAATGTGCCTTGCTAAATGGATAGAAAGCCCCCAAAATACTTCAAATCTGTGTTTCATAAACTGTACTCTAAGAGTAGTAATAAAGTTTATTGCAGACCTGAAGTATCTGCATAAACCCGGTTAATTGAAAAGTGGGTGGAGAAGGCTGCCAAATTAAATGTTTACATTAGCACAGCTGTATTGTAAAAACATTCTGCCCCCTGTGCTTTGTAATTATAAGATATTTCTGGACTGTGTATCTCTGCAAAGTTTATCTCTACTGCCAAGAGTGTTTTGGCACAGAGTGTCTGCAATTTTTGGCAGCCAGAGAGCTCTCAGTGCAGGCAGTATCTAAAATGGCTGCCAAACAGTTATCCTGAAATGTCGTCGACCTAGTGTTGTCCTGTGTGAAGGGCAAAAGCCAAAGCTGCTTTTAAAACCATCTGATTCTTTTAAATGAGGCAAGGAGCTGGGTTTCCAGACAAGCGCAGGAGCTGGCACCACAAGTTGGTCACACCAGGCTCACCAGAACACCGTGCACGGCAGTGGGTGGGAAGGCATACAGACTGCTCCAAGTATCCCGTAACTGGAAAAAAGGGGGGAGGAGGGGTTTCCTGAAGGAAAGTTTAATTTTATTGTTTTAAATGATGCATAAATTGTCATATGCTTCCCCTGTGCCAGGAGCACACACACTGGGACCTTTGCAAAGCACAGCTATTCTGCACTCGGTTGCAAGGCACCAGCAAAGTCCCAGACGCCCAATACCTCCTTTGCACTGATTGCATTTGCTCACTTTTAAGGAAAATCTCTCTCTTTGCCAAGCAACCAGCAAAATGTACAAAACCCTTCCACACATCTCAAGCCTCTGCTGTGCCAGCCTCTCTGTATTTGATTTGAGAGGGACATCCTCACCAAGCTATCCCACCCTTGGCCAGAACTAGGAAACCTTAGCTATTCTGAATAATAAAGACAGGAGAGTATTCATTCACTGTGTCCATTGTCAAACCAAATATAAACGGAGGAATTCCTTGGGCCTGCTTACTGTGCTGTAATCATAACTGACCATGACTGAAGCAGAGGCATTTCGAGCCTTTGCTGAGACCACTGCTTTCTTACTGCTCACTGAAGAGTTTCTCGAGAGTCCCAGGTAGACCTGGTGGTTTGGGTAATGACAGGTGACACTTGAATGTATCATGATGCTTCCACTCAATTTCCTTTAAAAAATATAACTCTACAGGCATTTTATCATCACTTGGAATTAAAAAAGAAAATCGGAAGTGTCCACACCAGAAGAAAACAGTCCATTAGTAGAAGAATCACAACCTTATAGACACTAAGTGAATACAAAGCTTGTCTTGTGGGTGCTGTCCCTGTCTATTTACTGTCCTAAGCCTGCCTATCAACTAGCATTATATAATAACACCTGAACAGGAGCTTTTTATGAAAACACTACTCAAATGATCCATGAACTGCTTATTGTCTATGGCCACATTTCTGCATCAGAAGACTTCAGATCAAGCCCAGTCAATTATTTATATAACTTCTATTTCATTTCTAACCCTTTCTACTCTATCGAGCAAATCTTTGTCCCTGTAAATACAAAGGACATTCACTGTGATAGTTCTGTCCACTCAACAGGCTTCTGAATTAAGTGACATTCACCCTCTGTTTAATTAGTAATCAGGGTCAAAGTCAAACAGCTATGTAATGCTGATGTCCTTGTAAAGTACCAGTGAGCTAGGGTTAAGGTTCCAAAGAGCATGGGGACTGCATCAGCATGCAATTTCAATTGGTTTCTCTTCTATTAATGTTTAATAAGTGCACCTTTAAACTGCTCTATACCAAAAAAATAATAAAAGACAAAACAAAGCTAGCAAGGGATTATGTTCAAAATATTTTATCAGTCAGATATGCACAGGGACATCTTTGTCACCTCTATTTTCCAAAGAATCTGCGATGGTTAATCTCCTGTATGTAAAACATTATCCTCACAAACTTATGTCATTTTCTCTATCTTACCTGCTGGTTACAGCCTCTACAAATGAAACTTCATTCTGTTAATATCTTGCCACTCCTCTTCCTTTCAAATGCACTTGTGTATTTTAAAATATCTACCTGTTCCCCATTTCTCCTCCTCTCTGGGTTAACATGGCACTTTCAGTTACAATACTAAACAAATACAGGCCATTTTCCCCTATGGAAGCACCAAATACTTAGTTTACTGGGAATCCCAAAACTTTCCCATTTTACCTAGCTGGATTGAAAGAAACATTAAAAGCTCTCAATAATACTTTTCTGTTCATATATTAAAGGCAAAAAATAGATGTATAAGAACAGCCTTCTAAAGCTCAAATACCCATGTCTCACTTTATCTGACCAGCCTGGTATCAGGCCAGCAACCTGGGATAAAGACTAGTAACATATTTGCATGTAACTCAGCAATTTTGTGCTGTAAGCAGTAAGAAAATGAGATCCCATCCCCAGTCCCCGGGGTTGTGCATGCTACTGCCAACAGGTTTGCTAAAAACAAAGTGAACAAATTGTAACTCTTCCAGGTTTCAAATGACTGTGAAATTCTATTTACCATGTTAAAAAATGCCATGATATTCACGCTGCAGGAAACATCCTTGTATCTCAGCACTTCGACTTGTGTATTTAGAAAGGTGCCTACCAACTGGTTCACATTTAGAGTGGCACTGGCACTTGGGTTTCTGAAATATTCAAAGGAATGAACAATGAAGGTACAATTTTTTTTTTTTTTTTTTTTTTTACAGTTACTCCTATCTTCTCTTCCTTTTGCTGAGAATTTTCAAGACAGGAAAAATCAAAGGATTTCTTCTATCAGGAGCATCACTACAGATGTTTCAGCTTTACAGAAGTGTTGTGAGTAAGACCTCTTCTTTCCTCACATTCTTTAGCTAATGACTAGGTCTAAATTCCATAAAAATCTGTTGGAAGAGAACACTGAAATGTGTACTTGATTCTGAAAAATGAGGAGGCAAAAGTTATCACATGCTCATTCTGCTTCTTGCATCAACTTATTATTTGTTTATTCTGCACATCTAGAGATCTCTAATGTATGTTGCCTAACGTATACAAAAGCTGTATGAAAATAACAAAGTTGCATAGATAGATGCTCGAAGTCAGGATGTCACAATCAGTGTTGGCAATACGATTTTTCCTTAGCTCTCTGGGCCATATGCAGTGTAACTTCTTGTAATCCTTTGTTCATATTCTGTATCAAATGAGGCTAATGTCTTAAATATTCATGCATTGAAGGTTTTATATAAACTTAGAAAGAGGCTAAATTCAGGCTGTATTGATACCCATACAGCACCTGTGCACATATGTATGTGTAAAAAGAAAAAAAAAAAAATCTTTATTTTGCAAACAGAGTCTCTATTAGCATAAGGGTGCCTCCATTTTATTTGGAAAATGTATTCCTGAGACCAAATCTTCAATTGGAGATGATCTACTGAATGAAGCATCTCCTTGGGAGCTTTGTTCACTAATTACAGATGCTCATGGCCATCTTTAGCTGTGTCAGGCCTATCGACACTAGGCAGTTCTTCAGTTCTTGTGCAGACCATCAGAGGTTAAAGAGAGGAGGGATCTAGGCTGAACTACACCTGGGATTCTGAAGCACTATTCCTAGGAAAATACTGTGCACACCACCACCAAACCTAAAGTAATCACTGCAGCACTCTTCAGTAAGGGTCATTTCCCCAGCAAATACGAGTTTTTCTATCTCCAGGTATTTTTCCCAGGAAAATAGTGTAAATGAAAGTCACAAGATCTTTTTATTTTAAACCAAGAAATAATTTACTTTATAAGTCTCCTTATACATGCAAACCATTGTCATCTTTCTTGCTCAAATTACGTGCAAAGCACAACTGCTTTCTAAGGGAGCAAGCTTTGACAATTTCAAGTCCAAACCTGAAAGCAGAATGGAAATTTTTATGCAAACTTAATGGTTGTCAACATGTGCTAATATAGTAAACTATTTAAATGGACTGAGGCATTTTTATTTAAACTTTCTGCTTTGCTACTAACTCTTCATTCCATCACCTACTGAATTTCACTTCCACATTTCTTTCTCTATTTCCTATTGTTATCTTCATTAAAGCTATGATTATTTTTTTTCTCTGATAGTAATTACCAGTTTTAGAAAAAAGCATCCAGGGCTGCAAATTGGAATGTTTCTCAGTGAACAATGACTCTAAGAGATCATTTTTATTTTTGAATAATGGAAGGAAAGGTAAGGAAACTACCTTCTTTTAAAAAATAGTTCATAAGATTTATGCAATGAACCTTCTCTGTTCTTGTTCCCAGACATTAAAAACTGTTGAGTTTCTACCTAGTCTTATCTACTTCGTTGTCTCAGTGAATTCTGAATTTTTAAAATGTGTAACAGAAACTAATTCCATTGCCTGTTGAGATGAAATGTTTGCAAAATAACACTGAAATCCCATCAGACAACTGGCCTACCAGCAGCTGACTTCTGGCATTAATTTTGAAGCTAGTTACATTACATTAGCTCTTCATATGTTATGTACTGTGTATAGGCTGCCTACATCTCCACAGCAATATAGTCTTCACAGCCTTTCTCATCATCTTCTGCAATGGCTCATTTGTAGGGACACAGTCAAGTCCAACCAGAAGCTTTCAATGCTTCTTTTTCTGCATCAGAAAATAGTATTCTTTGGGCTAAAGGTGGGGCCTTTGCTGAAGGGAACATTCACGATACAAATTTAATATTCTTGCAGTGCAAAGTTTTACATTATGAAAAGAAAAAGACAAAAATGTGATTAGTGAACATTAAGAATATCATTGTCAAAGACTTAACATTTACTAGAAGGCAATTGCTTGAAAACATGGTTTTAATTATGCATACATATTTTTATTCATTAAAATGAATAACCAATAAAATCCCACACTATGGTGTCCCAGCCTCATAACACATTAATAAAGTTTCTTAAAGGTTTTGGCAGGGGGCCAGCACAGTCCATTAACTCCTTGCAAGTTGTAAAAAGAAGTAAAGTCATTTCAGGCTGCTTTGTGGTTATGAATGAAACAGCAGGCAGCCTGTATGGAAACGTCACTTTGGATATGGCATTGATAATGGATCCTTTGCTGCTCAATCAAAGCAGTATGGGGATAAGTTAATGCACTGAATCACAATCTAAATCCTGACGCACTGCAAAACTAATTCAGTTAAAAGTGGAGGGAAAATGGCAAAAGATTCCAATTTGTGAAGCTCTGTGTATTTTCCTAGTAGGCTGTCACATTGTATCAGGGTAAAATTGCCCCCTGTGAAACCCAAAATTATTCAGTCAGTTTTCAGTTATTCTAATGATTCTATAAGACTGCTTAATAAGATCAATCACATTTTGGTTATTACTATTAACAAATAATATAAGCAAATGAAGTACCATTTTGCCTTATCTTACCCTTTTCTCTCTGAAATGTACAAAACATTCTAATTTTCTTGTTTTATTCTTTTACACAAAGGAGCATAAATAACTTAAGCAATTGGTAACTAAGTGGCTGTCTTTAGCTCTGTCAAACAATTTGAATTAAAGTGCTATACTTTCCCCTTAAGCTTTATGATACCATCTGTTCTCCCTTTTCATGACATTACAAACATTCCGTTTTGGAGAAGGGATTTAGTATTTTGCATCCTTTTTAGCGGAAAAGGCAAATTTGAATGGTGTTGAATGTTCTGAGAGCCATCCAAGATTTTCCAAGTGAGGGAGTGAGTAGACTGTAGGGTTAGACCATTTTCCTTAAGGTGTGGCCAGTCTTTCCTCTTGCCTTATCATTAAGCATCAACATGTACTTTAAGATTAAAAACATATTCTCAAAAAATGGCATATTAAAGAGGTTTTTTTAAGGAACAGTAAAAGGAAAACAACTTGTGGAACAAAAATCTGTGCACTCCTTAGCAAAACAATTAAAATGCCACAGACTGTTCACTGATGCTGTAATAACAGGTTTGGGTATTTTGATGACAATTTCAAATTCAAAACTTAAAAGTTACATAAAATTTCCCATGTGCAAACATCCCTGAAGGATTTGGGAGGGACAACCAACTAATCAGCTGGAATGATGTCTTAATCTTTTACCTCTGACAGCCCCAGCTCAAGTGTGGCTTAAATCACAAATGCAGAAGTTGTTTGTCTAGCACCTAGTGGGAATTTGCCACATTACAAAACCACAAAATGTGTTAAAATTAGCAGTGTCTTCAGAGGACGCCAAGTAGCGAAACAGACGGGTTGTTGAGGCCAAGGGTGAAACCCAACAGCACTCACTACAGAAGCAGCTTACAAAATAAATGACACAACTATGTCAAATTGCTATTGATCTAGCTGCCACTGGGCACCAACCATTTCATCCATAAACAGCAATGACATACTTCCGTATCAAAGACAGCCTAACACTTTCAAGTTCAATACATAGGATAGTTTTCAAAAACTCATTTAGGTACCTGGAAATGTACCCAATTCGTTTACATGATATGAAACATGTTTAGTCGGGATCACGCCTTTCTGATCCAAAGTACATCAAGCAACCTGGTTATCTAAAGATTTTCCATTGGCTGGGAATCGAAAATAAGAGAAAACATAGTGATGTTAAAACACCTAATAAATCCTGTGGCCCCAAAAATGTTTAGAACCATAAATGTGTACTTAAATCTATGCAGTGAATGGCATCTCTTAATGACTCCAAGGTAAACTAGGAATAATTCTACAGACTTCATTAGAGCTAATGCAGATTTATGTAGCCAAGTGCAAAGTTTGGCCCAAGAATTGCGTTTCACACACAACTGAATGTCAGCCATCTCTGAGATATGCCTTTTTAGCCGCATACGACTCACAGACGCCACAGTTTATAAGCCTAACCTAATAAATCCATACTGTTGAATACACATCTAACTTGTGAGTAGTCATATTGAAGCCCAATGGAATAATTTAAGCAGGAAGTAAGATATTCCATCTGAGCTTTCCAAAAAATTAATTTTCTTACAGAAAACAATCTGCAAATCGTAACAACAGATCTGTCAACCCTGCGATTGTAAGAAAAATACCACATATGACAGAAACTGCATTGAGAATTTAAGCTGCACATGATACAGGTATCTAAGTTGAATTGTTTCAAGTCTTCGGACTCTTAGGAAAGAACAGTCAAATTGCTTTTGATTCTCAACTGAAACACTAATTTTTCCTGCCAGCATTCACCTTGAGTGGGAGTAGGAGATTGCCTGTGAAAGGTGTTTTTGAAAATCCCCCCCACATAACTTCTGGAAAACATTATCTGATACCATAGGACCATCTTCCCAAAAATACTATATTCCATTAGGATACCCAGCCCCACAATTCACAGCCATAGAAACCTATAATGGAGGCTAGAGACCTCAAAAAATGACCCTAGGCAGCTTTTGCATGCTCCAGATAAGCAATTTGTTTTCCAAAATGGAACACACAGGTTGTGCGTCCTGAGTAATCTCTACTTCCTAATAACATAAGGGACACATATGAACAGTCATCTCTCCCAGCATGACACTGTTCCAAGTGATCATTCTCACTAAGGATCAGTCCCTTGGGGTTTACATCAGTCCAGTTTGGGCTTTTTGCTATTCGGCTTTGTTTTGCCTGAGTTTCTTTTTCAGTGTTAGGCAAAAAAGAGCGAAGGCTCTTCATCTGTGCTGAAAATAAAGGAGGAGAGCTTTCTCAAAAAGTTTTTGGGGGTTTCTTTTAATTATTATTATTTATTTAGTGATTGCTGTCAGAAGTTTGGAATGCTGGAATAGTTGCACAAGTTAGTGGGTCAAGTGCTCTTGTCTTAACATGGATAACAACAACCAGCCTATTCAAAACAGTAGTAGGAAAAGATCCTGTATTAAATAGTATAGACTTGTTTCCCTAACAAAGGAAAAATGCATTTCTATTTTGTTTCTGTAATGCTTTTTATATTATGGAAAGATTATGTCAGCTCTTGTTTTACCACTCTTAGATCAG
Organism: Ciconia boyciana; assembly: GCF_034638445.1. Lineage (NCBI taxonomy): Eukaryota > Metazoa > Chordata > Aves > Ciconiiformes > Ciconiidae > Ciconia > Ciconia boyciana. The sequence goes on from NC_132937.1 coordinate 52,025,440, forward strand.
CTCCATGAAGAGAAATTCTCAGATTACTTGAGAACAGTCTGCACTAGTTGAATATAATCTCTTTTACAGATGAGACTTCTTGAGGTGTGGCCTGGGCACAAACCACAGACATGAGTATTTTGCTAAAATTTAATCTACTTAGTCACTTCCAGGTTTGATAGCCATTCCTGGCATGTCCAAGATAACACCAAATGCCCAGGACATGACAGATGTCAGTCAGAAGAGCAACCAGAGTCTTCGACACCAGCTGACAGCCTAGTGCACCATTTACCAACACTGGAACAGGCCTGACATTCCCAAAGAGCAGCTTGTGTTATGAGGCTCTCTAAAACCACAGGATGGTTGCATGATTGCCATTAAAGGACTGCAGCTCAGCTGAGAAGCAAAATGGGGCAGGGTTACACTTTTCCTAGACTGCCAGCCCTGCAAACTTGACCAGGGCTTTGCACCATCTCCAGTAATAACCACACCAAACCAAAATATGTACGTGAACACCTGTGCAAACCCATCCTTCTCCGATCAGCTGAATTAAGCAATCCTTTCTCTGACTCCCAAATTCTTCTGTGCCTCTTCTCGGCTGCAGTGGGTGGTGAAGGAGAAGGAGAGCAGAGATGGCTGGAAGCTACCTCCCTCCCACCCCTCTCTCATTTTGGAGGGACTTGGTGTTCTCTTTCATGTTCCTGGGAGAAGAGAGCACAAAAACTGCAAATGACATTTTGTTGATTGGCACAGGAGGAAGATGTAGTGAGACCCATCCACTCTGGTGACCAGCCAAGAAAGCTGGAGTTTCCACAAGGGAAAAAAGGCCATGAAGCTGAGGGTCCCAATGAAAAGCCAGAGGTTAAGCAGGCCTGAGGAGGAGGCATGGCAGGGATACAGAGCAGCTGGCAGCCAGCACAGGAGGGAATCTGCTCCCTCCATCTATTCAGTGACAGAATCACCTAACACCTACTCGTGGTTCAACCAGAAACGCAGAGTCTTGGCAGGAGATTAAATAACTCTCCTTCCCCAAAACATGGGTGAGTGCATCTCCTGGAGATGTGGGCAGGTATTCACTGCAAATCAATAACCAATATGGGGCTATTTCTGCAGTGTCACATATAGGTTCATTCATTTCCAAAAATAAATAGAAGTTCTCCTCTTTACTGAGTAAGCCTTGCCCTTGGATTTATAGCTCTAAACATGCATGCTGATTTGGGATTCATTTCTCTACAGATACCACTACAGTAGGAATGCCATCACCTAGTTAATTAAATGGAATTTCTGCCGCATAATGTTAATCCCTCAACACTATACTCTCAACGGTCCTTGCATAACTTATACCCAGATATTACAGTACTCCATTGACTTTTCCATTTCACCATGCTTCAGGAATGTCTAATGAGTCACAGTTTGTGATGCCTTCTGAGAGTCACAATCTTCTCCATAGCATCTCATTGTATCCAGGTGTAAAACAAAATGGTAAACAAACTCACGCACTGATCTCCCTTTTCTACAACACAGTGGCACAATGCAGCAATAGATAGAAACTGTAACAGACATTTTCAAATTTACCTCTCTTTTGAGACTTTATCAGATCAATGGAATTATTTCTTTTTATTACACATGGCTGAACTCAATTTTCTTTAAATGATTGCACTTGTTAGACGTGAACACACTGTAATATAAAAAATGAAAAGAGAGAGAGGTAAGTTCTCAAAGTGGCAAACTACTAGCAAGAACTGTGCCCATGCTACCTTTAGTGCTTTTACCCAAGTACACTATTTTTTAAAAATAATAGTATTTAGGACTGTTCTAGGGATCACTCAGGAGAACTTGCTGTATGATATTTACAGATTTATGAGTTATATTTATAACCATTATCAAACATTTCTGCTTACAAAGCTAAGCTATAAATTACTTTTTCAGCATGAATTGAGTAGTTGCCATGCATAAAGAAAATTATATTCCCAACAAATCTACAGGTCATTTTTATTAAGAAAAATTAAAGAGTCATAAGTAATTTGTGGTGATCCTGGTGTAAGCTGGTGTCTTCCCTTCTAGAGATGGAGTTGTTGTCTATGCCAAGTGAAAACATACATTCCTCATGGTAAAAACTGGGTTTCTTCCAATAAAACTAACTTTCCTTTATGGTTCCTCTGCCCTTCTCGTACTCCTTTCTCTTGTGGAAAATTTTCCCTTTCCTAACACATTCTTCTTCATCTCCTCACCCCCGCCCCATTTTTTTCCCTTTCTTTTCTAAATCCCCACATATTGCCCCTTTCAGAATCCAGTATGTTTGGTTAGAGTTTTCACCCTTACTACAAACAGTTTGAGTGTTAGATGTTTATTGCAGGACAGCTCTCTTCTAACAAAAAAGTACAGGGGAAAAAAAAACAAGTTATGTCATACAACAGTGTAGGCATCTACAATTCAGTGTGTACACAAGATACAAAAGAAATGCATGTCAAAAGATGTCAGTAAATGTGGTTTAAAAAGAAAAATGAACTTAGTAAATGCCTACATGCAGTCTTTCACTTGGGAACACTGCAGAACACACTGCAGATACAACTGCCTACCCCACTAGGTCGCACCTCCAAATGTTAACTTGTGATCATGTTTCAAAGAGTGATCAGCACTATGTACTTCTGATGACGGCTCAAAACTTCCACTTTGCAAAATTATGAAATATTAGACTTAGGTAGAAAACTTCCTTTTTCTCTCAGACAGCATTTGTCCTAAAGCATAAGTGCTGATACCCTTCCAACTTTTTTTTTTTTTTTTTATATTTCTGTCACAGCAGCCAAAGCTGCAGAGTTTGCAGGCATTACTTCTATTAGAGCTTGAGGTCATTTAGCAGTCACTGGAAAATTATCCAGTCTGCCTCCTTGGCCCTCAAAGCTGCCATAAGAAAAGATGCAAAAACATACTGCTCTTAGATTGGTCTAGACAACTTTACACACACCAGCTGGCAGCGTCTTGTCATTATTCATAAATATGGTGTAAGAAATAACTGCTTCCCAGATTTTGTATGAATCCCAACTATAAGTGCCCACATTTAGCAGGCAAGTTGATGCTGATTTATGTAACAGTTGGGGATTTAAACCTCCAGGAAAAGCAGTGAGCCACTTAACTGGTGACCATGCAATTTGACTACGTGATTTCTGTACAAGCTCTAGTCTAATTGGACCTGAGAACAAAGGTGGCCCATTATGCTAAAGTGATATTTGCACTTGGTACTGGTTACAGTAGTTAGGCTCAAAAAGCCTGGAGAAAAGTCAGTAGTGGAATGTTGTTGGTTTTATTTGATATTTCTCTCTGTAAAGTGTTTCATGACTCTAGGATGTGTGTGTACTACACACATCTGAAGGAACTAACTTTATATGCACTCTTTTCTCTAAGAATCCTTGTAGAACTAGCAAGTCCTTCATGCTACCCTTGGAAGAATAAAATTAAGCAACTTCAGAGGAGATTCCCATTCTGCAACTGGAAGTGGACCCTGCAATGGCAAGTGTATTTTAAATCTAAACTGAATTTTAGTTTAAGCACATTTCCCCTCCTATTATTTTTTCTCAGTAGGAAAGGGAAAGCTCCAAAAGTAATCTTGAATTCTATTTATTTTGGTTAACAAGATTACTTTTCTTCTTTTTCCCCTCAAGCACATCCTTGTTTTGAAAAGCATTGCATCTGACATCTAAGTCTTTCAAAGAGGCAAAAAAGAACTTGTGGTTTGGCTCTCACTGTAACTTCTAGCGGATAGCTTCTGGAAGAACTAATTTATTTAGAATTTTTCATCATTATTATAATTGATATTATACAATTGCAGGTTTCTTAGAAATTAGTTTTGCCATGGTTCAATCCTATTGGTAGCAACATGAAAAAAACCTTGTTTAATAGATTTTTCCACTGCTTTTGGGGGAGGCGGGGGAGGAATTCAGCACGGCTAACTTTTAGTACCCTACTCCAACAACAGAATGTTCTCTTTCTGCTAATTTTGATTTTGAAATGCAGTGGTTTTATATGTAACAAGCTGTCTCTGGCACTAAAAAGTTTTGAAAAATTACCTGAAACTTGCTTGGTTGTGTGCTTCTATTGTAAGCCATGTATGTAAACCCTGCAAAGCAGCTGTGCAACGCTGGGTCTTCTTATTCAGAAAACCTATTTGCTGAATATTCAGACATATCTGAAATAGTGCTTTTGATGATGCCTGCCCATCTTCTGGTACAACAGCAAGGCTCTGAAAAGCATTCTGTGCTAACCTGGCTGCATTCCCATAGTTTTACTGTTGAGATCAATAACCAGTTTTGAAAATCTCACCTGAACCTATTTTTACTCTACTCGTCACTTTTTTCCTCCTGCTGACACTACCACTACCACAACCCAGCATACCCACAAGAGACTTAGCTGACCTTCCTCCACTTTACATGCACTGAACACAAATTTTGAGTGAATTCCAGTGGTGAAATAAAATACTTCCTGGAGATAAATCTCATGCAATGACCCCTTAAGCAGAATTTGGATGACACAGACTTTATTATATGTGGTGGTGCACTAGTCATGAACACAGCTCAGTCCTCACATCTTTCTTTCAGCGTACTGGACCGACAACTTCTTTCTCCTTCCCTCCATCTTCCCTTCCCTTCCTTCCTTCTTTACCTTCCTCCCTGCTCTCCCTTTTAAAGCTGCAAGTTCATGAACTGGGTATAGCAGCCCACTAAACGCTGGTACCAAACACAGGTGCCAATGATCCCACAGTAGGCTTCCCACAAGAAAATGCCACCTAAAATGTTGACATGACATGGAGGATATCTTAGGTGTATTTTCATTTTCAGTGAAACTCACTCTGGAAGATGGCACACTGAAAATTTTGCAGGCTTCCCTGCTAACTCAGCAAAGCTTTGAAAACAAGAAAAAAAACTGGTTTGTTAGCTCTTCATCTTTTGGCTTGATGGAGCTGGATAGGAAGAGAGTATTGTTTTTACATAGGAGGCAAGACTGGAAGACACATTAGGTCTCTGCCTGGCACAAAATAATCTCACACTTGCCAACACCCACTCTCAGGGCCAGGGTCAGCCTCATGCCCTAGGTCATGCCTTCAGGGCATGCCTTCAGGCCAAAGCTTTTTAGAGAAAATGTTGTTTGGCCACACTCTTTTCCTTATCCAGAAAACAGGCTTTATCCTGGCTGAGATTGGAAATAGGTCGTGCAGAGCTCCCCGTGATGGCCCTCCACCCTCTGTAACACAAGCAGCATCAAAATCTGCCCCACTGTTGTGCAGCAAGGCTGCAAGGAGGGTGTGACCCAGCCTTATACACTTAAAAAGAAACTACCTTATTTGAATGCAGCACAGAAGGAAGATCAACCCTATCTGAATAAAACCCTGTGTTTATGAAATGCTTGGCACCAGATCTGTTATCACAAACTATTTTGATTGCATGTAAAAGAAAAGCCCTAAGTAAAAATTATTTATTCTTTATCTATTGTGCAATGAAAAGATTAACTCCCTTAACAGTTGGTTCTCTTTTTGAAGGTGTACATCCTACTTTCATTGTCTTATTTTTACTAATGAGAGGTTTATAGTAGGTTTTACCTTAAGAATGATTGCTGATGGTGAAATGCAGTAATTATATGCCTTATGACAAGACACGAAGGTGCATACTAGAGAACTTGCATAAAATGCCAACTTAATCTCCCTCATATAAAAAGGAATACTTTACAGGCTGGCAGATCTTCAACACTGAGTAACAAAACCCCTTTCTTTTTCTGCCCAAATCAAGAATGGGTTAACAAAAGCAGGAACTAAAATCTCTCTATTTTCTTCTCTCTCGTTCACAAAATATAGTATTACAGGACTTAAGGAATTTGAAATGCCATGATGTGAAAAGCTATGTGAAGCAAAAGAAGTCTCCTCTGATAATAACAAAACAGTCCTATTTGAAAATGAGTTCATAAGCAGTTCATAATGAAGGACTTTCAGGTCCATCATATCCATCATATTAATTTAATTTAGAAGTAAAACAGAAATCCTAGGTAAAGGGCAAAAGGCATTATGGGCATAAAAGTTAAACTAACATTACATCCTGGTTAAAAAAAAAAAAAAGGAAAAAAAAGGAGGAAGAAAGAGAAAAGAAGGAGCAGCAACAAGCAGTAGGCAAGTCAATAGTGTTTGTACTGTTTCTGCATGACTGCATTTTCTCATACAAGAGGTACTTCTGGACTACAATGAGACTGTGGTAAACCATCTGTTTAGGGATTAAGGATCCAGAAACACTGAATGTTCAGTTCAACATAAACTGGTCACTTGTTTAACTCTGCATTCGCCATTGTCCCCCCCAAAACACCCAACAAGTACCAGCTTTTTAATTCTGTGGATAACCAGAAATGTATTTTCTTCTTGGTCTTGAAAAATGTTTTACAGTAACAGTGATGTAGCTATAAATTTTAATGTAAATTACAATCAATGTGAAAGTTTTAGGCCCAGGAACTGGACTGCAGCTGTGGGATTGAAATGGTTGTCAACAGAGATTTGAAGTGTTCAAACAGTAAAAACTTGGGGCACATCATACAACATAGTGTAAACAATCTGAGAGTCTAAGAAAAAAATTAAAAGTTGAATATTTAGTCTAAATTTCAGGAAAATATTTGCATTCATGAGACATTTAGCACTGCTGTGTCTTTTCCCGAAGGAGTGACATCATGTGACGCAACACTCCCTTTGCCAAACCAGAATACATTTGTGGAAGTAGGCATATGCGAGATGTGCATTTTAGTGAGACATCTGATGAGAAGAGAGTTAGGTATTGAATGTGTTAGTCTCATTTATTGATTAGTATCACAAGCCCAAGGATTAGAACTTGTACATAATGTATCTTTTACATCTCTAAAATTTACAATATAAAAAGCATAACATCCTTTAATAAAACATGATGTGTTACTTTGTAACACACATACATCACTGCATCAATAACAAGGAGCACATTTTTGCCTAAAGATTTAAAAAGCAGCCCAAAAAAAGGGTAAATCATACAGATTTTACTGTTGATGTCTCACTATAATACATCTTGCCTTTCTGCTTTGAACTTTCTCAGCTTGCCTTTTCCATTTAAACTGTACCTATGAGTGGCAGACAGACCAGCAAAGTGCAAGCTCTGAAAATAGCAGTACAACACAATTACAAAGTTTCCTACAGCCAAGTGAAAACTCTTATTCAGCAAACTAAACTGCTTGCTCACTGAAGACAAAGTATACAAACTCCAGCTAAAAGGCAAAAGAAAACCACTAATTGCCTGAGCTTAGAAAGCTACTTCCCCTATGGGCAGGTTATTCTGTAACTGTCAATTAATGGGTTTCTTGCACATTCCACCAGCTGCTATCAAACCCTGGGTGCTGCACCAAGTGCTAAGTACATGATCCCGGACCGCTGGTCCTGTCCAATATGATAAAATTCCTGCGGTCATAGCACAACTCTATCTTACCATTTCACACACTTCCACACAGAAATCATGGCCTCTTTTTGAGGACTCCTCTGATTACACACCATTCCTCCCTGCTCAGGACATTTACGCAGGTGTTGAATTCACTTTGTATGAGCTCTGAAAACATACTTAAGGATGCCCTGTAGAGAGAATGCCTTCCTGAAACGGTGACTATCTGTTTATGATCTGCCAGCAGAGTCTGCCTCCTTCACCAGACAAATGAGCCAAGGAAGAGGGGAGTTAGTGAAAGCAGCTAAAGACCACAGCATCCTGTACCCACAAAAGTGGTTTCTCTGTTTCAGATAACACTGTACGCATGCTTCTTCGTTGACTCCCAGCGACTGAAATGTTCATAGGAGGAAAGTATTCCTCAGCTTCTCAGAAATGCAAGGGATAAAGAAAACCTTGAACTACTAACTTTAAACAAAACAATCTTCTTTCGGAAATAAATGTTCTAAAGATGCATGTCAGTGTTGCTCCTCCGTAGGAGTGGGCATATCAACAGCCCATTCAACAAGGAGTTAGTAAGTTGAGGCCCAAATCCTCCTGCCCACAAGCCAGTATAATAAAATCTGAGAAATAAAGCTGACAGTAGCTCTACCTCATAAATTCACCAAGCCTGTCACAGACAGACGACTAGCCAAGATTACCAAATGCACCAGTGATTTTGTTTGCATCTTAACCTCACTGAATGCTGCTGACACTCAGCAGAGTGTTTATCTAGCAAGACAGGATAGTCACAAGTTCCTAGAACTACTGCCTCTTCCTTGTTCTCACTGCTTGCTACACCCTCTCCTGGCATCAAGCCTTGAAGTAGACTGTAAACTCCTTAGGGCAGATATTATGTCTGTGCTGGTTTTGCACACTGCCCAGTATGATTCAATTTTGATCCCAACTGTCATTTCTACAGATTTTTCAAGTATAAAGGAAGCGGGTTGGCTAAGGAGCAGCTCTGGGGAACTGCGTTGTTTTTAGCAAAGGTCTTCAAGATTTTGTTCACATTTTTCTTGACCTCAGATTTTTACTTCATGTAATGGAAAATTGTGATTTAAAGTTTGAATATAAATATTTTTAAATCCTTGTTAAATCTTCAAGAGAAATCACAGACACACTGTCCTGATGCTGTTGCTGCCCTTACACACTCACAGACATCCCCTATCCACACAGCTCCTTCAGCAGAGGTGGAAATGGCACAGTCCTAATTGTTCAACTGATTTAAATGTTCCTTGCTGGGGGAGAGGGGGGGAACAAAAAAACCCTAACTTTTTTGAATAGCTTAAAATTGTCTTGCAAAAGCTGAAAGATCCTCGGCCATGTGACAAAGCCCAGTGCTTTCCAGCTGTCAGTACTATGTTTATCTTATTTTCTAAATTATCCGAACCATCAAAATAATATTTGGCAAGTTGCATTTTGTGTACTGATTATTCAAATTTGAAACCTCAGTCCCCCAGAATTCACTTTCTGAGGAATGTATCAGCTAGATGAAGGTAACGAGGCCCTAAGCATGGCTCAGGCAAGCATTTCTGCTGGCCCTGTCCTTTATGATTAACAGTGAACTGGTTAACTCCTAGGTCTCCCAGGGGTAATTGCGCAACTTCAAAGTCAGAGCCTCCCCGTCAGAGGACTGCAAGAAGTTCACATCTCTTGCTGGTTTTGTTTCAGCTTGCGTGGCTGCAGACTAACAGGACAGTTGTGCACCATGCCTCACTGTAAAGGATGCACTCCCAACTGTATACAGGAACATTTTTCTTAGCATTCAAGTTCATAAACACTACCAAATAAAATTTAAAAAGCAAAGGAAATATCAATGGAAGGGGTAATTGCAGCTGCCATAGGCATTTAAAAAAAAACCCCACAGACGCAGAGTGGGAATGCTGTAGTTGTTACAATGCACCATCAGACAGTCCCAGGCCATCACCTTGCATGGCAAGTCTTAAGATTTAAGCATGGACACTTAAATGTATCACTTAAATGGATGGGGTTCAAAAAATCGCATCTACAGAGAACAAGCACGTGGATTGCTGGAAGAAAGAGGCAGTTGTTTGACTTGCTGCCAAGGACAATCAAGGAGCATCCCCAGGGCAGAATGTCCTGCCATTTCAGGACTGCATCTCAAGAACAAGGAGCTTTAAAAGCAGGGGTCCCCATGAAGTTTTACACACACTGTGTACTTTCCCCTGAGGTTCACTGCTGGCTGTATGTAGTTCCATCCCACCCTCTGGACAGGGAACCACAACAGACAGCAGTGTAGACGATGCACACAGAAACCCACTTTCCTCTAAACCACAAGCATCGAAGGCTGATGCACTCCTGAAAGCCTCTTCCTTTCGATGAGATCTAAAATGTATCAAAACCAGCATGCTCTTGAGGAACTAGGACTGTTAATCTTCATATTACAGTCTGCTTCCGTGCATTTTGCTTAGCTCTTTATTTTCCACCCGATGTGTGTAACACAGCGTGAGGTGTTGAAAAAAGTCATCTCCCATCCTCCAGCTCAGCGACAGCCAACATTGAGGCTTAATGCTACTTTTGACTCATTTGCAAACCATGTGCTGACATCAGCGTAAGTTCTGCCACAGACCAAAACTTTTGTAAATTAATTTACTTTGGCAGGTGGGAAGACATGGACAGTTGTTTGATACAGCTTCTTTTCTGTCACACATTAAGAGCATTTCTCCCAACATTAGTTGGTCATATAAGCAAAAGATATTACCTAATTTTGCACCTAACATTTCTGCTGTTGCTTCTGTGATCTGTGAGAGAAGCCCTTTTAAAATTCTCTTTGAAGGACACATTGGTAACCTTTAATGATTGAGATGGTAGTTAGAATTGATTATTTGTTCTCTGCAAGATGCTTACCTTCCTAATTAACATAAAACCATGAAATACCCAAAATGCGCCGGTCCACAGGGATTACAGAGGGAGCATAATATATGCATAATATAATCAATGTTCATCTCTGTAGATCAACAGGATAAGTGTTTTTCTCGAGAACATCGTTCATGTTGTGTTATTATTTTTTCATATGCTGGAGAGCCCATATGATGCACATTTCTCTGTTACTGCAAAATTCCACAAAATTTTTTGGACTCTGTTTAATGAATGAGGATGTATTTTCATACAGTGTCATTGTTTTACTACTTCCCCTGTTTATTTGGACAGATTCATAGCACTGGGTAGGAAATGTATTGGTTGGCAACTTCAGTTTTGGAAGGGAAAGTAAACACATGGTGATTAGCAAACAGTGAACTCTACTGTGTTTAATTTTGGCTTAACAAAAACTAAAAACACACAGACCAACACATGAACCAGGGACCATTTTCTATTTTGTTCCAAGCAGGAGCATTTGTCCGTACATTGTTTCCTAACCCCTCTTTGGAGAGTTTCCAGGATTACATTTTTTTCCTTTTTTTTTTTTTCTTACTGTGCTCAGTAACACTGATTGCAGATGCCAATAAGGCACTATTTAAGAAGAGAACAGTAAGTCACCAATAAACAATTTGCCTCTGAGATGTAAATGAAATCACTAAACCACACCGATTAAAGGGATTTTTAAAAAATAAATTTAAAAAATTGTGTCATGTTGATAAATGAAAGGTCACAAGACTCATTTACAGAAGAACCCAGAAAAAAACACTGGAAAGAGTCGCAATGAATTTCAAGGATAAAGATAAATACACAACGACCACATAAGTTTCTAGTTGTCACTGTTTTTCTTTTAGTACTCCCGTTGCTTCTTTTAGTGCTTCATTGCTTTACTTACCCTAGGAGTTGGGTTTTTTTAAGGCATTTACTCTCATTACATGCAAATGTGCTGTTTTTTTCTGAGATTATGACACCCAAATTTAAGTGGAGTCAAGTGGTCAGAGCAGAAAAGTAGGTGCCCAAACTCGTATAATCTATTTTCAGTTCAGCCACAGAATCCGTAGCATCACTTCAGGCAAGACAAAAACTTTTTTTCTGTGCTTAATTTCATCTTGCTGTAACGATATTTCTCCGCTTCAAAGAAGTGTTGGTGATATTTTATTTACACCTGTAAAACGGCCTCAGAAAGACATGGTGCAAGCGGGCAGCGCTCTTAGAATTCATCACCTCCCTCACCACACTTTTCCAACGACCTGGCAAGTACTTTTCCTGACGGGCACGTTAATCGCCCGGGAGCCCCGGGTGGCTGCGGCGCACAGCCAGATGCAGCAAAGCGTTTTTTCACGCAGCGCTTGCCGCATGCCATGCACGAAGTACTTGCAGAGCAGCACTCAGTGCTCCACGCAGACGAAAAGCATTTCCTCCCACCAAGCCCTGCAGCCGAGGGCCCGCATCCGCCAGGGCCACTCGCTTGATTTCAAACAAAGGTAGGAAATGGCTGTATCCTAGTGCTTCATTGTGGCCCCATGAGTCAGTGCTTTGGAACTCGGTACCTATTCTTCACTCTTTTACCAGAAGAAAAAAAAAAAAAAAACAGAAAAGCAGCAGATAAACACTCCAGGCTGTTCAGATAAATGCTTTGTTCAAGAGAGATCTCCTGGTCCTTAACTTTTCTTCTCATTTCCTAATCTCCAGCTCTGCAATAACATTTACTCACCAGCAGGAAATCACTCGTGGTGACGGGTTTTTCTACTGCTATGATGGCCCAGCATGGAGCTGCCGCTCCAAAGCCATGGTTGTGGCGAAGAAAGAAAGAGAGAAGGTGTGCAGGCTGAGAAGGTGACTCAGTAACCCTCCTGACTGGAAAACCACTCTTGCAAACACAAACGTAGGAAGGTTATTCACAATAGTAACTAAGGTAGCCAAGCCACAAGTACATTTTCACTTACCGGTTAGCATATTTTTCCAGGGTTAACAGATACCTTTTTACATAAAAACATAAGCATGAAGAAACAGTGGAAGGGTTGCCAAAACCGCTTGCACAGCTTTGACTCTGCTTTTCTGACTAGCCTACAAAACTGTTTATGATGTGGATGACCAGATTAACATTACAAGGGCTCTGCAATTGCATGCTGATATGGCATGCTACTGGGCAAACATCACAGCATTTTAAAAAATCTTAAAAGAAAAGGTATTGAAACGTTTGTTACTGTTTTATACCACTAGAAATCATTTTATCCACCACAGATATGCAGCTGCCTCTGACGTGAACAGAGGCAGAGGTTTAACGCTGAAGTTCAAAGATACTCAATATTTCAGAAGCTCAGTGTCTCAGAAGTGTCTCAAGCTGGAGTCTGACAAACCTCTGCAGTTACAAACATTCCTAGTTAATATAATCTTACCTTCTCAAAGGTACCTGTGGTGACTGCAAGACATCAGGGTTAAACCAAAGATCCTGCACAATCACTATATACCACTGTCAGATACAGGCCAGCTACCTCATTCAGGCAAGGGCAACTTTTTAGTTCAAATGGAGGCCCCAGTTACAAGATCCATTAAAGAACAGCATTAAAACAGACTAAAAGAGGAAAAAAGAGTTGGGCTGAAATGTATTATACCATCTTTAACATTACTGAAAGGTATTACCATAGTTTTGACACTTGAGAACATAGTCTCCATAGTGTAGTACAGTTCAGTATTTTATATGACCATTGCCAATTGTAAAAATAATGTAATTGTTCTCCTTTTGAAAAGGTGAAGTTTCAGCCTATATATGTATGAATAATTCATGGACTAAAATGAGTATTCTTTTTTAGATTTCAATAACATTCACTAAATTTTAAAATTATCAGGTTTTGCATTTTATGAAAAAGAAGACTCAGTTTCTCCATATATAAAGCAGCAAGATTAAACTGTTGGTTTTCATGGAAAATCTTGATCTAACTATTGTTAAGGTACATCCTTACATATACTATGACTATCATATTGATAATTGACTTCTTGCTCATTTAAAAGATACAAGTAATGCCCCTTTTTTTTCCTAACATCTACCAATAAAATGCTATTTATCATCCAAGTCTTTATCATATTTTAGGGAGTCAAACCGACCACACTACCAAAACTGAGTATGGAGTGTATAACAGTATATAACAAGGAGAAAAGTGTAAGAAACTACCTCATACTTTGCCAACATATCAATAGTCAGAACTGTTTACAGAGGTACAAAAACTATGGAGAGCACAGTTTATAAAACAAAAAAGGAAATGTACTCTATGCAACGAGAAAGTTAAAAGTAAAGTTCAGTAACAGCACTATCTTGTTACAAACACTTGGCAGTGTGTCTAAAGCACCATGGTCAAAGGCATGATGCAGTATGTGCTGTGGTCCTGTCAGAAGCACTCTCCAACTCCAAACCTCTCTAGCCATCATCACCACCTCATTTGGCAATGGCTCCAAAGACTCAGTTCATCTACTCTAAATTTACTCCACATGAAACAGACACAAACTTACTAGATCTGTATTGTGTTCCCTGCAGCAAAAAAGGAACATTGGCAAACAGCAGTACAGCATATAGCGGAGCAGCTACAAAGACAGTTGCACTGTATCATGAAAGCACAACTTGAACATCATGTCCACATCCTGTTTTCATTTTAAAATTTCAGTGACACTTTTCATTATTTGTCTTCCTTTCTAAGTTCTTCCAGTTTCTCAGCCCCACGCTTTTTTTTCCATGCTGCTGCTGGTGTTGCTCTGGACACAGAAGTAATGTGTTCAGGACAGATAACAAGCAGCGTTTTGAGTGGATAAAGGAGGCAAAAGGACACAAAGAGAACTGACATCTCTTTGATTAGGAGTCGAGCTATAAAAACTCTGGAGGCTGTATTCCACTTTCCTCAGAGTTACCACCAAAATTATTTTCCCAGATTCTCTACAACAGCCCACGAAAGGAAATTGATGAATTCAGACAGACTGATTTGAACTTACTGACTGCTGTATTTCTTAAAAGGAACATGCATAAACTAGAAGGAGTCTTTTCAAGCACCTTTGCGGACTGAGAGATTCACTTTCCAGCAAACCTTGTAGCTAGTGTTTAACTACTCAGTAAAGTGAGGATAACAAACAATCTCAAAGTCAGCCTGGTGCGTACCAGAGACTGTGTGTACAAGACACAAGTCAAACAATCTGAAAGCAGAGGTGTTATGTTAAACAAAAATATTTCTTTTCACATTGTTATTTTTTAAATTTCTTTAAAGACACCAAAGTGGCAATTTCTTTTATTAACTATCAAGATCCCTTTAAGGATAGTGAGAAGACGGTTCCTCTTCAGTTTTTCCCCCACAAGTTTGTTAGACAGACAAACAAGAATGAAGGACTATATTCCCAAAACCTGTGACTCTGAAAGGCTTTAAGGATGAAAAACTCAATGCAAGCTCCCAACCACAATCTAGGACAAAACCAGTTTTAGGTCTACGAAAAGAGGAAAGCAGCAGAAGCACCATTCTGTCTTCATATTTTAGCAAAGGATTGAGACATACAGATTACTCGGAGGTCACAGAATAGGTCCTACAATAAGAGACTTCTTAAAAAAAAGGGAAAAAAGTGTTTTGATTAGCGTGTGCAAGTACCATCACAGGGAGAAAATAACAGGTCCTAAAGAGCTCGTCAATTTAATCATGAATGGCATAACAAGAACTATATGGTGAAGCTAAACAACCTCAATTTAGCAACAGCAAGAATGACAAACCATTGGAACAAATTAGCAAGGGAAGCAATGGATACCCCTCTCCAACCAAGGCTGGATAGCTTTCTGGAGATGGGCTTAACCAAATGCAAGCTGCTAGGTCACAAAGAATTGCTACTGGGTTACACTGAGGTCAAACTACCAGATCAAATGTCCGTTCTGACCTCAGGCTCCATGTATTTGAAAGCAGTCTAAGGGATTTCTTCTTTGGAAGAAATAAATTCACAAATAATTTTAATTCTATCTTCTTACTCTTGATTTGTGCTTGACTCTTAGCATTGTTCACATGGAACCATTCTTGTATGAAATGAGGATGAACACTGACCTGACTCAGAGCAAAAAATCGTATCATCCAAACTGACTCCCCAATACTTTAATCATCTTCTCTCACAGGAACAAATTTTAAGACACGTTTCTGTATCTCAGATGACTCATTTATTTCATGTTATCTAAACTTTGAAAATAAAATTTGTGTATGTGGTATCTATTATTTATTATTGTAATTAGAAAGAGATGTGATTTGAGCAGAGGACTCAAGCACTCCTGTAGTCTATATTCTGCCTCTTTCAAGAGATGTGACTCTGACTAAGTAACTTAGCACTTCTGCCTTAATTTCTTCATCTGTAAAATGGAGATAATGCTAATTATTTACATATCTCAGTGTATAATGTGGATTAGCTAATGTTTTAAAGTGCCATGAAGTTGAAAAGCCATCTTTAAATACAGTTTTATTAACAGAACCATACATACCATCTGCAACTTAATAAGAGTAAAATTCTTTGACATTTCTTGCAAAGATCAATAACAATTATACTGAAAAGGGAGTCTAAAGATTTTCATACCTTCAAGGCTGTTCTGGTTTAGTTGTATTCATGAACATCACAGTCTGAACACAGAAATACCAATGTAGCTTCTGAAAAATGACTGAGAGTAGCCGCACTGAAATCAAAGTGCTCAGGAGTTCAGGACTGAAGCCCTCCCACCTTTGCATAAACTTTGTGGCTGTCATGAGCCCTTCTCATGTTCTATACATCAGATACGTCTACTGGGAGAAAAAAAAAAGACTATGATGAAAGCCAAGTTTTAATTTAGAATTTAATAAAAATTGATTAAGCATCAGAGAGCACAAACAAAGCTGCTCCATAAATCTCTCAGCTCTTTTTGTGCAGGAATGAAAGAAAACACTGTCTGCTGAAGCAGATGACAGATGCTGGCTTAAAGATAAGTATTATTTATACTTCTGTACCAGATTTCTTCTTATGCATATTTTATCATGCATGGATATACAATCAACAAAGCAATTATTCTGTATCAGTCAAAGACCTTACAACATACTTTTACTCCATGGGAATTTATTTTATACAGTTCATTGTTCAATAAAAAATGAAGAAAGAAAACTTTCAAGAAAATGTTTAAATTATGTCTGAAATACTCTTTCACACTGAAGTACTGAAATAGAGCAACTGAAAGCTTTATAAATTGTCATGTTCACAAATGCACTGATGCTTTGCAAATCACTGGGTAATATCTGCAATATCTGCAAATATCTGCAATCAGGGAAGTTTTAATAAAATTAGCTACTCCGGATGATTCCTCAACAAACTAGTCTAGTAACCTCTCCCCTCCCTGCAAAATGTAGAGTATCTGCACACCTACAATCCACGGTAGCGGTTTTTAGTATTATCATGGGTATGAACATATGTATTTGATATAATTAATTTCTCCATAAGAAAAATTAAATATAACTTCCAAGTTTCAATGCCTTTTTTGCCTCTTCTGAATGCTCCCATTCAGCAATAGCCCACTGAAACACTACATTTTTCTGCCTTTATGGTCTAAAAGAAAAGGAAGGAAAGGATACAATCAGTTAAATGGCTGAAGCAACCTTCCTGCAAAGATCTACTGTAATTTGTCTAAAAACAGAGGTTGAGAAATGCAGACATAAAAGGCATGTTTCTGCCATGATATACAGGCACCTACCTCATAATCACAAAAGAATGGTTCTGAGAGAATTCAAATGACAATTCTTCAAAATTACATTGGCAAAGAAATTAACTTGTAGGCTTTTTCTTTAATTGAGTTATCTCTTGAGAATTAGAAATGTACAACTAAAATAGGAATCATAAATCAGCACTTATGCTGCAATATGCAATCAATTTCTCTTTTTTGAATTATGCATGAATGCACTATAGGAGCATATCAATTAGAGGATGATAACTCTTCATTAGTTTCTCCTTCCCCGTAAAGCTACACCACACAGGAAAGAGTCTATCTGAGTAAAGAACAAACCTTCTTTTCAAAATCTGGCTACTAATATCCACTCGAAGTATCTTGACAACCAGTGCTATCATTAAGACTGGAGTAAATTAAAACACTTTAAAATAGTGCACATATACATCTTACCTCTATATGAATGGTCTGTTTTTTCATTCATAGTGAATGACACTCACAAAGACTGACTACAATGTTTATGGGATTTAAACCGTTTTACATTCTTGCTTTTAATTAAAAATGCTGCTGCTACCAATTTTCTGTCATGCCTGGACCCTTCAAAGTGAAGAGGTGTTCTGGGATAGAAAAGCAATTAAAGGTCACAAGTAAAAAGCCAAAGAAACAAGTACAGGTGTCTCTAGAGAAGACTGCTGTTGGTGTTCTTGCTGTATTTTCACTCATGAACAAGGAAATTGTGTCTCATTGGCATGCTGGGTGGGATGAAAATATATACTTCCAGGTGAAAGAACTAAGGCATCTCCTGATAGCAATGGGTCCAAGTTATCACAGGGTTTCAGAAGGTCTCATCTCTTAGCAGATAGTTGATGGAAGTTATTTACAATGACTGGTCAGTCAACTGATCAGCCATTGTCTGTCAGGTAGCCATTTGAACTTACGACCTAAAACAGAGGCTTAAGAATAAGGTTCCTCTCAAGTTTTAAAAAACATGAGGAGAAAGACTTCTGAAAGCAACATCAAAATAAACAAATTGTATGTGGTCTAAAAGTAGGAAGCGTATTTCCAAATTGCCACTCACTGGCTGAGCTGTTCAGGTTATTGTCCTATAAATCAGTGGAGTCCAAGTATTACATTCATAGCAGAAGGTATGATGGTAGAACATATGCAGATGGTATTTTTCAAAATATTTAAATGGAAACCTTTTACATACATGTGTCAAAATAATTTATTAGCAACCAAAGGTATCCTCAGAATGTCATTTTATCTTTGCATTTCTCTGCCTGCCATTTTCTTAACAGATAGGACAATAATTTTCAAATGCAGCAAACCCAAAGAACTAGCTAACTTGCCTTGTAACTAGTGCAAAGGCATGCCAGCTTACACTACATACAGATTTGACATTGTGTCTACACATGCAACAGATGGAATACAAAGACATTCCATAATAATAAGCGTTTATGTTTCTCATAATTTTCAGAGAGGGAAATGTCCATAAAGACTTCCACTGACTTCATAAGAGTTTGGATTAATTTGTTTGAGTCATGATATTAACACAGCAAACTCCCTTTTTCAGAAGTCTATCTAAAAAAGCCAGTGGCACATTTTAAATTATTAATGACTCAAAGAAAAATGTATCTTGGAAACAATCTCATTATCAAGCAAAATATTACACAAAATACCTGCTGAAAAAATACCTATCCTACAGTCTTTATTCTAGCACTTCCTTGCTTTTGGTGGGACAGTACAATAACTGTATTTCCACCAACTCACAGCATCACCCGATAAACAGACTTTTCATTAATATAACCTCTCTTGTTTATAATTATGACTTATTTATAACACTTCAGATAGCCAACAGTCAGTCTCATATTTATGACAATTAGCTTTTTAAAACTATTCACAAATGTAACTCTCCCTCTACCCTGAACATCCTGTTTTATCTTTCATAGAGGACACATCAAAAGTTTTATTGGAAGAAATATACATGAGTACATCTGTCATAATAAATAAATACTAAATGTTCTGGGTCTTTCAAAGAGTTGACTTTTCTTTTGTCTGTCTTTCCTCCAGGGATTTCTGCAATGTAGGATCTTAGGGTTTGAGTAATTAGCAGAATGTCGCATTTCATTAAAAAATAAAACAAACCTTAGAAACTTCAAAGGAAAACAAATCTAATGGCATTTCTCTGAAATTCGGCAAGAAGGGCATTGGGGGAGAAAAAAAAGAAAGTCTTGCTTCTTCAGATTAAAATATGCAACAAGTGAGACAAAGAAGTAGCATCCCTACTCAACAATGTCCTCTCCAACACCCATTCTTCAAAGGGAAGCACTGTCAGTGCTGAGTTGCTAAACAGTTAATCTTCAGTAACTCCACTAAAGAGCACTAGTGGCAGGCTGCCCATCATTCTTTTAGACAGAGCTTGTCAGAGAAAGTAGGGCAGCTTGTCCAGCCCGGCAGTCAACTGATTACTAGCAAGCTCAATGGGGCTGCCGGCCAACCCCTGAGACTGCTGCCAGCCCCTTGGGTATTCAAAGGCCAGGATCCAGTGTGGCTCACTTTGCCAGAATCACATGATGTCAGTGCTGTTTTCTCCTGACCAGAATAACCAGTCATTCAGGTTGCTGCAAATGGTATGCAAACAAATGGCATCAGCTCAGCAAGGCTTGTGCATGCATTAACTTCCAGGGGTTACACACACAGGAAGGCACAACTCACCTCTGCAGCGCGTGTTTCTGCGGTCGGAGGAGTGCGGAGGGGTGTTCAGGCCTCCTGCCATAACTACACAAAAACTGCTACGGCAATTGCACTGGCCAAATCCCACTCTGGAAAGTACATTTCTAAGTACTTTTAAAGAAAGGGATGACACCAGATCACCAGGTCTGGTACTGCTGAACAGAAACCAGGAAGATATTTACAGCTACATGTATGGAACGGAAATGAAACTCTTAAAATGTGTTAGAAGAGAATGTATACTCACTTAACATCTAAGGGAGTTCGGAATTGAAAAGAAATAATGAAACCGATGTCCAAGTAGTATGTTTTTCATAAAAGATTTCTCTCCCTACAAATTGCACCCAACCAAACACAAAGACCTATCCACTTTTATCTGATATACTCAACAGCATACATCATACTGTAGATATGCAAAGCATTTGCAAAGTGAAATGCAGTTATGATGAAAAAAGAACTAGGTTTCTTTTCCACTGTAAAAGTTTGCAGGTTCATCAGTAACATGCCCCTGACAAGGCAGCTGCACTGGTGCAGTTAAGGTTCTGAACTCTGCCTTTGTCGGGCTGTGTGGAGCTAAACCAGGTAACCCTTCTCCTGCAGGATACAGGTGTATGTTTAGAAGGACAGTGCTCTGAACTTCATGGAGAATAACCAGTAAGAAGAAGGGAAAATATGAGGAAAGGAAGAGAGGCTGAAGAGTATCTCCAGCACCCTTATACCAGAAGAAAAAGTGATGGAGCTACCATTCTCCTCCACCTTCAGTTGCGAAGGTCCATTGTTTCACATAAGCTGCAGGGCAGGGCAGGGCAGATATTTTTATCACAAAAGAAACATACAGAGAAATGGTTGATTTAGCAGTCAGTCTTCAGGTGCCAGAGTAATTTTCACAAAGCCAAACTCTACCGCCTTTGACCACTGTTAGGTAGTATCTCAGTGTCAGATGCAAAAGAGGCAGTGATGCAAGACACAAACCAGCATGAGTATAGTAGAAAAATTGGCTTTAAACACTGAGCTAGAGCCTCAGGCCCAACACAGCTGCCCAGAATAGTTTAGGAAGCCAGGAATTCTCACAACACAGACACAGAGTTGGGAAAAAAACTACATCTCTGGCTGACAAAGTAAGCATGTCAGGATGGATGGGTGATAAAAGCAGATGGGGTTGAAATGCAGCCCCAAACCCCTTTGGCTCAAATGCCTGCCCCTGTAGATGTGTGCCAGTGTCTGCCTGCGAAAATGTAGGGACTCCTTTTCATTTGGAGGACCACTGCCAATTTCCAAAGTCGATCTAACAGTCAGTAACTTCTCGGCTTTTGACTTGTCCTTGTTCACCCTAGTTTGTAACTCTCTTGTGGAATTATGAATTAGAGTTAAATCACACATAACTTTAAACCTCATCCAATTATCAGCAGAAGCACAGCACTCTGAAATAACAACAGGTGTGTGTTTCTCAGATTTCTTTGGCATCAGCAACATCCTCCTCCCCTCCAGCATTTGAGACTTTCAACAAGTGGCCCTTCTGTCTGTTCCCTAGTGTACAGGGAAAGGGTATAAGGTTGCACCTACGACAACCGTTTCTATTAACTTGAAAAAGCACCTATGACTGTAAAAGGAAAATAATCTGTCAAATTCCAGAAGTTAAAAAAAGTAGCAGTCCAGTAATAACCAAGAGAGGTAAAAACTGTCACTCATTTAATTTGCAAGACAAAAGAACAAAAGCAACACATGGTTTGTTTGATTTGGGGGGCAGGCATCTTTTTTGTCATTCAAGTTCAGTACTCTTCCACCTGGTGGCAACTAGGCTTGTAGTGTATATTCTTTAAATCCTGTTAAAAAGGTATACCATATCACACTGTATCAGAGACCAACTGATGACGGATGTTTTTCAGAGTAATGTCACTTAGTCTTGGGAAAAGCACAGTACAATAGCTACACTATATACGAACTAAGCAAAACCATGACTCATGACTGATAAATGAAATCCAAACACTTCAGGCAAATCTTTTGGAAATCTGAATATCCCAGATGCAAAGCATGGAGCTGGCATTCAAGATTTCAGCATTCTCTCAAATTCCATGTAAGCTAATTGTTGTGCCTCAGTTTACCTCCTATAAGCCTGATAACTATACAAGGCAGTCATATTAATCTATTGAAAAATGTACATTTTTAATGAAATGTGATCTTCACTGCCACTAATAACTTGTTCCATGACTTCATCTGGTCCCATATGTTACAAAATCTCTCAATACTGTATACAATCTGTCATTTTGACATCTTCCTCTTGCTACTTATATCCACTGCTGTCAATCCCAAAGATAAGATTAATTTAATTAGTGGTATAATACTAAGAGTCAATTCCAGATTTCAAGGTCACTCTAGTCTTGGTTCCTCTGGTTATTCATTCCTAACAGAAAGTGTTCAATATATGCACACAGAGGCTGTCTGCTGTTACTAAACACTCTGTTATTCTCAATTTTTGAATACTAGAAACCACAATACATGCCACAGGACAAGCCCAGCCCTTTGATTCAGTTGTTTCTTTATCAGCTGATATTTTTTCCCCAAAATTCCAACCTTAACTTTGTTAAATTGAGGTTAAGATTAAGGAAAGGGGTGGGGGAAGCATGTTTTTATATTTTGTTCAAAACACAGAGCTGAAAACTGTTTTTACACTTATAACTTGCTGTAAGGTGCTTTACTTTCACTTGCCATACAGCAAGGATTAAGCTGTAGTGAAATATCAGTCAAATACCCTATTCATACAAGCAGGTCAGAAAAGCAGTTAATTATCATTTTCTCCATAGGGTCCCCACAATCTCTCTTTCAAATTTTCCGAAAATAGGTAAACAATAGGGATGGAAAAGCTGTGGGTTGAAGGGCTGTCTGAAAACTCTACACAGTGGTCACGAATCACAGGACTGGAGTCAGTAGCAAGTTTCCATGTTGCCGCAGAAAAACGGTCATTTCTTGGACTGGTCAGTCTCTAAGGCACAATGAAACCGAAGGTCAAAAAACAGGGGGAAAAAGTCATGTAATCTTGCAATGAAGAGACAGCCAGACCACAGGACTGCAATAATCATGTCCATTGAACACCCTGGCCTTTGGTGTTTCAGTAAGCCGCTAAGCAGCATCCTAGGTGCAGGTCCTCGCGCCACTCGCAAGGCTCACACAGAATCCAGCTCCACCACGCCCTGAGACACAGGGACAGGTAACCGAGCACAGGGCGCTTGGGCACTGCCCCTAAGCCCTGGCAGTCCGGGGAGCGCCGAGACGAGGCGCAGCAAGTCCTCAGCAGCCACTGAGGAGTACAGCACGTAGCAGAGACAAAGCAGTTGTTCCTGTCCGTGCCTTGAAGAAATGCCCCGATGATTTTTTTAACAGTTCCATGGCAGGCTTTCATGGGACTGCATGAACAATACACACCCAGAGGTGGAAGGCAGCTGAACTGCCTTAGAGCTCTGCATTTTTTAACCAGTTTTTCTTTTTCAGTCTACTGTGAGATGTTTGGAGAGCTGATGGAGAGCAGAACTTTGTGGCAGGAGTGAGGAGAGGGGCATAACTTGACACTGCAAGCCTCATCTTACTGAGGAAAAAAAGACGAAGTTGAAGAGCAGCCTCATCTCTTGAAATTATTCTTTGAAGGTAACTGGATACCAAGCATATTAAATTACAGTCTTTAATGAGACAATTTAGTTAGAGCCTCTCAAGTTTGTCATTTTTCATTTGCCTGTACGCTTTGCTGGGATAAGGCACCTGCCTCTACAGGAGTTATGCTTCTTTCCCTTCCTTCCCCCCATACACATACCACCGCAAATCTGAAGGGATATTTCAATCACCACGTTGATAAAGGAGATCATTTTGGCATACAGGTGATCTCCTAGCAGATTAAAGATATTTACTTTCTTCCTGATGGATCATTCCCAGAGATACCAGTACAACACAACCTACGCAATTAGTTTTCACAGGTGGCTGTTTTGCCTCCAGTAAAACTGCTTGATTTCTCCTCCTGCAAGTCATAGCAGAGCAAATGTATATAAAAACATTTCAGATATGAAATAAACACTTTCATAAAAGCAGCTGTGATGCAATGCATCATTTCTGTCTGACCTGAGCTATGGAATGAACTTTTGCTGCCAGGATCAAAGATGGCAAGGAGAGAGTGGAGGATGGGGGGCAGGACAGGGCTGGGGGAAGATCAGGGCTCAGAATAGCACAGTGTAAAATAACCTCAGATACTCAAAGGGTAAATGCCAGTTCGGTGCAAGCACACACTCTTTGTGTACTCGGCTGGGCAATCTGTGCAACCAGGCTCATGCTGCCGTGCAAGACAAATCAAGACAGTTGTCCACAACCTACCCCGTACAGCCAAGCGTTAGGGAAAGACAAGCCCCTCACATATTATGTGCCACAGGCAGCAGTGAACTTCCCAAAGCATAACAAAAAGCACATCTGAAGCTGTAATTTCACCCTCACACCCTTCTACTGATCACTGTCTAGGAAAGTATAAAAGAAACACTCTTTTTAAAACTGCTATCTCCCATTTTCAAGAACTGTAGTTTCAAGATACTACAATGTCAATGTCGATATCTCAAACTAAACATCAATTAAAGATGTTTCTACGTCAAGGGTCTCAAACTGTTACACAGTAGAGGTTCAAATGTAATTTTTTCCCAAGTACTTTCATGACTACTGTATATAGGAATTTTATTGTATTACTTAAACATCTGGCAAGCTTCTTCGAAAAAGAAATTTTTTTTATTGTTAGAAGAAGAAGAAAACTTAGAAGAACAATCTTACTTATTTTTGTTAAGTATCTCCTTCTTTATGTGCTCATTGTATGGAGCCTACAAAGGTATTTGAACATGCAGGCTCCACAACTGCTGTGGATTTTTTAGAAATTTCCATGTGCAAACCTAACTGTGATAGATCAGGTCTCACTTCTAGTTGGTACCACCAAACTACTCACAAGCCCCTTGTGAGCCGGAGTCTTCCACAAGGTGCCAATTGAGCAAGAAAACTCTGTCCTTAAAAATTTTTTCATGCATTTTGCTTTTTCTTTCAAAAAATGCAGTGCATGAAGTAATGCTCTAATGCCAGAAAAAAAAAAAGGGGGGGGGGGGGTGGAGTCTTTGACAACTCCTTCAGCTTACTGATTTCTGTGAACAATTACAATTTTTACCCAGGTAATTTTGTGCACCATAACACAGCCAGTGGGCATTACTGCTAGAGACTTCAATCTTATTCAGGGCAGAAGCTTTTACCTTTTCAGAAACACACAGAAAAAAATATCTGTGACTAAAATTATAATGATCTTTCGTGTAAAAGTTTGAGTTTGGTATTGATTGCTAGGTAGGTATGTACACCACAGTGGCTTCATCCTCAATTCAGTGCAGAAAACATAGGCAGCAAGAGTCTACAGCTCTCCTAAGAAAAATCATTACTAACTAAAACTAACAATGCCAGTTTAGTCAATTAGACTGTAGTTCAACCAATAATTAAGATCTCAGTGATGAGCTATGTAAGATAAATTTATGGGGACATACTAAATCTATGGGGATAAACTACTGTAGATACATATATGTTACATAGTGATTAACTGCAAAAAGGTCAAAGGCCCAAATCTGCCATTCTTCTTCATGCAAAGTGTTTATGAAAGCAATTTCTTTTGTAGCTACCAGAATTGACCACAATGGTTTTTCTGTGTAATCCAAACAGAAGAGTCTGAGTGATACGGCAAAGAAATACAAATAACTGCAAAAATGTGGTCAGATAAATTTATGTAAATACATACATTCAGTAATTTGAATGAACACATTTTTTCTTAGTCTGTTACGAAAAGTTTCAATAAATAAATTGGACAGTGATGGACTTTGGTGTGGGGACTTCACTTTCAAAAGGGCCAAAGGAATAAACAATTACAAAAATTTTGAAAAGACTACTATGAAAATTAGTAAAAAAAATGCTAGGATCAAAACACGAGCAGCATGCTTATCCAGGGCCAACCTACTCATTTTGGAAACTAAAAGAGACTTTTACTTTGATTAGCTTTGAAGAGCTTATACAGTTAAGAGAGCATAAGAAATAGATTCTAGCCCTTCTGTTACAGCTACATTTGTTTATTAAAGCTGCACACCTGTGCAGATTGACTCAAGGCAAAAGTGCAATTGAGGACATAGTTTGGCCTGTAGAATATTTGTTACTGGTAACGGATGAGAAGGAACAAGCCCCGTGCAGCTATAAAAACTCAGGCTAAGTTTGCAAGTTGATAGGGTGGAAACCAGACAAAGATATTTTACACTGTGTTCCTCAGACCAAACATAGAACTCTCCTTTCTCAGACTGACTAATTTTTAGAGTTACAGCACACTGTCATACCAACCTCTGCACACCAATTAATACTGCCATTCATAGCAGGTTTCTGACAATAACCTAAACTAACTCAACTTTTATGATGCAATCAAAACACTTTGAAGAAATTAGAGTTTGATTTTGTGTTACTAGGGAGCTTATCTTTCTTCATACCTTTACCATAGAAAGGCACTTGCCACAGAAAAGAACCAGCAACTTCTGATTGTCTAATGACTAATGGCTGCTGACCACACCAGTATCAGATCTAAAAAATACTTCATAGCTCTGTGGCTTCATGGCTTCACTATCATTTTCATTTTGAAGAAGAAATAATGCCTAAGAGAGGCAAGGAGAAATAGCTGAGGTTTGTTCATTTCCTCCATTCACTACTGCCATTTCAGCAAGCCAAAAATGGTTTCTTCTTCCCTCACTTAAAATGATCCTGAAAAAGACACTCATCTTCTAAAGCTGTATCATATCGATTAACAAATCCAATATAATCACATTATATCTTTTAACAGCATAATGTTTACAGTAACCCATTCTTCTTTATCCTAGCTTATTACCATTCTTCTGCTCCTCTGAAGTAACTCCTTGTCCCCGCTATATTAAAATCCAACAGCTTTTCTCCTCACTTGCCTGTTTGAGGAAGAACTGAGACAACAAGAGGGAATGTATTCCTCTTCTTAACTCCAAAGAGGACCTCATGAGCAGGTAGCAAAAACTGCAGAAAGTCCAGTGCTGTTCCTGGACTGGAACGTGCTCAAAGCAGACGGCACCTTCCAAGGAATTTGCCAAAGTCTGATGTGACTGTAAGTTAACATGTGCAAATTGAGCCTTTGCAAAGGCTTGTAACTTGTCCACATTCAGTCATTTTTTCACAAGAACAGCAACAGGCATCCTCTGACAGCAGAATGATCTCTATGCCAAATTTCAAGACTTCGCTCAAAAGCATGGAGGTGCCACAGCTTGTCAACAAAACAGCGGTAAGATGTATTTATTACAATCCAACATATTTTTGTTTAATCTCATTTTTAGGAATGTCTAGTCCAGTTTTGCTGAACCTTTGTAATAAAATTCAGCTCCAGGTGACACTCTGCATGGAAAAGTCAAAGCTCCAAGAAGTAAAGCTTGACCAAGTTATAAGCAATGGGAAGCATACTTGTAATGGGAATATCCTGGCTACCTCAACTCTTAACAGTGTTACCATCTCCACTTAGAATAAAAAGAAAGAATGAACCTGTTAAGAAAAAGAAAAAGAAAGCAACTTCACCTTTAATTCAGACATTTTAGAATTGTAGTAACATGAATACAGCAAAAGTCTTTATTTGGGACAACAGCTGAAAATATCTTTCCAGATCGCTGCCAAAGAGACAACGAATAGTAGCCAAGCTTGATATCCAATATGGGTCTTCACAGGGTACAGTGACAGCATTTAGCCTCTTAAGGGATTTGTCTTTGAAACGATTCTGGCTGACAAACTTCCGTGCCCAAAAGAAGTTGAGCAGTTTCATTTTCTGTCCAGCTGCTTGAAGCAGAAGCCTAAGCCACTCTTCTTATCCCAAGAGACGCTTCATACTCACTGTTTTTTAAGGAGTGTTTGGGGTTTGGAACGGTGCTCAGCTGACTTAAGGTTGCATATCTCTCTCTCTGCCTACCTTCTCCACAGCAATATGGAAAAGACGAATTCAGATTTTAAGATTTCCATGATGAATAGAGGCTTTGATTCTCACCTTAGATGCACTCTAAGAAGGCCTACAATAGAGACACACATAATGTCCTCTGCCCCTTAAGAAGGGAAGCTCCTTTGCGACTCCCTCCAGTGCTGACTAGGAAAATGCCCTCCTCCAAGAAACTCTGCCCAGTATCATGCCAACTAAAAAGGCCATGCAGAAATATTGTTCTCATATTGCCCATCAAGTCTTCAGAAGGAGGCAGCACACTTTACTCACCGTAAGGTGATTCACCTCTGTAAATGTGCTTTTGAGAACACTGGCAAGAAGCTAACTATACATGGTAGTAACACAACATAAAATAGGTGTAAAGGGAACAATGTACAATAAAAAACTAGCTAAATCACACAAGCCAATAATACACACACACACAAAAAGCAGCTGTTTCTTTAGCAAATATAAAATGAAGAATTTATGCATTGATGTCCTATATCGTAAATACATAGAATCAAATTATTAAACTACTGAAGTACTGCCTCTATTGGGGGGTTTGTATGACTTCGAGGGAACTGTGTACTGTAGCCTGTCTCAGGGGACCCTGCCTCTTGGAAAGACTGAAGACCACAGATATTCTAGCTCCACTCAATACTTGTACATTGGGATTCTGGCCAGATTTGTATCTCTGGATGGCTGGACTCTATGAAGTGGTCCACCCTGGCATGGGATAAAAGGGAGTCTTTGCACTCCTTCCAACTTCATGTGTAGTCAAACACAGGAGTCTGCTTCACTTTTAGTTATGTTACGTACCATAGGATGGCTGCTGGAAAAACATTATGGGAAAGGATTGAGGGTGGGGTTTTCAAAAACACATACGCATTTTGAAATATCTAGGTATCAGCTATTTGCCAACTCATATATTTCAAGAAGTTAAAGAAATCAGAATCTCAATACCTGTGAGATATTATAGAGAAATACAGTAATTGAAAGCTGCTACAGGGCTAGTAAATGTACAGGTCAAAAACGCAAAGCTTTCCCTGTAGAATGGTAATGGCACTGAGAAAAAGGTAACTGTTCACTCCTTTGAAATAAAACTGATACACAGATTCTTATGACTTTATGCTGTTTTGTGGATATCACAAATTATCAGTGTTTCTGTTATGATCATATTCCGTATTCTCTTGCAGCAATTAATTCAGTTGATTGCACATCAACTTTTCTTTGCTAAAAAAAAATACATGGAACAGAGGAAAGTACTTGATTTTCAGAACTTACTGAGGTAAGGTAAGGGAGGAGCAGTATCTTATCTGAAGCCTAATCTAACCTAGGGAACTGCAACGGAACAACGGATGACTCCAACACAAATGCTTCTGCAGCTGAACTGAGCATAGGCTACGGTTTTGCTGCAAAAAGTCACAGCCCCTAGCCAGCATTATTCAACTGGCAGAAGTTTTTGTTGTAGATCTGGCCCCTGCTTCATATGAAGATATTTCAGGAAATGTTGGACTAGGAATCTTACGAGATTAAGCCAATACTTTCCTTCTCCAACTGGAGCAGAAATAGTGTAAAAATTGACTGACTTGCGGTATTTCAGCATTTCTGGTCCCAGATGGAATTATGAACTGGAGAATAATGCCAGAAAAAAAAAAAGAGTTAGTGAAAATCCAGTTAACTATTTTGCTCCCTTCAAAATGCTTCTGATTCAAGGTTGGCTTTAACTAGCTGATAGACTGTTACCCCAAGCAGTGTTCATCAAAGCATTTAAAAATTGTTCTTCTTAAAGCATATATGTTAGAACAAAGCCTAGTATCAGTGACTGCTTCTGGACCAGACAGCCAAAATGCCACCAGCCTCTTCTTTAGGATTTTCCTATTTACATGTAAGCAATTCACACTTGTTGCCACATTCATCTTATTCTCTGTTGTCTATTATCTGTGACTTTTCAAAGTCATTGTTTCTCATGCTTCTCACGCATTGTTTCTCACACTTACATGTGATTATTATTCTTTGCTCCATACAGCTTCATATTTGGACAAGTTAGAAGAAATAAAGGAACAAACATATGAACCAGTCCAGACTGCTCAATGTCAGTGATTTTTTTCGCTATTATATTCCATCTCTCTCATTGCACCTGCAATTTTTTCAGTGAAGAAGGTTTCAGGTCTTGCATGAAATATGTCAGAAACTCTTACAAGACAAAAGGATGATAACATCAGAGAAGTGTCTCCATCGATCATCAGCTTCATATGCTATTATTTGCATTGTTCAAATCTATTACAGGGATGGTTACAGACATCTTGAATAAATATAACGAAAAGGAGTTGGACTTTCACATGCAAAGGAACTTTTTATTTCATAGTCAATTTAACCTCTCTTGTTTTTTCCTTAGAACAGTGCTGAGCCATCAGATTGGTGCCCTAGGGACTATTAAAATTATTTTAATGTACCTTAAAGCTCTTTTGACTTAATCTTTTTTTTCCATGATTATGACATACTGTGCAGCTGAGAAATTGAAAGACCATCAGGAAAATAAGGAACCATGCTGCAAATATACAGCTAATCATTCAGTGTTTTAGAAAGTCTTAAATATAAACTAACCAAATAATGTCTTTTTTTAATTTTCATTTGGTTCCTTTCCAAATAAAATTGTCACCAACTTCAAAACAGATAAGATGGTAAAAAGGCCAGAATGAAACTGCATAAGGCCCTTAGCAGTAAAGTTTTTAGTAAATATCCTTTGCAGGCTGACCTTCTTTTTGTCCTAGCAATCTGAGAATTTTTTTATTTTTTTTTTACAGACCAAATGTGACTTGCTTGGTTTGCCCCCATGTTTTTCTATTGGTAGATATATGGGGTTTGTTTGTTGTTTTTTTTTATCAGGCCTGGACAGAAGGCATGTATTAATCCTATGCATGCATCTGAATGAGATATGAAAGTAGCACTGTTTTGAAACACCGTTGAAGGACCAACATCTCAACATTCACATCTGATACTTGTCAATCAAGGGAGAAAAACAAGTGGGATAAGATGTAACTAATGCCTGAAGGTAAGAATTGATGAGTCTTACAACCTCAGCTTCCTGGAGCAACAAGAAAAGTGACAAAATGAATGTTTCTGGGTCAGCCTGTTTGCCACATGAAGATGTATAGAAGCTGTGCCTTCCTGTTCTCTCCTAGAAGTATTTGATTACTTGCATTTTGAAACATTTCTCCATTCTGTTCTCTTTTTTTAAATTTTATTATACCAGACCCTAGCTGGATAAGGTTTGTAGCAGGTCGGGATAAGGTTTCTAGCAGGTCGGCAAGCTTCCACGGACTCGTTGAAGGAGCACAATGAAAAACAACGTTGTTAAGATTAAGGAAAAATAATTCTTAGACCACTGCAGCAAGGAGCTTCATTTCATTCATGAAATGAAAAACGAATGTTTGAATTTGGGAAGTCATTAGCACTTTGCTATCTTGTGAAGCATGTAAACCTACTGTGTTCAGACTGAAAAATCAAATCTAAGCTAGTAAAAACATCCTGGTAAATAAACTCTTGTTTTGAGCTTTTATGACTCTTACAATACTTACTGAAGAAGACTAATGAAGTTCAAAAGTCAAACATACCAAATACTTAAGTGTGCATATTTGTATAGAATATATGGATGTGCTTTAAGCCTTCTGTCCTTTTAAAACTAATACTAACTATATTTTAAATGGCAATGAAAGGTCAAATGGCTTGTACATCTTGCCATGTACCAGTAAATTTCCATGGTTAAGGAGACTGTAGGACAACCCCTTGTCTGCATGTATCATATCGGTCTGCAAAAGCATCGACAATCGTTGCAGGTAACAAATAAAACATAGAGGCAAGAGTCTCATAACTTCACCTTTTATGAAATACAGTCACTTTGGTCTTGTGATATTTTTATGCCGTATTTAGTTTAACAAGCACCTATTTATTTTAAGTCATTTATACTACACATACATACAATCCATTGATTCCTGCCAACCAAGGGATTTTCTTTCTCCGCAGAAAGACTATCTATGCATATACAGATTTGAAAGATAGGATGGAAGCTCCAAGTGTTTTAATAGCCCATTATCAAAAATTATCCCTTGGCAATAAAAGCCCAGACCACTGGCTTGAGATCAAGTCAAAGAAAAATGGGATTATACAATTTAATCTCAAGAGAGAGAGAGACAGAGAGATGTGTTCTAAAAAGCCTAGGATCACAGAGGAAAAAAAAATCCGGAGAGGGTAAAAGACAGATCAGCTCCATTTTCAGTCCAATCTACTTGTCTCTCACATACAAATCCACTGGATTTTCTAAGTGTTTTCTTATTAAAAAACAAAAAAAAGAAATTAAAAAAGGACTGATATTTGATATTTGTAATTTTTTAATAAAGAAAAAAAATCTCACCAGAAAAAAAAAACACTATATTGAGAGGTGACAGGAAACAAAACAGCATTTTGTCTTAAATTTGCACAACCTAATTTGTAGCAATAAAGCAGAACCTAAGAGTTCTGGTAAATGTCAGTGCAGTCATGTTCATTACATATGTTGATAGGTATGAAGCAAAGTCTCTGTAGGCCCTTCAAAAATTGCACACAGCCGTTTTAATGCAAACCAGAAGTCACTGACTGCTGGATGAACATTCGGTTTCATTCCCACATGGATATTAAGACAAAGGGGGGGGGGGGGGGGCTTCCTCCTCGTTTATTTACAGTTAAAGGGTGGGTCTTGAGGAATGATCATGAGGCCAGTGAAGGACAGATTTGGTTTATGGGAAGACACCTCCCAGCCTCCCATTCTCCACCACTGCAGCGAAAGCGCCTGGGTTGTGTGTAACCTCCTCCCCCATCTCGCATCTGCCTTGCCCAATCTCGTCTGGGCCCGCTCCAATAACAACATCTGCTTGGCAGCTTTTCAAACCCATGGATAGTTATCTAACTGAGGCTTTTGTGCTGCACTGTTTATTCTATGTGAAGAAATGCCTCCTTAGTTGAAAGAGTACTTTAGAAAAGCTGTGCAGCTATTAGCAAGTGAAGCACAAGGCTAATAACCCCCACCTGCTCATCAAATTAATTATGACATCTGAGTCATTATAACTCAGAAAGAACACACGACTGCAGACTTGTCACATGTGGAAATAAACACACTCCGCATTAGGGGAGGGAAATATATGGCAAAAAGGTCCAGAAGAAAAAAATCTAACCCTCCACATTTAAGTTATTAAAAATGTGCATTATTAACTTCCCAAAGGCAAAAACTAAAGGAGAGAAGCTAGGAGTGGATAAAATTTTCCTGCAGCACACATCTCTACACCTCTGTATGGGCTTTGTGAAGAAAAGGAGAAGAAAAATACATTAACACAGTGATCTTCACAGCAGGACTGTAAATCAGAATGTTCTTTTGTGAGAAATCTTGTTTCCATAAGATTCCATAACAACCTGGTGGGAGAGGTGCACATACCACCTCCCCCTCCCAGTTCAATTACTCCAGACATAACACACATATCTTTAGTTAAGATGTATTTTCAGACTGGAGCACACTTAACAAGGACCAAGGTAGGGAAAATACTGTGGAAAAAAAAGTTTAAATCTAAGACAAACTTTAAGTCTCTAGCAAATAGCAAAAGGAATAACAATTTAAAAATGTAAAATATCTGCAAGTCAGATTCCACTAAGTTCAGACTGTAAAGGATAAAGCACTGCCACACTTCATAGTCAGATGTTGTCTACTAATCTGATTATCGAAGCTATTCGATCATTATGCCACAATTCATGTAGATGACAATTTCTTTCTTTCAATCGCAAGTACAAATTCAACTGAAAAGGTTAAATCATGCATTCGCTTGTTGCACTTCTAAAGGTCTCTGGCATTCATAGACATGGTATGCATTTTCTGTACTGTGTAGCACTTTTCTGGAAAGGATAACTATTTTTCACTGTAAAAGACACAGCCCTGCACCTCACCATGTACTTCACTCTCAAAAGTGGTTCTTAAATGCAAAGTGCAATTGATAGCTAATTCATTTTAAATATTTCTCAGAATTTTTTATAAACAAACCATTAATACGTTCATGTATTGTGTTTAAGTTCAATGAATAAAAAATGTCAGGCACTAAATACATAAATGTTGGAAAAGTGTTTGTCTTGCATTAGTCCCAACTCATTCTTTGTCAACAGCAATTCTTCCAGATCAGCACACAGAATAGCTGAGTAACTTCTCTGTTACAAAGAGTCCACCTTCAAGAAATGTCTACCACAGTACTTCTTTTTATCAGTTAGAGGAACAGAAAACATTTTCTAAGTAAGCCACAAAACACAACCTGAAAAATAGATGGGATATTACTTGAAGGTCAGCTTCACCTACACCATTTCCCCCATTAGTGCATATTTTTCACTGTGTTAGTAGCAACCACCACCCTTTGCAAATAAAGGACCTGCAGCACTATTTCTGGTGAAAAAATGCTGTAGAATTAACTTTCAGACAAGATGATACTGGTTGTCTAACCTCTTCATATTTTTGAAGTAATATGTATGCTAATTATTGAGAAAACCATGTTGGAATCTCATTTTACCTACCTGTTTTTATTTGTTTTTACTTCAATTATATATTTTTCCTATTCAAAAGAAGATTTTGGTTGATTTATTCAACTTTTTCATTTAGCCCAAAGTTGAGAAGCACAAAACAGAAGTAAACATTAAAAAGGTAGTCCCAGCTTTGCTTTTGCCAAATAAGAATACTGATACTCATCCTAGAAAATAAATTACTGTCACTTGAATGTGTCAGTGCTGCAGAACCAGAACAAAGTAGAAACAGGAAATATATTAATCGCACAGGCTGGGTGTTCTGCACAGATTTATAAGCCTGAGAGGATGACTCTCATGTTCAGTCTTCTCAAAAGGTCCACTTTTTGAGAATTCCTCTTCACTGGGGACTTGATGTGTTGATATTGAAGCCAATAGCTTCCTCCACAGCAGGATTAGGTCTGTAGACAGAAAAACGGAGTGTGCTCCTCCCTGCTACACTCATACTCCCTGCCACAGAACTGTTCGCACTGCCGTCCCTGCAACCTGCTCCTGCCCTATCTGATCCATATACACACATTGCTCCTTCACATCACAAAAAAAGTGCCAGGAAAACTGTGAAGAAATAAAGCAAGGAAGAGCATGGTACATTCAGGATTCTCACTGATTTTAGTTTAATGGACTATTTGATAAAAAGGAAAACAGATACAAGTACAGTTTTTATTAACTGATATGAACATGAATAATTCAATTTGCAGGAATGTACCGCTTCTGTTCTTACTGTAAGAACCCACAAAGTATATGTTGCTGTAGGACATGTTGCCCTGTAGAAGCATTTAAGCGTAGCTATGAAGCACACTGAATGTGGCCTTGAGCTAATATGTTTTGGGGGAAAGGAAAGGAAAGGAAAGGAAAGGAAAGGAAAGGAAAGGAAAGGAAAGGAAAGGAAAGGAAAGGAAAGGAAAGGAAAGGAAAGGAAAGGAAAGGAAAGGAAAGGAAAGGAAAGGAAAGGAAAGGAAAAGGAAAGGGAAGGAGAAGGGGAAGGGAAAGGAAAGAGGAAAGGAAAGGAAAGAGGAAAGGAAAGGAAAGAGGAAAGGAAAGGAAAGAGGAAAGGAAAGGAAAGAGGAAAGGAAAGAAGGAAAGGAAAGGAAAGGAAAGGAAAGGAAAGGAAAGGAAAAGGAAAAGGAAAGGAAAGGAAAGGGAAGGGAAGGAAAGGAAAAGGAAAGGAAAGGAAAGGAAAGGAAAGGAAAGGAAAGGAAAGGAAAGGAAAGGAAAGGAAAGAGGAAAGGAAAGGAAAGAGGAAAGGAAAGGAAAGAGGAAAGGAAAGGAAAGGAAAGGAAAGGAAAGGAAAGGAAAGGAAAGGAAAGGAAAGGAAAGGAAAGGAAAGGAAAGGAAAGGAAAGGAAAGGAAAGGAAAGGAAAGGAAAGGAAAGGAAAGGAAAGGAAAGGAAAGGAAAGGAAAGGAAAGGAAAGGAAAATTTGTTCTCAACTGTTAACTGAATTTACAATGTGTGCATGACAAAAGTTTGAGTGGTACCATCAAGTTACAAAATACCTAGTAAACGTGGATTTCATCTGAATACTCTATCTATTTTTCCCAAAATATTCTCTCATCAGAAATTAAAGTAAGTAAAGGCACAGAATTTCTGGGTCCAAATTTAAAACCAGACTACTACTTGCAGATGCAACATCCGAGTGGGAAGAGTTAATGCTTAACTGGTCAAAATATTTTTAAAGTTATTTTTTAATAACTAGTTCCCACAGTTATGAAATTCCTTTACCATGATGAATAATAAAAATGTATTCCAGAAAAACACAGCTAGAGTATATGAAAGCTTGTGCACCCACACACAAGCACACACACAGACACACATGTTGCATGCACGTTATGTATGCTGAAGTGCAAGAAGGGAATGGTATGCAAAAGTGTGGTCTGTGACAACCATACATGAAAAACAGTTCTACGTGGAATGTTCTGACAGGTTGCTAGATTTAGCA
This sequence comes from Ciconia boyciana, assembly GCF_034638445.1. Classification (NCBI taxonomy): domain Eukaryota; kingdom Metazoa; phylum Chordata; class Aves; order Ciconiiformes; family Ciconiidae; genus Ciconia; species Ciconia boyciana. Next base: position 52,061,710 of record NC_132937.1, read on the forward strand.
GCATTGTCACTGAACTCTTGAAAATGCCAAAGGGCATGCCAGAGAGAGTGTGTCTTTCTCAAAATTCTGCAGTTCCTAGATCTTTGCAAAGCACACTGCTTCTCATATCCACTTAATCTCTGCACACATCTCCACCCCTGCTTCCTTCCCAATGGTATGTGGTCTTGAAAATACAAACGTTCAAGTTTCCTGTAACTGAGCGAAAGAGGAAAAGTCCCACTCCCAAGAGGCAAAACTAAAGGCTCTCGGTGCCCCTGAAGTTGTTAACTACAATACAACATAACGTGGCACTTCACCATAATTAGCAAGAGGGAAACAGCCTTTTTTTCACCTCCAATGGCATTAAAGAGATAAGCCAATGAATTCCAGATCGTATCTGAAGGCACAAAGGTGTCTGATCAAGAAAGTGCTTATATGGACAAGGAGTGACATTTTGTGCGACAAAGCAGGAAACAAAAAAAAAATCAGAGCAACACAAACCTGCTCAAAACCAGTTATAGCTGCAGATATTGTTAGCAGCAATAGTATTAACATGCAACCAGGAAAAAAAAAAATTACAACCAAGAAAATAGTCCTGTGATTACTTCTTCCTCTTTAAATTTTTGTTGACAAATGTGGTCCACAGAATTCCTCCTAATTTTATAAATGCTCTCCTCCTCCTGTATATGGATATATTATTTCTAAAAGTGCCACTTCGGCTATTCAAAATGGTTTAGACTGGAAAGACTTCATTCTCCAGCCTTTTGTAAGTAACATTACTTGTGTGAACAACGCTGAGCAACTTTCTTTTCCTTTATCTGTCCATCCAGCTTTTGCCCCTGTGCTGTAAGTCACTTTGAAAGTGAAGAACCAGGGACAGAACTGCATACATTTACTTCCCTGCAGCCATTCATCATGAAACTTGTCGATAGCAGTTCCAATACCTCAGGGCTCCTACGGCAGTTTTGGTTTAATAGAAAAGGACCAAATGCATTACGTACTCGGTTTAGTCAGGTTTTTGTGGGGGAGGAGGGGTGTAAAACACAGGTAAAAGCAGCACATAAAACAGGCCTGCTAATGGCTCGAATCCCCAACTAGAGAGCAAATCACATACAAACAGGGGCAGTAGTTTCCTCTGGCTAATCTATCCTTGTGCCTTAATGATTTTCTAAAGGAACCACATCAAAGAGGGAAACAATTGTTCAGTTAACCATGCCTATTCATTCTTGGGTTTCTCTGTTGAGATTATCAACCGTTTCAGCGATGCTTTTCTACGAAACAGACACCAGTCCACCAGAAAGCAGACTAAACCCTCAGTCTTCTCTTTTATGCCAGTGAGACCACATTCTTCAGCAGGCACTTCTGACAAAACTTTGTATTCCAGACTTTAACTGGTTAATCACAGTGGTGGCTCCTAGTCTTTTGGGGGCAGTTTTTACCATTTTCAGACTGATCCTTGTCCATGCTCAACATCATTAATTAGTGTGTGCTCCAACCACAACAGTGCTTGTAAGGAACACTGCAGAAGCCAACCCTGCCACAGCCCTCCTCTGAATTGCAGGACAGCAGAGAGAGGGACATCCAGCACTGGCACAGAATAAAAAGGAAAATACTCCATGTTTGGGGGGTTTGGTTTTTGTGGTTTGCGTTTGTTGGGGGTTTTTTGTTCCTGTTTTCATATATTCTGCCTTTTGATACAGCATCCTTTGGTGCCAAAGACAAGGAGACACTGTAACAGCCGTTCCACCACTGCTAGATAAGGACTGTCCAAATGTGTTGTCCTGCCTGTAACTACACTTTCTATTTCTGTTCTGAATCATGCTCAATTACAGATTATACCAACAGGGTGTATGTTTCTGGTGCTGGGTGCCAAAATTATTTTAAAAAGCAATGTAGCTCACTGTCATTAAGCCAAACCAAAACTCTGTCAGTGCCAAATGTGGCACTACTGCCAACAGTTGCCTACTGTTAGACTATACCACCCATTGTGGGATCGTTCTTCCTCTCTGTCTGTGCAATCAAGCGGCTGGACTCCATTCTCCCAGAGTGACGCATCAGTGCTTTACTCAAAACTGCAAACGCATTTTTGGACACAACAGAAGCCTTTTTTCCCCAGTTTTCCCCCAGCTGACAATTCACTTAGAAGATTTTAGGCATAACTGAGAACACAAAACAACACGTACAAAACTGGACTTACATTTTGACAATGAAACCCCCAAAACTAAAGATTTCCTTATTTTACATGAGAACGCAACTCCCTCTCTTTGGCTCGTCTACTGGAATGCCCAATTTTTCATTTTAATTTCATAGACTTCAAGAAAAATATCTTTTTTTCCATCAGCTTAAAAATTAATACTATAAGGGTAACATTTGAAAAACTTGTGACCAATCAGCGAGCCAAAACAGAACACAGAACACTTAAAAACCCGGTCCATAGCTTCTGGACTCTTATATATACTCCTTATCAGGATTTATTGACAGTTCCAAAACCGCAACCTCTGAAATACCACAGTAATTTCCTATTTTAGAAACAAGGTAATACAGCAGTCTCCAAGACAGCACAATGCAATAACCACAGAGAATTGCAGATGTTATGCTGATAACCACTTCACTGCTTTTTATCCAAGTGCTTCGAAGTGTGTTACAAACATGATTAAGCCTTACCACCACTGGGAGATAAGCAAACGTATTAAGAGTTTTAGTCTAAGAGCTGAGCAGCTGAGGCACCTACTGATGTCCAAAGGAGTTTTGCCTTTGACCTCCCTTCAAGCAGGAATTAACAAGGAGCTCACTAACGAAACTGAAGAACCTGACCCAAATTCCCAGAGAATTGTTTGTACAGAACCCAAGTTCCTGACCATTGACTGACAGGAGCTAAGACACACAGTTTACACTCTGAATGGGTGTGTGCAAAATGAAAATGGATCTTTGAAGTATTTGACAAATCTATACACAGATCCGAACACACGTGTATTGCATTTTGTATCAATCCTAAAAAAACTTATTGAATAAACTAAACTAGAAAAGAAAGCCAAGAGCCAATCTTTTATATCATTTTAATGGAAATTTACCTCAGGAAATTAATTTCCCTGGTTTGAAGTTAGGGATACATATAAAAATTGTGTTCATTGTATAGGATGCATTTTTGTGATCCCATAACTGTAGAATAGCATTAATTATAACATTCATTTTCATGTTATTTTTCATGTACTACTACTACAAATTTTTAATCCCAATTCTGCTGATGATTAATTGTTAGCCTCCAAAAGTCATTAGTGAGGAATTTTTTTTCTATTAAATGTTCAGGGAAAAAAAATGACTACATTTTATTCTTGGCATTGTCAATGAAATTTTAGAGCAAATAAGTCAGTTTTTAGCCTTCTTTTAAAAAGTCCCAAATATGGACAACATATAAATAGCTGAATTCTCTCTTCAGCAGCCCATCCACATAATTTACACAGGAAAATATGGTAGCTTCCAAGACGTATTTCATTTAATGGTCTGTCTACACTGGGCAATCACTGCAGCTTTGTCCAGAGTTAGCAATGCCATCATATTACTAAACTCCGCCAATGCAATAAATTTCCCTGCACAAAGGCACTCAGCACAAGTTGAGAATGTTCACACCAAGAGCTGGTACAAAGTTTTTAGTGGAGTGTAGAAGAGAGTAGCTAAGTTTGCAGCTGTGCTTATTTAGCTTACTTTAAACTGCTTTCCATACAGAGAGAAAACCCTAAACTCATTTGAAGGATAATAAATATATCACACTACTGTCCTAAAATTGCAATTTCTCTATTGTTTGGGGGAGGGGAAGGAGTGGAAGAGAGTGCTGGCCTGAAGAATGGTGGCATTTAGTTTTGGAGCCTCCAACCACGACATGAAAGTAGGCAAATGCAAAGCTTTATGTCAAAGGTTTTGAAATTAACAAATCGGTCCTCTAATACTAAACCACAGTTTCCCACACAGATGTCAAATACCTGTTTACCTACACTAACACAGATTTCATTCACACCACCATGATTTAAGCTCACCCAAAACCTCAGCTGAAGCAACTGCTGACATGCCTCATCCTCCTTACACGTAGAGCTGTGTTTGAAAACCATGTTCAAAGCAGTGAGTGTAATTGTTAAGGTCTTTCTGTTCCATACCAAGTCTTTGAGAAATTCCTTGCCGAATACACATCAGACGCTTTGCATATCTGATATATGCTTAGCTTAATGCAGTAAGTCTGAAGGAAGCATGAAGGAAGAATAGGAGTGTCTCACTTCCTTCTTCATTACCTATTAAGGGAAGGCTTAATGCCCCATGGCGTATGCAGTGAATGGAGTCTTCTTCCAACAGTAAAGAACATCCTCTAATGCTGAGTGTACTGGGTGTAGGTGTCCAGGTGTTGGCAGCGGGGGGCTGCAGAGGTGGCCTCTTTGGAAGAGTTAGGGGCTGCCCCGTGCTGGACACAGCCAGCTCCAGCTGGCTCCAACAGACCCACCACAGCGCACAGCTGAGACCTTCAGCCAAGATGGTAGTGCCTCTGGGAAAATGTGTTTAAGAAAGGGCAAAACAGTGAGGAATGAGGAAAAAAAAGTGTGAGAAACAGCCCTGCGAACACCCAGTTCACAGAAGGATATGGCAGAGGTGGTCCAGGACCATGGTGGAGCAGATATTTCCCTGCAGCCTGTGGAGAGGACCATGCCAGAGCACATGTCCACACTGCAGCCTGTGGAGGAATCCACACTGGAGCAGGTGGATATTTCCTAAAGGATTGTACTCCGTGGAGAAGATCCATGCTGGAGCAGGGGAAAAGGAGGAAGGAGAGGCAGAGAGGAGCTGTTACAGACTGACTGCAACCCCAGTTCCCCATCGCCCTGCACCACTAGGGCCAGGGTTGGAGGGAGGTAGAGGAGTCAGGAATGAAGGAGTGAAGTTGAGGCTGGAAAGAAAGGGGGAGGTCAGGGGAAAGTGGTTTAGTTTTTTCTTTGTTTCTCACCATCCAACTCTATTTTAAAAGGCAATAAATTAGACTAATTCTCCCGAAATTCAGTCGGTTCTACCTATGAGGGTAATTTGTAAGTGACCTCCCTGTCTTTACCTCGACCCACCAGCTTTCTTGCCTTATTTTCTCCCCCGTCCTGTTGAGGAGGCAGAGTGAGAGAGCAGCTGGGTGGGCATCTGGCAGCCAGCCAAGGTCAACCTACCACACTGAGAAAAGACAAAACAGGCTTTGTCCTTTTCCTGTTGTGACAGAATATGCTATACTTGCCTGTCTGTCCTAGTAGTAGTGTCCAGACTAAAAGCCAGAAGCTCAGCTTATGGCATAAGTTGTCTTTCACCGCTCTCATCTTTCAGCACATCATTTAAATGCTCATCAATTAAAATTGCAATTAAAAAAATGCTCTGCTCATCAACTAAAAAGAACCAATGAAAACTCTCAGGTGACAGTATTTCCATATCTAAGGTTTTGAAATTTAAGAAAATGCAGATTTCTCTCTTGGTTTTTATATGATGTCTGTCATTCTTCTGCTGAAGTATGGACATAAGTATGAAACACAGAGTACAAATGCACCTACCGCGCTTCTCTTGTACATACAGTTTACAATCAAAAAATATATTTGTTCACAAAAAGGTTTGTCCAACATAGCAAATTTACCAGAACAGCTATTCTGGTATAACATAATACCCCTTTGGAAAGCTTGTTTTGGAATAAAAGCATCTTCTCCTCTTCTAAAGCATCTTTTTTCATTTCTAAAACACTTGTGCCCACAACAGTAATTTATACTGGAATAACTGCTACAGAATAAATTACTTAGGATTCTGTATATTTACATCTAGAGTGGCAAAGAAGCATGAAAGAAACACGATTACTCTTTTAAAACTAAAGGACAAACTCAAGCCCCTTCAAAAAATGAAACGGCTGATTACTTTTGTGCTACGGTTCATTGCATTATATTTCCAACTATTAGAACATTACATCTGTTTTTTAAATTTAATATTTTAACCAGATCAGTTCCCAGACTAAGTTCATCCCCTAAACACTTCCTGCCAGCATGAAATAGAGATCAGCAAAGCAGTGAGAAAAACAACCACCAGCGCGAGGGCAAGAGAAGGTTGCTGTGGGAAGCTGGGTGGAGGGGACCAGCGGGGAAAGGCCCCGTTTTGCAGCAGCTATCCATGAGGTCATCTCAGCTGTTTGATGGAGTTGCATCCTTAAATTTATCTGAATATTTGAAACACTTCACTGTGAAATAAAAGATGTGCCAGAGCTGAAGGGGATTAACAGAAGGAACAATGGTTACTATGGGAGGAAAAAACCTGATTTCTTGACTGTGGAATTTATTTTATGGAGGAGTTTGTACTCTACTTTTGAGGTCTCTAAGCACTAGTCAATCCCCCATTTTAAAAATTCAACAGAAAGAGAGTAAAGAAATAGGAGAAAACAAAGTATCTGAAAAAAAGGCAATTCCAACTAAGAAGCACTCTTCATCACCAGCCCATTTCATGTACATTGTGAATTTTCTGTTAGTGGAAACACCACCATTCCTTGCACATACACTACCAAAATAAAAAATAAAAAAAAAAAAAACAACCAAAAAAACCCAAACAAAGAAACAAAAAACTTTGTAATACATCTAGAACTCCTGGTAAATTAGTAGGGATACATAATCATTATATCCCCAATTCAAATGTAATGCACACAGTTTTCTGACAGAATTAATGCTAAACTCCTCCAGACAGCGCGTGCGCACAGGCAAACAGTATAGAATTTTTGAATCAGTAAGTCATTTGGAAGAATCTCCAGAAGTGTGCCGAGGCATGCTTCTGGTGCTGTGCCAAATTATGTGCTTCTGTTTGTGGCTTTCAAATATGGATTAGACAGATGCAGAAGCATGTACTATTTGGCAAGTAGTGACAATAGCCTACTCTGAATTTAGCAATTCAAGCTTTACTGAAGTTTTACTAGGTGAAAGAAAAAATTAATGACATACTGTTTAGGTTCTGTCTTTATATCCTTTTGCCATCTTCCTGCTCACTTGCCAAAGACACGAACCCCGTGTAATTCCAGAATGTCCTCTTTAAATAATTCTAGTGCAGGAATTTCAGATGGAAGGTTCAAATGGCAAGTGCATTTAAAACGGAGCTTGCATTTGTACTTGCTGTTATTCTAAGACATGTCAAAAGTTCCAGAAGTCACACTGTGGAAATCTCTAATACTTCAATTTCTGGCCACAGATCCATTTGGAAATTAGTTAAAGGCAAAATTATTTGGAATAATTTTGTGTCTGGACTGTGCCACAGGTAAATACAGACTTTTGCACAATACATACCATGGTTTCACAGGCTTACTATAACCAACACCCACAGAGCTCTTCCTCCTCTAACTTACTACTGTGAGATTGAATGACATACCTAGGGTAATACTTCTTGATTCTCTACACTTCAGAGCTTGAAACACAGGAATTTCAAACAAAGCTTTATTCTAGATTCTGCAATCATTACAACATTCTGCTAATAACAGACTTTAATCTTCACTTTAATCTGAATTTACCAGGAATATAAACACAAGTGCCATCATCTTCTATAAATCACATATAAAACGTCATACAAGGTCAATCCATTTACAGTCTGTCACTTTCCTCAGTTTGTAGGTAAGAATAATAGTTGAGTTACACATGGAAAAATGTACAGAAACCAGGAAACTTTAAAAAAAAGAGAGAAAGGATTAGATACTGACCGTGGCTCATTGTTAATTGAGTCCCATGTGTGAAAGCTACAGAAAGATTAGTTTATACAGCTGCTGCTATTTGTCAAAACATTGCTAACAAGGTACATATGTTAAATCTGAGCGTCTCCTTTCAGTCCCTAAAAAAGAATGACCACACTAAATTCTATGACAAATACAAATTGAGAACAATCACTGTTATTTCCTGGGGAATTCAACTATTTCAGATTATTCTTCTTATTTTATTATGACAATAGGCATTTTTGAAACAATTTTCCATCAAATGAAAACTGAGTGTTTGGAGAGTACAGAGGTAGGAACAGAAGGAAACTGAAGGTTAAATCCTGGTAAATTCTCCTCTGTATCTCTAAATGTAAGTTTTCAAGGACTGTTTTGAAACAAAAAAAAAGTAATGTTGCAGTCATTGCCAGTAGAAACCAAGACCTTTTAAATCAAAAGCATCCATAACTCAATAAAAAATAAAATACTGTGTTCTGAAAATAATGGGAACTTAGGTTTATTCTGCTTTTTTACAAACTCCCAAAAAAGTCAGGGGGACTACAGATTGAATTAAATGAGGAAGCTCTTCAGCTAGGAAACATAGAGAACAAAGTAGTCTAGAGCAAGTCCATCCCTTCATCCCTTCATGCAAACTGCAAACAGGGAGCCACGTCTTGCAAAGAGGGAAGATAATTAGCGGGAGCCACCCCCCCAGATGCTGCTGTGCTAGGTCATGTTACAAGGGTGGGCTACATTGCTAAGTGGCAGCTGGGTACTTCAAAGGGAGCCTGCTAGAAGACACAGGCTGCATCTGAAAAGCAACACCATCACCCTCCCCTGACACATGGCCTGCCTCATGCCTGTCACTTGAGCTGGAAAGGAGCTATTTGAGAGGTCAGTGTTGACCACTCCCCTGTTCGCATTGCTATTACAAGTATGGGTGTATTTACGTGGTATTTTGTAGGCAGCCGTATGCAAGCCTTGACTGTGCCATAAGCCAGCTGGCCAGAACTTAGTGCCTTGTTGTTGCTACAACGTGCTTGGCTGGCTCAGAGCGTAGAGAAAGTTTGCTGGGTCCTCTTACAAAATGCTGTATAAATATGTCCTAATCTTGCTTCAATTTTCTTAATGTAACTGCTGTCTAATCCACTTTAGCACAAAGCACTTTGCTGGAAGGTGAGCTCAGACTTGTTTGTGTAAGAATTAGGTTGTGAAAACTACTACTTTTGTCCAGCTACAGCACACTTCACAGCAGTGCCCAGAAACATCCTCAAAAATGTAATTGTGGTTTGCCTTCTAAAACTGGATGCCAATAAGATAGTACCACATAAGACTAATGCAAAAGGGAGTCTGGTGGAGTCTCAGAGAACCAACGGGAAGCATACTGATAAATGCAGGCAGGAAACCAGCCCTAACTTTCAATAGCTGAGAATGCAGTAGTATGGCGCATTTGAATGGGCACAGGGGCCAGACACTGGATGTCAGAGTTTCCTTTTCAACTTGCCATTGATTTTTTGTTTGGCCTAAGGAAAGTTGCTTAATACCTTAACTGAAGAAACTTTATATTTTCTACAGACCTCTTGCTACCTGTCATATACACTTAGACCTTTCCGTAGTTTCACTACACTTAGACCTGTCTCTTGTGTGTTTGCACAACTCTCCCACATTTGGCTGAACTTTTTTCATAATACAGATTACGAAAGATTTTCACGTAGGTGGAGGGAATATTCAGGAAATTAAATATTTCTTCTGTTGAATTCAAGCCCACCTCAGTAACAAAATAATACTTAAATAATTGCATGATTATGGCAAGGAGAAAGAAAAAAAACATGAACCACAACAAATAAACTATATTCTACATACCCAAAGAACATTCAAATTTAACTGCCAAATAACAAAAAATAATTACACCTGTAAATGCATCTGTGCAATTGAGTTGAATCCCTAAATGTTAAGACTTCCATTGTTACAGAAAACCTGTTGTATATTAGTCTCAATTATACTCATTTCAACCTTACAGGCAGCTGTCTCATTTAAATATGTTTAACAAATGTTAGCAAGTAAGCCAGGTAGAGAATAGTGGCTATGACACTTCACAGTTGAATTTTGACATACGTGCTGTAACCTTGCTTATATACTTGCACCACTAGTGGTGAAAACTGCACTGGTTCCACACCACACAAATGCCAGGTTACTGTAGAAAGTTATTATCTGTAATTTACAGTTTTGCTGAGTCAGAAGGAAGAAGTGGTAAATAAATACAACAAGAAGAAAGTCACAAAACACAGAACCTTAAGTGCTCTTTATGTGGTCACATAAACACAACAAAGAGTGGTGGTAAACCCCCCAAAACCAAATTTAAGTAACAATTATCACGAAACCAAAAGAATGTATAGCAATGATTTTACCCTGTAATTCTTACTGGATGTACTGCATCAATGGCATACTTTAACTTCACTTTCCTAGCTCGCTGCTAAGCTAGGAACATGGATGTAATTATAGTTGTTGGCTTCTAACTCTGTCTGTAAACCATGCAGAGATGAACTGCTATTAGTGAACATACACACTACAAATAACCGTGTTTTGACAATATAGGTAAAGGAGACAAAAAAACCCTAAAAACAAAAAAAGGAAAGCCAACCACAGCAATAATAAAGATCATGCCAGAAAGCACATCAAGGTCACTTCTGGCTTACACTAATTCGCTGCAGACCAAAAGTTCATTTCATTCACATGAACAAATGTGTTCACATTATAAAGCAGAGCCTTCTTAAAAATCTGGACTTGCTTAGATGCCTCAGATTTCTCACTTCTCAACAAATGTGTGAGAACACTACCTGCCATGCACGTTCAAGTATTTACTTTGTGTAGCAAAAAAAAGTGTCTTCAACTCATAAAGTCTGTAAGACACTTTTATTTTGATACCGTTATCTGGATTAAAGCTGTGCCAGAGTCATACTTTTGTGGTTTCCAAGACTAACCTCTTAAGTGTTCTGATAGAAATATACTCTTGAATTGTGCAATTTTTTTTCACTTCTTCTACAGAGAGTTTGAACTGCCTGCAAAAGAACTGCCCATGCTACCCAAACACTTTTTATCAATGAACACTACACTAATAATATCCACCATTTCTTACAAGCCACCATGTACTTTTGTAATTAAACATTTAATTTAAAAGGCTATTAAACACACTGTTTGATATGATTCCATGGACAGACAGCAGATTACTTAAATGGGTAATCTGTACACTACAGATTGAAAAACACTCTTTTAGATATTTTTGCTTCTGAAGCCTATGCATTTATGCACATTGACAGTCAAAAATAAAAACTCATAGCTGTGTTTGAAGAGTTTTGAAATTCAAAAATGGAGAAACAGGTATTGCCACTCTAAAAACACTACGAATTTACTAATAAAATTAAAATGAATAATTGATCTAAAGAGAATTCATAGCAACATATGCTGTGGTCCTAGAATTTCTTAGGTCAGAGACTTTCACAAATTATCCTATTTGCATCAATAGCAATGACAGCATCACAAGAACAACCACCATCTACTGAACTCTCAAAGAGAACCAGACATTCCCAGCACAACCCAGTAAGGTGAACTCATCCTTTAAGTTTATATATATACTTTAGTTTGTTTGTTTTCTTTCAAACAAGTAAAATTTAATCAAAACCTATTTCATTTCTGTCTCAGTAAAGTTGAAAGCATAACTGTGTTTATCTACAACGTCTCCTGCTATCTGATTTGGCGTATTAAGCTTTTGTACAACTATAAAGATTAAGAAACTTAAGTGTTCACTACAATTAACAGAAATCTGTTTTTCTAAAATAAAACCTTAGCTGCTTTCCAGGGTTTCCTCTATTGACAGGTATTTTGACAACTATCATAGGAAAAAGCCTAAGCATTTACAAGCATGAGAGCAGTATTTCTCCACTGCCTTTAGATTTTAGGGCCAGAGGTAAGATACACAAAGGCAATAGTTGTTGTAAAGAATGTGATGTAGAACATACCTATCTCTTCATGCTTGTGAAAAAGTACTTTCTTGTTGTCCTGGTTTCAGCTGAGGTAGAGTTAATTTTCTTTACAGTGGCTGGTATGGGGCTATGTTTTGGATTTGTGCTGAAAACTGTGTTGATAATACAGAGATGTTGTAGTTGTTGCTGCACTAGTCAAGGACTTTTCAGCTTCCCATGCTCTGCCAGGTGCAGAAGAAGCTGGGAGGGGACACAGCCAGGAGAGTTGATCCAAACTGACCAAAGGGCTATTCCATACCATATGATGTCATGCGCAGTATATAAAGCTGGGGAAGAAGAAGGAAGGGGGGGACATTTGGAGTTTGTCTTCCCAAGGAACCATTAAGTGTGATGGAGCCCTGCTTTCCTGGAGATGGCTGAACACCTGCCTGCCCATGGGAAGCAGTGAATGAATTCCTTGCTTTGCTTTGCTTGTGTGCGCGGCTTTTGCTTTACTTATTAAACTGTCTTTATCTCAACCCTCGAGTTTTCTCACTTTTACTCTTCTGATTCTCTCCCCCATCCCACCAGGGGGGAGTGAGCGAGCGGCTGTGTGGTGCTTAGTTGCTGGCTGGGGCTAAACTACGACACTTATTCATACCGGAAGACCTCTAGAATGTATGTTCAGAATACATTATCACAAATGAACGGACCTATCAGTTTAATGATTTGTCTTATTTAGCAATAAGAAAGTGATGAGAATCACAGCCTGCAGGTTGGAATGCAGCTGTAGTAAGCCGAGTATTGCTTTAGCACAGAGACTCCACACTAAGTGTTTGAAATACCACTATATACCATGATCTCAACAGGGATGAAGATCCTGTCGTGCTTGGTGCTGAACTGAGGCACAGGAGGACACCAATCTCAAAAACATGCATTCCTTCTCCTCTCAGACACTGAGTTTCAAATCTGTGTAAAAGCATTTCTAGAAGCAGCAAGATAAAGTAGCATGTTTATACAAGTAACTGTTGCTTCACTCAGGTAGCCAGGAGACAGCATGTTATTTTAAGAAGGAAATAATGAGAAACTGTTTTCGGATTCCAAAGGTGTTCACCTTCAGCAAGAGCCCTGTAACACAGCAGAATGACAGGACATCCTGTTATCTTAATGACTTAACAAGGAACCTTAGTTCTGATGAAGAAGAACATTACTTGTCCTGAGATACAAGATTGCAATATAGAAAACTATGCAGAATGTGACAAGGAATCACTTGTTACAAGCAGTCTTCTAAAAAAACCAATGAACTATTCTTCCAAACTAATTAGTTTCCTTCTTGTTTAGAATAATTTCCACCTTCTTCCCATGCTGCCACAATCTGCTGTAATGTTGTATTTGCAAATCCTGGCAAGGATTGTTCTAAGATATCAAAAACAAAATCCCAAACCAAAACAACAACAACAAAAGTCCAGTGAAATTTAAAAGCACTACAAATGTTTGTCACACTATTTGGATTTAACCTAACACAAGCAAAAGATAAATTCAGACCATAAAGAACTGACAGTATTCCTTGGGGGTTGAGGCAGGGGAGGCGGGTGAAATAGCGTGCACAATTTGAGCAAACTGACCTTATACATTTGCTATTTTGAGAATACTTCTTCTGTGCAGTTCCAAAAAAAACCCTGCTGACTGAATTAACTAATTGCTCCCAGCAAATGAAGATGACAATATCTCAATACACAAAATTAGCACAAGGGTTCTCTTGATTTTTTTTTCCTATAGAAATAAACTTTATAGAGATTTTGCATGTCTTTTTTTCCCAAATGTTTCCTATTAATGTCTATGAAAATAAATGTATAAATTGTTTTGCCCTCAGTCCCAAGAACTGTTCCCTGGAGGTTTACATTTTGCAATTTCACTTGATAATCCTCTCCATTCTGCTTTTTTAAGCATAGTATAGTTGATTTAAGTTGCACATTTAGAATAGATCTGATCTTCCATAGAGCTCAATATAAAATCTAGAAAATAGACACTAAAAAGTTACTGTCCACTTCACAAAAGCAATTACTTCTCAGCAAAGTGGAACAGTTAAAATCTCATTATAAATCATTAAAAGTGTAATTCCCAATTACTTCACACCTTAAAACTTAAGGGAAAATTTGGACCTATGATAGGGCAGGAGGAATTGGGGTAACTACAGTGTGGAGACACAGGTGACATAGCAAAAAAACTGATAGGAAAGCATTTGTTCCCCTAATGAAAAGTCTGCTTAATTATGAATCTTGCACATTTAAGGAAATTTAATTCATAATAACCAGAAAAGATATTGAGAAGAAAAGATGCCGTAAAGTTACAGCTTGTGAATGAAAGCACTATCTTTGAACATGTTACATTCTCAAGTTGAACTGAACACAAGCTTCATTTATATTCTGGCTTTTGCATATCAGTCCAAATACAGACCCCTCAAGCCTTGTCTATTAGGCTTTGAACATTATTTTACTATGAAATTAGTAAAAGGGTAATCATCTGAAATATTCAAAGTTATCAGGAAAAGTGTCAAGAATATACTATAGTCTAGAGGAATAGCATGCCTCTGTCCACCAACTGCAGCTTCTGACAGCAAGCTAGCACTGTCAGCATATTTGCCACCTTGCCCGTTTTTTTCCATTGCTTTGATGACATGAGTAGCAGTAGCTTATTGCCCATTATAAGGCTCATGGAAACCCCAGGCCACTGTCCTTGTCATGTGCAGACTGCCTGTAAATTTTAAGTGCAGGGAATCCAAAACATGGGGGAGATGCTAGAACTGTTGTGCATGCACTGCATCATTGATGTAGACTCGCATCGCTTTTGGACTTCAGGGAGGTCTTCCCCGCACACACAAAAGGCCGAACTGAGCTGCCAAGTTCTTTCTCTTATATGTTCTACAGCTGTTTTATTATAACATCTGTGCTGCAAGGGACAGTGAATAATATCTCGTTTCTATCTTCAGCTGCACAGCCCAAGCCATGCAGCAAACATACACATGAAATCTCCAGACTACACATCAAATGAGCCCAGCGCTATGACTCCACACACTCCTGTGTGTCATGAAACCAGGCCCTCGGGAACTGGGAGCCAACCAAGGTAAAGCAGGAGCCTATTGTCCCTTCCACACCAGACCTCCAAGTGGAAGTCACAAGAGATATTCAACTCCAGCTGCAGTAAGTGCTACCACAGCTATGCAGGTGTTAGCTGTTCTTAGAGGAGAGCAAAGGAAGTGGATTCTACTCTTCCCAACAAGACCACCACTTGCTTTAGCTCAGATTTCTTTCTTCCTTGCAGTCTTACCAATTGACCATCCACTGTTCCACAGTGAATGCCAAGTGAACTCTTTGAATGTACTACTTCAGTTAATTTGGCCAGAGCCAAAATTTAGCATAGACTTGAACTGCAAGACCCAAAATACCTTAAAATTTTACTGAAGGCATTTCTTTCTCAGTTTCCAAGAACTCCAAAAGCAAGAAACTGACAGTCATTAACCTGTATGCCAGAGGTCTCCTTCGGTGTCTAAAAATATCTCAATATCTGTAGTCTGGCACACAAACTTTATACAACACAGGTGAAGAACAGCAGTAACACCACACAGCTACATATAGGGTTTTCTCTCAAGTAAATAAAAATATGCAAGAAGGGAACAGAGGAGCAACACAGTATATACAGAGAGTTGCCTTTTGTAATAATCCACTTTATAGCAACAGACAGGAGTGTTACTTTTTTGCTGCTTTCTTTTAGCCCAGATAAAATGTTTCCTCAGAGTTTTCTTTAACAGTCATGAGATTATCACAGTTGGTGCAACAGATGTTGGTCTCTAGGAAGAATGGCCTGATCCTGTAAAACCTGCTTTCTCATGTGCAGACCCTTTGAAATCAGTGGGATTTATGTAAATAGGGATTTGCAGGATTAGGTATACAGTCTAGAGAGTCTGCAGTGCTTCAGTCATACATGTTCTAGTTTTGTTGCCTGGGAACCCAATACACCAGAATATCTCCTGAACAGGCCGAGCACCCTTTACAGAAGCAGTACGAATCTGAACACAGTCCTTGCAACAGGAATTCAGCATTAGGACTTTACACTACTGTAAAACAACCCCTCCTGAGTCAAACAAAGTTCAAAGAGATCAGACCTGATCCATATTAATGTACAAAATACAAGAAGAATGCCCTTTGTATTTACAAAACTGGGGAAAGGGGAAAAAATAAAGATTCTTTCCTCCTTTATTTATTTTTTTATTTTTCCTAAATGGAACACAACATTGGATATGCATATTATCCTCTCCCAACATCAAAACCTGGAGCTGCAAACATTTTGTATACAGTAACTTTGGGTTACCATGGAGACAGAAGAAGAAAGACTACTATTCACAAGTCAACAGACCTGTCTAGCGCAGGGGTTTCAAAATTGGTGCCATTGGCAATGGAGATGCCGTGGTCCACCACCCCCTCCTCACACCCAACCTTGGGCACTCTCTGCTGCACTCCCTGCCCACTCCTCCCTAGCCCCACATGCGTTGTCTTCTCTCACCTCACCCACTCCGTGCATCTCCCCAGGTTCTGGCGGGAGCTGGGTTACTGCTGCAGTTTCCATTGGCAAGGAGGCACACGCAGCCCATGGCACCAAGCAGTCAAATGGTGACAGACTCCAAAAAAGATAAGGAGTGATAGTGGCCTCTGTAGAGACACTTACTCTGGGAAGCTGGGAAATGCTGTCACATCTGCTCGTCACCTGTGATGTCCAGCAATGCACTTACTCTGCTGCCCAGGTGTCTGCCACCCAGGCAACGAGAAATATGCCAGCATGGCACTGGTGAGATCGCACCTCAAATACCATGTTCAGTTTTGGGCCCCTCACTACAAGAAAGACATTGAGGGGCTGGAGTGTGTCCAGAGAAGGGCAACGAAGCTGGTGAAGGGTCTAGAGCAGAAGTCTTATGAGGAGCGGCTGAGGGAACTGGGGTTGTTTAGCCTGGAGAAAAGGAGGCTGAGGGGAGACCTTATCGCTCTCTACAACTGCCTGAAAGGAGGTTGTAGTGAGGTGAGGGTTGGTCTCTCCTCCCAAGTAACAAGTGATAGGACGAAAGGGAACAGCCTCAAGTTGCAACAGGGGAGGTTTAGATTGGATATTAGGAAAAATGTCTTCACGGAAAGGGTTGTCAAGCATTGGAAGATGATGCCCAGGGAAGTGGTTGAGTCACCATCCCTGGAGGTATTTAAAAGATGTGTAGACATAGCACTTAGGGACATGGTTTAGTGGTGGACTTGGCAGTGCTAGGTTTACAGTTGTACTCAATGATCTTCAGGGTCTTTTTCAACCTAAATGATTCTGTGATTCTATGTGCCACTTTCAAATAGGTCATATGCTTCCATTGATACAGAAACCAGCCTTGAGAACTGAAGTAAGGCATCCTTGTCAATAATATACATAATAACTAGGATGTGTGCCAAACACCATTCACTCAAACTGGAAACTACATATCAAACACCACATCAACGGACACAGTCAGACTCATATGCATATATTATTATTAGAAAATAAAATACACATATAACTGAGAGAAGTTCAAATGAGCCTGCTGTGGTTGCTCCAGTGGGCATATTTTTCCAGAGTAGGTCCACATCATCCTGTGGGGAACCCACAGGAGCAGTGTACATAAAACCACATGAAGATGCCATATGAATGCAGTTTTGCTGCTTTCAGGACCCACGTGAGCTTGCTCAGACCTCACCATGATATCTTTACATATCACTGTGTTACACCATGTAGGCAAACTTTAGCAGAATCAAATTTAAAAATTCTAAAGCTTTTCTGTAACTTATATGCAATGTGTAGATGAATCATTAAATTCTGTTCTATGCATTTTGACACCTGTTTCCAGGGCATTACAATGAAAGCTGGGGACTTCATACATACATTTGCTACAATAAAACTGTCTTTAATCACTGCTTCCCAAAATAGAACCCATAACTATTACTATTCAGCAGTCATATCTATATGACCTAATATTGTTGCTTTATAGTGTGTCTTCCGAACTGCATCTGTTGGTCTCAGACACAGGGTGCCTATCAATGGCAAGAGAAGTGTCATGAGCACAGGGAAGACAGAATATCTCATTATACCACAATATGGAATTTAAGAAAAAGTCTATGTATAGCCTTCTCTGTAGGTTCCTCACCAGATGGAATAGGGAGTTCTGTGTTAATGCTCGTCCTACTGTGAAACGCGTCAGCAAGCCCAAGTTACCATTAATATGGCTTGAATTCTGACAAGGTCAAACTGGCTGGACTATATTTAAAAACATTTTTATCTTACTGCAATAGGATAATGTGTTCTAAGACTACATACCGTAGGAACATAAGACTCTTCTGCTGATTTAACCTAGGCTCAGAAGCTAATGCTCTGCACCATGCTTCAAGTTAATTACTGCTAACAATGCAGGAAAACAGCACAGGGCTCCAGCACAGAACCAAGAGAATTAGTATGCCCTTCTGATCAAAGAAAACTAAGCAGGCTATGTCCAGGCTATGTCCAGGAAAGCAATTACAAAACTGCAAAAGTCTGAGAGAAAGTTCGGGTGATTTTATTTGCTCATTATTTGTGAAGTCAAAGCTCATTGCAAATTTGACTACTGCATCAACATCATTGGACCCTGAGGTTACAAAGGACTTCAGGAGTTCACCTGAACCACCTCTCTGCTGGACAACTTGATCAAGTTTAGGTGTGTCATTTTGGTAGATGCTTCTTAAACCTGTCCTTGATAGAAATAACACATTCTCCTCTCCCAGTCTATACTGCCTTCATCATTAGAAAGTTACTGGTTTTATTTCTTGAACACAATCTTTCCTGATGAAATGTTAAGCCTTTACTTCTTGTCCTATCTACAAGGAAGGCTGATCAGAAATCTAGAAAGTTTCTGGCTACCTCCAAATAATTCACACATTTTTTTCTCATGTGCAGCACCCAAAACTAGACAGCATTGAACACCATTACACCACAAGTCCTTTCAGTTGGATGTAATTAGTGGTGTGTGAGTCCTTCTAACAATTGCTGCATCCTCATTCTAGGTCTTGGTTCACACTACTGAATGATCAATATCATTATTTGACTCTGCAATGATCCTAGACCTAAACCTGAAATACGTCTTTGAACGCACATGCTTTACATCACACAAATGTTGGAGGACAAACAACGGATTAATTGCTGGCCCTAATGCTGTGTTTGTGAGTGCTAAGAAGTCATTCCAAATGTTCCAAAAAGGATTAATGCAGTATAACAAGTCTATTTAATTACTGAAAGACCAGTGATCCTCATTTTACTATAAGCAGCTTTTCCTTTATTTGGAGGCTGTAAATAGAACAGAAATCATTACAGGACAACTATCATTCTTGTCCCACAATATTCAACTTATAGCAGCAATATAGTGAAAAAAAATATGTGAAAGGCCAGGGAGAACTATATACATACACTGCATTTGTGTATGACAGTGCAAGATTAGACACATGTTTTAAAATATACCAGCACTCCTCACTATAGTTAAAATGCAGAAACAATTCTTATGCTCTATGTAACAATGTGATATGTTTCCTTAACTAAAGAAAAAAAAAGGCAACAATTAAGCCAGTTAAAGTAATTACACATAGCTTTTAAAAAAAAATGCCCTCAGGTTTAATAAAACCAAAGAAGTCCATAACTCCTACAGCCTAAGCCTTTATAGATGACTGAACTGCAGGCAGTGAACTCACCTATGAATGCATATATGGTAAAATCACAACTGGATATAGATTACTTTAAATTATGTGCCTGAATTCAGACAGCCCAATCAATTTTCCAATTCTCCTTTCTGCACAAGCTGGTTATTCTTTAACTGGAAGATAAACAATAGAATAACTTTTGATGTTAACCCTCGGTTAGCTGTAAACTCCATTGTTTCAGTATCTCCTGGGGAAAGTGCATGGACAGACTCCTTTTCATTTTCGTAAGCTAATGTTACTTCCCACTCTGAGAAGTAGACACAGTAATTTTGTAGGTGTTGATGTTGTAGCTGGCTCATTACCGACCCTGAAATATCATCATAAAGGAAGGAATGAGGAAAGCAATAACTTAAGGGGTAAAAGTAGATGGCACAGTGGGTCCAATACTATTAGGACAGTTTCAGTACAATCAGCGGGGGCTTCAGGGAAAGGTAGGCCCTCCAAGACAAGACCCTGGACTAACCCCTTACAAACCAATGGCTTCCCCCTCAGCTGCCTCATAGACCAGACCTGCCCAAGTCTGGGAGATGAAACAGGATGACCAGCATACTCCAGACACAAGCACACTGTTACATTAGCTTGGGTTTCTCACACCTCAGCCCAAACTCCTGACCATCCATCCTCCTTCCATGCTGGTGTGCCCTGGTCTGAGCTACGGGCCCTCTTGACTGAAAAACCTGGCCTCAGAGTGGGGAGAGGGATGGGGACCAGAGTGAGCTCAAAGGCCACCCCTGCAGGCACTGCAGATGCCTTCTCTGTGCTGGGCCAGCCGGATGAACACACATATAACTGCCCACGATGACTGTTTCTTTTATCTTTCTGTCTAAAGTATTTTTTCCCTTCACTCACGGGGCAAGACAACTCAGACAGCTCCATGAGCACACCGAAGTCCCTGCACCATGGTCCCACCCTCAAGGCAGCCCTGCCCAGAGCTCCTGCGGACTGAAGCACGGGCGACCCGAGGAGCGCTCCCAGCACAGGCCCAGTCTCCTGTGGCGGGCCGACTCCGCTGCACGGTTTCTCCCCGACACCCTCTCCCACGGAGCGGTACCACCGCAGGGCTTGCGGCGGAGGAATGCTTTGTGCGGGCCCTCCCTGCTTGGGCAAGTTTCTTCCGTCCGGGCATGAGAAAACCGGGTAAGACATTTCTTTATAACACAGAGCCCACTTGGGGGCTGGGCACCGGCGCACAGATTTTCCTTGCAGTGAAATACAGGAAGGGTTATAACTTTTCAGCCAGTACATATCTGAGTATTTCGCAACCCTCGCTGTGGCGGTGCTGAAGCGAGCGGTGCTCGCTCTCCCTGGGGCCGGAGGCACGGAGAGACTAAGTAACCTGCCCGCAGTCACCCGGGGAGCCGCAGCAGGGCTGGGGACCAGGGCAAGGATTTTGAAGTCCTTGCATCTAAACATTGAGTCATACTTTACGTTGTCGTCACAGTGATAGCATTCAAGCTCCTCGCGTCAGCATTCCCACCCTCTTCCTTCAGAGGAACTATACAACCGCAATTAAAAATCACACCTAGATTGTGGAGTTTCACACTGAAGGAAAAGGGCTGGTCATTTACAAGTGCACAGGAATGCTGTATGTACACATACAACCTGATATTTTTTTTCTTTTTCAAAAAAGAATGAATGAGTCGACAGAGAAATCAGGTGGACTGTGGAAATATAAACCTGATCATACGCTTCAAAAGTCAGCGCATAGTGCTGTGGAAGAAAATATGTTTTAAATGAAGTCAATTTGATTGACAAAATCTACTCACATGAGCAAAGTTTTCAGGCTAAGGCCTTAAATTAAGAACATAACAATTACCTGATGACCACTGGATTACTAATTTACTTGTTTTATAATAGTACCGGTACTAGCATATGAGCTTTCTTAACCCAGGCAAGGCTGTATCATGCCATCAGTTGTTCAACAGACTCACTCACTGATTTCAAAAGGCACTGCTTCTTAAAACCTTGGCACAATACAGCAGATGATTAGACGTAATGCCCATCTCAAAAAACTAAACTGTCCTAACAGTCAAATTGCAGGCAATTACGGGAAGCACAAAGCCTACATCAAGAAGCTGGCATTAGTGTCAGGGACATTAACAGTAGGCAGCCTGTTGGGATATGGGGCCAATGACTGCCCCCCTCACCAAGAGTGATTCTTAAGGACAAGTATTTTCCCCTGGAAACAAAGCATTTCACAAAAAAAAAAAAAAAAAAAAAAAAAAAAAAGGCAGAAGACAAAGATTGTTCTTTCTCCCCTTTTGATAAGTTTAGATACTGCATTAAGCACAGCATGTAAAGTCCTTTGCTTTAGAGACCACAGTTGCTCTTGAATACAATCTGGGTCTTTAAGAAAATGATGTCTTGGTACTAAGGAAATCAAATAGCCACTTATGACACTGACATGAAATGCTCCTCCACTTCATGTCAATAAATTATTTTGATGACTCTTTTTTCCTAAAAATAGAAGTGGTGTGCATACACATTTCATTTTCATCACAAAACATTTTCAAAGCAGAACCTCCTTCCCAGCATATCCCACTCAAACAATGCTCACAGTGAAATGGGACCAACTAAGACTGATGGTGTTTGCCCTTGAAAAGCATAGCAAACCCATGCACCCTAACAGAAGAGAAAGGCACTGCAGCCTGAGAGGACAGAGCTTCCCTCCAGCCCCTAGAAATCCTCCCTCCACCTCCTCCACTATGGAGGGCTGTCAATTTGTCCCCATCGTTGTCAGCAGACAAAAGCTGGTGACATCAGGAGCACATCCAAGGGAGGACACGGCCGCTCTGGGGGGACACCATGAAACCCACTGGGGTGTAAATTCAGGGCCAAGGTCTTCTTGTCAGCAATTACCACAAAGAACCGGAGGAAGCGGAGCGGCTGCTGAACAATGGAGAGGTCAAGCAGTTCGCGGCCATTTCATGACCCAGACAAGCCAAGGTCAAGAGATTCAGGTAGCAACTTGGCCTGGGCATGAGTTACAGCACAAGTGAATTCTTTTAACAAACGGGCTTTGGTCAATTAAACCTAACAAGACATGTTGCATCATGTAGCAGGGTTCTTGACACTAAGGCCAGGAGCTGAGGCCAGCCTCGTAAAACACATCTTTTAACATGGCATAACAAATTTAAGGTAATCCGTCCAGAAACTGCAGATGTCAGAATAATAAAATACAAGTTATCTTGACTAGGAGATGTTTTCACACTTTTAAATCAGGGACACTGGAGCATAGTCATCCTTTCAAGGCGTCTGGCATCATTTTCAATGGCATTAATCATGCAATGGAAAACTGATGCTGCAGTAAATATACTTGCTATTTCTCAGACACAAGGCAGTTCCGTAATAATCTTCTAAGCAAATCCAGCACTTCCTTGTTAATCGCTTCATCAAAAAAGGCTGAAAATTGTTTGGCATTTTAGGCCAATATAATTCACAAGCAAAAAATACATATTCCGTAAATATTTTAATTATATTTAATTTCTAAAGACATGGAGTTTGTAATTACTGGATTCTAATGTGTGCACATTTCTTTGTTTCTGTTTTAAAGAAAAATGTATAAATCCTATGACATCTTCTCAGAAGACAGCTTGTGAAGGATATGGCAAGATAACTGACTAGAAGTTAAAATACAATGCTGGATTTAAGATAAACAGTTCATACTTATCTTTCACTTGTTTAAATTCATCCTTTATGAAAATATGTGTAGTAATTCAGGTTAATATAACTTGAAGATTGGGAAGACAAATATATAAACAATATGTTCAAGACCTAAATGTTTAAAATTCTCAATTGTCAAATAACTGCAAATAATATAGAATATGCTTACTTGTGCACAGCATTTGCATCAAACCCGTATAAGAAAACTTATCTTTTTTCCTAATTTCTCGACAGACACACTGAGTTTCTCAAATAGAGTTCACTAACTGTTCATTTTTGCATTTGGCTTTCCTGTTCAGTCTCTAAGGAAGAAAAGGGGAACTGTATTGTTCAATTTCCATGTGTATTTTTTCGGGGGGGGGGGGGACGGGGGATGGGGGACATAATTAAAAGCCCACTTAAAGCCATAGAGATACCTTTAGTGAAGGTGCTTTTATGGAAGGACACTGGAAAACATAAAAGTTTCCAGGTAGTTATTGTTAAAAAGTGCAAGGTTTCTCCGAGGGAAAAGAACACTTAATGGTTGAATGGGCTTCAGCTAAGCTTTTGCACCATGCTTTCCCCAGTGCCGTATCACAGCAACTTCCCCTTATTTCAATTCTATTTCTTAGAGTGAAAAAAGTAGTTTAGAAGGTCCCAAACATGGTAAGTAGTCAGGAGGAAACTAAAGTTAAAATTACTCCGATGTCCCTATAATTTTAAGTCGCCTTTCTGACTTTAGAAGGGGCATGGGGGCAAGGGGGATGTAACACACAGCAGTCATGGGGCATGAAGGCAAAAGCTCTGGTCCTCAGGCTGGCTAAAAACATCCGAAACGCTATTATTGATAAACACACTTCAGACTATCAGCCCATCCTCAGACAGAATCCCCCACAAAAGCCAAGTCCAAAGTGCCCATCTCCCACCGACTGTGAAAAAAAAGCTAGAACAAAAGTCACACGCCAGTAATGAGGTTCCTAAGAAACAGCTAAAGAAATATATTTAAAATAAAAAAAGCACAATGTACTTCAGAAAAGGAAAGAACCTCTCTGAAAGGACAGTTTGGGGCGGGAGAGTGTAAAAAAGTAATCTTTTCAGTAAATAAAAAGGTGGGGGGAAAAGATTAACAGCTGTCCTAGAAGAATGTTCCCAACTTCACACAAAATTCACTACTCCCAGACAGTACAATATACACACCCAAATCAACTCTGTTTTCTCTTGGACAAAGCTAATAATCTAAGATTTACTTCCCCTTTACTAGCTTCAGAGCCTTTCAAACCTCTTCTAACCCAGGCTTCACTGCCCTGAGCCAGGTTTTTCACAACAGCTTCTAGAAGTTCCACCAGAGTTTAAAAAAATAAAAATAAAAAAGGAGAGACACAGCAAAATCATTAAACCTCCCTATAACAAATGACATCTTGTTCGACATCTGTCAAACAAACTTGCTGATCACACAGACCTTCTTCCTTTTTCACATTCACTTAGCATCTGGAAAGTGTCTCCAGATAAGGGATTTCTTCTCAACCCCACAATGGAAGGAGCAACCCTATTCAGTTAAGTTAGCCATTTAACTTGATCTTGAGATGATCCTAACCTGAGTGATTACAGCAAAGCAACATACCACCTTGCTGTTGAGACTGGAACGTAACGCTTTAGGAAGCCTCTTGAATTACTGTGCTTGGCACTGTGGTACGCTGCTCCAAGGACCAGAGCTTCAGAGGGCCACCAGTCCTTGAGATGTCTACATTACTATACAAGCAGCAGGGAGGAGGAGAAGGAGGAAAAGCAGGGAAGAAGGGAAAGCTAGAAAAAGAAGCAGACTTGACAGCAATCTCGTGCAATTAACTTTAAAATCCAACCTGCAGTGGTAGTGTTTAATTATTTTAATGACGTTTTCACAGTTACAATGAATTCAATAAGCATGAAAATTAAGAAATTTAAAACATAAATCTCTGCTGTTATTTGAAGTATTTCCTTTATGAATTAGTGGCCTTATTTATAGTTTAAAAGCATTTTCTTTTGTTCCCAGTATTGTTCTTCTCTCTGAAACTACCGTGAAGCAAGAATCTTCTGTTTTCTTTTCTATTCTTTTCTATACTTTATAGCTTCTTGCTGTCTATCTAAATGCCATTCATAAATTAACACTGACCTCTAAATTTTCAACTAGTTGCACAGAATTTATTTAACCATAAGCCTCTTTTGTCTTAAACACAATTAATGTCATTTAACCCTGTGAAAATTACTCCCCTTGGTGTATCAGGTAAGAAAAAACAGAACAAGCTAAAAGCTCCTTCCTAAAATGTATATATCTTTCACTGCTGACTGCAACAGTAAAATTAAATATAGAAAATTCCCCTTCCTTTCTCATGAACCTTTCATACAACCCGCAACCCTGTTCTAAGGGAAACCAAAATTAAAAAGAAAAAAATACACATTTTGAATTCTTCGGATCTACTGTCCGAATGTCAGTTCACACATACACATTCTGAAAAATGAAAATTGATGGGTGACCTTTTTAAATGGTTTAATATCCCACATCTTCATAAACAAAGTATCTATAATCATCAATTGAAAAACATTATTACAGCCGTATATATACACCAAATTAACCTCCATCTCCTAATGACAAATATCTTCCCTGCCTGTAATTTTCAGCACAATAGAGATACTCGACAAAGTAGTCATCCAAAATTTTACATTAGAAAACTAGAAAATAAATCAATACAGTGTCTTTTTCAGTTGACACAAAAAGTTTTTTAAAATTACATTTTCCACATGCCTGAATAGACTGGAATTGCTTAAAGTAATTCAAAGTTTTAAAAAGGTTTACTATTCCCTATCACATACTTAAACTACAAAAAGCTCTTCTCATATGAAAGCAGATAAAGCATAAACTCATACTTCTGCTTCTGCACTGGCTTTCTCATTCAAAATTGAGATTTAGTGCAAGGAATCAGCATGCCATTTCACTGTGTAAGTAACAAGCTCCTAGAGCACCTAGACGCCTATAGGTACAGGCAATAATAAGCTCTATTTCCTGTTGTTCCCAGTGTAACTAATAATTTGCTGTGTAAACTCCAACAAATCACCTTGTATCTTGACATATCCTTCTGCAAAAGAGGTAAAATGTTCTACTGTATGTTCCCAGGTAAAGTATTCAGAAGGAGGCAAATCATTAAAGTTAATGGAAGTAGGAACAATCAGCAATTCAACAGATTGACTGATTCTTCTAAGCCCATTATTTTTTTATTAATTGTACATGGAAGCATCAGTGCACACAAGAAATGCAAACCCTTGTCGCAAACCCATCTGGGTGGTGTGACACTTAGACATATGACCATTATATGACTTATGCAGAAAGGATACTGCATAAAACATACTTTTGATTGTGATTTTAAGTGCAATTTCTCGTAGTCACAGCAAACTAACCAAAATAATTCCATTTCTCATTTTAAAATATGAAAAGTATTACCATAATATTGCTATATTATCAATTTTCTATACTTACTAAATGAAAACTAAAGTGAAACATGAAAATGACTACGCAAACCTATTTCAGAATTTGAGCTCCTTGTGAAAACAAATTCACGAAACTCAAAAAGCTTAATAAAAAGATCAAGCCATTGATACACCGAGAGTTCACCCCACTCCTGCGATTCAGATATATCACGTTTAAAAAAAGAGTTACCATTCCTCCTGGAGAGAGGACAGGTTTGTCAAAGTCAGAGAGTGCATACACGTTGCCAGGACTGTCTTAAGTGAAAACGTGACATCCCCTTCTGGCTAAGGATCACCAGTTCGACAGCGCTAAGCCAAGGTAAAAACAGTTTCGAATCAAGGCAGATGCAGCACTCTGCGCCCCAGCTGAGGGGATCGGAAACGCGCTTGTTAACCGCAGAAAGCACTCTTCCAGAAACGGGCTACGCCCGCGCCCCTCGCCCAGGGCTGCTGGCGGGAGGCACGTGGCAGTGCCAGCGCCAGCCGGCCCCGTTGCCGGGACCCGCAACCGTCCCACCGGCCGGCACGGCAGGAGGGTCCCGCACTCAACGTTCTCCCTGCCCGGGCTGCAGACGCCAGCCCGCGCCCTCCCGCTCCCCGTCGTCGCCTTCCTCCTCCTTTCTCTTTTTTTCCTGCCCCCCCGCCCCAAGAGACAGGACACAGTCTGGCGATTCAGGGACTCGCGTAGGCCAGGCTTCCTTCTGTGCAGCCCTTTGGGTAGGGCTGCTAATCCTTCTTATTAATTAACGAGATAATAGCAGTTAACCGGAAAGCAATATTAATGCTAACTATCTAGGAAACTTCCAACAGAAATTATTTAGTCTTTTTTGCTGACTTCCTGGTCACGAAGTCATGCAGCTGGAACTGCAGCAACATCTTGATGGTTTAAGAAGTTAAAAAACAAGAGTGCCTGAGCAGTATCGGACTAAGGATGTCTGCGTCTATTTTCTGCCCTCCTTCTTGGATAGTTTAAAAGATCCTCCCCTCCCTCAACTTCAGAGTTAGCAGCTGGGGATGCGGGCTCCCCCAATTATATCACTCTTACACAAGGACAAAAGAGAGCGTAAACAGTAACATGACTGATCTGAGAAATGTACTCCGAGAGGCACATGCTTTAAAAACACTTACAAATGTTTACCATTTACATGTACCCTTGCTTCAGTCCTTTAAACTCCCACAGCATTTCTCAACATCTACTATGCTTCATTCAGTATGTGCTGAAACACCTAACATCAAGTTTGCATTTTATTTATGCTGCAAAAAACAGCAGAGATGATGCAGGAATTAGCAGTTCTGCAGATGAGGCACATTGCTCTCGATATTTTATGTTTCAGAGAAAACAGCAATGCAATTTTTAATTTTTTTTTTAATTAGCCATTGTAAGAGTAAGTAAAACATCTATCAGAAAAAGGGATTTATATTATCTGGGTTCTGTTGCAGCAAACAAGTACTGCAGCTTTCATTCACTGATTGTCAAAAACTTTCCAATGTGCCCACTGCAATGCGGATGCCAACCAACGAATCAAAGGCATTCAGCAACTAGACAAAGAGGGTCTGATGCCAACCTCGGTGCCACTGGCAACCATTATTGGCATCAAGCACATTGTCTGCCTTTTTTTTCCCCTCTCCTGGCACTCGACAAACAAAATGGCGGTTCTTGTAGCAACGGGAACACAGCATAAGCGCTGCACTGAATCAAATACCATCAAATGATTTTATGGACTGAGATGCGTTTCATACCAAATGATAGACACTCCGTGATGCCTGACAGAAAAGGAAAAAGAAAAAAAAAAAAAAAAAAAGGGCAGTTTTGTCAATAGAAACAACGTTCATGCCATTTTCAAGGTTTGAGCTTTTTAAAAACTGGGGGGGGGGAGGGGGGGGCCAGGGTGGACCCGATACACACAACAAGCAGAGCCCCGTAGAAGCGTGTTATGATTAAGAATTATTTTTATGTTAAACATTGATCACAGTGTGTACTTGCCATTTTCTTCCTCCATTTCAGTCAAAGGAGCAGCATTGCAACCTATGTCAAGCCCCTTTTTCTTTTTTTTTTTTTTTTAAGTTCCTAAAGCACAAGTGGATAGTAGAAAGAGAATAGGGGAAAAAAAAAAGATGCTGAATTCTGAAGGAAATGAGCAAAAAGTAGAACCAGATGAAGTTGGTCAATGACACAACTTCATAGGTTGGTCCTTATTCCTTCTTTCAGGGCAGGCATGGAAGTAGAAGCTCTTTTTATTAAGAACTGAAAGGATTATTGACACTTCTAGATCTGGAAATTGTCAATATATTGTAACATTACTCTGCACTGCAATGCGGATGCCAACCAACAAATCACAGGCATCCTAGGCTAAACAAAGAAGGTCTGATGCCAATCCTGGTGCCACTGGCAACCATCACTGGCACTCGAACTATCCTTCCTCCTCTTTTTTCCCCTAATCTTCTTTTTTAAAGCAACAAAAAACCAAACTACTTGGCCCCTTTATTCATTTTATGTGCTAATTTCCTTCTTCATATTTCATTCAGGGATTTAATTGTTTCTATGTCTCCACTTAGTTTTTACATGATACTATTAGGCGGGTTTATATATTCTAAAAGAGAAATAAAAAGCAAAACAGCATGTGTATAATGCAGCATTTTGGTTGACTTCATGCTTATCTTTTGCAAAGCCTGGTGCCCTTAATCAAGTGCACTACAAAGTGCCACAATTAACCTGCTTTCAATGAGGACAGAGAATCAAAGTTTGACAAAACAGAAGAAAAATACAAGATAACTTAATATGACTTCTTCAAGAAGAGAGCCAACAGATGTTAACGAAAGATTTACTGTGAAGCAGCAAGACAGATACAAAATATATGCAGTTTACAGTAAACAAAAGGGTCTACTAAGGGTGACTTGGTACGTAGAAATTAGCCAGCTTCATCTTCCAGTATATTCTCAAAGTAGCATCGTGTAACTTTGAAAGTTATAATACTACAGCATGCTTATCTTACTCATTTCTGATTAGACAAGTGTTTTACATAAATTCACATTCTCAATCCATTTAAATCAATAAAATCAGCTGTGCCCTGCAATTCCTTCTCCCACTTCAAGTTACTGGCTTCCAACAACATAAAAGTGGACAATGTGTAAGATCACTCTGACCCCAGCTTCTTTGGCTCAAGAGCTACTTAAACTGTTTTGTCTCCCTTTGTAGTTTTGACTTTTAGAGACAGGTAAATCCATTAGAATTAATCAGTAAGGTCTGTCTTGCAGTATATGTATTCAAAATATAATTTTAATTTTTCTTCACAAAAGGAGTTTAAAGGTACAAATTATTTGTAATTAAGCTATTTTGTTTAACGCTATCAAATAAATCTTTCCTCCTGTGTTATTGGGGATCAGATTTGCCAGACTCTGCAGCTACTTAAAGTCGCTGCAAAATATCTAAGTGTTGTCTACTGCTGTGGAGAGAAAAATACAAAAAATACAAGCAGGGGAAAAAAACAAAACAAAACAATGAACCATATTTTTTCATTATGAATAATACAAAAAAATGAACCCTATTTATATGTTCACATAAACATAGTGCTCCACTTGCGTGAGTAAATGCTAAAAGATAAATTCACCGAAAACAAAAAGGTTGTGTTGTGTATCTGTTCTTTTAAAGAATAAGTACACACAAAATGAAGACATGCAATTTTACTTTTTTGTTACTAACAAAATCCATTCCATTTGTTTTTCAGTTAAATCCCGCAGTTATGTATCGGGCATCAGATAACAGCCTGCCATCTGCCCTTCTGCAGGCCATTTCTGCCTACTACCAGGCCAAGTTGTGAAATGGTCCACCATCTGCGGCCAGTCAAACTTTCCCTAGTTGAGATCTGCGACTAAAAAAAATGCTTTATTACTGCTGATCAGTCAGCAATACAAAGATGTCTAGAGGATGGTATAATCACCAGAAAGAACCAAA
Organism: Ciconia boyciana; assembly: GCF_034638445.1. Taxonomy (NCBI): domain Eukaryota; kingdom Metazoa; phylum Chordata; class Aves; order Ciconiiformes; family Ciconiidae; genus Ciconia; species Ciconia boyciana. Next base: position 52,092,238 of record NC_132937.1, read on the forward strand.
ATGTCCCCTCACGGAGAAAAAGCGTTTCAGAAGGCTTAGTATTGGAGAAAAAAAACCTTTATCTACTTACAGCCATGTACAATTTCGGGAAACCTGCCTATGAGTATTGTTATCTGAATATGCAGGATGACCAGCAGTTTTTTCCCTGATACATGATTATCAGAAGCCCTGTTTTTATTTTCATTCTGTCAAACTAAGTTTAAGAAGCTTTTCCGTAGTGTTCCTGCAATTTTCCACACTTCAATTATCTGCTAAATAAAATGAAGTATACGAGTGTGATTAGGAAAATATACACTTCATGGAAAATTCTCTCCAAATATTACAACCTGGATCTTTGTTTTAAGGCTCAGGTAGGTAAGATGAGCTAGTGATGTAAAATAGGAATAAAACATTAAGTACTGTATTCTGTAATTCTGACTACATATGGTATTTACAAAGCAGTAATTCTGTGCTAAAGTTTTTTCATGTTTTATTTTATAGATTTGAGAAAGTCTACAATTGCTCTTCAAAGTTATAGTAGGTTCATCAGTTTAAGCATGAATTCCTGTTTATTTGTAACTACAAAGACAATAACAGATATTTGTAGAATTTATTGTGATTGTGCAATTGCACATACCTGCATCTGTTACTAAACAGCACTGGGGGAACTGGGGGGGGGGGGGGAAACAAACCACTTGAAAAACAAGATGAATGTTTTCTGAAGGCACAACTGGAAAAACTACACAGTATATTGCTGCTTTTTGACAAAAAAAGAGGCAACTTCAGCGGAACTGAAGTACTACCTTGGTATGTCCCACTCTCTCTTGAAAGAGAACAAGGCACGTATGTCAAACATAAATGTCATTTACATAGGTCTGTAGGAATGTGTGTGTATGTAAGTATATACGTATACATGCTGATTTACATATGGATATGTACCCACATTACGTCTATAGACCACAGAACAATGTTTCACTGGAAGCCAGCCCATAGGGGAAACAGGGCTACTTGGAATCAGAGTTTGACATACTAACATAGAAACATGACAATCTGCTTCCTACCTTGCTCCTGCACGTAGTATGCCAAAAACAAATCAAGCTCCTTGACTGATACTGTTATGTGATGTGGCTGGACGCAAAGTGCTGGATTTGTGCAATGTGGGGATTTCATGAGCCGCTCTCCATCCGTACTTTCCAAGGGGATGCCTTTGAACAGGATCACCATGACTAGATCCAGACGCCAGACTTTGTCAGCCTGTCGCAGGCAGTCGATTCTCCTAATCTTACCCTTCTGGTCAGGATTGGACAATACACAGCATGGGTGCTTCTTCCCAGTCACCGTGAGCACAAAATCCTCCCGGAACTCTTGGCGAATATCTTTGCGAAGCTTGGCCAGGAGCCTGGATGCCCACTTCTGTTTAATTTCAGGCTTTTCGCTAAGCAGCTCATCCTTGACTGCTCTTTCCTCATCCTTTGACATTCGTTTCTCATGTTTTTTAAAGTACTTGCGTTTTCGAGCCTGAAGGTTGAACCAAGTATAGGCAATTGCACGGACATGTGGAAGAAGTGCCTCAATGAACGGGTGAAATTCATCCTGTGGAAAGAAGTGGAGGGAAAAAAAAGAAGAGAAGAAGAAAACTCAAAGTCAGTAAGTTCTCATAATCAAAGCAGTATCAAGAAAGGTTTCTGAAAATCTTAAAGTGAAATCCAAGACAAAGAGAATAAAGACTTTAAATTTACGCAAATTTCTGCATAACACCTTTTATGCAATTACTACCGCTGTCAGGCAGCAGACAAAAAGTACACAGAGAATCGCATTTTCCCCATATTTCACCCTTTGAAAGAACCATGTGAAGATTTTATTTTGTATGCCTCCCCTCACTTCATCCCGCAACACCGCAGAGACAACATCATTTAAAAGAGATGCTATCAAGATGTTCTGTTTCTAACATTTAAATATCTGAGTGAACGGCTAACATCAAGAAAAGTACCATTGCACAAAGAGGACACTATACGGTTTTAAAAAATCTGAGCAGAAACGTTCAGAAGGCTGAGGCGAATGCCACAGTTCATTTCTCTTCTCTGTGGCACAGAAACACAAAGCATATACATGCTCAGTGTAATGCCACACAGTTCCCGCTTTTGGAGCATGCTCTCAGCAAGAGACTGCTGGTGGCACAAAGAGCATGCGCCATTAAACTTGATCCATTTTCTTATCAAACGTCCAACATTCCAGCACTGAAACAGCACCATTCCAGTGGTGGTAACTAGAGAAACCAGTATACAGTAAGGGAAAGAGGGCAAAAGACACAGCGTGTCGTATACAAATCCTGAACAGAAGCTTCTGTACTTTCAGCTCTTCAGGCTTCCCTCCTACCACCCCCAAACTCTGTAAAATAAAAGTTTATGAAGTTGAGAACAAAAATTACATTTATGTTCTTCCGGGAGCTCCACTGTGGGTTTTGAAGCCCCACAGAGTCAGTTAATTTGTTAACTGATCACATGAGTGTGGCAATTATTCTAAACCCCTTAAAAATCAATCTGAGGTGTACAATGAAAAATGGCAACTTGGCACAAACTTTGCATTCTTTGTGTTTCTGCATGCTGTGGCAGAGTGACATTACGAGTGCACCACTGGTCAAATGCTGCTTTTGTGAAATCCATGCAATTTATTTACAGTTCCAAAATATCCCTTTCTGTCATCTGGCTTCACCTGCAAGTTCTTATCTTCTGCCTAGCAGCGATATGGATTGCATTAAGGAGGTAATGCTTAGTTGTCGTCTACAACTACATCCTATAGCAATTAAATTAATTCGTTTTGTCTGCTTAAAGTACCATCCTACACATCCATGTTAGTATCTAAATAGGCCTTTCCCAAAAACTAATGCCTCTTTTCCGTGAGCAAATCCGCTGTTTAAAACAGCACGATCTGCTTATCAAACATTACTGTATTTTGGTTTGGAAGGGAGACCTTAGGGGAGGTATCTTTCTTTCCTGTGTGCAGGCATATTTAGTTTTAAATACCATGCAGATTGCTCATCATACAGAGTGACATGGTGCAATCAAACTAAAACTGAACCTTTTTTATACAATTATATTCAAGAACACAATTAACAAACTAATATTTTAGCTACACTGCTAGACAGGGAATGAATTATGTTTAATCAATAGGCTGATTAACTCCATTAGGTAGAAATGATGAAAGTATAACTAATGGTCTCAATTATACAGAGTTCAGATTGCCATTGTAGAAGCTTCAGGCCAAGAATTTAGTATTTAAATCTTCACATTCCAAACAAACTTCAAAATTTCCTGAACGGTAAAAAACCCCACTAGATCTAGTTACCTGTCTTCCCTAACCGACCTCAAATCAAACAGAAAAAAACAGAAAAGTTGCGAGCAGTTTACCTATCACCATGTGACCTTCACAGAAAAAAAGAAAATGAAAAAAAAAAAAGAAAGAAAAAAGAGGAGAGAGACAATATAAGAAGATAATTCAGGACATAAACGATTGCATTACAATACGATGCTTGACGAAGAGTCACAAAGGCAATAATTAAACTGATTAGTAGTTTCCAGCAGAGATTTGAACAATTCTGATACTATACTGGCACATAAAACTAGGCCATGGAAAGAGTTAAACCACAATCTGTTCTTTGTGTGGGAAGGCAATACTGCTCTGAGTAACCACAGCCCATGATAAGACTTCCCTATCTTCATACGCTTTCTGATGCCATGCTTTTCTTCCCCTCAATTATAACTACTAAAGTTTATTTTTTCTTCTACATAAGTCATCCTAATCAAAGTATTCAAATAAAAGTTTAAAAGAAATTAAGCATAAAGACTGTGCAGTGTTAAATCCTTACAATTCATTGTAGACTGAATAAAACAGATTTACTACAGATTTTGAAAATTCTAACAGCTGAGGCTAAAGGTGGGGTGAAGGCAGGGGGCCAAAGAGCTTTGGGAGAAATGAATTTTTGCCCCAATACAATGATTTCCCCTACATCTAAACAGACTTCAGCATTTATAACTTAAAATGGCAATAAAATTAATGTGGAAATATCCTATGCTACTAGAATACTGCACATCTATTTTTCATTTTTAAGAAGAACATCACAAACTATTTTGGAATGGCTATGCCTTTAGGTAATGCACATAGTATTACCAATAATAACCTATAGCATTTTACATCTATGAAAATTTTATAGAGAAAAATTCCACTTTTTACATTCCAATCTGTAGTGGTTGAATGTTTCTTTTTCAAACAGTGAAAAGAAAAATAAATCTTTTTAAAACTGTATTCAGGCTTTTCTTTCATAATATCATTAAATCCTAACGATATAAATATATGTGAAAGAGTGTGAAGGAGAAAAACAGCAAAGAACATCCTGTTCTAAAGCAATATTATCAGATATCTTTGAGAGATTCATTGTCCATCTGGAGTCCTTTCAAATGAAACATTACTTGACAAGAAGAAGTGCCCATAAAAATGATCCTAAATGGAGATTTGCAATTAATCACACACATTCTCCACTAAACCTCCTAAAAAGCCATCTACAAAATTTGATTTTTTTCCCCCTTAATATTCATACAGGCAATATTGAAATATTTTTTTATGTGGCACTTACCCATGTGCCACAGTTGCTCTTGCAACAAAGTGATTTATGGAGGTAAGATTTCCAAATGTCGTATCAAATGGCTCAGGTGAACCATTATGCACTGGCAATTTAAATTAAAATGGAAGTTACTGTATAATATCTCTGTAGTTTGTAAATAAAGGAAAAAAATACCAGTCATCTAATGATGATAGATAGGACAGGTTTTCTTTTTGGAAAAGGTAAAGGGGAAATGCAGCGCCCTTCTATCCTCCACTTTTTTAAACTTTGTATCAATACATGCAAGTTTGAACTGAGGACCATACAATAAATACACCAGGCAGAAGTCTAGAAATTTTATACAGAAAACTTCATGTACTCAGTTTCCCTGCATGGATTTTCTCTGTGCCTAATGAAACAACATATTCTAGGAGGAAAAGAAAATGACAACATATTCTGAGTTTCCTGGACCACCATAACATAAAAATAAACCACGGCAAAAATATCACAAGAGTCCAAGCACTTAAAGGCATGCGGTAACTGCATCCTATCATGCCTCAGCAAGAGAGATAAATGCAGTTCACACTCATTCCAAAACAGGGGGAAAGAGGCACATGGGAAGGAGAGGAAAGAACCCCAAAAAAATTAAATTGCATTTGGTAAGTCTTTATTCTTCCTTGGAGTTATTTTCCACCCACCAAACTTTTATTGAGAGTGATGGGTAACATTCAAATTGCCAAGGTCTGTCTTAAAGCTGTACTTTGGATTTTAGACTTGTTTCTAAGAGGTGCTTCAGCGCTGTCTCGGCACAAACTGAACTACTGCTTTCGCAAGGAGCTCGGTCCAAACAGGTGTTCTGTGTTTAGAACTTTTACTAAAATATTTTCTTCTGAGTATACACTACCACAGTCAACGTGCATCGCAAGAACCCTAGAGACAGAGAACACAATAGAGAGAACAATTTTGGCAGTACTGCTTTAACTCAGTCATAACTCAAAATAAGATTAATCAATCTCTTGCTTTAAATAAATAAATAACACAAAGTATAAATTCTCATTGCCAGTGTAATCTTAATTTTTAATTTCTGGGGAGGAAATATTATTTTTAAAATGTCTTTATCATTCCAAATAGGTAGAGCAAGATTCCAAATTAAAATCAATTTGCTGAAACTGTGTTCCACGTAGGTATCACTAAATGGGAACTGTCTCTGCATGGCACATGATACAGCGTGACTGTAAAATATTATGGAGAAGTTATCAACGCACGAAAGCCAGGAATTGCTTTCTTGTATTTATGGCTGTAGAAGTACAATGTTGTGTTTTTGTATACACCTGAGTGCGGTATTTTAGTACAGATTTGTAAAGAATGAGGAAATCTATTACATCTGTGAGTCCAAAAAGCCAGCATGTGGAAAAAAAAAGTCATTAGAGCTGGAAGCAGCAAAATGAACTACCCACTTAATAGAGGTGGTAGTGAAAATTTGCATGTTTCCAATGTAAAAACCGCTTTCTTAAGTTGTACTCTCAGGTTTATACTCTGGTGCAGAGGTCTTATTGCCTGTCAATAATTTCACAGGATGGACAGCCCACACAGAATTAATTTTTACTAATTGCAGATTCCACCATAAGTAATTATTTCTATGTGTGTACCTGTAAGCATGTGCGTATCTGTTACACAAAACGCTTCCTACATGCATTCATTTCTCTGTTGAAGAAGAAATATCTCAACAGTACTCTTTTCCAGCTTTGCTCCACTGCAGCTCACGTTTACTTGCTGAAAATATCCATATCTAAGTCAATCACACTTAGATGCCAAACAAAATATAAACAATAAAAAATGTGTCAGCCAAAAAGCTACAGGACTGTATCCAATCACTGAATAAGCCTTATCATTGTTTCCATCTTCATTCACAATTTGTGAATACTTCAGTCCTTTTGAATTACAATGCTTTCTAATTGTGGAATAACTTAAATCATATTTATTTATTCGCCGTGCAACTGTAAGTGCATCGCTGGCCGCTTAACAACAGTACTGCAGGAGACGTTACTTTCGCACATTTTCTGCTTCTTGAGCTATTTGTTGCACCACTGTGGAAGCAAGCAGTTATCGCTTCATCAGTTTACATCACATCCTCCGAAGACAGACTTTCACAAAAGCTTCTGAAAACTACACCCTGCCTGTACAGACGGCGTGCACTCTCCGCAACGGGCGCGGGTGCCCCGGCGCTCGCTTCCCCTCGCCCTGCGCCCGGCAAGGACGCTCCGGGGGCAGCCGGGGAACTTCCCAAGCCGGCTCCCGAAGCCCCTCGGGTCTCAAAAGCTCCGTTTTGCCGCGGCGGGGGCCCCCGCCCAGGCCGCCCCCCGCGCCGCTCCGCGCCGCCGCCGCCCCCCGCCCGGCTCCGCGCCCCGCTCCGCCGGCCGCCGCCGCTTCGCCCCGCTCCCTCCCGCCGCCCCGGTGACAGCCGCCGCCGAGGCTGGAAAAGGGGCTGCGAGCGGGGCTGCGGGAAGCGGCCGGGTCTTCGCCCTGGCGCGGGAGGCGCGGGCGCCGGAGCGGCGCGGGAGGGGGAAGCGGCAGGGGGAAGCGGCAGGGCCCCGCACAGCCCGAGGAGAAAGTGCTGGGCGGCTTGGTCGCCCGCTCGCATCGCCCCCGTTGCTGGCAGGCGACGTATTATTCATTAAGCATGAGACGGGATTACTTCGCGCCGGCGAGCGCTCATTTTTTTTTGGTCAAAAGCAGCGCTTTTCCTTGCAAACCCTTTCATCAGACTCCGCGTAAACTGGCGAGCTGAAAAGAGAGCAAGTCGTTTGATTCCGATCAAATCAATACTTCTCAAACCTGCTTTTGAGCGTAATTATGCTCGTTTCCATTTCGTTAACCTTTGACTTCTTGTGCACCAACAATTAATAGTATTTGTCTAGGGGTGACACTTTGAATGGATCTCCCCAAAACAATGGCCTGGTACAGTTCCTTCTCTACTATTCCCTCCTGCGAGAGGAGTTTGGATCTGACAAGCACTTACAACTGCGCTTTAACCCGTTACAACTACTAGCAATGACTCATTAACAACTCACATACATATAAAAATTTAAAAAAAAAAAAACCACCACGTGAAAATAAATAAATTAATTAACAAATAAATTAAATAAAACGCGTCTATACCTGAGTGAGACAGATTGGAGAATACATCATGACTTCGCTTTGAGAACACGCTGCCCGGAGAGCCCCTAAGAAAAGCCTCAAAAAGGAATAATTTCATCTATTCATTTTACAGTCATCTGAGACTCAAGGAAGATGAAATCAATCAGGACGGGGCTCTGCCCTGGATCACCACAACTTCACAACAAACCCCAGTCCTCCTTAAATAGCCAAAGATTCAAGTTCACTCCGTGTGCTAGATTTCCCGGGGTGAAATCCAATCTACACTTTTAACCCTCTTGTAGTCGGCGGCGCAGGAGTCTTGCTTTTGCTGCTGCTGCTGCTGGTGGTTGTTTTGCAGATGAGGGGGGAAGGACTCGGGGGGGGGCGGGGTGGGCGGGAGGATTTTTTTGTTTGCCTTTTTTTTTAATCCCTTTTTTTTTTTTTTTTTTTTAAGAAGTTGTTGGTGGTGGGTTATTACGGCACTGTCACCACGCTCTCGAAAGTTCAAGGTTACAGCCCGGAGCGGAGCAGGAAAATCGCGGAGACTGACGGCAGGCGAAACTCCGCAGGGCAGCGACCGTCCCTGCGGGAGCGCGCCGCCGCGGGAGCGCGCGCCCCGGGCGGGCAGCGCGCGGCCTGCGGGCCCTGCCGGCGGCCTCTGCCCGCTGCCGCCGCCCGCTCGCCCGCCCTCGCTCTGCGGGCAGCGGCGAGAGACGGCCCTCCCCGCCCCGCCACAGGAACAGCGGTCTCCGGAAAACGCCAGGGAGAAGCCTCGCCCTCCGAGCCGGCTTGCTCCCGCCGAGCCCGTGCGCCTCCCCCCCGCAGAACTTGGGAGCCGAAAATTCGGCGGGCACTGCCGCCGGACCCCGCTCCGGCGCTCCCCCAAATGAGGCTTAAGTTTCTTTTCTGTAATTGTTTAATTACACAATCATCGCGCACACTCCTCCTCCTCCTGCAGACACATTCCTTCTCCACCAGACCCCCCTCCCCTGCCCTCCCTCTTTATTAATCACCACCCAACGCCGCAGAAGGAACCAGCACGTTTTGCAAACATCCCTCGCTTTCCCTCTCTTCTGGTGGGAGAAAGTTGCGGGGGGAGGCGGGCAGACGGCGGGGGGGGGGCTGCCATCTGCAGGAGGTTTCTTTTCCTTCCCCTCCTTTCGGGGTACGATTTTGCCAGCGCCAGCGGGGCTCAGACGCCCCCGCTCCCCCCTCGGCGGCCCCCGACCCGCCGCGGGGGGCACGGGGGCGGGCAGCCCCCTCCGCCGCCCCCCCGACGGGGGGGGCCCTGCCCGGCACCGCCGGTAACTGCGGTCTCCGCGCTCGCTGGCTGCTGCCGGGCGGCGGCGGGGGGGTCCCGGCTGCCGGGCAGCAGCAGGGCGCGGGGTCTGGTTTCGTTCCCCCGGGTGGAGAGCGGCTTTTAGCAGGGGAGCAGGAGAAGGCGGGGGGAAAGTAGCGAGCGAAACTTATGTCTGCTGCCGGGAGGAGGGCTGCGAGGCAGTGCACAGCTGGGGGGGGCCGCCGGTGTGCGACCCCCGCTAGCCCCAGCCCCAGCCCCGCCGCTGCCGGCTGCGGGACGGAGCGCCGGAGAGGCAGCGGCGCTGCCTGCCGGTGCCGGTGCGCAGCCCCCGGCAGCGTCCCGGAGGGACCGCTGACTTCCTCCTTGCCCGAAGTGAGAGTTTATTCGCGTCAGGCATTTCACAACGACACATCAAGGAAAGCAGGCAGGTTCAAGTCAACCATGAAATGGTCACTTTTTAACCCCGTCCTGTCCTCATTAGGGAAATGCTCAAACACAGCCCGTTTTCAAAGAGGGCTCTTAATGAGGGGAGCTTGCCAAGTCTACCAGCTGCAATTCCCATAAATTTACAACCCAAAAGAAGCAGGGGGATGGGCGAGGGAAGGAGAGAGCCGGTACGAGACAGGTAATGTCAAAGGAAACAGCAAGAGCCCAGTGCGTTAACCCTTGCAGAATCTGCGTCGCATCCCCACAGCTCGATTTCTGGCCGCACTTGCCCAGTTCCCTCAGATTTGCAGGGTTCAAGCAACAGCCACGGGTTTTCCCTTCTATAGACCACACTAGTAAGTGACAAGTTCAGAGCATACGCATAGGCAAGAAGGGATGAGGCAAACTCGGGGTTAACCACAACGAGCAAAATGTATTTTCATATCTGGTGTAGAATACCCCCCAAATCCTATCATCTTTTCCTTTACCCAGACACTGCAAAAAGCTGATAACGCCAGCTTTAAATACTGGAGTTTCCCTTTGAATAAATATTCAATTTAACTGGAGTTAATTTACCATAAAAGACATTCCCCTTGGCACAAATGCAGTGATGTCCTTGAACACACCTCTTTGAGCGCTTGAACTCTTACACAACAAGCCATTATTGCGGACCTGATTTAAAACCGTAATAACCCCCCTCCATCCCCCTTCTCCCTCGCACCCCTCCTCGAGGACCAGGGCAAGCCCCCAACACCACATCCGCAGGGCTGCCCCTGTGAGCTGCATAGATGTGAGAAGCCTTCCCTTTTCCAGGCAGGGCTTCCAGAAGGCCCCACTCCCTCCCAGGCCCTGGCCAAGGGACTGCTTTGCGCTGGAGACCTGTGCACTAAAAGCAAGAACGGCCTGGCAAGGTCCTGGGATCGAGGAGAGGCAAGCAGGAAAAAGCCAGTAGAGCAAGGTAGGGGCAGACACCCAGCTGGGCACTTTCTGCAGCCCTTGCTACTGCAAGGGGGTGTGGAGTCAGCATGAGACTGGGTTTGCATCCCCACAGGAGCTGGCTGAGGGTGGGTTTGCATCCCTACCCAGAGCGCACAAGGGGGGCTGAGCCCAGCCAGCCCTGTAGCATGTGCCGGTACCCCCCAGAAGAGCGCTGCTGGGGTTCACGGCAAAGCCAGACCCTCCCCAAGAGCCAGTCTGCTGGCCAGGATTGAGCAGGCCCCTCATGTGAAGGCACCCTGGGGGAAATGGAGCTGCCTGGCCAGCATGGCTCAAGTAGCATTTTGTCTACTGCATGACCTAGGAGGCAAGGCAGGCATGGTGCAGGTTGCCATGGGTTTGCCTCTAGTTTGACCCACAGGCTCCCAGTGCACCAGTGAAAGCAGGTTGAACTAGGCACCCAAGAGGCCTGTTCCGGCTCTGCTCCTCCTGGATAATATCAGCGGGAACCCGTACAGGAGGGACGCTTTGTTCTGGGAGAACCCTCCCCACACATACATGTGTGCATACACCTACACACCCCACACCCCCCACACGCACACACCCATCCCACCACCAGCCCCGGCTCCTTTCACAGGAAAGGAAGCAACAGATTCTTTCCAGAACAGCGAAAGAACTCCATTAAAATAATAAAAAAGAGCAACTCTCTACCACTTCCTTGCAGAGGTACGTCAATAGGTATGTGGGAACTGGGTTAGCCTGGAGAAACATGGTATTAACGCAGCAAGGACAGCAGCCGCAGTGGTTGGGCCCTGGCACGCAGGGAGACCTTGTCGGAAAGTGGTTCAATTGCTTTCAAGTCCTAGCTTGCATTAACTCCCCAGCCCCCTAAAAACCCTTCTCTCCCACCCTGCACACTTAAAAACCCTGCTACTGCTGCAAGTTCTCTACCCTTGAAGCTCCAGGCTGGGGGACAGTTGCTTTTTGTTCTCACTGCCAGAGCTATGCCGACCTCCACACTGTATCTGGAAGTTCAGTTATCATTTCAATGTGAGCAATTAAGAAAATAAAAGTCACCATCTGACCTTCTTGGTGAGAGACATCAGGAGCTGTTCTCCACGCCATGGGGCCGGGATGGCCTGAGAGATCCTGCCCTCAGGCAGGGTGTGACATGAGCACTGATAACACGCGCCTGGACACACGCACAGCTGGGCACACGCACCCAGGCGCTAGAAAACTTCATGCAACAAAAATCCACGTTCAAGAAGAAAAGGCACCTTTCACACCAGTAAGCGGCAAATACTGAAGCTGTGTGTGAATCACCCTCCCTGAGAGCGTGCATCCTCCAGAGAGGGGCTGCCCCCATGCCCCCCCCATGCCTCCCACCCACCTCCCACCCACCGGGATGGAGGGACATCCACCACCCACACTGCAGGATCTGAGTCAGCTCATCTCAGGAAAAAAACAGAAAGGCTTTTTGACACCATGGGCAGATGGGCTCGCTCCCCACCACCTGCCCTAGCTCCCCAGAGCAGTTTTCTGCCAGCGGTGCAGATACTGGTATGCCAGACTTGCACTGAAAGCCTGTTTTTCCCCTCTCTCCCTCACAGACAATGCTCACAAACTTTACCAGATGCTGCAAAGTGGCACTGCCCTTGGACTTCAGAGATAATAGCATTAAAAAGTGAACAGGCCAGTTAGGCCACCTATATCCTTCCTAAAGCAGAATTTCAGCTGATGCCCTTTGGCCAGACAACTGTTCAACTGTTTCAGGTTTTGGAGCGCAAGACTATTATTTTGCATCAAAAATCAAAGAGAAAGGTATTGCTAATGCTGAAGTGCGCAGCCTAAGATTCTCCAAAGATACAAGCGGGCAGTTTGGCCAACTATCTAAACATACACATACTGAACTTCTAAGAAATCAAATTTTCATGAAAATTCCAGTAGTCTCTTTGTGAAAATCAGAAACAATTCATTCTGGCACACGGCATTTCATCTAAAAGATTTGATATCTGAGAATAAGCTCCAAAACTTTTACTTAAGAGGCCTCTGTGATCCAAAATACAAGCTTTACAGTGTTTTCTGTATCCAGTTTAATAGCAATACTGTTATCTTCTTTTTCACCCTTTGTTAGAAAATGCCATTCACGCACATGTCCGTTAGAAATACAGTTACTTAGGTACGTACATAAATACTGAGCAGCACAAATACAGTATAGTTTATGTCAACCACGTGTAACAAATAACCTAAACCATATTATGTTATCATAGTGTTATCTAATGGCAATTCTGTCTCTATGTCCAGTCTTCCTGCCTTGCAAGACTTCTTGTACCGTCATATTGAACTACAAAGTAAAGTATCACATCTTTGGCATAATCAGAGCCGTGGTCAGTTTTCTTATGTACAGGAGTATTGTGTGCACATATAGATATATATATGTATATATAAACGTATGTATATGCAGAGCAAGTTGGGTAGAAAACATTTAGGGAACAAACATAACTAGCCAAATAAGCAAACTGAGAATACATTGGTTTATTGGGTCTCGATACATTTCATATACAGCCGAATTGTAAGGTATTTATGACTTAAAATGCAAACAGCAATCAGTAAAACTTCTAAGTCAGTGTAGTATCACACCTATAAATAATATGTATCATAATACTTACTAGCACTTTTGTTTCTGAGTGATCAGAAGAAACACATACTGTATATAAACTGTGTATATGTATGATCAGATAGAAAGTGTGCATATGTACAATCAAAAGTAAAGAAATACACTATTGACTCTATACAGAGACACACATACATCTGAAGGGTGTGCGCGCTTGAGCCCTGTCCACATTATGGTTTGATGGGGACTATAATACTTGAGCTTTCCACAGCTCCCAAACCAGCAAATGAAAACATCAAACCTCAAGTGTAAAGCTGTAAACCACAACGTCTTGGGTTACACAACTGTGCAGTTTTTGTCCTCGCTGCAGGTCACATTCTCAGCCTTACAAAGGCATGAAACCCTCCTACCCCACTAGAGTAAATTCTTTAAAAATTCACATTTGCTGATCTTAAATGACCTGGACATAAACAGCAGCAACAACAGCAACAATAAAATAAAATTTTGGCAACATCTTTTCTGACAGTTTATATCACTTGCCAGATTTTGAGAATATTGGGGGAGGGGGGTGGGGGGGATGTCTAGAAGCTGGATTTAAATGTCTGCTTTATAAGGAATTATAAAAGTGCCTTTTTTTTAGTGATTCAAAGTTAAAATGGTAAGCGTTGCAGCTCAAAACCGCTTCAGAGAACGTTACGAGTTAATCTTGTGTGTTTTGGCCAGCTACTGTACTTTAAAAAAAAAAAAAAAGTTGGAGATCTCGCCTGTCCCGTCTCAAGTTCAATGGCAGCGCTTTCCAGCAGCGGGAGGAGAAGATGGCCATGTTCGCAGCCCTAATAATAATTCAGATCACGCCACATCGGCATCTTGTGTCAGAGCCGAAACTGGCTTCCCCGCCCCCTTCAACCTGAGAGCTGCCAAGTCCTCACACACTCCGCATTCAACCACAACTTAATGGATGGGATATTGTGCATTAAAATGTGGCCCAGACACACAGGCGAAGAGAGGACAAGAGGGAAAGCAGACAGACACACACACACACATACACACAGACACGCAAGAGAAAGGAATGAATTAAAATACACACACAGGTCCCACAACAAAACGGCAGTGAAAAAAGGCAAAAAAAAAAAAGGAACAAAAAGAAACCCTCTAAAGTAACTTTAAAAAACAAGCCAGAAATGCCACCCGAACACTGCATCCTGCAATATAGCGTGAAAGAGACCAGCTCAAGCCTCCAGACAGTTTATCGAGCAGACCATACACAACAGCAATGCCATTTCCTCAACATTATACATTAACACTGCAGTCCAACAACTACGAAAACCACCAAGACAGCCAGAGAGAAAATATATCAAAACGTCAGTAAAGAAGCAATCTCTACCGCAACAAGAAAGAGGGAAAAAGAACTGTCTGCGAGGTACAAATAAAGTAGCATTTGCATTAATCCTTTCCAGCATTTAACTGATAGTTGCCTGCCAGAGAAGAAGGGGGAGGGGGGGGAAAGTTGAAGCAGGAAATGTGCCAAGTTCAGCACTTTTGGACGCAAACTCCCATCAACGGATTCCTGGCATAAAAGTGTGACCCATATACAAAAGCTGCCAAAAAAGCAAAATATAAACAATCCACCACTTGTATCTCATCCTGTAAAGCAGAAGTGATATCAGCATTTAAGAAGAGGGTATAATATCCACTTTGAAACCACAGAGACACAATCTCAGCCTGGAGGAATTACAAAACAAGAGTCAAGTAAGTTGAAAAAAAAAAAAAGTATATAAAAATCATTATAAGCACCACGTACCATTGCAGTGTATTGCATTAAATAAATGAGATCTTGAAATCTGTAACACACACCACCGGGCTGTTGGCTTCACATTTTCCAGGAAACAAATCTATTATTTTCTCAAGGACTCGGTGCGTTGGGGTCTTTTGTTGTTAATTTTTTTATTTCCAGAAGTGGCCTTCTGCCTTTTGCTTCGGGTGGGGTGTTTGGTTTTTGTTTGTTTTTGTTGTTTTGGGTTGGGTTTTTTTGGGGGGAGGGGGGAGAAGCAGTATTATTTGCTCAGACTGGCTGTTGGCTTTGGTTTTATTTTGGTTTTGCTGCCGGCTTTTAGCTTGACACCCAACGGGATGAAAATTCTTGGCCGGAGCGAGGGAAAAGGCGGTAAAGCCACAGCCTGCGGGCAGCCCCCCGCCCCCCCCTCCTCCTCCTTCTCAGTCTTCCTTCCTCTTTTCAGACGGCAGGCTGGAGAGCACGTTTCGGTGGCGGCTGACTTGAACGCGGTCCAAGATAAATCTTTTACACTGTTTTACACTTTTATGTGTATATACACACATACATGTAATATATATAGAGAGAGAAGTATATGTTACGGCTGGGCTGCCTCTGCGCGTCGCTGCACGCATTCCCCCGCAGACACTCCCCCCCTCCCCCCGGGCACTGGGCGGTGCGGGCGACCGGCGGCGCGCCGGGCCTCCCTCCCGCCTCGGCGACGGGCTCCTGTCGGCGACGGGCTCCTGTCGGCGACTGGCGGCCGCCGCGGCCGGCCCCCGGCGCGGGAAGCGCAGCTCGCCGCTTCCGCCTGGCGGCGGCCGCACGCAGGGGGGCCGCCGCCGCGCTCATTTGCATGTCGGGGGGCGACAGCCAATGGGGGGCGCGGGGCGGGGCAGGCAGGCCGCGGCGGGGCGCCCGGCAGCGGCGCCCCGGGGCCGGCGGGCGGGGCGGGGCGGGGCAGGGCGGGCCCGGGGAGGCGGGGCCGCGGGCGGTGGCCTGCCGGCGGGCCGGGCGGCCGCGGCCGGCGTCGCCCCGGAGGTGGGCCGGGCCGGGCCGGGGCGGGGCGGGGCGCGGTGCCCCGTGGGGCGGCAGCGGGCGGCGGGTCGCGGGTTACCCGCAGGCCGCCTCCGGAGCGTTGCCGGCGAGGGAGAGGCTGCCGCGGGCGCGGGTGAGCACGCGCGGGGGGGTAGGCCCGCCGCTTGCTCCGTGTGGGCCTCTTGCTGCGGGCCTTCCTGCCGAGTCCCCCGACCCCCGCGGGAGCACGAAGGGTGTAAGAGCAGTCCTGCCGGCCGGGGCGAGCACCGTGCCCTGAGCGGGGCGATGAACGTAGGCTGGGAGAGCGGGAGCGTGAAACCGCTTGCAGTCGCCTTTTGAAAGTTAAATAAATTCCAAAACATTTTCGTGTAGCCCTCGCAGGCCGCGCTGGACGAGTACGTTTCTTCACACGTGTTTATAAAAGGCTTCTGCAGGCAGGTTATGTGATTCCGTGGCTTCAGGTGCCTTTTAGAAACCGTAGCATCAAACTACTCCCTCCCTGCAGGATTAACTTCGCTCCGGAGGAATTGTTCTCTAGCCCAAACCTGACGGCAGCAAGGCACCTCGCAGAGGAAGGACTTCACATCTAAAACTTCCTACAGAGTTGAGGCACTTACAATGAAACAAGTAAAACTGCGTGAGGCGAAAGTGTGTGAAGAGTTTTAATCGGTCAGATAACAAATACATTCCTTCCTGTTAAAAATTGTTTGCCGAGTACAAACTCTAAAGAATCTTCATAATTGCTTGGAGACCACTGCTGGGAACATGGGGGCCTCTCAGGAAGTCAGTTTTCTTTTGTTTGATTCAAGAAAAACATTCTAAGCTGCTAAAAATACATTCTACTCTTAAAATGAAGCACGAATTGCCACAAAATAGGAAAAAAATAAGAAAAACAAGCTTTCAGACTTAAGAACCATCACTGTGGAGGTTTTTTGGCTTTATTTTTCTGATTATTTTACGAAGAAGTCAAACCTAGAAAAATTAAATTACAAATTTGTTCAGTGAATGGGGGAAATGACTGTTCGTGCTGTATGTGGCACAGATTTTGTAAAACTTTATGACAGCCAGTCAGTCGAGTGGAGAGCAGACCTTTCTCCGTGCCAGAGGGAACCTGTGGGTGTTGATTTTTAAAATTTTTTTTTTCTTTGTTAATAGAATTCAACCTTTTAGTCAGAAAGTCACAGACAATTAACGATTTGCGCTGGTCATCAATACTTAACAGAGTTTATTACAAGAACTTTGGCAATATTTCATGATAGATTTCCAGGGTTTTTGTTGCTCCTTAGGTTTAATTTTGGTGCTGCTGTTGTGATGCTGACAAAGGTTCAAGCTGTAGTAGACAGGCCCATTAGTCTCGGCAGCTTTCTTTTTTGTTGTTTATTTGTTTTTGTTGGGCCTGTATAGTTACTAAGCCTAACTCTGCAAGTGATTTAGCAAACAATCAGGAACTTTTTATATTCTATCAAATGAGAGAAATAATGGCATCAGGGAAAGCAATGGATATTGTAGTCTTGTAGAAAGAAAAATTGTGTTACCCAATTTTAGTTAGTTAGTTTAGTAGTTAGTTTAGTTTAAACCTAGATTGGTTGTCATAGGCAACTTCCTTGAACATATTTTTAAGTTAAAAAATTGTGTTATGTATCATTTCCATTGCCTTTGATTTCTCAATTGTATAGCACTAGCATGTCTTGATGGCTTTCTTTTCCATAAATATAATCAAAGGCTCGTATATTTTGTAACAGCCTGACCTTAAGTTCTCTTGATTCTGGATTTTTTTGGTCTTCTGAGGTTATATATCTGTATACGTGATACTTTTTAATGTTCATAATGGATGAAACATGAAAAAACTGTAAATAGTTTTCCTCCGTGGATAATTGTCATGTACGCAATTACCTATCCGGATATGAGTAGATAACAATCTGAAGGGACATGGACTCACTTGCAGAATTTCCACTAAAACAAGTAACAATCAAAGAATTATTTGACATCTTTATAACAGAATTTGTAAGAAAGATCAAATTTTTCAAATTTTCAAAGATCAAAGCTGCTTATATAATTTGCTTTATTAAAATATCTGTATTTTCAAGGCTTCCTTGCTAATCAACAGGACAAGAAAATAAAATGAGTGAAAGAGGATCTGGCATATCAGTGGCTCAAGGGTAAAGTCTGTGAGTAGTGCAGTCACAGAATGAACCGGGTAAACAAGGATCACATTAAGCGACAGTGCGGTAAGCAGAGGCTGCAGCCATCCTCATGCATAACAGGACGGCTGAGAAAACCAGGTAGCTTTGGCTAAATACATCATTTTGCACGTGTAAAAAACTGCTCTCACCCCAACAGCTTTTAAGTAGGAGCTTCACATTTTTCAGGGAAGGGCTTACTCTAGCTAAAAAGGTGCCGCTTGCTATTCCTGCAACAACCCATTCAGGTTCATCTGAGCGACGCGCCATGGAAAAATCCACGCTTTGCACGTGTGCATGACACTTGCTCGTGCTTTCTGAAAGTTCATACTTCTGCCGTGCTGCTCTTCATGGGCTCCCAGCCCTGCCGAGCCTCCTGCATAGTTTCCTAGCAACTGGGCAGAGTCATAACTCTCAGCTTGGCACCGGCGAAATGGTTTCTTCTGCTGCTTCCCCCAGGCAAGTACTCTGCGGTCTAGGGTAAAACGCGCTGGGCAAAGAGATGGCGAGTGCTGGTCAGCAGGCTTACAGAGGCTGGTGTTAGTAATTCCCTGTACTGCCAAGCAAAGCCTGGAGTTCCCACTCGCTGCAGCGGGGACAAGTGCCATCGTTCCCAGCCCTGCTCTGGCATATTAAGTAAGGGAGAATTCAAGATTTCGTAAAATTATTTCTAAAAGCCTGAGGCCTCAGCAAGCAGTAGCAAAGTTGTTACCCACTACAGCAGACCAGCTTTTTCACTTTGGATAATACAGCTACACAGGAGAGGAAATACAGCATATACAAGTCAGCAGCAAGTCTCCCTTTCCTTGTCCGGGAAAGCAGCTGCAGAACCCTGATGCACAGCATCTATTTCTGTCTAGTTAATAGTCTCATACTATGTACTTTCATTTGTTTAATCCTGCTCTTCGATTAAAATATGTTGGAAGCACTATCACAACATCCCCACTCAACCACATCATCACCAGAATAAATTAAAAGAAGATTAGGAGATTACAGAGTGAAGCACTAAAAAGGTAGAAAATTTCCTATACATTCCATACAACAGACTGCCTTCAGTTTTTCAACTATCCTTAATAATATGACAAAGTAGAATTTCTTCCCCCAGACCCTTGCCTCTCTCGATACATAGGGTTGCTGAGGAACTGTAACATCATTGTTTTTAATAGGAAAAAAAAAGCTGAGGCTTAATGGTACCATTTAAATGGCATACAGAGCCTTTTGAGTTCACACCTCGTTAAGGTGAACAGGAAGGGAAGGGGTGCACATCTTTGTTGTTACTTTTGCCTTGCAGCATTTTCAGCCAAGCTACGTGAAGAGACCAGCAGCACATTAACTGACTTTGTAGCAGCTGTATTTTTGTAGCAGGTTTTTTTTTTTTTTGAGTTTAGAAATTGCAGAACATTGTGAAATGGAGCCAGGGCAGGCCCTTAGAGGACAATTATTTTGGTTTCCTATTTTTTGCAAACCAATCTACCAGATCCAAGTCTCCTTCCTGCTCCAGTTAGGGGGTCTCTTTCCACTGACCTTTGCATACCCCACTGTTTCTGAGATGTGACCTATAGCATCCACACTGACTTGGCAGAATATTTCTTGCTCTGGACGCAAGCATGCTTACCTGAGCTGACCAAACCCATATGTGAATGCGCACCTGAAAAGCTGCACGTGGCCCGTACTCCTGTAACAGACTAACTACAATTACAATGCAATTACATAGGTGATCAGATTTGGTCCTAGGATAGGTTTGGCATAGAATTTCTGAGCGTGTCTTCCAAGGCTGTTAGCACTTATGAGCTTGAGAGCATGTTTCATAATGGTCAGAGGAAGAACTTCTCTGTCCCTCCCAAGCTCCTGTGGAAAAGTGCTTTTAGCCTGCTAACCCAGCTTCTCACTTTCATTTCTGTCCTTTCCTGTTACCTCAGCCTGGATCTGGATCAACCACTCATGAATGTGGTTTTAATGTTCTTGTAGCAGGATGCAGGAGAGATTAGGGAAGGCGGCAAAGGTTATTTTCATGAGAACATCTCGCTTTTACACTGGGATCTCCAGGAAAAAAAATGAAGGAGAGCTTATTTCTGCTGATGGGTTGCTGATGTGACAAGTCTGGCAGACACCTATTGCATGCCGCAGTCGCTATAGGCTCTCTGTAGGCACACCAGCATGACAGCTTGTGCAAAAGAAAGCTATCCTCTCGGCGTGTAGTCTTGGGACATTCAGCATTTCTGCATGTAAAAGAAATACGAGTGAAAACGAAATATGCATGAGGCTTGACCACATGCTTTTCCTGTCCCCCATCTCCAGGATCCGCCCATGAGGGCAGACGTTTTTGTCCACAGCGGATGATTTTGCCACCTGGTGGCTTTTTTGTCCAGACTTCTACAGGTCTGTGTCACTGTGGTGTCAGCAAGACAGCTGAAGATCTTACGGTAGCAAAGATTTTTCGCATGATTGATGATCTTGTTCCTATTGCTAATGTGCTTAAAATAATAGCTAAGGTTTGAGAGAATGGGCTTCACGAACTGCTCTGCAGCCGGTGTTAACACTGTGGATACTGCACTTTATCCATCAGAGAGAAAACCTAGCTATCTCAGCCTGAAAGACAACACAGGCTTCTGCCACCCACAGCACAGAAAGATGACCAGCATGATGCTGTCCCAGGGATGACATTTACCAGTTTGAACAGCAGCGATCTTACTCCCTCCCAAGAGCATGGGTGTTGGCAGGACATGTGTGTTATTTCAAGAAACACCTCTTGCCCTCTTCATGCTGGTATTGCTGCAACCAGCAGAAGACTGTCAGCTGGAGGAGAGTGGTAAAGTGTAAACTCAGGAGACTAAAGAAAAGGCAGCCCTCCTTACCAAATCACTTCTGGATAAAAGTGTGAGCAGTGTCATTTCTGCTCCTGCCTTCTGCAGTATCCTGCACAATATCTCCAAGGAAAAGGACTTCCAAGGCTCGCCACCAATTTTCAAGGCACAGTAGACCTGAGACGGGTGGTTAGAAAGTGTGCTCATCATCAGTGGGGCAGGGCCCAGTAAGCTGGGAAAGAACTTAAGGAGAGCACTGTCTGCACTCACCCTTGCATTGCTTGTAATGTGCAAGGGAAAATGTCGTGCTATGGAAATAAAGTGGGACACTCCTCCAGCACCCATGGATATGTTTTCCATTGCTTTTTTGACAATTGGGAAACTGAATATGTTAGAGTCCTTCTGACTTCTTCTCTTTTGAACATTCACGTGCCTGAGAATACCTGTGAAGATTGTCTAATCAATTTATTAAACAATTCAAAAAATATTAAAATAAAATAAAAATATTATGAATAATGTGTTATTTAAGCATTTTTATAACTGTTACAGGCACTCCAACTGCTTATAATAACAATTTTTAAAGATGCAGATTTGCTATGCCAGTAAGTGCTGATGGTACAGTCACACTGATGGTCGAGAAGGATTTCTGAAGGGTACTATTTCCCTTTGACCACATGCCAATGTGCCGTGTGGGGACAGAGTGAATGGGGAGGAGTGCGTACTTCCAGTCCTGGAATAACTGAAAATCTTACACTCTCTGGAGACTGCACTGGCTGCACAAGAAGACAGCATGCAGGAGAGGGCACCGATAAAATACTGGAGGTGGTTATGCTTCAGGAGTGGGAACCCTTGCCTTGGAAACCATGGTAATGACCAGCCACTTAGCTCCTTTCTCTCTTCTGCCTTGCTGCATGCTCTTCCAGTCCTGATCAGAGCGCTGTATCCCAGCTTTTCTAAAGAGAGGTCTGTTTACCTTCCTCCTTTTCCATAGCTTGCTTGTTTTTTGTAGTCATTGCTCTTCCTCACTTGACTGGCTTAAATGTTCATCCAGCTTCTGTCCAGAGTTGATGTGTACTTCATGCATCTATGAGCCCTTTTATTGTACTCTGTTGATTCTGCTTTGCTTATTGACCCAGTCTAGAAGGAGGAAAGTTCTTCCAGGAAAAATGAAGAGCATATAATTTGTTCTCTAAAGAAACAAAAGAATTGCGCCTTTATATTCTATTACATGGCAAGACCACAGAGTTCTCCCTTTATCCATGCATTTTGGCCCATACGTCATCTGCTAGCAACCAGGTTCCCAGCTCATGGGTGCATTATGGGAGGGATCTCAGATTAGTTTCTTACCTGACTGGAAAGAGAAGTCAGGGAAAATGGACTGAGGGGTCATTCCAGGATGTTAGTAAGGAGAGATTACTGGTAAGAAGACAAGTAACTTTCTCAGGTGTAAAAAACTCCACCTGTCACTGCATGAGCCGCTGAGTGAAGAGCATAGCATGGTAGCAAGAGGGCTGGTGAGCTACGGGAAGTTTGTTCTGGCCAAGAAGCCTACTGAGTGTTGATATTTTAAACTTCAAATGCTAAATGCAAATACTAGCATCCTGAGTAGGGGACGGGGAGAATTTAAGCAGCCATTGACAGGAGGCTAAGGTAAAGTTTTGCAGAGACTGTCAAATTTATTCTCTCCTTCTTTCCCAGGATGTGAGTTTGTGAATGGACAAGGAAGCCAAATTCCACAGCCTTGGGTGGAGATTTTTACTACATGCAAACATGGGTGATCTACAGTCTGGATGTGGAGACAATGTTTTAGGAGTATCGCTCTACACTGCTATAGTGGTGTGAATGTTACAGGGAGCACTGTCTGGAGAAACAAGAAGCTGGAGTAGCTAACCCAAAAGTCACAGTTTCCTTTAAAAAAATAAAATCTTTAGGTCAAAAGTAGATATTTGAGGCAGTCATAGGGACCCTTCAAGCTCACCATAGTCACAGCTGTACAGGTGCACAGCGAAGTGTGTTTTTGCCATATTTTGCTGCAATTGCAGTTCTTCACTGGATTTATAATGGCACACCCTGAAATCACAGCAGGCTTTCTCATCTCCATCTCTGAATGTGCTTTACTGTCAGTGTTGATTTTCCGTGCACCTACCAAAATTAAACTGTAAACCATGATCACATCAGGGTGTAACCAAACCCTTTGACGAGCCGGGTGTTGGCAAGAGCTGGTTAACCTCAGCAGCATGTCCAAGGTGAGACAAGCATGTAAAAATAGAATGAGCTGCATGACAGGAGAGTTACATGTGTATAAGCCACAGGAGACCACAGGTAATTTGTGTTGTGTAGAAGTAAGCCACGAGAAGGAAGAAGAGTGGAACAGTACGGGCCCAGGGAACTGCAGTACGGCACTGAGGAGCTACCAAAACCTGCCACAAGGGTTTTGGACTTCAGCAGCAGCCGGTCCATACAGTGAGTCTCTGAGAGACCATTTTAAAAAGAAACCCATATCCTGCCCGTACCAGCAGCTGGACAAGCAATCCTGGCTCTCAAGGACATGTAAGTTCAGAGCAAAAAATTTTATTTGGAACTGTTTAAGCTAAAATCTAAGTCTTGCTTCGTACTTTAAACATATAGTGAATTTTCTGAAAGGCTGGGTTTTGTGTTCAGAGGAAGACTTCCTGGCACGTTAATAGTTTTTACTAGACACAGGAAATTTGAGTTCCAAAGGCGACATTTTCAGAACGCTTTGAACATATGGAAAACAAAGTTATAATGGAACTTCTCTGTAGCTTAATCATACCCCGTAGTTCTTTGAATACTCTGAATATAGAGACGTATGCACTCAAGTTAATAAGGTAAGACTATTAATCTTTCTGTTAACCAGCTGAACTGATTAATGAAGTAATACATTTTGCAGTACAGTGTGCATTAATGCAAGCGATGGAGCAGGACAGCACTCAGTTCTTGAGTAGAAGAAGTAGAGAAGTCAGAGGAAGATGTCCTCCCAGTCCACCCAGATGGACTGCCAGCAGCAGGAGGTCAGTCTAGGCCAAGAGCAGCTCTGTCTGACTAGGATGAGCAAAGGCAGGCTTTGTCACAAGAGTGGTACTGATTGCTAACGCGAAACCACAGCAAAGCAAGTTCCACCTCTTTCTTCATCATCCTCCCAGCAGCCACCCCATCATCTCTATCATTAGCCCTCCCTGTCTTCCTTCTGCTTCTCACTGAGCCAAAGAAAGGAAAATACGTTGGAAGCAGGAGGAGCTGAAGCAGCAGGAAGGCGTGTAAAGGGCATGGGGAAAGCTCTATCGGACTTTATAGTGTGTGAAGGAAAGTAATACATGAGCCTCTCCAAAGAAGGTGGCAAAATTAACTTACAGCCTGTGAGTAGACTACTCATTTTTCAGTAAAGAATGTATTTTACATAAATGCATATATTCATGCTCTCTGTATAGAGGTGGAAACATAGGTTGGTAGATTAGAGGAAAAAACATAATCAAGCAGTGCTTTCCCATACAAAGTTATGTGGTGTTGTCTTCTGCACCAGTGAAAGGAGTTTCTTTTTCCCTAATGGATTTACTTTCCCTCCCTAAACCACATCCTCTCGTGTTTTCTGTGAAGTTTTGACAGATAAAGTTTTCTGGGAAAGCATGGGCTTCTTTGTTTCTGGTATGCATTTTGCCTACAACTTGCGTGGCCTCAATTCAGGAATAGGATTTATTTCAAGATCTTTTTTCATTACTACTCCATTTTTAAGGCCGAGCTGTGGTTGTGGAATGGACAACACCAGAATTCAGGCTCCACCTGCATCAGCAAAGCTGCAGTGCATCCTAACACCTCTCCCTGAAGGCAGGGTGAAGACTAAAGCCAGGTCACACCAGCAGGACCCAGCATCATCCCTGAGCCAGCGGTGCCCGTGCAGAGAGGTCTATCCTACCTACATTGCAGTCCAGACCAGGGTGGTCCCAAGTCCATCCCCAGCAGCCGCCCCGGGGCTTGGGGCAGGTGGCTGCCCCATGGTGTGGACCAGAGGGGTGGCCACCCTCTTTTAACCCGGGGGGGCCAGGGCCAGCAGCTGCAGTGGGGAAGGCCCCACAGCAGCCAGCATGGGGCCGCACTGCCATGCCGCCTCCTCTCGCCCCACACCTGCCACCCCACAGCAAGCAGGCGGAGGTGCCACGGCCGGAGGGGAGGCGACCACAGAACAGCATGGTGGGGCAGACACGTGGCACCCGTGGGCTCCTCTCATTCCCCTGCCGGGAGCGCTCGCTCGGCATCTTTTTTTCTTTCTTTCTTTTTTCTCTGTTTGTTTTAATTTTATTGTATTTCATATGCTGTGGGAGGGAGCCGCGGCCAAAAATAACGTTGCCAAGCCGAGGGGATTGGCACACACTGCCTGGAGTCTGCAGCAGCAGCAGCGGAGGCTTTAAATAGACCGAGCCCTGGCTGCAGGCTGCTCCTGGAGGGCTGGCAGCCGCGACCCAGCGAGGGGGGATGCCGGCTGAGGGTGCAGGATGAGCTGCACCTCGCTGCCCCCATGCCCACGCCCGTGGGGTGTCTCACCCCCATCTGTGTGCAGCTCCCCGGCTGCAACCAGCTCCCTGCTCGCCCCCGGGGCAGGCTGACGGGCTGCAACGGCTGGCAATGCGATCCATCCCCTGGAAATAACTCTGCAGTTACTAGAAATCTGTCATCAATAAAGCTGTGGTGGCCTGGTGGCAGCACATGTGCGTGTGTGGGGAAGCCTCCGCTCCAAGTGTTACACATGTGGAATGCCAAGTGTGGTGAGAGCTAGCCCAGGGAGGCATTATTGGCGATGGCTCCGCAGCCCCGCTGCCCCGAAAACGGCACGGTGCTGTTATTTCATCAGGCGCTGACCACCGGTGACTTTTCCAAGGTAAAGCAGATAGATAGATACATGATTTCTCTCTCCTCAGCCTTTCTCCAACCCAAAAACAATCCCCGTGGACAACTCTCACCACCCCTAAGTAAACAATAACCTCGAAGCCTGGCAAGCCGAGTCAACCCTTCCTCCTTGGGTGACAGCGGCGTTGGGGCAGGGTGACGAGCCGGAACCTCCAGCCCCCCGTGCTGTAGCAGCGCACGATAAAGCTGCCTCCTGCAGCTGTGCGAGATGTAGGAGGGTCCCAAAAACAGCTCCTCTGAAGCCTGCAGCCTGCAGAGCTCTCCAGTGGGGGAGTATCTGCCTCTGCCTAGTGCTTGGCGTGCAAAGCAGGCAGCAACTCCTGCACGGCTTCAGCGCTGAGCTGCCGTCTGTTTGTTCCTTCTGATTAACTCCTTCCGCCTCTCCGCCCGTATTCCCTCAGCCCCCTCCACTTCTGCTTGCCGCAGCCGCCGACCACGCCGCCCTCCCGGGGGTGCGGGCCCCCCTGCCCTCCAGCCGCGGCGGCAGGCGCGGCCCCCGCCCGCCCCGGCCGCCTCCCCCGCGCTGCGCTCTGCGGCCTCCACTCGCCTCCGCCCGGCACCCCCGCCCGCAGAGCGGCTTGGCTTGCCCCTCCGGCGCCTTCACAGTCTGCCTGCGCACTGGAAGCCCCTTTCTCCGCTTGCTAGCTCCGTTTCCTAACTGCCAGCAGCCCCCATCTCCCAAAGAGGCGACCTCCAAAAACGGGTCGGTTTCTCCCTGTTTCAGCCGGTGTACGCACATTTCCTTGACTGTTGTTGTTATTCTGAGCACAGTACAACTGGGCATTGCTCGGTCCTAAGCAAGAGCGGTACTTTCAGTCTGATACCAATTGCTTATGTAGGATGAAGAAGGAAGCAGTTAACATGAATATATACTTAGGATACAGGAGACATATGTTGGCCATTTCCTCTCCGACACCCCTGTGTTACTTTTACGGCGGACCGCAGCCCCGCTTGCCAGTGTCCCGAAGGACAGATACTCTTTCGAGGACGATGACACAGAACAGGTAGGGGGGCCGCTGCCCCTCCTTTAAAGCGCCGACTGTTTGTTTTTCTCTCCCTCGCCGATGGTCACACAAACCACAGAGAGAACAAGGAAATGTTCAGCCCCTTAGGTTTCACCAGCTGCCAAAACCCCCCAAACCAAAACACAAAGACCCACCCTCCACTAGCAGCTTCAGCCGCCTTCGGAAAGTTTCCACTCGCGATAGCAGCTGCTAAGTTGGATGACCGATCGGCCGGTATTTTCCCCTACAGTTCACGTATTTAAGCCCGAAATGATGAGTGCGCCGAACCTCCTGCCACCGCCGCCCTGCCCCCAAAAACAGCCCACCCAAACAACCAGCAACCGGGCTCGGTCGGTCGCCACGAAACCCGAGCAGAGCCGGAGCGCCGGCAGCAGCGGAGCGGTCCTTGGCTTTCGCCTCCGTACGCTGCCTTCTTCGTTTCTCTCCTTCCAAACTTTCGGGCGCTCGCTCTGAGCTGTATTTATAGACCTGGAGACCACGGCTGTATTTTTCCTTGTGCCTCCTTTGGCTTGGGCTTAAGTCACTGGCAGGGAAAATAAAAGGGAGGCAGGCAGGCGGGCAGACGAGCGGGAGGACAGCAGGGGAACAGAGCTGGAAGTCCCGCAGACGGGAGCCGGAGGGGGCTGGGGCAGGCGGCCGGCGGTGCGGGGCTCCCCCGTGCTCCGGGTGGACGGGAGCGAGGTAACGGGGGAAGGTCCGGCCCTGGCCCCGGCCGCGGCCCCGGCCCCGGCTCGCTGGGTGGGGGGAGGAAAGCCTCTCGCCTGCGGGGAAGGGGAGGTCGGGGCGGCCGCCCCGTCCCGGGGGGGGGCTCGGAGGGGCCGAGGGTGGGCAGAGCTTGTGTTCGCGTCCGGGGCGGGGGGGGACGAGGCGGTGTTCGCACGAACCCCTGCCGTAGGACCAGGTGACAACGAAGCGCGGACGATCGGGGCAGGGGCTTCCCCGCCCGCCCCCGCCGGGGCGGCTGGGCAGCCGCTGCCCGCTGCCGGAGCGGCGACCAGCCGGGAAGCGGCTGGCGGCAGCCCGGGGCCGAGCCCGCGCCGGGGGTCGGCGCCGGCCCCGGGGCCCGGCCGGGGAGGGCCCGGGGGCGGCGGAACGGCGGCGCTGAGCGGGGACGCTGGGCGGCTGCGGCGGGAGCTGCGGCGCCCGGGGGCCGCGGGGAGCCCGGCAGACGGCCCGGGGAGCGCGGCTCTCCGCGGCGGGGGCTGTGCGGGGCTGTGCGGGGCTGTGC
Source organism: Ciconia boyciana (assembly GCF_034638445.1). Classification (NCBI taxonomy): domain Eukaryota; kingdom Metazoa; phylum Chordata; class Aves; order Ciconiiformes; family Ciconiidae; genus Ciconia; species Ciconia boyciana. Next base: position 52,120,194 of record NC_132937.1, read on the forward strand.
GGGGCTGTGCGGGGCGGCGGGGCTGTGCGGGGCGGCGGGGCAGGCAGCGCTTGGCTGGGCGGCCGTGGGGCGTTTGTCCCGCGACGCCCCTGCTCTGCTTCGAGCAATCGAACCCCAACACGAACCCACGCCGCGCAGGACAACAGGGAAGTGGTAGCTATCTGGAAAGGCGTTTATTGGAGAAGGGGAAAGCTTTCCCTGCCTGCAGAAAAAGTGGTTGGGGGATTAAAAAGTGGGCGTTTGGGGTTTTGCCGTTTCGCTTTTTTTTTTTTGCTTCCCCCTGCGGTCCGCGAGTAAAGAAGCTCCCTGCTCCCGCAGCGTGGATGGTGAAAGTCTCTAACACGGCACCAAGTGTCCCAATAGCGTGGATGGTGTAACTGTCATGTTGTTAAGCGTTTCCTTGTTGACGTGCACCACGTTTAGCCTCTAATCTCCGAAATGGATGTCAAAGCGGCTTCTGACATCTTTAGAGAGCCTGTCCTGCAGGTAAGTAAAAAATGCGAAGCTGCGGAAGGAGCTCGCTTCTGGGCTGAAAATGAGACTTTCAGGTTTGGCTTCCAGTGGCAGAACGGCTGGAACAGCAGGATTACGCTTGGCTGTGCAGTTTGGCATTATTATGACCCTGTTCAAACGCACTCTGATGTGCCATGAGGAAGGTATAAAATTAGATTAAGGCTCCCAACAACCCATCAAATCCCGTTCAGAGCCCCGGCTCTGGACTCGGGCTTGTTTAAATCACTGACACTTTAGAACAAAACCCTTTCACCCTTCAACTCTCCGGGCATATTTTTCTGTTTGATTACATTAATAATTTAATTTCTGTTTCTTACTGGCCCTTCCAAGCGGGCACATCGACCCCCTTCCAACACGGGCGGGGGCTGTTATTTTTAGCTCGTTCGCTGGAACAAAATGTTCCAACACTCCCTGCTTTGAATCTCATTGCGGTTTGACAACTCTTTGATATTTAAGACCGCCGGTTTTCCTTGTCAAACTACCTGTTATAGGAAATGGCTCCCTTAGCTTGGCAAATCACTCTCAACAAAGTAGACAGGAGCATTTGCCTAAGTAAAGAAACGTTTCTAAAATGTTGCAGGGAAATACCCGAAATATTAAACTGGTAAATCTACCACAGGTGCTACCCTTACGATGACCCTAACAGTGTGCCCAGCTATCAAACTCAATAAGAACTGATCAAAATATTGCCATGCCTTCTTGTCCCCTTGATAAATACATTTTGTCGGCGCTTGCTGAACGGTTTTTGAGAGTTCCACATGCACTTCATAAACTGCACTAAAAATGCGGGTCCAATTCAAATATAATTTAAATAGCCCTGCTCCCCCTTCCCAGCTGCAGTTCTGCAGCTACTGTTTCGGTAACAGGGTACTTTAAAGTGCGTTTAAATATCTGCCCCCCCACCCCCACCCCGCGTTGTCCGAGAGCTTCCAGCTGACACTACTACTGTGTCCATTTTAAAAACGTGTCGCTGTGTGTTTTAGCTAGAAGCTGTCCAACATAAATGCAAATAGCGCTATGAAGGGCCACGACAAAGTAGGTGGGAAGGGAAAGGGAGAAATCCACTCTGTCGAGTGATGCCTCCTAAGGAGTGAATTACAGTAATTCAGACTTTATAAACTAGCGCCCTTGAGATGATAATGCCACACGCATTGATTCGTACGCATAGGTACGGTCTGAGGTGTCGAAACGATAACAGGAGTTTTAAACTTCATAGCTGTAGATTTGGAAAGTTCTCATACCACTTGCGCCTGGACACCCGCGCACATTAGCAAAAACGCTGCATTGAATTAAGTGCCTGATCACTGCCATCGTCGTCACAGGATTTTCTGTTACCGCCAAGAGCATCCTCACGTAGGATGCCCTCCGTGGCCAGGGGCCAGCGACTGAACGAAATCAAATGAATAAAATAAGTGCAAACTAGTCTTCTTTGTACAGAGAGGTCGAAATGTGTGTAAGGGGAGCATCTAGACAAGATGAAACCCTGAGTTTTGCGGCTCCAAATCGTTACATTCTCAGCAACAGAACACGATCATTACGCACGAGAGAAAGGGGCAAAATCCTGCTCATATAGTGACTACTGTTATGACAAGGAGCAATAACTGCTTTGTTATAAAAATAGTGTTTGTTATGAAGAAACTGAGTGAGCAGCCATCCAGATAAACATTCTCTGCGTCTAACAAGCCTACAGTCTTCGTGATGTTTTGTGTGCTGCTAACCCCCTGTCGTTTTCAATCGTTATTGTCTTTTTTTTTTTTTGCTTGTAATTATGCACATTGTTTCCCACTTACCCCAATTTCAGCACTAACGCTCCGAAATTACATAGAGAAATAAAAGAAAGGCTATTTTTTCCTGTATGTGCGCGTCGATAAATTAAATACCTATCCTTACTCTGCAGTAACCTTTCTGTACGATTATATCGACTCCACTCAAACATTAGAGTCTCTAATTCCTCTGCGTGCGTAGTGCACCTCAGCTGCTTTTTCCCGGTTCTTGAAGAACAGCGATAAACTCTCTTTGACAGGTAGGGAAAACCTACAAAACCGGAGTGCAATACGGATATTGCTCCTCAAGTTGGGCGCTTTCTCTTTGTATCGCTATTTATCTCTCTGTTACAAAATCCAGACGGACCGGTGTGCTTAAAACAAGCGGACTCCTTGGTTGTATGCGAGCAGATAACGAGAGGCAGACGTCCGGGTGCCCTGCGGCCTCGCCACCTCTCCGCTCCCTGTCGCCTGCTCCGCCCCGGCAGGAGCACTGGCACGAACCGCAGGCTGCAGCCCCAAGCAGCGCTGCTCAAAAAGGGCCGTAAAAACGTTGCTGCAGAGCATTCCTCGCAAATGCGTTCCCAGCCTCACACAATGCAGAGACACCAGCCTCCATAAAGGAACTAAATATAAAGTAAGAAGCCCACAAACACGACGCAAGACACAGTTTGGGGGCTGGTGGGGAGCGGGGGGACGTGCCTCTTTTGTTCGCCTCGGGTGCGCTCGGGAAGCTTCATTCCAGCTCTGCGTGGTGTTTGTGGCCGGACTACCAGGGTGAAGCCGGCCGGGTTTGGCCACGGCGACGGGCCTCCCCGCACCTCCTCGCCCTCGCCCCCCGCGCGCCCCCGCGTACATCTCCCTGCACGCACAGCCTCCGCCGGGAGACCTTCCCGAGAGCTTACCGACCACCTCCCGCAGGCTTAGGTCGGCGGCATTTCTGCGGCTACCGCGGCCGACCCGCCCCACTGCCGCTGCACCTGCCCGGGCGATGCCCTTCGCCGCCCGCCCGCGGGTCCCGCCCGGCCCCGGGCACCCCGGGGAGCGCGGGTCGGCGCTCTGCGCCGGCGGCTCTCGCAGGGCAGCGGCGCAGCCTTCCCTGTCCTTTACCGGCCCTTTCGTGGCTTTTACTCATTTACGCTTAAACGCAGACGGATTTAAAAACCCCGCCGGCGGAGCCGGGGGAAGAGCGGCGGCGGTGGTCCCTCCGCCGCGGCGGGGGCGCCGGCTGCCCCGGGGGTCCGCAGGGCACCCCTCCTCGCCCCCAGCCCAAAGCCCGGCTGCTGCCTTCCCCCGCCCCGCGCACCGCTGTGGCCGCCGGCCCGGCCTCGGCCGGGATTATTTTTAGGACGCCCGAGGCTTTCACCCCCTTCGGAGGAAAAGTCGCCTGATTTGGTCAGGGCCTCCCCGTGGCACCGGGCAGAGCCGGGGAGCGCTCCCGCCCTTGCGGCAGGGCACGGCTTCCCCGGGGCCACCGGCGACACCTCCGGCCGCCGGACGCGGGCAAGCGGCCGCGCAGCTCCCGCACGGCAAGGCCCCGCCGCCGCGCCGGCCCCGGGCCGCGGCTGCCGCCGCCGCCGCGTTACCGCCGGGCCCGCCGCGGGCGGCGCGGAGACGGCGGAGCCCCGTGCGCGGCCCGTGCGCGGCCGCGCAGCGCAGCGCGGCCCCCGCGCGCCCCCTAGCGCCGCCCGCGCGCCTCCGCGGCCGCGGTACCGCCCGCCCGCAGTGTGGGGCTGGGGTCCGGGCGGTCGGGGTCGGCCCCCCAGCTGCGGGGCTGCCGTCCCAGCTGCGGGGCTCGGCCTCCTGCCTGTGGGGCCCGCCCTGCCTGCCTGCCCGCCTCTCTGGCCGCCCTGGGCGCAGCCGCCTGGGTGTGGGGCCCAGGTTCCCCCCGTCGCCCCCAAGGCCACAGCACCTCCCCAAGGGAGCCTGGGGGCGGCTCTGGGGCCGGGTGTGGACCGTGGGGGCATGTCTCGGTTCTGCCCCTGCAGCCCCACGTCACCCTCCTGTGCCCACCCTAGCCTTCCTCTGGGGGGAGGAGGCCCTCTCCGTCGCTGGGGGAGGCCCGGGGCACCCGTCTGCACCTCCAGCCTGCTCCACGCGTGAGTCAATGGTGACAACCAGCTGGCCCCGCTCCCACCCTCAGCATCTCCCTCTGCCGTCCCTCAAACACCGGCTCGCCTGACCCCGACCCGAGAGACCCATCCTCTGCCCAGGTGCTTCCGCGGGGCGCATCCATCGCCTCATCACAGAGCACAAGGGCATTGCGCACGTGGTTTCGTCTGCTTGCACACAAACCCCTTGGAGGTGAAGGGACCATTAGCCTCACATTACAGAAGGGACGCAAAGGTAAAAATTACTAAGTTTACCGACCCTGCTTGAAATAATTAAAATCTTGTTCCACTTCAGGTCTCCTGACAATAATGGTTATGGACACAAGTCTGTATTAAAGCTCCAGAATTCACCTTAGTTCTTTATTTACGGAGGCGTGGTGTGTGCTTAAAACTGTTTACTGGTATCACTGCATGCTTCTTCTTCATCAAGCAAACTGAAAAATAACATTCTGTGGAATCGTCCTGGCAGGTTTACCAGTGAGCTTGACGCCTGCAGAGATGCTTATGCACAGCTTTTCCACAGAGCTGTCAGTTTCTTGCAGTCTAAGCTTCGCGGGGTGTGCTCCTGAATGCCATCTCATCATGAAGAGATATCCTTGAGGAGGATTTTTTACTCCTCCCCCCTGCAACTTCTTAACCAGCTCAAATCTAACATCAATTGACCGCTGTTACAATCTACCTCAGCTATGCAACCAAATCTTCAAAGGCAGCCAGGTTGCCAGTGTCATGCCATTTTGTGAAACAGAGAAGCTAACACCGGGATGCCATTACCTCCGTGAGGGGCAGAGGTGCAGCTCCTGATCTCCACTTTGCTTTAGGCAGATGAGGTTGGCAGAGCTGTGCAACCCACCAAAATGGACAGCATCAGCTCCCACCATAGTTGTGAAATGAAATACAGTTCTCTACTTACTACAGAATAGCAGAAATGTAGACTGAAGTCTAAACAAAGTATTTGTTTGACGTATATATGAACAAAATTAACAGACATCTTCAAGAATAAGAGAAAATGAGACCTAATAAGGAAGGATGAAGCACCTAGATTTGTTCTGTCTTGAAAGGAAGGTTGAGGAGAGTCACGGTAGAGTCCAAGCACAGCTTTAACGGTGATGGGGAGAGGAGAGGGAGGTGACATTTTTTTCCTTGCCATTTGAATATGTCCATCCCTAACGTTTCCAGACAGAGTAGCTGTGTGGGAATTTGTCCCGCACCTCTGGGAACTGAAGCACATATGGCGTGTTTAGAAATGACGGGTGGGGCAAAGGTGGCTCTTAGGATGCCTGCTGTTAGAGAAGCCAAATTAGATTTTGGTGTAATTTATCAGAGCTAGAGGCCACCCCATGTTACAGTAGTCCTCCTAGTGCTACTTACGGCCAGAGTATGCCTTACAGTTTTTATGTTAATTTCCTTCCCTTCGTGACCCACGCATGAGTAGTGGTGCCTCTAGTCCACTGATGACTGTTGATAACCTAACAGGCAATATCAAGTGTGAATTAAGATCTCTGCCAGAGACGCCAGCAAGCCCAGTCCCTACGTAGGCTGTCACTTCTTCACCAGGACAAATTCCTCAGACCAGAGTGTAGCAGCAGGGAGGGCCATGAGAGGAGGAAGGTTTTGAAAGGGTTACTCAAGTCTTAGTCCTATGCACAAGGCTCCACCCAGTCTGGTAATGGGGGGATGTTCAGCACATATTTCTGGGCTTAACTCACAGTATCTTAACATTACCCCTGGGATGAAATATACCCTCTTTTATGAGCTCAGGAGTGGTAAAATAAGAACTTTGGTGAAGTATGCAGAGGTCATCCTAATTCATGAAAATGAAACGAGTTCCCTCCAAGAATGATTTACTGCGTTTTGTTACCATATTTTTTGACTGCCATTATTTTCTATACTTAATCTTTTATGGGGCTTTTATGATTTTCTTAAACTGGGAGTTCATTTATGGGGAACGTTCTCCTGCCCCCTTCCCCAGTCAAGGCCCCAATATGCAAAGTCAAGTTTAATTTTTGTTTTTCGCTTTGTGGTTCACTTCTCAGAAAGCTTTTAGATTCTGAAGGAAAAGAACCTATCCTACAACAGTAACCTAGGGACCAAAGGAAAAGAAAACTGCAATGTAGCTTGTTTTTATGTTCAGGGGACTACTTGTGAAGCCCATTTAGAGAAAATCACATGACAACCCTGAAGAGCATACTGACACTATATCCTTGCCTGGTTTGGGGGTTCTCTATTTCATTTCTTTAGATCCTCTTCACATCCACACCCAAGGACACTGACTTATGAGTAAAACGATGTGGCGATGTCTTCAAGACTGTTTATCTTGGAACACTGAATCAGGTTCACTACCTCACTCTGTACCCACAGCAGAACAGACTGTGAGGCTACCTACATTCTTTCTCAAGTGGCCTGATCTGCTGCTGCTCATCAAATAAGTGAATCCCTCATGCCTGAAAGGGAGAGATGCAGAATTCATGGAGGACTCAGGGTGATGAGCTCCACCACACCTTCATAAAAATTATACTGGTTGTATAATTGGCCTGTAAGTAAAGTTTAAAAGCAAGGAGCCACGGCAAGTTCTATTGATGGTGAGCTGAATCTGCGCTTGCCAAAGGCTTTCTAGCTGACCCCCAGAACAAAGAAGGTACCTTTGTTATTAAAAAAATCCCCGTATCATTCCTGAAAAGGCAGCCAGAATTAGGAGGTAGCTGGTCCTTTATTTCTGAGGCGAGCTCTGCTGAACAGCTGATACTGAGCAGGAGGGGATCGTTCAAACATCTGTCTTTATAGCAGAGTTGGAAGCTTCTGAGATGATTCCTCCTAACTGCAGTTATAAAGAAAAATGAACAGGCTGATTTTAGGGCAAGCATGATTTAAAAAAATGTTTTAATTCTTTGTGCAAGATTTTTCACTAAAAACCAGAGCCTGTACTGTCAGGCATTTCTTTGTCGTTTCATCTCATCTGTTAGGTATGTAAGCATTAAGAGTGCTACTCTTATTTTTCAGTAAAAAGGTATAAAAATTGATGCGTTGCCCTTCTTTTCATTAAGGGAAGGAAGTGAGCAATGAATATAGACTAAGGATATATTCATGGCAGTTTGCTGTCATTTCGCACAATTCCAGAAGTGTAAGTAAAATGGAAAGCAGGGGCCAATAAAAGCAATTTTCTGAGTCCTATTAGCTGCCAAGTGAAATCACAATATATCGTTAGCTGGGAATCTGCAAGATTTCTCACCTAATTCTACTGGACTTAAATTTTAATTTGCCATCAGAACAAAACCTCTAATTGCAAGAAGCAGCAGTTTATTACATCTTTTATGTGACTCTGACTCACACATTGACCAAACTGTAAGGAAAGAATTTTCCCCTGCATACAGATTATGATCCTGCTTGGATGTTCTGTACCTAAAAATTCTTCACAATTTACTAATAAGAAACAGAGAATGAGAGGAAATTGTCTTCATCTGTTTCTCTCACCCATAAAGCCCAAAATAGACAAAGTGTTAGAGCACTTGCCATACCCTTGCACCTTCTTTAGTTAACTCCTCTTGCACAGTCCTTAACTAGCAAGCTGTTAGAGAAAAGCAATATGTGTGGAGAGGAACTTTTATATCTCAGGTATCAGTGAAAGGCTTGTGGTAAATACAGGGGGAAAACATAGAAAAACAGTAGAATTAGGAGTTAGAAGAGTAAGGGGAAAAAAGAGGAAAAGGGCGCCTACTGAGGCTTCTCTCTCCAGACACTCATGATCAAAGCCCACCACTGCCATTAGGCAATCAATCTGCAGTTGCGTACATAAAACTTTGGCAGTATATAGTCTCCACTGCTTTCAACAGAGGCTTTAGACATCTGAAACTGGGCACTCTCCCAAAATTTAGATCCAGTTGCACTATGCATTCCAGAAAAGACAGCACCAAATCAGAGGCCCTCTTTTACCCATGTTATTTTGAAGCTGCAGCATATGAAAAGATATGCTCCAACCCCCCCACCCCATTTAACCTCTTGGGCTGGCTATGTTTGTGTCCTCCAGCTTCATCAGATGGCACACACTGCTAGTAGGCAATTACTGCCTTTTACTGCATTGTTGTTTTAGGAGACATTACTGAAAATGTGTGCTTGTCCTTCCTGACTAATTCCTTCCAGGATCATTCAGTCACCTATGGACTTCTTTATTTTGTAAATAGAAATCTACATTGGCATAGCATTTTGTAAGTGTAATGCAACTTGTTTCATAAGATGAGTGACGCTGAATCTCCTGATTTGTCTTGTTTTTTCAGCTTTTAAACTTCTATGTCTTTTGAGCTGGGACATTCTCCTGCTCTTGATTCAAAACCGGTCCTAGCAGCCAGCTGAAGTTTTAGCAGCTTCCTATTCTCGCTCACTCCACAGTCAGAGGTTTTTCAAGCAGCTGCACTGGATTGCCTTGCAGGGAGATGAATTCAGAGGAATTCTGCAGTCCCACTCGAAGCACTGAGGGCAGCCTCAGTTACTTAATCCTAATCTGTCTACCTCTATCTCTAGATGCTTCTGTGTTCCTCTGATTAAACACCTCTTTAGAGATAAATTAATCTCAGTGTGTTTGAAGAATACAGAGGCTGCCCTACATTTACTAGATTTTACAATGCCAGAGTACTCCATCTCTTAATACTCTATCTATCTTTCATTCCATTATCAGAAAAAAGTGCAGTAGCTATAGATATAAAGGACATTTGCTGAACTCTTCCACATCCACATAAATGCCCTGTGGAATGTGCAGCCTCCGGTGAAGTTCTGCAGGAGAGATCCTTCTACAAGAAAAAGTCAGAGACCAAACACCAGTTAATAGGATACACATAGAAGTGTGGTGAGATCCAGAGCATGCACATGAAATCATCTGTGTATTTATGATAAGAAGCTCACTCCCTCTTGGATAACCTCATGATTGCTTTTGTTAAACCCTTGGCAGCCTAAAAGGCATCTTGCTTTCCAGCATCTGGGCCTTCTTCCTTTCTCTTTTCTTCTCTCTTCCCCATACAAGGGCCCCCTCTCTTCACTCAGCTCCCACTCTCCCTCTCAAATGACATGCCTTCTGTACTCGTCTGCGCAACAGCACAAGGCCCAGGCTGTGCTTCTAAAAGCCAGAAATAATGCCCTAGTCTCTCTGAGTGATTGATGCACTATCCATGGAGAATATTGTGCCTTGGTCAGAGGGGTTCGCAAAGCCATGCCCATTAAGATACCTGCTGATCTGCTTTTTACTTTCACTGTAATTTAAACAGAAGAATTTGGTGAATGTTCCTGGACTATATGGTCTTTCTTGCTGTTGTTGTTGGGAAGCTGAAGCCCAAGATTTCAAGGCTGATCCGGAGAAGGAATCACACACACAGAGATGTATGTTACACAAAGCTCTGTATTTAATATTTAAAAGAACTAAAACTTGAAGAAAATATTTTGCTTGAACAGATCTGTGAGGCAAGTCTTTAGTTCAGGCAGTGCTGCCTATTCTAATTAAACACATACATAGCCTTACTTTGACTAGTGTATCTAGAGAGCTCCAAGCAGATGGCATTTCCTTTCCTAAACCCTTGCCTCCTCTGCCAAGGCCAGACATTACACAAGTACCTTCAGTTTGTATCCAAAGACTAGAATACAGCCCAGGATGTGGATACTTGCCCATCTTTGGTGAGTGGAGACATACTGCTTCACCTTATGCCTGAGCCTGGACCTGAGACATGCGGACATCTGTTACAAGACAAGCTCTGAAGTGTTAAAAGATTTCAGTTTTACTGTGATCTTAGTAACCGAGAGCAGTTCTATCCTTTACTGTTACAGGGGATGTTCCTGTTTCCATCAAGTCAACAGCAGAATTTTCATTAACTTCAGCATTAAATGGGAATATTCACTGAGCACCTATCAGGGGAAACAGATATGGTAAAAGTTGGACAATTGTAAATGCCTACACTGGAAAACTTGATCCAAACATCCCAAGATGCTAGCAGTTCAGATCTGAATCCAAGCTGTGCAGTTCAGGAAAAGCTTTATTGATAACCCTTTAAGAAATTAACCTGCTGCTTTTCTCCAGTTACGATTTTGTATAAGGAAAGCTTAACCCTTAGGACATTGACATTTTTCCAAATCGCCAGAAAAACTGTCAGAGCACAGCTTGCTTTCAGTCAAAAATTATCCTGGGCAAGCTGGAATTTGGAAGAAAATAAGGTAATTGCTATATTAATGTATATAGATAATTAAACAATTTAGTTAATTTACAGTTTCTAATTATATGCTGCTATATGTTATTTTTCTGTGTCTCTAAGTCTCATGAGTAAAATCAGAACTGAAATGACTCTGTAAAGCTCACAAAGGTTTGCCAAGTTTCAACTAAATGTTGCCATCTACTGTTAGAATAATAATAAAAAAACACAAATGGGTGAAACTAGCACTGTAATTGTGGAAGAACTCAGTGGATACTTGTGTCCTATTGTGCTGATGCACAAGGGATTTTTCTTTGAATGCACAGACAATAATATGTCTGTAAATCCTTCTGTATGTCAGAGGGAGAATAGAGTTCATTGTTTGCAAGATCTCATTATGATTACTTTTCAGCTTCTAAAAATGTTGTAATAGTTTCCAGATCCAGCATTTATGGTATTCAGTATGTTGAGAGAAAATAGGCTTCATTGAAAAGCTTGCTCTAAATGTTCCTCATCTATGGTTTTTTTTGACTGAGCACATAGAAAAGTGATAGTAACGTGCACAGCAGATTTCTAAACATTTTACTTCTCCCGTATTAAAAGTTAAAAACACCCCCTCCCCTTTACTGACAAATACATAAGGGGTAGCTTTACATCAAGATCAAGCACGAACATCTGGGTAAGGACATGAAGACCTACTGGTTACAGACCACTTCTGTTCTGAGCTGACAGTAGAAAAACTACTTTCAGTCTTTTACTTTATGTACAGCAGAAACAGAATTTAAAAGGGATTAAAAATCTCAAAGAGGACACTATCCAAAGTGAAGCTCCAAAAATGAAGACAATGTGCATGTTTCTGTGTACGACACTGGAGCAGGAGATGGATTTCAAGCAATTATGGGACTTCTGGATTCCTGCTGTGTGTGCCTTAGCTGGCATACTACATCTATTTCTCCGTGTCCCATATTTGCTTGCTGAAAGGGACCCATTGAATTTTCTGCATAAGATTTTGATGGAAAAAGATAGCAAAATATATTCACCTAACAAGGGCTAGTATGTTTCAAACAGAACTTTGCATAACTTTGAAAAATCCTCTGCTCATGTGTTGTTTTATTACATTCTCAGGCAAACATCCTCAGCTGCCTGTCACAAGCATGAGTTGTGAAAAGGCTAGAGGCTATCCATACTATCTAGAAAAGAAGAAATCTGAATATAGAAAAAGCAAAAACCATGCATAGTATCATGCAGTGCCACCTACAGATGGAACAGTGAATTAGAAATAATTTTTCAGTAGGACTGTAAAAGAGTGGGTGTTGCTGCTGATGGAGCAGCATTGTAGAATGGCTCTTGCTCACCTGCGTACCACAGAAGATAAAATTGAGGGAGTATTAGTCATGTTTATTGTTTCAGAGTTTCTTTGAATTCTGTCAAATTATGTTTCTTCGAGGTACAGGAATATGAATTTTCATTATGTAAGTTCTGATTCAGCAGACAAGTGCAGTTAATGTGAGGTGTAATGTAGGATGGATTGAGAGACATTGAGCAGTCGCCCGGGACTCTGAAACTGTGTACTGAACAGTTTGTTACACCTTGTGTGTTACCAGCATGAAAGGAAGAATGGGTCAGCCAAAAGTAGTACCAGAAATAATGTACAGGTCTCTTTAAGAGTTATGCGATACAGGCCAAAGCTCTAAGAACTTTTTGAGATGCAAAAAAGGATGAAGTTAGGAAAGCCCAAACTTAGCAAGTTGAAAATATCAAGAGATGTGAAGAGCAGCAATAAGGTCTTCTATGGAAAAGGCTAAGACACTCAGTGACTTCTTTGCCTTGATTTTTACTGGTCATGTTTGTCTTCAGGTCTCCTAGGTCCCTAAGCCTACTGTCAAGGCCTTACAGAATGAAGCATTACCCAGGGTAGAGGAGGATTGAGTTAAGGAGTACTTAAGCAGGTTGGACACACACAAGCCCATGGGACCAGACAGAATGCATCTCAGGATGTTGTAGGAGCTGGCCAATGTCCTTGTGAGATACTCTGTACTATCCTCAAAGTGTCATCGTGTTTCAGAAAGGTTCCTGATGACTTGAAAAAGGTAAAAGATGCGCAGCCTTTTTCAAAAAGGGCAAGAAGATGAATCTAGGGAATGTCAGGCAGGTCAGCCTCACCTCAGTCCATGGTAAGATTATGAAGCGAATCCTCGTGGAAGCCATGTCCAGATGACTGCAGGAGAATAAAGTGATTGGGAGCATGGATTTAGCAAGGACAAATCATACCTGACCAACTGGATTGCCTTCTATAACATCCCATACAGACAAGAGGAGAGCAGTGGATACTGTTTACCTCAGCTTAGTGAGGCCTTCAGAGCAATCTCCTGCAGTATTCTTATAGCCAGATTGGTGAGATATGGATGGTATAAATGAACCATATAGTAGGTGGAAAACTTTCTGGACTGCCAGGCTTGTAAGGTAGTGGTGATCAGTATGAAATCTGTTGTTGGATACTTGTGACATTGTGCAGGGATCAGTCTGGGGCTAGAAGTGTTTAAAGCAATCTTTTGCTTGCAAATTTTTTTGATTATGAATCTTTTGATTGTAAATAAAAAGCAAACTTTTCTATCTTCCAGACTCTTAAAGAACTGAATCCAAGCATATGCTGAAATTCGTTACTTTCTTTACTTCCCTAAAATGTTATTCCTTTGTTTGAGTCTGCTTTTTGGGTTAGAATTCTGAATCTGTTGAAAGAAAGGCTGGTCATAGCATGCTAATGCTAGATCTGATAAAGGAAGCATCTCACTACACAGGAGAAGAAGTGCCTACTTCCAACAGATTATCACTTCACCATCCTTTACTGCAGTGGTGCTAACTCCAAGCTGTTCTGGGAGGTCTCCTGCATTAACTCTTGCCTTTTCAGTGGTGGCAGTAAGAATTGCTTTAGAGTTAAAAAAGCTAGCTCTGATTTACCTACTTCTGGTGATAGGTTGCCTGGTGGACACCACAAAAAGACTCCAACAGCAGACATAGCAATGTCTTTACTAGGACTTCCCCCATCTAATGCTGTCAGTGAAAACATTTCCCAATAAACCACAGTGGAAATAGCTGGCTTCAGCATGTCTACAGTGTTGCTGCTCTGACCTATTAAAAGGCATGTCCTGTTTGTAGATGAGCTGTGCTCTTTCTTTGCATGAGCAAACGCATCGAGGGATAGTTTCCCCTTAACCAGAGCAGAGATAGAGCACGAAGAAGGAAGCAGTGGCCAGTCCAGTCTTGTCCATGCAGGAGAAGGCTCAGTGGGGATCTTAATCAATGTATATAAATACCTGAAAGGAGGATGTAAAGAAGATGCAGCCAGGCTCTTTCCAGCCGTGCCCAGTGATGGGACAAGAGGCAATGAGCACAAACAGAAACATAGGAGGTTCCCTCTGAACATCAGAAAACACCTTTTCACTGTGAGGGTGACCGAGCACTGGCACAGGTTGCCCAGAGAGGTGGTGGAGTCTCCATCCTTGGAGATATTAAAAAGCTGTCTGGACACAGTCCTGGGCAACCTGGTTTAAGTGGCCCTGCTTGAGAAGGGGGGGTTGGACCAGATGACCTCCAGAGGTCCCTTCCAACCTCAACCATTCTGTGATTATGTGATTCCATGATTCTGAGCAGCTTTTTCCCATAGGAAATTGCAGCATAGTCTATTAATCCCGTCCTGTTTAAGAATAGCCATTTTCTATGGTAGTTAGCAGTGTACGTTTAGATACAAAGAAGTGGAAAGTAACGTGCAGATCTAAACTGTATCCATGCTGAAGCATACAGTCCTCCCATAACCATGTAACAAAGCGAAGAGTTCCCACAGTTATGTGGAAAAACAGTTTTGTTCCTTCTTCACTTTCAGTTTTGTTCCTTCTTCAGCATATGCATATTACAGGTCAAAATTTAAGTCACATGAATAAAACCCCAAAAGGTCTAGGTATGTAACAATCAGGTATTAGACTGCTACAAGAGGCAGGGAAAGAGGAGTGAGATGCAGTGGGATTTATGAAAACCAGTTCCCAGAAGGTCTTAAATTAGATGTGCAAAATAATACAATTTAATATGGAACATGCTTTCTCTCTGTTTTGGAGACAAGCTGATCTGTCCAAGAGAGCTTTCTAGGCTTAATTGGTCACAGTTCCTGGTAAGGACAGAATGTTACAAACATGTATGAAACTTTGCAGCTTGGAACAGAAACATGTCACGCATCTTAGAAGCTCCTTGGTTCATACACAGCCGCTAGCATATGCTGAGTCCAAGGAGGGCAATGATCAAAAGGCCAAACAGGATTTAGGAAGAGCACATTTTGTCATAGTTGATTTTTTTTTCATACCAAACTTTGAAAAATGAGGACTTTGTTGCAGATTTTATGAATTGTAGTGTTGTATGTCATTATTTAATTCTGATTTTCATGACGTTTGGTGTTTTTCCTTAAGCAACTGTTGGAGACTGAGGATTATATAATAATTATAATTATAACCATATAATTATAATTAATAATATGCTTATAAAATTATGATGATATAATCTCAGTTTTCATTAAGAAAAGAGCACCCCAAAAAGTAGTTATCTGTTTGTTCTCCCCTTCTGCACAGCCCCTCTTGGTGTCTTAATGGTTTCACATAAAATTTCATTATCTTTAAACTGGTCTCATGCTTTTGAAAGAGAGTGCTGAGCAATTTTTCTCCTGTCATGGGAAAGATAGATGTGAGGTATAGCAGGCAGTGAATTAAGCTCCTCAGGGTTGAAAGAGGCATAACATAGTTTTCTTTACTAGTCAAGTTTCTTTTCACAAGAAGAGATAGCTTTCTAATGCCTAGTGCAAAAGCTAGGCAGATCCGTACTCTTTTCTGCAGATCCAGCAGAGGGAGCTTGTTTTACCCAGCCAAAAAGCTCAGTTAAATATTAAGTTGTTTAAGATTTTGGGGAAAAAAACATTGCCTAACCAGATGTAAGTCAAAATTACATGATACAAGTTATTAATTCTTAACAGATAAATAATTTGGAATGGTTTTCATGGAGCGTAACTAAGTGCAAGCACGTTTGTGTAATCTAGTAATTAAAAAAAAGCCCCATGTTCTGTGTTTGACAGTAATAATAATGTCATTGTGCTACACTTTTAGTCAAAGTGAAGTCTAAAATCAGGATGAATTCTGTCATTTGAGTAATTGTAAAAATTTATGTCATGACAGGAATGGCAGTTACGTCTTTCTGCTTCAACTTATTATTTGTATAGGGCAATAACGTCTCAGAAAAACTATGAAACTGTATTGGTTAATGCTTGTGAAGGCTTTAGATACTTCCAACCAATTATCATTGTTGAGACTGCTGTTAGGCATTTGAGTTGGAGCCACATTTAGGACAGCATTATACTGGTGTTAAAATTACCTGTTCTGGGTGACCTTCTTTCATGTGTTTCATCCATGATTTGCAAAGCATTTTTCTACCAGCCATGATTATTTTACTTTGTTTTCTGGATTTTACAGATATGAAAAATAAGGAGTTATAGTTAGATGTCTTGCTGAGGACTGGGAGAGAACAGGGAACAGAAGTCAGATTTCTGGGCTTTCAGTGCTTTGCTCTCCTCACAAAATACCATAGCAATGAATGCACTGTAGACTGAGGACACCGATAGTGAACTGCAAAATGAGGGAAGATAAGGTCATGTTTGATAAATGTTGCATGGTACTGGTCATTGCAGAAGAAGAGATTAATTGCCTCAGGGTTACTTTAACCTTTTCAGGTTATATTAATTTAAGACAGCTCATGTAATAATTTGTTTGGTAATTACTTGAATGCATAAATATCAGGATCCTATAGCTGTAATTGCTACTAATGCATCATAAAAGGAGTTTTTAAATTATTCTTAGGAATATATCTGATTTTGAAATGACACTGATGTATCATTTATATAATTTAATTAATATCTAGATATCATAGACTGTATCATGTACTATCTCTTCTGAGAAACCAAGATTTGCCAACATTAACAAATGAAATTCTCACAGTGCCTTTGAGAGACATTTTATAGGTGGAAAACCTAATTATATGCAGATTGAATGGCATGCCTCCTGTGGTCAGCTGATGCAAGCCTACAGCCAATTTTCCCAATCCCTTTCATATTACAGACAGGTGAGGTATCAACCATGATGTTCTAGCACAACTGACCTAGGTTAATATTACTGTTCCCTGTCACCATCCTCCAAACTCAGAAGTTTTTGTATCTCACTGATAATCAGTCTTTCCTACCATGAAAGATGTTTAGGGAAAATTTATCATCCTGAGAGACCCCTTAGAGGGTGAACACATGGCTGGTTATGCTGGTACGTGTGAACTGGCTATAACCTCTGGTGAATGTAGCAGTGATTAACATATGAGAGGTGGCAGCAGTAAACCTAGTTCAATTACAAACAGAACAGCACATGAAACTGCAATCACTTTACAGCCCCAAACCTTATAAAAGCTCTCCCCCGTCACATGTTTAATATGATTCTGATGTACATCAAAAAGGGAAAGATATTGAGGAACATGGTGAGGAAAGATTCAGTAAACAGCATCCTTGCTTACAGAGAAAACCTTATCACTTTTCTTTTGGTCCCAGTGTAAATACTTTTTGCCAAAAAAGTACCTATTAGGGGCAGATTCTCAGTGAAACAAATCAGATCATATCAGTGAATAATCCGAATCCTTCAAATATTCAAAATGTAGGCATAACTGGTGAAATCACTATTAAATAAAAATTCTCTGTTTAAACAATCATTTAATAGCCACTGAATAGATTTTAATAGTGTGAGTCAATCTCTGGGATCAGATGGTGTTGATCAATGTCCTTATTTCAGTTCTGAGGTTTAGGTTATGATATTATCCAGCTTCTGGACTGATTTTTAACATGGTAGTCGCTTAACATTTTGTTATTTCACAGATATCAACCAACCAATTGTTTGAGCTTTTTAAGAGTAAGTATTCTCTAAAAATATTTATTCAGCATAAAAAAAAATCTTTCAGACCAGCTGAACACAGAGTGAGGGGTCACAAATTAGATTTCTCGAGGAAGCCAGAGGTTTTACATTATTGTGCCTGTTCCTTATGAACTCCTGCCAGGTAAATCTTAATTACCATGCAAATCTAAGCCAGATAATTTTTATACTCTGCAATTTTGCAGTGTAACAAAACAACATGAATATGGGAGCCTAACCAATTTTAGCTGCATGTGGCATATTAAATAAGATAATCGGGGAATTTTTAAACAATATACGTGTGGGGCTTGGGTGGGGTTTTTTGTTTATTTGCTTGTTTTGCATCCAGTAGATACAATAAAAGACCTCATCATGGAGTGTAATGTCTTCCTAACTTTAGAACCGAGAGCACTAGAAAGTTCTGCCACCTCCAGAGTTTAAAGGAGCTCTACTAACAGTGGCTCTCATTTTGTCATCACCTGAGCAGCACTTTCCTAACCCCAAATAGCATATTCAAGAGGTAATTAGCACAACAAAATCTGATTACAATCATCTGAAGGCCCTTATTTTAACATTAATTAACTGAAATTAGAATAAGTTTTAAAATCTACTTGTTGTTACCAAGAATAGAAAATGCATTTATGTGGGCTTTATAGTGTAGGTTGTTGAGCTGGTGCTTAGGGAGCTTAGTGCAGCCAATGTAAGGGTCACAACTGAACTGACAAAAGCTATCCCCAGAGGTATAAGATGGTACATAAAAAAGAAAACAAAAATTACAGTATCTTCTCATTGCAATCCGAAAAATCTCACAGAAGCAGGGCAAGCACTAGCATGTGTGTAGTCAACACCTGCCAGTTGCCAATGGGACAATATCAACAGGGAAATGTATTTGAGCTCTCATGGGCCCACTGGTACACTGCTGTTGACAGTAATATTATTTTACTAGCCTAATGCTTAAGTTTGTGTTGTCAGCATTATACAGAACAATCTTGTGATATATTTATAATATACCATTGACTATGCTTGTGAGGGTGTTTCCAGCAATAAAGCATTTTAAAATCTGAAGGAAACATTGAAGACAGAAGAGGAGAAAAGAGTTTTTGATAGCCAAACAAGAGAAAGAGTAGTCCTGTATAGATGATGTACATGGACTTAAGCAAGGAATGTTCTGAGTAAAAGCAGTTCTGATGGTACCAAGGTCACCTTTCTCTGAAAAAAAGATTGGTAACAGCAGTGGCAATATCCCTAAAAGGGCTCAGAGAAGAAACCTGAAAGCACCTTTACAGAAGGTGAAGCACCATTTCAAGTTTTAGCAAAATTATACAAAGATTTGATCGATTTGCACACCAGTCCACATAACTGAATTGTTTATGGACCATCTTTTATTAGTCTCTTGTTAATTGTGTTGTGGCACGATTTCACACTGGAAGTCAGGGCCTACAGGCAGCAGCTGGAAAAGGAGGAGCCTTCAAACAGACAAAAAGGAATCTCTGTGAGTTCCCTTATAAAAACATTTCTGTCCTGCTGTGTGTGGCATTGGTAGCATTTTTCCTGCCACAGCAATGAGCACAGCCTGATAGCTGAAGATAAATGCTGAGCTGTAGCAACAATATTTGTGAACAGTTACTCCAGCCATAGGTGCTATGAGCTGACGATGGTAGGCAAACATGGATATCCTGTGGCTTTCTCATAAATATCCACCAGGGCAGCAAAGCAGACTCCCTGGCAGAAAGGTTCCGCTTCTGATCCACGTGCCTCTGGTGTTTGCCAGGCATAGGAGAGTAGCAATATATTGCTAGAAGGATTATGCTATGCTGCTAATGACTATTCACGTATTAGAGGAAGTGGCACAACTAGTCATTGCGATGAAGATTTCAGGAAACTAATGACATCTTGAACTGAAGAAGCACAGGAGCTTGGGATGCACACAATAGAAAGAGGGGGATTCATGGTTGCTGATTGACGCTAAAGGGGACAATGCTGCCTAGACCAAAGTGAAGTGCCTAGACCAGATTTACTTAAAGGCAGGTTTATTATCCAGTGTATTGTTTAGACACTATGAAAATTCATATATCAGTAAAAAACATTCACTAGCTCTTACATTAAGCCAGCACTAACATAAGATGAGAAATTAATTTTAAAAGTGCTTTTAAATAGTGAGATGTCCATCATCAACCTCAGGTTTTGATAAAGGATTTTTTTTTTAAATTCTATTGAAAAAAACACTAATATACTTCAAAACCAAATATTTTTACTGTCTAATATTACATTGCATACATATCCTAAGCATTCTGCAGACTGCAATGAAGCTTCATATAATCTGTCCACACATAATAACTCATACAACTAAAAAAATAAGTATAGTAAGAGCCTCAGTTTCTATGTTTTACACAGTTGCAAAGATAACACTGTGTTGCAAGTGTTTAGTTGTACCACAAGGACTTTTCAGGCTCATTTAATGGTACCATGTCATCAGGATGATGGCAATGGAACTTAGTTTATCAAAGAGTTTGCTTTGAAATGCATACACCCTAGGGAGGTTCCCTTCCTTTTTTCAAAAAAGTGCACAGGGCTTAGCAGCTGAGTTAGCTCTTCTGCATCCTTAACACAGCCCAGGAAAAAGCCTCTTACTCTATGGCTGTTTTGCTAGAAGTTAATGTCATCATTCAAGAGAGAAATAACCCATCACATGTATCCATGGGTTTCTTTATATTGATATAATTACACAGGAACAGAAAGTCAATCCAGTAAAAATTTAAGTCATGATACACAAGGAAAGAAAGGCAGTAACACAAGGGGAAGACAGAGGACAGGGTGACAGGATTTTACTGGAAGCAATAGCATAGTCTGAACTTTAGCACTAACATCTCCTGCAATACCAAAAATTATACTCCAAATGGCCTCTTAGATGTCTTGGGGCAGAGGTCTGCTCTACGACTGTGAGTTAGGACGCTTATACACCTGAGAGGTCTTGCTATCCCCAAACAGCAAACACCTTGAACACAAAAAAGATGACGTGTTTTTAGTTCAAATCCACTTGCCTCTGGGTTTTGTCTTATTCTGGAACCCTCTTTTCCTTGATGTTGCCATTGTCTAGTCTAATGTAAGGCAACCTTACCATCTGTGAGCATAGATAAATTTCTTCTGCTTCTGCTACCAAGTTAGGCCCCACCACTGCCTTTTGGATCACTTTTAAATGGGGGAAATACTGGAAACACAGCGTGCCAGGATTATTTCAGGGAGACCTACTTGTATTCAGTACCACTATGCCAAGATTCCCAATTTCCAAATTAATCAAGCTCTTAGCTAAATTTTAGCAACCACAGTCAATTAAAGAAACATAACTAACATGCTATCAAATCAAAGAATCTCCAGAGGCTCATGTTTTGTATTCAGACATGCTGACACAGTCTAATGCAACAAGTTTTTCCCTTGGTGCCAACACCAACTAGTCAGGTTTAGCAGTTACAAATGCACAAGCTGAATCAAAGGCAGAGGCATACTCACTAATGTTGCAAACATGCTTTTGAGTTTAAAATGTTTTAAAAATCACTCTTGCTTGAATGACACACGGTATCATGCAATCAGTAGCTTTGCATTGGGTTCTCTGACAATAATCTGGTTTGGTTTCAACAAAAGAGAAGTACAGAGGATGGAAGTGACAGGGAAATAGATTACTGGGCTGCTAGTAGGCCTTAAATATGAAGCAGATAGGCATTCAATCAACATGAGACCATACGTATTACAGATGTAAAAGTCATTTAGCACATAGAATCTTACAAATCAATGCAAAAAAAAGCTGTACATATGGGTTTAGGTGCAGAAATGTGGCCTTGTGCAGTATTAAAATAATTTAGACCTTTGGATCAAATCCAAGGCACTGCAAATACTGGGACAAGATAAACTAGAAATGGAATTAATTTGCAGCACAACTGTGGATAGTCCTATTATTATGCCAGCACATACAACCAACCACATTGGGTGGAGTTATTAAGAAAAAAGGAAAGAAAAAAGAGCATAGTCTGAATAGACTGGTAAACTGACACCTTTTTATTTCTTTGTGCTTAGTAGAAGAAAAATTAGCTAACTCCTTTTTTCATAATCACAGGGAGTTTGGCTGAAACAATGTAATCTATATTCATTCACCTTGGCAAAAAGAGAAGCTAGAAAAGTCCAGGCAGTCTTGCTAATCTATACATTTAACCATTCATACCCATGACTTGGCACATCTAACTCCCAGCAAAAATATAACACGTGCATGCACTGGGCAAGATCCATGTTACAAGGCCTTTGTCAATTCTGAAAACACAGGAGAAGACACTTAAAGTTGTCCTAAATGTTTTTGTACCAACTAAGATGCTCAACCTCTAGCTATTCCTTACTTCTCTGGCTCATACAGGCTTTGCGGATGTTTACAGGGAAGGTTATCAAGTGTTCAGTATCCCATTTCTTGGCACTCATGGACTCCCTCTGCTCAAGTGCCTGTGCTGTTAAGCACAGCTATACATTATAGAAATGTTTAAAAAAATATATTTGCAAGCACTGACATTTTATTTTTGTTGACAGGTCTGGATTGTTTTTTTTGGTTTTTTTTGCTTTCCTGAGAATCAGAATCACTGAGGCTGGTCAGCCCCTCTGGAAGTCTCTAGTCCCACTACAGCTCGGGCAGGCTCAGCCACAGCTGGTCACCCAGGACCATCTGCAATCAGGTTTTAATATCTCCAAGGATGGACACTCCACAACCTCTCCAGGCAACCTGGTCTGGTGTTCAACCACCCTCACAGTAAATAAGTTTTTCTTAGATTTGAAAGGCATTTCCTTTATTTCAGTTTGTACCCATTACCTTCTGTCCTGTCACTGCATACAACAGAAGAGAGCCTGGCTCCATCTCCTTTACCCTCCCATCAGGTATTTATGCACATTGATAAGATCCTCTCTAAGCCTGCTCTTCTTGAACCTAAAAAGTTCCAGCTCTCTCACCCTCTCCAAGCTCCAAGCCCTTCATCTTCTTAGTAGCCCTTCAGTGGACTCTCTCCAGTATGTCCATGTCTCTCTTGTACTGGGGAGCCCAGGACTGGACACAGCACCCAGATGTGTCTCACCAGTGCTGAGTACAGAGAAAGGATCACCTCCCTTGACCTGCTGGCAATGCTCTGCCTGATACAGCCAAGGAGGCTGTTGGCCTTCTTTGCCCAAGGGCATGTTGCTGGCTCATGGTCAACTTGGTGTCCACCAGAACTCCCAGGGCGTTCCCTAACAAGCTGCTTTCCTGTTGGTCAGCCCCCCGCGTGTGCTGGCGCATGGGGTTCTTCCTCCCCAGGTGCAGGGTTTGGCATTTCCACTTGTTGAGCTTCATGGAGTTCCTGTCAGCCCATTTCTCCAGCCTGATGAGGTCCCTTTGAATGGCAGCACAACCATCTGGTGTACCCACCAACTCCTTCCACTTTTTTAACTAATTAACAAAATTCTGAAGATACTTGCTGTTATCAATCTTTTCTTGTTATCACTGTCAGACACAGAATTAAAAAGTGAGACTCAGTGGTGGATATGAGATCTTTAGTAAAGTCAATTATATGAATAACTCTACTATGAACACTTGTGTTTTGAAACATTAACTCTCAAGCCTCAACAGAAATCCTTCTTTGATGCCTCAGTGCTGTCAACTTTTGATATTTTCCTAGAGATCTTATTTTTCTGCCATATCTGTTCAAATCCTGTCACAATGTGCCAGCTTGCTGTGACAGTCCAGTGTGCTGTGACAGTCCAGTACTATGTGCTGGCAACCTTGGTTCAAGTCTGACTTACAGCAGGAGGGGAACATGTGTTTTTATGCTTCCTTTTCAACAGCTTTTAAAATAATTATGTAACTTCGAATGTCCTTTCACTGGATTTTCCTCCATCACTAGGCACAGCATTGAAAACAGAAAGAAAATTTGCAGTCCAAAATTATTGTATGTTTGAAGATAGACGTTGGCCAAACAGAAGGCAACGAAAGATTTCCAAACCAGACTGCAATTGCCAAAAGGCGCAGGAATATTTTTCTGTCACCATAACATTTGTGTCTGTCTTCTGCATGCAATTCTCTGTCGGCAGCACTGTTTTGGGTTGGGGGATGCCCAGTGTGCTGCAATAGCAGTGGTCACCCCGGGGAGGAGGCCAGCAGGTGGAATGTTATAGCCGGTCTGCGCTAGGTGGCAATGCTTGCACGGCTCTCCTAGAGGGGACAGAAAAGATGAGACACTGGACACATCCTTTGTAGCTTGCCGTGATCGTATAGTGGTTAGTACTCTGCGTTGTGGCCGCAGCAACCTCGGTTCAAATCCGAGTCACGGCACAGGGGAGAGGGAACCCTTTTAGCCCTCGCTTTTGGAGGCTTGCTGCTGGAGACGCACCACGGGGGACGTGCCACCCACCCGCCCCAGCCCTCACTCCACAGTAACTGCTGAACAGGGCTCAGTGCCTGAAGCACAGAAAAAACAGATGAGAGGAAGCAGTCGCTGCACAAAAAAGTTCATGTACCTCACTGCTACATGATAAGGTGTTTGACATTCTTTGCACCATAGGTTTTTTGTCTCCTTTTGCGTGATTTCAAGCAGTTCCACAGATATTGTACTAAGGTTGTCTGGGACACCATTTTCACTGACTTCACTCTGTATGTTTTTTAACACATCTCCTTTCTCTCTCCCACTGAAGATGAGATTTCTTTCTATGATCTGTCCCCAGGGATGCCTCACTAGAAAAGAAAACTCCAAAAGAATTTTTCAGGAAAGAGGAGCAAAAGAGGCATGAAATTATGTGCAATTAATTTCTTTATTGTGAGGCTTTTTAGTATCGTTTTTCCAAGAATAATGCACTTATGAGGCCAGTAATCAATACCAGGAAATGGGAGACATAATCTCTAGATCTGAAATTTTATTCAAGACACTGCTGGAAATGCAGTGCCGTTTTTGTGGGGAGAGGGTGATGTGACTGAGAAGATTCTGCAAAGAGGTGCAAAAATGGTCTGACATGATTCTCTGTTTATCTAAACACCGTTCCCTCGTCCCACCTACACTGCCTGGTGGGTGTTGCTGTTTACTGGGGCAGGGGTGTGAGGGACCAGTGATTTTCTAGCATGGGGATAGTGAGGTAAAGAAGTTAGCTGAAAGGCACAGGGAAAGAAATTTTCAAGAAACACTCCCAAGTGCCTACAGGTAGGCACTTTATATATTGATTGAACCATGCAGCAACACAGTTGTACTTCTAATTTGTTATTAATAGAAGATGCTCAAAAATGTATACACGAACTTCAGATCATATGACCAATTCTAATTTCATCATTAGATAGTTACACATCTTGCTGACTGAAGTAAAAACTACTCGTTTTGACCAAATTATTTCTTCATACCTAAGCTCACAGCCCAACCACAAGTCAAAAGAAAAAGAAGGGGATGAAAAAGGAGAAGGCAACAAATATTCATTTATGGGAAATGGCTGTATATTTCTAACAGTTGAGGCCGGAATCTCAAATGTTTTCCTTGCTGAAGACCATGTATGTCCTTCTGAGGTCAAACCCTATTCAGGCATCCAGACACAGGCTTCCCAACTCTTGGCAAACTTTCTCCAGGTGTCTGTCCAGGGCTCAGTAAGGAAGCAAGACTATCTTGAAACTATTAAGATGAAAAGGAATTGCTTTTAAAGTGGGACTTGTGTAACTATGAAGATCAGCAGGGAATATTTAATTCCATTAAACTCATCTCTCAGCAAACAAGAAACAGGAAGGACAATATGGTGAAACAAAGCAGTTCAATAGCTGGTGGATCAACCTTAAATCTCTTCCTGGAATTTACACTTTTGTCTCTCTGGAAGACTTCATGTTTCTTATATTAGGCCTTCTACAGTTCTTTTCCAATTATTTTTCAGTGAAGGTCAGTTCTTACACCAAAAAAAATCAAATTTTGTTTCTGAAGAGAATTTTCCATAATATGCAAGCTTTCTTACTGTTGCTTTAGCTAACTGGTTCGGACTTTTCCTTCTCAAGTGTAACATTAAAACATTAATTTACCCCATGTGGTTTTAATACAAATGCCTTCATGGTTATATCATAAAGAAGTTTTCTTCTCTGTGCCAGTACAAAGGTCACTACACCCTCTCGCCTTCAGCTGCATGGTGAATAATAGCAACAGTGCAGGTCCCAGAATAAACACATCCTACTATGCCAGATTTTCCTGAAGAGTTTAGATAGACCTGCCACCACCAAACAAATTAGTGATACAATTCTGGAGAGTAAAATAGGAGGTTTGCTGCTCATATCAGCGAATGAAAAAAACCTAATTTAATAAGTTTATGTGCTTCCAGGAGTCTGGAAGCACAAGATCTGAACTGGGCATGCATGGATCCATAAGAAATTAACAGAAATAGTGCGGTGACTATGTTGTTGGCTACATGCGCAACTCTCGGGTGCAAGAGGCACGTAGGTGCTGGTTTAGCAGCACAGAGGCACTGATGATGTTAACATTACAGGCCATGTTATAAGAGAAAATTTTTGCTACTTAGCAATATGAAAATTATGTCCTCTTCTCAAACATTTTTAAGACATTGTGTTTTGGGATCCCTTTGGATGGAGGCTTCTTTGTGACAAAGAAGATATTCCTTTAAAAGGAATATCACAAAGTGACTTCTGAGTTTTATTTGGTGCACAGAAAACATATACCACATTTCTTCGTAAAGGAGTGCAGGAAAAAGTTGTAAAACATTAAGCACATGAATGACTTTCACAAAGCTTTGTGAAAGAGATATTTATCAAATGTGTTGGAATCTAACTCAAAGAGCTGATTTTGCTTCTGTGACATTCCAAATCAAGAGGACACATCTATAAAGTTTTTAGAATGAAAAATTGGGAATTTAGAATTCAAGAGATATAAAACCAGAGATAAATAAATTTTTAAAAAGGCAACAGAAAACATTATTTAGATAGTTTTGGATGTTTGGTAGTTTTGGGATTTGTGCTGAACTGTTGATGAAGAAGTGAAACCAGGCCCTACTCAGTAGTTTGAAATGTAGTGCAGAAAGTTGTAGGATTCAAACCCGAGCCAAAGCTTAACCCAAAGTGGTACTAGTCGAAAGCTTCAAAAATTGACCACAGTCTTCACATGTGTTCCAGTGCAGCTCTCTCCAGTGCTGTGAGTGACTGCTGGAGCTTAAAAAATAAGAAGCCACACAGTCTTATTTAGAAAGCAGGATGTGCTTTCTTTTAAGAAACACCAAAGACAGATTATGAGAAAAGCTACAGAACTGCAGCATCAGACATGGTTTATGCAGTTATGTTTACACATCAGGCTCAGGAATCTCCCCGTCTGCCAAATTTTCCCCAATTACTACCCATCCTGCAATAATACCCGTAAACTCAGAGCTGAATTTCCAGAGGTAAAATCATCCCACCTGTGAAATGAATTCCTGGCATTCTTTGCTAAAGCACAACCAGCTACTTAAGCTTTCAGGAGTTCTCTTTACCACAGAAGATCTCCTTTCAAAGAGTCTTCTTGACCAGAACCCTTTGAAAGGATTTCAGAGGGGACCTATAAAAGTTTTAATATGAGCTGCACTCCTGTAAAGAGAATGAAAAACAGAATTAATTTGATTTGATGACTGCAGATTCAAAACAGCCACTGCTTTCTATCCTGCTTAACACCTGATATGAACATCAGACAGGATACAACCATCTCTGCTGCACTCCTGAGAAATGAAGGAAGTAGCAAAGAAATCTATGTCAGGTTCCATTAATATTTCAAAACTTTTTAATGTCTTTCTGTCCAGTGTTGCCTTCTTAACAACTAGGTGTCTTTCTCCATAGCTTAAAAACTCTAGCAGTTTTAACCCTAATCAAAAGCTAACATTAAAATACAATAGCAAGAAATAAATCTCTTCCCAAGCACTGTTGTGGGTACATCCTATTAGTTCAGAGCCAAAATGCGAATTAGGCATGTTGAGGATATAGAGATAGACACCTCTATGTCTTAAAGGTTTTATGTTCTGTGCAGAATGTGCCATACATGAGAACAATGGCAGGCACAAAAGGACACAGAAGAGCTGCAGAGAAAGGCATGCACTCTCTTTTCCTGTCTCACTTTTAAAATACTATTCTTCATTTCCCACCAGATCAGCTTGCTCTGTAAAGGCAGAGAAGGCTGCTAAAGTGAGCTCTTCTCTCTGACCTTCAAAGCATTTTTAGACAAAAAAAAATCAGAGCTTCAGAAATATGTAAACCTGGATCCTTGTTAATACTTTGAACATATTGTTATTAGATCATGCTTTCCAACTGGAAAAGTGTTAACTGGACATGTCTGCTAGAAATGAAGACCCACATATTTCAGAAATGTACAGGCAATTTTTTGTACAATTCAAGCTTCAAAATCAGTTCCAGGATTATATATCTGTGTTTCCTAGTCTGCAATCCTGTTATCCTTGGAAACTGTTTTGTACTACAGTTTTTGTTTTCTTTTTCCCTAACGAGATGGGAAAATTGACAAATATTTTCTCAGGAAATGGAATGCTGGGAGCCACCTACACTTGTATGTTTATATTCCAAAATGAAGTTGGGTTTTAATTTTGATTCTCTTGTGAAGAGAACAAATAACTGCAGGGGGAATTGGTAAGAAAGGTCTGATTACCTGCCTACACCATTCTCGCTCCCAGTTTATAGTGCTAGCACTGAGCTAGCACTACAGATATCGGTATCCTAAATAAACTAAAGCGAATAGACCACTGTTTCTGGCTAACTCATCATAACATTAAAAAAAAGGACATTTTAAATTTGTCCAGTGTCCTATCAAAACTCTTCAAAATCGTCAATATTACTGTAACTAGCAATAAAGTGCTACAGTGCTTCTACACTTTAGCTACAGATGAACACTGGATATAGAGAAGTCAGTTCCAGGGAGGGTGAGGTCAAGCAGGGATTGGCCTTGCGTCTTTCGGAAGCCTCAGGATGATGCACGAGTAGCGCAGAATTTCTGGCATTGCAATTTTTGGATTTCTGTTCTAGGACTTCATTCACTAGGATGCTTTAAAGAATATATACACCTGTGATGACTTAATTTGGTATTTCTGGAGTTTATAAATCTAACACAACAGATGACGTTTCTGAGAGACTACAGCAGGGACAGAGTATAAAAGATCATCCTGGTCTCTTTTATGCTAGTGCATGTTTCTAAATTGCTTTCTTTTGGGAAATCAGTCACAGCTGTATTATCAACTAGACCAAGAAGTCAAGAGCTAATTGCTCTGATATGCTCCTAAAAGGCTTAGTGATACCTAGACAGGAAGTCTGAGGCCAGTCAGAGGAATACCCAAAGATATTTTAAAAAACACAGCAGAAAGAGCTTTTGTGAACCTGAGGGAGGTGGTAAGATGCCAGGGGTCACTAGCCTACTACACCGACACTGGGGCACCTAAGCCTACAGCCTCCAGAGGTGAGGTGCCCTCCTAGGTTTGCAGGTGTACAGGGCTTTGATTTTTCCTCATAGCGGTGTGAAGAAAGTTTTGTTTCACTTCCTCACTGGGTAGGAGGGCAAGGAAAGTTCCTGCTGCTTTGCACAGAGAAAGGTACCTGTCATTCACACTCTGCAAGAGCTGGGCCTGTTGCATGGAACTTGAATCCATCCGAGCCTGGTGAAGATGTAATCCGCTATGCAGAGGTCTGATGTCCCATCAGATGCAACAGTGAGAGAAAAACAGCACTTGCTCTTGAATTAACTCCTTACCAAATTAAAGAACCAACTACCAGAAACTCTATTCAGTGGCATCCAAATAATCTGATAAACTCTGTAATAATGACCTTGTATTAATATATGTGTTACCAGCTATGTAATTTTGTTGTTAATTTATCATTTATTACACAAACTGCCATTAGTTACCATAACTAATTTATGAAATCCACATGGTC
Source organism: Ciconia boyciana (assembly GCF_034638445.1). Classification (NCBI taxonomy): domain Eukaryota; kingdom Metazoa; phylum Chordata; class Aves; order Ciconiiformes; family Ciconiidae; genus Ciconia; species Ciconia boyciana. Next base: position 52,149,639 of record NC_132937.1, read on the forward strand.
ATTTTAGAAGTCTTCATTCTGAGAGTCTGAGCACATCTTACTCAGTGAGGCAGGACAGTGAAGTTACACACAAAAACAAAGGGGATCACTGAAATCACTGACAAGTGATGGTTCCTCTTGCCTGTCACCAGCAAAGAATTTCTGTCAGCAGCAGTTGATGCCTAGGTGGGCAGGATTTCCACATCTACCACTGTCATATTGCCAGGCAATTCAGGCTTATTGCTTTATTAGTGTGTAAAACTAGCAAAGATCAAAACAAACAGCCTTCGTGGCTCAGTCCAGAACTTAAGTAGCTGTAATGAGTAAAAAATTACATGCTCACTATGCCACTGTGTTTATCACAACATCCATAAACATTTAAATAAAAAAAAATCACACTTGGCAACAGGATTACTGAACTAATACTCGTGGCACATAGTCTTTTAGCAAAACGCTCTTGTAAAAGTCACAGACCTTCTAATTGCTTTCTCATCTCAGCCTTAGACCTCACTAACAGATTATTTTTGGTATGCAGTCTGCAGTTACATCTCTTCAAAAGAGACACCTTTCCCTGCCGTGACTCGGATTTGAACCGAGGTTGCTGCGGCCACAACGCAGAGTACTAACCACTATACGATCACGGCAAGCTGTCGGAACACTCTGAATTAAAAGCCACAGCTTCCCCCCCACCCCCGCCCAGTGCTCGACAAAATTTTACACAAATGGTGCCACCTACAGTTTACATTGAGTTTTAGCAGCAGCTGGTTCTAAACATTCTTACAATTACATGTTACTGTCTCCTCAAAATCGCTTCCAGACTTACTTTTCCTTTCTCTTATAATCCATGCTTATCAGGATTGCCTAAAAACAGGCTCAGGAGACTTATAATAACCCTTCTTCTGTCCCCCAAATCTTTTCAGAGAGAACATTTTTTCCTATTTTATCAGTGGTGGGGAAGGCAACGTCATGACGGCAGAAAACTCTGGCAGTGTGCTGTAGAGACAGATTTAGGCAAAATAACAAAATCTACTTAATTGAAAACTGCATTCGCTGAGTTGAACAAGGTATGATTCATTCTAATGTAAGTGCTTGTATTGATGGACATCCTCTTCCTTACCTCTGCAATAAGCACAGAACATAAAAAAACTCTCACTTTTCCAGAATTTGCATTATCTACTGTGGAAGGAGATGGTCAAATGCTACAGATGAAGTCCGAGGGGAGTGAGCACTTAGCTTGTATCAACTAAGACCATCAATTACTGTTATACTGAAGGAGCTGCTGAGAAGCACCTGCCCTTTGTCAGGTGTTCAGACACAAAAGACTGTAAACAATATTCAAATGGGCACAACAGCAAAAAATCATTAGTTCTCTCAAATAAGAGCTCCAACAGAAATCAAGCTGTGCAATGTAAAGAAAGATTATCATGGGGAAAGAGAATAATGCAGCAAGCTCTGGGACACTCAAGGCCTGCTCAGAAAATGCAGCCTGTTTTCCTCATGCTCACCCTCCCCACAGTTATATTCATTATTTAATTAAAAAACTTAACTGCTTTGCAAACCTTGCCTGGCTGATAGCCTTGGACGTCACAGCAACCACTGCAGTGGTACAGTGTCACACTGAGTCTCTGAAGAAGGAGGAAGACATACAAAGAGACTGACGAGGCTGTCATACACCAGACCATTAAAATGTCTTAAGCATGTCTTCGACATGCTGAGATGTGGATTTACTCTGGATGAAGGTCTGCATGGTGGGGACTAATCCATAAGTAGACTGTGTGAAAGAAACATCAGGCTGGGACTTTAAAGGGCGCACTTACTAAAGAGACTCTGGTCTGCCTCAGTGCTGAATTGCTGTGCTGGTTTGGGCTGGGATAGAGTTAATTTTCTTTATAGTAGCTAGTATGGGGCTATGTTTTGGATTTGTGCTGAAAACAGTGTTGATAATACAGAGATGTTGTAGTTGTTGCTGCACTAGTCAAGGACTTTTCAGCTTCCCGTGCTCTGCCAGGTGCAGAAGAAGCTGGGAGGGGGCACAGCCAGGAGAGTTGATCCAAACTGGCCAAGGGGCTATTCCATACCATATGGCGTCATGCTCAGTATATAAAGCTGGGGGAGGAAGAAGGAAGGGGGGGAAGTTTGGAGTGATGGCATTTGTCTTCCCAAGTAACCATTACGCATGATGGAGCCCTGCTTTCCTGGAGATGGCTGAACACCTGCCTGCCCACGGGAAGCAGTGAATGAATTCCTTGTTTTGCTTTGCTTTCATGCGCGGCTTTTGCTTTATTAAACTGTCTTTATCTTAACCCATGAGTTTTCTTACTTTTACTCTTCCAATTCTCTCCCCCATCCCACCAGGGGAGAGTGAGAGAGCAGCTGTGTGGGGCTGGGTTGCCAGCTGGGGTTAAACCACAGCAATCGCACTGCCTCTGCCGTAGGGAAATGCAGAGGTTCCTCCTGCAAGCACAAGGAGGGGTCCTCCCTGCCACTGGAGCTACAGGAGGGGAGAAGGTATCTCTCTCTCTCTCCTTCTGATGGTTGCTGGGGGCACGTCAAGCAAAAGGGTGCTCTAATGGTGGTTCGGACTGCTGTACCTCACCCTACAGCCTCGCTCGATGGCTTGGTGTGAGCAGAGTAGCATTTTGCTCAAGGCTCAGCGTACCCTTCCAGACAGCACGAAGGCTGCTGCTTCCCTGATCTCCAATCCTGCCAGGCACAGCCTAGCCCTGTGCTAAGGGACCACGTTGCTGTCACAAGCTTAAAAGAAAGAAAGCCAGGACCAGGAGTGATACACATCTGACATAAAACTAATCCCTCAACTCAGGTTTGCTGCTGCCTCATAAAGCCATTACACTTAGCGGAAATTAAGCCTAACTGCATAAATAAGCAATGATAAAAAAATAAGGAGGTACTAGGACTCTCCCTGTCTTCCCCCTCCATCCCTGTCTTTCAGTTCTCATCCCTCTCTTTCAGTTCTCTCAAGCAGGTGTCAGCAGAATAAGCTGCTGAATCTTCTGGCAAGGAAAAAGGACTGGAAAAAGCAATCCCCTGTAGCACAGCTTGTGCCTTGCAGTCTGAATGTTACCTGTGAAGCCATCACATGTATGTTGTCAGCTGTAAGAATTCACAGTATGGGAAAGCCTTTTTCTCTTCCCCTCACCAGCCTCCAAGCCCTTTGAACTCTAAAGAAATCTCTGAAGTGTTGGACAGTGATCGCCACTTCTGGGCAAATGTTTTGATGTGGTAAGTCCTATGATACTCCCCAGTACTCCAAAGACCTTGATTAAAGAGGACAAAGAAACTGGACACCAGTATTTAACAGCCACTATGAGGACAGTGTATCAAGTGTTCTTCATTACTTCAAATTTCCTTTTTTTTTTAATATATACATTCATTGAAAAACATGGAAAACTGTGGTTCAGAAAGGAGGGTGGTGCATAAGGGCTGAAGTCAGCTCAAAAGCTCTTAACAGTGAACAGGACAGTACCATCACCTAGTCACCTGCATGTGAGCATGAGTGCATCTGGAAGATGGCATTGCTCAGCATCATGCACACATGGGCAGGTGGAACAGACCTGGGACAAAACTGATTAAGTAGCAACTTCTCTGAAGTTTCTTGTTATTGTAGACCTGCGGAAGTAGAGATCTTAGAACATTTACTTTATTTCCACACTTAGGACCTTAAATACCCTTTTCTTTTTTATTTTATTTTGGACCTTGTTATTACTGGTTACCTCTCATGAAGTAACAACAGCAACTTCAGTTTTGTCTGAGTTCCTCAGAACATCCAGATTTCCCCTAAAGACAGAAGTCTAGTAAATCTAGATACAGGTTTCTGTCCACGGCCCCTTCAAAGTAAGGAGATTAAGTTAAAATTACTACAGGACTCCTTGAGGTTCCTTATAGCATGATACTCAGGAAATGAAGGAGATTTTAAATATGGTTTGTCTTACAAATCATCAGTAAAATATTTGCAGCTGTGATGAGACAGGGTCCTTGCAAGCTCTGTAACCTGTATTATTCTACTCTACAGTGTCACCTCCCATAGAAGTCATAGGGGTGCCTTATTCTTTGCAGCAGTAGAATAGGTTTGCTAGATTCCCCTCAAAATTTTTTATGTGATTGTTTTAAATCTGGGTCTCAGAGAAACAAAAAAGCACTTCTAGTTCCATCTTATTGTACAGAGCTTAAAATGTTATCTAATGCATTTTTTGCTAAGTCGGAGTCACTTGATATACTGTTTTTATTTCAGACCTACATACACATGAGAATAAAATGCAGGTTATAATAAATAAATGTCATAAATCACATCCATAAACCTTTGGAGCTTAAAATCAGTCCACAAATCTTTGAGATGACCTAACAAGCAGTAACCACAGGATAACAAATGATCATTTCATTAGTTGTACTACACTGGTACTACTTTCCACCCCGTCTCTATGCATCTTGCCATTGTTTGCATTTATTTATATTTTTATAATTTCTGTTAGTAAAATGTTATTGCTGTTTCTCTTTTTTCCCCAGAAGAAGGCTAGTGCACATGAGCATGCCTCGTGCAGTATTTGCACAGTCATGTGGTTCTCGGCCCCTGAGCCCAGCCTTGCTACCTCTACTTGGGCTCAGAAAACAGCTATGAAATTTTCACCCACATAACTGAGAAGACATTCTAGATGTTTGCAGGTTCCTTTTTTTTTAATTAATTTTTTTGTTGTTTGTGTTTTTTTTTTCTAAAAATAATAATCTTTCAAAACAATGACTTTTTCTGTTAAGATGTCAGTTTTGGACAGAACATTTCTCTTGTTGAGGACTGAGTCTCTGATCAAAAGAAAAGAAATAATCAGAAGACACTCCCTCCTCCCTCAAATAGCCAACAAGTTCATGGGCAGGTCTGGAAGAAGGAGGACTTGAAGCAGATACAAATAGCATCTCTCTCTCTCTCTCTCTTTCTCTCTCTCTCATTTGCCAACGGGATTCTTTACTTAGCAGATTATTAATTAATGTAAGGTGAATCTCTCCTAGTTTCTCTAGTCTGAACTCCTCCATTTACTGTTAGCATAAGCAAGCATTTAATGGGACTAGCCTCCAGGCTACTCACCTGTGTTTTAGCTGAGTGCTCCCAGCATCAGGCCATGGAGTTTATGCTTTTTGTCTCTGTAGTGAATTAGCTGTGCAAGGGTAACACTTGATAGAAAAGCCTGAGACAGGCGTGCCCTCCCCACACCCATAGCCAAGTAGCCCAAGACATCCACACAGGAAATAGGAGACCCTGATCAGGTCTCTCCTCTGCCTACTTCTATTACATATGTGGGTTTCTCAGTCTGTTTCTCGCCTGCCCCTACCAGAAAGGATGTGTTTCTTCTAATCTTGAAGATCAGAGACACAATACCTCTATTTAATTTTGACAATCTTACTCTCCATGACTGTCAGAGTAACCATGCAGTTCAAATGTCTGTTCTGACCACATGACAGAGAGACTTGGGTGCTAGGTCAAAGCCCAAAATTGGCTTTATGCTCTCTTTAAACTATTTAGTTTAAATTGTCACCAGTTTGCAGCACAATCTTGAATAAGCATTTTTAAATGGTTATTGCCATTTGTACAGTACGCATTTGTCATAGCCAAACATTTTGGGACGTACAAGTGAAAAAGTCTCTTTTAGTACTGTTTTTTACTACTAGAAACAGAATTCTACTGGCATTTTCTGTGTTTGGTGTTTTGCTCATGGATGTCTTCAGGCAAGAAAGCCAGTCCCCACACACATGCACATGGATGGTTTCTCTCAGTAAAAATAAAACAGAATTTATTACAGGCTGACAAAATCTGGCTTCAGGCTCTTTGCTATTACAAATATAAAGGATTAAAGAGTTTTTGATGCAGCAATAATAAGGACATTCAATGAAAGTTAGCATTCGTAGGAGGCACAATCATCACCCAGATCAGAGAAGCTGCTTTGAAGAAATAACGCACAACTGGAGTTCTGACATTGTCTAGACAGCAACACCCAACACCCTTGTAGGGGAAGGTGAATGCCATAGTATATCCGCTTGTTAGTTTTCATTGCAGAGTTGACTTACCCAATATTTACAGTTCCCATCCTCTCTGACTGTATTTTTAATGACAGGAAAGAAAGGGAGAGATGAAGTTAAGTTTAAGTATTGCAAACCATTCAGGCCAGCATCTGGAGGCCTCCTCTGCTCCTTTGGACTGGTGCCATCATTTGCACAGTCTAAAGCCCTGGTGTGATGTATATAGACAGTTCTGATTAGGCAGTATTTTACAATTGCAAGGCATAGCTTTTTTATTGCTACATACATGCAGGGCATTCGAACAGTCTCTGCTGAAATGATTGCTGACTGCCTTTGGTTCAGCGTCATCACCACTCCATGTGGGCATACCAGCTGTATGGACTGACAGCCACCTGACTTCCCAAAGGCAGGGGGTGCTCCCCTTCTCTGATCTGCAAGGAACATTCCCCTCCTGGTTGTCTGCATGAGCCTTGCAGAGCCCTTTGTATCGCAAGAGTGAGTCACTCTGCAAATCTCCCACCTCCTGCCTTGCAGAGGCAGCTCTCGCAGGACTCCAGCTTTCACCTCCCAATAAAGAGTGAACATTAAAGCCATCGAAGGGTGTACAGGGAGGGTGAGGGAATGTCATGCATAGCTCCATGAAAGGGTGAACCTACTCCTCTTTCTGCTTAAAGGGCTGTCATTTTACTGAGCCTTTGGCACACAGACAGAGTACACTGAGGCAGCTTAAACTTTCACTATAACAGGATTATAGGGAAATCAGGGTTTTCTCTGTTGGGTATGTGTTTGCCATTTGGCTATGGTACCTTTCTCAGACAGATTCTGCACTGAACTTCACTTTAATCTGTGTATAGATGGAAAACACAGTTAATGCCCATTAGAAGTAAAGCCTGGCCTGGAAAGGCTCTTAAGCAATTCATTAGACAGCTCTGCCAACAGCAAGTAGTTTTTGCTCTTCTTCTGTTAATATTATTTCTATTAGTATGGCAGCCACTCTTATTTTCTGTGTAATCTCCTACACAAAGATTCCTAGTCCAGAAAAGTCACCTTGGGATTGCTATTTTTCTTTGAATTCAAATGCATCCATGCTATGATGCTTTTCTTTTGCTCTGTGCACTCCCATAATGAGTCACAAATGACTATGCAAATGTCTAGCATTTTCCCTTAGCCAACAACATGTAACTTTTCTTCATGAACAAATTTCTCCCAGTACTAAGGCTTTTGTTCTTATTTTCTGTTGTTCTTTTCCCTTCTTGAAGCTTTCAAGTTTCTTTCTGGTAGCCAGAGACCTAGAGTGAATGAAACACTTCAGGCATTCTTCTGCCAGAACTCTCTATCTGCTTAGAGGAACAGCAAAATCTCAAAGCTAGCATGGCCACATCTGCAACCATGTATATTTAAATACAGAGATTTATAGCACAAAGGGAGAAAATGACACAGCTAAAATCTTCAAAGTAACAAAATCCCATACCATCAGCATTACCTATATCCAATCACAGTTGTGTAATAGGTCTTGCAACACAACTCCTGTGTTAATGAAGAGAAAATTGTAGTCAGCTGGCATTCACTCCACTTTGCACAAGTTTCAGCCAGCAGAGCACTCAGGTGAGCATTCAAAGTAGATGCATCTCTACTCTCAAAGAGCAAACTTCCAAAGTCTATATAGTAAATGCAATTTCCTACCCTTTTATCTGATGCTTCTGGTACGCAGCTCAAACAAAAAATGGCATTTCATTCTGCTGGTTTGTGGTACAAATGAATGTGTCATCTGTTGTTCCTTTATTTTGCAATTTTTATCCTTCTGCAAAATTCTCCATCTCACTGAGTATTCATGCAGATTATATTCCTACAGCTGAAGATGCTTATGGGTGGGATTTTTTTCCTGAAATGATTCTTGCTCTTTAAAATTTTTGCATACTATTCAAATAAAATATGAAAATCAAATTGGATAATCAAAATGAACATTGTGGCTTACCTGAAGTGGAGCATGAACTAGAACTGTTCTCTCTCTAATTTAGTTCCTGAATCTGTAAGCTCTCCTCAAGGGTGCAGAGCTAATGTCCTGGGAGGAGCAAAAAATTTCCCTGTGCCTCCAAAAATAGACTAAGAATAGGAGAGGTCTCAGGATGTTCTGTTACTGTCAAACACATGTTCTTCTTAACTATAAACAGCATGTAAGCATGACTTCCCATTTAACATTCTGCTGTTAGTGAATTAGCTGAGGTGTATCCAAGGGAAGGATTTTGTATACGTAATGTTCCTCATAATTTTTTTTTACTGTAACACAACAATACACTTTCACCTAAAGCGAGGAGACCACCGTGTGTGTCCAAACAGTTGCAAACCACATGACTGGGAGGTTGGCTGTTAGGCAGTTTCATGGGTTGTTCAGCACCATGCTCTCTCTTCCAATGAAGAAAAAGAGGAAATACCTTTTCAAAAGCCAGGATTTGCCAGTCCTTGCCGCTATGCTGCATTTTAACTTGTTCTTGGTGCTCGCTTCAGCTTTCTATATGGCAGCATTTTCTGTGCTCTTACTGTTGCACGGTAGGCAAGTCTGCAGAAAACACCCTTTTGCAAAGAGATAAACCACATCTCACTTTCAGCTCAGTGACCTGTAAACACTGAAGGATAACTGAAACTCCTTACAAGGAGATAATAATGAGCAAGACAGTCAAACTAACAAAACTGAGCCAGGGTGTGATAACTTTTTAACATATTAACTGTTGTCAGACCAAACATGACTTGATAGCAGTTTTCACCTACACATTCATTAATAAAGCAGATATTTGATCAGTGTATGTTTATTGTGAGTGCTTTGTAGAAGCACTGAAAAAAGCATTAAGGAGATAAAACATGAGCCTTGATGTACTCCTGCGAGAGCAGAACTGACACAGTTCATACCCTCCTGTCAGTCTGGGAGGTCATGCCTTTGGCTCTTAAATCCCAGGAGCTATTCCAGGGACAAGCTTCACAAGCTTTGAGATGTGCTGATCATTATAGCTCTTATCTCCCCCCTCCCCATCAAAGGAGGGTGAGTTATCCTCCATACACTTTTCTGGTGGAGCAATTTGCCCCATGTTTCCACAAGTGGAAGAGACGGAGCCACAGGGTTACGCAGCTTCAGCTGTAAGCAGTTGTAAATCTTAGCTTGCCGGACTTTCAGAGCATCATCAGTGCTGAGGATCAGCACATGGAACCCCTGAGACTTGAGGGTATATCCATCTCATAAATCTTTTTGTTATTATAAGCAGAACTGCTTTATATTTCTTTCACAGTGAGCCATGAGGAAATCTGTTTGTGCCTTTTGTGAGGGGGGGTAGGATACAGTGGGCCACAGGATAGCACTGCAGTAAATTATCCTGCAATCGGTATGGGGGGATTTCCAGCCTAAATTTAGAGCCTCAGTTGGATTTTAGCTTGTAGTGCCACGAAATCCAGCTACCCTGGACTGAAAGTAGCACTGACTGTGTGTGCGTGTGTGCTGCCTGCAAGGCAAGGCAGAGCTGGGAGCAGCACCAAGGCAGCCTGCAGCTCCAGTCACATCATCAGAAAATAGTAGCTGCTGGTTCTGCTACAAGCCACTGTGAGAGCGAAAGTGATAATGTTACAGCAAAAGAGAGGAAGCACCAAAACTGAAGGCTGGCTAAGGCGGGAAGACCAAAGAGTCACCAAGGGCAAATTCAGATAAGTAAATAACTAGTTAGAAATGAAAGCCTAAGTCAAGCAGAATTCCCACTCGCGAAACTGGAATGTAGTGGGATGCTTTTTTCAGTGAGAACAGGGAGAGGATGTCCCCACTTTTCAGATCTTCCCCTTTGGTTAGATAATATGTATCCTTTAGACTGCAAATTCTTTATCATTCCTGCACACTGCCATAGGGGCATTTGTCTTAAACCTACAGAAAATATGCATCTTCTGAAGTTATGAAACAAGCTAATTCCTAAGGTTCAATTTTGTTGATGAAAATCAGCTCCTGTTGCTGTCAAGGAGCACTGAATACTCATCCTGATTCCTCTGCCTTTTCCAGGTCTCAGGGAATGTGAATTCATGCATTACTACTCACTCTCTAGTCTTCCCTTCCCCCATTACTCTCTCTTTCCTCATTAGCCTAATTATTTCATGTACTTATTTCATCCTCTAAACCAGTACATATTCAGAGGGTTACTCAAAATGAGGTGGTCTGTAAGGAAGCATGTTCACATTGTTGTATCAATTTGCCTCACTTCATCATTGCAGTGGATTTTGATAAAGTTCATTTACTCATGCTTATGTATCCAAATGGGACACATGGATGTAGGATGTGTGCAAGGGTTTGTTGTGAGACAGCGGAGGAGCACGATGTTAGCCTAGGTCCTGTACCAGACCCTAGCAAATACATTAAAAAAAGGGTGCTGAAAACAGGATAAAAAGAGCTTATTTTTTTGTTGAAAAGATCAATAATGATGCAAATTGCTAGGGTAGATGGGTGAAATCTTTCTTGGTCTGACTATGATCAACTTGTCTGAGTCTCAGGTCATATGTCCATGATACACAGCTGTGTAATCCTTATGGTTGGATAAACACCATGGCCATAGGCTGCAAAATGTCTGTGTGCTGTTCAAATTAGCCCGAAAACATAGATGCCTGACTTTGATATGGTGGATCAGGTATTTGTCTCCTCCTACAGCCAAAGCAAACAAGCTGAGGCCTCAACTCTGCACTGCATGCTGTGGCTAACTTGAGAAAAACATGTTTGGCTTCCAGGCTGGATCCTACGCAGCATTTCATTGCTGGGTGATCCAGCAGCACACAGGTCCAGGACTCTATCTCCAGAACCGCAAGTCGACAGCAGTGTTGTGGTCTGTGTACCATGGCATTGCCAAGGACAGGGACAGAGACAGCTGTTTCTGGTTACTCTCACCTGCAGCAACTCAACTTCCTAAAAGAAATGGGGTTAAAAGACTAGAGAACAGGTTCCCAAGCCCTGTAGCAGCACAGAGGTCTTTGACTTTTTGCCTTACTTAAATATGAAAGTTGTGTTGTTTTCAACTACAGCAGAGTCCCTTACTGACTTCTGCTTAATAAATGGGAACTTCAGAGAAGGGAAGAAGAAAGCACACTATTAATTCACCAGGAAGACTGTGCCTCTCCAACAAAGTTGATCTCTAAAAGTATTTTTTAAGTTGATGCCTTTGTCACATGTAGGTATGTCCTAAATTCCTTTCTTTTTACTATAGTCTGCAAAGATATCTCCTATTTCCCCTTCTCCATTACAGCAGTGTGTATAATAGTGGTGAGTTCACCATCTTCTCCACAGTTCTGCATGCCATTTTTGTAGCAAGGAATGAAACAAGTCAGCATCACGTAAACTGCCACAGAACCATCAGCAAGTGAGCACCATCAAGACAAACCCAAAGCAAGTCATTGCACTTTAAATCAGATTTTTCATACTTTTTTTTTTAATATTTCACCCTAAGTTGTACTCCCTAAAAGATTGTTATATATATGCAAAGGTAATCCATCATGAAGGAGTTTAATTTCATTTTAGATGGCAGTAACACACACTTCAGTTTTTTAAACATATACTGCATTACTGCAGGGAATGTGACCACTAGCAAAGTGTGAACACTCACATAGTTATTCAGACCATTATGGAGTAGTTGCTTCTTGAAAATGTCATCCTGCAACCCTTTTTGGAAACATGGCCAAAGCCAGGCATTCAAAAACCTCACCAAATTATATCCCGCAAATCACAGGACTGGTTCTGAAATTCAGTTATTATTTTTGTTATTTGTATTAAATATTTTATAAAATAGTATTTAAGTGAGATTCCAAGGTCACTTATATATTAATTTTCTTCTCCTATTTCTGTTATAGGGCTGGAGGCAAAAGACATCATTCTGAAAATAAATTTACAGTGGCCTGGGTCACAGACAGAATTAAATTGTGCCATAAACCAGTCCCCCCAGATAGTACTTTTAACTTTCAGTATTTGAGTTTTATTCAGTAAGGAATCAGACAATAATTCTTTTCACTTAACACAAGGATTGGGGTTTTTTTGCTCACTACATGATTTGCACTGCTCTGCAGATGAAAAATAAAATAAAATACACAGCTTGCAGGATTATTAAAAATGCTAGATACCATGCCAAGGAGTGACTGAATAAAGTTCTTTGGAGTTGCTTATTATTCCTGCCATGCTTTACTGACTAAAGTAAAAAACACACTTTTCAGTTGTAAAAGATAAAATGTCTGTGTGCTCTTTAAAGCATCTTATGTTATTTCTTTTCACAGAGTGTCAGGTTCTCATATCTGAGCTTCCCCGTCTCTCAAAAAGCCATCAAAATTTATTTTCACAGAATGTATCCTGGAGCTTTACTTATGCGACATTCAACTTTGAACATTTAAGCTAGTTTTTAATGTTGTTTGAAGATCAAACAAGGTTTAACCAATCAGTACTAGTTATAGAGGATTTATCTGCAACCACACTATGCTGTTCCTTTAATACCTTTCAGCAACATAAGTGCTTACATCCTAATAGGTTTTTAGCTTAAGATCTAATCATCCACTCTTGAATTAAGATGCTTGAATGAAGCCAACTCATTTGGAACTAAGCACTTTAATGTCAACAGAGACATATGGTATTGAGACTGAATTACAAAGGATCTCTTCTGAGCCATCTATTACGGAAGCAAGACTAAGACCCCAGCATTATTATTAGTTTACTCATTTATTTGCTAGCAAATAATTGAGAGTAAGATCTTCTTAAGAAAGTGGAAATGGTCTAATAATTGCAAGCTGGTGGTATAGTACATTCCCGTGTGCACTGATTAAATCTCCCCCATCCATACTTCATAGCTCTATGCTCATCTGTAAAACCCCTTTTGAAACTGAAAGAAACAAACAAAATACGCAGTGCAACAACTCAGACCCACTGATTAAAATTCTAAATTATCGGCACTAATGTCAACTCCTCTAACATTTATTAAGAACTCTAAGACATTTCCTTGCCCTGAATTATTCAAGTCTTATTCTCTGACAAAATATTTCTTTATAAGAAGGTGTTTATGACAAAATTTTTGGCAATAAATAACACTGTCCTTAAAATTCAAAGTTAAGAGCAGAGGCTTCCTTTTGTTCTGAAGCTGTTCCACTCTCCCTACTCTCAACATGCTGCTGAGAAAAATATGCTAGAGTCCTCTCCTGCAGTATCAGTAGCAAAAACTGAGGTGGACACCCTTCCACATTTTTTGTTTCTGGAACAAAAAGAGCACAACCCCCCCCAAAAAAAAGGCAATGCAAAGTGAACCTGAAAGTACATTTTCTGAGGCAGTCATTTTACGTAGAGAGTTGTGAAGACAATAAATTCAACCCATCAGTTTTTAAATCTTTATGACCACGTAAGGTTATTGCTGCAAAGAAGCTGTGTTTAAATTTCATTGTGTGGCTGAGATAAAACACAAAGTTTTGTTATAATACTATCAACAGCTTCTGCTTACATTGTAAGGAAGATATGGTTAGACAATAAGGATGCATTATCTTTTTAAGCCATGCATTACTAAGACCTTCAGCAGACAGTGATTGTCTCTCCGAAATAATTGCTCTCTATCGCATAAATGCATTCCTACTCATGGCTCAGTAAAACTGTAACATGGGCTATCATTACGGTCCAAGTGCTTTCCCACTGCAAAGGCACATATGGTCCAAAAGGCAGGACTGCCGCCTCAGTACCACCACAATAAACACCTGGCAAATACGATTACAGAGGTAAAAAGATGCAGTGCAGTTCCAACAGGAATATCAGCCACTCCGATCCTGTGAAGGGCTGGACATGATTTTCCTTCCAGCCAGCAGACTGTACAGAACCATGTGAACTGAATATCCTGATCATACATTAAATATTTTTTGTAGAAGACTTTTCAATTTTGCAAATTTAAGAGACCTCCTGTCTTTCTGATTATAGAGAACTTCCTATGAAAGCTTGTTGACATGGACAGAATTGCTTAAAATCCACTTTATTTTTCTTAAATATTACATAAAATACACTCTTTTGCTAATAGCTGAAAACCTTCATTTGTGATGTTCGAATCCATGTTATTAACTACCGCAAAGCAGAAAAAGCAGTTTAAAAATCACATTAAGTCCCAAAAGCTCTGCAAAGCAGAACTTTCCTATTAAAAAGTGTTGCAAAGCAGAAAGGTTCATGTCATTGTGTAAATGCAGCCATTATGAAAGTGGCTTTAAGAATGCATTGTAGTACTGCACAGATCAGTAAAGCCCACTTGAAAAACTCCCTTTGCATTTCTCCTCGTGCACACACAGATCTGGTTTTGTTTTGGCTTAATTGTTTTGTTTTGGTTAGGCTTACTTTTTATCATTTCCAATGTATGTATTTAAGGTGGATCATGAGCTGTCAGCTAAGTCTCACTGAGGCCACAGCAGGGGCCTGGCTGCAATTAGATGCTGTATGAGCCAGACCACAAAGCCAGGTCCTGTTCTCAGTTTGTATTCAGTGCAAGTAGCACACAGACACACATCCCAGAGAGAAATGTGGCCTTTCGCATGTGTGGAAGGAAGAGCCAATTCTTTAGCCAGGACAGGGGCAAGGGATGCAGCACGCAGTGAGAGGAGGGGGAGCTTTTTTTCCTGAATCTCTCCTCCACAAAGAACTTGGGGAATTTTGAGCAGCTTCAGCCAGAAGAGCTCATTTTTAGTTTTGATCTCTGTCTTGTATAGATAGATTACAACACTAAGGTATACTGTGCCTAGCATGCCTAAGATTTTAAAATGAACCATGGAGATAGCTGACATTGCGAGTGATTTTTTCCCAGGTGACAAACTATATTAGTCACTTCTGGAATTTTTTCTTCTGGGACCAGAAACAAAATTTTTAGTGAACGAGAGCAATATGAACAACATGGTTGCATCAATTCTGATCCAACTGTATTCTGTTACTGAATTAATGCATGGAGGCTTCACAATGTGTGATGTACAAATGACGGAAAAGCATTTGTAGGGATACAGAATAAATCTTTGTTTCTGATTCTCTCTTTGAAGAGCAACTTTGATTTCTTCACAGTCTAATTTTTGTGTACTAATTATTTGAGGGGTTATGGGAAAGATTAATGCTAAAATAAGGAGGAGGGAAAGAACAGACTTGAGGGGATGAATAGCAGCTGTGGTGAAGAAATCTACCAGACGGTAATTGCACAAGTCCTTAAATATCCAGAACTTCAACTGAAACCCTCTCTGGTGTAAAAAGGCATGTGACAGAAAGGCATGGTTTCAGCATCATCAGGCAGCCTTTTGTTCACTTGTGCATAGCCGGAGTTGCTCAGAAGCACACATGCAGGGCATCAGCTTTCAGCTATAAAGAAGGTAATGGCAAATGATGGTACTACGCCAAAACCAACAAACTGAAAGCACAGCAAAACAAAAATGCACCATCCCTTGGACCAGTTTCCCACCAAGACCCACCTGCTAGCCTTTATGTAGGAAAATAATACAGTGCACTATCCTTAAGAGATATCAGGCAACAGTAAAAATGCAAAAGGACAACTTTTGGGCACAGTTCAATTTTAAAAAATTCTGCTGTTAGTAGATGATTCACTGGGAGAAACGCCACAAAGTCTTATAAAATTAACTTGTGATAAGTGTGAACCTTGTGTGAAAATGCACACAAGTTAGTTGTTACTTTTAAAGGAAGATGAACATGCACCCCCTTTTCAATTTATTCTGAAACACAACTTAGTTGTACAGATAAACTTAGGTACTTCCATTTAAAATTTTGAAGCATAATATGCTACCACTAATAAATAAAACCAGACCCTTACTTCTGGGATCAGAATACAGCCTCTGAAGGAGGAATGGATAATTTTACACTGTAAAAGTCCAACTATGACACTATTTAAAATAAATAGAAAATACATTCCATAGCCAACAGCCATGATTTTAAACCACCTGGTTTTCTGGTCAGTCCTTACATTCAAAATATTTTGTTTCTTGCAAAAACTTGTACTCCTTTCTGAATTGCAAGCGACGTTTCATATTTTGCTGCAATTCTCATGAGTCACCACTTGAGGGACTCTAAGACTCTTTTGTCTTATAATTGCAAATCAGACTTACATTAGACCTATTGCTTATGTTAAAAATAAAACTTTTAGGAAAATATCTGTGTATTTGTTATCAGTAAGAAATGCTGATAAGATCTATGGAGGATCTTCTTGCAGCAAATCAAACCAATCTGCTTATATTGTGAGAAGGTGTAACTAGAAAGTGGTAACCTACAGAGCACAAAATTCACAAAATGGAAATTAATTTTTTAAATAAAAATATTCACAGTGATAAAAATCACCATTTTTCTGCCATGTTTAGGCAGAGGAAACCCTCATTCTGCTGATTTATTATCTGCACGATACGCCTCTAAAGCACAGATTTCATTTGTTCTTAGCACAGAACTGTCATGGACAACAAAAGAAGTAAGAGCAAATATCTGTATCACCACTCAGAGGGGACAATTTTACCGAGTTTTTGCTGATTTAGGATCAAATATGATTACACTTGGAGGTGCTTAAACCCTACTCCCAGCTGGAGCTTCAGACAGAGCTTTGGAAAAGTTAAGATTTTCCTACTTGGTATCTGTCCTGGTTTGGGCTGAGATAGAGTTAATTTTCTTTATAGTAGCTAGTATGGGGCTATGTTTTGGATTTGTGCTGGAAACAGTGTTGATAATACAGAGATGTTGTAGTTGTTGCTGCACTAGTCAAGGACTTTTCAGCTTCCCGTGCTCTGCCAGGTGCAGAAGAAGCTGGGAGGGGGCACAGCCAGGAGAGTTGATCCAAACTGGCCAAAGGGCTATTCCATACCATATGATGTCATGCGCAGTATATAAAGCTGGGGAAGAAGAAGGAAGGGGGGACATTCGGAGTGATGGCGTTTGTCTTCCCAAGTAACTGTTACGCATGATGGAGCCCTGCTTTCCTGGAGATGGCTGAACACCTGCCTGCCCATGGGAAGCAGTGAATGAATTCCTTGCTTTGCTTCACTTGCGTGCACGGCTTTTGCTTTCCCTATTAAACTGTCTTTATCTCAACCCTCGAGTTTTCTTACTTTTGCTCTTCCAATTCTCTCCCCCATCCCACCAAGGCGGGGAGTGAGCGAGCGGCTGCGTGGGGCTTAGTTGCCGGCTGGGGCTAAACCACGACAGTATCCTTGCAAATCAGACTGAGGAATTTTGACACAGGCAAGCTGTAAGCAGATGAACCCCTTTTTCAGAGTACAATTGTAGACAATAGATGTGTAATAACAACTTCAAGGTCATGTGGGAATGCTACCTTTGGTTTCAGAAGCAGAATAGCCATGTTAGCCAGGCACAATGCCGTACTGAAGAAGTTACTCTGTTTCCCGGTTCAGTGAAAGCTGAGGAATTACTGCCCTACATTGCATTATATGGCAAGGAAATGTTCTTTGCTTCCGAGCCTGTGTTCAGACAACTGCCTTTGTTTTTAAAAAGGCACGTTCTTAATTTGAGTTTTCTAACTGGAAGTTAGATACTAGCAAGAAAGGCAATATATAGTACTCACCCTTAATCAGCTGTCTGACAGATCTTCATGGCTTTTATTCTGACCTGTTGGTTTGGACTGTCTTATTTTTTCTAGGATTTACAGTAGATTAGCTGACTTCAGGAAAAGAACATACTGATTTCCCCATGAAGACAAATGCAAAATTTTTCTTCCAAATACTGACTGAAGTAAAAAGTCTTCTAAGTTAAAATTGCTTAGTTGAAGAGTAAGATATAGCCAAAGGACTTGGAAGTGGAGTCAAATTGAATGATAAGCCAAACCAACTGGAAAATGGAAAAGAATAATCACTAGCACAAACCTACATCATTGTTTTGCTGAAATATGTTTATATATAAATATGCACATCATTTATCACATAAACAAACGGAAGGAGTTGCAAGTCTCACAGTCCTTTTGCACAAGCATGAGTGCTCCAGAGGAAAGGCCCTCATGACACCTCATAAAAACTGATTTTTTAAAATTGTTTTTACTACTAAGCTGTTCCCTCATTGCATAGGCATGGTAGCAGAGAGCTAATGCAGGCACAGAGAGCTGAACCTTTTGCTTTCTCACAGATAAGTCAGAAAAAATAGATAAACATACAGCATACTGTTTCTGTAGAGTTTCTGTGGTCCACAACCCTTTGACTACTTATGGTCTTTGCAATGCAGGAACTGTTACTCAAATACAGTGCCATGCACTAGGAGACTATGCTCAGCTGGCACATGTATGCTGTGTAATAGAAACACTTCTGTACTAGTAACACTTGACATTGTCTGTAGGAAATAAGTACCAAAAAGAGAGAGGGGTTACCTTATTTCCTAATCCCAAGAAATATAAACTTCCTAGTCATAAGGAAAAAATATTTTTAAAAGAGCTGTGTCATATCTATTGTCTGTAACCCCAAACACAGAGAGGTGTTTGGAAATCCATTGAAGTGTAGATAGCACTTGCAAACCGGTTAGCACGTTATGCTGTGATCAGTGTTCTTTTATTTTTTCAGGTACTAAAATTGAGGATATTGTGCCATTAAGACCAGAAAATGATATTAGAAAGATTCTGCAATTGGTGAAGATGATCTGTCAGCCCAGATTTGTTTAAACGAAGCTGGTATTCATCCACTGGGAAACGGAATTGCCATCTCGCACACGCATGCATGCACGTTTGTATGTGCATGTATGTGTGTGTGTATTTTAATGAGGACAGGCCATGAAAGATTACTAAAATTTGACACAAACAGAAACATTTATTGTACATTCTTTTGGGGTATCTACCTGGGGTAAATATCTAATGAACATTATAAATAAAGCACTGCAGATGCTGTGTGGACACACACTTCTTCAAGTGCTGGCAGACCTGTAGTTGCAACAGAATGCTGAAGTACAGGAAAAGCAAAATCAGATGTGTTTGTGATGTTAGTTTTTAATTATTTACTTGTTTTGTTCCATCTGCCTTCCTTGTTCAGCAAGTAAAGATTTGGCAACAAGTCTGCACCATGCATGTGATCTGCTGAGCCCATAGCTCTCATGAGCACCGTTTTAACCTTGTCATCTGACCATTTAGTCATTTGACCCCACTACTATTATTTTTTTGCTGATTATTTTGTGGCTTGATAAGGAATGCTGAATGCCTCACAGTCAATCTTTCGCAGGATTGGGCCATTCCTTTGTTCTGTGGTAAGGAAAAAAATTTCAGTCCCACATTCACTCTTTGAGGAATCTCATTTCACTTCACCATCTCCTCTGCTGGACAGGAAACACCACATTTTCCATTTTTATATTCTTTCCAGGATAGAAAACTCCCTTTGTGCTAGGTCAAGTGCTTCTCTGAGAAGCCTATGGATTGTATCCACAGAGTAATATTGTGCTCTCAGATAAATTAAAGCAATTTCATTTATGTTGACATTTTGCTGGAGAAGTTGAAAGTCCTTTCATATTTTATAGAAAACAGAACTATCCTTCTATTCTCAATGTTTTCTCACAAAGTATTCCAACTTATGAAATTCTGCTCTTCATAGCCTGCCTCATGAATAGAGATTATCTTTATAGCCTCTCCAGCAATGACCAGCATTTAGGAAGATAACTTTAATATCCACAGGACTAAATCCTTCAGTCCCTGGCTCATTCATGATCTTCCTTTCTTTTTTCAATTCATCCTTTGCCCTCAAGACCACACCTGATCACCCTCAAGACCTTGCGTGAAGCATGAGACTTACAGTACAGGTAAATTGCTTCCAAGGCAAACACAGAGAGAACAAGTGCTTGGAAGGAAATGTTCAAAGGAACAATCTCCAGGTGAATTAAACAAAAAGATGAAGGAGGGAAATATCTAGGAAATGGCAGACAGAATCAAAAGAGAAAAAAATGCATATTAATCTTCAGAGACCTCTGAATCTGCCTAAAGTTTCCAGATTTATGAAACTACAGAACTAAAGTTTGTGAAATTCCCATTAAGTCCTGCAAGACTTCTGCCTAACTGATTGTTCCACATGAATTCTTTGGTGCTTATAGAAGGACAAGATTTGAGGAAACACTAACAAACATCCCTGGAGGTATTTAAGAGATGTGTAGATGTGGTGCTTAGGGACTTGGTTTACTGGTGGACTTGGCAGTGTTAGGTTAACGGTTGGACTTGATGATCTTAAAGGTCCTTTCCAACCTAAATGATTCTATGATTCTATATACACATGAAACAAAGATAACAGAGAAAAAGGAACAACATAACATGCTTTTGCGTGTTAAACATTTTGTTTAAAGTGCATGGGAGGAGCTAAACAGAATGAGGACATGGTCATGGTTTCAACAGATGGTCTGTGTCTGGTTTTGGCTGCACGATGCAGGAAGGACACCCACAAACTGGCTGGAGGTGTGGGGAGGCCACCGAGACAGCGGGGTTGGAGCCTTTGTCCTGCAAGGAGAGGCTGCAGGACCAGGCCTAGTTTGGCCAGGGGAAGGGACAGCTTCAGGGGCACCCAGCAGCATCCCCAGCACCGATGGGAGGGTTGGAGGAGCCACAGCCGGGCTCTTCACAGCAGTGCATGGTGTGAGGGTGAGAGGCAGCAGCAGAAGCTGAAACAGGAGAGGCTCAGGCTGGAGATAAGGAGAAGCCTTTTCCCCATGCCCCTTCAGCCCAGCGGTGGGGCCAGGGCCCATGGAGATTGGGCTGCCTCCAACCTTGGGGGGTTTCACGCCCTGACTGGGTGAAGCCCTGAGCAGCCTGGTCTGAGCCCATGGCTGAGCCTGCCTTGAGGGACCCACAGTTCCTTCCAGTCTCCCCAAGTCTGCCATTCTGTGATTTATTACTGGAAAACACAGGTCGGGTACCTGGATCTCTCCCAGCTCCAGGTTCCTTTCCTTCCCTCCCCCTCATCCCTTTACAGAAGTTCGGAGAACAAAAACTGAATGAAAAAAACAGGAGGTTCCAATTAGTTATTATTTTCTTAATGAGGCTTAGATGGCAAGAAACCAATCACCTGGACTCATTTAAGCAAATGCACAGTAATTAAACTAGGCAGCAAACATACAAGAATACTTAATTATCGTCCTCCCAAAGATCTCACTTAGTAAACAAAACTTTCACAAGTTGTGTGGCAATGACCAGAAGTCTCCATTTTATGGCATGTAAAAAACTCCGAGCAGCTGACTGTAACACGCAATAGACACAGGAGTGTTTTTCCAAACAGAGCATAATACACAAAGGCAAGCTCTGTTTCTTCATTCGTGCTGGGTTGTATATCTTTATGAAAAGAACTTCAAGGATCAGCACAGGCATTGTACATTTAGTCACAAATATATGATTTCAGAAACCTAAGCTCTTCCTCTCTCTCATGTGTAGGCATGCATATATA
Organism: Ciconia boyciana; assembly: GCF_034638445.1. Taxonomy (NCBI): domain Eukaryota; kingdom Metazoa; phylum Chordata; class Aves; order Ciconiiformes; family Ciconiidae; genus Ciconia; species Ciconia boyciana. The sequence continues at coordinate 52,171,029 of NC_132937.1, forward strand.
CACATACATAAATGTATATATCCATCTATATAAGTATACACATATATACACACATGTGTGTACATATACATATGTGTATATATGTATTTGTATAAATACACATACCGATATAAATATACATACACACACACATATTTGTCTTTACAGAGAGAGGTATATAATATCTCTGTGAAGACAGCTCTTAGATGATCCGGATGTTCAAATGATCAGTCTGGACCTCAGCTCAGACCCACACAGAGTAGCTGCTGAGCCTCAGGAGGGTGAAAATGAATTTTTACTGATTTGAGTTATTCCTGAATACTCAGGTGCCTATGGTTTCACAGGACAAATTGGCTGCCCAGAGTTGCAGGGCAGAGAAACAGTCATCTGCTATAAGCACCTTCAGCAAACCCCTCATTGCTGGGGATTGGGAAAGAATTGTAGTATAGGTATTGGCACACCTGCCCTGAATCACAGGGGGATTTTGCTGAATCCTCCAGTAGAGGGTTAAGCCAGTAATACAATTGCTGTGCACTTTCTCATTGCATGGTTCACAAGGCATGTATATAGGTAACTAATAATATAACTGTTTCAGAGGTGGAGTAACCGAAAATCACAAGTGTGAAGAGGCTTACCTTGCAGGTGGAGTAACTTAATTAGTTAGAGAACACTAATTTTCTGCAGATTTTTTCATCCTAGAGTTATCACTATGTGATGCGGATGAGGCATTAACTGCTAATACCTTTTTCTCCCCCTCATTTCACTGTACATGGTACTATGTGCACAAAGAGGGTATGGCTGGGGATAGCTTATGCGACTACCCCATCAGGCAGGACAAGGGGTGCTAAGAATAACTGACACAAAGTAGAGCAGCCTTAAGCCTGCCATATATGAAATTAGAGACATAACCACCAGCTAGTTGGATAACCCTTTGGCTGAAGTGTCTTAAATCCATCCTGGCATCTTTCCATTCTGAGCTGACCGAAGTGTATTTTGTTACAGTTTAAGATCTTAAGGTGTTATAAAGCCTCACAAGAGAAGCAACTGTTCCCTTTGAGTTTACTTAACATTTCATTATAAATAAAACAGACAGACTGAAACCTGTGCTAGGTCTCAAAACACATAAAGTGGATAACTTGTTTTATAGAGATGTACCTGGTGCTCAGCAGTCCTACCCCAAAAGGATGAAGAAAGATCTCTAGTCCCCTAGCTTTTTGATATTATTTTACCTACAGTTACAAACAGACATCTTTTTTTTTTTATTTTTTACAGAGTCCTGGTTGTTAGCCAGTTCATATAGTTATTAGCCCACTCATATGCTTGTATGTGTTTGTGCTCGCTTCTGTCTGCGTGTATGCATACATACACGTATAGCTTCGGCCAGCCTAGAACGGTCTTAGCTGCATTTAGAAGGATGTGTAAGCCCACAATCTGCAGGGATGCAAGTCCTGGTGAGCATCGCATTGTGAAATGAGGAAGGGCCTGTTGCATGCACCGGCACCCACATGTGTGCCTCCCCTCCTCCTGACAGCCAGCCCATCCCCTGCAGAGGCTTCGGCTGTGCACCAGCTCTGGGAACAACAATCTGTTGCTACCAAAAACCCAGAAATGTCTGGGCCTTGGCAGCATTTTCATCTAGTACTTTGCCACATTGGTTGTAAGAAAGATGGGGATTGTTAGTTTAATCTACTGATATACCAAGATTATACCAATGAGCCAGTTAAACAGACCTGCCTGCAGAGTGATTTCAGAAAGGTCCAAAACAATGGCCAGGAGCCTGAAATAGCAAAGTGATTTCTAGGCAAAGATGACTGTCCGCTGGTCAGAGGGAAAAAAAAGAAACAAACCAGATTAAATACAAAGCTTTTCTTGTTTCCCGCTTAAGACACAGTCGTGTTCAAATGCCTGCAGCTTCAGATTTGTGTACGTAGGTGAGATGCCACCATCTCATGTCAAGGATATGCCATTTACTTCAAAGAACTGTATCCAGATGACTCAGTGACTCATTCACCTAGTATTCACAAGCATCCTTTTTATTTACTAGTGTTTACTACTTTACTTAATAGTTGGGGGTTTGGGTTTTTTTGGATGAAACACAAAGAGGATTTTTTGAATAGTAGTACTTCATTGCACTCCTAAATTCAGATCAGCATCTAGGAATAAATCTTTGAGAAGCAGACGACTAAGATAACCATGCCAACACTAAAACAATATTTCTAGTTTAGTACTTGTAAAAACCTGCTTGTCTGGATTTTTCGAAGGTAATTTTGTTTAAATGCACTATGAAAGATGTAGCCTACTAATAGTAAAGTCTGTTGAGTCTTTTACTCTGACAAATCCCATAGCATTCTACTGTTGCTAATCCTCTGGTCTTCAGGTAAGACACAGAAACATGACTATTCACATAAACACAGATTATTCACAAATGAGGACTGAAATGCAATTTCCAGAAGCAGCCCAGATTTTGCAGCCATCTTGGCATTTTATAAAAGACATACACATAGGGCCACTAAAATGGACTAAGCTGGTGACTTGAGGAGAAGTTGTGTGAGTAATAAAAAAATCCTTTCACTTTGGGTAAATAGCATGAAATTTTTAACATCTAGGCAGAACTGACTAAACCACAAATAGAAGGCTTTTGTATTTAAAATGGGAATATTTTTGCTTTCCTCGGATACCTTCTTTCCTACAGTTCAACCACAAGAGAGTTTTTGCAGCTGTATTATAAATGCCTGACAATTGTGGTTGGAAATAGGGACTGTTCTGTAACCAGCACAGGAAGGCCGGATACAACCATTGCTGCAAAGCATTCCTCTGAGAAACAGAAGAATGGGAAATTGAAGCAAATAGCAGAGTGGTATAGAGAGAGGACATCTCCAGACAGAATGTATGGTGTCACTTATTTTGTTTTACAGCAGGAAAATTATGTTCTTTCCATGTTTGATTAAGTTGGAAGGAGCTTAGTTTAGTACCTTGCTCTCTGTGTCAGCCAAAAAACAGGTATTTGTTCTTACAGAGGGAAAGATGAAACTTTTACATCTGATTCCCTCTCAGCAGAAAAATAATTTAGCAATTCAGCTACCACATCTGAGGTACAAAGGCTATGAGCAAAAAACTAAAAGTGTGTTTGTAACCTTAACTTACGAGCTTTCACAACAAAATAGCCAAGAGACCAAATAGTCCCATTCTCCTTCCCTGTCAAGCTTATTTCATTTACCCTGCACAAATGTTTCCTCTGAGTTCCTGGCCAAACTTTTTTTTCCAGCTTTTCTGAAGGCTTTTGGACCTTGAGCATTCCTTAATGTCCTGATCCTGTCTTGAATCAGTTCCAAGTAGCCCACCAAGAAAACTTCACTGATTCCTCACTGTTCAGCAGATGCAATGTACCTGCCAGCTTGCACTTTTATTATTATTGCAAAAAGGTGCTAAATGTTTCTTATGAATTTCAGCTTTATACTTTGAAAAATGAAGTTTTGTGCTTGTTATGTATAGCCTCAGCTTCATATTACCAGCTATACATCTAAGCAGCAGCTCAGCTGCAGAGGAATTGTCTCTGTTTTCTGTTGGTTTTGATACGGCTGAAGCAAAGCTGCGCTGAGAAAAGAGGACAGCCATTTGGTGTACAGCTTTCCTGAGGGGAACCTGGGTTCAGTATGATGACTTACAGCAGGAAGAGATATGAGGAAGGACCCTGGCCATGGCAGGCCAGGAAACACATTAGAGACCTGGAAGAGAGAGCATGAGGAGACCAGTGTGGGAGGTGGACACGAAGGAGGAAGACAAGAAATGGGAGAAATCTTGGCAGCAGCAGGCAGACTGAGAAGTTGCAGGGAAATGTCCCCAGCAGCACTGAAATTATATGAATGGGGGATGGAAAGAAACACAGAACACAGATGGAGGGTGAGGTCAAGGTCTGCTTGATAACATGGAAGAAGGCGTTAAGTGGGAAGCCTTGATGATATACAATATGGTCCAAACAATGGAGCTGCAGTTTTGTAGGTGCATTAAACACAGCTAAACAAGCAGACTTTAAGAAAACCTCTCATATTGTGTTTTTTTGGAGTCTCTCTCGTCATTTTTCAGAAGTCAGTACTGCAAGTTTGTCATAGTCTCTGAGGCTAAGGAGTCTCTCAGGCAATTACCTAAATCAGCTGTTCTGAGGAAAGATACTATCTCTGTGTACACTGTTATGATTGACTCTAACTCGTAATTACAATATACAGTACCTGGCTTGCCTTTCACAGAAATGAAGTAGGAACAAAGTCATGAGGTACAGCATGGCAACCAGTCAGCAGCTGGTAATTTTAGAGGACAGTCCATACTTTTGAGGCAACTGTGGAAGTTGCAACCTTAGTTAATACCTTTTTCAACCAGTGGCACATTTTGGTGTGCTAGGGCAATGGTTGAGGACTGCACTTCCTAGCTCTGCCAGATGCAAGCGCTTGCTTACTGTGTTGTCAACTTTGCCAATATTAACTACAAATCCTGAAATCTGCAATGTTTCTTGAAGTTGCTACTGCCTTAAACTTGAAAGAATTTCTCTTTAAAGTTCATAGGATTAGCAACTCTGTAACTATTTGAATTAACTTCAGTCAAAACTTTTGTGTCAGTCACATCCTGGGAGATGGTGAAGATTTTTAGAAGATTGGGAACAATTCCTCCCTCCCTTGCCCCTTTGGGGCAGAAAATACCAACCAAAAGCTTAGTGGTATTTTATCAGCTCTAACTTTAAGTCATCCCATGAAAGATCACAGATTATCGATGCTAAAATAGGGTTGTTTCAACACAAAGAAATTTTTCTAACTTGATGTCCAGTCTGAAAGCAGAGTGTTGGGAGTACAGAACTCCAGTTCTGTACTCCTCTGCCTAGAAACACAAGGGCAATGGTTTGTATTTCACAGAGGTTAACAAAGAATGACATTTGTTTTTTATGTTTGCCAACTAGAACTAGTAGCTATATAGCATCACTTAGTTCTTACTACCAGATGAGGACTTCATTGTATTTCACCTACAGTGAACAAACGAGCTTACTGTTAAACTGAGTATATTGATCCTCTCCTTGGACCAGGGTAGGTTACTGAGTATAATCTCAGCAGCATAGAAACAAACAAGAAGATGAGTGAGAAACAAATGGCTGTTTCCCTGAAACTCTGGTCAATACTGTTTAAACGTCCATTCATTTGGGTTAAAAAGGGGGTTAGTTGCAGAAAGATTACTAGGAAAACAGGACTGAGAGAAACTTCCTGGGTCATAGAACTTGTCCTTCTCCTGTTATGGATCCTCTTTCATCCTCAAGCCATACTTGTTCCCATATCACCATAGGCATTGCAGCAGGTTTTTCTCTGACTTTGCCTTGGAGAAATTACTTCGTCTGTCTGTAGGAGTTCTGACAGTTTTCTAGATGCGCAGTGGAGGCAAGTGGCGTTTTCATACCTTTTCTGACTATTGATGCTCTAGGTCATGATGGCTTCAGAGGCACAGTGAAGTTGAGACCAACCACCTCAGTGCCCAGATGCACAATGTTCAAAAAGAGTGAACAGGAAGCAATTGTAAGCTGCCATCACTGATGGCTGTTGCTTGTTTAGAGTAAGTAGACTTTGCAGACTCACTACAAGTCTTAGCATAATGGTGCTACATCAGAAATTGGTTGGCAGCTCTACTGTAAAGGAATGAACTGTGAGATTGTGCTTTCTGAATCAGTAGGAGCTCTGGGAAATCAGAGTCGAGAAATTTTGACAAACTGCTGTGTTCAAGCTCCTGCTACTGTTTTCTAACCTATATCTCTTCTATAGATAAAAAAGCTACACGTGACACCAGCTATGCAAACATACGTTTTTCCTTAATCAAAGGAGTTGCTGCCAATAGTCTATAAAAGCCTATTTTCTTTTACAGTCAGCTGTGTTCCAAAAACTCTGCTATGCCCTTTACGTTATTTAATAAAATGAACATCTGAAACAAGGCATGGTTTTTGTTTATCTGGTTATCCCCTTTGCTATTTGCTCAGCAAAAAGACACATGTGGAGTCATTCCTAGTATTTAAGAAAACAATGTGCAGTTCATTCACATGTATGTACACAATAACAATACGCTTGTGCTGTTGTGCAGAGAAAAAGGACAAGATAATTACATCCTGTCTAGCATGTTGATAAAAAACATTAGTCCAAAAAATAAGATAACGTCTGTGATAACATCAGAAGGGCCCTGGAATAAGCCATCAGATACCTGAACTGAAGACACTTGATACTACTGAGTCAATACTGTCTTTGTTGCTTTCAGCTTTCTTTTTGCTACCTATATGAATAGAAGCCTTTTCCCTAGAGGGGTAGTGACGGCTATAGCAGTTGCATTCTCTGAAATGTCTTTGTTTGTATTTAATAAAGGAATTCCTTTATAATTTTCACTCTTGAGGAAAGGGCAGAAGTTATAAACCTGGAATTTCTCTGTGAATATCAAGCCTCTCCTTTAAGAGGGGAATAATAATACTTCCATTTTTCACAGGCAATTAGGTATTAGAATAATAGGGCCCTTCTTAATTATCTGGATTAGACAAGAAGTTGCACAGTGCACATATAAAGCAGAAGAAAGAAACATGATTTAAGACAAAATGCCCTTCTCTTTCCAAGCATAAGGGGCTGGGACTGTGGAATTTCACAGTGTAACCCAAAACTCAATTTTATTAAACTTGTACATGAACAATTATCAAAGAGGGAACAATTGCTCAGACAGGAGAACTCTGGACAAATAAGGATAATACAAATGAAATGCAAAAGCACTTTGAGAGCAAATGTGACCAGTCCTGCTGCTGAACTGCCAGAATACGTCACTGCTGACGCCACACACACTGAGCAGCCGGGGGGGTACCACACCCCAGCCTAAGTCTGGTGCCAGCCCCAGGGCAGCATTCTGAAAAAGCACCTTGCATACACCTCTTGTGATACTGAGACCGAAACATACTGTCTGTATCAAACTTTGCTGGGAGGAAATATTTGCCATTCCATGTGAAGTCGCACAGGCTACAGGCACAGCAAAGAAAGAGAGTCCAAGCCTCTGCTCTTCATGAAATGGTAAGAAACTGCCCAGTGCCACTGCCAATGTGCCTGGCCTGTTCTTCTGTCCTTGCTGAAGGGATGGTCTCATCAGCATGTTTCAGAATGGCATCAAGGTCCAAAAGTAACTTCATTTACATACATTGTACCAGGCTTACAGATAAGAGCATAAATTAGAAGAAGATTGGGGTTTGTTCACATCAGGTGAACACAGCATAGTCAGCACCCTGTTTTTCATCATTTCAGTGTTTTACTTCTTCAGCTCTTTCCAGTCTCTACTGTATCCAGCCACACAGTCCACTGTCCCATGAAAACGGTAAATATGATTTTCATACTTGAAGAAAACAAGGCACAGACATGCTAAAAAGTTTTGTAGCAGAGGAGGTTTGTAGCAAAACAGAACATGGCACTTTGGGCTTCTGGGTCGTGTTCTTCTTCCTCAGAGCTGCAGGACCATTTTTCATCAGGGCACAGCACCTTGAAACTCTGCTTCTTTGACATATACATTGGTGCAGCATGTTTCATATACTAGTAGGAGCTGGGTTTAGTTCTCTTTAAGACATTGGCACCGATATAACTATACTGGTTTAATCAGATTTACTTCTGAATTATGTCACTAAAAGATCAGCATTTCACCAGCTTTGATTTAGGATGTAGTTTGGGTTTGATTAGCTGCAATACAAAATCCTCATTTTTTTCCAGCCTTTAACGTAAGACCTTCAAGACTATCCTACTTTTCAAATTGTAATTATTTTTGTTTGGTTTGCTAAGTTAGATGTATTTAGACTTCAGAGAAAGGTCTCTCTCTCTCTCTTTCATTAATTGCTTGAAAGATGAGAGAACTGTTAGTGTAAATCTAGCTAGCAAAAGAGTTAGCAAAAAGAGTGGGACTAAGGCCACTTGTTAACTACAAAGCAAAATTTAGAAAATAAGAATTGTAAGGGTGGATCAGACCAATAAAGGGATGAACGTAATATCCATTTGCAAGATGAACCTCTCTCTGCCTATAAACATAGTTTCACAGAATTATAATGTACCCAAACTGTGTGATAATAATATAAAGAAACTTTTGTGAACTGAAGGCTTGCTGCTCATTCTTAATCCTACTCCTCATTTCACTACTAAACCCAGCAAGCTCTGTAAGCTGTGAATATTTTTCAATAATATCCTCTAACAATGAGTCCCACCAGTTAATTGCATAGAGTGTCAAACACTGTTGTGTATCTATCTCATAAATGTATCCCATCTCACTTAGTGCCACTTTAGTTCTGTCTAATAGAATAGAGCAGAATGGTTCAGCTGGAAGGGACCTACAGTGATCATCTAGCCCAACTGCCAGCAAGCATAAGTCAATTGCCTTCTTTACAATTTGTAACATTTATATTTCTGTTATATACCCTCTCACTCATCTGCCTGCCAATCTAAGGAATCCTAGTCCTTTTAATCTCTTCTTTTAACTGACATACTCTGCTGTGGCTGTGTAATTTGTGCTATGGGGAGAGAGGGAGAGCAGCAGCCAGTGATTCTCTGACCAGAGCAGCTCTTGCTTTCCTCCCTCCAGACTTAGAGACTTAGAGGGTTAGGGGAAAAAAAAAAGGGAAATCCTCCTTAGCACCAGTCATGAGATGATTATGAACAGCTCCGGCTGTGAGTGAGTGCTAAGAATAACCAGAGATAATACCAACAGCACTAATAGGGACTTCTGGTGCACAGAACACCACAGCACCACTTTTTACTCAAAAATAATTTTAAAAGAGACATGAAAAGTTGCCAACTTGGAAGTGTTTCTCAGAAAACTACCATCTATCTGGAATAGCATGTATAATCGTGTGTGTTCAAGTGCCCATCCTCACAAGGATCCGCTATATGTAGTCAAAAGAAAGAGAGCTTCTACTCTTATTCTAAGCAGAAATAAGTAAATAGGCTTCATTACCAAGTTTTTAAAGCAGGGATAAAGCTTGGTTATTATGATTAGTAACTTGGTGGACTAGGAATTTTATTTTTGCTGGACCCAGTTTCAATAAGTGGTAATGAAGATCAACCAAATAATTTTATCATGTTTTAAAAAGCAGTTGTATAACCAATGTGTCTCGTTCTAGCTCACTGCACTAGAACTAGGAAGTCGGCTCAAGCAATAACAGAACACACTGGCCACACTTTCATATCTTTTTTTTCAAAGAAATACTTGAAGACAGTTTCTGCTCTGGGAGAGGCACCAACAACTGCCCTTAAAAGTGATGGGATGTTATATGACTATGCCAAAAGGCAGAAGAGTTCAGGCCAATCATTGCAGGAGATAGATAAAATCAAACTAATATCACATTTTAATTAGTTTTTCAGCACTTAAGCAATCATTATTATTATACCATTTACTATTTACACAGATAGTAACACAGTTAACTTTCAGGCAGAGGCTGTATAGCATGGTAAGGTGGATTCTGACTTTTTCCTACTAGGTAGCATAGATTGCTGTTGCAATGCCTGTTTCCAGGGAGCACCTGAAAGTATTTATTTACCTTAAAGTCACTATACTACTATAGAGTAGGAAGCCATCTCTTCTTGAAATTTTATGGTTATAGTCTTGCCTAAGCAGGCAACATCACCAGCAAATCTAGTTATTGAATCTAGGTATCTAGTAACCACCATATGGTACAAAGCTTCTTCAGCCTCTCATTTTAGGTTCAAATTCCTTTGTCACTTATTTGATGTCTCCTGTATTAAAAAGCCACAAGTTTGGATTAGAAATTGTTCATCATCACTTGCTGAAGGAAGTAAAAACTCAAAAGACTCATGCTGGGCTGGTCAGTATCTCTAAAGTTACAGAAATAATTTCTAACATGCTATCCTCCTGTTGTCCAGAGAGACTGCTTACTTGAACATTGAACAGTTGCTTTCAGAAATTTTCCTGTTGCGATGCCCACAGGATTTTGTTTTTAATGTGAACTTAATTATTCTTTTGTTTAAGACATTTCAAAGAAGCTAAGCCATGGAGCCTAGGTCTTAGCACTTTCCTCCAGCCTGGGTCAGCCATAGTAAAACAGAAAAAAACTTCAAAACTGTTCAGGATGTCCTTTTGACAAAACTTACTGCACATTAGGTCTTGTTCTGGTTTATCTGGGGCTCTGTGTGAATATTCTCCACCTGTTCTTTGTCGTTTGGCGACCCATAAAAAACTTCTAGCATATTTGTTCCGTTGTCTGTTAATCTTTATTCCCTAAAGCTCTGATTTAAATTGGCCTTGTATGCCTTTCCCTGACCTCTGAGTAGTGTAGAATCTTTTGAGAGGACATTAAATCCTAATTTTCTCTTACTGTGTCTTGGCCACTGAAGCTCTGCTCCTAGAATTTCACTTAATATAAACCTTTTTTTATTTCAATGCATCTTACCTCAAAGGTACCAATTGTATCAGATGAGATTCACAGACAAAAGAATAAGAAGCTCTGTAAAGTTAAGTACCATTTAAAAAAATAAGGTTTGCAAAATCTTTTTATTTATATTCTAAACACTTAATAGTAATTTCACAGTATTAAGGAAAACTTCTTATTTTTCATTACTCCTGATGACCTGTGCATGAGTTGGAAATGGAGAGCAAACAGCCTTGCCTTTGAAACATATGCTGCTACTCACCTGGTTCTTAGTTCAAGTTTCAAATTAATTAGGGAAGTAAGTTTCTGAAGTACTCCCAAAAAATAGTCTTCCCTACAGGAAGGCTTTCATTCCCTGTTTGGTGAGGGCAAACTGGCTTGTAGGCAGTTCAAAGTGTTATATTGTATTAAGGTCTCGAGTTTCTTGCAAAACTGAATTCCTGAAGTCTGGTGTGTAATGCACTAATACAGTTTTAAAGTACTCTTTCTCACGTATACGTCAACTCTGTACAACATAGGACACTGTAAGAATGTACAACACTGTTAGGCGGTGAAACAGCTGCAGTCAGACACAGGACGTGACTGAAGAGCATCACTGAGATTTATAGATATATAGAAATATGGCTATTCATGAATCTTTAATAAAAGTAACGCAGACAAAGACTAGCTTGTTCCCTTACCCAAACATTCCTAAAGACAAAATAATTTACTTTCTATAAAAACGTTCCTCAGTGCAGTGCCCATATAAATTACTCAGCAAACAGCTCAGTAAGTCCATTTCTTAAAAATATATTAATAGCTAGAATAAAAGTGACATTAATCTAAAGAGACTCAGAGATTTCTGAGGAAATTTTACCAAGGTTACCAGGCAATTTCTTTCCAGATAGCCAATAAAAATTATATGAAATGACACTTAAAATTATGATAGCTCAACACAGCGAAAGGACAACTCCTTAACCAGTTAAAATGCAGGCGGGACAATGCCTACTCAGCTAGCCTCCTTCAGGTGTCTGCTAAAGAGAGAAATCCCTCCTTGAACTCCACTGATCAAGTACCTATTAACTAAACAGGGAGCCTATGGCCACTTGCTCGGATCTGGACGTCTACACCATAGGAAGCTCTTTCCACCAGACAAATCCCTCCCTGTGTGTTGCTGTGAATGAGTCAGAGCAATGCTTTGGCACAGCTTTGTGTTCGGCTTGTCTCCAAGAAAAATCATCAGGTGAAGTTGTAGGAACTGCAGTGATTGCTATTATCAGTTTATCACTGTGGGATTCACCTGGCAAATTGATTTATAGGCATGGATTATTCTCAATTACATCTTGAGAATAAAATGAGCAAACCTGAGAGCTCCTGGAAAGTAAAGTCATAAATACTATCCCTTTCTTAAAATGTTCCTTCACCTCAGTTGTTTCAAACAAGATTTGTTGTTTGTTTCAAGCAGTTGTTATACTAAACCTACATTTGGAGAGAGCCAAGCCCATTAGCATTCAAAAGAGGACTGAATATGCCAGTGTGTTATGTGCAGTGAATTAAGTCCTAGTTCAAAACACTGTGTATTAGGATACATTAACTCCAGTTTCATTCCAACAGTGGCCTAGAGTAAAGCAACAAAATGTACTACATTTCCAAAAAGAGCATACACATCAAAACCATTACTGCATCAAAACTGAGGACACAACTTCCAGCTTAAGAGCTCTAACTTCTTAAAATGTTTTTTAAAAGTTGCTTGCAGTTGTCTGACCACATTTCACAGTGCTTTGTATCCAGTATTCTTAGACACTAGGATAGAAAGAATTCAACTTCTTAAAAAATGTGCTATGCATTCACATTTTCAGATCTGACTGTGACCAGCTGAGACATTTTTAAAGGTGAGGACTCTGTTCAACTTAATACTGTAAATAATTTTAATCTAAAAATTAACTTAATGACAAAAGATTTCACACGTTTCTCATTCAAGCATAGATTTGAGCTGGCTGGGAATTCTTGCTGAAGCAGTATTTTTTTCAAAAAGGCCAATTAATCAAAATCATAACTTTCAATAGAAAATTAACAGCTTAAACAAAACTTTAACCAGAAATAGAGGCAGAATATAATTTTTCACTGAATGAGAAAAGGGGGGAAGGAGGTGGGAAGAAAAGCAGCAGCAGCAGCATCTTGATGGCTAGAGTATATCATACGTGTGGTAAACCCAATTTCCAGCCTTTGTTCTCCTTCACTTAGATGAAAGGTGTATCTATCTCCTACATTTCATTTTTTGTTCCAGTTGGTAAACAACTTGGAGTGAGTCTCTGATCCTGCTTAAAACTCTTGCACATGTGCCGAAAAAAATCATACTGACTTCACTGACTCTTCATCTATTTCAGGTATGGGAAATGGCAAAGTAGGGAATTTAGTCTTTGTCATATGTTTTCCTGGCTATGATCCTAACATACAAGTTACTGTCTGCCCATCTGTGAGTTACCTTCTCTCCGCCTCTCTGCTCTTTCCCCCTCCCCTCTTCCAGTCCTAAGGAGTAAATAAGCAAAAATGGAAAAATGTTGATTTTTCACTGATGTGAATTAGAAAATATCTGAATCTTGGAAAATTTAGATAGGAAAACCAATTTACAATCCACAACCTGTGTAAAAATACTTGCAAAATCCATATACTAATACTATTTGTAAAGTAAGCATTTGTGATTTTTAACCACTATATTTTCCAGTGTTGGTCTCCTGTCTACTCAGCACAGCCAAAACCAAAGATAGAGATATAGGTCTGATAAGATCACCACCTTGGAGTGCTTTTGGAGCTTTGCTTTTTTGAACAAATGTCCTTGCTGTTCAGTCCAAGGGTTGGTGTAAGGAGTCCAGCGCTTCTTACTGTGCAGTTTCATCCACGGAACATTGACGTTCAAGTTTGCTTAAATCAAATTTCCTATCTTGTTCTTTTTGGGGTACTTGAGGAACTCAGAGCTCCTGTATCTCTCCTTCCTCAGCTGCTTTATATATAGTTTTTTTGTTAGGTGGGGAAGCTTTCATAATTGCTGTTCTGTGTGCATTTATTAGCGGTTAAGGAAAGATGTTTCATGACATTTTTCCTGCCTGGCAGGAGGATTCAGCACAAAGCAGGACTGCTAATGAATTTAGATTCAGCAATAGTGCCCAGATTTCTTGGCTAGAGGGCATGTTCTTGTGCTTCGGCCACGGAGCACATCGGTACCACACACTGCAATACTGGGCAGAGGGATACACTCCGTATCAGTTAGTCTATGAAACATTGGTATGCGAGATAGAGCTCATCACATGATAAATTAACCTGCTTCTTATTCAGAGACAGCTTGATTATGTTTAATGCCTTTTACATTATTTTGCCATGCATATTGTGGATATTCCTATAACGACTACTTAAGGCAATATTTTATAGGTGTACTTAAAACTGTGGATTCCTGTCCTGTTTTCTCTGATGACGGAATTATATTTTCTCTTTTCAGTCAAAGAGCTTAGGAGAGGCACTCAAGCATTCCTTCCCTTAAATTACAATATCTTATCCTTCTTCCTGTTGAAAAGGATATTTCCTTGAATATTTGCCCTCATCACTAAAGTACTCTGAAAATCAGTATGTTTGGGGTGTCTGCAGGAACAGGGGGATTGTCAAATACAAGCCCTACTTCTATATGACCTTATTAAACTTACTGATCCTTTCTTTATTCAGTTATGCTTTTGGGAAATATTTATGTATTGAATTTCACAAGACATCATCCAATTTCTCTAATATGGTAGATCATCATGCAAAGGAAGATTCATTTAAAGTTAAATGCTAGCAATATCAAGATAGGCTTTGTATGAAAAGGAAAAAAGAAAGGTCTCCAGCCACTAAATGTCTGAGCACTATGCAGTACTTACAAACACATCCACAAATGGTTGGGTAGACTGACATGATGGATTTCTCACAAGGCATTGTTTGGAAGAGAAAATCAACCTACATCAGTGCATGCTATTTAAACTTGAGAAGCAGCAGCCTTGAGAAAATGAAAATGTTTTCAGAATGTAGCCTGAACACTCTCTCAGCAACATGAGACCTTACAAAACACATTTCACTGCTTTTCGTAAAGTAGTCACATCACAGTGAAGGTTGTTCGGCTTTGATGCTATCTCATGGCCTGACACCTGAGAAGGCTAAAAGATCTCTCAAGCTGTTGGGCTGCTGTTGTTGACCTTGCATTTTTATCTCACCGAACACATCTATGCAGAAGTTCAAATCACTGACAGAAGCACAAAGTCTTTTCAGCCCCCACTATAAAAACACTGAAAATCCTCACAGGCTGCTTTGAGAAAGACCAGAATGATTTCCGTCCTACCTCCACAACACAATGTCTTTTGCCTGTTTTCATCCTTCCCTCCTCGCACACACAGTATGTACGCAAACACATTTTTCCTCAGGAGAGAGAAGTGTGGTAGTGAATCGATAAAAGTTTTTCAATGCCTGATGACATAAAAGGACTCAAATGAAGCAGAAGCTCAAGAGTCTAGCCAGAGACAAGACTGATTTAAATTTTGGATTACGTCTCCAAACTAATAGCTGTCATAATTATTGGTCCTATAAGAACAGGCAATGTATGTGAGGGATACACAAAATGCTGCCCCACTATATAATATCCCTACACTCTTCCAAATTAGACCTGCTACTACAAACAGTAAAATCAATTTTACTTTAATTTCAGTGACTAACAAGGCATTATTTTGAAATTACACTGTCTAACCAAGAAGTCTTTGGTGCTACTGAAGAAATTGTATACCATAGTAATACTTACTGCAGTACTGTATTGCAGTAATAAATAGTAATAATTAGCATACAGGGAAGTCTTGAAAATATTTGTATGCTAAGGCATACCTGGTAAATGTTTTCCTAATCTGATATTTAAAATAGCCATAAAATCTGCTCCCAAAGCCTTGAGTGACCAGAGTAATGTAGGGGAGAGAGGTGTTGCATATCTGGATCATAGCTTTAAAACAGAGAGCACCTTAGACTATATTTGTTACATAGTCTAAAGCACAGATATTCAACCTTCTTTTTTTAAAGAAAGCACTCAGATAACCTAGAAATACTGTAATTATTAAGAAACCAGCTATAACAAATGCTACAACACTGAGGGTCAATCACATTTTAGACCATAGCATATGTCTTCAAAGGTAATTTTTTTCTACCCAACTAGTTTAATTTTGTTAGCAATATCATGGACATATGCATACAACATCTAGTTTTCTTTTAGCATGAAATAAACCTAATTTGGAAAAAAATCCTTGTAGTGTCTCTACTGTGTAGTGTATTAGTCACCCTATCCTTTACAGATCAAGCTCCTTGGCATTATAGGAGAAATCATCTGCTACATACTGGCATCAAGCAAAAGCAGATTCATAAACTCTGCCCTTAATCTCTCTTTCAGTTTTCTTCCAATTAGAAACAATCTTTCGCTGATACTCTAATTAATACTTACACATTAAAATATTAGGCATTATAGCAGAAATCATCTGTTATATTCTTGCACAAAGCAAAACTAGGTTTGTAAGCCCTTGCCCTTAATCTTTCTTTCAATTTTCTTCCATGTAAAAACAATATTTCCCCAATACTCTAATTAATGCAAATGATATTCATGATTAGTTAGTATTATGCTAATCTGAGCCCCAAATTTACCTAAATCTACATGGTGTTGTCTGAGTACCAGATTGCTTTGGGTTTCTAAGTAAAATTACATTAGCCTGCCAGCTGTACAAAACGCCATGATAGAGTAGAAATCCAAGCAAATCATCAAGATTACATTAGTTTTGTTTCTTAATGAACAACTGTTTGCATTAGGGATTACAGACAAATTATGGTTTTCCTCTCTGTACCCAGGCAGCCAGGCATCTGTTGAGAAGGTTCATTTTTTTTCCTGACTACCCCTAAATAGATTGAGGAGAGCTAAGGCAGAGAGACGGGTCTAATATTTCACGTAATTGAATTTTTTCCATTACAAAGCAATCACCACTCTGGGGCCCACTGCTAACCTTGACTTTGTCTCTTCCTCTGCTGCCTGGAATGCAGGAGAAACCCGAGTCATTTTTTTAGAGAGGTATCAGTCACCCTGCTTCTGCTCTCCTCCTACAGAAGCAGATTACATACCTTAGAGCCATACCTGCTTGCCGTTACACTTCAAGCCAATTTCCAAAACTGTGCTGTTGCAGTTCCCGCTGCTCTGATATAAACGCTGTGCTGCCAAAAAGCATCGTGTGTGGAAAACAGAGCATCGGGCTTATGCTTCATAGTCTGTGTTAACAGCGCACACATGGAAACAGAGCTATGCAAAGTTGGGCGATAATGAACGCGGTACCACCAAGACTGCTAATCTTTAAAGTGTAACAACAAAGCACAGTTTTGTGCATGTACGCAATTTAGCAGCCTGTCCAAGTTTGTCCCTGTTTCGTGTCAAACTGCTGTAACATGTTCGTTATTATGTTCTGCTTAATTTAATTATGCTCCTAGTGTACAGGTTTACTCATTCTTCCATGCACTAATCTCGTCTCCAGAACTCACACTGTGACAGCTCATTATTGTTGGCAAAAATGTAGGACGCTGATAGGAAAAGAAAGGCTTTGATACATTCATCTTTGAGTATCAAGACTTCCTGATTACAAGATACAAGTAACGAGTTAATTGTGGATCAATCTGTGCAGGACAGTAAAGGGCGGGTAAATCACCATCCGTGTCTTCAATGACAACACCAAGGAGCAGCAAAATAATTCTGGACAATTTCTTTCCTTGCATCAAACCCTGTGCTAATATTACAGCTCCCTCTTGGCCTATCCAGAGTATCAGATGTGTACAAACATGCACCAAAGGGCACTGCCAGTGTTGTGGAATTTGTTAAGAAACCCTACCTGAATATCCTCCAGAACATAACCTCCCTTTCACTTCCTTCAAATGGTCAATTTAAATAGTTTTAATTAATTTTAGCAACAACATATGAAGTAAAAAAAAAGGAAATTAAACTGACAGATATATTTTCTATTTGTAGTCAATAATGCATATTCTGGATTTTCTTCTGTACTCTTTCAAGTTTCTTATTGCAAACTGCTGCAGAAAAAGACCACTCTAAATCTGATTTTATATGCTGACAAAATTAAACAAATCTAAAAATATCTGCATATTAAGTCTACAACAAATCTTACTAGGGCTATCATGTTATAAAACTCATCTGAGCATTTAAGGAAAAATCTGAGTGACTTCCAAAATGCGTTAGAAAAATTGTTTATTAGGATACCTTTGTCTGAAACAAATGAGCTGCAGTTCTGTGTTCACTGGGTCTTATTAAATGCAGCAGTTTAAATTGGAGCAAGATGAAATTTTGGCCTTCTACTTGGAAAGGTGCCTAAGAGCTAATACAAATGAGTGTTTTCCCCTCCATGCTTGTACTTCTGTATGGACATTTTTTTGCTGTTGACAATATACACAGAAAATGAAAATAGTCACTCAAATTAGTCAAGGAGGGGACAATCTTCACATTAGATGCCAGGAAATTTCTAATTACACATCAGTATCATTTGACATATAGAGATTTACAAATACCTTATCACAAATACCAGCCATTATACTGTGTAAATGAAATTATTCACTCCAAGAATAAATAAGATGTTTCAGAGTTTAAAAACCCCTACAATTTCTGCTGTGGTAAGAGACATTGATAAGGCAATTAGATGGACTGAAAATCTGAATGGTTATATGCTGCTCAGTGTAGACATTCTGTCAGTTAATGATACATCAGTTTGCTTATTGATTTGTGAAAGAACACTAACAATTACTTACACTCTGCTCTAGCACTTGTCAGTGAGATACCTTAAGATAATTCTAGTAGCACAATGGAAAAATACATATGGATGCAGTGGTCTGAAGATCACTGTACTACATTAACTTTGGGTAAGTTTTTAGTAATTAAAAACTGACATGTCATTGCTATTAACACATTCGCTTTGTTCTAATGTAAGTTTTTGCAGCAATTATTTGGGCAGCAGTGTTAACTATAATGCAATTTACCTGAGCAAGAATAAAAGGACTTCTTCTCTCTTCTCTCTCTAACAAATACTCCTTGTCTAAGGTGGTCTCAGCCTTAGATGAAACTCATAATGTTTTCCCTTCTGGAATCATTTCCAGGTTCATAAGTAGTTTGGCTGAAAAGAACAGATTTGTATGACAAGTTACGACATGAAATTGGAGTCAGACGCATCACTGATAGGATTAAAGTGAAGAGCACATCGGTGCCATGGTGCTGCTGGTGGGAATCAACTGAAACGTCTACCAAAGACTTTAATAATAATTCAAATGAAGCAAATGGCTAACTGAGTTCAGATTCTGCCTCATGAGTCCTCACCTGCCACTCAAACTTGCTAATTATCAGTACCAAGGACAGAAAATTCACGGGCTTTAGGACTGTGCTATACCCCTGCAGAGCTGGAGTTCAAGCCCAGGTGTAAAAGTGGAAACCAGTGCTGCTGCTGCTGCATCTGGCATGGGTGCTGGGTGGATAGATGTCAGCCTTCAGGTCGGGTCCATTTAATACCTTCTTCTAATGCTGGGCCCATGAAAATGCACTCAAAAATAAATTTGACTGGCGGGCCAAATAACCTCACAATATGTTTATGCAGATTTATGCAGACTGTATTCTCCTTTCTTAGTGTGACAAGGCCCTAGACTGCTTTTAAAGCCAGGGAGAAGACTGTTCTGTGAAAGCAATGGCTGATGAAATAAGAAACCATAGCAGTATTGTGGACAGCAGACAAACAAACAAACCAACAAACACCACCACCATCCCCCCAGTATCCTCACAGAGGCAACTAAGAAATCCTTGATTTGCAAACACATGTGCAGGGACAATATTGTGGCTCGGAAGCTGAGGCAGTAAGCTCTGCTTAAGAAACATCAGCATGTCTGCAGAGATGTTCTGACAGATAATAACCTCACCAGCCTTCCAGCGTAGTGCAATAAATCTCAGTGGTTTCTGAAACCACGTTAGCTTTTACTTTGAGGTAGCACAGTGATGCCTTCATATATGGAATCAGCATAGTTAGTTATTTCCAGTGAAAGACTCTTGTAGAATATCCTTTTGTGGTTAACTAACAGGTAATTTTAAAGGTGTTACAAAAGCACAGCTCCTCAAAACCTGAAAAAGGCAGTTAGAACAAACAAACACGAGTCTGCCAGAGCAAATGGAATATGACTGGTTAAATAGGACAACTTGTCAGTGCCACAATATGAAGATGAAGCATTTCAAATGCTAAACTGGTTTAGTTTAATAGCCCAGTATTAAAGGATTCACTCTGATCCTCTATTCATTTTTAAGGGGAACATGTCTGCTATATTGTATCTACAATTCTCAAGGCCAACAGGTTTTAGTAACAGCTTTCTTTTAGAGATTGGTTGCCCTAAATGGAAGACCACATCATTTTACTGGACCAAATTTATTACATGGAAGAAATCAAAAGTCTTTATTATATGGAAGAAATCAAACCCCTTATGTCACATTTCCTTGAGCACTGGGAAAATTTACATCTAGTCTAAAGTCTAACCTCTCTGTGTCTTTCCTTGACTTACAAAGAACGCATTTCACTTCCACTGGAAGGTAACATTATTTGAGATTACCTGAGAAGCGAGCCATTATTTAAAAGGATGCTACATAGAAAATCTCCCCCGCCAGTATTTAATACCTTTGAGAAACTGACATTTGACAGCGACAATTTGAGATTTGAGATTTGACATTGAACCTCTGCTTAACAAAATAGATCTGTCATTGCACATGCATGTTAGTGCAAGGACAGAGAACTTAAGTGTTTACATGACATTGCAAGGTACGAGATCTGTTAAAATATTTGATTGTGTGGTTTTGTTTAGAATTCTGAATAGCTCTAGTAAAATTTTTAAGGCAGTTAAAGGTATCACTGTATAACTGCACAGAGTGGTAAAGTGGTTAGTAGCAGCTGAAAAAGAAGACAGAAGTTACTTCCTAAACATATTGAGTTTACAGGTTTGAAAGAGCTGATTTTATTTGTTCTCAATGCAGTTTTTACTTCTTTAAACTTCGTCATGATGCTATAATCTGAGACACACTATGTCAATTGCCGCTAATGCCTAGCCATCTCTTATTACTAGCAAGTACTAATGGAGTTAATTTCTCATCTTTTTTTCACTAATAACTTCTATTTCTAATTCAAACTGCAAAAAGAAATTGCAGAAACCTTCACCTATCTGCCTTTATTTTAGGTCTTCCATTTCTTTACTGAAGTTGCTTTATTCAAGACTGTAAATCTAATGTCTTACACTAGGAGCCTGAAAACATATCTTAAAGACTAAATATATTTCCAGTTTTGATAGAATTGTCAATCTATCAGTATCAGAGTGTAGAAAACTCAGCTTTATTTCTTCAGAATTTTCACTCAAAAATAATCAAATAACATTGGAGACCAATTATCATAAATTCCAGCTAGAAAAACTACCTTTTTTGCATAGCAAAAAAAAGTTTTGCAGCGAAGAAAATAGGTATCTGGAAAAAACAAGAAAGTGAAAGAACAGACTGATAACTTCAGAACAGAAAAAGCAACTTTATTGTGAGTTGCATAAGATTTCTGTAGGTCCTACAGAGGGTTCAGCTACACCAAGGTGCCATAGCCTGTTTGGTACATGGATTTCCTCAATCATAACACATGTTCAGATAAGTTACAAAGGAAAACTGTTACTGAACAGGTACATGAAACACCAATGTTAATTGCATCTTGAATACTACAGCTGTATAAATTACAGACACGTTATATAAAGTACAACTGCATTTTACATGCTGTAGAAGCATGCTTTACAATTAAATAGTTGCTTTCTCCTGATTTCAGTGAACTTTGGATCACACCTTAAGCCAACACAGTGCACACGTATCTAAACATGCAGTCACATGCACACATACACATGAACATATGTTTATGATATTGTTGATGGACAGCTTTCTTCATAAGAAAACTGTTAACATTGCCAGAATGAGCAGAAAAAAGGAGGCGCTGACAGACTCCCAGTGTGGAGCTCTTGCTGGACACAAGTATGAAGCACAAGTAGAAAAAGTTGTTTCACTCAGAAGGTGCTGCAACTGCTAAACACCTCACAGTAGCAAATCTAACTGGAAATACATAGCTAACATGCAAGGGTCTGAAAGGGAAAAGACACAGAGGAATTAGAAAAATATGTGCTTGTGAATAAGCACAAATATCTTTTTCTTGGTTAAAAGGACACATTTTTAAAAAATCGGCAATGAAGAAGTATTAACCAGGAACAACAGCACCTTCATTCTACACTAGTATATACTGTTAGCATTTAAATTCCCTGCTACTTCTAGGTTTTTCATTGATGAAGGAAGATTATTCCCCTGTTCCATAATAAAAAACATCAAACATTAGAAACGGATGTGCGTTCAAGTTTTACAGTTCTCCAGACGGATCTTTCTGATTTTAAACAATCTAATTCTGAGACATATTAAGTGTACATAGTACCTGAGCCAGATATTTATTATAGACTGAAATGTAACTGTTCTGAATAGAAACTAAAAATGAATACTTATAGTGTCTCACAAGCATATACAGCGTGTCTTAAAAAAGACATCCTTTGGCTAATTGTTCAGAATAACCATTACATAGTTAATAAAGGATCTTGTAGTAAGTTATGTACACTGTTTGCATTTTTGTGTAAGTAAGGAAAATTGAACAGCAGCTGATGAATATAACCTTGAGATAACCCTTCCTTTTACCCACTCCTCCCCCTGAAATTTATAGAATTAAGATGTTGTGTTCTAGGTCCATGAATAAGCACAGCATGTTCAATATGTCCACAGTTATACTGACATTTGTTTCTAAATCATTTAATTAAAAGTCATTATTGAGAACAAAGAATTCATTAACAAGCTGTACATCTGAACAACTGATGGAGTTGTTGTGTTATGAATATCATTTTAATCCAAATTAGAAAACTGCACAGATGTGCTGCTGCAAAATATTGACATACTGCAACTCCCTTGGAATGTGATTAACATTTGTGTTAAACCAAAAAGTACATTAAAACCTGGCTTTATTAATACATTTAGGATTAGAATAATTCTTTTAATGCTGAAATATAGCATCTAAATAGTTATTATTTTTACCTCCATTTGGGATTATATGCCCTATTAATACAGCTTTAATACTATGTGAAATCTCTCTTTTTAAAAATATTTCTTTCTCAAAGTGAACATATAGAGTAGAATAGGAAAGGGATAAACTTTGTATTGACAAACTTCTTGTTCCAAGATTTTATGATGTTTTTGATTATAAGATCAAGCCATTAAGCAAAAGGAAATGTGCAGTATTTGCAACAAATCAGAACTTCCTAGTTGTCTCTGGATTGTTCTTAACACAAACCTGTGATTTCAATACTTTTTTCCAACAGTTTTGAATAGATACTGCACATGCATGTATATCTGTGTACAAAAATAGGGGTTTGAGATTAGGAAGAAGAGATTTTTTAGAATATATATCTACACTGTATAGATTTGCATGCAAATGATCTGACAACCAGAAACATACATTCAGACTTTGGCACAAATTTAACAAAATAGCTTTCAATACGTGTCTGAGATGTAAATATTTGGAAACCTTTCCCACAAGAAAAACCCAGCAGCCTAATAACAATGCCACAAAGTTTTGTAAGTAGCTACCTACATTTGAATTTTTAAATCTGTAAAGTGATGAATTTTTAAATCTGTAAAGTCAACCACAAAACACCATATGACCGTAATCCCAAACTAGCCCTTTGTAATGAAGAGACAGTAGAAAATATCTAGTGTTTCTATGGGTATCATCCTCTCAATCACCCTCATCATCATTCCTTCTCACTTTATAAATGGAGATTTTTCAATAAAAAAATTCTAGAGTATTTGCCAGCTGTACTGAACAGTACTTGGTATATAGGTTCTGTCTCTTCACTGAATATGTTCTTTCCCTCACCACAAAGTTAAATGCAATAATAATAAGATGATACACAACTAAGCTGGTCACGTTACAACCACCTAAAAGACTGAGATAATTAGTTAACAATTCTCCATATAGTTCCTGTTATTTAATATATTAAAAGTTTACTTTTGTTTGCACTTGGTTGTTTATTGCGTTCTCAGTAAAACTTTCACCCTCTTGTGTGTGTTTTAGTAAATAAGTCTGTATTCAAGAGAACACAGATGGAGAGAGTGTGTAATTTCTGCTTGTTTGGTTTTTCCCTATTAAATGAACTTGTTATTATTGCAGCTAAATAAAAGAATCTGAATGAAATAAACAGTAAGATAGGAAAAAACAGAGTAGAAAGATAGGAAGACAGGAACAATATCATAGGTGGATAACACAGACTTTACTTACTAAACACTCATTCCACTTAATTTAAAGAGAAAGACAGAATGTTGTTTTCCAGAGAATAGTTTCACTGTAATGACTTTTAACAAAAAATTTTAAAAGAAGCTGTTATTTTAGGAATATTCAAACTAAATTTGATGTTGAACATTTGTGCTGCAAAATAATTATAACGTAGCTAGCTTCCCTATAACAAAAAAAACACCAAGTTTTGTAATGATGCCTGTCATAACAGCATTTGTTAATGAACTTTTTATAACTATGAGTAACCATCTTAATACCCCTTTTCCTGTTCCCCACAAGGCATTTGCAATTCAATGTTTACAATCATTCAGGAAAAGGAGAAGTAAAAAACTAAAGAAGTCTGCCTTTCTTGGTTTTTTTCTCAGAATTCCTAAGGTTTTACTTATACTGAATATTCCTGATAGGAATTTACTATAAATAATTATACAGTAAACTCTGTGGTAACATTTTGTACACTATGGCATTGAAGCATAAGGTACTTCTCCTTCTTTGAGAGAAAACAATTCACATTGTACATGGGTTTACCTTAGATTCTACAACTGCAACTTTATAAATTAGATATGATGCAAAATAGAATGCACAGCTAAAATATCATTCAATTTTCAGCCATACTTAACAGTCAAGCATTTTAAAACTCCTTTCTAAAGTGTGCATGAAATACACACTTATGACAGTGAACATTTACATTACCTGTATTTTACAGATTACTGTTCAGGATAAAATACTGCATGCAGTGAAAGTATTGATTTTCTTTTCCCTTTGGAAGCAATGCCAGCTTACTGAAAGCTATCCTTAGAGAAACTTTTATTAAACTTAAGACATGCCTCTTAAAAAAAACAAGCCTTTGTACATGCAATATTAAGCAAATCTGCTATGCAAACTTTTCATAATGCCTACGTCTAAACATCCATCAGCCACTTTAACAGCTCTTTTCAATAATGTACACACTTACAATAAAAAAATCTGATTAAAGATCTAAACATTAATCTAAACATAATACTATACAGTATAACTCCCAGCGAAAAAATAGGTTCACAAAACAGCTTTTTATAATTTACTTTCCTTCTCTGTTCTTTTTAAAGTAACATGAATGTTCATATCACAGTAGTTTGACAAATAGTGAAGACAGAAAAAATCTCTTTCCCTCTATACAAAAAGTACAGAAACAATCACAAGTAGCAAACATAATTTAAATTAAATACTCCCTTCAGGTATGATACCCTCACTGAAGGCACGTATCAACATCCACCTTTGGAAAGATAATGAAGTCCTTGCAAAGCAGTGTAGGAAAGCAGTTATAATCAGAAAGCTGCCTTCTGTCCAGGCACTGGGACGTGCTATCCACTGGTGCTCCCCAGACCCACCGCCCAAGAATAAAGTGCCTATTGTCTCAGCACTGTACTAATTGTGAAAAAGCAGCCCATGCAGTAAGCATAATAATTATCCAGACAAACAAGCAAAGGCAATCAATGAAGGAATGAAAAGGGTAAAAATACACAACCAGACAAAGCAACCCAAGAATGAAATTAATATTCATAATGGAATGCTAGCCAGCGGAAGGTCCCTTTCATGGCATGGCTATTGCATACAAGAGACCATTGTCCACACGCAACAAAATCAGTACATGGAGAACACTTCATGTAGCTCTGCTGAGGAGAAAAGCTTCTCGTTCCCAAAACACTTGCTCCCGGCCCCTCTGTTTTGATTAAATAAAGTTTTGGGCTCCTTTGCCCGGCAACATTAAAAAAGTTGTCTCTCAGGGTCCACCCTTCCCTGAGCTCTGTAAGGTTTTTTTTTTTCCACCTCCCTGCTTTCATTTGCAGCTGTATAAATATGAACAAAAAAGCCATGCTCGTCCAAACAAAGAAAAAATGGACTGAATATGCATATCCTCATTAACTAAATTTAATTATGACAAGCAGCATATTAATCAGTAGTTGCTCCAGTTACTGCATTCATTGGAAGGGAGGAGGACTCCAAATTAAGGGGAAGCGTGGGGGACAATCGCATACTGATTAGGAGGCTGCTCACAACATGATACAATACACTTTCTAAATAATTATTCAGAGGAAACAGAATAAAGAGGCAGATTGCTCTATTTTTAAGACCAGCTCAAGAACAATTAGCCAAGAGCATGATGACAAGGCTGCTTTCTTTTTTCCCGTGACTGCTTCCACCTCCACATTCTCACACCAACTAGCTTGGCAAGCACTGCAAAATTTGCATTTCATGGAAAAAAACAAAACAAAACAAAAAAAAAAACCAAAAGAAGACAAGAGAGAGAGGAAGAAGAAGAAAAAGGAGAAAGAAAAATCCCACGCTGTCCTTGCTGCTGTTTTAAAAAGAAGGCCCATGCCACTACAACAGCAGAGAAACCCTATCTAGCTGGCTGTGATGTTTAGGAGCTCTGCGGAGTCACTGAGCTGGAGCTGGAAACTTTGCACACTCTGAACTTTGCAGCACGTGCATTGCAACAGTGAAGGAGGAGTTCAGAAAGGAAAAAAAAAGCTTCCAGGGAGGGGAAAAAAAAAAGTTATCACACCAACTTACCATCCACCAGGTCCTGGCTGACATGTCATAGCATAGCTGCCATTTTATGGAGCTGTCCGATGCTTTCCCTGCCATTACGCTGTCAGCAACCTTCACCAGATGCAGCTCAATGGAAGATAAGACACCTAATCAAGAAAACATCAGCAGTGGCTTGCTGGGCTACATGTAGGCCAATCCTTATCACGCTGCATCATGGGAAAAGCTCCTTTATTAGCAAGAACTCCAACCTCACTGATAGAAAGACAAGGATCAGGGTTTTTTCCTTTTTTTTTTTTTTCTTTTTGTCTGAAGGGATTGGTGAAACTAGCCAGCGTTCTTTGTGCATCATGTGTACACCAGTTTAGTATCTCGCAAGTGGGCGGCTAGCTGCATTGCTGGGCTATGCAGACTTAAGTTTATTTGCATTCTTCTCCGTTGTATATTGTTTGACATGGTTCGCGGTCAGCTCCGAGCATAAGAAAGGAGGGGAAAGAAACTGCTCTGAATTAGTATCTCCCCCAACAAGGACAGACCGGTTTCACCAACACAGTGGGGGCACGGTTCAGATGTCGCGCGCGCACGTGCGTGTGGATGCGTGCCTACACACCGGCACACGCATGCACAGGCGGGCGCCCCGGGGAACACACAGGTAGCAGCTGCAGCTGGATGCAGCAGGGGTTGCCAAAGGCTACAAACTCTGTTCTTGCACTGGACATATGGAAACAGTTTAACTCTTTGCAATCAGCCTTTAACAAGGAGTAGGAAGGCTGGTAAGTCAGCATGAGCAGCGGGGAGGGGGTGCGGTTAGGATTTCAGTGCCACAGACTTTTCCCCCCTCCCGGCCCATGGATGCTCATGATCTCCTCTGCTCGGGATGATCTAGCTGGGAAGGGGGAGGCGGGGGGTGGGCAACTGTCTCAGTCAGCGCTCCCTCCTGCTCCACAGCTTCGGGTCATCTGCCTGTTGTACCTACCACCAGCAGGGAGAGAAGGCATTCTTCCTGCAAGGTTTTCCATGCAAGGCTTTTTCCCTAATAGAAAATTTGTGATTCCCTGAAGGAAGGGCTGGCTTAGAAGAACAAATAATTCTGACTTTATTTTAAGCTGCGGAAAAGGGAAAGTATGTATATAAGCACATAGAGGAAATCAATAAACCCTGGCTCACATTAAAGGGGATATACGGAAAGAACAGGATTTGCTAGTCCTGGCTGAAGTGATCAACATCGGTTTTACTGCTGCATTGCAGATTCTATATGTGCTTTGGCTACAAGTCCCTCTTTAGCAAGAAAAGCCCCACATTTCAGAAATCGTCTTTTTTAAAATTTTCACATTAAAATAATAACTGTAAACAAGCAAGTATTTAACACGCTTAGAATCTCTCTACTGATTGTGTTTTCAGTTTACTATCTTCCACATTTTGCTCTGTATTTTATACTTGAAAAGCCTTTGCAATTGACAGGCCCCTTATGCGTATTTGCCATGAGCCATAAGTAAGAATCCAGGACTACTGGCATATGGAGGTACCACACTACGGCACACACAGTCCCCACCAGGACTCCTCATTGCTGCATCTCTTCTTTCCCATGCTTGCGCTTGCCTCTTTTTCCACTCTCTCCAGGCTTTTTCCCTTCCATGAAGATCACCTCCAGAGTTAACCACTCACCCAGCTGAGAGCTCACTGTAGTTACTGCCACAGTCGTGCAATGATCCCACTGATGATGGGGGTACCCATGCATGCACCCCATTGCTGTGGGATGGGCAGCAGGTTTGTCTGGCATGGACCTACTGCCTTCAGCTGTCAGAGATGGCATCCATGGCACATTTAATTAGGTCCTGAAACAGTGACAGCACCTAAAGAAATTACTCTCTGAGCAAGTCCAGAGCTCTGGCAACAGAACAGCTCTGTAGCAACCCCAGGTGCATCAAAAGATTAAAATTGTATTCCCTTCTCCACGTGTGCTATTGAGGTCAGCTTGCTGCCTCAGTTTCTTATTTTAAATACACTGATGAGGCCAGCATCAAAAAAGCCAGACACAGAATCAATGGAGACTCTGGACATCCCAGTTCCCTAAATTTATATAACCCTTTTTCTAGAACAGCTCTGTACAACAGATGAGGATGTTTCCTTCTTTTTCATTTCAGCTAGGTCACAACAATAAATAGGAACCTGAGCAAATTTTGGATTATTGGAAGATCTGCCTCCGGTCAGGAGGCTCAGCACACTGACAGTGCACAGGAGGTGTTAACTCACTCTGCCTCAGTCCCTACATCCTGGTCAAACAGCCTGGCTTTGTGATAAACATTTCAAGGTATGGAGAGCACCAGCAGCAGAGTTTTATCCAGTTGTCGGTAGGCAGTGTACAGTCAGATGTCCTAAATGGTCCCAGCCTGAATCTCTCCCATGGCCTTCACTAACTGGCTCATCGTCGTGGTGGGACTACACGCAGCAGTCAACTGCAGGTGTGAGATAAACCTCGGACAAGAAGAAGGACGCTACTGCTCTCTTTCACACATAACCCCTAACCCCAGCTAACAAACATACTTCCCAGTGCAAGGAAACCTGGGACTAATGTGAAGAGGTGGATTTTCTGCAGTTGCTCACCCACTGAAGTCTGATCACAGGTGAAGAGACCAACTGCTTCAGCCACTAATCTGCCTTACTAGGGCAACTCACAAATCCCCAGCAGCACTATGATGGCTGGGAGTGGGAGCCCACGCTTTAGGTAATCATGAGCCAGTTTGCTGTGCTTAAAAGAGGATAAAAGTTTTATCACACTGTAGCTAGCTGAGAGATCCCAGGCTGCTCTTAGACGCCCAGCCCACAGCAGACCCAGTCGTGCAGCATCCTCTTCTACCCAGCCCCCTGCGACCAGTGGAGCTGCTCCATTCCAGAGGAACACAGCTCCTGAAGCCTCAGGAAGACTACGCATCTCCTGTAGGCACAAACACCGTACGGGTATTCGGTTTATATGCAGCCAGGGAAGACAGAGTTAACGATGAGCCTCCCTTCTATTGCTGCCTGTTGCCTTCTGGCATTAGCCGAGGGCAGAATGGGGATTTCTGGCACCAAGAAAAACAATGCCTGCAGCGTTGGTCAGTGTATGCTTCCCATACACGTGCTGGTCCCATGCCTTCTCCTGCCTGCTGGGAGGTCTGCCTTTCTCCCAGCTATGTCTGTTTTGCAGATGGGATTTTTAAAATGCTGTAATATGTAGGAAGAGATTTCATTTCTTATGCTGCTTGAAGATAGTCATACACAATACAGGGAGAAATATGTAATTGGACAAAATTTTTCAGATGACCTTTTTTTCCTTTCGGGAAAAGACAAATTTATGAGGAAAGCATATGGTATTGCTTGTTACATAATAGCAGTGCATTTCAAGGTTATTCAAACTTCCATTTTGGTAGAAGGGTGGGGAGGTTTTAACTGGAATAATTTAAATTTTTCAAGTGAGTTGGATTTTTCAAGTGAATTTGAATGAAACATTTGCTTTGACTGACCCCAATTTTTTTTGGCTAAGCGTCTTTTTCCACATTTTCAAATGAGCAAAAGAAGATATCAAAATATAAAATTTGGTAGAACAAAAATCTGGTTCTTATTTAAGTGAAATAAGATGCAAGCAAGTTCATCCATTTCTAGATACCTGTCTTCCTAACACATTAAGAAAATAATTGCCAGCCTGACTTTTCCCCAAGGGTTTCGGGGTTTGCAAGGTTTGTTTTCTCCAGGCTGGCTCAGCTTTTGACTCTACTCAAGGGGAGATTCCCATTTCATATCCTGGAGGGAGCCAATGAAGACCACCACTCACAAGGAGCCCTAAGGAGTCAATTAGTTTCTTTCGATAAGGTCCCAACACCTACTAATAGAGAGGTTCAAACAAAGAACTCACAGTATGCTGCTCTGGAGGATACGCAGTGCTGGCACAGAGAGACCCAAACTAGTAATGTAGATTTAAATACAGAGAACAAGATCAATATTCAGATTTTGGGATGATCTTGAATTTTATTTTTTTTTTTAAATCTGCTACTAGAAAAGTCCTTGATTGTCTTTGGAGGGAAAAAAAACAACCCAGTGATTCTGAAAAACTCCTCTTATTGTAAGTCTAGAGCAGCATTTTTTTCACTAGTGGATAGAGACAGCTTAGTGTCCTGAGGGTATCCACGGTATGTAGAGACCCTTCCAGTGTTGGCAATTCCCTTTCCATGATAGTCAATATAGGCCTGTGGGCAGACACAGATCACAGCTCCTATTTCCTAGGAAACTTTTTATTAAGCCAGCCATTAGTGGAGCCAAACCATTGATATTAACAGCAGACAGCTAACCACAGATCACATTCATGAACTGCCTCCGGCAGTTCTCACACACCCCCCCGTGCACACTTGCACACACTCGTCACTGCCAGGCTGAAGTGGGAAGACCAGCCCCAGCTGTGTATTCAGATGTGGAACGTTGCACTGATGCACCAGAGGCTTTTAGGTAGGTTTGGAATCCCCTCCAGCGCTCTCTTGTTTCACCAGCTGCACTTACATCCCTGCCTCAGCCCTTCATGGGAACCCAAAAGGACTGCTGGTCTCCAGAGTCAAACAGCTCTTGGGAGACTTTCACACGCTGCCCCTCAGCATGTACTTTTCCTCTTTCCCTTGCTGTTTTCTGGTAAATATTTGCCGTCCATAGTCATTGGCACCTACAGAACCCAGTCACATAAACTTACACGGAGATAAGGTCCTTTATGGCACCAGGAGAGGTCCTTTATGGCACTAGGATTTTTCATTTCTATGAAGGGAGCAGTACATGGCTACAAAAGCCTGACAATCCACTACTTGCAACTGAGTTATGTCACCTGGAAAATGTAAATTTGATGATTCCTTCATAATGCGGCAGTGGTGGTGGTGGGGAGTAATTGCTATTAACTTTGCTTAGCCTTTCTATTTTTCCCATTTGACATTAGTAAAGAGACAAATAAGGCTTTAAAAAAGAAAAAATAATAATCAAACCATGGCAGCATTTGCTCCAGAAACCTCTTTGCTGCTTGCTAGAGTGATTAAAGCCAGCATTCTTACGAAGTCCTTTACCGGGCATTTTATAACCAGAAACTTCCACTTTAGCACTTTCCTTCTTGTGGACAGACGTACTTCCTCTCTTCTTGAGCTCTCGTGCCCAAGAAGTGGCAGGGTACCTCCAGGACTGTGCAGAGCTCCATAGTTAAGTCACAAGCAGCCCTGGCTAAGAGGAGCCACCAGCAGCAGCGGTGGCTTCACTGAAAGCAATAAAGAAGGCTGACGTGGAGGCTGATCGGTAGTGTCTTTCCAATATCCCCCCTTTTGCTCCCATCACGAGTGCCTGGTAGCCTTCCAGGCCGAGCACAGCACTTTTTGGGACAGGTAGAAAAAGGAGGGTGGCAGGTGCCACCTGCAGGTGGACGAGCTGGCTTCCAAAAGGCTGGAGACCCAGTTCCCAGGCTGATGACATTCAGGAAGGAAAGTAATGCTAAACTATTGTTTGCAAGTAACTTTTTGAAGTCATAAATGCTGAGTGCTGACTAGCAAAGCAGATATGGCAGAACAGTTAAGTGAAAACTACTGTTTTTAAAGGTACACACCAGTCAAACTCAGAAGCAAATATGATGGTTTAACTTGAAAAACTAATAATGATATAATTTCAATATGTCCACAGAACTGCTGCAGCTTGTGTATACTCTTGTGGGCTACCATAACTTGCAACCTGGGCAGGAGACAGCCAGTGGTGGAGACATGCCCAAAACTGGAGAGTTCAATTGTACGTTCTAAACCAGCCCCCGGAAATGCTTCCTTTGCATTATTTCTATTGAAATAATTCATGCACAATAATGGAGCCAATGCACAATAAATTGAAATGCTAAAAGTCTAGCATTCTGTTACATTTATTTTTTTAAAAAGTTTATGAAATGCAGTATGTGACTTTTTCTCATTTCTAAAAACTTTCCCCAAAGTAAAACCATTATTCAAAGATGGGCGTGGAGTTACACTTGCCATTTTCAAGAAAAAAATTGTTTGATATTTAAGAATTGCATGTCTCACACAAGTGTTCTTTATTCACTAAGTGCTCTGTTTCATGAGAAGGGTGGCCATTAGTGTTCAGTACAGGATAATACTCTATCCATCTCATATGTGGATTGGATTTCATCCCCATGAGCCATGCAAGAATCATAGAAATCTGAATTGTATCCCCTGAGATTCAGTGCTAAGAAGCCCAGTAATAAATGGGAGTCATTATGCTGCTTGTGCACAATCTCCTTAGAAGAAGGGATGGATTCTTTTCACCTTCTCTTTGAAGAGGGAGGCATACTGATAGGCTTCATCAAATACACTGCACTTTTGTAACTGGATGTGGAGCAAGCACTTTGCTTACAGCACATCTCCAGTTCAGGGCCTGCTGAAACAACCTTATCCGCCAGGATCAAATCCCCTACTCGGTGCTCACTATGTGCTGGCATGAACAGCAGTACAACGCAGAGGGCTCTAGGGAAATCAGTGCCCTTCCCCCAGACTTCACTGCAAATCTGGCCAAAAGCAAAAAAACAAAAGAGCAAAGCTGATTGCTCCCCTTTCCTAGGGCACCATAAGCAATAAAGGTTCGGCAGCCAAATGCAGCCCTTAGCAGCAACTCCTTGCCATTCCACTGCGTAGCTGTCCCTTTTGCACAAGTGTGCCCAAGGACAGCGGTGTCACGCTGTGCCCTCGCAGCCTCGCCGAGTGCACCTGCGGTGGGCAGCGGTGATGAGGATGCTGTTGCCCCCTCGAAGCCAGCACCCGCCTATGGGGCAAGCGTGCCACTTGTCCTATTCAGAAACCATGTATGCCACGTGTATATGAGTTCCCAGTCGGCACAACTGCCGCTGTTCTCACAACTAGCTCTATCCCATTTCTTGCACATCTCACGATTTTTAATCAGTTCTTGACTTCTCCAGCATATCGCAGTTTATTACTGGACATATTATATGCTTTAGCAAAGTCTAGATGGTTTTCCTTTATGTCATATGCCTTGGAAATCAATTATCGTAGAAAAAAAGTAGGTTGAGGGATTTTCTTCTTGCTTTGACACATCCCTATTGCATTTTAGTTCCATTTTTCATTCACTTTCACAGCTTTAATTGTCCCCGATACATCTTTTTATGTTTAACATAAGTGGTGGTTTGACATGAGGGGAGGCTAGCTGCAAGACCTTTGCTGCCTTTTCTTCGCTTTTAACTCAGGTGTTTCCTTTGGCTGTAAACAGTCAGAGGTGGCAACATTTTGCTCCCAGTTTGATAGACTTAAGATCTTTGCTACTGATTTTGCAATTCTGTGTGTGGGCTTCAGGGACCACACTCCCTAAAGCAAGCAGGTCTGACCCTGAATCCATAGTCACCACATACGTTGAGTAGGCTGCTTCTCTTCTATCAGCTGGTTAGGTGTGAGCACTACTTATTCTTGGGTAAGGAGATGTGCGGGTTGATTCAGGACTAGCAATCATTGCTTCTTAGCTAGGGATTGTCCAGGTAACCGCTTGGTATGGCAGACTGTAATTGGGATGGGAAGAACATGATGGGCAACTGGCTGAAGGACAGGGATGTTCCCATGTGGCTGAGCAGCAGCTCCAGGCCCTGACAGCGAATGCTCGACACTGCCAGGGTGGAAGGACTGGACATGGTGGGTGCCTTGGTTTGAGCGCTGGGCAGGGACTAGAGAGGGCACAGCTGGAGCAGGGAATATGGTCTCCACTAGTTTTACTTGACGAAACAAAACTCCTCAGGAAACAAAAGGCAGAGAAAGGGCAAGACACTGTTCCAACCGCTTTCTTCCAAGAATATTTTTATTTAGTTTCTGTATTTCATTCCAATGATTTTGCTGAAATGACATAAAATGTATTTGTTATTAGTTAGACATTTGTTATTAGTTAGACACCTGAGTTAAAAGGGAAGAGAAGGCAGCAAAGGTCTTGCAGCTAGCCTCCCCTCATGTCAAAACACCACTTAGGCTAAACGTAAAAAGATGTATTGGGGACAATTAAAGCTGTGAAAGTGAATGCAAAATGGAACTAAAATGCAATAGGGATGTGTCAAAGCAAGAAGAAAATCTCTCAACCTCATGTCTAACTAATAGAGTCCCCTTCGTTTCAGGGGCATCATGTAACTGTGTTGCTGAGAATAACCTAGGGATATCAGTGTAGCTACTGGCTTATTTCTGAGTAAGACTTATGATTATCTTCATTCCACCTGGCTGCTCGGGTAGTAATGGTTAATGATTTCCCCATGATGAGCATTTTCATGCTCTTTCACAACCTCCTGCAGTTCACAGTCTGAAAGCCTGTTTTGCTTATAAAGAGAAAACTACAGAGGCAGGGGTTAAGCTGTATGTAGTGTTTGGCATTGTTGCATGGCTGCAATTGATCTCACCCAGTTACATTACATAAGAGAGGTGAGAAAAAGGGGAGAATAGGTCAGGGCTGGGAGAAAATCTCATATGTGAAAGATCTAGAAGCTTCATTTCCTGTTAACTCCCCTGGACTGATTAATGTTCTTGACATCTTCCAGCAAAAGGGATCCTCCTTATCTTGTGTGGATAGTAATCATAATTGCCTCCAGACACCAGGCAAGACCTCTGACTTCACTCAGCACCATGCTGAGCCAGGCCCAGCACCACCCTGTGATGGATGCTAACGCGCTACCCAGATGACTTCCTAACTGCAGGAAGACAGGAAGCACAGGAGGCTTTTAAGAAGTGCTCAGCATTATTCCCAGCACTGTGAGTCTTTACTGCTGCAGATGGTCACAGAAGTTGTGCTATTCAGGAACTGAGCATACACCTTCCTCAGCTTAAGGACAATTCCTCTTTGGTCCTCCAGTAGATCACCACTATTAGTCCCATGCAGGAGGTACAGGAGCAATATCTGTATATGAATTTTGCTCGCGATGGCTTAGCGGGTCGTTTTGTGCCAGAGTCTGTCCAGTTGTTAGAAGGTTTGCACCTGCCACGATCCTCTCTTCAATGGAGTGGGTGCCAACACATTCCCTCCTGCTCAGTTCTGGGCAGCAGCTGGTAGGTTGGCACTGTGCTGATTCTAGACCGTTATTCCTCAGGTTGGAGCCTGTGGTAGGCAAGCCACGTGGGCAAGGGTAAATGCAGACATACTTTGCCTGGAGTTTTGGTGCAGGACTAATTGCAGGATCATTGGACCTCAAGCAGTTATCTGTCTCGTGCCAGAGGGGAGAGTTGAGCTTTCCCATCGCAAGCACTAGCTGGACTGAGTAGTTTTCAGTATCCCCGTGACTATGGGCTTGTGATTTATGTACCCATCCATATGTGCTGACTGTTAGCAATGGCTGGTACTGTATTATTCTGATTTGATACAAGTTTTGGCCTGTTTGGGTTTTTTTCCTATTCATGTGTTCCTGTGTCTTCCTTTTGCCCAGTTTTACCACATAAAAGTTAGCACACTGTGCATAGAGCATGAAGTAATCCAACAAACTGACAAGTCCTCTGCTGCCACATTAGATACCCCAAACCTGCAGGCAACAGCAAACATGGTGAATTAGAAGTTCATGGGGAGCTCAGCAACCCAGCATTAGGAGAAGCTAGCCTCATTTCTTTCAGTTCATCATGTTTCCATGCCCCAATGCAGCACAGAACAGCAAGCTATGTGTAAATGGAAAGAAGTGTAAAATTTAACTCAGTTCCCACCTGGGAAAATTATTATCTGTCTGAAAATGGCTCTGGGATCTCAGCAGAGACTATTTTTTAAAGCTTTTCTCTGAAAGGCCTTCATATAATAATGTAGCTAAATTCATCTACACAATTTATCATTCTAAGGACATATTAGACAAATTGGATGAATAATTTCAACCACCTAGCCAGCTCCTCTGGGTGATAATAATCAAAACAAGCTGTTTAGTTAATGATACAGATTCTTACCTTCACATGCCCATTGGCCTTTGTGAAATAACTACACAAAGTATATGGATAGAGATAGCATATCCTGCAAAGAGCTCACAAAACTAGCAGACCTGAAGTTGCTGTCCTCCTCACAAACTAATTTTCCAGCACTATTTTGCCATCTATTTCATATGACAAATAAATAGAGCTCAGATTACATAGCACTGGTTTTCTACTCGCCTACTACCGTAATACAATATAGATCTTCACATTCAAAAGCTTTTAGAATTATAACTGAAAGTCCACTTAAGATACATTTGCAAAAACCTTTACTAGACCTAACAATGACAAGTGGACATGTGAAGTAACAGAACAGCCTCATCAGTATTCTCCTAGATGCAGTCATACTACCTTCCCCTCCACCTCCTTTTAAGCCATAGATTAACATTGTTTACCACATATCTTTTATGAGAAAGCAAATTTCTCTTCCACCGACACCCATAATTTTTCTCCTAAAATTTGATTAACTGAAACAATATGCTAAAAAACCAATTGTTTCTTCCTTTACTCAG
Source organism: Ciconia boyciana (assembly GCF_034638445.1). NCBI lineage: Eukaryota > Metazoa > Chordata > Aves > Ciconiiformes > Ciconiidae > Ciconia > Ciconia boyciana. The sequence continues at coordinate 52,207,849 of NC_132937.1, forward strand.
AATCAGACACAAATTACTATAAGAAAATTTGCCATTGTTGGCTTTCTCAAACAAAAGAGATGCAATTCTTGAGATAAGTGTTTTGACTAAATACCACTCTGTATCATCTGCCTTTCAGCCTAAGTCAAGATCTATTTGGAAGAGTAGTGGTTTTGTTCAGACTTCTCCAAAACTGTGGAAGTGTTCATATGCATCCATACATGCACACTAATTTCAACTGCAACAGATAATGTTTTCTAATTCTTTTTCTAAGCATTTAAAATCGCATATCTAGAGAGTGACACATCTTAGATGTAACATTAACCTGTGGCTTTTCAATTGTCTTTGAGGTCATTTTTCAGAAAACAGCAGCTACAGTTTAATGGGAAGACTCTCGGAAGTCTACACATATCAATTTGGCTTGCTAGTACACTCAAAGAATAATCTCGCTGTTTTGAAAAAGGCACACATGTGGGAAATCTGATGAATCACAGATGACTGTGGCTGAAATTCAACAATTCCATCAATGCTACATCTTCTTCTTTTAAGTATCTGTAGTTTTGTCAGACTTGAAATGTCTAATTTATGAAAAGTGGGCTCTCTAGGGAATTTGCAGGAAGACTTGGGAAGAGTGGACTGTGTGTCCCAGCATGATGCACCCGTTCATAACTCAGCAATTCCACAGGGAAGCTCCAAGGAGTTGTGGTTAACAGAACAAAAGCATCTGAACTGACAGTAGCAGAAAGGATAGAGACACTAATCTTCACATGCAGGCTTGCTTGCCCTGGTTCTTGCATCTCTCTTTAACACTCTGAACCAGAAGCATTTTGACATTGGAAAGAATTCAGAGTCACGCCTTGGAGGAACAGCTCTTTACATCTCATTCAAGAAAATTGAACTAAACCAGATGTGCATCTTCAGCCCCTCATGCTTCTAAATGCCTGTCCATATTTACATTTACTATTAATATACAGCTAGCCTGCACACCTTCCTGCCATGTTTTGGGGAGGATTTATCAAACTTTTTCTGTAATGATACACTTTCTTCTTTCTTACATACTACAGGGAACAGTACAAGAGCCAACATCACTGATAGAAAGTTTTTGGTAATATATTTGCCCTCAGTTGAAATGTATAGTCAGAATTCTTGTTTCAAGCACCAAAATCAAAATGAGATGGACAAGACACTTCACATTTTGAAATCCCTCTTTGCCAATTCTTAGGGTTTAGGCAGATCATTTCAAACAATCCTGTTACAACGGGTTAGACATTTGCTACTTGCTTCCTGACAAGCAGCAGTGGACTGTGATCCTAACCTAGGTGCTCAGTAGAACATCAGCAAAAATGTGTTAGGATTTCATTTTTCAGTTTAGATTTTATTTGAACCTTTTAGGAAAGCAGCTCTTTTAAAGGAGATTTTACAGTCCTTCAGTTACCAACTCTTGCTTGTCTTTTGATATCTGCCAAGCTAATAATCTGCTGCCTAACTGGAAGATGACAGAAACGTGGAGTGCTTGAGTTTCATCTGCCCTTGAGCGTTTGTTTCAAGTGACAAAACTTAAGAGTCCTTTGGCCTGAGAGGAGTTTACGGAGTCTGTCAGAGGAAAGAGACAGTCCTGCTCAGGTACCTCACCTGGGGAAGCAGACCAGTGCCCAAGCTTCCTACAGGGAAAACAATTCCCACCTGCACAACTTCCACTGCGTACAGAGCCGCTTTCTCCATTCCCGTTATCAACATGGGAGCGAACTCCACCATGCTCATGGCTCAACTGCTTCCTCTGTCGTTACCGTGGTGGTGATAAATTTTATGTCCCTGACTTTACGAGGCCCTCTCCCAGCTACAAGGAGATGCTGCTCTGAGGTGCGGAGGATGGTGCTAGATCTCTCTGTTTGTACGAAAGAGCGAGCAAGAAGGAAGAAGGGTGGCAGAGCCACATTGCCACTCGTAGACTCCTCCACAGCCCTGTCCCTGCCTGGTGTTCCGCGGCTGACAGTGCTGTAACCTCCTCTACCTGAAAACAACACTGGCTTAAAAAAACATGCTTTATCCCTCAAACGAGGTTCCTGACTCTTCAAGATGCAAAACAAAGAACACCTGGTGGAAAATGCATTGCATCTCCTTTCCCAGTCCATACATTTTGCGGTGGCTTCTCCCTACCCAAGGATATGAAGATAGCACCTGTTGTATTTGCCCCTGTAAGACTATTTTTTTCAGAGTTACCAGGATGTGAGATCCTTTGACATGTCTAAGAAAAAATAAATTCTTGACTGTTGTGTTCTGGGAGCATTAGGGTAGGAGGACAAACCATAACCTGATTTTTCCATGCCAGGATTTAATACCTTGAAGTAAAGCTGAAGAGCTGATCCTTAAAGGCTTGCCCAGAAGAATTCCTACCCTCTCTGTTTGCTGAAGATGTTGTACTACTGGTGAGTGAAGACACATATGGTTAAAATTTCCAGTCCTGGCTGTTAGTGATGAATAACCAGAATTCTTCCTCACCCATACACATGCTGCATGTTTTTTTGTAGAAAAACGCCCTGAATGTGCAACTGTTTAGAGTAGCCAGCTTGGATGCAGAAAGGTATTTTCAGTTTCCCTACAAGCAGCTTATATATTAAAGGTATATACATAAAACTCCAATATTTGAAAATGAAACAAATTTAAATCTCAACATGATCACCTAAGGCATCCTCATCTGTTATTATTTTCTTTATTTTGATCCAAATTCAAAGGCAGAAAACTAAATACAGTTTCTTATACGATATTTCTCCTTGATCCAGATGTGCGTCATTGGTGTATCCAAAAAGTTCATCAGCATGAGCTGAAAAATACATATACTTCAAATTCTAGTCGCCTATGCACTCCTGGATGTTAGGCAGCCCAAATTCCTTATCTGACGTGTGGGATATGGCCGTTTCTTCTGAAGTGGATTATCCTGTGGCTTCTGTGACCTGGATAATATAAGGTAAGGGAAGGGACAGTATTTGAAAAGCATTTAGCATGCAGAAACTCAGATAGTAAGATTAAAAACAAAGAGTGCTTAATGCAAGTACCGCACATGGCCTGTCAGGGGCCTTGATAACAAAGTTTGCATCCATTCCTGAGACGAGCTGGGACTGCACAGCCAACACGGGTGTTAGCCTCAGCCAGAGGAGGAATGGGAGTATAGAGGAGTGACGCCACTATCTCAACTTGCGTCATTTTAAGTGCTCTCACTACCCTTCCAGCTGCCTATCCAGAAGAGGAGTGGTACCCATAAATGCTGCATTGAACTTGCTGGCCCCACGCCGTTGCCCTGGCCACCCTAAGGCATCTGTAATAGCAAAAAGTACTGACATCACTCTTCACTTTTCTCTGCTTCTAGGCAATCTGGTGCTGGGCCTCTAAAATCTACTGTCCCTTGGGACTGACTCCAAGGGCTGACCACTGGGACAAAGAGCAGAGGGTTTATCAGTGACTAGGACAAATGCTAATACCTAACCACAGTTTGAATGCTGCTACACTAAATAATTTTCAAGCAAAAGTCTGTAAAAGTTGCCTGATGAGCAGCAAGAAAAATAAGAGGAAAAGGTGATTCAATTAATCACGAATGAGAGGATTCACTACAGCGCCTATTCTAATCTAAATGAGAACATAAATCCAAATATTTACAGACCTAATTTCATTCTGAGATGAGACTAAAAGATTTATAACAAAGATTATTGCACAGTTCTAATCTGCTTATATTTTGGGAGATACTCTGCACTGCCTTCTCCTAATAGTTTCTCAGCATCAGTACTAGTTTAAAGCCAGGCTAACAGATCACAAAAAGTAGCTCTCTGTAAGGAATCAAAACTGAATGGGGATAGTGCTGATGTGGCCTCACAAGAAGCCGTATGAGGATTCATATCATCAAACACATGACCCAAAGCACTCTAAAAAAATAATTTGCTGGTAAAATTTGCTGAGCATCCTGATAAAGGAACAGCTGATACAGCTAATAAGCTGGATGTAATTCAAAAGAATTTGCCTTGTTAGAGCTAAATGCAAAGTTACACATGGGAACAAAGAATGCAGCTACATCTGGGGAACTGTACCTTGAATTTAGAAATGTAGTGGGCAAAATCCCAGAATGACATTGCAGCAAAAAAGACTAATACAATAATTGAGCGAATAATCGGCAGATCAAGCTTAAGTAGGAAGAGGATTTTATTTCTGTGGGTGGCACTGACCACAATAAAGCTCTTAAAGAAATATCATGTCTGTATTTGTAACTTTCTTTCAAATGCCATCACATGGCAATAAAACTGCTTATTCACTAATGCCCTTCAGCAAGACTGTAAGTAAGTGCACGTTCACTTAGTATATCAAACAAATATATGGCTGAAAGGCAACTTCATTTTATCTTACCAGTAAGTTTAGGTAAAGAAAATGCTGACTGCTCAAGGATTCTTCCAGTTAGAAAGAACAGCACAAGTCCAATGCATTCAAAGGAAAAGCTTAAAAATTCAAGTTGGAAAAGAGAACAGTGGAAAACTGGGAATGGAAAAAAGTTATAAACTAACTGAAGGATCAGGCTCCCAAGGTAAGTGATGCATTTCCAGTTTCTTGACACCTTCAAGAATACTTTTCTAGGACACTGCAGAGGAGCTGAATGAAATTATATTGTCTGTTTTTCATAAGCCTGGTTAAGATCTTGAATTTACAACATATTTATGCATCTGTTGTGACAGGTGAGCAAAGACTATAAAAAGTCAGTTCCAGAAAGTTCTGCAAGACACTGCAAATGCGGCTTTGATGTCTGAACAGATGCACTCTAGGTTATTGGTCCACCAGCCTGAGCTCTTCAAAGGAAAAGCAACTGGAAAGAGAGAGAGTAGAAATTTTACAGTTATCTCAGAAAACCAGTTGTCTGTACTACGATTGATTTCCAGATTTTATCTTCTCTTCCCGTATCTCCAAAGAATAGCAACTCCTTACAGAACTATGATGCAACTAACTAGCATGTGAGGGAGAAGATACATTTCTCTCAGTAAAGGAGTATAAATGAAGTATCTGGAGAAAGACTACTTCTCAGCAACAAATACCTATCACAGTACATCAATCAAAGTTTTCTTTTTGTCATCTGAGATGGCAATTTTCCACTCTCTGTGTGTGAAATGGCACACTTACATGCTACTTGAATGTTTTTTTGGTGCATATAAGCTAAAAATATGAAATCCAACATAATTATTAACACAAGATAGCTCCCTCCTCCCCTCTTTAAGTGCTCCTACATATGCAACTGATGGAAAAAAGAGCTGATGAATGCTTTCAAGCGATACTGTTTCCTCCTTAGTGTCGTAGGCTGCTGCACTTGAGCACACACCTTACCCCCTTGAAGGTCCCTCCTTCCCGACGGTTTACCTTTCTGCTGGTGGGATGTGTGTACCTGCCAGCTAGACCCTGCCAAACCTACCAGCAAACCTCCCGCTCGCTGCCCACACAAAATTGTTCTTTATTTTCTCTTACACAAAGACTCCCCCTGCCTCTTTACCTATGGTTAGCATTAGAGTTGCCAGCAGAGCTGAGGGCACAAGGCTTCCACTGTTCCTCTCTTTGCAGGAGCACCATGTGCTTGCTTTAGACAAAAGCTCTGCCTTTCTCTTCAAGATTTATCTCCCCTAACAGTGCTCTCTCCTTTTTACTTAGCAATTAGAACAGACATCAAATATGTTTTACAGAACATTCTTTTTTAAATCACTCCAATAATTTCTGATTTTAATATCTGAGAACAGTAACAACATTATATGAAGTGAATAAATTGGGAAAACTTAACTCAAAGTATCTTCTGCAATTACAGTATTTAAAATCAACTTTTTCTAGGCTTCAAAAGTTTTGTTTTAAACAGAGCAAAATATGAAAAGATTAATTACAGATATCTGTGCATTTATTCAGGCATTTGTCAATTCTAAAAAGAAAGCAAGACATGAATAATGAAGACTGACAGAAGTGCAGGAAGCCGGGAGGTTGATAGCTGTTATTTGCACATTAAAATAAACTTTCAGGAATTAAAAAAAAAAAAAATGTACCTGTCTTCACTAACATTTCCCTTTCTATAGTCACACCTCAAGAATTGCATCTCAGAAGATAAAACCATTCCAAAAATACAGTAGATCTTTTTCTTTGGAATAGGGTTATTTTTGTTTATTAACAGGGCTTCCAAAGTTACTTAAAAAAATGGGATTCCATCTTCCCAGAGTATAAGTTTGCAATTCTATGCTTCTGTATAGATGGCATAGATTTTATGGCCCCAAATTAGGTAAAAAACATTTTTTTAAAAATGCAAAAAGCCACAAGACAGAAATACTTCTAGGACTAGCTTAGTTGATGAAATCTCTCACATGTGGCTTCCCTTGTACCTTACCAGGGGTAAGTAAGGTGCACTTGAGTTGCTACCTGTCCTTCAGTTATGATACTAGGTAAAAAACATTTTTTTAAAAATGCAAAAAGCCACAAGACAGAAATACTTCTAGGACTAGCTTAGTTGATGAAATCTCTCACATGTGGCTTCCCTTGTACCTTACCAGGGGTAAGTAAGGTGCACTTGAGTTGCTACCTGTCCTTCAGTTATGATACTTCTAAAATTGTACACCTGGCTACTTATTTTCACAGATACTGTGGAAAATTATTCTTCAAGGTATTTACACATCTATCAGATTATTGACTACCAACTCAGAGCCTGGAGAAATCTTGGTCTTTAGGAAGCCCAGCCAAAATGAGTGTTAGACGACGTAGTCAGACTCCTCAATCCTGAATTTGGTAGCAAAACAGTCTGATTTAGAGATATGATCAACACTAGTACAGTAAGTTGAACTTACTTATCCACAGTATGTAGAAAGCTAACGTATGTGCAATAGGATGCACATTAAATGCAATTACTTGCATTTAATATTTAACTCAAGGCAAAAAGCACAGTATTTGTATTTTTACTTAAACTCCCCGAGGGGTAGGTTTTTTTGATTGATTCTCCCTTTTTCATTTAAATCAGACACTGCTGTCAGAAAGCTTGCAGTGTGAAATTTTCTGAGAAGTGTGTTACCTTTTTTCTTTTTTCATCATGTTGTTGCATTCATTCTAAAGCTGGGAGGTCTTTCTTACACAGCTACGTATTTCTTCTCCAGCTGTAATGATTCTCCTCCAACTGTCATGATGCTTAATAATTTATTTCATAATTATCACAGTATTGCAAATGAGAGCAAGTATCAAGTTTGCAACCTTACATAACAGACAAAGTTATCATTATCCTGTTATCAAAGTTATCATGTGATTTTCAGCATGATTCAAAAAACTTTGCATCTCATTTGTCAGAATATTTTGTGGAAATAAAAAAGTGACAGCACCAAACCTTTCATCACCTTTAACAATGTTCGCCGTAGCATAACTCTGAGCCAGAAAGCACTTGTAGTCCTACTCTGCATCAGCCATAGACGCAAAAAGAAATGGAGACTGGATGCAATAAAAACCTGCTACCTGGTCCCTAGAAAAGGATGTTACAGCAGTGAATACTGGAGTTTTGACCTTCAGTGAAGATACTGTGAGAGTCGGGACTTTGTGAACAGCAATGGCGAGCACCCAAGATGTGCTGGAATTACTCAGAGCTGGCAGGAGCACCAAATACCCCGGGGGACTGCTCTAACTGCAATTCTCTGCTCAAAGATATGCATGGTCACTTGCTATAGCCATAACATAGCAGTGACTGCTGCTGTAGTTGGCAAACCCTGCCCGTGCACCCCAGCTGAGTTTGGGCTGCATCATTTGAAGGCTTCAGGGAAGGATCCACGGTGTCCTGCAGGAGGGAAGCAAGCATGCAGCTCCTCAGGCAGTGGTAGCCCGAGGCAGGGGGGACACGTTGCTCTGGTCATCCTGGGAGCTCTGGGAATCCAATATGGGATTACAGCCTTGGCTTCTGTGTCACAGGATGTGGCAGCACGCACGGCAGCGCTCAAGCAGGGGATCGCAGCTTTCACCTTCGGCATTGTAGCTCCACCCAAGAAAACCAGAGGTCACGCAGAGAACTGAAGGCAGATCTTCTGAGTCCCAGACTTGCGGTCTTACCCAGTGGGTTAGCATCCATTAGCTATCAAAACAAATTGCCGAATTTCACCTTTGTAGGGCTCGAATTACTGCATTGTCTGCACTTACACCACTTGGAAAAAAAGAGGAGCCTATCACCCAAATGGCAGCCAACAGACTGTGGAAGCAGGGATTTTGGTAGCAGCTCCAGGAAAGCCCTAGCTTCATGGAATGAAAAAGTGAGGTTGTGAAGCATACCCTAACCAGCAAGATCATGTTATATTTGGGGATAAATTATTACTTAGGCCTGAAAGAGTTGTTATTCCTCAGCAGCACCTGTCCAGTTAATTTCATGTTCAGCTCTATGCAACTGAAATACAGGTTTTTGGCTTACAGCATACAAAGCCTACTGCTGCCTGTGTCTGATCTTAAACTAATCCTTCAGCAAAGGGAATGTTTTTGAGAGGGGAAGTCTAATGAGAGAAATATTGTGAAACTAGAGGACATACAAAGAATGTGCTGTGAGTGATACAAATTCTGGCCTGTTTTTTTAAAAATTAGCTTAGCTGTATTTTATTCAGACTAACACATCCTCCATCCTTCCTCAAGCCTGTTTACTCAGCTGGATGTCCACAGGGTCCAATTTTCCCTCCAATTGCCCTTGCACACTAATATAATTGCGGCTCATATGGGTAATTGGTCAGCCTACAGCAGTGTTTGCATGCATTTGTTGATCTGCACTACCTGGCAGCCTCTTAAAATTAATTTATAGACTCAAAGTACTGTTGAATACTTTGTTTCATTCAGTTTATAAAAGGACAAAACACATCAAGAAATACTTCCAGGAGCTTTAGGCATTAAAAATACTGCAGTGTACACATTAAAATTATTTTTATGGGCAAGTGGGAATAGATTTCTGTTTCCACACATCAAAAAGAAGGCACACACTCACACAAGTCAGTTGTATCTAATTTGTAAATACTAAACTAAATAAATTTCATAGCAGAGATCAACCAGATTTGAAATTATTATGTGGGGAAAAGAGGCCCATTGAAATTTCAGACAAGAGAAATTGAAATTGTTGGCAGCAGGCAAGAACACCTATTTCTGGAACACACATAGAACACAGAATTTTACAGGTCGGTTTTACGCTGTTGTGGAAGGATCAGCATGGAAGTGATTTTTATTACTGTTATTACCAGAATCCGGCTCTTGGGTTGAAACAAAAGACGCAAGTCCTGTGCCACAAACTGTCATCATGTAGTTTGTACTCCCTTATTCATGAAGTGCCACAATTCAGCTATTTTAATCATTTCCTTGCAGGCATAACCACTGGCTTTTTTTTTTTTTTGGCTCACTATTCATGCAGTGGATCTTCCCGGGTGTCTAAAATCTTCCCTTTACTTCTTCTGCAGCTGAGACTACTGCTCACACCATACCCAGCAGCATCTATTTTATTCCTCTCTGCCACATTTTTCTGTGGCCACCAATACTTCTGCACTTCTTTTTACATGTCTAAATCCAGTATCTCGTTTGAAAGAGACCAAAATGTGTGAAACCTCTCTGTATTGAAACCTGACATAAATTCACACCTACACAAAACAGAAGAGCTGCTGATTCAGATCCATTTAACTCTCTCAAAAAGTGTTCCAAGAATGATTATGAATGATCTAATACATTGTATAAAAACATACAAGGCAAAGATTAGGAAAAAAAAAATATTTTTGCAATTTGAAAAATGGCAATTTATATAACTTTTGGTTTATACCTACATCAGAGGCTCCTACTCCGGTAGGGGTTACGGAGAACTGTGAACTCTGTCTTGGCATAAATACGCCAGAAGATGCCTGGGTCTCCTGTGCTTGCACTTCCCTGATCGGCACAGTTTAGAGATTTGATTTTTTTTACCTCACTTAAAAACAGCAGAAAGCAAAAAAAGAAAGAGGGGAGGGGGGAGGGAAGGAGGTTTAATGCATCAGTATAGCTGCATACACATAATTTAATTATTTAGGCAAGAAATTTAACCAACACTGTAACAAGTGTTGTTATACCAATAGATACTCCTATCAGAGAACGTTTTCAATGCTTCCACCAACACTCTGTTGTTCTCTTAAAAACAAACAACAAAGCTCCGATAATAAGTACCTCACTAACTATTCAGTGATTTTTCACAGTTCAGTTTTTGAAAACGATCATTTGGGATTATAGCTTAATCTTATCACAATAAAAAATACTGAGTAATGAGAGTAATTTATAAAAGAATTAGGAAAATCTAAAAACAGATTTGGAAAATATTAGCAAAGTATTTACCCAAATTTAAACCAAAGTAAATGAAATGCAGAAGAGAAAAATAAACTTTGATTATTTTTTTTTATTTAAAAATAAGGTTTCTAAAAAATACAGTACATAAGAAATCTCAACAGGAATGAAAAAATAATCTATTACCTAAATCAATCTGAAAAGAAAAACCAGAAATATTACATAAATAAAATACAGAAAGAGAAATAAAAGACAATACATGGTTTCTCAGCTGGACATACTCTTGCACTTTTAGATTTGTTTAAAAGAATACCGGAGTAAGTTTCCCTGTTTTGATATTATTCAGCCATTCACCTCATATATTACCCATCCAGGCATAACCAGTCTTACACCTTGTAATTTTCAACAAGTCCAGTATAAACATTTTTCAGCATTGTTTGAAAACAGTCAAGATCAAACAAAGAACAAATTAGTAAAACTCAATCACATGCTCATGTCTGAACTACAAAATTCAGGATGCTAATTTGCAAAAATCAGTATTACTTTGCTACCTGGCACTTAGATTGAAGCTCTTAAAGAGACAGAATGATAATTTTCTATCTATAAACTTACACTGTGATCTACAGTACATCAGTCTTTGGAATGTGCATAGAAATACTTATTCACCCAGGAACACACATAAATTACAATTTAAGTTTCATATTTTCTAACTCAAAAAGCACGTGTTCTACTGTAAATCTGAATTATTCTTACAGTTATACAGGCAATACTTAGACGGCCTTTGTTGCAACAACTGACTTTAATCACTCCACTGTATTTTGGCAAGACACAAGACGCCATTGAGCAATTTCAGCAGAACTGAAGTCCTTGGCCTAACGCATCTCACAGATACAAGTACTTCAATGAATCTTGAAGTTCAAATGCTCAGCCACTGAGAAAGTAGTACAAAAATCTTTTGAAGAACACCACTTTCTGAAGTATTCAGTCATGCAGCTTGTCGTATAAGTATGGACGCTGTATTTAGCGATACCGATTCTTCCCAAAAGCAATGCGTAGCATCACTCACCATCACTCAGTTTTGAAGTCCTGATATTTTGACTAATTTAGAATTAGCTTCAACTTACTAGTATAAGAGAAATAATTACATTTATCTTTGCTAATGCAGGAGACAACTCCCAGTATATTTTCGACACTCTCAACTATTAAAACTATTAACCTTAAAAACCACATATATAAAACAGTCAACAGATAAATGAGGTGCCTGACACACTGCGTAGTAGTAACTGTGGTAATTATATTTTGATATAAACAGCATACCAAGTAGGAATTTGTCACATTTAGTATGTTTTAAATAACTTTAAACAGTATTGAAATAATCCTTTGTAATGCTTCTGTGTTTTCAAATAAGTACATTCACCTAATCAAAGATTTTTAATAATTTGTATAGACAAATATTTCTAGCATTGTATTTTACCTATATCATTTCCTAATGACTATCATTTCCTAAAGCAAAAGACAGCATCTATGTCTCAATTGCCATATCAATATCATTAGTTGTTTCATCCTGGACATGATAATGTGAATCCTGAATTATCCTGAATGTGAATGACAATGTGATTTGTCATGACATCCCACTTGGTGTTTTATTAACCATGTGTTTATAAAGTAATGAGTAAAAATAAATTATCAGGAATATCTGACGAACAGCTCAGAACATACATTTTAAAACAGTTATGTCTGTTAATAAAGACTGATCCACAGGATATCAGATTTATTCTTAAAATTCCAAGTATGTAAGAATTCAAGTCTCACAAGTGGACCAATTTTAAAAAGTTATTTTTTGACACAAGAGCCATGGATCTCCAGCTGCTAAATGTACCTGTGGCAGCACCAGAACATCGCATGTACTGGCTTAGGTCAGGAGACACTGACTTGGGCAACAACAAGGTAAAAACAACTTGAATTATATACAAAATCATGCTTAAGGTTACAAAAAGCTCCAGCTGTGCTTTATTACAGCAAAAAAAGGCAGTTCTTGTTCAAAACCCATAAAGAGGTGTGACAACTTCTTTCTGCATATTTCAGTGTACAGAATCCGTAACAGATTTCAAATCTCTTAAGCAATTGACTGCTTGCTCTCAACCCAAACCTAAGAGGAACCAGAGAATTTGCATATCAAAAATTATAGTATATTTTTTTTTAAATCAAGCCAGTACTCCATATCTCCACACCTTCCCAGGCTACTCTACCACAGTGTCTATTCTGGCCAAGACGATATGAACATGATTGCAGGTAGGACTACTCTATGCTGCTGTGTGCTCAGTGAGAAGACAGGAAAAGAGCCATTGAAGTTGAAAGCGAGAAGAGGAATGAACACAACTCATTCAAGGTAGTAACTTGGTAGGTATGGTAGAGAATTCATGGCAACAGAATTGATTTTGTCTGGGTAAATGAGACTCAAGTACAGCCAAGAAAGGTCTGATCTCTTACATAAATCACAATGGTGATTGCTCACAAGCAGAATTTCTTCCTAGGCTGAGGAAATGCTTCTTGAAAACATTCACTTGCACTCTGTATTGACCCTTCCTACTATGTACACATATTACTGAAATACTGAGTGTCAAACAGCAAATACTTTGGACAAAAGATCCAGAGCTGAATGAGAAGTCATGATTATCCTGATTTTATGGGAGACACTACCTGCAGCTTCAACCTCCGAGTCACTGACTGAGGTTATTTTTAAATCTAACTAACTCTCTTTTTTTCAAACACAAAAATTCATCATGTCATTAATACCAAGAATCAACTACTTGGCAGGCAAACTAGGTTAGCCAAACTTAAGCAAGTCATCTGCTTAAAACAAAGTGCAAAGTAAGCTTCTAGAGATCTGGGGCCTCGTTTCAAAGGTCCTTCAAGTATTCATACTAGTTAGCACACCACAAAATCTAAGGGCCATCTCAAAGGGTGACAAAATGAGCCTCTACCTCTTACCTGAGCACTAACCTGATGCAGCTGGAAGACAGTACTAAGCGGAGGCCTACCAGGACTTGAAAAAGCACACCACGTGCCCTCTACTCATTCAACCTAGGTAAGAGCTAACAGAGAGCTACAAAATGGCTATCAGGTGTGACTAACAGCAATTTGTATTGAGGGCAGAAAAGAAAAATCCTTTCAGAGGGAAATGGTCTGACTGAGAAGGGACTGTCCCTGAGAAGCATATACACTGGGCTTGTGCTATGCATATACATAGCACAAGCCATAAAAATCATAGATACATAAAAATAATCTGTCTCAGATTATTTTTATTGGCACTGCTGGACAGCTACAATTCTCAGTGGGATCACTTCATCAGATTCAAACCTTTGTCCACAGACATTACCATCAGATATGAGATTTTGCGGCTAAGCAAAAGCTAGTAATTTCTCGAAGTGCAAAAACCAGAACAGTACCTTTCTCTTCTGACAGTTAACTTTCAATTGGTTACAAGACTACGAATAAAAGTGTATTTCTTATATGCAATGCTAAAAACCCCCAATTTATTTTGCTTGCACACATAACAAAACATAGAAGTACAGGATTGAATGAGAAGTACTAGGTGGTACTAATTAAGATCCACATTGTTTTATACAACTCTTATTCTTCAGAAAGTACACAGCTTTTATTTTAGGAATAGTTTAGAAGTTCTAATACAGTAGTATTGATGGGAATATATGTAGAATAAGTAACAGTTTTTGTCCAGAAAGGTCACGACTCCACCATACAAAGAAAACACGTTTAAGGAATGCAATGATCTTTCCAGTTGTGATATTGAGAAGAGCCAGTCAATAGTCTTTGTTTTTGTGATATGGTTGTTCCAGCAAAGCTACATTGGCTTCTTATTTGTGAGCTGCAGCAAAATTGAGTGCGTAGTGAAGACAAAGGGTGGAGACAGCCAAGTTAAATAATACATCTACGTGACGGCATCCTCAAATATGTGACAGAAACACTCTGCTATAGGTGATGTACTGCTGGCAGGAAGGCTGGCCAAATACGGTAAATAACGCATTACAGAAGTGTTTTATGTTAACTAACAATTTCAGGTTACCAGAAAACTCATCTTATTATCATATGTTTCATCTGAATGCAAAGTTGAATTGAACAAGATTCTCTTTCACAGTACTGCAGAAATCCTGTCTTTGCCACCTACATTCCTTACATTGGCATACAATGGCCTGCTATAGCACAAAACAAAGCATGACTTCATAATTTCTGAAAAGTATTTTTTATTGAATAGAACTGGACAACTGTAAGATGAACATTGAAAGACATCATACAATGACGGCACATGTATTTAACTGTGTAATTCCTGCTCTTTGCAATCTCACTTGATGTGGTAAACTTTGGTAACAAATCAAAACAATATTTTTGGCCCCATCTCCATTTTCTCTGTGCTTTTATGAATCTTCCCTTCATGTTAGCCCACTTTAGATTCAAAACAAGGAGGAAGCTGCCTAGTTCAAAACCTATCCTACCACTTGGTCCTTAGACAGTTTCTTACTCATGAATGCTCCTCAAGACTGAAAATGATTGCGTATCTCAACTACTCTACCAGCTGTTCGATGCAACCTGTCCTTCAAACCAACAGATCAGAGGATAGGCTGGTAAACATTTTTTAATGCACAATCTTTTATTTTAGACATCCAGATTTTTCAAATGAAATCTCAAATCTCTGATATTATGAGAAAATAGTAAGGTAGCATTGTTCAGTCCTACCAGGAGCTACCCCATACTGCAAATAGAACCGGTTATTTTTACTGATGTTTTCAGGTTGTTTTTCTTTAGTGCTTTGACTTCTCTTTGTACCCCTCAGGAAATCAAATATTGTTAAGTTCATAGCTAATATCCACTGTGCTCAATAAAGCATGTGTAGTTCTGATGTTGTATTAGGATGAAATTCATTAATACCGTCTATAAGATTTTTTAAATGAATAACAACGACAAGCACTAATTGGTCTTAAGAATGCAGTTTCTACTAAAATAAAAAATCATGAAGGAGAGCTGGAGGGAAAGAAGTGGGATTTCAACGTAAATGTTCAAACGATTTCAAGGATTTCAAGGTTTAAAGGATTTCGAATTAGATCATAAAAGTCTACCTGATCTTTTCCTGCTGGAACAACTCTTTCTGAGCATCCATTTCAGAAACATTACTCTAATAAACTAATAACATGACAGGGTCTTTGGCTGAAGTATTAAAAAATATTTTGATTGCTTTTACACTTTCAGAGGCCTGTCATTCAAAGAATAAAGCTCAGTGCCTCCTAAAAAAGAAGCCTCTCCAAATTCTCCCTTCTCGACATACTCAGAAGTGGGGCAAAAAATAAAGTAGCTGCCTTAATCATGTTACATATTGATTCCTAACGTTACAGATGAATGGGAGACTAAGGAAAAATGTCTTTACCAAAAAAATCCAACAATACGAAAACATCTGAGAAATCGTGAATGTGAAATTACAGTTTTCATTTGAGAATCGGGCAAGATTTTCACGTACATCATTCACTGAAATGACGCTTCGGCCTCAAGGTTCTCCTTGTGGTCATTTAAGCAAGCGCCTCAGAATTTACAGATTTGTACTTTTTAACGCATAACAGTGTTTGACAGGGAAGACAAATGGTTCTGAAGATCGTCCGGGTACAGCTGGCAGGCTGCACTCTCACCCGCGGCAGGCCGAAGCAGGGCCTGCGCACCCAAGAGGTGCCCAGCCCGGAGCAGCCCGCCCCGCCGCGGGCTCAGCCGCAGGCCCCGGCCGCCAGCCCCCGGCCGCCAGCCGCCGGCCACCAGCTCCCGGCCCATCCCCGCCGCCTCACGGCCGCGGCCCCGGGCCGCCAGCCCGCCCTCGGTGCGCCAGGCGGCCGGCAGGGGGCGCCTGGGGAGCGCGGGAGGAGGCGCTCCGCCCACCGTCCGCAAGGCCGCGCGCCCCCCGCGGGCGGCACGGCGCGTGTGGCGGGGCCCGCTGCCGGAGGCACCCGGGCGGCCTCGTCCCGGCCCCGGCCGCCCCCGTCCCGGCCGCGGCCCGCCAGCGCTGCTTCCTCCGCTCCGGTACGC
The DNA here is from genome assembly GCF_034638445.1 of Ciconia boyciana. Classification (NCBI taxonomy): domain Eukaryota; kingdom Metazoa; phylum Chordata; class Aves; order Ciconiiformes; family Ciconiidae; genus Ciconia; species Ciconia boyciana. Next base: position 52,224,202 of record NC_132937.1, read on the forward strand.
TCTTGTGCCCAGCGGAGCGCAGCCCGCAGTACGACCCTCGGGCTGCTTGCGGATTTGTATGCCCACGAGGCAGGCACAATATAATGGCCCCGTTACTTCACTGTATACCGTGCACGAAGATTAAATGCACTGTTGAGGTGCACTGAACTAAAATGAACCAAGTTAAGTGAACTTAGCTCACTGCAATGAACTAAGGTTCCTACCGTCCAGCAGATTCTGTATGACAGATTTGGTTCTCCAAGCACGGTTAAAGTAACTGAAACTATGATATTGGAAAACAGAAAGAATAATGATATGCCCCTACAGTGGATGAATCGAGCACGGTTAAATTCTTGATCCTCTTTCTTAATAAGCTTCAGAACCATATGATCTGCTAAGATAATTGATTAGCATGAAAAACTTCAAAAAAACCACTGTGTTTTGCTGATGAAACAGATTTAAACATTGGCACGTAAAACCAAACTGCTATTATTCCCCTGTGTGTTTCACAGAGACTGTAATAGTGGAATTCCTTAAAAAAAGAGAGAATACAGCCATTACTTCATAATGTATATGCACATTCTTTTTAATTTCAAGCACTGCTCCGGCCTTTCCATCCACTTTCCTCAAGCTTTCTTTTGTTTAATATTGCTGCCAATACCATCTTAAAGAAAGTCTAAACTCACGCCTAAAAATGCTGTGAAAAAAATGGTTGAACATTAGGCTTGAAATTTAAATGACGGAAATATTGCATCTAATTTTCCAAGGAGAGGGAAAGTAAAGTTGCTTCAAATGTTAGAAGTTCACAAAAGTTTAAAATTCAAGTGATTTTTAAGATGCACCTTTTGGAACTTTCAATAGATCATCAAAGCCTGTTAATTCAATAAAGGGACACCCAACATCGGCAGTGACTGTGTTAAGATTTTAAAAGAGCTGATCTAAAAATTTGTTATGAATACCACTCATGACAAATCTAGCCCTTCTTTTAGAACAAACTGTTCACAAACAAACTACTACTCTCTCCAAACACAACCTACGTATATTACAACCAGATTTTGTGCCCTTTATTATCCTGTTGCGTGGCTGTCATTTAAGGTGGATCCTATTCCTGTTAGACTAGACCACAAACACAGTAAGCAGCATAACTGAAAACACTGCAGCTGTGACTATCTCCTAAAAATTCACAGAACTTTCAAAAATCACAAACATCTCATGCTGGTATTTGTATAGATACAGAGAGCTATAATAAAGTATGTAATTTTTCCAGATACAGCAAAGCTGAGCCAGTACTTCGGGAACCATTGCCATTTTACCAGATGTAATCTTAAGGATGCTTTCTTTGGTTAACTACTTCCATACTTAAAGGGCCCTCAACAAGCTACCGTACACCAACATAGTACCCTATTAAATCAGTTAATACGCTTTACTATACATGTTAGTAGCAAATATCTGTATTTATGTATAAATATTTTAAAATCTTTTCATATATGTATCCCATATACAAACACAGACCAATTCCAGCTAATCATGACTAAACAAAAGTAAATATAAAATGTATAACTTTATTGACAATATACTCTTCTTTATGGTACATTATGCTAACTAATTAAATCTGTATTTTTAAAAAGTATCCTAGTATTTGCACCATACAACTTCTGTGTTGAATTATTGCAAGGAAGTCCTTGGGATATAGGGAAAACATGCTTTCTATCTGCATATTTTACTCTGGAACATTTTATCACTTTTGTTGACATAAAGACACAAATATTTTTCACTAAGGTCATCTCTATGCAGAAAGATAACTGTAAGACGTAAGATTTCTCTATATAAACACATACATTTACATGTGTTTATAAAAACCTCTCTGAGAAACGTTTAGGAAGAAGTCTGCCTCAGCGTTAAATGTTACCTTTTATAGTGTGGTGCTGCAGGATTACTACTGCCGATCATAAATAAATGTCAGTATCAGGGAATTGTAAACACATGTAGCAGAAAAAAGACATGAATATTATCTAGATAATATTCTGATAAAAACTGATAAAAACACTAAAAAAATTCAAGGCAGAATAAGACACTTAGTGGCAAAGCTAACAATCAATGTAAACTTCAGTGTTTCCTACCAAAAAAAAAAAAAATCAGAAGAGCCAGTATCAAACAAATAGAGTAAGACTGCATTCCAGTCATTTGGTTTTGGTATTAACCTCAAAGAAGAAAGAAAGCCCGCTGGAAAGCTAATTTGAAAGTAAATATGCCTAAAGTTAAACATAAAACTTGTATTAATCTCAGAACTGAATCAAGGCCGCTATTAAAATAAAGCCTGGGGCACATTGTGATGCCTACGATTGGTGGGTGGATTTTAATTGACTTGAAGACTGTCATAGTCCTATTATCATAAAACCTGTAACACACTTCCAGCACGGAGGACCCATCTGTGCCCACCATCCATCTGTTCAGACGTGATTGGCAAAGTGGTAGGGAACTCGCAGTGGTTGCCTCTGCCTGAAAGGAATAAACCACAGGATCTTCCAGCGAGTGCCAAAAACTTCTGAGAAGGTCTGCTGCCATGGCTTTCGCGGCCTCGATCTACAGAAGACAGCATTATTAGTGAAAGACAGCACGCCCATGGTGCACTTCAGTCAGCTAGAACAATACAGGTTGGCTGGGGATCCATTACTGGACTCTGATTAATTGTGTCCCAGCATCACAAATACAGCTTTTCTTTCATTACGGCACGCAGCTGAGACTTTAACTTTGGAGAACAGAAACTATCTGTGTCGTCAATCAACCGAAGGCAACTTTTGAAGCAGAGGAGAACCTCAGAATCAATGAAATGTATGTCAAGGCACAGCAGAAGGTGTCTTTTGATCTGTACTTTTGAAAGAAAATATAGTTCCACTGGCTTTGGAAGGAATGGGAATAATGTGAGGCTACTTTGTGTAAAACCAATATTAAAAGATTAGTGAGCTACTGCTAGAGATAGGAAGTACAAGGCACAGTACCACACAAAATAATCCTAACAGTGCCTTCAGTTCCTTTTCTCTCTCACACAGTTAAAAGAAGTAGCTACTCCTTTAGCTTTTCAGCAAATAAATGTAGAAATTTTACAACACTTACATGTCTTCACAACAGTTTGACATTTTTTCTATACTTGTAGTATCCTGTTGAAGAAAAGAAAACACAATAAAAAAGTATTTATTTACATTCCTAACTGTTAAAATGTCATTATGAAAGCAACTAAAAAAAACCAGGGAATCAATTCTTAGTGTACACTGCTTTGGCATTAGTCCAGTAGGTTACATATTACTCATACGCCATATTAGTTTTAAACAGCTGTGAGATTATATGCACAAATGTACTTAGTCTGTGAAATTATTTTTACAAACATGATGTGAAACTGTACTGTGTAGTTTTACTACAATAGCACACACCACAGAATGTCAACAAAACCTTACAGCATTATTACAGCTAAAGTTAATTCAGATATTACAATTAATTCATGGGTTATTTAGAAGTACTGCGTGTAAGGTACACTCTTGCTATACTTTTCACAAGCACCCATTCCAGACTTGGAGTAGTCTGCTGAGATAACCACAGGAAAATTTAGTAAAATGCAATTATTAACAGATGTAGTATTTTGAAAAGCAGGAGCTATTAAGTTTTAAAATAGTTATCTTCATGAGTACTATAATGCAAACAGCACCACTAGGAATATACCATCAGTTTCCATAGTCTCTACAGGTAAATACCAAATATAAAAACTATTCTCTTAAAGTGTAACAAAACCTAAATAATGCGCAGAGTGAAGGCACTCCTGCAGCTAACAGTAAATTAAATTCATACTTTACTTTTCTGAACACAATTAATTTAATGAGTCACAAAGTTTGATAATTTACAAATCAATTTAAGCTTAGATCATCCCCAAACAAAACTTTTAAAACTACCAACAACAGTACTTTTTTCTCACTTTTAGACTACATATTTCACAAAAAAGCTTGCTTTGTAAGTGAGTATCACTTCAGTTTTAACTCCAGCAGTATTAGTCTTTTCAATGTGCATTCATGGGTCATTATGTCCCAAAATCACTCATGAGGTCCAAAATACAATAACTGAAATATTTCTCATGGTTCCATCTTGTTTTCATGGCAGCTTGCTATTTCCCTTTACTGTTCATTGATTTAGGCATGCACATAATGCACCTGTCAGATTACACTAGCATTTGAATGAAAAGCAGAGCTAGTCCCTATTGTCCCAGCCATACAGAGACACAGGGGCTGTGGTGTAATTAGGCTGCGACTTCATTGTCATGTGGAAACACTACCTAGCAATAAAACCATACTGTGTTCTTTGATTGTTCCTGCCATCAGTGCATCCAATTCAGTGCAGGCACTGCTGGGATTCTGCCACCATCTTTCGTAAAGCTTCGTAGGGGAAGGGTGAAATATGTGGGGAATAACGTACAGGAAGCTGTTTCCCTCCTTCACCAGACACAGGGGGGCCTCAACCCCCCTTGCCAAATTTTCTCCTTCTAAATCCGCTTCCCCGCTCTGATGAGTTTTGGAACAGGATCCCCTACCACATGCTAAACGGCAAAGTCTTAATTCTGCCCATGACCTACCCAGCTGAATTCCAGACACGCTATGGCGAAGGAAAGAAGTCCCCTCTTCTCACACCAGCCCACCAGGATGCACAAGTTCTGCCCTGTTTGTGCCGAGAAGGCATGCCCATAGCGGACTACATGAACCGTTCTGGCCCCATCATTAGGTGGATTTGAACGACCGCTCCAGAGTGAGAGGGACAGCGGACTGTAAATACCGTCTGTTGTTTCGATTCCCATAGATAAACTGCTTCTCCTCTCCACCTTATGGGCCTGTCTAGCGTATTCCCCCTCCCCTGAGAGAGGTGGCAGGAAGCATGACAAGACACAAGCCATTCTCCCTGTTAGGGCAGGACCTGCCTGCACAGCCAAGGGACGTTCTGGCTTTTCTCCAGCTCTTGGAACAAACACCACCTTTTCTGACCACGGAAAATCACACACCGGTTTCTGAATAAAAAGGACTAAATAAACACAGATACTACTTCCATGACATTTCAGTGAGGTTGTAACAGCATTTTCATGAGATGCTGTAGCTCCTTCCGTAACTGCAAAAATATCTCAGCTCTAGGAATTATCCTCTGGTCACATCAAAGCTGTCTACCTGACAGTACAAAATAATACTGGTATGTTTGAAAGCAATGATTGCTAATGGTTGTTTGTACAACAGTAGCATGCTAGCCCAGACTATAATTGATTTCCAGCTGTCAAAGATTTATGCTATCATTTCCCAAAAGAAGCCTTAAAACAGCTTTGGGTGCAGAAGTAACATAACAAAATAATACCTTAAATAGGGCTTTTTGCTACGTTTCTCCACATTGTTTATTCATTCATACATTTGTACTGTTCCCTAAAATACTGTATTTGCAATTTTTGGAGGAATTCCCTGGTTGGGAACTGGGGTTTGTATTTCTTTTTAATTCTTATCATAGCATGTTATCAAGACCTGAAAGATGCTCATCAGGCTCTGCTTCTCTCAAAAATGTACCCCATGAAATTAATGAACTAAGGTGAAAGCACCAAAACAGGAACTGCAGAAAATTACTGTAAGGAAAGACTGTCAAACTTCCACACCTTTAAAACATACTAAGGATTTTAGTTGGATAGGCAGTTAAAGGAAATCCTCCCTTCCTTCCTTCTTCTTCCATTAAAATGCCAACATCTACTTTAGAATACTTTTGCTTTACAGTAAAGAAATTGGGACTGAGCAGTGAATCCTTTGCTTCTGGGACACTTTTTCAGAATTAAAAAAAACCTTTATAGCCACATTTTAAAAGCTGTGAACTAGGGCTGGAGGGAATGGCAGGAAACACCTCTCTCTGAAGTTTAGCTGCTTAACAAGTGCTGGTGACTGAACTTAAGAAACCAAATTCCCCTCACAGCTTCCCTCCCCCAAAACTGCTGCCAAACAGCTGGGCTCATTTGAAATGTACTTTCATTTGAGAGTGAACCAATTTACCTTTTCACATGAAAGTGAAACTTCACAGCACCCCAGGAAACTTGGTAGCCCCTCTGGAGACAGGAGAGGAAGGAAGCGGAGAGGGCCACAGTTGAGTTTTGGCCTATTATTTAAGGCTTTCTTCTCAGAGAGATGAATTTTTCTTCTTTTGGAGACAGGAGGATCAGAATAACCACTATTCTTCTGAATGACAAGGTGTTCTGTTCATTAACACATCTCACAAATGGCTTTCCACCACAATATCATCTGTCTCTATTATGCATTTGATGTATACCAAGGTTTTGCTAAAACATCAGTATTACTATGTTCAGCCTAAGAGGCTTTGGCTGTCTGCATCTACTATCAGCTTGGATTACTATTAATACAAATAAAACTCTGCTAAGATTTCACCCCCCACCCCTCCAGCTAATGCTGATGTTAAAATCTTTTGGAGAATTGGCACTCATCCAAAAGTTGAAAATAACTTGGTATGAGCAAACACGGCGTATCTATTGAGTCCTAGTAATCTCTAGCTCCAAAAATCCCATAAAATTTACAATTGCATACACGACAAAATTTACTAACCCACAACTGATTAATTTCATATGATGGGTCATCTGGACCCCCAAAGTCATTATCCAGATTGGAAAGAACTATTGTTCCTGCACCTGGTTATTCAGAGATACATGCCCACTGATAAGCATCTTAAAGCAACTAGGAAAAAAAATCATACCTTAGTGAGAAAGGCAAAAGAAATTAGAGGAAACAAAAGCAGCAGTCATTAACAACATATCACTTTAAAATAAGAGGAAAAGGGCACAGGCTTCAGATTCTGCTGAGGGGATGAGGAATGTTTTTTTGCTTTGAGAACTCTGCAAGAGCAGCTTGTCTACTCTAAGTGAAGTAAGCTACTGCCACAGCCAAGACTCTTACAAGAGGAATGGAGAGACACGTTAAGAGCACTGACTGAATTCTGCAGACCAACTTATGATTCATTTGCAAATTACTTCGCCTGCGTTAGCTACTAAGAGGAATATACCTTTCACATCTATATTTTTAATTAGTATAACCAACTGCTTGAAAAAACAGTTTTTTTAAAAAGATCACATGCACTGTTTAACAAACTGTGCTATAGGATGGAATTCATCATGAACTAGTTCATCATGGAAGAAGCACATGGAAAGAATATTTTCCTCTTACTGATTCATGTTTTCCAAAGGAGAAGCTGTAATTTGTAACTCACAGGACTAACTCCAAAGCACGCAGCCACAATCTCTGGTTCAATTTTTCTTCTGTGTTTGCTTGAAGTGACATGTAATCAATACAGCTCTATTTAATACTTGCAATAGAAGAATGTAAGCATTATGCCATGCTTTCTTCACAGAGTATTTTCAAATGCTAAGTATGTAAGAATCAGCAGGAAAGTGTGATAAAGCAGAAAGAGAAAAAACAAACAAAACCTGCAAGCCTTCCTGGATTTTGCTGTTGCTGTTATTGCTGTTATCCGAAAGTGCCAGACAACATATCCTCTTTTTCATTTCTTCTACCTAACATCCTTTAATTGTGTGTATGTAAATGACAGGTGGGCAACTGAAGAATATAAAATACTGAACGTCTCATAGAAAGAATACTTCATATTTCAGAAATTTTCCTTTTTGGCATTACTCACATTTTGGGTTTACATTTGGCCACTTTTTAGCATGGATTTCTTAATCTAGACTTCTCACTTAAGATAATATGATTAATTTTACCAATTACAATTAGGTTCAGCCTGAAAATTACTAGTTCAGTTTCTACTTTAAATCCCTAAATCAGAGAATTGCGTGCAAAGTGAAAAATGAAGCTACACCTTGTTATATCCAGGGAATAGTCCTACACTCCTCTATGCTCTGATGAATTTAGTTAAATAGATTTCCAGTGTATTTGTCAGATATTAGAAAATGATTCAATGAAAAGAAAGCATCTGATAACAAATTAGGAACACATATACAAAGAAGATGATACAAACAGATCTCTCTTATTCAGACAAAATCCATGGCGTAGATAGCTGCATGACAGCAAGACACATGATGAAATGTATTATTTTTCTTGATACTTACCAATACCTCCTTAAGACAAAAGTATTAAGAAAAAAATGCTCAGGAAGGCTAGCTGTTGGCCTTCCTCACACAGAAGCCATTTTAATGGTCTGATGTCTAAATTTGACAAGCCACATTTAAACAAAATGTACTCAGCCCCTAGAACACTCAAACATCATTATTATAGTTACTTGTTTTCAACTGGTTAAGGCTACTTCCTTTACTATTTAGAAAAATAACCGAGTTGTAAAAGGACTTATTCCTTGAGTGATGAACAAGGGATATTTTTGGCGTGATATTTTTTACTCTCTGCACAGTATAAAATCTCTTTGACTAAATTTTCCAACTTACCCTTTTCCTTAATAATATTGTAAATAATTAATTTCAACAAAACTATTACCACTTTACCTAAAATCATGTAGTGATCTAAATAAAACATGAGATCTTTTGCCACTTAGTGTGTCTTACACTTGAATTTATTGTTATATTTTAAATAGCTCATGAAAGAGTTTTTTTGAAAGAAACTAAAATTTTATTTTGATGGTAAACTGGTGTTTCAGACTGTCAGGATACATTCATTAAAAATGTTAAACCAAGTGCTAGTCTATTTGAGAAAAATAAGGTAAAGATACAAAAGACTTTACACAGTTAACAAAATCCCATTCAAAGACCAGGACATCACTAATTCCTGACAATTTAATTTATAGGACTTTATGCAGTCTTCTAATAGGAGATCTATAGGTGGATTAAAGGTAGAGACAGGAACAGGGGAAGGGATAAGAATAATGGGGAAGATACAGACAGACAATGTTAATATGAACTTATTTTCTGTTACATCTCTAACTTCAAATTACTATTCGGGTTTACATTTTACATAACTTTGCTCTCCCTCTACAATTACTTTATATCTTACACTTTATTATAGCCAGGTAAAGAATACGTTTGCCTGAGAATCCTAGTTTCCCCTTCCAATCCTCATTTCTTCTGTGCTAAACTTAATTATGAGGATTAATAGTTCCCTGATTACATTTCTGCCATGTTTGAAAAAACAGGAAAAGCCCTTAGCATTTCACTAATCAAAACAGTATTTAATAGATTATCTGATTAAAGATATGATTACAAATATTTTTAATTATAAGATACTTATTTTTAAAGACAAAAAGCATTTTAGCACAACTAGATCACTTGTGCACTCTATATTACAACAGCAATGGATCAACACTATGAAATATGCAAAGAATTAAAAAGCCTTTAGTTTTGTTAACAGAATAACTGCAGTTACATTTTCATTATTTTGCATTTCAACTTTTGTAAAATTTTGTCTGACTTACTGATTCCAGAATTTTATATTTTTCATTGGCATTTTTATTGTTTGCATTTCATTTTTGCATTATACCATTAAATGAAATTATACTCCTAAAGAAAATTAACTGCTTGAAAATATTCCTTTGGGATAAATATATCATAAAATTAATTTGTACAATTTCCAACTTTTTCTGATTTCCTTAAAAGGAAGGTTTTGTCCTTTTGAGAAGAAACAAAGCCCTGAGAAAAAATAATAATGTTCCTTACTACATGCTCACTGTAAGGATCAGTCACACTAAGCAAAATAGTTAAAATACATGAATTAGTAAGTTCAAGACGTTCATGTGGAGATGGATCTGTTTAAGAACAACAAAAAACAGCTAGTGAAATACATTTGCTACTTGAAGGTGAAAAGGAGAAGCACTGCAACAATAATAAAACATAGCACTTAACAAATATGAACATTCTAAAATGCTTGTAAGGAGAAAAAAATTATGTGGTAGGCATCATATTGTGCACCAGACAGACTGGTGAACACCAGCTGTTAAACTATTTTCTCTTCCATCCTCCCCAAAGCAAATAAAGGGAAATTTGTCTCTACCACATCCACACAGAACTGATGCACCAGGATATTGGCATATCACTGTAAACCATTCAAACAGTTAATTAACAGGAAACCCCGGTAGCATTAATTAAATTAATAAAGTCACTGTCCACTTAGTTTATGATAACACATCCACTACCTTGCACAGAGACCACATGGTATCTATTAAATTTATAAAAGCCCATCCATTATATAGTTCTGCCCCAGAGAAACAAGTTAATTACTAAATAATTTTAATGAAAAGTATTTCTCTGCAATACTAACACACAAAAATGACATAAAATAATATTTGATGGACTACAGTGGAAAAATGGAGAAAATGTCTTTAATTCTATATAAATACTTTGTTTGAGCATATGGAAAAATGAAAACACAAACTGTTTAGTGTTTCAAATAAAAAACAATCAAAGGTAATCCTTTAAAATTAGGGTTCAGATTAGTCTCTGCAAAGGATGCTGTTTAACTGAAACATCTGGTAGTGTTACGTTGAGAGACAGGCCTTTTTTAACTTTGGAAATGAGATTAGTAGATCAGTTATTTGTAAGTGTCCAAGTAATTTCTAATTATTTTATCTGGGTCACAGATAATCCGCTTTTACAGGGCTCCCACAATGACATCAGAGGATCACTGCTGAACTGATTATCCTGTTACCTTCCACCATCCATGGGAAGATGGGATTTTCCTTTTGTACAGAGGAAGAGAAAGAAGTGGCTGATTGCTTCAGACAGGTGGCAGTCAACAAAATAAAGAACAACACAGCTCTTGAGAGGAAGAAAACCTCACATACACAAAAGGTACCAGCCTTAAAAAAGGTCAGCAAATTGAATACTTCTTAGTAGTGCCTGGTATAATTTAAAACCTCAGTAGATAAGAACAAATATCAAAATAATCAGACAAGCCATTGTTTAAAAAAGCATGCCATATTATTTATTACTTGTTCGACAGTAATGCCTTGTAGATCAAACATAACCGATGTCAGAATCTTACTGTATAAATAGAAAAACTGGTTTTTAATATCATTTAATTGTTGAAGTGACGTGAAAGACATAAAGAAGGGAACATGAGCGAGAGAAATGCAAATGCCAGGGCTAGTCTTGTACTAAGATACACACAAGCATCCTGACAGTTCCACCTTTTTAAAAGCCTGAATTGCAGCTCTTTACCTCCTATAATCATAAATCAGAAGCAATGTGCAGTTGATAAAACAGACTTTTTTTTCCTATGTGAATTTATGCCTTTTCCTATGAATAAATGAATAAATAGGCTACTTACGCATTTTTTAGGAAAACAAGCGTCTGTTACATATAAAAATATCAAATGAGAGAGGACTTCTTAAAAAACACATCAAGAAAATATGTCTTGAGAAAGCAAGCAAGTTTCTGGATACCATTTGATTTAGCTTCCAATTAAATTTTGTTAATTGGCATGAGGATAACTACAGAGTAAAAGTAATTGGAAATAAAATTGAGTAACACAGATATGTGCTTCTTAAGATTTTTTTCTAGATTATGTGCAAAATATTATTTTCTAGATAAACTTTGCATTTGCCCTTGCAATACAATGTCATTAGTAGGTATAGGCAGTAGTAGCACAAGACAGTGTATGTTTTGGATGTTTTTTGTGGAAAACTTAAAAACTTTCTGAAACGGAACTATCTCAAGCAAAATGCTAATTTATCTATAAATAGTATTTTTACTATTTATGACAAACGACCAAATAAAAAAACACCTCTCTGTCCTCATGGACTTTGAAAGTATTTATACTAGAGCTACCTTCTAATCCTGTAGTAGTTGAGGCAAAAGAGGAATAATTGTTTGCAGGAATAGAAGCAGCTAGAAGTAGTTTGAAGTAAGGGGTACCAATAATTTAAAAAAAAAAAAAAAAAAGATGTTCTTCTCAGTAGGAGAACATTTAGTTTTTCTAGGATGCAGCTGACAAAAATATTTTTTTGTTGTTTTTTTTTTTACTTACTGTTTTATGCTAAGCTTGCTTTTACTTCTCAAACAAAGTCATTAAAAAAACATCATGCTGCATGGGAATGTAAGAATACAGCCTAATTTCCAGTTAAGGAATATAAAATTCAAATTTGCACTACCAGCAATGACAGGGAATATAGGACTGGAAAAGCAGACACCAAGCATGGAAGATAAGCAGGCCTTCAATATAAATTCGTGATCATTTTGGAAACTACATCAGACAGTGCTTTCTTCATGGGTGAAACTGACTTCTACCCAGTTCTCTAGAAACATGAAAATTATAAGTAAGAAGACTGTTACGCTGAGATTTTAAGACTAACATCTTCTTAGGATCCTAGAGTTCCTAAATTAGGATCTTAAACTTCTCCCTCTTTCAGAGACTTCTGAATTAGAGAAAACTTATTAGAGAGAACTTAAATACCTCTATTTCTAAAGTATCCAAACAAAAGTTCCCCAAGAGCGATCTCAGCCACATGCTAGAAGAAGTGTTAAAATTCAGGACGGTGATGAGAGTAAAGGCAAACAGAGCTTGGGGAAAGGAACTGGAGAAGGAGGATGAAAAGAGCCATGTGCCCCTTCTGCTAGAAGTGTGTTTCACATATGCTAGTTTCTAGGGAGAAAGCACTAATCCCGTATACAGAGGCCACCTCAGCTGCTCCCCTCTTCATCAGAACAATTCATGTCAAAAGTTCCTCTAAGGACAGTTTGTGCCAACCAGCTGTTCTCCTCTCATTGTAGGAAGTCACCTCCCTTGCTCTTTGGCTTCCTGGACCTCCAGATGAGATATGAATAGCCTTGTGCTAATGATACCCTAACTGATACCACAGTAAGAGAGGTGGTAAACCTACTCACAGACATTACTGCATGTTAGGTAACTTGGTCTATTAATCAACTTCTCAAGTAGTACAGCCTTAAGGACATTCTCTGTGTAAGAGCCAAATTTGAGTACACAAGTTACAAAGTTTTCATTTTTACCAGAGAGCACATTTTTTCCAAGCATCTTAGTATCTGCTGAACACACATGAAGCAGGGTAACAGCAGACTACATGCATTTTTTTCTTAAAGAACTTTTACAGTTTCTTAAAGAACTGTTATAACCAATAAGAGTTATGCAATGACAGACACAGAAGATCAGTCAACTGCACAACACCACCAAATTTTGGAAGTGCCAGCACACCCAGCAGAATATTTCACCTGCATTTCATAATGTGCTTCTTTGCTTTCCTGTTTCATCTACTGCCCTGTTCCAGAAAAACATGCTGGAGTATATCAGATATATCCTTTCCATTACATGCTCAGTCAGACATCATTTTTTGACTTCTGAAAAAATTTATCAAAGAGGAGAAAAGGCCAATATTTCCCCTTAAAATCCTATGAAAAACTTCTGCTCGTTCTTACGGCTTGTCAAGCAATCATTTAGCTGAATTCTAGTAAAAAGCAACTCTGCGTATAAAAATGCTGTATAGAAAGGTCACTTAATGCAAATTAATTCCATACATTCAACTTTATCTATCTTGCTGCAGTGGCAAAAGGATAAACTTCTGTAAATACGAAGAATCAGCACGAGTGCTCTGACCTAGGGTACATGCTTCATAATGCATGCTACATTCAGGTCACTTACATTTAAGCAGAGCCATCAGACTGTGCAAATCAACCACAAACAATGAAGCACAAAGATGCCATTTCAGGTCCTAGTTCCTTATTACTAATGACGCTAAAGGAGGACAAACAACTCTGCGGTTTCATTATCCCAAGTTGCTTCTGGGAGACTGACAGTAAGCAGAGCACATTCTGTGTATGTAGAAGATACTGAAAGACTGAGAACTGGGGATTTTTTTAATATGCACGTCCAATATTCCTGGCAAAAGTTAGCCTGAGCTTTATATTACTTAAACAAAACATAAACTATTGGCTTGGTCTCTGGAAAATTATATAATGATGCTCAGGCAAGTTTACCTTATTGAGAATCAGGAAGTTTTGCTACAAAACGGTCAAAGTTTGATAAATCTTGAGTTTATTTTTCTTTCAAAAAATACAGTTTTGGCAGTATTCAAAATATAGGTAAATAATAATGTTAAACTCCAACAAACCTGAACTTGCTGGACTCACTTAGCAACAGTACGTATCAGTCAAAGTTTAGATCACAGAGCTGCAATGCTGATTGTCTGTATTATTTAAAAATAACTTTTATCCAGGAGCTGTGGAACTAATCTTGGCTTGATGTTAAACTGCAAATACAGGCATAGAACATGAACCACAAAATTGTTTATTATCTGTCTTCCTGTACAAGCATAAGTAAGAGCTGCTCTGCTTCACCTTTTTCAGAAGGCCCATGCTCTTGTCCACTCCTCTTGCACACATCTTTGGGCAGCTTCAGCAATCACTGAAGTTAATGCTCTCAAGAATAGCCATGGAGCAATTAATATAACATGAATGCTTTAACTGTGCATATCTATGCCTTCAAGTGTTTGAGTTTCTTTTAAATTAACCTCAAGTCTGCACTTACACTTCAATGATTGTGTTCTGCTGTTAAATAGATTTTGATCTGTACCTTATACTAAGTTAAGCTTAATTTCATCATTAATTCATTATTTTAAATAGAGCTCGTTTCAGGCACAATTTGGTTAGTTTATACAGGAAGGCCAGATGCTAAACAGTTACTCCAGCACAGTACACAGCAGGAACTTCGCTGTCTCTTAGTGATCATGGTTTATTGCTTCTAAAGGACGTAAATGTCTTCCACACTGCACTCAGCGCTGCGAGTGGGTATACCCAGTTTCTTTGTTTCCCTATTCTAGGCATCATAGGTGTGTCTTCAGGGAGCCTGCAGAGACACTGCTCACTCACCTGCTGCCCTCTACTCTGCCTTTTGCATTGGCTAGCCAAAGCTGCTAGTAAGTGCTTATGGAGGAAGCAATCTCCACACTGCAATGCTCACAATCAAAAACCATTTGTACAGAAAGATTTTCTGACACAACTTGCAGACTAAGCACAACCTCACCAAACAGATTTGTCTTTGTTCATTTGAAGTCCGAGTAGTTGTTCCCAAGCAGATTTCCTCAAAATGACTGTATTGTTTATTCTTGCCAATTCTATACTCGTGAAGAAAGGAATGAAAAGGAAGATGATGATTGTGCTGCTGGTATGGAAATGCTTTGAGCAGGGGATGGACTAGAATGACCTACGTTCTTCAACGAGTCGGTGCAACAGCATCCACATGGTGTGAATGAATTAGAGTTTGGAGATCCCATAATGGATTTCTACTTCTCCAGCAATCCCAACCCAACAATCCCAAACCTAAAAATTTGTTCATATGAGGCAAGCACAGTAGCCCCTCTGCTACAGGGAGGGTGCAGTGAGAGGCCCTAATGCAGAAGATCTGTACTTCCCAGCATCTGCCTCTCATAGTCCATCCATATCCGCAATTACTCTGGTGTGTTTGTTTCACAAAGTTTGTCAAAGAGGAAGAAGAGAACATCCAGGCATACTGCAGCTCAGCAATCCACAGAATTATGATTGGAGCACACAAAAGGAGGTTGGACTTGAATATGCTATTAGCCCACATCTGCTCCAGGGTAGCAGCCAGCTCAGTAAGTGCAATGGGATGTACTTCACAGTATATCATACAACTGACATAAGAATAAAGGGGCTTTACAGCACTTTATAAGAGTTTGCAGTGGCGGTAGCAGCCTGACAGCGTTAAGGCTCAGAACAGTGA
The DNA here is from genome assembly GCF_034638445.1 of Ciconia boyciana. Lineage (NCBI taxonomy): Eukaryota > Metazoa > Chordata > Aves > Ciconiiformes > Ciconiidae > Ciconia > Ciconia boyciana. The sequence continues at coordinate 52,239,891 of NC_132937.1, forward strand.
AAGAACATACTAGGAATTCATGCCTGTTGCAGAGGCAGCACAGTTGATATCCTGTGTCAGAACAGAAATGTCCCAAGTTTCAGGCATATCTGACAGAATCAGGTTCAGTCTGAGAGTTTTTATTTCATGTATACTAGTAGTATCTGAATGGATGCTGATGGCCACTGCCAAAATTTAGTCCAGCTTCCGGCAGCACACAGAACAGAATAGTAGACTTAGGGTTTGTTCCTTGTTTTCTATGGTATCATTTCTGTGGTTTAGTGTAGTACCGACCACATGGCTTTTTGTTCCTTCTCGTATGTCTATTTAACAGAGACTAAAAAGACATCCATATTTCAGCATCTGAACTCTAAGGCTCCCTGAGTTTCTGTCTCTCCCACTACTGGGAGTGAGGGTGAGCAGAATTCAGATGTCTGCACCACTTCAGCTAGATACCTAGCAAGGCATAGTATCGGATTAGAAAAAAATCCCAACTCTAGAAGACGCAGACACAAAGGTCGTGTGCCAGCATTTAAACAGGGAAGTGAGAACCTGTCAGCAAGACCCTGGAACAGAAATCAGGCACACAGTAAAGAGGCACTAAGGTAAAATCTGTAGTCCTGGGTATTGACAAAAAGTGCAGAAAGCAGTCTGGTAGAGCAGCTGGAGGATGGCAAAAATAATACACAGCATAGCTACAGTCAAACAAAGAACAGAAGGCAGTGAACTTATGCAAAGGTAATACAATAAAAACAATAAGCAATATTATTGTTTTATCTAACAGAAGGAAAAACTATACAGTAATTTTTGTCCTTTATTCCATACAAAGAAATTACATAGTACAGTTAGGAAGTTTTCCATTATGCACCTACGAAGGTTAATACTGTGTAAACCCTCATAATCCCAAAATGAAATCTCAGGCAGATCTCAATCAGTTGTAGTCACAAAGATGCTGTCATCTTGTACGTTATTGTCTTTAAAAAAAAGTTTTGCAGGCCAGATCATACACCCTTTCAGACATGTACAGATCCAACTAATGTAGTCTCTCTGTTCAACACTGCAGTACTTCAAAGACTTCTATGGATTCTCAAGATAACTTTAAAGAATTCACTGGCAGTGATTAACTTCTAATGTACAAAAGAGGATGTTACAGCAACAAAAGCTTGTTTCTTGTAGATACTTATTACATTACCAAATTCATTTAACTGGAGAATTTTTCTATGCAGAGGATTTTTTTTCTGTACCTTTAAATACAGAATATGCGTTTGGACTGTAAATTGTACATGATTCCATTCCACAGTTTAGCAACTGAAGAGATATGAATGTAAGCATATTTATTAAAATACTTAACAAAAAGTCTGTGTTCTCAGAATGTATGATTTATCAGTGGGCCTCACTGTCACAAAGTATAATGAGACCAGGGCACATAACAGTTTAAAATAAAAACAAAAATAAAAACCCCAAAATACGTACCTTGCACGCTGCACAATTCCAGGGCAATGTATGGTTTTATTTTACTAATACAAATCAGGAAATTGCCTTGATAGGTGAATTATTAGATGTTTGTTTGTTAGAAGGCTTCTTAAGACTTCCTTGGAGACAAGAGTCTTAACAGAGCACATACCAAATATGTGCATCATAGTGCAAGAGTTTCTCTATTCATCCCTTAAATGCAATCTGATTTTCTGCTTTTATTAATTTTATTGAAAATAAAACTAATATGTATTCTAAAATGAGATACTTACAGTGAAAATACCCATTAGCTGAGTGTAAAAGAGTCCACTTATTCCACCTAATATTATTAGACCCATGAAGGCAGATATTCTTAGGAGAGCAAGTTCATGTCTAAATACAAAAACATCCTAGAATAAGACAGAAAGAAGAGGGAGACTTTAGCAGTTATAAATTAAATTAAGTCTTTGAACTGCGTGGAAATACTAGATAAGAGCTGTTCCCAAAGACTTAGAGCTAAAGGCAAATAATGGATTTTTAAGCTACATTGCAAGTCATTGATACATTTATGTGCTAAAATTATAAACCAATAATCATTTATTTATACATATAAACAGTTGGGGTTTTTTGCCAGACTGTTAAAAAAATCTCATTTAGGTATTTAAGGTTTGGGAATAGATTGAGCTCAAATGGGTTATTCCTGAATCTTCCATCTCAAACTGTGCCAGATTGCTACACACAAACTCCAAAATGTAAGAAAACCATTCTGTTAAACAGTTTGATTTATAAGACTCCTACATCTCAGCTCCCAGCCATAGCAAATTTCATTTTAAAACCACCTCTTTTGTAATAAAAATAACGGCACTCCTAGCTTGATTCTTGAAGATGGTACCTACAAAATCCAAGTATCTGTATTGGATTGGTCTCACTGTAATGCTGCCTATTATCCAACATAAACTTATCTTCATCTTTTAAATTGTGGCCTTAAGCGGATTATTATAACTTTGGATATGGGTACACAACCAAGTGGCCTCATGGTCATGGAGAATATGAATTTACTGTACCAGCTGCTCTGGAAAGCCTGCTCTCACCCAGCAGAAAATACAAAAAGTGTAAGAGTTTTACAGATCTTTTTCAAAGGATAAAACACCTTATTTTTATCACTGGAAAACATTTGTACATGGCAGTTACTGTAGATGTACTGCAAGTTCACACCCCATCTTACCCTTTGATAATGAGTTAACACAGCCATTCTCTTATTTATTAGTTACGATTATGTTCTCAAGGCTGTCTTTTGAATGTACACATCTGTTTTTCCACTTAGAAAAGCCAGATCACAGCAGGAAACTATTAAAACCTTTCAAGTAAACTTTAAATTGCAACCAGAACATAAAAGTGAACTGAATAAAAAAAACCCAAAACACTGCTTTTGAACTCTCCTTCTTTACATTCAACCAGTAGGACTTAAGGAAGAGGAATTCTTAGATTCAGGAATACTAGGTTTTAATTAAACAGAGAATAGTTAAAGCAAATTATATTTAGTTAAAAAGTTTGATTTTAGATTTAAATTATTTCCAAAGTTTCAAAACATAAACCCAGGAAAAAAGTTTATATTGGCTACTAAAGCTGTGAAGAAAGTAAATATTTAATGAACAAGTAGAAATCACTAGTTAACCAGATAAAACAAAAAGCAAACCCCACCAGTCTTTTCTGAACTGGTAAGCCAGATCTTATTAGTATTGGCCTTTCTTGCTGCTGTAGAAAATATATGTTTTATTTCCCCTTTTTTTTTTTAAACTTCTCTTACTCAGTTAACAAGTTAATTCAAAGTTAAATTAACTCAAAATAAAAGCATTCATACTAACCTTTATTCCCCTTTCCACCAGCCCACCAAAGCTTTAAAGAAAAGCAAGGTAAGATGCAAGTTCTACTAACTGTCAAATATTTTCTCTTCATATCTTCATAGGTATGTTGTTTTATTGTATCAGAAATGTTTTAATGTATTCAAACTGAACTTGACAGAAAACAGTGAAATGTAAGAGAAGAGTGCCAACAGTGAAGTCACATTCTGGATCTAGCATCACACTCTCCCATTAGAAAAAAGTTTATAACACAGCTCTTAGCATCCCCCCAACACTCTAATTAGAAGAGTTCCTTCTCTTGAGCATCATCTTCAGCAGGAAAAAGACATCACCCAACACATGACAACAGAAAATCCTAGTGTAAAGAGGACACGTTTCATTTTGCATTTGGCCTTTCTAACTCATGTTAAAACTACAGAGGTACAGAAAAGGAAAGACCTTTCATACTGAAGTGAAGACCAAGGAATACTACTATGTCTTTCTTTCCTTCCTTCCTTCCTCCCTAAAAGATGAAAGCATCTACTGCAAAAGACTGGGGCTTGCTGAATTACTAGAGAGAAGAGGTGACATCACTGATGTTTTTTCCAGCCATTACACAGCCCTCAGGGAATCAAAGTCTCTGAGGCAATGATGACTCGGAAATCAATACTGGGCCCTCATCTAGCAATCTGTACAGACAGAACAGCATTTTTCTATAGAAAACCAAAGTATATGCAGGAATAGAGTCTTTTGGTAATCAGACTTTAATAACAGGGCTGCTTTCACAATTCTGCATTGAAACAGAAACATGTGACTCCATGAAAACAGAAAAAAAGACCATTTAAAAAAATCCTTTTAAATCACAGTAATAATAATAATAATAATACAACATTTAGGATGTTGCTGCTTTACATAAAAGATCAACCCAATTTGTTTTTATTACTCCTTCTCAGAACTGACAAAAACATTTTTTCCAGCTAAGAAAACCAGTCAAAACTATAATAAATCAACACCCAAGACTAGTCAATAATTAATCAATATCTCTTTCAATGTATTTTGAACAGATCCTCTTGTTCAAACACCATTTAGGACTCACCAATCTCAGTGCAGTGTGAGTACTGAGACAACCTGCCCCCCCCAACCTCCAAAATCACACTACCTGTGGTAAGAGAAAGAATTACACAGACTGAGCCACAAAGCATAAGCACACGTAAGCTAACATCACCAATGCACAAACTCTCTCTCATGGCACAGTAGGGTTTTGTCCCATAGCAGCTTTTTTCCACATTGGGCCAGGCTGACATATGTGGTCTTGGCACAGATGTTAAATGCACAGTTTTAACAATGTGAGAGCTGCCCTTCAGGTAGCCCCTTTTCCCTCTCCTTTTTGTCAACATCACAGCCTAACTGCTCTGTCAAAACTTCAGTTCACATGGGTTGCTGCCGTTGTCTTTCTACTTAGCATTTCCTACACAGCTGAGATGTGCCCTCCCTCCAGGCTGTTGCCTGTTCTAAAGGTTTTTAAGTTCTCTTTAGCCACTACTTCTACCCATCCAGTCAAACTGCAAGGATTCTTGGCTACTTATAAAAATGGACAGAAATATGTACAACAGAAACTTGTCACAAAATGAGAAACGAAGTGTAGGTCTGTAGGATTATGTTGAGGAATGGATTACAAACCATGAGATCTGGCATCTTTATCTTAACAGGCAATACAAAAACATTCCAAAGAAAGCCAGTCTCTGTGACAGATTCACACGAGACTTTCTCAACCCCATGGCAGAACACATGCCCTGTCTTCATTTGTGAGCATCAACTGTTAATGGATGAATGCTACCACTGACTAGGAAAACAGCTACTATAGCTTTATGCTATCATACAGGAGAGAGGTCAAAAAAAATGATGGGTCCAGCTCAAGATCATAATCAACGGTATGACCACTGCTTCCAAATTCAACTTTCTTTTTACCCTAACAACAACAACAAAAAAGCATGACAACATTTAATGGGCCCCTGCCATTTGCAGTATTGGGTTATTATTTTCAAGGGTTTACAGTATTCCTTTAAAAACAGCACACTCTGTACAGAGGACAGAGCTTTCAGCAGGACCAACACAGGACTATTGTATCTGTTCCAGAAGAGACAAAGTGAAAAACAACTTTCATAAATTTTAATTTACAATGTAAGATTCATTTATTCAGTCTTGATTCTTTACTGAAATACAATATACACTGAAATTAATATACCAACAAAGTATATTAAGATACTTCATCTTGCTCTTGGGGAAGGGATACCTCATGTTACACATGCTAATCTGCTTGCCTATTCTCAGCTGCAAATGCCTGGGATGTCTGTCCCAGTCTGGTGATGAAGTCAGGCTATCAACTTGGCTATCATAAAAACAGTGCAGATTACAGAACAAAGCCAGGCTGTCGGATTCAAAAAGGCAAAACAAAAAATACAGACTGGAGGTTTTGCAGGAAGAAAGAGGAAGGAGAGGTACAAGGGAGAAAATTCATTCATGTTAAGGAAAAGAAAAAGAAAACTAATTCACAGGACACAAGCTGCATTCTAATAAGCCCTTTTGTAGAGATATTTATTAATAGTAATAACTGATTTTTATGCTCACTTTTTGATTCAGGACTATTTCAGGTCTACTAAATGAGTAATTTTCCAGTCTGATTCATGACTGATTTGGTTTAAAGTGAAAATGGAAATAGCACTCTGATTCCAAAAATGATTGTCTACACAGAGTTCAATCCAAAGTGATAATTCTGAAATAATTTCAGACTAGAACTGATTTTAAGAAGAGGCCATACAATCTTTGCATAAAAATGACACTATCAATACATTAAGTTTTAACAAAAAGTTACCCTCTCAGTCATTCCAATCTTTTCTCTACCGCCCATGTGTTTACTTTCTAAACTTAATTCAATATTCATATACTGTCCTTATAATTATACAGGAGGAGAGCAAGGTTAGGCTGGTTTTGCAGAACACTGAGAAGGAAAATTTTAATATATTTTCAGTTTTTTAAAAACTCTCACATTCCATAGGTCATTTCATGACCCTAAGAGAAAAGGTTTCCTTTAGATTCTCTTTACAATATAAACGGACTTTGGATGATACATATTTCCAGATTTTAATTAATATTAGTTAATACATAACATTGAAATAGATATTACTGTAAATAAGCTTCTCACAAAGTCTAATGACTATTTCCCAACACCTTTTATTTGGAATTGGGAAACCTGAGTCCCAGACAGAGCAGGGTGATATTGCCACAATGCTTCTTCCATGATGTTTCCTCCCCCCTCTACCAAGACAGCTTACAACACTTTAAAAATTAGTTAAGTAACAGTATTTTCATAATATACAATGGATGACTACGGAACCGGGAACAAAATAAAACTAACCAGAGCAAAGGGGTTTAGGTTGTTATATGTCAGTGTTTTTTGCTATGACAATAATTCTAGCAAAATTTTTAGCAAACAGAATGTATCAGCAAAAGAAGTTTTGCTGAAAAGATTAAAAGCCTTCTATCGATCAGGTAAAATATACTGCTAAAGCATTTATTTTTGCTTCTACTTGACCAGCTGTGTCTAGAATGTGTGCCAGCACAGCCATGTAGAGAGCAGCTATGTAGTCATGAAAAGACTAGTATTTATTCTTCTCATCTCACTATCCACAAGATTGAATACTTCCTGAAATATACAGACTTCCTGACCGTGATGTTTTTAATGAAAATGCAAAATTAAGAACGTTCCAGTCTTAGCATCTGAAAATCAGCAAAGCTAGCACAGGAACTCATATGCTGTTTTATTGGAATTATGTATTTTTCTTCCACTAGGATCTCACATAGACAATTTCATTACCATTTCTTTCATTTCTAGCAGTAACTGTACTCCTCCTGCTGGACAAACAGAAGCAATAACCACAATCCATCTTTCTGACAGTGTATCAATCACAAGAGCCAAGAAAACTATGAGGCACTTCTCTGCTATTAAGACCTGAAACTGAAAGACTGCATCTCTATTGAAATGGCTTCCTCCATTAGCTTTCAAGCTGTTACTCTCACCTTAGCACACTTAATTAAAAGTGTTTGGGTTTTTCTTACTTAACCCTTTAAAAATAAAAACACAAGTTTTAATTGAGAATTAAATACTAAATGCATACAGTGATCATATTTTGTTAATGCATTAATCAGTACTGTGATAAAATGATTATTTCACAAGAGCATTAAAAGCAGTTTTAACTCTACAGCTTCTGTGTTAAGTACTATTTTATATCCAAAGAATAAAAATTCAGATGAAGGCACACCGCCAAAAAATTCACAAGTATTTTTAATGAGCAGGAAGTAAGCTATTCCAGATGGCTGTTTAGAAAAAAATTACCCAGTTTTTTGAATCTGTGCTAAACACTAGCCTCTGTCAATTCAGAAGATGTAAGCTCTTGGTTACCGCCAAAATTTCGACAAAGAATAGCACTTCCATGAAAGGTAGAAGGAATGCTGTGCTACTTCAGCTTTAATTGATATACAACGACTAAAAGAATCTTGCAGGATGCTTGCATAAAAACCTAACTAATAGTAAGCAAATCTTCTCACTTGGTCCTGTTCATTTGATGTCAAAATTACATCATTCTGACAAATTGTTCTGTGGCACAAAGTTATATGGCATCATGCCCTTAGCAACACTTTAAAAAAATCAGCTTAATGGGGCTCTGATGTCATCTTCCAGGCAGATATATTGACTAGACCCAAATAAATTACTCTTAATTTTCTGTACTTCAGTGTGTGCCCCCCAGTCCTGCAGCTGAAAAACTGAGAAAGCTAAATACTATTCAGTGGAATACTAGACTTAACAAAGGTCTAAACAGACCAGACCTGCTGCATCTACTAAGTTTTTCTATACAGTGTAAACATACTTATCTCTCTGGGGCACAGAATGTTATATACTACAACACAGATCCAGTTTTTGAGAAGGCAGAGGGTCATTTGAAGTGTCCACATAGCAAATCGATAAAGCCAAAAAACCCACTGCAAAAATAAATCAAAACAAAACTAAACAGAACAAAGTATTCTGTTTTTTCTGTGACTCTGTGTAAATGTAGGCAACCAAACATGGGAACCTGATCCACTCTTCCGGCAACTACATTAAACTGGGTTAAAATAATCATTGCATATGTATTCTGTGTCCTGACCTGTCACATCTTCTAAAGGGTAGATATTAAAAGTAGACTCTCCAAAAGACTTGAAATTAACCCAGTGAAACAATCAAGAACAAAGTTTTATATGCATTCATTTTTTGAACTGTTATTATTAATAACTATTTATTACTACCTCTTTAGAGGTTGTAAACTGTCTGAAGTAAACATGATTTCCCTTTTTGTCTCTTGCACAGACCACATCCAAGCAAATAATTTGGTTCCCTTTCATCTTGCTTTTAAAAAGCAAGGCTAATAAACAGAACTTGAGTTTGTTATCTAAACACAGTGTAATTGCATAAAGTTAGAGCATTCAGGGGACTCTCACAATAAAAAGGAAATATTCTACCATGAAATTACACTATTAGAGAAGCACCACCAACTTCATACAAAGATTTTATCTCTGGAAAATAACACTCCTTCTAGAAGCACTGCAATACCCAACCCAGTGTTCAGATCAGTATAATTGAGAAGCCTTTGTGCTTAAAACCTGCAAACCCTGTGCATGGGAAGCCTTCAGAATACAGAAAGTATAAGATTACTCTGTCCAGAAATGTAGTAGGTTAATTTAGTTTCTAAATTAAAAAGTTTACAAAGCTACTGGAACTAGAAACAAAGGCATTTACATTTAGTTACCTTTCAAAAACATTAACTTTCAAAAAACCCGAAACGTAACATATCCATAAGAAATTTTAGTTAGATGACAGATTTCCTCACTAATACAGAAATTAATACTAATACTGCAATTTCATATCCCTTTTAACTTGAATGCAGCTACAACAAATCAAAATAGCTCCCTCAAATCTCACAATGCCTGAAAAACAAGGTGAATATGAAAAGCCCATCTGCCACAAACTGGAAACAAAATGAAAAATGTGAGTTCCCCATTTTAAGAGATATTTACAGGTCTGTCTCAGTTTATAGGCAGCGTCTATGGGAAGATGCTCCAAACAAACAGCAAATTCTTCTATTTTCCATATTTCTAGATTCCCTTAAACCATTTAAATGGAAATATTCATATAGATGAAAAAATTAAAAAATTAAATTCCTTTAGAACAGAAGTTATTTTAAGAGAGATTTGCAAAAATCCTCAACTTTGGTACATTCCATATAAGAACAAGCTGGTATCTATCAACTTGAATATAACACTTTTATCAGTTCTGGATGACCCAAGGAGTACAGTCTCCCTGCATTTTCAGCTCTCCTTTGACACATCATCTCCACTTAAGCTTTCTTGGGAACATCACATCCACTGCAGACTGATATGGGAGCAAATAAAAAGCTTGGAAGGCTATGCCCCATTCTTTTCCAGAAGTAGAATTTTTCAGGATGTTTAATATTCTTATTTTATACCATTTAGGATACAAAATAATACAACAAAGTTGTTCAACAAAATGGAAAAATGGGACTTGCCTTACCCATAACCAAAGGCCAGCCTCCAGCAGCCCTGAAAGATGGTGTGACATCACCAGCCGAGAGTATGCTGTGGTGTCACATCAACATGGAATAAAACAATCTGCAGTACTTCAGTACTTGGAAAAAAATCTCAACAAAATTTAGAGTACACTATCAATTTCTGGGATGATCTTAGTCTCTTCACTTAGGACATCTGGAATGTTATCTAATTTTGAATATGTTTAAAACTTGTTTTCTAGGTTTTTCTCTCTAGTGTGCTTCTACAAATACAAAGTCCATTTCAGATTTTGGGTAGAAGTTTTTATGTTTCTTTATGAGCAAGATCTCATAACATTTTCTTCAAAAGAAAGAATATCAGCTTTGCTGTTCTACCACTTTCAAGCATTCAGCAACTTTCAAGCAAACCTCTTGTATAGTCTCAACATTTTAGATAATAGACATAAATGAGCACCAGACACAGAGACTTTACAACTTCAATTCCATAATGGAAGAAATTCCATAATTTTTTACTCTATTCCAATCCATAAGACCATTTTCTCTGTTTGTGTGTTCAACTCTGTTTTGCTGATGACAAGACGTTGAAACATGGTAATGGCACAGAGTCCAAGTAAAACAAACCAAACTTAATTCTCCCTTAACCCACATGACCTTTTCAAGGCAACACAAAACATTGCTTCAAAACCAGTGTACATTTTTCTCCTTTCAGGATGATTGTTATGTTTTTTCTCATTTTTCTGGCAATATCAGCATTTTTGAATAGGGAGTTAGGATAGATATATACTCTGCATAAATTTACTTTGGAGAAAGTAAAAAGAAATTCGAATACACCTAAAGTCGTTATCTTGCTTCTTCCCAGTATTCACTAATCACTTCTAAAGGAACCTAACTGGTTCTGTCCTCCTTTCCTAGATTTCTGAGAAAACCAATGTTGTGTTTTTAACACACAGCGATCATATACCCTTTTAGAATGATATTTTGTTACTTACCATAAATCAGTTTGCTCACTTGATAACATACATCTATCTAGATGAACTCTCTTCACTGTCAGCAATTGAGCCAGCAGAAACGTGTAGTAACTAGATACCAAAATAAATTACATTATAGTACTAGCTATTTATTCACTTCATAGAGAAAACAGATTCTTACCCAGTTTTCTTTTTTCAGAGGCAAAAAGTAGTAGTAATGGCAGAAATCCAGTATCAGTGTATAAGAACTAAGGATCTGAGTGTAGAAACACAGCTGTAAAAACAGCCAATGATTGTCTTCGCCAACACAATTATTAATCCTGCAGAGAAGCAAAGTGTATATATAAAGACAGAAATATAAAGACTTTAACAGTGCAGTTATATTATTGTGAATAAGAGAAGTTATTATTATTTATGGAGCAAACATAAGAACTACTAATCACTCCATTCTTAATCAAAGTGATGTTCTGTATGTTAGAGATAGCAGTTACTGTAAAGACTGGTTTCCTTACACTACACTTAAAGTGTAGGTTGCATTACTGAGATCACTGCTTAGAACAGGAGACACATTTCTACATATCTTCATATAGCAAAGATACTCCTAAAATTTTAGTAATACTCAAGTAACAAAAGTGTATTTTAAAAGTCTGCAAAATTTCACAGTAATATGTATTATCTTCTGGTACTTCACACATTTCACTGGTTGTGAACTATGCAGAGTCCAAAAACTGGAAATGCAAATGAATGGTTTGACATAAATGTGATCACAGGGCACCCCAATAACAAATAAGCATGACTTAGGAAGGTGCCTAAGACACAGAAGACAGAACAGGCATCTCTATTCAGAAACTCCTTCTGCATACTCCAACATAAAGGAGTAAAGGAGTCACAAGGATTCTAGAAATACTAAGTACTAGATTCAAAACCTTTGAAATCTAGCTCTAGTCTGCTTCACAGAAGTTACATTGATGCAAAAAATGTGGTTGGGGTGCAATTTCATACAAGCATTGGCACAGACATCAGTACCAAGCTAAGCCATAATGACAAAAGCACTATACTGGTACTATTTTCTGAAGTAGTGATTGACAAAAAGGGTAGTTTGAAAAATGGCTAAATCCACATAGGAGGATCCTGATGTCAATTCTGTCCTCTGCAGTTCATCGTTGCTGTCTTGCTGGAAACGATACCTCTGACAGAAACATACTGACAGAAATTTTTATCTTTATTTAAAGCTACAAACAATCAGTTTAAATAGAGAATTTCAGCCAGATTAATTCATTTTGACTGAAACTGGTCAGAGAACACTAAAATAAGCAATTTCACTACAAAATCAGGGAGGCTACAACAAGTGGGGCATGGTATGACTCAATAACATTTTCTACTCAGCACAGCCATTCAGTAAATTAAAAACCAAAAACTGCATGAAACCATGATCTACTTTTATTATTATAAAGAGCATCCCCTCTTATGCTAAAATTGTAATCTTTTATTCCAAACCAAGGAAAATAAATATTGTTCAATTTCCTACCAAAAAAAATTTTTTTCCAGTATCAGAAACTAAATTGCAACAAATGAAATAAATCTGTAATGTGCAAATTAATTATGTTGAGATCAGTTTTAGTAGTAAAAATTCCAATTCCTTAAACAAAATATGTGAATTTTCCAAAACTATATGGCATATAACAATTTGACAATGATAAAATGTTACACTGCAACAGTTCTTACTGTCAGTTTTACTTGTAGACATAAGAAAATCTCAAAGCTGTTCTTCCCCTGCTCTAAATGCCTAAATGATTAAGCACTACTGGGAAAGAAGTATGACAAATGAGCAATAGTCAAGACCATGAACTTTGAAATTATTCACTAAAACAACAGTAGATTGTTAGAACAAATGTCCTGGTCTTACCATGGACAGTGGTGATCCATCCTCCTCACACAATGACCACAACGACTGCAATGGTGTGAACGCTTTGGTCTCATCATATTGCATTTGTTACATAATTCCCAATATTCTTGTTCTAGGTGGAAATGTAAAGACACCTTAGAGAGATTTAAACTCAGTACAGCATGCTCATGATAAATCTATACGCTAGTGATTCAAAGAGAAAAAAATTCTTATTATCATCTGAGAAGGATAAGCAGCATACAGAAAACTTTTTTCCCCACTGTCACCTCAATTAAACTGGAATATATTACTGCCACTCTGTGCCAGTTTTCTTCTCCAAAATCCTCTCTCCTCCTATATATCTCTAGGGAGTAATTATTACAGCACAAAAGCTGCCACTCAAACAAGGAAGACCATAATTCAATTATTTTCTTACACATCTACTGTGAAAAAACATATCTGCTAGACAGAAACATCATAATCTCCCTGCCATTCCAAAACCTCCTGAAGAAATACTGATACTCGAATTTGTCAAACTAGCTAACTAAAATAAAATACACAATAAACACTTCAGGAGCATCTTCCATATCAAAGCATTTTAAGACATGCATCTTACAACATGCAATTTTACACATAAGGCAACCAAAGAACAGATAGAGGATAGGCTTGTAGTTAAAAATATACACTATTTTTGGATGCCCAGTGTGAGATTCTTTAAGCTGATCTCCAGAGATACTGAGTAGCTGAAACTACCAGGAGCTACTATTGCTCAGCTTAGCTATTATTTATCTCAAATTGCACCACCCAAATCAGATGAAGCCTTTGAAAATGAGAATTCAAATGATACATTCAGAAAGTTCATCTTCACATGGGAAACAAATCACGCCAACACTGTAATACTTCCATTCACCAAAGCATATATTTTCTGTATTTAAGGAAAATAGGTGTATGACTGAGAATCTTAAATACTTTGACTGGTTGTTTCTACCTAAAGAGAAATTTTTTGATGCAGAGATATGTCTTAAATCCCAGGGGGGGAAAAAAAGCTTAGTTTTTACAGTAGGGCATTCTGAAATTTTATACGGTAAAGCACTGTCCCTATGTAAACAAAATAAAGCTAAATTTAGCACTTCTGAGCCACCTGCAGGCAGCTCTAATCTTGTCTTTCTTGCTGCAAAATAACATTTGGACACTGGAAGTAAAGCCCAACATCTGAGATCATTAAACTAGTAAAAAAGACAGATAGAAACTGATTTACAATCTGTTCCCATAAATCCAGTGTCACAAAGGTGTCACTCCCTAACAGGGAAGTGATTGTGCCCCTGTACTCGGCACTGGTGAGGCTGCACCTCGAATACTGTGTTCAGTTTTGGGCCCCTCACTACAAGAGAGACATTGAGGGGCTGGAGCGTGTCCAGAGAAGGGCCACAAAGCTGGTGAAGGGTGTAGAGCACAAGTCTTATGAGGGGTGGCTGAGGGAGCTGGGGTTGTTTAGCCTGGAGAAGCAGAGGCTGAGGGGAGACCTTATCACTCTTTACAACTACCTGAAAGGAGGTTGTAGTGAGGTGGGTGTCAGTCTCTTCTCCCAAGTAACTAGCGATAGGACAAGAGGAAATGGCCTCAAGTTGCATCAGGAGAGGTTTAGATTGGATATTAGGAAAAATTTCTTTACTGAAAGGGTGGTCAAGCATTAGAACAGGCTGCCCAGAGAGGTGGTGGAGTCACCATGCCTGGAGGAGTTAAAAGAATGTGTAGACGTGGCACTTCGGGACATGGTTTTAGTAGGTGTGGAGGTGTTGGGTTATTGGTTGGACTAGATGATCTTAGAGGTCTTTCCCAACCTTAATGATTCTATGACTCTATGATAATAGGGTAGCTACCAGCAGAGTTCAGAAACAACCCAATGTCATTTTGAATACAATTTATACCATGCAAAAATGTATCTTCATGTCAACCTAGAGAATACCGGAGAACTGAAGTGCTACTTTAAAAAGTACAAAACCCTCAATATAGCACACACCAAATCATAATATCAATGTCACAGTCAAGTCTAAGTGTTCCATCTTCAGAAGTATCTATAAAGAATCACTGCTGTATGAAATGAATGGAGTATGAAGAGGTTGGAGAACTATTCAAAGGGATCCCTTAAAAGAGAAAGAACAGTTGTGCACAAAGGGAATTTGTACTGGTCCTGATATTTTGCATGTAAATAAATATTCAGTCATAAATGCAATTGTCTGTAACTGTACTGAGTGTCTCCATTCTCCAGCTCACATTGCAGAACCAATGTTGTTTCTCCTGCAGCAAGAACTCTTGATTGCAGAACCCAAGCCTGAGCCACCTTTCGTTTTACTGGATCAAAGGCTCAGTTACCAGGAGCAGAAAGAACACTGACATGCGATTTTCTGCGATCACTGTTTCACATCTGAATCCCAGGGAGATACATCCCTTCCTGCTATCTGCTGCCTAGTTTGTGCACATTGTAACATCAGTGCTGACGCTAAACAAACCATGTTTCCAAACACATCATCCTAGAGTCTCACTAACATCAGGAAGAGAGAGCAAAACGTTACTGCTGGCATCCACCACATTGCAAGACAAGACTGAAATATTCACCCCTCCCTGCATTTGATACATTTTCCACATTCAAAAACTATTTTCTGTTAATATGACAAAGCTCATGCTGTTTAACAGCCCTACTTCACTCTAAACTGCTATGTAAAAGCTCTATGCATTCGACAAGCACCTTAATAGCATCCAACAGTTCATAAAAATACCGGCTTTCTCTGTGGAGAATTATTAAGGTTTCAGATTTCCTCCAATTTCTGGAGCATCGGATATCATACAGGAATTGTGGGATAAATTCACAAGGACAGAAGGGAATTCTCACATGTTACATTGCTACTCTATAGCAACACAATGTAATTAGCGTCACATTTTTTTGGTTAACAGCCCATACAAACATAAGTCACTGAAAAAAAAGGTGTAAAAAATGTACAAGTAAAATCCAGAGTAAGAGTACCTTCTACCACCACTTTCAACATCTTATAAATGTACTTAGAAAAAAGGTGTAGAATTATAATGACTAACCATCTCTAAACACTTTTTATTAAATATTATCAAGTTAGAACTATATGCAATACATTTGAAAGCCTAGAATGCAAAAAACCTCTTCCCATGGAAAAATTTCCTAGCAGAAGTTCCTACATAACTAAACTTCTGATGGAATACAAGTTTTGAAAAAGTATTGAGTCTACACAAGGGAAAGTGCTAGAAATTTACAAGATAAAAACAGTGACATACCAATTTTCATTTCATTAACAATATAGGCTTCAGCAGAGACAGCTCATGGTTTCCATCAAATCTCACAAAATCAAACTGATTCCTAATTATTTTGAGGACATTAAAATAACTTTTATTCAGTTATACAGAAACAACTTAATATACCTGTAACTGGTATTTTTGGGTTTTCAGGTAGCTTTCCTGGATCAGCTACTGAGGCTCTTAGTAATGAAGCTATACAAAACAATGAGCAGAAGTAATAACCTGAAAAAATAAATATGCATTTGTTAGTTGTTTTCAGGTGTACAAAATATCTACTATACACTGCATCAAAAATATAGATGCTCCAGCACTGAGCTGGAAATTACTCAGCCTTCTCATTCAATTCCAGATATATTTTTGGTCCTATAATATTAAGTGCTCACCAGTCTTAAAAAGGGAGAGGAAAATGTAGCAGTGAACACTGTTTTGATAGCACCAACAGGATGCCACTATGACCTTACTACTGTATTTAAGAAGTTACTCTACTGTCTTATCAAATAAGCACCAAACATTCTACACCTCAAAGCCTCTATGTGAAAGGACATTACCAATAGTCCATCTTTACTTTGAAGCTGGTTCCAGTTATAATTCAAGTAATTTTTCCCCAGCAAAACCTATTAGCGTAACTCATATTAGCTGATCCATCCAGGGATGTATAACAAAACTAACAAAACTCAGTTTGTCAACCATCAGTGTTACCACCCCAAATTCTGACAAGCACTAAGAGTTGTGGGCCTGAAATTCTGTCAACAAATTCTAGCTACAGGATCTGAAAGCCATAATAATGCTTTTCCCCAGTTCCCACACAAACAAGTTTTACCATAACACCTTGAAATGAATGAAGTGTTTCAACTTTTCAGAACACAAAAATGTAGGATACGTCCCAGTACTCTTATCCTTTATCTTTATCCTTCACCTTATTCTTTATTTTCTGACCTTTCTCATATAGGTTAACTACTGCCCAAAGATACTATTTTCACTAGTACTAAACAGGGCTAAGTTAAATTCACTTACACAAAATTGCCACAACTGAAATATGTCCCTCTTCATAGTGAGGAAAAAGGATGACTTTTGGAATGAAGATTGTATTGTACAGCCAGACAAAGATAATCAGGCCCATGCAGCACCAGCCCTGAGGGTCAACCACAAAGTGAATTCGTCGTCCCATTGAACACAAACAGGTAATAACCTGTCACGACCCAGGAAGAAAATATTATCCTAGAAAGATAAATTTTTTTTAAAAAATAGTAAATTAACTTGTATCATGCAACCTACAGGGTTCCACATACAGTCAAATAGGAAACAAAAAAACCTGTCAGCTATCGATTTAAGGAATTAAATGAAAACTTACAGACATTTCATACACACTGTTCAAGTATCAGGAAGAGAAACATTTTATGATTTTGTTAACTAGTTGTATCTCGCTAAAAAGTAACATTTATCATCCAAATGCAAGTAAAACAAGTACCTGGGAAAACTATTAAGTCATAGGCAAAGCAAGCAACTGTCAGCAGCAAAGTATATAAACATTAAAGAAAAGAAGTCTCCCATCAAAATAAAAAGGTTGCAAAGCAAACAAGAAATACAGGGAATGATTTATGTTATACAAGGATTCATCCCACCTACCTATTGTAGTCTCCCAACTATATTTCAAGATTATTTTTTAAAAGCTTGTATGCTAAAATAGTCACAAGTTTCGCAAGGAATTTTACATTTTTCCCTGCTTAAAAAAACCTCCTTCATGGCATTTATAGCAAACCAATAGAGAAGGGAACCACACTACCCTAACATATTTCATGCAGATAATTAAGAGGTATCATGTAATAGTAAGTTTTCTATTAATCACACATAATCACACATATATGTCTTCATATATGTATCTTAATATTTCAACGCACACATAAACCCCAAGTGACTCTCCTACTCATTAGTTTCCCTGATTTCAGGCTACAGGGAACTTGTCCATTTCAGATGGATTTCCTTCCATTCCTTTCAGCTTCTACTTGTTGCATTGAAATTTCATCTTGTTTAGCAGTCAGGCATCTCTGTTTCCAGGGGTTTTGCTTACTTGTTTCATGTTTGTCTGTCCTCACTTGCATTCACTATTTCTCTGCTTAATATTATCCACAAGTTTCATTAATGTCTTGTTTTCTTCTTTTTCTAGATCTCTAATCAAACTCAGATCCAAATAAGCTATCTGACATTTTTCCACACTTCTCCTATGCACCATTTATCATAACCCTTTGTTTGCTGTCTTCTAGTGCAACAGTGTTCCCATTCAAGTAGAGCAGAGTATTAACTGCTTATTTTTATCCTAAAAATGCATCAAATTTGCTAACACTTGTTTTATAAATCCATGTTGCATACTGAATACAGCTACTGTGCCCTTAAAACTGTTTTTAAGTTCATGATAATCATAGAAACTATTTAGGCCTATATTTACTATTATTTTTTAATTTTACTATAGGTAGCATGCATGCACCATAGTCTGTTGTATACATGGTGGTAATACACTACACATGTATGCACAGTCTCTAGACATATAAACGATGTAGTATTATACTCCTGAACCTGCCAGTTCTTAATGTGCCTCTGTTGTAAGTTAGCTTTGGGAACCATCAGGTTTAGAACCAAAAAACATTTTATATCCTTCTAAGCTTGCACTGATGGATAAGGATCTGTCTCACCCAGCAGAGAAGCTGTGGGAGGAGGTAAGCAGAATGTACAACATCAGGGATGCTGAAAAGCAGATGAACCAGATCCCCTCCAAGACCCTGCAGCTACAGGAACCCCCACTGCACCAAGGAGATGCAGGCAGAGCCTTAGCTTGTCAGGCTGGGCATGGAGATGCCGAGCCTGGCGAAGCCTGGGAGCTTGCAAGCTTCGGCGCCGGGAGGATGGTTCCTGCTCCCCTTGCAGCTCTGACCTACAGAGCAGGTTCTGAACCTTGGTGGCAGGCAAAGACAAGGAGCTCTGTCCAGTGAAGCCTCCAAGCTGGCTGTGCCTGAGTCCTGTGGCAGTGCGGGCAGGACAGGGCAAGAAACAGTGGTGGAAAACTCCCTGCTGCAGGGACAGAGGCACCTCTGCCAGCCCAACCTGTCACCTGGCAAGGTCTGCTGCTTGCCAGGGGCTTGGGTCCTGGATACCATAGATGGGCTGTTACTGAGGCTGGTAGTAGTCTGGCCCTCAGACTATTACCCTCAGCTGCTCCTCCATATGAGCACCACAGATATGGCCACCACGGATATGGCCAGGGGAGACCAAGAGCATATCAGCATGACTGCATGGCTTGGAGTACGAGGGCCAGGGCCTGGGGATGAGGTAGTGTCTCCTTCATCCTGCTCGTGAAGGGGAAGGACTTGACGAGGAGTAGACAGATCCCACGGACCAACAAGTGGCTGTGAAGCTTATGTCAAAAGCTGGAACTCAGCTTTTACATCCATAGGAACTTCTCCGAGGATTAAGAACGGCGGGGAGGGGAGGGGAGGGAGGGGGCAGGATCCAGCTGACACTATGTGGGGTAAAAGCATCTTTGCCAACAGGCTGGTCAATCTGCTAAGGGAAGCTTAAACTAGGAACGATGAGAGAGGGAGGTGGTGACCTATGGTCCAGTGAGCAAGTGGTGGTCAGGCTTTGCAAGCAAAGGATGCAGGATGATGTGGACAATAGAGATCTTATAATCAACAAAACAGATGTGAAGTGGGGCCACATCAAGTGTGTGCACATGCTTGATACAGAAACAGCACACTTAGGTATACTGGGATGGGGTTAGGAAAGCCAAAGTCCACCTGGAGTTGAATCTGATGAGGGATATGAAGGTCAAAAGGAAAGTCTTGTACAGGTACACAATGAGCATAACGAAGGCTAGGGGAAATGTGGGCCTGCTGCTGAATGGGGTGGGGTACCTGATGAAAGGATACAAAAAGGTCAAAGCGCCTTCTTTACCTTGCTGTTTATGGGTAAGACCTGCTTTCTGGAATCCCAGGCCCCTGAGACCAGTGTGAAAGCCTGAAGCAAGAAAGAGTTACTCTGAGTGAGGGAGGATCAGATTAAGAAACCTTTAAACACACTGGACATAACACCCCATGGGACCTGATGAGATGCCACCATCAGTGTAAGAGAGTTGGCCCTGTCATTGTGAGGCCACTCTCAATTATGTTTGAAAGTTTAAAGCTGATGGGTGAGGTTCCAGAGGACTCAAGAAAGTAAGTGTCAACCCTTGTCAAGGGCAAGAAGGAGGATCCAGGCAACTACAGGCCTGTTAACCTCACCCTGATCCCTGGGAAGGTGGAGCAAATAATCCTGTAAACTGTTTCCAAACACATGAAGGACAAGAAGGTGACTGGGAGTAGTCAGCACGGATTTACAAAGAGGAAATCATGCAGAGTGACAGAAACACAGAGGCCAAAAAAAACCAGAAGCAGCTAACAACACTGCTGACTGCTAAGGAATCCATCTGTTTTCCATCTTACCAGAGCAGCACAGATTCCATGACTTCACAGTGCTTCCTCAGGAGAAATACCAGCTCAACAAACAAAACAGAGAGATATATGTACTGAAATATTTGTTTCCTTGTGACCTACTAAGTATAATGTGTGAGCAATAAGTAGTGAGAGAGATTCTGGAGAAAACAGTAAGAATGCCTATAATGGAAATATATCCCAAATTTTTATAACTCAATGACTAACTTCTGCCTGCATGACATTATTCACTTTTATAATTAAAACAAAACAAAACCAAAACAAAAACAAACACCCTCCCCACCATTCCCTTACCTTTGATGGCAAGTTCCACCATTAAGTTGGAACTATGCTAAAAAAGACCCCACTCTCAAGGAAGGGATTTTTCATCATCGTCTTCTGTATCTTTTCTGAAAGAGACAGAAAAGAGTGTGATACTGAAACAATCATCATCACTGGCAGAGATCTCCAGATCCTTTGCCTCTCATGTCTGAACTGACACGCTGATTCTAACTAGCGTTCCTCGAATTTCAGTTCTAGGCCATTTCTAGGGAGTATTCAGAGAAGGGTCTTTATAAAACTGCACTACTGCCAGCATATTTCAGTGACTTTAAAGTGTGATACACTTGCTTCCTGCATGGCTATTATAATGATAAAATAAGTTTTATATTTTTCATTATACTTTTTTCAGCAATACTGCATAAACAATGTTAATATATTGACTTCCTCCAGCAAAGTGAGCTTTTCCCCTCTCCCTCTTGGTTTATGTACCATATATGAATATGTAAGGGGGTGGGGGGAATCAAGAAAGCCTAACACGTCCACATTCTGATGATTAGGTAGAAGTACTAGATTCCAATCTAACTCACGGACAAGGCAAATTTATAGCCTTGTCTTTTTAAACATACTTTTAAAAAAAACAACTATATTTACTCTTTCAAATACAATGTCAAAACAAAGAAACATTGGTCCCAAATAATTCTGTTCTTTAGGATGCATCATTCATGATAACTACAATATGTGGAGGAAAAAAAGTCTATGAGCAGGTTTTCAACAAAACAGTTGAAAAGAAACAATTAAGTGATTTATATCTGTATATGCTCAGTATTCACACATGAAACGCCTAAAAATTTTCAGGCGAAAGAATTTAGGATAAAACACACAACACTAATGTCGGCGGTTTTGTGGTTTTCTTCCCTCTTACCCTAGTTTGTAGTCATTTTTTCTAAATAAACATCTCAAACACAAAGCATTTGAAAGCAAACAGTAGCTGTGGCTGTGCAATGCTTCAGATTTACCAAAACATGACTGAGTCTTTCCTATATGATCAAAAATTGCTCTTGCCTTTCTAAAAAACACTTTTACTATGGGATGCCTGGACAGCATTTTTTCCTAACCCTTTTCTTTCTGCCCAATTCAATTTATGGTATCATAAACTCAGTATTTGTTCACTACAGTCACCTCCAATATGACTTCTGATGTAACATCCACTGAATAATGAGACCACAGAATGAGTCAGGCAAGGCAGAAAGTCAATTCCGAGAAACGAGAAAGCTTTGCACTAACCAGAAATGTTAACATGAAAGAAAGATTGTTTTAACAGGCCTATTTGAATGCAGACTTCAAAAAAAGGATACAATTTTGCATCAAGACTGTCCCAAAACATACTTAGAAAATTCTGTCTCATAAATAAACCCAATACAAGCACTACTCAATTTCTCATTGTAAGCAGCATGACAGCCAGCTCCAGTGACATCCTGCTCCTTGCACTTTTACGCTTTTTACACTGATACACAACTAGAAACCAAGATCCTACGCATTCTGCCTCACTTTAGACCTGGACTTCTACTTCAGTGAGAAAAGTAAGACTTGTGAAGTCTGACTTCCAGAACTTTTTTCACAAATGCTTAAACAAGTCCAGAATGACACAGATCAATAATTCATAGTATTGTTCACTATGAAACACATTTTTAAGACCCCACACAAAATGGACAATACTATGCTCTATAAAAATACACTTCTAGAGTGAGAAAAACACCACTTTCTAAAAAGGCTGTATTCTAAGCAATTCAGACAGCAAAAGGAACAGACTAGAAACACAAGAGAGAGTGCTTGCTATAATATTTGTGATAGCTAAGGCAAGGCCATATCAACAGCCTCCGTCAATTTGTGGATCCAGCCGTGATTTTAGATCTGTGACCTTCCTGAAATCTTAAGAATTACTGCCAAAAATTACTGATATAAAACTAAAAATACACTTCACCAGAAAAAAAAAAAGTGGACACTACATTTTAAAGAAGTCACTTATGTGATGTTATCAAGTGTCAGAATTACCATTGTGCCTTTTTCAGCTCTTCCGTTTAACAATACTAGTATCTGAATAACCAGTTAATACAAGCAGCAGCATACTTTTGCCGTGACAAACCCTACATACCTGGCATTGCACATGATTATACAATAGACGGTTGTTAGTAGAGACCTTGGAACCCAGTTGTTAGGTGGCTGTTGACAGGTTGGTTAAGGTAGGCAAGACATTCCCACCCAATTCTTTTTTATAGACAGGATTTGCAAGGCATACCTGTAAACATCTACTGCATTCATGAGAGATGCCACATGGCTTGGACTGGCACGTGGCTTGATATTAATGTATACACACTATATCCCCATTGATCGCAAATCCATGAAAACTATCTTCACCTACCACTGACCAAACAGCCACTTGCAGACAGATAATACATGTTACTGAGGCACATCAGTGTTTGGATCCTCAGGGCAGAGGGAACGAAGACCTACAATTTCATTTTACTAACTACTGGAGCTGAAAAATGAAAGTGTGAAACTGAGAAAGGTCAGAGGGCGTTGTATTTCCTCGTGCCGCGCTGCCGGAGCACACAGCCAACAAAATCACGCACTTCTTCCATTACCACCTCAAAAACAGCGAACGCCCTCCTCATCACCTAGCAAAAAAAGCAGCATCGCGGAGTTTCATGAAAATGACAACGGTATTTATTTCGTAGAGAAGGCGATTCTCATGAAGTCTGCTAGGGATTTCCCTCCCTCAACTCCCTACACAGAAAAGAGCACTCCTGAAGTTAAAGTCAATAGAGGCAAAGCAGGCGTCCAAGACTGGCAACGGAGACGATTTAATACAGGCAAAGCTGACGTCCAAGACTGGCGATACAGAAGCCCCCACCGCAGCCCAGAGAAAGCCTACTACCAGTCAGCCTTCCCAGGGCCGTGCCCCGAGGGGCGGCCGGCGCCCTCCATCCCACCGCCGCAGGCAGGGCGGCACTGGCCTCTCCGTCGAGCCCCTGGCTGGAGAGCAGCGCCCGGGCACCAGGCTGCCGGAGAGGCCTGGCCACCGGGCCGCCCCTGGGGCAGCCACGGCGGGGGCTGTCGCCGCCAGGGCCTGACCCGCCGGGCCGCACAGCCCCTCCCCACCGCCCCCCTCCCCGCGGCACGAGGCGGAACCAACCGTTGGGCGAGGCCAGGAGGAGAAGGGAGGGGGCGCGCTCACGCGCCCCGCTCTCCCCCGCTCTCCATAGCAACCGCGGGGGCCACCTCGGCCGCTCCTAGCACGCGCACCCGCGCGCGCCCAACCCCTGCCGCTGCCGCTGGCGCGGCACCTTCCGCTTCCGCCGGTGGAGCCGCGCATGCGCGCTGGGAGCACACGGGCGGCGGGGCGGGGCCACAGCCCGCCAGGGAGGACGGGCAGGCGGGCGGGGCCAGCTCGGCTCGGGCCCCGCCCCCTTCCTCTCAGGGCCGGGCGGCGGGAGGCGGGCGGGCGGCTGCGCCGCGCCTTCCCCGGGCAGGCGGGAGGGCCGCGCTGCCGGGATGGCCTCCCCCTCCCGGCCCGAGGCTGCGGGAAGCCGCTTTGCCCCGTCCGCCTTGGGGCGAGCAGCCGTGTTGCTCCCCTATTGGAGCTGACTGGCGCAGGCCCGTTCCCTAGCGCAGACCTTAGTAAAGATGGGTCCTTCGCTCTCCTTCACCTCTGTAGCGTCCCTTTGCAATTCCTGGTAAAACGTAAGCGCTGCAGACAAAGCCTCCGCCTCGGCCTCCGGCTCCTGTTAGGAGAATCTCTGTCCCTAACTATTGTACTAGTTAGTCTTTATAGTATGAAATTGTATGAACTTTCTTAATAGTATGAAATTGTATTAGCTTTCTTAAGAGAGACCTATTTTACCTTGTATACTGCATGATCACTGTTAATGCATGACTGAAGGTCCCCAGCTCACTGCAAGGAGCAGAAGGACAGCCCTCACCTTGAATATAAGGACCTTTTGTTTCTCAGAATCTTAAAGCCATCCACAAAGAAGACAGGATACGCCTGGACTACCAAGGGAACGCCAGCGTCCCAGCCCCTTCAACACCTCTGTGAAACCCTCCCGTTAACTGGCATCATAAAAAAGACCAACTCCAGGGACACCTAGATCAAGAAAGAAGCAGATGGATGATGGCACCACAGAATTATAGTTGTTTTTCAAAATAGTAGTATGTGTGTGTTAAGTAGCGAGTGGTCAAATCGTGTGTCTGAACACTTGAAAGGTGTAAGGACCCTATGTATAAGGACAATGTGTAAAACTGCATTTGGTGTGCCCCAATTTGAATAGGACACCTCACGCGCATGAATAAGGAACTACTCTCGTAATTCTATACTTTGCATGCTAGCCTCTCTCCTCGGTCAGCACAGGCCAGTTGTGAAATTTTCGTGACACTTGGGTCCCCTGCTGTGCTGTGCCACTTCCTCACAGAGGGCCCTCACATGGCCGCAGAAACCCATCTTTGTTTTTAAAAGATAATTCTGTCCCGCGAGGGATTAGCAGTGGCTAAGAGCCACAGACAGCTTGTAACGGACAGCATTTTCAGTGTTCCCAGCTGGGAATCGTGCCTTGAGCACCCATTGCTGATGCACATACATGATCTTTTGGCTACCTAAAGGTATCCCCATCTGTCTGAGTGGCATGGTTCCCACTGTAAATTGATGGGCTCTTGCCAAGGAGCATTTTTCCTACACAATGATGGATGAAATGGACGAAGAGTAATACAGCCATCACCACCAATACAGAAAGCTCTTCTTTGTTACTGATAACATTCTTCCTAAAACTTAATCATAATATGATTATTCTGAAAAGAGGGTACCCAAAAGGTCAGTTTAGCGTTTAGGTGGATTTCAGGCTTTTGTCAAGACTTTTGGACCTTGCCCTGATTTATTTTTCAGTGTCCACAATCCACAGGGCAATTGTTGACATTTCAAGCTAAAGTTGCTCTGACCTGAAAATACATATTCTTAGCAGGAACTGGAGGTTGTCTGGAAAGAGAATGAAGCATGTTCCAGGTAAACCAGAAGATAGCGCTTCCTCAAGAACAACCTACATATGTCCCTAGGAACAGGGAACACTGAAAATAATAGACATATTAACTGGACTGTCAAAAAACAGGGGGAAAAGAATCACTGGAAAGGTTGTTGGAATAAAAAACAGCCTCTGCCTCTATTCCATGACAAATTTCACATATGAACTTATGCCAATATGTAAAAGACATAATAAGCTGTGAAAACTTTTCACTGATTGGAAGAATACATGTAGATGGAAAAAAAAACCCCAACCAACCAAGGAGTGGAAAAGAGATCAAGAACTTGGGAAATAAAATGGAAAGGTAAATAAAGCAGTATAGTATGACCGATGAAGGTTTCTTGTAGAATGAAAAAGGATCAGTCAATAATGTCATCTTCTAGTCAAATGCCAGGTATTTGTGTTTCTGTAGTGGTACACTGATAATGGCCAGTCATTAGATCTGTAGGCTTGTCAGACAGATTGTATTTTACTCTTTTCTACTCATGGATGTGCAGAGTAAACACAGGTTGTGGAACAAGGGCAGAAGCCTATTCTGGCTCAGTCGTCAGCACAGCAGTTCGCATTTGTTAATATTTCTTTTGGGGAAGCACAGTGCAGGAAGAAAAGCAGACAATCATGTGCTGGACTTCCCAGTTGTACTTGCAAAGGCTCGGACTATAGAAGTTACCTGACACTTTTGCCAGAGTATCAAATCCAGATAGATAATGAGTCTTTGTGGTGAACTCTGTTCCGAAGGAAGAAACATACCTAGGGGAAATACTAGCTTCACATAATATCAACTTTACATGAAGTCCAGTATGGATATATTACAGAAAGGTTATTAAAAGTCTGCAAAATTAGAAAAATAGCCACATTCTTCAGTGCTGAATACTGCACAATAGTGTAGAATTCCTCTTGGAGTTTCTGATGTCTATGTTGTGTTGTTGTTGCTGTTTATAAATTACCACAGGAGCCACCAGCTGTCATCATACAAATTTTATTGGCACTCTGTAAATATTAAATCAGCATGCTAAAATCAAGCCATGTGCAGTAACAGCTGATGCTCTGTTATGGAGAGCGCATGCAAGAGGGAGGTATGCACTGTGACTCCCGTGATTCTTACTGCTTACGAGCCCCTTGCTCCATGAGACTGTTTTCCAGGATTCATTTTGAGCCCAATTTTGCCCCTTGATTGATGTGCAGAAGGGGTGCTGTCTGTGCACAGATATCTCCTAGGTTGAGAAATCAGCCTTCGCAACAGTACTCGTCTTCCAGGATCCTTCTAAATTGTGCAGTTTGTTACTGCCACTTCCTTTCTGCAGCACCGTTGCATCGCTCACTTCCTTGTAAACCTTGCTGAGGTTTAGGAGACACTTGTGGACTCTAGAATGGGAGCAAAATTGTTCATATGATGAAGATCCATGTCATGAAGACAGAGGTCTGTGTTAATGACCTGCTGTGCTGAACCAAAACCTGTCCTGGCCCAGAAGTTTTGTCAGTCACTATGTCACATACTGAGGATGAGGCAATAGATGTTAAACTAAAGGAAAATGTCTCTCGGGCTCCATTTTCTGTCTGGCCTAATCACCAGAAAAATCAAAGGCAAGATATGTTTTCCAATCTGTCTGCCTCAGTAGTAGGCATGGTGAAATCTACTGATCCCCCAGCCCAGATAGGTTACCTGGGGGCTAAGCTAGACCAGGCAGTGGTCTAATTTAGGGAGTTAATTTTCATCCAAGGCACTTCAGTGGTGTGAGGAGTAACATCCTCCGGTAACGTCCAGCTGCAGATGTCCTAGCATTAGCTCTCTCCCTCCGGGAGTTGCTGTCTGAAGTCCAGGCAGGGCAACAGACTGCTTGAGTGCTTCCCTATCTATTGCAGTGTGAGGTGAGTTTGAACCAGCTTCAGCAGAGGGTTAAGCTGAGATACTGCCTTGTTCGGAAAGGCAGCTTAGGTTCATGCCTGCTGTCTTTGAACACCCTGCCTGCAGGCTGCAGCCACCACCAGAACATCAGACTAAGTGGCTCATAATAGCAATAATCTAAACCAGCAAAATGAAAATGCCTCAGGAAAGGCCTTAGAGAAACAAGGCTGGCCCTGACTTTTCTTATTATTGATTTTAGGTTTTCGTCCATTTTTTGTCTTTCAAGTTGAAGTGCATTTTGCTGGTGCCATGGAGCACGATACACTGTAAACAGGATGATTTTGTTCTCAGTGTGGACAACTAATATTTTTATCAATATTGCAGCGCGCCAGCTACAGAGTCTTCTCATCCCCATTCTTTCTTATCTGAGCAGAAGGAGCGTGTGCAGCTGCCAGAGAGAGATTTCAGGGGAGCTGAAGTTGGTGGCTGCATACCAGATATTCAAGCAGTTAGGTTTAGTAAAACAGCAAATGCAAAATATTTGTAATTCACTATCGCTGTTTCCTTTTTCCACTGGCAAGCTGCCTGATGGAGGACCTGAGGTAGCCTCAACCCCACACCTCTTCACATGCACCATCCTGCACAGCACACGCTCCCAGGCACATCCCGAACATGATGTGATTATGCAGCTGTACAGGTGGGCAGGGAGCTTCCCTCTGAGTAGGGAATCTCATCGTCTTGCTGTTGCAGCAAGGAGCTAGTACCTTTAGGAGAAAGTACTGCAAGAGATTTCACCACCTGTCAGTAAAACGTGCTAAAGCTTGTTAGCTGACAGCCATGAGGTTAGCTGTGAATATTTTATAAATGGTGAACAAAGTACCAAGCACAGCATGAAGTACTGAGTGCAACATCAGAGGCTCCTCCCTGGAATATATGCTTGCACACAATTCCATGAAGAGTTTGATGTAACTCCAGTGTTTGATGTAATTACAGGCATTAAAGCTGGATGCATAAAATCCCTGTTTAAGAGAATAGCCTGTATTGAAGATTTATTTTGCTTAAGCAATTAGAATAAACAGCACTTCTCTTCAATTATTTTCAAGGTAAAGCACACCCATTTGGAAAAGAGGTAGTAAATAAAATAAAATGGCAGAAGTGTACAAACTCCACTTGGGAATGAGCTGAATTTTCAGACAGCTTTGCAACTGTGGCTTAGTCTTGTTCTGCAAGATAGGTTTGCACAAGGAACACTGAAATAGAAGAGATCACATTAACAGCACTTCCATTGTAAGCATAGTTACATTGGAAAAGCTTTCATTACAGAAAGCATGCAACATCTGAATGGACACAAGTAAAACTCATGCAGGTTTGCTGCTATAATGGCATTACTACTGGAAGCATCCATATAGTGATAGGGATCACACTCCTCACCTTTCTGACCCACATCATTATGCTAGTAGAGGCGATCATAGTTGTGCTGAGAGAGCAAAATCCTGTTAGCCCCTTGGCACAACTTATTCCTAATACAGAATTTTTAAAGGCTGAGAAATCTGATCCAATTAACACATTCTTGATTTTGCAGAATACTGTGCTAATTACATGCAACCAGTCATTTCTGGGTTAATTAAACATTCGTCCAAAAAACCTACAGCACTAATCTAATTAGCAATTACTACAGCTGTCATTACCTCTTTTCACCGACTTTTCAGCTGTGCAAATTCACACTGTCTGGTCCTGCAAACTCCTTACGTGAATAGCTTTCTTTGACTGCAATAATGCTTCAGCACACAGAAGGAGCTTTAAAAATTAGGCTGCATACTTTACAGTCCACAATATAGCTTCAGTTCCGCTGTCCTTATGTGCAAAAGTCACAGTTTAGCAGTCAGTCATATCAAAATTACAAGACTGGAAGGTTTTTTCTTTTTAATTGACTTGTGATTTTACTGGGAGTGTATGTAGGTCCTGCCTTCAAGTGGTTCTCTGCAAGTATCAAACCTAAAACATACTTGCATTGCAGAAAAAAAGAAAATGCGGACAAATGCTCTTATATATTCACACAGCTTTAAAACATCAGTGATTAGAAACCTGAGAAGATTTAGCTTTTTCAGATTAAAAAATAATGTTAGGAATAAAGATAAAAAATGGGACCTTTGATGCTTTGTGTGCTTTTCTTCCTTAGGCTTGATTAAAAATGAACACTAATAATCACACACAATAATTCACAAAGGTTTGATAAGCTGCTGAGGTTTGGACCTTATGGTAAGGCAGAGAGTTGTTTCTTAGCTTTTCCACTTGCACAGAGCATGCTTTAACAAAGCACCAGTTGTTAGGGCTGACTGTGCAATTAGACATGCCCAGTGAGGAGGAATCTCTACTGGAAAAATCTCTACATGAGCCGTAAAGAATTACTTTGTTCTCTGAAACTGTACAGTTGCTAGCTGGTGCTACTTTGCCTGTTAGAAAAGCTTTTCTTTCTTTGGTCATAACCTGAGCCCATTCATCCTCAATGCAGCCTAACATGTGAAGGTAAATTCCTGAATCTGGGTGCTAGTTCATTGCACTAGCATCCTGAGAATATCAATCAGCATAATGAAGCTAGAATAAATATTAAGTTAAAATATGTATTTCCTGTGTTGCATTCAATACAGGGATGATAAGACCTTGACAGCTTGTTACTTGGAATGACATCATCTGTCATGCCATAACATACGAACAGCCATACACAGTTTGCACATCAGTCCTTAGTGTAAAAGGATAGAGAGAAGGCTTTGTTCAGTTTCAGTATACAATTTTTATTCTTTAAAAACAGGTTTATATATAGTGAAAGATAACTATACACTAACCTTTAGTTTGCTCTCTGCAGGTGACCTGCAGAAGCAAACAGCTATTGCAGCAGTTCAGATCCAGTATCAGAGTATCATTTAGATGCAATTTTCAGTAAATATTAAACATGCGCCTTGCACTCCAAAGCGATGCTGAGCATATTTTTTGACAGGCTATTAAGACGCTTCTGATCACAGTGCAGTTCAAATACAAGGAATCATGTACCCAACCCTTGAATTGACCAGCTATATCAATACTGATTTCCAATACCCCAAAAAAGAGCTGTGGATAGTTTAACAACAGGGGCCCAGGTCTGAGGGTCTGGTAATAGCAGTGGAGCAGATTCCCAGAGGACTGAAGGAGCTGGGTTAGAAACAGGCTGAAGTCTAGTTGCTGGATCTAGCTGCTGATCACTGTCTGGTGTGCCAGGTCTGCAAGACAAATCCAGGGCAAAGCAGCTGGAGAGAGCAGAGAGGCAGCAGCTCAGCTAACAGCCACTGGTGCTGTGTTGGCTAGCACTAGGCTCAGACCTTTCCTAACGGAGAGTTTTCTTGGCTGTTCCTATAAAGCTATACGGATATTGCCATGCTGATAAAATCCTCCTGCAGATTTTCTATCTCATGAATGCCTTTTCTGCTTTAGTTTAGGTGTTGAGAACATTACTTAAACTTTACCTTGGTGTCACTGACAACGTTAAAATTAATCAGACTGGAAAACGTGCATTGTCTTTCCACAGTGAATTTAAATAATAATGATAACAATCTGTTCATTTATGATGTTTTCTGTGGGAGTAAAGCATTTTTTATATTTTTTTTCCTCCTTCTACTGTGTTACACTTCCAATAAAAAAACCATGCGGAGCAAATGCAGGCGTGTAGGAGAGTAAGTGGTTTCTATAGCAAAATATCCTTTGCAACCACTATCTAAGTGTGTAAATTGTGAGGTATATTAGTCTTCATGGGGAACTGTACTCCAGCTGGGAGCAATCAGAATGACCTTAACTAGCCACAACTCTCTATCTGCCTTATGTCCATTTATATTTTACACTCTCCAGCCACTATCTTGATGTAAAAGTAGACCTGTTTTTGCAAGGAAGAGACTAAAGCCTCATCTGTGTTGCCAGTAGAGCTATACTGGCAGTCCCTGCAAGCAAAGGCCATGTAAGCCAGCCAATACATTAGGGTTTTGCACAGATAAATCATGCTAGTTCTTCAGCTGTTGTTTACTAGCATCCTATAAACAGTGATAGGAAGAGTGGAAAATTTTTTAAAGGTTTCCCTTGTTAAAGTAAGAACTCTACACAAAAGCCCAGTAATCTCATCTCCATTTCTTTAACAGCTGCAAGGAAACATCTGTCACATTTTAGGTAAAGTTATTGTTAAAGCAGAGAAGCAGTTCAAGTAGGCAGTCTACATCTTTAATACTTTTGTGCACCAGTGTGATGAAAGCTTTAGTTCTTTGGTGTTTTTCATTGGCAAATTTGTATGATCAAGGAGTTAAGAAGTACTTTGCAGAGGTTAATTGTGCTCGTGTACATTTGCATGCAAGTCTGACCGTAGAGATCCAGTCGCAGGGTCTTTAGTCTTCTGAGTCTCACATTTACATTCTTCTACAATCATGACTTCTTTGACCACTGGGACAGAACTGGTGCAGTTGAGATCCAGGCGCTTCATGGAGAACTTGCTGGGCAAGCAATGAGAACAAAAGGTATAAAGATGATCTTCTGGACCAGGAACATGAAAGGAACTGCATTTCCCAAAACACAGATTATTCTGTACCATCACCTTCTCACAGCTCTCATGAGTAACACCCTGAAATAGAAAGCAGTTTGAAGTTCCCAGTACATGAATGGCCCATGGACTTTGCTAGAAGGCATGAAGGCAAAAAAAACCCCCAAATACTATATTTTTTCTTCTCAGAACATTTACTTTAAACATGTTTATTTTTTAAGTCAAGCAAGCAGTAAAACATAAGAGCTTTTAAAAGGAAACTTTAGTGTTTCTATGGGTAATTCTTAGATTGAACCACAAAGGCAAAATCTGCTTCAATCAGAGCCTTTGTGAGCTGACAGGGGAAAATCCAATAGGTGGGTTTGTCATATTTACCTTTTAATTGCTCTTTGAGTTCTACATTTCTGACACGGTTAAGCACTCTTACCCACTTAGCAGGACTTAAAACATCATTTTGGCCCAACGTTCTTGTATATAAACCACAAGCTAGACTAAACTGTAATCTTGGAGATTTGTTTCCATGTAGAAGAGGCATAATGTTCTTTAGCATTTTTTTTCAGGAAAATCTAAAAAGTGCAATGGAAGTTCTGTAATCTCCTGGTTTGCAAGAATAACAGTTCCTTGTATCAGGAGAGCCTATATCAACTCCCAAACCATAAAAATCTAGACTGAAGTTAGCACTTTTATATTGGCATAACTGCAGCCATCCTGGAGAAAGCTTGCCATATTACATGGCACAAAAAGTAAAAGGTACAAGTTTCTAGGCCACATCTATATTTGCATATGTCTGCCAGTGAAATAAATTTAGTGAGGGATGTGAAAAAATGTGGTCCTTGACGGACTGTGATTACAGAAACACTGAGAATAGGTATTGCCTTATGAGGACTACAGCACTTCTATCTATCCTGTTTGCTTGTCTTTATATTACAATATGACAGAATGGCTTCATCTGTGCATGGGACAATTTACCAGTTCTCCAGCATTCCTAGCACAGAATTAGATGTATGCATCAGCCTTCTGATTAATACAGCAAAAAGGAATCCTTGCTTAACTGTAAGAAAACAACCAGCTTATCCTGTAAATACTTGCCCCAGGACTCTTTTTGTATATACACATATGTGTATATGTATATACATATATATATACAGGTAATTCATATATATAAACTGTTTAGAAGTATATTCATTGAATAGATAATTACTCACCACTGCCCTGCTTGCTCAGGCTAGGTCAGAACATCTTTGCATAAAAGAATCAATAACTCTCTGAAAATTGAACATGTGGCTTTCCAGTGCTGCAATTTACCAGTTTGTCTCATCAGACTAAAGCTTTTTCAGCCTTTTTCAGCAGTGTTTTTCAGCTGCTTATCATGTCTGAGCATTCTGAAGTGTCCCTGTGACTTAGCAAATGAACTAACCCATGTGTCTCTGGGTGCTGATTACAAGAGGCAGGGGAAGGGACAGGTTTATTGATCTTGGACACCTGTTCTTACCTGGGAAAAAGGCAAGGTTCTGCAGTTTTCTTGGTGCATTTCATTGGTCTTGATTGGCAGGACAACCTCTTCAGATGCTGAATTTTTCTTTAACATGAAGTGGTCCCAAAATTTCTTGGCATCTTTTCTATAGGGCAGTTCAGCCTCTCTCTTGCTGGAATAGTGGGACGGAGAGAAGTTTTCCACAGGAGAGATCTCTCTGGGTGCTGCCCAGGTTCTCAGGTTTTGGTCTGCATGGAGTTCTGTGTTGGGAAGGATGAATCTGGACATTTTTTTCCCCTCTTGCTTCTCACTTTCAGATGCTGTCTGTGGAATTGCTACAAAAAAGCTTGGTTCTCCCAGAGTTTCCTCAATACCTACTGGGTTTTCCCCCACCAGCTCACGAAAACTCTGGCTTTCAAGCAGATTTTTGTCCAGGTAGAAAAGGTGCTGAAATGCCCTTCTGCTTTTCTTTTGCGGTGAATCTCCCTGTGGTTCTGTGGCTCCAAGACATGAGAGCACTAACAGCTGAAGGAGAAGCAGTGACATGATCCTGAAAAGTGCAGCCCTGTAGACCTGCTGCTATCGCCGTGAAGGTAGAGTGCTAGCTTTATAAGTGTCAGCTTATGGCTGCTGTCTGTGTGCAGAGGAGGGGAGGGCTCAGGGGAGACCCTGGTGTGGCTAATTGCATTCATTTACTGTAGATTACAATTATGATAGGGGAGTTTGTGCTAATGAAACTCTGCTTTCAATCTGGATTATGTGTATTAGAAGTTCCTATCTAAAATCTAGTAACCCAGGATGGTGTGGGGGACAGAAGGAGTCAACAGGAGGAAATGTTTGGATAAGCTGTCTAGCTTAGGCCTAGGAATTAAGGAAACATTTGAGGTTGTGTATTAGCATGTTCAATGTGGTCTTCATTGTTTATTTTTACTTTCCATTCCACAAAGCCAGAGACTGTCAAAACAGGGAGTGTTATTTCATCACAACAGGAAAAGGCAAGCTGATTAAAGTTTGCTAAAGCATGAAGCTGGATCTGGAGACATCATATCGGCCCATGTTTTCAAAAGTTAAGTCTAATTTTGGTCTTTCAGATTTGGGATACGACCCAAGGCCTGCAGCAGCACCACTGCAAACTGGCAGACTGGTGCTCACACAGCCGGAGGAATCTGGTAGAGAGCACTAGCCCTTGCTTCACCTCCTTCACAGCCGGTCTGCAGCTGCTGGAGTGCAGACATGTTGCTAACCCAGAATAAAAGGTCCTAGGGTAAAGAAACTCTGTGCCCCAGATTCTCAAGATTAACTAACACTGCTACATCCTGTTCAGGCACCAAAGCCACTATGGCATCCTGTAAGGTTGGTAAACAAAATGATGATTTAAGCAAAACATTAGAACTGACATATTTTATGATTTTAGACATCAATGTCTCAACAGCAATATCTAAAGACTACTAGACCCTCAACTGGAGGTGTCTTTTACAAAATTATCATGCTATGCAACATGTAAGAAAAAAAATCTGCTAGAACATCACTCAGAGGAAGGTTTTGGGAGAAGGAAAAGATATTTTCAATGAACATCACAAACATTGATCCTAATCTGAAAATACTAAAAGGAAGTTCTGCTTCAGCTAATTTGCCATTTAGGTACTCTAATCTCTACACACCCCTGTTTCTACCAGAAAGAGTCTATCAGTAGACAAGTTTGTAACTAATCTGTTTATTAGTCTTGAAAACTTAGGTGATCTGTACTAGATGTATGGAGTTATTTGACTTTAATTTCCAGGGAATTAGTTTATTGCCTGATAACGGAAGTAAACTAATTGCCTAGAAACATCCTTGTAAGGCACTGACTTAGCACAGTTACTGGAGATCTAGAGCTTTTCCTTACTGCATAATTCACTTGACTTAAAATTTGTTCTAATCTTGAGGTCAATCCTGAGACAGAAGTGCGTGAAGCTTCAGCAAGAATGGGGTTCACACACCAACATTAGAGTGTATTTATGCCTTGACTTCCGTGTGATGATCTCATTAAGGGAAGCACAGCCGGGAAGCACAGGCTTTATTGCTCTCTAATTTCAGCTGAGAGCAATTTAATTCCGCCACTGGGTTGGTGTCTTCCTGAAGTGTCAGGTGTGCCCTGGGAGGGCAGATTCTCCCACAATTATCAGGAGTGAAATCATAGAAAATGCTGGCATCTGCAACAAGATCAGCTCTGAGGTATGCCTGCAAAAAGTCCTTGCATCATATTTACACAAGCATGTGCAGCATTATGGTGGAGCAACAATGAGTCAAGAGGATTAATTTGATGGTAGGCAGTTAATTAAGTAGCCTAGAAGTGCAACTTGAATCCTCACTTCCTATCTTTATTGGCCAACAAACTGAACTGAAGCAGTTGACCTTTGGAACTAAAATTCCTTGTATCAGGTGCATGTTGGTACTAGTCATTCAAAATTATTCAGCAAAGATAAGGACTTTACATTTTGAGTTTTCCTTCTTTTTTTTTCTCTTTATTTTAGTTGCTCAGAGAGTTACAAGATCGGGCTGATACTCAGACCTATGTATTATATTGTATTATATTGACACAGAAGGGTCTGACACATTTGGCAATGCCTTTCAAACACATGATTTGACTATTTGAAGCAACATATATTTTTGCAGCTCTTTGCAAAAATTTGCTGCAGAATTTAAAAATATAACACTAACTTAAACAATCTAAAGATAATTCCTTCTGGATTATAACAACACAACAGAAGTGTTTTTTCTGTTTGCTTTTATCTGTTTCAGCTATTTTTCACTTCCTTTGCCAGGAAGTGCCTTTTCTCTAAGTCTAGACCAGTGATATACCAGCTCTTTCTGTTTAAAAGTTCCAGCTGTGGTCTTGATCCTGTAATGTCTGTATTTAACTTTATCCATATAAGCAAAATTGCATTAAATTACTCACATGTATGTTTACAAAATTGAAAACTTAAGTGCCTGAAAGGCCCAATTTACCTCCCTTAAAGCCTGCTTAAAAAGGGAGTTCAGGAAATTTCTTTTACCTTCAAGGTAAAAGAAAAAAGGCTTTTAAGTCTCAGTTAAATTTTACCCCAATCTGCCCTGAAAGAAAGAAACATACATGTATGTGTGAAGGTGTATTCTGCCCTTCTTATCTGATGTGGCTGAAGCACAGTTTGATGCCCAGATAGCATCTTAAGTTTCTGCCAGAGGGTTCTCTTCTCTGTAGCAAGAATATGAGCAAAATCATTTTATTACTGCTGTTTACAGAGGGTTCTTTCTGCAGCTCTTCACAAAGAATAAATCATTTTGCAAGCAGCAGATATGGTGCAAATGATTTAAGGATGTCTGTGTCAATGCACAGATAAAAATTAAGTAAATGGTAGTACTGGAATGATTGGGCTGCGCAGACACTTTTATCTGAACTAAACTGGTCTGGGTTATTGGTGCAGTGCAAATATTAACAAGGAATGTATAAAAACCTTAGTATTGGCATATATGTATAGATGTTAAACTGCTTGTGTTATATTTGCAGTGCAATGGCACTGAAAAACACCTGTTCAAGATCAGGATCTATTCATGTTATGTACCGTCTATCCTCTAACATACAGCAAGAAAAAAAGGCCTGCCTTAGAGCACTTCAGATGTAAAAACACAAAATATTATTTACAGAAGGGTAGGAAAGAAGGCTGAAGCAAAGCACTCTCAGCAAGTCACTCTGCAAATCACTCTGCAACCCGAAAGCAGAAAGCAGAGCTCTCTTCTCTAGGTCAAGTCAGTTCTAGTTCCTGGGTTTCCTTGGATGGTTTTACCTCAGATCTCCGAGAGCCAAAAGCAGCATGCCAGCTCTGGTTCTGCCAGGCCAGTCTAATACTGTTCCGTCATGCCTATGGTAGTAAGCTCTGGCTGCTTTCCAAGAGACAAAGTTGGTAAGAAATGGGACCTGGTACATCTGGGCACAGTTTGTTCTATATTTACACAGGGTCTAAATCTGTTTTGGAACCAGCTGCCTGTATAACCATGCACAGGTAGCAGATCTGTCCTCAGCCTCTCAGCTCAGCCAGCAGCCTGCATTACAGGAAGGCATCCCAGCTCAGACAGCGAGTTTGGAGAATCATTCTGCAGTTAAAAATAGTAAGTATTTGTAAGTCTCTTTGTGGTGACATCAACTGCATAGACTAATAATTGACAATAGAGATTGGACTGGGCACATTATCATTATGTTCCAAATACAGCTAATCTCAGATTTCTACAAAAAGCAGTGCTGTATCTTTTATAAAAATTTGTTTTCCTGCCTGATTACCCTTTCATATAAGCATAGAACATGTTTTCACTGTATTTTGGTTGTTAAATCTTGTGGCTAAATGCAGCAGTGTCTTTCAAGTAGGCTTTGATTTGCCTTCATAGTAGCAATTTATTTGGGACATTCTGTTTTCACTAGAAATAGTCACCAGTGAATGTTTGCCCATCCTTTTAAAACTATCAGGTCTATAGATGATAAGTGCTATGCAAATGCAAAGTGGTATTATTCATTTGTTTCAGAGCCATAGTTTATTCAGTCATTATGGACATAAACTGAGTAATTAGTTACACTGCCAGTTGATGCCTAAAAATAATTCTTAGGCAGTGCTTGAATTACTTGCCTTCTGTTGAGCTAAATAGTCTCATCATAGCATGATTGATGATTAAATCATTAAAGTGGATTTTATATATAACGGCCCAATTCAATATCCTATCATTTTTGAAACACATCCTATGTAGACAAACTGGTATCCAGTTATATCTTTTACAGAACCCATATGAAGACCTCAGAACTAATGAATTAGCGCTATGCAGTTTATTCTCTAATTATTGTACTTATCAAAGAAAGACATCTGTGGTCTTTGTTTTACTGAGTTTCGGGGAAACAGATCACATACAGGCCTCATGGGAAAGTTATAATTATGAAACCAAAAGGCTTTTCACAAGGTATGATGTGAAAGAACAGACAATCAATCTGTTTAGTTTTGTACCTTCAACCTTAGATAATGTACATCATGAATTCCCCTCTTTGCTATTCAGTTTTGAGTCCTCTGTTGCATTGTTTCTTTCTTCACTCATTTATACCTTCCTGTTCACATTTCTCTGTTTCTTTTCTCTGTGCTGTAGCAACAGAACTGGAGTCTTAAGTTTCAAACTGCTGCCAAAATGTAGATGGTCACATTTGAAAATGTTCGCATGTGTGTCCAGCAGGGCAAGGATTAAGTGTCCTTTCGTGTCTGTTGGCCCATGTTCTCGTGTCTGTAGGTACGTGCACATGATGCAGTGGATGGCTTTCTCTCTATTATAATTCTCAGGCTGGTAGGTTTTGGACATGTGTCCAGCTCCTGAAGCATCTCCGGAATGGTACTGGCACATATGTACTGCCTAATTGAGAGCGTACCCAATTCCAAACCCAGCCTGAGGAGCTATGTTGGTTATGTGCTTGATTGCTTCAGCTTGTTAAGCTGTGGCACAGTGAGCCTGGGGAGAAAGAGCCTGGACAAAGAGACGTTTCAGTCTTCAGGAAGACACATCTTTCTTAGATTGCCATGAATAACTTGAGAGAGCAGTGGTGATTCACTGAAGAGTCTCACAACACCAAGACAATGTTTGTAGCATAGTCCAAGGAAGAAGATGCAGATAAGGTTTCTTTTATTAAAGTAAAAATATATTTAGACTTATCTGAAAATTTCATATGTATGCATAAAATGAGATTCTTTGCTTACTGTGCTTATATCCAGTAGTTCAGACACCAGATTCCTATTTATTAGGACTAGTTCTGACCGAAAAAAAAACATTATCTCAACGCTATAAAAATAAACAAACAAACCCTATTTGTGTTCTTGTCTTCTAACCTTATACTGCTTGTGTACTGACGTAGAGGATAGTAGTTAAGCAATTGAATTGGAGTAGCAGAGTTCTCCATATTATAAGCAACATAGCTTCTTAAAGGGTAATAAGAGAGGAGAACTGACATCTGCATCTCCTCCATGAAGATGACTTCCATGAAGATGAGGGACAATGACTTTTTTTTCACATTCTCCTTTAAATAAAGAATCATATTAAAATTCAATTTCATGGACTGACAGTCTTCCTTGAATTCATTCTCTCTCTTGTATACCTGTTTGCAGATCTGTAACTTTTCTTAACTTTACTTCTCAAAATGAACAGCATTTTCTCTTTTAAAAATGGTTTGCTCACAATACAGATGTCCTTATAGTATTAATTCAGGAACAGGCTCATGCATAAGAAAAACAGAATTCAGAAACTACATAAACAGTAGGTACATTATCCTTAACTATAAGTACATTTCTACTATGTCCCACACTATGTTTGTTATCACTAGAAAAAAAACTTTTGTGACATTATGAAACTGAAGAAATATGTATTCACCAAAATATGTTTCAGTTTTGTATTAACACACATTACAAAGTTAAACATAACAACATATATAGTGTTCTGAATACAAGAATTACAATAGCACCAGTCTTGTGATGTAAATAATGCAGAATCACAGTATTCACTGAATTATATATATAATTATCTCAAAGCTATTATTATAATTTTAGAATGAGTGTATGAAGACTTGAAGGCATTCAGTAAGTTTCAGTGTGTACAAAAGAGATCTGGAAAACTTTCCTGATTTTTTTCAGATTAAAAATTTGATTTCTGTTAAGTTAATAACAACACAGATATTTCAGAAATTTTGGTTTGGAAGAAGTACTCCTGTGGCCAGTTGCCTATCAATTTTTCTCATAACCATTGTCTTCTCTGTCAAATTTGTTTGAAATTGGTGAACAGATTAAAAAGATACTTGACAGGGAGAGAAGGTGGTTAAAAGCGACAGGCACACAAAGAGGTCACGTTGCCCATCCCTTTATAGAAATCTAGGCTAACTGCTGGGTTCTTTTCACTGAACTGCTGCATCTTGGTTCTGTTGTTCTTAAAAGGCATATGGATAGTCGTGGTGAAATAAATCCTCTGTTTATGCAGAAAGTGTGGCATCCATAGGCGAACACCAGAATTTACATGCTTGTACTTTCAGCCTCTTGAAATTCCCCTGCTGATGCTGATCCTCTGAATACTGATTTTCTGCTGAGTTTACTCAGAGTGTAATTCAAAAGTATTGAAGACTGGAAAAATTCCCAGTAACTTCTCAGGATTTTAGGCCCTTCCTTTACTAAACCTCTTAGAGACAACTTCCTATGGCAACAGAAAAAGTGATTTATTTGTGCTTTCCCTGATTTGAGGATGTCATATTCTTTGAATTCCAGTATTCTAATAAAAGCTGTAAAAATCTGTGAAAAAATACTTTATTTTTAAGGAGAGACAAATTAAAATTTATGAATAAATGTTTAGAACAGCTTATTGTATCGAAAAACAATTCAGCAGCCTTTCAGGACAGAAATATCCTTGCACTGCAATATAAGAATTTTAGTTTCATTAGCGTATTGTATTAGATCTAATGAAACCCGTAAACACTTACAGTTTGCACAACTAGCAGTCTGTTGTGTACTGAAATCTTCATACTCTTCAATCACTTTAAAGTAGCTCAAATGAAATACAGAAAAGGGAAGTTTTCCCCTCTTCTCACAAAAGCAAACCTCTGAGATCACTGTTGTCTCAGACTAGGCATGCGTCATTTATTAGTTACTGATCAAGTAACAAGCACCTTGGTCAAAATTCCCTCTCTGTTGATGTCATTAATTTATTAAATAATTAGGAGAGGTATTTAAATAACCTCAACAGGTTCTATGAAGATAGCACCAATAAACTCAGCAATTTTTATAAAAAGAAGGCCCTAAAGGATTAAAAGTTTATGTCTAACCAAGCTCTCTTAGTCAATTTTCCCTGGAATTCCAGAACACAACAGCAAGAGATCCCAAGATCCTAATTTTTTTTGCAGTGAAAACTATCAGAAATAAAAACAGGTCTAGATAGGTACTCAGAGGTACTTGTTTTGGGGAATTCTTGAAACAATTAGCCTATCTATGTTGATCTAGAAAACTCCTTAAGCAAAAGTGTTAGTGTCTAGCAAAAGTGTCTAGAAGCTTGGCATAAAGATTACCATGACAAAAAAAAGAAATCCTGGAGATACTTTTATCTGTATCTGTTGTTACCAACAATAAGGGTGATGAGGTTCTGTCCACAGTATTTTTCCTCCAATTTTGCAATGCACTCGTGCTTATTTGCTACAGTCCTTTCAGAAAGGTTCTCTCCTATATATAAAGACTGTCCAGCTACTCACATGCATATTCATTTAACATGTCACAGGCAAGGAGGAAGCGTAAATAGCCCATGCATGCCAAAGGCAAGGAGGAGGGATAAATAATCCCTGGAAGAGCATCCCTCAGCCCAGAGAGGAGAGGTGATTCTGCTGCATCTGTCCCTCACAGGACTGAGAAATTGCTGT
The DNA here is from genome assembly GCF_034638445.1 of Ciconia boyciana. Taxonomy (NCBI): domain Eukaryota; kingdom Metazoa; phylum Chordata; class Aves; order Ciconiiformes; family Ciconiidae; genus Ciconia; species Ciconia boyciana. Next base: position 52,282,065 of record NC_132937.1, read on the forward strand.
CAGGACCCCCAGAAGGAGGTTTTGCACCTCTGGTGCAAATACTGTAGAGATGCAATTGATCCAGAGACTGGCCAAATAGACAAGCTGATAGGGGACAAGGCTAGGCAGCAGGCAGGCAGATGGATGCGAGTTTATAAGGTACAGGGCAAATTCACCCTACTCAGTGCCACACCAACTGTCACACACTCATCATGGGCAGAGGGAGAGTTTGAGAGGAGCTTTAAATTTTTTTTTAGGAAGCTTATGACTTGTTTCTTTTTTTAATTTTAAGGCTGGCAGCAAGAAGGTCCTAAAGCAAGATCTTTGACAGGTCAAATATAAATTTACTATAACATTACGAAATGGTAACACTGCAACTGCATATATTTAAAATAAGTTAAAATTAAGTTATGGGCAGCTGTTTTTTCCTACTAAATGCTGATTTTTAAGCCTTTCTCAGAACTAAATCTGGATTTTTTAATTATTATTTTTAAAAACCTCAAATCCCTAATAAGGACTTAGATTAATACTCTTCAAAAGCCATAGCTGCTTTAGTACAAAATATGTCTCACGATTACATTGGTTTATACACACATATAAATCCTACTGATGTTAATGTATCACTGAATATCCCAAGATAATATTCTAGGATTAAGCTTCAGTATTAATTTTTTTGTGTAAATCATCCTTTGATATAGCATTAGATTTACAGAGGTCCCATTATTTAATTACACTAAAAATTACAGCACCATCCTGCAACTCCAAAAAACATTGAACAATTTTGGTTCGGAATGTGAAACGATATGCAGCTCTGTGTGAGTAGATCCACTAGGATCTGAAGCTGGCCTTGGGAGGTAGAAAAAGAAAAACAAGGCTTTCCTCACTGTTGGTACTCTGTCACTAAATCCTACCGTTGGTATTTTCGTAAGACATTGTACCAGGGCATCCACCAAAGAAGCCCCAGTCTCCAGACATAATGTCCCTCCTCTCATCGCCCAAGAGGACCTGTTTTTAGCCAGCAGAGTCTGCCCTCATTTCCACTCCAAATAGACTTCCTCTTTTTGTAGCTGCAGGGTAAAACTGCAGTTTTTATTGCAAATGAATTAAAGTAACAGCCAATTCACAACCCCTCCTTAAAAGCAAAGCAAATTGACTGATGTGCTACTTTCTTTTTTTTAAAAAAAAAGGTATTTTTACACAGAAATGTGATGAAAGCCTTCAGGCCTAGCTCTTTGGTGTAAAAATACATACGAGTAAGTGACAGATCAAAGTCTTTAGGGAGAGTTCACAACCTTAACATGGACTTAATTTTTGCAACTGACCTTTATTCCTTCGTTAGAGTTCAATGCATCTGCACCTCTGACAGCATATAAAGTAAACCTTGCTGATAATTAGGACAGTTTTCTAACTGCATACCCTCACATGTCTGCAGATAAATAAAACTGAAACAACATGAATGTCCACATGCTTTTACAGGGATTCTCCATTCTTTACAGCTTTCTTGAACATATATAGCTGTTCCGTTTGACCTTCCTGCAGTCAGTTGCTTGCCATTTTCCTCTCTTCTGCACCAATACACAATTTCTTCCTCTCTTTGGAAAGTGGTAGGAGCCTCTTCTCCAGTTTATGTAGGTGACAGGTTCTCCTCCGTTCCACTCCCAATGTCCAGGATTGACTTGGTCGTTCAAGCCTGTGTGAAATTGGTAAGACCAAATCAGTGCTGTTTATCATCTCTGGAGCCTGATGCCAACAGAAGCATGTTGTTCTATCCCTTTTTTTAAAAAATGCATACACTATTGTGCTGAGAGAAAAAAACCCATCTGGAAGAATACAATTAGAAAGAAGAGTACAATTTAATATTTCATAAGGCAATTAGTGCCATCTGAATAAGGGAAAATATACTTTTCCTTATTATTGCCTATCTAAAATATTTTCTCTCTTTCCATCTATTGCATGCCTATCACCTCCCAGGTTTCTCATTTGATACTTAAGATGCCAAGCAGAATGTTGTATTCAAGTCTGGGCAGCCTCAGATGCCTTCAGATTCCATCTGAAAATAAAATCCTGCAGATCTTTGTAGACCTTGTTTACACTGTTGAAATTAACAGCTGTAAAATTAGGTTGCGTTAATTAATACAAACTAAAACACATCTTAGTCTCTGAGTTACTAAGACCAACGTGGGTGGTGTATTGTCAGACGTGACCTGTCTTCTTCACTAGAAGAGACCAAATCAGAAAATTGACACAATGGTCTTGTACTCTTTATTCTTATCAGAGAAGTTTATTTCTCTCAGGTTAACAGAATCATGGTACCATTAAACATGATCCCAAACTAACTGTAGTTTTTAAAGTTAATTTAGTATAGCTAGTAAATCCATCTCAGAAAATGACTAAGAGCTGAAAATTACAGTTCACAATTGGAAAAAAGAACCTAAAAGTGGACAGTATAGCAGAAACAAGATGGGTTAGAAGAAAGCAATAGCACTAGTCCATGAGCTAAGGCAGTCATTCACAGAAAGGGATCAGGAGATCCCTCTGTGATCCCTACAGAGAAGGCCCATCTGAGTTCTTTCCATTTCTTGTGAAATGAAAGGTGCATGATAAGAAATAGACAGCTAAATCTAAAATGATGTGATGAAATCTTCTTTAGCTGATCATTCAATTAATTCACAAGATTTCTGATACAAGATTACACCATTAAATTAGTTGTAACATAAAGAATTATTTAAAGTAAAGTTTAAAAAAAGATAAATTAGAGATACATAAAGTAACAGTCAAAAGAAAGGTGAGATAAACGAAAGAGTAGGAGCTCCACCAGAAATTATTTTCCCAGCTAGTATTAAAATGGGAAAGGTTTCAAGGCAAAAACAACTCAGCAATAGGCAACATGATAAACTCTTCTTTTTGATAAAGACTTATAAAATTAGCTAGGTAAATTATGGCTTTCAGTTTAGTGCCTTGCTCTGAAATAACAAAAGCAGCAGAAAGTTGAGGACAATGCAACATTTGAAAACTGGGCTGGAACTGCTACAGCAGTTCCTGCTTTCCAAGGTGCACAGGAACTGTAATCCTCGGAGGGGACAGGCAGCTGATGTACTTGCCTATCCAAAAGGGCTTCCTCCCACTGAAGTCCCACAGCCACTGCATGTGTTGTTCATTAGCCACACTTGCTAGACTCCCCAAGTATCTAGGCTCAAGGAGAGAGGACAGAGCAATTAGCATTCCACAGAGTGACAGACATCTCCCATTGACTTACCAACAAGGGGCACTGACTCTAGTATAAAGCATATAACTAATGTTTCACAGGAAAACCACTACTTACTACCATGAAAGAATAATTACATGAAGATAAAGTCTTACATTCTGGATTACTTGGGGAGGAACCAAAGTCCTAGTCTGATTTTTCTAACAGAAAAATTAAATCAGGGCAACTGGAAGAAGTGTATACAGGAAATGTGTACCTCATACACACAAACTGTTTTAAACAATTGACACAATCATTGATAACATTCTTTTCTTTAAAATAATAATCTTCCCACACTAAAATCCAAGCCACTGAAAGATACAGCTTCACCCATTTGGTAGTAGGGCAGACGGTATCTTTTTAAAATAATGTTCTGACAAAACTAAAGCTTTGACTAACACAGTTAAAATCTTGTCCGTGTTTCAAAACTGAACTAAGTGCATGTAATTTAGGGGTCTGGCTTAGAGTGGTAGTGTGGTTCTGAGAGGTAATGCTGGGTTGTTTGCAATGACTACACATTTAGTTCGGATCAAAGAGCAGTTGAGGTGTGTATTAACCAGACTATTTCAGATTGAAGCCAATGCATAAGGTCTGCTCTGTGTTTGTACTTAAAGTATGCCAACCCCAAAGGAGGACTTGCAAACCCTAGCCACTGAGTGGCTTTGTCACTGTGAAGCCTTCCAACTAGTACCAAGCATGCAAACACCAGCAGGCTGCTCTTAAGCCATTCAAGATCAAGCTAAATCATGAAGCATTAAGAGACAAATGGCATCCTTCACATTTGCCAGGAACTGTCAGCCATCAGTGGCTCCACTTTCTTATTTATCCATCATTTTGCCTGCCTTGATATCATGTCACCATTTTACCTGTGACACCTCCTATTGCCTTCCCTCCGATGCTAAGCCTCTGTCGTTTCTGTTGTCCCATATTTCTGACTGCCACTCAGCCTAACAGTGATGTCAACCCCTTCAGCCTCCCAAAACATCCGGGGTGATGCTTGACAGGGCCCAAGAAAATGACACTGCTCATCAAAGCATGTTTTAAGAGAGCGAAAAACTTTTATAGCAGCAGAATAAGTCAATGGCATTATGATGATTTTGCTAATTTCATGACTGTTGCCAGGTAACAGAGACCAAAGATCAGTATTGCTCCAAAGGAGGTAAAGACTGTCTTCTTTAAGAGCTGGGACAACAACCAGACCTCAAGGGTGGCATGGCAGACTTGAATTCACTATGGAGAACATGAATAGATCTTGGGATGCAAGACCACCACCAAGCCTGCTGCCCAGTTAGAGATCCATGCCTGGAGCTCCATTCGCATTTGCTGCCTTGTATCTCTTCTAACAGTACTGATCCTGTGAACCCATATCATAACGCTACACCAGACAGGGAAGCAGGCAAATTTTACATCAGGAGGAATTCAGAGTAGCAGCCCACAATATTCTGCACAGTCCCTGCTGCACAAAATCTGGACCACTGGCATACAGGGGCATGGTATGGAACAAATTCATTTTAATGCTGATGGGATGCTCCTGCTGCAAAGTCCTCCTCCATTATCCCTGCAGTCAACCAAAGCAACAAGGGATTCGCCCTCCGCTCTGCTTTGCACGGTGGGTCTGCCAAGGCCTGCAGGACAGCTGAGTGTTAGCCCTCACAGCCTGTGTAATCATGGCTGCCCTAGACCAAGCACCGCACAGTAACATAGGTCCCATCAAGGGCCCCCTAAGTTCAGGGGCCACCAGAGAACAAAGTGTAAAGGATCTCGTTGACATCTGTGTACACTCTCCTCGGGTAGAGGTGTGGCAGGATGGCCTCAGAAACATTGATCATGACTTTACAGATGGCAGATTGTCCCAAGTCAAAGTGATTAGCAACTGTCTCGTAGGGGTCAGGATTGTGCACCCGCTTATGGTACAGGCTCCCAAAATTTCACCCAGTGAAGCTCCCAGCAGAGGCTTTGACTGTGCTTCTCATCACGGTGAAGTTTCATGCATGGTGTTAGTGCCTCTATGTCCCCAGGGTGACATGCTTCCACACCTCTGGGCCCATCTACCAGGCACCGAATCTGCAGTGAACCAGGAACAAAGCTGTTATACTGGTAAAAGCTCTTGGAAAGTTTTGTACTCCATCTTCTTCCTCAGACAAAAGGTCCAGGAAAGCAGGCTCAGGTAATTCAGGGTGTCCTCTGGGTAACTGATGCAGCGGCAGGATGCCATTCCCCCTCACAGTGACTGTGGTTGGCCAGTGACCAAACTTGGGGCTAAGAAGAGATTTGGGCAGCAGTCTCTGTGGTATCACTACTAGCTGAGCCAGAACAAAAATATGGCATTTTATCTGGAACTAAGCCCTGGAACTAAGTCGTTTACTTTAAGTAAGCATAGCTTTCTCCTGTTGTTTCAATTGTTTTAGAAATTGTGAAAACAAAAAGCATCAATGTGTATCAGTAACTGCTATATCATTTATGACATACAGGGGCGGTCTGAGCAATAACAGCTTCAGACTTTTACATCAATCCAAGTACCAGGGAGAGACTTCCGTGCTGTGAAAGGAAAGCATGGCAATAATTATAATGTTATCTAATCTTTTCTCCATAGGAGTGCTTTCTAAATACAGCCTGAGAAACACACACGACTGAAGAGAGAACAACCGTTCTAATTGTTACACCTAGTCAGGGGTTTTGATGTATTGTAGGGAAATGAGAACAGTCCTGAAGGAACATACGACTTACGATAATATTACTAACTGTACCTCTAGGCAGAGTGCCAGACACAGGAAATGACAAGATAATGTTATTTATGGAGTTATGTAAATGTAACACTTCCTAATTTAAATGACTCTAGAGAAGGGGTCATAATGCCTTATTGAAAAAAAGAAAAAACCAACCCTACCCATCACTGATTTCTGTGCTAAATAAGTCCATTTGAACTTATTCCTGTGTGCTTTAAAATTTTTGCTATCAAGTCAAGAGCATTCATCATCACAAAGCAGTTGCCCAAACTAAGGAAATATTTTGGGTAGCCATTGACCTTGAAGTATTATATGCAAAACACTTAGCACAAAGACTTTGCTGATTTTACATTAAATTATCCAATACATTTAAAGGAGCTTTGTACCATTCTGATAAATTTAACTTCAGGAAAAGTACACTTGACTAGCTATGAAGGTCTCTGCAGCACAGGAGGACATTTAATTTGAACTGCTGTAGTAAGTCCATGTCCTATACTGACAGTGAAGGGGGGGAGTGACTGAGAGGTGCTGCTTATCCCAGGCTTTCGTTTGATCACCTGGGGAGTAATCCTGGTGCCTTGAAATAGGTGTCTAGTGTTGCTTACAATGCCTCGTGGCATTCAAAACATTCAGGTGAGGCTGGCAGACATGATGCAGAGCTCACAGGAGCCCTGCACTTCCAGAGTGGCAACTGAAAGTCAGACAAGATACTCTGGGCCTTTAAAATGACTCTAGGTACCTGAATCCCTATGCTAGAGTCAGTAGCAATAATGTATGTTAAACCAGTCACTTATAGAACTAGCACAGCATTAGGAGAGGAGGGCAGCAGGGTCCATCCTGCTTTGCGCTAGGCAACACTGAGCCATCACGAAGGATCTAACCTGTTATTTTAGATGTGATTCTGCCTGTGATTCCCAAGGAATGAGGCCACATGCTGCTAATATACAAACACTGAACAAAATAACAGCCCCTGCCTTACAAAGCTAGCCGTAAAGGGTCTGAAATCTGACCATATTTAGGCTCTAATTAAATGTTCAAGTTCAAGAAGGTGAAGGTATAATCTGACTAACAGAGCAAAAGATGCAACTGGGGGTGCTGTCTATCCAGTGGAGAGTCCCTTCAGTGGCAGCAGTGAAACCATCTCAGAGCCTGGCTGCACTGACCCTTGGGGACGACATGTTCCTATAGGATAAACAAGAACTGTAACATAAATCACCAAAATTGCTGCTAAATCAGGCTGCTGTGGGATCACTCAGCCGTAATATCCCCCAGATGCTTCTCTTCATGTTGCCAAGGGCCTCTTCATGCATACAAAACAAAGCTAGAGAAATGAGTTCTTAAACCACCTTTCTCTCCAATGCATTGGAGAAGGGTTAGAAATGGTGCAAGATTTTCACAGCAATTAGCTGAGATTTTTTCCACCCACACTGTCACCATAGCATACAGCAACTTGCGTCAAGACAAGCACGTTTTCGTGTCTGCTTCTATCCCTGCACATGGCATCTGAAGAAAAGGTTGGTATGCCACCTGCAACAAATGGATGCAATGTATGTCAAAGCTCATTAGAAGCCCAAATAGATTTGCATAAGCCCATGTACATATAGTTATGTCCAGACAGCAATTGCTTCCACAATAAATTGATAGCATTGCTTTGATGGAATAGCTTGGTCTCAAGTCCGTCATCTCAGGATAACAGTGTTTTCTCTAAGAGGTTAAGAGGTTGGTTAGTTGGAGACTGTTACTGAAATAACTTTAACAATGCTTGTGCTTTTTTCCTGTTCTGTATAATAGAAAAAGTGTAGGAAGAAAACAAGAAGTTTAAAATAATGCCATTTTTTTAGTAATAAAATTGATTCTTATTTTTCAGTGAAATTGGCTGATTCACTGAAAGTCAATTCTAATCTTTTCATTTAATGTCTAATGTTTGTTTGATCTATTAAAAAACTGAGGATTGACCTCTATGCTGATTTTGTTTGCTTGTTGGAAATATTAGCTATTTAAATGTCAACAGTAGAAGTATTAATAACAGAAATACTGCAATTGGTGGTGGTGGTGATTGCCGGTGGGGAGCTGGGCAAAAGCACAAAATAAAATTTATTAAGTTATCTTCTTGTACCACTTTTAAGTGTGTGCCTGGGGTTGTACTTTTGTAAATCAGTTCCAGACGGAGGCCAGGAGTACTCCATTTACCAGGATAAAGATTCCTTAGTCTGTGGTAGTCTGACATTAATTGAATCATCACTGCCCTAGGATTCATTTGCTTGTGGATTCAGTAATATGCCTTGACTTTTTGTGTAGGTGTTTAACACTGTCATTAATTTACTGTTATTCAGTTTAACTTCTACGTTGCACACTATAGCCTTCAGCAAGAAGTTACTGCCTACAGATAATATGGGTCACCAGGAGCACCCCCTTCTAGGAAATGGGAAGAGTGACAGCAGAGTGACATACATTCCCAGCAGAGTGACATACATTCCCAAGGGATCAATTGAATGTTGAAGCCTTCAGAAAAAAAAAATCAGAATATTCACAACTTACAGTTTTGTTTGGATAAGTAACAAAATAAAAGCAAGTGACAGAAAACCATTTCAGGAGCTGAAATTTTAAGTAAACCAATTGACAATGTGAAATTTGTGGTGAACTCACAAGAGCAGGTAACATTTACATTTTAGGAAAGAGTAACTTCCACCAGCTGGGAGGTATTAGAACTAAGACAAGACTTCCCTTTTGCATGTTACCAAGACAACATAATCTGGCATAACAGTGGATGAATCAAGTTTTGTTATGCATGCTTGTCCACGTTTCATGTTTCCTGCATGTCTTTCAACCACTTACTGAATATATTCTGTTTCTTTCATCTCCAATTCTTCCCTGTTTCAATTTTTATTTCATGGAGTAATGGAGAGGTCTGTTAAAGCTCCTTCTATTGTTCAGCTAGGTCTTCAACCTGGTGCTCACAATTCAACACAAGGTACAGAACATGCATGATCCCAGGACAAGCTCCATGTTACCATGGCTAGCATTTCTTCCAGTCCTAAGCTATCACTCCTAAAACCAAAATCACAAAGCAGCCCTCCAAACAGCAAGACTGGTGGATTTTCTGTTTGTCTCCTACTTGGGGACAACTATTACTATTATTATTATTTATTAGCTTTTATTTATCCTTAAAAGTCAGAAATTGACTGCTAAATTGAACGTTAAAGTTTTCAAGTAGTTACAGAATCTGAAGAGCTGCATCTTCAGAAGAATATGGTGAGGCACACAGGAGCTGGCAACATTGTACTGTTGCTATATCAAGTGAAGATAGAGCCGAGGAAGTGGTGGGTCAGAGACGATGAAAGACTGAGTCTTTGCTCTATTTCTCTTCTCCCAAACTAACTCTCCCATTAGGAAAGCATCGTCACTGCAGATGGACAGCTTCAGGAATTCATGTGATGAATAAGGTAGCATCACCACCTGAAACATTATGAGACTAAATATATTTCTATCTTCCACTGGGTCTGAACTCCAGGGCTTGTTCTATTTTTTTGGGGAGCTGTGCAGCACAACCAGAGTGGGGCTCATCCAAATAAACCCAGCCTCGAGAGCAGCATTCAGCTCAGGGCAACAGCAGTGCAAACACAGCAAACACATGCACTTGGAGAAGTCTCTTACTGTTCTCTGCAAGCCCGAGCAGCAGTGTTCCAGGTGACTTTGTGATTCACTACCAGGAAGTAGCAGCTGCCCTGGTGATAACTCCATCCGGAGGGACATTTCTTCATGCTTACCTCCTAAAATAAAAGAGGAAAAAGCAAAACAGACTCCTGTTTACAGTGATCTAGGTCTGTGTGCTAATAATCAGACTGAAGGCTGGAGGTGCTGCTTATGGCCTCTCCGGAATTAAATTGAACATGAACTTTGGTGTGTATCAATAAAGCTACAGCATTACTTTAAAGATGTAAAGAAATAAATGCCTGCCAGAGGAGTATAATGAGTAGCTTTAAATGTGACATGAGGTTTCAGTTCCCAAAACCCTCTTAAGAGACCACATTAGTTGGGACACCATTTTCTCTCCTGCAGTCTGTGTAGGGAACGCAGTGCAACAAAATTCAGCATGACATCTTACATGGCGGAGGGGATGTATGTTTACAGAATACCTAAGTGAGCTGATTTTACTAACTCCCACTCATTCTCTCACAGACTTCATTCACTGACTGTCTCATGCCCACATCCGCACAAGCACCAAGACATCAGTGCTCAGATGGTCCAGGAGCACCTGTGGGTGACAGAGAGGAAAGGCAACCTCAGCAGTCAAACCCTCATCATGTCTCTGGGAGTCTTTTTTTCTGGTGATAGCAAACTTGACTCTGGACAACTCTTTTACTCCCTGTAGAAGTCAACAGTTGTTACAGGAATATCCTTTGCTTGAGAGTGTCATTGTAGACTCTATGCTCTGATTTAGATGCATACTCATGACATTTTTACCTTGCTTTGGGAATTCCAGAATTTCCATATTATCCCATCACACTGAAATAACTTTTGAATTCTTTCTTCGTAATGCAAGAGACCCTTTAAATCTGGTGTACAGGCCTTTGGAAAAGAGTAAAAGTCCTGGAAAGAGAAGTGTCATTTGAACATTTGAAGGACAATAATTACACAAAACAAACAAGCTACATGAAACAGATTAAATAGGTCTTATATTAAAACTTTATGAGATGAAAACTCTTCAAGGGCTGAGCTGTTAATTTATCTGTGTATTGGTTAAACTCAGCTTTGGAGTAGGAGGGGTTAGGCTGCAGATCTCAGAGGTGTTAAATCATTTTGGAAAACAGCATGACTGAAAACAGATGGTAAAAATGCCTGTGAAACAAAAGGTTTCATACCTGATGTCTTGAGCTTGGTTCAGATGCCAGTTCTGCCTTATCAGCTTGTGGGATTTCTGTCTTCCTAGAGGAGACGACATTTATCTGTGGTTGTGCTTGGTTAATTACTGACACTTGAGCCTTCTTGTTTGTTTTAGCTGATGAGGTGTCATCCTCTATTTTGAGTGATACCATCCCGTGGTACTTCATTTTACACACACACACACAAGCAGAACAGGAGAGGGAAAAGAAGCGTTAGAACATACAAGCAACTCTTGAATAAACTCAAAAAAAAAAGGGGCATTATAATGCAAATTGTTGCAACTCAAGGGGAAGTGACACCAAAGAAAAAGAAAGATACATAGAAAAATAAAGTTTTGGTCATAATGAATTATTAACAGTGATAAAGCCTGCAAGGAACAGAATCGGAAAGAAATCACAGAAATGTCTGAGCAATACTCATAATACTCTTACTTTGAAAACCATATCAGTTCCATTTCTAAATACAAATGAAGGACGGACCTGAAAAAGGTAGAATAGCAGGATGAGATGGGCATATTCATGCATTGTAGAAACAAAAAGACTTTATGCAAGATTTACTACAAGATCTAGGTTACAAATCATGCAGAACATATCTTGGGTTTAGTTCTTTCTCTTTCAGAATGGAAACTGATCACCTCTGAAAACAGCCATTAAAAATCACACATTACAAGTGTGTTTATAAACAGATTCCATTAACTTGTAAGGTCACAACAGCAGAATGTTACTAAACCACCTAGTTAAACCAATGTAGCTTAAGCAGGAAAAGCAGTGGACAAGTTTTAAGTAACTGTTTTAAGTAACAAGTTTTAAGTAACTGTTTAAGCTAACAGTATTTTCAGCTTTACAACTTCAGGAGCAGATGCACAGCTTCTATACATTGGCCTGGTTCCAGTGACTTATTTCTTGTAGCTGACCCATAATTTAGACAAGATTAGAAGCTGCACAATTGCTGAAGTTGCTTGATGCATGTTTCCTCCCCCCACTCTGTTTTTCTTCCTCTCTTGCATACATGGATCTTCAAAATCGGGAATTTTTTTATTCCCCCCCAAGTATTTTTAAATAGTTTTCAGGTCTGACTCAAAGCAAACTCGGGTAGTTTATAGTTATTGTATGGTCAGGTAGGATCACTACAAAAATATGACAACTAAATTAAGATATCAAATCCCAATGAATTCACAAATCAGTCCATCACTGCACTACAGAAGTGTCTTACTATTCTGCCATTTCCAGTCACTCTCAGCCTGGTCCTTGACCGATTCGCCAAGCTGTGTTCTTGCCGCAGGTCCCCTCCATGCTCTCTCATCCCTTTGGAAGGAGGCGGTGGGATCCCTTCCAAGGGAGCATTGCCAGGCCTGGGAGGTGATGAAGAGCCCAAGGAAACTGGAAACAGCATGCCTCTCCCCCAGAAGTCGTGCTTGCTTTGGCCAGAAGAATGGGAATAGCTGCACTGACCTGAAAGCATAAAAAATGGCAGATGGTCAGTTCTAACTGCATGAGCACATAACTGGTCACGTTGACATGGGCACATAAACAGCTTGTCATTAAAAGTTGGATGATTCTTTCACTTGATGTGGTTGATTTTCTGTTTGTTCAGTCGTCCTCATTTGTGGGGTTTGCTATGGCTATGACTGCAACTACTACCTGTATATATATGTTTTTATATGTAATGCATGTCTACCCCCAGATCAGAATTTCAACCAAGCATCAGCTAAAAATACCTGTTTTCATGCATAGATTGGGGTTTGGAGTGCTGTTTTTTTGGTCATGGATAGACAGGTATCTTTAACTAATGTTGGTGACACTTCCATCATGCCCATACAATTTTTTCTTCAGAAATCCAGGACGCTATTGTTCCTACAAACCAGTTGTGTCAGTTAACTCCTGATTAACATTATGAATGTTAAAGAGAAAACAGATCTGAAATTTTAAAAGGAATTTTTCAATAAATGAAGCCTAATTCATTGCAACACAGGTATTTAAAATGTTGTTTCACTAAGCCCCAGAAGAAAAAACACTCTTCAGCTTTCAGAGGACTCAGCTGCTTTGCTAGTTATTTGTGTTTTTCTACAGTTGCTTCATTTTTGGTGTGATTTTAGGCACAGCACATTTGATCACTGAAAAACACAATAAAAATGCAGACATAAAAGCCTAAACTCTAATGGTCACTGCTGTGTACTGTAATGTTGTGGACTGTGTTTGTTAAGCATTAGAAAATATATTTCTAAGAGCTGCTTTTAGTTGTTAGGTTTCTTTTTTGAGAGGAAAATAAATCTTTTTCAGAGGTGTATAACAACTGTTATACAATAACTGGGAAAAAATTCTAATGGACATAAAAAGCATTTTTTTCCCACTTTAATAAATGAGAACTGAACTTGTGTTGTTATGAAAATTGGTTTCTTTCCTTGCACCCTTCTCATTTTGTACTTGTTGCTTTCTCCATGCTGTGTTTCCTAAGAGGATGAATATGATTGTGTGAGAGAATAAAGGCAACTGTCAAGCCTGTTTTCTCTAAAAAGAAATTAAGCATTTTGATCTGAAGGTGAGTGTTAGAAACAACTTGTGGTTGAAAATAAGTAGCTACTCAGCCAAGATTGTCCCACCTTCTTAACAATGAAGATCAAAAGAGAATACCTCCTTTTGAGTCCAAAATTTTCACTACAGCTTTTGTCCGGGTGCCAAGAACAGCATTCACAGGGGAGTTCAGAACTACTTCAAAGACTTCATCATCTTCCTCTAATCCATCATAGGTAATTGCTATATTCCACGTCTTGGTTGACATTCCTAACAGAAATAAACATTTTAATTACTCTTTAAGTGCTATTTCAATCAATCAGGGTGTCAAAGAAATATATTAATTAACATGTCTGCAGCTAGAATGGAGTAGCTGGTGTATGCTATTGTGCTCCTACCAACTGACTGGACTCCTGCTGATCTCGCAAATAACATTAAGTTCGAATTTGTTCCTGGACAATGATGATTCAATTCCAGTGCGTACACTGTAGCAAAAAGCTGCTGTAGATGTGGAAAATGACACTACAATACATAGATTTAGGACTTCCATTGCAATTTTCAAGAGAAAATGTATCATATGCTTTTTATCTTGAAAGCTTAATTTTAGAGATGGAACAGTTGTTTAAAATACCTGCAAATGGATCAAAGACTATATTAAATTCAAGTACAACCTTTTAGGCAGATTTTATACTTGGTTATAAAATTTTCACTTGGTTGCTTGCCTTTACTGGGTAACTTCAGGCTTGCATTATGGGAATGAGAGAAGATTATTCCAAGATAAAGGACTAGGCTGGTTATTACCTGACAGGCTACAAAATTTGTTGAGGAAAAGTCAGAGGCAGCAGGACAGAAACAGATCTCAATGTACACATTGCTGGCAACAAAACATATTGGGAACCGTTTCTGCATCACAAAGTCAGTGCTAACATCCAAAATGAATATCACAGATACATGTGCAATATTGTCAAAAAAAATCTCTACATCCTTATGACACTTTGCATAATCTCGATTTCCTCACTTCTTTCCAGTATGAATCCTCTAGCCAGGAGAAGCTGTCAGTACAAACAGACCCATAAACTTGGATAGGGTCTTCTTCTGCTCCTTTCCATTATAATTTATTGATTGCAGTCTAATGTGCCAATCAGTGCAGTCAATTAGCATAGCTGAGGTTTGTTTTTAAAACAAACCTATCAGCCTTATTAAATAATTAGTAAATACTACTAATTAATACTTATCAAACATCTTGAATTTAGAACTAAGAAACTGATGCCTTGAATGTAATAGTTTGGAGGGTCCTTCCCTAAGGTTAAGCCTAAGCAAAGGACCTTCGAAGACAGCCACCCAAAAAAGACTGTGTGAGGGAGCTCAGCTGGCTTAACTGAGAAGCTGGCCAGAAAAGGGGAACAGTGTGCATCTCTCCTGTCCATGTTCACAGTTAATTTTCATGTGGCTTACCACCATATTCAGAAAGTCACTAGCAGTAACTCCAAACTGTCCCATGCTTGGAGAATCTGCATGGACCAGCAGAAGAGAAAAATTCTAGTAAAGGGCCTTGCACTAAAAATCTCTTCACACCAATCTCTAGCCATTTCAGTCCAGAGGCTGGTAAACTTGACTGCATAGTACATTAGAGGAAAGAGAGCTGGAATCCTGGGCAGCACAGTATGAAGGACTTTTTACACTGATGCCTCAAATCTTTCTTCCATCTTCTAATTTAAAACTAAAAAAAAATGTCTAATGCTAGATAAAGGGTCTCAGAGAGTGGCTCATTGGTTTCGGAGGTTTCATGTGTGTTCCAGAAACACTGGGAATTAGGGCAGATTTCCACCTTCTGCCCAGTTTTTTTTTCACTGCTGTCTGCTGGGTGTGCTCCCTTATCCACCTCTGAAAACTAACCAGCAGTTGCTCATTCTACACCTTTACATAAAATTTGCCTTTCTCAAGGTGGGCTGTAGTGGCACATTTCCAATATAATCAAATGTGTGACTCTAAATGAACTTAAAGCTACAAGTTTTCCTATGGGATAGCCAAGCAAAGCTAGGGTATATATGAGTTCATCCATGGGATGCAGTGCTACATAATCTCTGTAGCATGCAATGCCATTTTTTCAAAATAAACAGCTTAAGTCCTAAAGTAAAAATTCCCAGGCTTTGGCTGAAACTGACTTATATTCCCCATACCTGTTTTTCAAATGTAGGTTAGCACTTAGACTAATTTTTACCATCAAATACATGCCATTTATTTCAGCCTTTCACAGATGATATATTTTGTCTCCTCTGTAGTCACTGTGATGTTCTGACATTGAAATCTTACTGCTGGCAGTCTTGGGATAACCTCTGCTGGCATTGCAGGCAACATCCTGGGAGGCTTGTGCGGACCCCATTTCCTAAACTCAGATAAATCCTGGACTATGCCAACAGGGTGTGTTCCAAAAAAACTTGGACTTGCATATGCAAAGGAAGTGATTATGATAGCAAATGGGTTTTCCTTCCCAGATAATCTATTTATATGGGCAAACCCAAGTTTTTCAGGTGAAGCTGAATTTCTGAATGTTAAATTGTGAAACGCTCACCTGGACTGTTTTTTCCCTGTACCCAGGGAGATACCCAAAGCATAATAATAATAAATTGTGCAGAACACAGGAAGCTTTTTTCAGTATCTTCACATTTGTATTCAGTTTTACTATTGATACTCCCCCAGCAAAAAAAATCAAGTTCCTTTTTATAATACAGTTACTATCATTTCTTGCTATTTACAGCCTCAGCCAAGGTCAGACTGCTGTTATAATTACAGTGCAAGCAGAGATGAGGTCTGACAATTTTCAGGGTTTTTTGCACCTTTCTGTCTTGGATACCTTGCATAACTTAAGTTGTACTCAGTTTTGTCTAAATTTGACCAGCATCCTGGTCAAATCTTTAAACCTTTAAAGCATCTCACAGCTCAGCTCAGGGTAAGTCCTCCCCAGCCTAGCCGTGAGGAGATTAGGAGACATCATTTGAGCACTTTTGATATTTTAACCGATGTAAAGGGACCACACACCATCTCACCCTAAGTAATAAGGATACTAATTCACAAAGGAAGCCCACTGCACTTCCAGAAAATTAGCCCAGGTGTCTTTAATCCTATTCAGCTCCTCTAGCTACAGATACATAATAGGTTTCACTCTCCAAAATCAGAGTTTACACTTTCAAAATCAGTGATTTAATTTTAAAATTATTCAGTGCACTGGTTCATACCTGGATCAAACTGAACAAGCTTGGAGGGAGTAACTGTAAAGTCCTTTCCCAGCACAGCGGATATTTCGTTGACCTGAGAAGAAATCAAACAGTAAATGCCATGCTGTGACCTACTTCACCAAACCACTGCATTCTGCTGTGTGCTGAAGCTACTGTGTGCCTCTCCATGGAGTCTCAAAAAGACATACCAACCCATACATGTGCTTAGGCTGAAAAAAAAGATAAAGGCCTGAAGAATAAACCTTGTGATGTGCAACTGTCATTCTGACCTTGCTCATGGTTTAAATATCATAATAAAAAAAGTTGGCTCATCTTAAAATTTTGGCTCATCCCCTCTCAAATTGCTACTTGGCAGCACCAGATAACACTGCTGTTCACCATGTCTGGGGACCCAGCCATACCTGGCTCCTGGCATCATGGCATCCTGGAAGAGCAGCAGCAGCCTGGCCACATTTGCCCATTTAGCCCTTTGTGAGGTCTTGGAAGAAGCGTTTGCATGCAGAGCTGTCTGTCAGCCCCAAAGACTCGTTGGGCTAGGCAGGAACCCATACTAGTACATATGTAAGTATGGGGACTCCAGCGACTCCCTGAATTTTCATAGGAGACTGGCAGAGGACACCAGCTTCCACACAGCGTTCTTGATGCTGGGATCAGTTTCACTGGTCTTTTTAGCCAAGTGACAACTGGAGTAGAGTCACTGGAGTCCATGAAGGGTAGGGCAGGATGGCCCCTGATGAAGTCAATAGCAAAATTCCCACTGACTTCACTGGAAGAAAAATCAAAACTATGTTTCCAATTACGGCTATATTCCTGAGAAACTGTGAGGGAAACTGTTAGTATTTTTCTAGCAAGGGTAGCTGGTAAGATCTTGGAATTTCCATTTTACGAGGAAAGATAAAATTTGTGAAGGCAAGTTGCACAAAACCTGTTTTACAAAATTATAACCTGCAGTTTTCAGTCTAATTTTTCTGACATAAAACACAGGCTGTTACTGTAGATATAGGGGGTTCCTTGGGCTATTTCCTAGGCTGATGGCACTGGGGGGAGAAATGGGGGAGGCTGCCATGACTGTGGAGCTGAAGCTCCCATAGCTCCTGGGCTCCTCCAGCCTGAGCAGAGAAATAAGTCCCAAGGCCCCACATTGCCCAAAGCCTGGATTTTGAAGTGGCAAATCCTGGAAACCCAGCTTTTGAGCACAGTGACAGAGGAAACTGCCTGCTCTGTCACAGAAGGTCATCAAAACTGAAATGCTGCTCCAAAACATTCTAGTTTTGGTCAATCAGCATTTCTACTTAAAAATGAGAAAGTTTTGTCATAAATTTTTCAACCATCTGTACTAGCAAGCACAACGTCCTGCTAAGTCTGGTTTGAATTGCGTGGCCTCTTTGCTGATTACTGAAATACCTTTTAAGTCTGAGGAAGAAATTAACAAGCTCCACTATTTATTATTAAGTTTCCAGTTAGGAGCTTGGCTTTTAGCTTTACCTTCACGGCAATAAAGGCGGACTCTGCAGAGTGTCCTGCCCTGGTGATTTTCAGAGACACCACTCCCACGCTCTCACACACTTCATATTCAGTCTGTTGCATTTCAATCCGAGACCACCGTAGCTCCAGCCTGTGGGAGAGGAGGGAAAGCCCGTGTGAAGCAAAGCCACCTCCCCTGCTGTCCTCACCCCCTGCTGCTCAGAGGTTCAGTGGGGAGCCATTTCTCTCCTGACTGCTAATTTAGCCAATACACATATCGAGTCCCTGTTTCCAAATCAACACATTTGTGTGATCTGGCTGATTAGAAAGAGCTCCAGGCGAGAGGCAGTTAATAAATCTTCCAGTTGAGCTCTGGTCTACCCCAAACCAAGCCTGAACCTTGTTTCAGAACCAGAGGGGCTCTGCAGCAACTTTGAGAAGAGCAGATTATGTCCATAACACCAAATAGGCCAAGACAAGCTATCACTGTTTCTTCCTGGTTCCCTTTATGCCTCTAGTTTTATTTTACCCTCACTCCCTGGTATTTTCTCTGCAATATCCTCCTTTTATTCCTCCCTTCCTTCATCTATCCTCTTAGAGTATAGGGCACGCTCCAGGACTTCACCGCCTCTGTGCAAGTGCCCTCCCCACTCCCCTTACTTTAATACTTTGTGTACTTCGCTCTTCAGCCATGGAAGTGGCTGAGTCCAGGCGTCTCATACACTGAATTTTAGAATTGTTTACAGGGGATGTGACTGAACCTCAGAGGATCGCATGCTGCACAGGGTAGCCAATAAAGATCTCGCTTTTTTAAAAGCTGTGATAAAAATCAGTAAGAATCAGTTAGAGGAATGAAAGAGATGATTGAAAAGAAGGAAAATGAGCTGTGCTACTTACAAAACAATTTGAACTTTTCTAAAACAAACTTCTAGACCTTTCAGGGTTGACTAGCTCTAACATGAATGGAAGTTTCCTTCTGTCCTCCTGTATCCTCTGACACTCATGGTGTGGGCAACCTATTTAGAAGCTGATTTGCTTTCTTTTTGCTAAAGAGGATGCATGTGCCAGATGTAGTCCAGCAGCATTCAGATAAAAGCTGGGATTCAATTTTAATAATATCAACATGCAAATCAAACTTGTATTTTGAACCAGTGACCATTAGGTGATAAATTGTTAAAAAAAAAAAATCTCTCACAAGCTTTTAAATCCAATATTAAAAATACTATTTTTTCCTTAAAAGCCAAATTCCTCTTTGTTCTGAGGTCCAGCGCAGCTAACACATAAATTCTACTGCTCTGAAACTTCTATTTTCCATACAAAAAGTGGCTTCTCTTTGCTCTCTTTGTAAAGCTATGGTGTTATGCATTGCTATGTGTATACAAGAACCCACACTTTCCCACGAGGAGCGGCGTTTTGATGGTGGTTTTAATATCAGTGCACCTGTGAGCCAGCTCAGCGCAGCTGGGAAGTGCTCAGGCTGGCTGCGTTCAGATGTGTTTGTGCATGGGGACATCTTTTGGCATGGCGTGTAACGGCCGAAATGCTCAGTCCCCGTCCTCTGTCTAGCCTGGAGGGAAGTGCCCTGCAGAGGAGCCTGCCCCTTGGAGCCGGCTTGCTGCTCCTTTTCCCTCGCTATAAGTCCTGGTTTGTGAGTAGCTAGTTTAGCCCAGGAAAATAGCGTTAGGTTTTTTTCTCAGTTACTTCTGGTGACATAAATTGGTTGAACATTCAGCCCTGTTTTCAGAAATAAAGAGAAACGTTGCCCCTGCTGTAGAGCTACTCCTACTTTTGTCCTTTATCATCAAATGATACCCCAGTCTCTAATTTTTGTACATTAGGCTTATCATATGTCACAAGGAAATTTTGGTAATATATCTAATATAAATTTTGGCAGTGGATGACAAAGAAGATGCTGTGTGCCCTCTGCCTTCTGTCAGTGCTCTTTTGCAGAAGTACGGCTCTCAAAGCTTTTACTGCTTGAGAGCATCCCCTCCATCGTGATCTCAAGCTTGTGAAAAAAGCGTTGCCGTCAGCACAAGGCAAGAGTGACCTCCAGCTGCAGGACCACGTACGTGAAGCAACAGTCCTGTCCCTCAGCACCCAGTATCTCAGATCTCCAGATGCCCAACTGCCACTTAGAGTAAACTCCATTAGGTTTTTCTATGAGGCCCGGAAAGCCCTTGAGAACTGTGCCCCCATCTAACGTGGAGCTAGCCCTTTGTATTTCACCTCCCTGAGGGGCAGAAACCTTCTCTACTCTTCACAAAAGAAATGGCAGTTTGAGTCATAGCTATGTTCACATCTGTGCGGCTTCAAGCCCAGCACGGGTTCCTTCGCCGTGCTGCAGCACGCACTGCCAAGGGCCGGAGCTACCTTTGGGGCACTGCGGAGTTTCCACTGGCATCTGTGACTTGAAACTCCAAGTTGTCTGAATTCACTTCCCGCGATGGATTGATGACGTAAAGTATGATTTTGCTGTTTAAATCCTTTTGGCTAAACCCTTCCTGAATAAATCCACCTGGGAAAGCAGAGAAACATTCAGGTGAATCAAAAGCCTGTTAATAAGAACCACGTAGCTCATATAGATTGTTTTCAACTTTTCTTTTTGTTGAACACTTAGAAAACTTGAACTTACAGAAACCTGGTTTTACAGCAACATCCCAGCTCATAAGCCCCTGACAATTTCTTCCCATATGACGTGTTTATCAAATGGAAAAGTTCAATATTAATCTTTTTTTTTGACACAAACAAAAAATAATTTCTCAAAGGCAGCTATTAACAATCATCTCAAACTCATGATGGATTCATGATGAACGTGAGAATGAGGTTTTAGTGTAAAAGCTTTCTCACTACATTCAAACCTTGCCCAAAGTTTTCTCAGAAATTTTGATCTCCCCTATCAAGCAAACATTAACAGGGTAGGTTTTGGAACCTGGTCTGGTATATCCCAAAATACAGAGATTATAGAAGACAGCACCTGTTGTTATATTTTCCAGGTAGCCATAATGAGGACCTCGTAAAATCTTAAAAATTATTTTGTCATCTTCTGTATTGGGGTCAGATGCCTTCAGGGACTTGGCAGTAATATAGATCCCGTAATTGCCATTCTTCAGCAGTTCCACATCAGAAAAGCAATGGAGATGAATAATTTTTGGTGCCAGTTTGTCCAAGTGATCCACCTAAATCAAAGTTAGACAAATGTATATTCATTTTACAGCATCAGGATATTCTCTGTCCTACTTTTGCTAAAAGCACAGTAGCCTGCTCAGGGTGGCAATAACCACTTTGACTCGCAGTCTGCTCCAGCATTCTGATCTCCAGTTAAGTACTACTTCCCATGAGAAGTTTCCAGGCCCAGATTGCCCAGCTGCTTGCTGCATGCAGTGTGATACAGCACACTCTGGGGAGGGCAACACAAATGCTGTGTAACTCTGCCCTGATGTCCCACACTCCCCATAGTCCTTCTCCTTTTCGATGTAATTTTCTTCATAGCAAATGAAAACTCCAGCAAAGATTTCTCACCTCTGTTTTACAATACCAACCATGGAAACCTAAGGATTATGATAATAACACTCATAGACCTGGCCAATATGTCTCCTCAAATCTGTGCCACCTTTCACAACTTCTGATGAATCTTCTAGCACTCCACAACAGTTGTTGCTTTTTCCATATCTCATCTTCTGCCGAAATGGCACTCCTTGCTCATCACATAACTTCGAACTTTGTCATCAGGAAAAGTTAGGAGCCTCTTCATTAGTATCAGTGTTTTGAAACATACAGAATTTTGACATGCAATGCAACCAGGCCTGCTTTGCATACTGAAATATGCCAGATAGATACATACAAGAAGTCAAAGCAAAGGCATCTGAGCCTATGACACCATAGGAAGAATTTTAAAATGAGGGAAATGGGAAGTGAACAGAAAGATCCTAGTAAAGGAAGGAAGGATCAGAACAGGCATCCTACAAAGACTCCCAGAAGGAAGACAAGCTGTCCAGTTGTGGGAGTGAAGTGGCTGTAATTCAAGATTCCTGTGACATGAAGATCAACAGCCATCCTAGTATCCCTCACATGCAAATCGGTGGGTCAGGTACCAAGTGGGAAAGCAGAGCAGGAGGAAGTTCATTCCTCCCCATAGCTGGGCTCAACTTGAGGGTTGAGATTTCTATGTGAAATATTTTAGCAAGTATAAGTATGTAAGTATATACTTGCTTATATTTATATAAGCAGGACGTCTTTCTTCTCTTAAATACAGTCTCTCTCTTTGCACTCTATAAAATTCTTTGCCTGAGTAATGCATTGTGGTAAGTAGTTAATTCTCCAGGTTAATTATTCACGGAACACAGAAAGCAAACATTTTAGCTGATAAATACCTCAGTTAAATCATAGACTGCAGCAAGTACAAGTTCTCATCAAAATTACTACATTTTCCACCTTAACATGCTATATATCTCTTTCAAATAGGCCTGTGGTCACACTTGCCTGTATGGTGAAAGCCACTGGCTCGCTCTGCACTCTCCCATTCACGATGAAGCCTTGATTAGTCCTATCTGTTGCAACAAATGTAAATCTGTCAGTCTGGGAATCCCCACCTCCGTGCTTGTATGCAACATCCCTGTTGTCCACATCTTGCTGAGTGAAATTGTACTGCAGTAGCACAGCTCCTCGATAATAGAGATGACCATATTGGGGGAGCTGAGCCAAGAGGAAGGTAAGGTTTTCTTTGACAGTGTCTGGGTCTGAAAGCTGCAGGACATCAGGAGAAAGGAGAGCCATAGCGCCTTCCACTAATCTTAACCCCGTGTTCCTAGATAGCGTGGGCAAAGCTTGGTCGACTGCCTCCAAGGAGATCATGAATGTCCCATGCTTAGTCCTCAGTCCATTGCTGATGATGAATCTGGCAAAGAGAGGCAAGGTAGTCTTCAGCATGTGTTCTTGATTCACCATGTACTGAAATGAAATGATAATACACACCTTTACTACAGGACTTGCCTGTGTTGATACTGCAAAAGTAGTAGGGCTGGTTTAAGCTCAAACCCAGACTGTGGGTGGAGTGGATGTATAACTTAAAAACATGAAAGCAGATGGCCAGGTATATGACACAAGTTACAATGCATCTGCAGGAATCTGAGTAGATGCCAGAGGAATGGCTTTGAGGATGTACACATCAGTCTCAGCAGTCATAACAGAGCTGATCTAATCTTCTAGCTCAGATACAGATGGAGCAGATCTAAAATGGCAGGCTGGCTGGGGGGCTTATTGCACCCTTTGGCATACATGCACATTTGTACACATCCTTAAGTACATCTTCACTTGGTTACCTGGCAGTGGCAACTGCCAATGAAAGTGCTGGCTTTGTCGACAACTTGCAGAAAGAGGTGTGTAAAGTGCATGGTCTGCCTGGACAATATTTTTTTTCTCTTCACTGCTACAAGCCTTTTGTACCCAATAGCCCCAAGACTATCTAAAAAAGCAATCTGGAAAAAGATCCATCCCCATCTCACTTCACGGGTTTGTTTAGGCACTAACTGTATCTGTAAATTTCTGTATATTCAGAGGAACTTATTTATCTTTCTTTACAAAACTCAAGTAAGGTTTCACTGAAATACTAAGATTCTGTGAGAGATATTGGGCAGAACTACACAAGTTGCTAGGGTAATTTTAAAAATGTAGATGTCCATACCATTTATTTATCAAAGGGTCAGATCTGCAAAGTTCTTATTCCATGCTGGGAATTTCTATTAATAGCAGCATAGTTTCTTATAGTTCTCTCTCAAGCAGTAATATTTCTTTAGATATATTAAAGATTTGATTACGCTCTACACTTAATTTTCCTCTCCTAAACAAGAGAAGGATAAAGGTGCCCAAGGTGGGAGAAAAAATCTGTTGGAAGCCTACCAGCTGGGTATGGGCTTTTGCCATACAAGTGACAGCTTGTTCTGCAGAAATGTATTATCAAATTTAGTTGTGGATAAAAATAAAGAGAAAACCAATCTTTTAGCCTTCAAAATTCATCCTGGCTTTCATTGTCATTACTTAAGTATTTGTTTGAAAGCAATTACATTGCACATTGTCATGCCTATAACAAAAACTTTTGAGGGTATATGAAACCAAAAATTGCTTTGAAAATGTCTCACGATCCTTTGTGTCCCATCACCATATAGTACGTAAGAGTTACCTTTCTTTCTACAGAGGTTTCTGTGGTTATGCTGCATAGTACATACAAAAGCATCTTGGAGAGTGGTTTTCACCCAGGTTTGTTCTGCCTGAGCCAGAATCTGCTTTGCAAATAAATTTGCTTGTAGACTGTTCCCATTCCCTGACCTTCCTTTTTCTCCCACTCTCCAATGCCCAACACTTTAAATGCACATACAGTTACACCTACACAGCTGATCTTCTGTGGGACAGTATCATGGGACAGTGGTTTCAGACAATATGAGGGCCAGCTTAGCTGGCTGCTTTCCACCTAGCATGCTTCTACCATACATAAGTGAAATGGGGACTGGTTGACATTTAGATTATCTGCCTCCTCTTGCTCTCTTGACTGCAGACCTCAAAGAAGTATTTAAATAATTATAAGGTCAGAACCTGGCCTATTGTGGCATGCCTTGAATGTAAGTGTCCTTCAGTAGGTCATGGAGTAGCTTACTGTGTCACACAGACCATCCATCTAAAACTCCTCACTGCCTTCACCAATGCTGGATGATTAGGGCTTGATCAATTTGTAAGCTGGCAGTATGCCATGAAACAGATGGGAATGAGCATAGGCAGACCAGGGACTATATAAGCAGTTAGAAATATGTTTACTGAGGATGGTATTCCCAGCTGGGAACCTAGAGACATCTGTCTGCACTGACCTAATGTTATTGTGCCAGTGGTAAAAGGGTTGTGCTATTAGTAATCTAGCTGAAATCAAATACAGAACTAGAATAATGATGATAAATACTATGCTAAGAAAAAAAAAAGGCAAAACACGTTCAGTTAAGATCTTAACCATCTCTCAAGAAGTCTGGAAGACTGCAGCAGAAGTGAGTTTCCTCTGGTTCTTTTGATGGCTGTAGAATCATTTGGATGATGTCTCAAACAATATTTACGTGGAAGACTCAGATAATTCAGTTCATGAAACTGAAGATTTGTCCAATCTTCTACAGAATACCAGATAGGAGCAAACTTCCTAGTTATATACATCAGACTGAAATTTACAATGCAAATGTTATACCACTTGATTTCACAGGTGATGAAGCTGCCTGTGTCCAAGACGTCCTTTTTTCTGCACTTTGGGAGATTTTGGTTGTTTATTTCTGGTTTATGGCTGCTTCATCTTTTCCTTAGGAATGGAGAGCAGCCAATATTCTCCTCACTCTGATGAAATTTAGGGGACAACTTTCAGGCACAGTTAGGAGGACATGTTGCATGGTTTGATTTCACCATTACCAACATTTCATGCTTTCTGCAGTTTGATGGCAACAGAGTTGGCTGTAGGACCTAGCATCTGTCATGGCATTTAAAAGATAAAAATGGAATCATAAATAGTGCCAGCTTATTACAAAATTGAGCCAGCCAAAATGGAGGACATTAGCATGTTCTTTTAGTATCCTGCTGCCAGCATCTGATGTCAGGTTGCTAATCACTTGAAGTCATCTGTCCAAACAAGCACTGCCAAATCTTTCTTCCAGGCCAGCAGCACCAAACAATACAGGCAAATTTATGTCTGAAGGAAGTACTTCAATGGAAAGTAAAAATCTGATCAGTTAATCCCCCCAGCTATAATTACCCATATAATTAATGTAACCATTCCTTGTTTAAATAATAATAATATTCTGCCACAATATTTATGTCTACACAAAACCAAATTCTTTTCCAAATGATAACATCAAGGAACATCAATTATTGTGATTAAAATACTTACTGAATACCAATATTTATTAAAGCATACTTTTGCAAGGCTGACTTTCTAGTTTGGTTCTTAGCCATTGGCCTAAACAGAAGACATTGGGTTTATCCACATGCAGTTTCCCTAGAATTGTTTGGTCTGCTTTCATTAGCGTGGCATAGAAGTCATACTGATGCAAGCCACTCCTACACTGCCCAATCTAGGGTTGGCATGACTGCAACCTTACTTGTCTAAGCTAATTGTATGGCCATAGTGTTTCACAATCAAGAAACATAAAGCCAGAGAATATTTGTTCACTTTTTCTGTTATGACTACAAGTGGATCAGACAAATCTGCTAACTAGAATTTCCACCACATTGAATTTAATGGAAGGGATAGTTTAAAATGTTTCAGCTGAGGAAAGTCCCAAAATTACTTTTGGCTTAACTCTAGATAATGTTGCCTGAGCTGCCCAGGTGTCATAGGGAGGTTTATTTGATGTCTCCATGCCCCACTTCCTTGACTTCCCTGCAAAAAAGCTTTCCAACTGGATGACACATCATGTCCTTGAATCTTCATCATGCATCATGGTAAATGCCATTCAGATCAGGAATCTATTCATAAGAGAGAGTAAAAAGGAGTCTTTTCCAAATTGCAACTCTTAGGAGCTAAATCCTTCGTTTTTCTTAGTCACAAATGAAAAAACAATAAACTTTTCTTTTTGTGTGGAAAATTTGAATTTTACAGAAAGTCCATTTTCTGTCAAAAACTGTTTTCAGAAGAAATTGCCAATACTAGCAAGAAGTTAGCATTCTTCCTTTAGAAACATTGTCCTTATTTCTGAGCTTTTTTTCCCCCTGAATTTGCTCTCTTTTACAAAATTGTCCCCAAGACTTTGAGCAACAATACATCTATTCTGTCTTTACCTGATGATAACTCATCACATCATGCCACTCTGCAAGCAAGGGAGGTTCATTTAAGAAGAAAATAAGGAAATATTCACTTTAGGAGTGCACCTAGTCTAAGCTGGTCTAAGGGGAAGGTTCAGAACCAGGTGAAAGTAAACTTAAATATCACTAAGCTGCTGAACTGGGCCTATAGATAACCAGGTTTACCCAAAAAATCCAATTGTCTACATGAATTTCTGAGCTATTGTGGTGTCAGAATAGATAAGTGGACTGGTTTTCAATATGTTCAAGAACTCCTTGTGGATTCAAAAAGCCTAGAACTGAATGAATATGATAAATAAGAATAGACAAGAAAGCAGTTATTTAATACCTGAATGGACCAGTTTTACCACATCCAGCTGTAGCAAGAAACCAAAGGAAGATTCCACAAAGCATGTTTGTCCTTCTCCCCCACTTAAATCTTAACAGCTGTGTATGTTTGGGTGCTGTAATAATACTGAAGCTAGTATCATTGAGTGAATGTGGCTCTGGCTACAGTTTCAGCATCAATTAGAAAATGCATTTATTACCAAAGCAGTCACAACTATGTGTATTATAGTAGAAATATCTTTGCTACATAAATATTCAGAATTCCCACAGAGCTTCCACCTCTTTTTAATAATTTGGTTTGGGTTTTTTTTGTTTGTGTTGTGTTTTTTTTAAAATACCCAAGAAATCCAAGGGGGAAAGTTTGGGGGTGGGGTTATGCCTTACCTGAATGTATCTTCAGGAACAACTGCCTTTGTGTTGTGAACATAGCAGACTATCTGTCTTGCTACATCCATTTGACTGAAGCTCGTAATGGGTATGCCAGGATAGCCAACATACTCTATTTGTCCATACTGGAGTGGGGAGGTTATCACATAGAGGAGCTCCTCTGGCTTGTCAGTACCATCCAGTGCAAGGAGGACATCAGTTGTAATGCAGCCCCGATCCCCTTTTGGCACTCTAAGAGGTTTTATGAAAACAGCAATGTCTCCTGCAGGATACACAAAACACCACTAAAATAGTCATACTGAATCGTAAGTTGATCTCTTATGCATTATTTAGCCACATGCAAGCCATCACCAGTAGAAAAATCATAGGACTGTAGGATCATAGGGAAATTCAGGCTGGAAAGGACTTCAGGATGTCTCTAGTCCAACCTTCTGCTCAAAGCAGGGTCAGCCATGAGATGAGCCATAACCAGGTTGCTCAGGGCTTTATCCCATCGGGGCTTGAAAACTGCCAAGGATGAAGAAGCACAACCCCTCTGAACCCTTGTTCCAATCTTAGCGGTGTCAGGTTAACTTGGTCTAATTTAGGCTTCTAATAGGGATGCAATAAAGCAAGAGAGACCATAAGACTAGAGCATAAACCTGGAAGACAGAGTTGTTTTGAACAGTGTTTTGCCTACCTTATTACATTCTTGCCATTTTTCTGTGCTTTGATTTAGTCAGACATAAAGCTAGTTTCAGAAGGATATTTTCAACTCTATTTGAAAAGTAGCTGGGAGTCCTGGGAGGCAAGGTGCAAAACATTGCCTTAGGCAGAGCCTTTTCAAATCCCAGGACCACTTCTTCACCAGCAGGAACATCATGGCTCTGGCCAGCAGTGAAATCCAAGCAGACAGACTTTGGGGATCTGCAGGGAGACTTGCCAAGGGCCTATATAGTGCTCAGGCAAGGATCAGGACATGTACTCAGATCATCTTTGTTTCAGAAACAGGCACTGTAAAACGTCAAGTCTGGCAAATCTTTACCCTTTTCCATGTCCTTGATATTTATGTAGAAGTCCACAGGTGGGGATCTGTTGTACCCATCCCACAGATAAAATGTAAAGCTGTCTTGATTCTTGGACCCTATGGCTCCTGTATGGACATATCTCACAAGGTTCATATCCAGTTCTTCCTGAGTGAACTTCATTCCAGTTTGGAGAGTTATCCAGCCTTGGCCTACCTAGAAAGAATAAACATCCTTCATTAAACAGTCTCCCATGCATCCTCCCCAGCTAATTGTGTTTCTTTGCAGTTATGCAGACTGTTAGTGGCAGCTACCTGGCTTCCCTTCTAAGCTATAGACTCTTTCCTCATAGTACGTTTTGAAGGGCAGTAAACAGCTGGAGTTGTTCCCAAGCAGCTATAAGGCTGGAGAAGATACAGTGATCATGAATAAAATGGAGTAAATGGAGTTTAGCCACTTTACTCCAGGAAATACATTTCTGCACACTTCTCAATGAGACACCAACAAGATGAAAATGAAATGGTTCCTGACCCAGCTTATGTTTTCTATTTCTTAATTTCACAAAGCTGCTCTTGGTTCTATCTGAAACCATACCTAAAGGGGTATCAGAAATGAACCTATGGGGAACTTCAGGGAAGCACAGAAATTTAGAGCTCCAGAGGTCCTCTGATGGAAAAATGTGAATTGCCCAATAAGATTTCCTGACTTTCTGAAGATAGCATAGTACCCTATATTGGACTGATCTCTGTATTTGACATTTAGCCTGCAGTAACAGTGTCACTAACTTTGGAGCAAAGTTTATCAAGGACAAGCAAGAGAGCTCAAATAAATACACACGGGTACCCTATATGTTCAAACTGTCAGACTCCAGCCAGTAGTTGTCTCTCACCCAAGTGTGTGGGACCCCTTTAATTCACAAATCTCACGTGATCCACCGATTCTTGCAGGGATCCAGCATCAAAATACTTTCCAGGCTCACAGGTCTTAGAAACGGATTTTTTTCTATTATATATGCATGCAATTAAAAAGAGGCATTTTTTCGGTCTTTGTTGCTGTGGCTTATCTTTGGTCAATAGATGGTCATCTCTCCTTCCATTTCTAATCTTATTTTCTGCCTTTCCTCTTGCTATAGCCTTTCCATCTTCTTCCTTTTTTTCCCTTCCTTCCCCCCATACTTTTCTTCTAACTCATGATTTATTACTCACTCTTTCACACATATCTCCCTCCATTTTTTCTGAACCCTGAAGTAACTGAACTAATGGCTTACTTGTCACTTTTTTTGATCAAGGACTTCCCCCCCACCCCCTCCCATCTTTGATACTTGGTTTTCCCCCTCCGTGGGCTGATTCTCCCAGCATCTCTCTCCATTATCACCTCAGATGATCTGCCATGCTTTTCACCCTCCCTCTCCTCCTGCTGAGGATCTGGCCTTTAGTGTCAAAGCCTCTGGGACAGCACCATTGTTTGGTTCAAACACTCTTTCCGCAATCAGACTGGCCACAGCCGCCTACTTCAAAACATGACAGACGTTTAGGAGAAAAGGAAGATGAACTTCATTCTACCCTAAAAAGAGACAGTTCTTTGCATGCCTGCTTTTTGTTGAAGTACAAAGACTAACCTTGAGCTGAAGCTGACCGTTTTCTGGAAGTCTTTCAAATAAGTAGTAAATTTGCTCCCTGGGGGTATCTTTATCTTCCGCCGACAGAACAGCACTAGAAATGATTCGAGTTTCACCCATATTCACTTCTATATCATTCTTCCTGCAAAAATTAAAAGTAATGTATTGATGCAATAAAAGAAAAGTAACCTTTCTGACACATAATGTCTCTGCCAGGAATATGGATTACCCAGATGCTGACAGAAATGACAACTGTAGAAAGAATGGAAGGAGGGTGCCTATTTCAGTTCAAAATAGAAAAAAAGCAAACAGGGTAGACCAGCTTCTCCTTACAATGGTGAAAAGCAACAAAGGAGATACCTACAACAACCTGGGATTTACCACGTCTGTCTTCTTCCCCTGGGCCCTATTCCACTTACCTTCATACAATTTATAAGAGGACAATGTAAACAAATAGGCTGTATTATATGTTACTGCTACTATACACCATAGCCATACTGCCTCTAATGAACTGATTGTTCATTAGAGAAAAGACTGTCTTTCAAATTACTAGTCTGTCACTGCTCGCCTTAATTTTTAAGACCTAATTGGCTTATTCTCTATGCTCCCCAGTGCAGAACTTTCCTGGGGTTTTGATTCAGAAAAGTAGGTTAAGGCCACCTGTTCCTTTGCAGAAATGGCCATCACTAGCCACAAATAAAATTCGAGGCAGCTCTGGGGAAAAAAATCCCACCTAGTTTGAAATTCATGCAAAGTCTTGCTCCAGGGTGATTCTCAGATTGTGTCTCCTCTGTTCCCGCTCTTAGCTAGTAACCATCCTCCAGTTTGCCTCTGCACACCCTGCTTTATCATTTTGTGGTTATCTGTCTTACATTTTCGAAATGTAGCACACAAACAGTATTATTAGACTATACAAAAGTTTCAAGGAGTTTGGAGAGGATTCAGCATATTCAGTCACCCCAGGAATGGGATCTGCTTAAGCTAATCTGCCATGGGGCCACAGAGCAGGTTGGAAAAGGACAGACTCCTTAGGCATTTGGGCAGCTAAGCTCTGGCTGGACACAACTAAGCATGTGCAAGCCATGCTATTTCAAAGGCCAAATGCAGATAGATTTTTACAAGAATTGCTAAAGACACATTCTTCATACAACAGCCCTTTCCTTTGCCAAGCTGCAAGTGCCTGCTCCAAAGCAGAGTGACAACTGAGATTTCCAAAGAAGTTGTCACAATTATTTAGTAATTTTGGAAAATACATTTATTATTCTCAGAAAGAGTGGAGATTTTTTTTCCTGAAGTTTCGTATTCAAACTGATATGGATATGAGGCATAGAAATTTCATGTTTGGCAAAATAAGAAGCAAAGAAAATGGAGTCATATGACAAAGTATATCAAGTCATATTAATGAAAGATCAAGCAACCTTAATGATTTGCTCATACCAGCAATACACATGCTGGGACTATGCAAACAGAAAGACCAGGTGTCTGACCCAAAGACTGTATGAGCCAGGAAGAGAAGATTCAAACAAAAAAATAAGTGAAGATAAACATGTTTAGCTACACCGTGAATGCTGTCTAATCCCAACTCATTTTTGTGCATAGCAGTTAGTTTGTTAAGTCCTTCTAGCACCCACATGTCTCATCTTGAGAAGAAGCTTTCAAGGGGAATGTGTGAGGGCCTTACATTCCCCAAGGGCACTCCTTGCTACAGAATGCAATCCAAGAGGTGACAGATTGAGTTTTTGGCAATGACTGTGAATAAGAGCCACTGTCTGCCAGCCAAAAACATCCCATCCCAGATTCTTCAGTCTGTTGACCATAGCTAAGGGAGATGACAGATGAAACTCCCTGGGGTGAAAAGGTGCCCCCAGATCAAAAGGTGAGAAAAAGCTTACAGGTATTGTTAAATGTTCACCTGTAAAAGACTGCAGTGGCATAAGGGAGCTCCTACCCCACAGCAAAGATGCGGTGACTGAATGTGGCAGCTAAACCACTTCAATGCCAAACTGAACATGTTTCCTTAAAGCATGACTGCTTAACCGCTGGCGCGTACTGCATCTCAGTGGAAGAGTAACAGGCAAGAAGCAGTAACTTCTTATAATGAAATAGCTATTTTGCAAGTAGATGGCTCACTATGTGCTACTGTTCACCAGAAGAATGGCAAATGGTGAGATCTAACATGGCCAAACAAGGCAGCAACAGTTTCTGGATCCAGCTGGGCAAAGCTAAAAATGCTTGACTTCTTGCACTCCGTCATCTTCCTTCAGAGAGAAGGGGTGGAAAATGACATATCAATCTTTACCATGTGAGGAACAAATAGGCAATTATCAGTAATTATCAGTACATGATATGAATACATAAACTATACCCTTTATTCTAACTAGAAATGGACTTGCTGTCTTGTTAGCATTATGTGGTCCTTGGTAATCTTTCAACTATAAAACTAACCTTTGTTAATGCAGAAAGCTCTACATGGTAAACAAAACATTCAAAATTATCTGCAATAAGAAACGTAGGTCTGATCTGAAGGTAGGCCAAATATCCTGAGGGGTCAGAAATAGCCACTTTAGTGGCAGCCTGCTTACCAGGCTGCGAGATATTTCCGAAATGCAAACTTTAGAGGTTCGGAGCTATACCCCCGAAGTCTTCGGGCCCCCAGCTCCCCATCTGCCTGTCTGGGGCTGGAAAGCAGCCAGGAGGACAGAGGTCCTGATGCTCTGTGGCAGGCCATCAGCTAAAAAATGAGGATCCCAAGGGATGAGCTCCTTGTTAAAATGTCCAGGAAGTTCAGCTCTCTCGCAGCCAGCTGCCTATCTGCAAATGGTCTGCCAGGCAATTTCTGACCATATCTAATTCATTTATGACTGCTAGTTTTGAACTGTAAGGGAAGTTAGCGTGTACCTTTTCAGAAGCTGAAGTATGGCTGAGCAATGGAGTTTTGTAGTAGAAAAGAAGAGAATCATTAAGCTGAAAGGCTTTCCCCCATGAGGCAAGGAGGCATCAACTTTGCAGATTTTCTCATGCCAAAATCCAGAGCTGCTTTCAGAGAGGTGTTTTAGACAGGCAGTTGCCCCAGGGAAGGGGAAAGCAAAGTAACTGCTGTCCATACCATGATGGTCAGTGGCCAGCAGAGGTGTGAAAAGATCAGGGCTCTCTAGCAAACATCTTGAAGTAAGTTGTGAAAGACAAAACAAGCATGTTCCCCCCATTTTTTTTTCTATTCGTTTAATATTGAGCAACGTTAAAGCATGCCCTTCTTTCACTAAAAATATTTTAGTTAAACAGTCTGATAGAGACCCACATGGAAACATCTGTGTTGACGTTAGTCTGTGATTAGTTATGACATCCTCTCCCCATCGGTCACTGATTTGCTGTTTTGATCACTTTTGAATCATTTTGTCTAAACTCATCCCTCTGTCAGAGACAGGAACATGTGGCTTACTTGCTCAGCACTGGTTTCTCATCATTAACTGGAATGACCTTTACTGAAATGGTTCTGAGGACTTTATGTTTCCCATCTGAGAGCTGGATTTTAAAGCTGTCAGTGAGGTTTTCCGAATTGTCATGCATGTACATCAGCTTCATTCCTATGCAGGGGGTGGGAGGAAGAAAAAGAAGAGAGAGAGAGAGGGAGAGAGAGAGAAATTGAAAGAACAAATAAATCTGACTCCTGCAAAATCTCTGACATCATTTCACTCTGCTTCCATCGCCCTTCTTCCATCTCCCCTCCCCCTACGCCCTGGTCACAGCAAGCTTGTTTCAGCTACCAGAAGATGAGCTTGGTGAGCCACTGCTGTTCATTAATCTAACAACATACTATTGACCCACAGACACCAGACCTAAGTAAGGAGTGACTCCCTTCACGAAAGGGTCTCTGTCAGTCTGAAAAAGGCACATTTCTTCTCCTCTCCTCATTCCAATTCATTTTAACAGGGACCATAGAAAGGGTGAGACTATCAGGCAACAGTCTTCTGTGCCTTAAATAATCCTCAGGGAGCTTCAAACAAACTTGAGAAGGACAGCTGGCCTTGTGGCTATGACCATGGACAATTGGATCTGGGCTGGAGGTGGCTCAGTCACCATTGTGGGCAGGAAAAGAGAAAAGCCAAGCAATTGGAAGAGAGTCAAAAACAGGACTTGGGAAGGCTGAGGAATTTGGGATGGGGACATGATATTTCTGAAGGTTCACATTAGACAGGCAGAGTGAAGAAAAATCTTTCCTTGGGTTTTGAGGGCTGAACTGCAACCTGAGTGGCAGGACTGAATTCATACCCCTCTTTATATTAATAGATCCCATATTTCACTAAATGGCCACAGCCTGCAAGAATCCATCATATTCTTGGCAGCATTAAATACACTTTTTGATTACATGTACTTGAAAGAGCTTTGCTGCTTCAAAGCAGGCTAACTGATCATGCTAAGCTATAGAGCCCCAGTTCATACCTTTATCATTAGGTGTATGAAGGTATGATGAAGGTACATATTGCAGCCTTTCAGTATAAAAAGGAGGCTTATAGGAAAGATGGAGAGAGACTTTTTACCAATGCCTGTAGTGACAGGACAAGGGGCAAGGATGTTAAACTGAAAGAGGGTAGGTTTAGATTGGACATAAGGAAAAAATGTTTTACAATAAGGGTTGTGAGACACTGGAACAGGTTGCCCAGAGAAGCTGTGGATGCCCCATCCCTGGAAGTGTTCAAGGTCAGGTTGGACAGGGCTTTGAGCAACCTGACGTAGTTAAAGATATCGCTGTCCATGGCAGGGAGGTTGGACTACATGATCCTTGAAGGTCTGTTCCAACCCAAACCATTCTATGATTCTGTGATCATTTAGAACAAGATTTAACCCCATGATCAGTTAATGTGTTTTTAAATCAGTGTCTCTGTCTCTGTTCTAGGTGCTGTCAAACATTTTGAAATCTGTTTGCTGATATGTTACAATATTCCCTTTATTTTTCCAGGACAGATGGCCTCCCTAGCCATATTGCTACCCTTCTGACATGTAGGCCTCTCAGGATGATTTTATTGACAGTTCCTAAAATCAATAGACAACATTAGCATTAAATAGGTTAACTTCTTTTCCTAAACATTGTCTTGGAAATACACATAAGGCAAGTGAATAAATAAGGGGTGAAGGTTTCTTACTGTGCCCCCTTGCCTCATTAAAGGAATGAAAGACCAATGTCAGAAATATGCTGCACCTACCATTCTTCAGTAGCTCCATGGAAAAGTCATGAACAAGCAACCCATGGCTGTGGTGGTCATGGTTGATTAACTGTTTATAATGTAGAATATCATTGCCATGAACTCCATTAATAAGGAACCCATACCAGGGTCTCTGTACAATCCCAAATACCAAATGGTCTTGAGGCACATCCAGATCAACTGCGTTGATAACAGAGGGATCCAGCTCTGTCATCTCCCCCTCATGAACCTGAACATGAAAGAAAAAAATGTCCAATTCTTTTACATAAAAAGAAATTACAGAATTTTAGCATGGTTTCCTAAGTAGGGTATTTGTGTGTGTGTGTGTGTCTGTCTCTCTGTTTCCTCCACCCTTTTCCCAGTAGCTTTTGAACCAGCTACTGATTTCAACCAGGTTAAGAGCCATAGAGTAGTAAATGGTTACAGTGATGAAAAGAGAAGGTGAGATAAGGAGTTCGTATCTGCCTCAATTAATAGAAAAGCTGTTAGGTAGTAAACTTCATATTAAGTGCTAGGGAATGCACAGAGGAGAAAGCCTTTAAACACATAAATACATATATATAAATATGGATGCATAGAAATTTATACACATAGATGCACTTTTTATTTTACAGTAAGATAAGCTTACACTGCCCTAGCATGGTGGTCACAGAATTATTATTTATATTAAAAGCAGTATTCAGAGAGGGGAAAGGCTATGCCAGGAACATAAAAAAACTCTACAAAAAATTATAAAAGCTCTTAAGAAACCAGAAGAAGCATAAAGATCCTTCTGCTTTCTAGATGAGTTATTTGTTTAAAGATTTGAGCCTTTTTTTTACTTAACTGCAAGTTACCAAACAGAGCTGTGCACTGCTCCAGTCCCACTGAAGTTCTGTCTTACAGGGTTACATGGGATTTAACTGTGCTGTTTCCTGAACTAGGCTGAACTACACAAAGTAAGGGAAAGATGCAGAGGAAGGGGTATCAGAACAATGTTCTTATTTATATTAAAGAGTGTTTTCTGGTATAAAAGAATTCTA
Organism: Ciconia boyciana; assembly: GCF_034638445.1. Lineage (NCBI taxonomy): Eukaryota > Metazoa > Chordata > Aves > Ciconiiformes > Ciconiidae > Ciconia > Ciconia boyciana. Next base: position 52,318,490 of record NC_132937.1, read on the forward strand.
TGGCAGGCATTTTGATTCTTTCCTTACGGTAATATTCCTTGCTATGAATTCTGGGACTTCATCATTGGTTGGGTTGATCAGCACGAAAAATGGAGTCTCTGCTGAGCGATGCAGCCCATCAGTGACATAAAGTACAAAGTGGTCTGCTGTTGGCTCCATTCGCATGTGCCTGGCTTGTACATAGTTTATGTTCAGGGCTTTCAGGTGCTTCAGCTGAAATGAAGCTAGAGATTTTAAAGAGATCATGAGTTAGCACAATCTTTTCCTGCCTTCTGGTCTTACATATCATTAAAAAATCTGAAACTATGTCTTTCTTCAAAGAACAAATAACTTGGATTTTATAAGTTCTAAGCCATTTTTTGGCTGAAAGAGTTACACTACACATGTTACCGCAGGACACATGCCCTTCCCCTGAAACAAAAACACATCCCTCTGCTTCTTGTGGGACTGTGCAACTTCATACTTCTCAGTTCAGTCTGCAGAACTAAGCCCAAATAAAAAAACCCAAATAACAGGTAGGAAAAGATCTGAGGTCTAAGTAATTACATTGATTGTTATTTGACTGACAAGCCAGGAAAATGGGGACTAAAAGGCTCAACGATTCTGGGTGTCCAGCTGGAGACACTGGTAAAAGCTGGTAGCATTACAGAGCATGCCACAATCTGTTCTGCTGAGGAGGAAACTGCCTTACAATGTTTGAAAACTGCCTTACAATGTTTGAAGGTGGACAAGGGAAGAGACCCAAGTCAACCACCATCTCTATCACTTTTGTAACTTTGCCTAGGAAACTAACATGGGACTCAGGCTTTTCAAATTCTCAGCTACAGCATTTAATTGGCAGAAGTACAGGTGAAGGGAAGCGCGGGAGCCTTGCATGGGAGAGTGAAGGGGAAGGCAGAGAGAGCAGATTAATGTCTCATATTGCCACTTCTAATGGATTGCAGCTGGAATGCATAAAACAAGGATTGGCTTGTTTACTTCAAGTGCCAATTCTTCACATTTGCAGAGCTGCAGTCTCCCTTTGAACTCCTCCCACACAGTCCCACTGCTCTTCATTTGCCAGCACCTGCCTTCCTCAGTAAGCCCATATTAATGCACACACCTGCAGCTACTTCACCAGAGCCCATCTCACAGCCCTCCACAAGCCCTCTGTATTTCATCTGCTTGATTACCATATGTCATTAAGACTTACCTATGCTTATACCAGTGTTGCTCTTCTCAAACCCAGGAGAAGGCAGTATATTTTCAATGTAACCAAACTGGGGAGGAGAAACCAAGACAAACTCTAAGTCATCTGCAGTGGTGTCAGGGTCAGTGGCAAACAAATGGTTGGTGGTAAGGGCTGCTGAGGAGCCCTCCTCCACCACAAACCTTGCACCTGCACACAAACAATATAAGTGTTATTGCTTATTTAGCTCATTTTACTGTTGTTTTTGTTAACAAGAATTGAAATAATAACTAAGGGAATAATAATAACTAAGGAAATAATAACTAACAAATATTGAGTTACTGAGGGGTTTTGGTTTAGGTTTTTTTCTCTGCTTATGCCATTGACTCTACTTTTGCCATCATGTAAGTAGAGAGGAAGGGGATCATAAAATTATTTTACTGGCAAGTTATTAGGTATGGTTTATGTGCTGCTCAAAATCAGTTTTTACCTGTTTGTCAGAGCATTAATTACATGAAGGCTGTTATGAATTGCTCATAATGAACAATTTTTCATGCATCACTGCTTAATTTCACTGCTGGGACAATGCTTCATTTCCACACTACTTGGGTGAGAGCCTGTAAATTACAAAACTACTCATACATATACTTAAATATTCTCTGAGATACATAACACATACGTGATGCTTACAAACAAATGACATTGAAAAAGACAAGCATACAGAAAGCATACTTTTAATATGTATACTACAGACCTCATCCAAAGCCCAGGAAGTCAATGGAAGTTCCACACAGTGGGCTGTTGTTGAACTAAATGTACGTTACCAATACTATTTCCATTTTAACTGAGTATTTTTGATCCTGAAGAGTACTAGTGAAAATGTGGCTTCACATCTATTAATTTGATCCATTACATATAGAGCCTAGATTTGTCTTTATTCACTAACAGAATTAAATATAGGTAATAAAAGATTCTCTCCCTTCATATAAGGGCCAGAGTATAAATTTCTGTTGTATACTTTACATGCAAAGGTAGATAGATATTTATGTTTTTGCATTGTATAAACCTGACAATTTCTGGACCTAAGTTCAGTTCAGGGACAAGGTATCAATCACTTTTACTCAGACATAGCTTATGTATGCAGCAATGGACATGTATAGATGGAGGGGAGCAGATCTGGGCACTCTCATCTCTAACTACATGATTTAAACATGCAGCTGAAGAGCCACAAGCAGTTACTCATACTTGCACCTGCAGCTGAATTTGGTGGCTGCACTGTACTAGCAAAAGAAAAAAAATGTTGATGGAAATTCTGATCCAAAACTTTTGTATGCTGATCTCAGCTGACTCTTTCTGATGCTAAAAAATGAGCAAACAAACAAACAAACAAAAATGCTGAGTCTTTAGCCATTACAGTACTGCATAGCCCACATTATAATGCTATGATGAGAGGCAGCTTTCACCAGTTGCAATTGATGGAGGCTGGTTGTCCACTGGAAGTACAGTGATGTTAAGGTCATATACTGGAAATGGATCATGAAGCGGAACTGGAGGAGGAAGAGGTCCATCATAACAGCAGTCTTTCACATCGAGGCCAGCCTCACTGTCAGAGACAATGAAGGTTAAGATCTCAATGGAAGGAGTCAGGCCAATCTCCCCACCTGGAAAAAATGTTGCAGTTCAGAAGAAATGTTTTACCAAAACTTCATGAAGAATAATTTTGTATCCTGCAAGAACAGTCTGCAGTATTCAAAGTCAGAAAAAAACAGCAAAATTACTAGAATTCTTAATTCTGGCTGGTGGGGGTGCTGTTTGGTTAGGGATTTGGTTTGTTGTTTGTAATTAATTTTACCCAGCTTTATTCTAGAATAAAAGGGTGTAGAAAAGTATATAACTAAGTTAGTATTACTAATAATTATAATATTATTACTGCAAAGTTATAATATCATATTGTAGTTGTAATAAAATTGCTAATAGTCCTCATGATTCTGTGCTTTATACACTAATTCATGCGCAAAATGTACATTTGTGCAGAGAGTTTTTTTCTGCATTCCTTCTCGAAGAATGTAGGAAAATATCTTTCTTTTTTTATATATACTCTCTCTGTGACAAGTGGTAATATCCATGCTCTTCCGGAAGAAAACATTTTTGCATACCAAGAAATGCATGTGTTCCTATATGCCTGTTATCCCTACAAAATGGACTGTAGCAAGGGTTGTGCTTTGTTACTATACTGTATATTATGCCTCTATGTAATCACATTGAAAATGTGGGCTCATACAGCACAGGACTGGGAACTGCCATCCCTTGCAAGAAGCATCTCTGGCTGAGTGTATTCCAGTTCTCAGCACTTCTGGCAGCCTGTGTCTTGCATTGCTGCAAGATATTACTAATAAGCTGCCTGCAAAGGAAAGGCAGTGACTTCCACCCTCTCTTGCAATAACTACTGGCAGCACATTTAATGTGTAGAAATGTGGGAATGAAAAACACAGGCACTGCACCCTTGAAGGTCAGCTTCTGCCCTTCGTTGCCTCTGCAAAACACTGCCATTGAAATAATGTTCCTGATATCTTTAGGACGCTGAAGAGAAGTTTGTTATGGGCGGCCATAATCAAGTACTTCGTTCTCTTCTCAAATACCAGCTGTTCATTTTAGACAGTGCCAAGCCTGAAAATATCACATATATTCTCCATGCTAGCACAAAATTACAGACTAATTACACAGAAAACCAGAGCCTTTGGGAAAAAAAAAAGACTAAAGCTGTCATCAGAGATGTAGAAAAGAGAACTCCTTTAATGCTAATGAAAGGATGAAATTAAGTAGGAAAGGGAGTTAACCAGCCCTTGATTTCTGTGAGTAATTAAAAAATATATTTTGGGATTTTAAAGATAAAACCACAAAATAACATCTTTTTAGTACTGTGGTTCTCTTGAAGAAAACCTGACCATCATTTATCTTGTGGTACAGAAAGACTATAAACTGTCCAAAAGTGGATATCCATCTAGATTGGAGGCAAGCAAGAAGTACCTCAGGTTGTTAGCAGTTTTCTATTAAAACTCAGCATCATCATTTACAGCATTACATTATTTTATCTAAACATGACTATGGAAAAAGGTCAAAGGTTTTTTTTAATGTCATGAAACAAATAAAAAGACTCTATTTTGTACCTAATTTAATAGTAATTTTGCAAAAAAAGCCCAAGATATTTTGTCAGCAACAGTGAAAGAGGTCCTCCAGGATTATGATGCTTTCATGTACTTGTTCTAATATAAATTTCAGTTCAAACAGGGATTTGGAGAACACATTAAGAACATTTGGTAGTTGTATATCATCAGCCCTCTTTCGAAGCCAGCTTACTTTTTGCCCTAGTCATAACACGTGGTTTCTCAGCAGTTCCTGTTGAGCTTCTGCACAGATTACATGGATTCAGGTTAAGATTTTCTGCCAAAAACTCTCTGACCACCTTCCAGTCTAATTCTGTCCTTAATTCACTTACTAGTGTGCTTATATGTGACTAAACCAGAGATGACATCAGCCTGGGAGAAACGATCCACAGCAATGCCAGCTTTCCTCACTACCCCATGGTAGGGCTGGCGAGCCACCATAAACATCAGTTTCATGTCATCACTGTCCGCGTCTGTGGCATAAATGTACTCCGAGGAGAGGACCACTTCTTCACCCTCCAGGCAGTGGAGCACAGGAACAAGGCCTGTTGGCATAACAGGTGGCTCGTCATTCACAGGCAACACCTAATCAGAAAAATAATTTAAGATATTTCTCATTTTGGCAGAAACCTGTTGTTTAAATACATTGCTTTCCAGCCCAAACCAGCAGTATGGTGTCAGCGTCAGGGTACATTGAGCTCTCTCTATGAACAAAATGAAACCAGCTGAATTAAGGTCACTCTTAAAATTCAAAGACAAAAGTAAACCAAACTAGATAATTATAGCTTGAGAAAGAAGAAATTATATTTAAGTACAGAGAGAATTAATTCCCAACAGAATAACACAAGCTAGAGCAAGCACAAATGCCTTTTGGCTAGTACAAGCTGAATCTCCTCTCAAATTTGCCACATAAACCTGAAAGCTAGGGTTGAAACAGAAGCCTAACAAGTCCATTATCTTCCAGTTTCCAAGGGAATGCAAAGACTTTCAGAAGTCAAGCTTTGCAGTCTTCTACACAGGCAATTGCTCTCAAAAATATGCAACACACTGACCTTGACCTGTAGGATGAACTCTACAAAGTGGGTGCCATCTGTGGCTGCAAAGAGGACATCATCAGTGAGAGTCTCAGAGCCATCATGCCGATACCTGTGAAAAGAAAAAGAGGTATACAGATTTCACACAGACAAAGGAGCTGTGCTTTCTGGTCATGCCAGACAATGTGGATCCCTCCCAATAAAAAAAGCTGATCCTTGTGCAAGAGTGTCCATCTAAGACTGCTGATTCTGGATCAGAGTGTCTTGAGAGGGCTTGTGGGTCTCCTACAAGAAGAAAACCCCCAAGATAAACCAGACATCAGCTCGGAAAAAGGTTTCACTGAGGCTATGTTCTGGTTGCTTGTGAGGTATCCACCGAACATGTACATCCTTGCTGCAGTAGGTGCCCTCTTTGACTAAAAGAGATGGAAACAGAGTCAGGGAGCTCTAATTCTGCGTGCATGTAGAAGGTAGAGTCTTGTTCTTGCCACAAGTATAGCAGCAAAATTTTCATCTCTAGGTTAGTCAGTGTTAATACAAGTTTTCTTGTAAACTAACCAAGTTTCATAAACACACATGTTCCTTTAAAGAAAAAAAGCTGGCAATGATTGCCTTCTTCACAGGAACTGCACAGCTGAATACAGAATTGGCCTCCTCATCTGCACAGGGCACTGCTTTATAGAGAAACCTATCTATGTCAGACATGGTCGCTAGCTCCCACTTCCTGGCTACACAACAGCTCCATGACCATTGTGGTCCCGAGGCTCAGCCAGCAATCTTGGCCTGGAGCAGCACTGCCAGAGCCGTACTACAGTGAGCATGGCGAGCTGTAGCCTCTGCAGCTCGCACCACCTCTCTGCAGGGCTTTCACTCATCCGACTGAGAGACTCAGCCATCGCAAGAGGAAAAGACAGCCACTCTTCTAACCTGACTGCCAGGGTACGCAGGTCCCCACAGGAAAGCCTGTCGCCTTCGTTCATGGGAATGCCATCCAGCTCCACCGCGCCATGCTGAGGCTGTCTCTGGAGGAGGAGGAGGAGATGCTCCTGTTTCGTGTCCACGTCAGAGATGAGAATGTGTCCCTCTGTGACAGGGCTCAGGCCACCCTCTTCCACTCTCAAATGGCTTGTGAAAACCTGCATGGAGGAGAAATGCTGAACTCTCTTTTCTACTGCACCTCCAAACATACATCGAACAGGGCAATTTCAATTTGCTCTGGTATGAGGATGTGTGACACCTTAAAAAACAAAATGCCAGAGGCTGTACTCTTTTCTATTGTGTTACGGAAACCTAAGGAATTTACTAATAGTAGGCCCTAATACATGCAGCACAGTCCTGATCCCATTCGCAGAGGCTCCTGGCATTCATAGGCAACAGGCAACACGAAGAGGAAGGATGCAATTTTGCTAAGCAGGACGTGACACACTTATTTTTGTACAGCCACTCAGATGCTGAAGGTAGCCCTCAGCTTATTTAGCACAAAAATTCACCTTGCACTCACCAAACTTCGCCTTCCACTTCAGACCCAACGCAGGCTACGTGCAAGACACTGAAACCCTGATCCTACAGAAGATTTATTTTTTATTTCAATCAGATCAGGACATCTGTCTGCATTTCTTTTTCTGCCCAAAGCCATTTCCAAGTCCTTCCCTCTCACCTTCACCACCACCCTACCTCTGGGGCTTGATTGTCCACAGGAAGAACTGTAATATTGAAGCAGATCCCATACAAAGTGCCACCATGCTGGTTGCTGACGGAAAAAATAAACTGGACTTGCTGAGGTTCAGGCCCGATGTCCTGCAGCGGTGGCATGTAGGCAACTTTCATATAGTTCACAGCATGCTGCAAAAAGAGAAGAGGGGTGTATGTAAGAAGAGATAATGGGAGTAGCCATAATTCAGGACATTAGGAACCTTTCTCATCCCCTAATTATATGTTATCCGAACTGTCAGAATTAATTCCAGAAACTTTGCACGTACTCTTTAGCTACTGGCAATACCTTGATTACATGCATCTTCAGCTACAAATCAGGTGAATACAGGTTCAAATACTCAAACCTGTAGCAAAAAATACAGACACAGTTTATAAGTGATAACAGAGGCAATGGATGGATAACAGAACCTTCTTGATGGAGCCCTTTAAGAATGCTGGTCCCAGGACCTTTTCTAACTGTGACTTTAAAATAAACAATTCATCAAAGCATAGCTTTTAATGTAACATCTCCCACAGCAGCTGAATTTGCCCTCACTAGTACGAATAAACTGCACACCGTGCCTCCCCAGGTGAGGGCAGGCTGGTGAAAGAGGCTAAAATAATCACCAAAATCTTGCATCCAGACACCCATATTAGGCATGTGATTAAGGATTTGTAGGCTCAGAGCTCTCATTATGGTACTGCAATGATCACTATTATGCAACCTTAACCATACAGCAGGATATAAAACAGGGCACTTTACTAATATTCATAAGACATCTGTCAAACTACAGAAGCATGAAAACTGAACAACAAAATCCTGGAAAAGGCCTGTTCCAGCTTGTACCATATCTATCTGTGGAGACACTGAGAAGAAACAGGAAACTGTCAAGGCCTCATTTCCACATTTTGTGTATTTTTAACTTCCTCTTAACATCATGTTGGAGCCAAATTCAGCCTACCCTAAGCAACTGCAGTCCTTGCTGGTTTCAGGAGAGTTGTGTTTACATATTGCAGAACTGAAGCATGGTGGAAATTTGTTTTAAAAGCTGGAATTGAATTAGCAAAGTTTTGAGCTTCTTAAGCAGAGCTTGTGATAGTGCTGCTCCTCATTTTTCACTTCTTGTTTTCCTGTCAAAAAGAAGCTGTACACTTGTAACTTTAAAAAATTGTTTAGAACTGGTTATGGTATCAGGTAATGTAACAAACCTGAGTAAATGTCCACAGTGCAAGAGCAGCAGGATCCTTGACCAGCTTGGGGATGGTGTCCACCATAAACAGCTTCCCAGCGTCTGAGTGGCTGTACAAAAATACATATGTCACATCCTGGTTAGCAATACTGAAGAACACGAAAAACAACAGTCACAGAGCTCAATCTTGCATTTCAAATTAACTTCCCACTCCCAACTGCATTGAAAGGAAAAACATTTTTCTTTCTTCTATCCTTGTTATTCATTTAAACATTATCACAGAAAACTGACCACAAGAAATATTTTTCAGCATGGTCATGAAAAATCATTGCATACCTTATAAGCAAGCTCTGGGTTTGCTACAAGTGTGTCTCTGCACACCCCAGGTACCATTTACACCACCTGCAAGTCTAGTCCACCACATTCTTATTACTTACACACCTGCATTTATCTTTACATAGAAAAATAAATTATTTCTGGTTTTCATGCATCTTACAAACTTCTGAAATGAACCAGTTTCCAGCAAGCCAGCACCAACAGCAGTAACCAGCAAACTGGATAATCGTGTGGCTATTTGACTGAATAGGGAACAGCCTAAATGTCCTTCTCCAGCTGCGTACCAATCCAGCTGCGTACCAAGCAGCTGCGTTGCTTGAGGTCAAAATTGAAAGTGTTGATCTTCAGCTTAAACTGTACAATGTCTGGATTTTAAACTTTTCTATTTAGTAAATTGTTGCTGACACTGTCGTGAATTTACCAAATTGTGAAACAGCATCAGTGACATGTAAACTGCTACTACACCCATTCATCCCATACTCCTATTGCTGCCATAACCTGTTCTGCCTGCATTCTGATCCACAGGTTCCTGGTCCAGGACCAGGAGTCCTTCACAGTGCCATAGTAATAATATGTAACCTAGAAAAAGCTGTAGCAGCTCATCTTCTCAGTCTGGGGCAGGCCTAGGTCATCAGTTAGGAGAGGTGCTGTGACTTGTGCTCAAGGCTGTACAGGATTCCACAGGGCAGTGTAAAATGCAAGTCCAACAAAAGGGAAGAAAATATTTCAGGTGCTTTCCTCATTCTTATTTATTGCTAAACTGTGCATTTTTTAATTACTCTGTGTATTATTCTGTTGCTTTCAGCTCTAGCTCACCCTTAATCATCAACAGGAGAGCTGCACCCAGGTATTGTCACCTGCACCTTAAGCAAACAGATGAAGAACCTGAGACACCAGCATGCTACTGCCACTGAGGCTGCTCCTCTTACATGGGTCATTGCTCTGTCCCACCTGAAAGGTATGGCAGGTCACACCTACCCGTGCGTGCAAGAGAAAAATGGAGAAGTAGTTATGGTGTAAGTGAGTTCCCTGTCTTCCTCTTCCACATCTATGAAGTGGAGATGTTTCTTAGTTAGGTGAGCAATCTCGGTCTCCTTAACAACCAGGTGACGCGTCACTCCTGGGGCTTCTCTGGGTAGCTGATCATCCACAGGGATAATGTGCACCATCATCACCTGAAATCAGGAAGACTGTAAAATCAGCAGCCATTCCTCTCAATAAGAGAGTGTCCAAGCAGCTGTTCACAAACATGCACACACAGAAGTAAGCGGGCCACTGGAATATGAGATATAGGATGTGGCTGTCATGCCATATCATGAACACACGAGTAATGGAGATATACAACAGTTAAATGCAAAGCCTATGAATCTTAGCGGTTTCCATTTAAATTAAAAACAAAGTTAAATTCAGTATGCTGGACACCTGGGTGAAATAAAGTCTCTTCTCAGTTGACTTCAGGAGGGCTGTTTAGTTTGTACCATCTCCAAATCTGATTTGTTTTCAACATTTTGGTTTACAATGTAGGAAAAAGTCTTTGCAATGGACTTGTATCTCTGCAGCCAGGCAGAGAGAATTACCCCATGGAAAGCAAGAACAAGAGCTACCTCTGAAGAATATTATTTGTGGTGATGACCATGGTGATGGCAAACAGAAAAGATCTATACCAGTTTGATTTGAAAGTCTGTCAGAAGGTGAAAATCATCAGCCATTTGAAGGAAAAATGCAGGACTCTGCCAAAGATGCTTCAGTTTCATACCTGTGGCTCTGAGAGATTGGGAGGGTCATGGCTATCACACAGCACAAATTCAAGGGAATCTTCAAATACTTCTCCTCCCAAATGATGATAATAAATTATTCCATTAAATAGATCCCTCTGAAGAAAACTGCTGACAGAATATCCTGTTGAATTGAAGAATATATCTTCTATTGAACAGTGCATAATTTTAATAATTCATAAAAATTATCCATTAGCTGTGCAAGTAACTGGTGAAGCATAATGTCCTCTTTCTGATCCTAACTAGGGCAAACCCTTTGAAATGTTGTCTCATTATCTTCCACGTTTCCTGAAGATCATCAGCTTCTTTTCTATGTCACTTAAAGATCATTCAAAAAATGAAACAACACAGCAAATGGGCCTAAAGCCCTGTTCAGAGGACAAAAGAGAATTTGCAGGACTAGCTGCCTCTGCAATCTAGCACAGGAATTTCTGAGTTCAGCTAAATGGAAGGAGAGCTTTCTTCCTCTTTTAGCATCATTAGCGTCATCTAATAGCTTTGAACTTGTCAGGGATCCTTGCAGATAAAATAACTGCTGAGTAGCCCAGCTTTTCTGAAGGAGAAAAGTACAGTAGGGAAATGGGCTCAGAATAGAAGAATTATGGAATAAACTGTGTTCACAGGTATAGTTATCCTGGTGCAGAGACCAACATTAATTAATGAGGGGGATTTACACTGTAATGAAAGAAGTCAAAATTTGCCATGATTTGTCCTGAGCCAAAATAAGTTGTCTAATTTTAACATTTAATGTAGTTAAAAAAGGAGGGGACAAACAAAAGCGTGCTATTGTGGATGTGTTTCATTACCTATCAAGTTTGGTCCGGGTTTCTTCATGATATCTCCAGCCTGTGGTGGCTTGGTAATATTAAATAGTATGTAATCATCACTGGAATCCATGTCAGAAGCATGAAGCATGGAGCCCTGAATCAGGATCATCTGTCCCTCATGAACTTCAATGACGACATTGCTGATAAGAAATGGAGGGCTGTCATCTTTAGGGAGGATATTGATTGGAAACTTATGGCGAATACTGTGGGGTCCATTGAAAATCCTAAATACCACGAAGTCCTTAGTAGAATCACTGTCATCATGATGGTAGTGAACAACTCCAGCCTGAATGTCAGAGACGGTGAACATGAATCCTTTCCCTCCTGTCAAAACAGTGAAAGAAAACGCATCAAAACCATGCAGTTCAGCCCAGAGGAGAATCCTTCCAGCAATATGAATGTTATTAAGGGAGAGAGAAGGAGAAGGCATTTCTAACTAGAAAAATCAAACATAACTTCACCTACTGGAAACAAGGTTGGCATAGTTAGTAAGAATGCAGAATTTGCAACTGTGGTAGCAGAGAAAATCCTCCAAATGTCCATTGCACTAAAGATAACTGGAGATATCAAGGATTTTTAAGCACAACTCTTTCCACTTTAATTTTAACCTCTACTTTCTTATCAGAACATTTTACATGTATTTTAAGCATCAAAGAGTATATGCTTTATAATTACAGCTCAGCATTTCATTGCAAGTAAAAAAATACTTGTGGGTCTTGTTTTTTCTGCATATTGAGGTTACTGTCTATAATAAGACAATTTTACACCTCTGCTTCACTAGCCATGTTATGCACACACACAAATATTCAGGCAGGTTAAAGGTTTCAAGAACTGCAAGCTGGTGCTGGAAGAGACGATCTCCCAAGGGCCTCCAAGGAAAATATTTTTTTGCCCTCCATGCTGTGTAACATCAGCAGAGACACCCACCCACTCCCTTTGATCCTTACTTGAAGAGGATTATGGGCAAACTTTAGGATGGAGAAATAACTGCCTCACCACCAAACAAAACCCTGTTAAATGTGACAGAAGGCAGGGAACACCAGCATACATACCTCTTTCTTTCAGGGCTTTCCTTTAGCTCTAGGACTGGCATTACCAAACCCAACAAAAGAGCATTCAAAACATTGCGTTGATTCACTGTTCCCTGCAGTTAATGGGAATCCCTCCACTGACTCAGTGGGCAGTGGCTCAGACCATTTGCCAGCAGCATTAGCGTTATGGTGCAGCCTGAACTTTCCTTTAAAGTCTGGCCATCAGTTGGTGCTTGCTAGACAAAAAAAGGCAATTGCCAAAAATTGTGATGATGGTTTCCTTTGCATATGCCTATGCAGACACATAAAAGAGAATCAGGTGCGGTCACTGGAGAAGAAATATCCACCCCTGCTGGCCCACAGGAGGCTGAGGAACCATGGAGAGCTGCGTGCAAGGATGGGGCTTGCCACCATGAGATGGGCCCTGGGCTCTGCATGCTCCTGCAGGCACAGCTGGACTGCTGCTCTACGGCCTGCAGCCCACTCCCTGGCTGGCTGCACAGCCCCACCGTGACAGCAGCTCTGGGGCTGAGCCTATCTAACGCTGCTGACACCACAGAGCTTCTCTTTGTAGCATTACAGGAGGATGATCGTGCAGACACTGAACTCCTTGGCAGTAGTTTCCTGAGATGAAACATACTTCTGAAGAGTTTCTGCTTCCACCAAATTCCAAATACTGCTTTCCCGTTTCCTTAAATACTTGCTTTAGGTCTCTAGGCTATGCATTTTACATGAATATATCTAACTATCAAAAAATCCAGCACTCATAGTGGCAGCATCTTTCCACCCTGCCAACAGCAGAGTGACTTTTTTTACCTAACCATTTTCCCAAAGAGAGCAGCGCTGTGCTGACTCATAAGATTGCAAAGCAAAATTAGTAATATTGACAATGCAGAAGCTTAATGAATTAGAAATCTTGTTTAATTGCCACTTTTTGAAATAAACCTTAAAGCTGCCAGTAAATAACAACCAATATCCAGATGTTGTCCCTATTTGCCAACAAATCAAAGTCACTCGGCATTCCTTAGCACCTTCAAGCAAAAATGTAAGAAGTGAAAATTCTTGCATTGACTTATACTGTAATTCTTACAGTGACTGTGTTTCGCCTGGGTCGTGCCTGCTCAGTGAAAGCATAGCTGATTTCTTTAAAATTTCAGCTTTGGGATGTAAACGTCCGTTAAGAAAGTAAACGTTTAAATACTGAATTTTTCAATACTCTTGTTTTGATCCCCCTGCCCAGCGTGGCTGTCGCAGGGGAAGCCGGTCAGCAGAGGGAGCAAAGCTGGCCGGCAAGCCTTCCTCCCGCTGCGGCGCCGGCGCGGCCCCGCTCCGGCCTGGGCGGCGGCTGCGGCTGCGGCCCGTCGGTGGGCGGCCCTGCCCGCTGCCCGCTGCCCGCTGCCCGGCGGCCGGGCCTTGCGCCTCGCCCGGCGGGAAGCTTGCAGGAGGTGCATTCAGCACATGGCGGCTGTGCTGGCGGTTCTCGTCTGTTTGCAGTGGCGTGGCAGCGCGGTGCCTTGGGGAGCTGCCCGTCCTCGCTTAGCCTGGCTGAGACAGGGCCGCGTTGGGCCTGCTGCGCGCCGTTGCGTGCTGCCTTAGCTCACTTGGGCTGAATTCGCCTCCCATGAAGAAAGGAAGAACCAGTTTCATTTTCAAATGAAAGTGGTATGTAGGAAAAATGCCAGACTTACCAGTATTTCCCATAGGGTCATAGAATCATTAGGGTTGGAAAAGACCTCTAAGATCATCGAGTCCAACCGTCACCCCAACACCTCCAGGCCTACTAAACCATGTCCCGAAGTGCCACGTCTACACGTTTTTTGAGCTCCTCCAGGGATGGTGACTCCGTCACCTCTCTGGGCAGCCTGTTCCACTGCTTGACCACCCTTTCAGTAAAGAAATTTTTTCTAATACCCAATCTAAACCTCTACTGACGCAACCTAAGGCCGTTTCCTCTCGTCCTATCACTTGTTACCTGGGAGAAGAGACCGACCCTCACCTCACTACAACCTCCTTTCAGGCAGTTGTAGAGAGCGATAAGGTCTCCCCTCAGCCTCCTTTTCTCCAGGCTAAACAGCCCCAGTTCCCTCAGCCGCTCCTCATAAGACTTCTGCTCCAGACCCTTCCCCAGCTTCGTTGCCCTTCTCTGGACACGCTCCAGCCCCTCAATGTCTCTCTTGCAGTGAGGGGCCCAAAACTGAACACAGTATTCGAGGTGCGGCCTCACCAGTGCCGAGTACAGGGGCACGATCACTTCCCTAGTCCTGCTGGCCACACTATTCCTGATACAAGCCAGGATGCTGTTGGCTTTCTTGGCCACCTGGGCACGCTGCCGGCTCATGCCGTGTAAGGATGTGGACAGCATAAATACACTATTTGCAAAAGTGCCTAAGCTATGCAACTGACTTCCTTTATGAGCTTGTGAATTTTTTAATTTCTTACTGTGCATCCAGGTATTTTCTTCCGCACCTTCATTCCCTCATAAATCTGTCTCTTATGCTGGCAGCCCTCAGCACGGAGTGACATACAAGAGATTGTATCAACATCTTACCAACTGTCACATTATCGTAGCCAGTTGTCACTAGGGAACATGTTTCCAGGCCCTCAAGTTGAAATGATTTACCTCTCACGGTGAGCCGCCCATGCTGTAAGCCGTCAACTGTGACCAAGCGGACATTTTGGATGTCATCATTGTCTACAATTTGGAAGTGTTGCCATGTGATCGGTCGGGATTGCCCTTCCAGGAGGTTGAGGCCTGCAAAGAGCAGAGCGTTATTTCACCAAAGCATCTGCGACATTCACGGCCGGCAGCATCTCACCTTTGTAAAGGTTTTTGCAGTCAGGAAAAAAAGCATGTTTAATTCCATCTACATGCCTACCTGTGACAGACATTTCAAGGCCAGCTTAAAAGCCTGATATCAACTTTTATTCTGACATACTTGCCTTAGTCAACTGTCTTTAAGGAACTTTTTTCAGACAAATAACGTATTCTGGTTCCCAATGATCTGATAGAGTAGCTAGGCACATTTCTGGATACTTGCACAAATTGGAGCATTGCACTTGCAATCTCACAGTGTCTGAAACTGGGCACTCAGCTTCCATAGTGAATCTGCATTTAAAAATATACATTGATCTGCATGACGGAGGACAGTATCTCTTTATTTTACTCGGACAGTCATTTCAGGTGGGGCTTCTCTGGGAGACATGAGGCCTCTCCTTCTCAGCTCCTTCCCTTTTCTACTGTGAGGAGACTGCTTTTTCTCTGGTGTTAACTTCAAGACTTGTTTGATCTTATACCTTGCCTTTTGATGATTAAATATCAATGTACCTTTCACTCTAGATGGGAGAGCCTCTCCCCTCTCCAGTGCAGGCATTACAAATCTGTTTGAATTAGCCTTAACCCTGTAAGGTTTCCAGGCTTCACACGGCTGGTGGTGTATCATGCCCTCTTTTTCTAGTTGTTAATTTACGCAGACTTCCAGTTTAAACACCACCACCAAGCCTTGGGCTTTCCCACACACTACCCTACTACTCCTATTCCATCACATGTTTGTCTTTACTATTTATACTCTTTTATGTCTAGTTCGTTCTTGAAAAAAATGCTATATACAGGAATCCTGATTTTCCTGTAACTCCCTTTTTTCTTTAATTTTCATTCCAGTTAAAACTTGAGAGTTTTTCAAATTGTTGTACATGTTCCCCCCAAATGGACAAAGGGAAAAAACAGATTTAAACTCCCTCAGTTTAATGATCCTTAAACTCCAGGTGTAAATCTGAATTTTAGAGCTTTGTCAAATGTCTGTGTCAAAGCGTAATAAATTCTGTGGCAAAATAAAATGAGGAAAAGAGATCTCACCTGTATTCCATGAAACCCGAGGAGCATTTGTATCTGTGGTTCTGATAGAAAGATGCACACTGATTGGTAAACTCCTTTCAAAGTAGAAGTCATGGACCTCAAACTCCACCTGTTGTGAAAACAGACAAACTATTTATTGAAAAAAAAAGAGCCTGAAAACCATCTGTACCTCAAAACACATATAGTGTGTTCTTACCTGAGAGATCTTAAAGTCTTCTGATAATATGTTGACAAATGAAACTTGATTTAGCTTCTAAAAAGAGCCTTTGAGGTTCTGCACTAAATTAAATATCTGCCTTCTGTGCTCTTCACAGTGAATGCTGTGAAAGTTAGCTTACAATGTGTGGAAATTAATGGGAAAGATAAGCATTTTCATTGTTTTGGGGGTATAATTAGCTCAGCGATTAACATAGGGCTTTTTTAATAGTAATAATAAGAGGGCAAAGGGGCATTTCCTGCTCTTTTAACATATGTAGGACCAAAAAAATTATGAAAGAAAATATATGGACTAGCACAGAAAAAATAATTTAAAAAAAAAAGTCAAACTCTTGAATTGTGAAACTCTTGAATTGTCAAATTCTTGAACCTGTGATCAAACAATGCTGAAAGCAGAACAGTGAAGAGGCACTTAAGGAGCAGGCGGTTTGGTAGGATGACTGATCCTCATGCTAAGGAAACAGAAAGAAAGGGGGTGTCTGTGACAGCCAAGGTTAAAAAAAGAGAAGCCTTGTCAGCATCAGGTGCCAAAGTTACTGTTAGTGTTCCTCTGCTTTCCAGTCCACGCTTTCCCCAGCTTACCTTGCTCTGATTTTCTGTCTCTTCAGTTTCATTACTTTAGTACCAGCCATTTTGTTTTGTTTGAGTTATTCCTTAGCTATCTTCTCAGATAGTTATTTTATAACTATCAGCATATTTATATACTCTTTTACCTCATTTCTTTTCCTCTTCTATCTCCTTTTTAACACTGTTGCTTATTTCTCAAGAGTGCTGGCACACTACTGAATTACAAAAAAAATTTAGCAGTACTGATTACTGGAAAAATAAAGTAACACTGTACCCAAAGTAGGAGACATTCACCATCAGCACTCTGTGGCAGATTGGGAGGGAGAAACATCACTAGCAGCCAGCACGGTAAAGGTAGAAGTGGTGCTCTGTTCGCTCCCATTAAAATATTCCTGCAGCCATGGTCTCATAGATCAGCACTGTTTATTTACTCACTTACTCCAGACCCTGCAGATACCAGCGTGCTTTCATCATTTGCATCATGTTCTCTGTGTTAGTGACATGCTTTTACTCCTCCGAGCAGGAGCTGTTGGGAGTCCCTTTTTGTTATCCCTGTACCACCATTGCTGCAGTAGGTAGGGTGCGAGATCAAATGGCAATCTTGACATTTAGCTGGTCTTTCTTTCATGGCTTTAAATATGTCGCCTGTCCACGGGTCACAGGGATCAGTACTGTCACACAGAGAGAAAAGCTATGTGGAAAAGGCACCAGTGATCCTTCCCAAGGCTCTTGGTTAGATCTACAAGTAGTGTTACTCCCCTATTCCCGTCATTAAAAAATTAAAGAAAAAATAAAAAAAGAAGAACAAAAAAATCCTGTTTAGATATTCTCATTCAGAGGGGATAAACATCTTTCAGTACAAAGAAATTCTTACATAGTGAGCAACAAATATCTGATTTGTGTTAGACAGTTAAGCTGATGAGTCACAGGAGAAGGTGGTAAAAGATTTTACCTCTGCTCCTGCATTGCATATGATTAGACATCTTTTTTTTTTTTTTCTGAAAAATATCCATTACAAATGAATCCATTTATTTACAGCTTACTGAACCTTAAGGAGGTGAAAAACAGCAAATGCTCATACATTACATTGTTACCTCATAATTCCTCCTCTCTGTGTGGCTGTTATTTGGAGGCTGATAAGCAATGAGCATGTCACT
Organism: Ciconia boyciana; assembly: GCF_034638445.1. Taxonomy (NCBI): domain Eukaryota; kingdom Metazoa; phylum Chordata; class Aves; order Ciconiiformes; family Ciconiidae; genus Ciconia; species Ciconia boyciana. The sequence goes on from NC_132937.1 coordinate 52,336,500, forward strand.
GAGATCTTTCCATGTGAAGGAGCCAACAGCTTTTGTATGGTCAGATAGATGAGTGATGAAGCCTCGGGGAGGTGGCTTGGTAATGTTGAATACAAGCAGGGACTTTGGAGTTTCGTTGTCTTCTGCATCAACGGTTGTGGTCGTAATGGGGGTTAAAATAAATTGATCTACTTCCAGGATGAACTTTGCTATCGGGGCAGCTTTGGGTATTTGATTGGGAATAGCACCTTTAATCTGAACAGGGAGCCATGCATACTCAGTCTACAACAGGAAAAAATGAGACAACTGAAAAGATAAAGTGAAGCAAACAAAATAAATTCAATTTCCATTACCTCTACATAGATAATTGGGGTGCATGTTAAAGCAATAATTATTTTGAAAAGAAAAATTGAAACATTTTAATGAGAAAATGCCTAAAGTAAATATTTAGACCTCATGAAAAGGTCTTCCAGGTTCACTAGTCTTATTTGTGTCCTTAATTTTGGGCTGAAACAACTTGCTTAATTTGGTGTGAGATTAATGAATAACTTCACCTGACAGAAACATGCACAAGCCATTAATCATTATTAACTGAATATGTTCACGCAGCTCTTTTAACTTATTAATTACTATATATGTTGAAGGCAGTGCAGCTCATGCTCTGTAAAAAAGGTGGAACTATGCCAGCATTAATTTTGCTCTCAGGCTAAACTACTTATGCCTGTCAGTAAACAACCAGAGGTGTTTCTCTGTAGCCATAATGGTCCAGGCATAGAGGCATGAAGATAATGCATTTCATTTTCCCAGCTGGCAACGTTGTAAGAACTGAACAAACTTTCAGGATCTCTCTCTCTCTTCAAATGGGAAAAGGAGCAACGAATTTAATTTTTTTTTAAACCAGGAAGCCAATCAGATATTGTAAGTTTGCATAAAAGTCTACCTTGTGCAGAGTTTTGCTTCTGCTGTCTGTGAGATCCAACCTCACAGGAATATAATCGATGTCAGGCGAGGGAGGGTCAAGGTGCTGATATCGAATCCCCATCCTCAGAAACTCTTCACAGCTCATTTTTGTGTTGTGAACGACTCCCAGTCCCAGCATGCAGCTCCTGTTTCTGCACTGCTGGCCCAGGCTGTGCTCTGTAACCCAACAGAAGCAACAGTGAAAGAGTTACTGGAGCAGAAACTGACATGGGAAGCCTGTCCGTATAGCTAAACTAACCCTAGTAAAAAGCCAGTGTGATGAGAATTAGGACTCCTTTCCTGACTCAGCTTTTCCTACAGGATTTTGTTTTCAACAGACATCTTCCAACTCCAGCCTCCCATGGTCTTTTGGGTAGGTGCTGCCTCCAACAGCTCCCTGTGCTGTTTCTACTGAGCCTTGGCACTCCCAAAGCCATCACATTGGTCCACACGTCTAGGAGCCAAAAAAAGACTCCAATCGGGAGTTGGAGTGCCCCACACAAACATTATGTCGCTTTCAGTTTCCATGATAGCTCAAGCAGTTCATTTAACTTCACATGACCCACTCTTACCCAGCACATGTGAAGCAACCTACTGCTGCAGATTTAATCTGCTGGGTCTCTTTGAACCTGCTAATACAAACAACTAGAGCACATCATACTAGGGCCAGGGAAGAAGTTCTGTGGCTGATCTCCACGAAGCTGGTCTTGCTGCACTTCCCCAGTGATGAGTTGGCCGTGAGCAGGCAGGTGGGTTTCTGAAGAGGCTATGGAAATGGTGCAATCCAGATTTATCTTCCTGTCATAGTCAAAAGCAAGGACATTCTTGTCAATCACCCTGGACAGACCATAGTACTCAGCGACCTCCAGGGCACGGGAGCGCATTTTGATAATGTTACAGTCTGGCTCAAGTAACTGCACATGGAGGGTGAACGTTTCTACAAACGTTTCATTTTCTGTAAACCTGCAGGTGGAAAGGAAGGAAAGAAAGAAATTAATTATGCATCATCCCATCTTTTGTCGCTCTGTAAGTTTGATTGGCCTCACCTTCTAAACTGAGTTACTTGAATCCCTTTCTCTCATGTGCCCTCAAACCCCAGATTGCCAGAGACCATGAGGTTTTTGGCGCCAGACACTGCTGCCCACCTCCTCATATTTGTAAAAAGGGTGTTTGTGCAAAGGAATCATAGAATCATTAAGGTTGGAAAAGACCTCTAAGATCATCTAGTCCAACATCAACCCAACACCTCCTTTGGGAAGAGGTTGCTCACTGTGTATAAACAAGGGTCTGTGTCCCTATCAGCAGGACAGCACAGAACATACAGTGCTCTGAAAGTACTGTTGTCACTTTCAATAATAATAAAATCACTGGTTTTCTGTAATAAACAAGAAATACATAATATTTATTAATACTAACAAACACATTATTTAAGCATATCTGAAATACATTGTGACAAATGTTTCTGTAAACAGATGGTCACTTGTTGACTAATGATGCTGCTACTGGATCTAAGTACTTATGATATGTACAGCAGAACATGCTTTTACCATGAAAAATAGACCGCTTGGTCCTCCTGAGGGCAGCTGTTCTCCTGGTAACAATGAAGTGTGATCTCCCACCGCTGCTTACCTGTACAGCCTAAGCATGACCGTGTCTTCATCTAAAATCGGACAGCCATTGTGGGTATATTTCACTTCATTAGGAAGGAAGTGACAGTCAAAAACCTATGGAGGAGAAGGAATAGACAAGTACAACACTGTCAAGCATGTTAACTTCATGGCTTCTGTTCCACTTCTCTCTGACTGTCAGGAATGCATCAGACTGAGAAAATTTCCAATCTCTAGTTTATTTCTATGAATAGGTATTCACCTGTTCTGTGGTCTCCCAGTGGAAGCCAGAGCAACCACTTTAATGTGGGGCTGCTGGCACTCTACAAGGGAATGGACATATAAATGTGATTGATTGTTTCAGGCTGCCAAATCCCTCCTCCAGCGCAACACATAGTTTGAGCGCACACTTCTCTACCACCGCAGCCTGTGGACTTGTGGATGCATTGTATTCAGTGGGAGAACTGCAGTGGGTCTGAAAAGCCAGCAGTTCCTGCAGTATAATGTTAGATTTATTAGTTTTTAAAGTTGCCTGTGGCGATAGCTTGATTATACAGTAAATCCTGCTTTATGGCCACTGCCATTGGACTACAGAAGTATGATCCTGTGAAACTTCTCTGCTGGAAACTTTGCTAGCTCAGATTTGTTACATGGTTTTGGAACACTGACTTTGTACCACTAGCCTTTTACCAGATCAGATGTCATCTCTGTGCCATACCAGCACCCAGCCCCAGTGTCAGTGTAATCCCACAGCATAAAAGCAAGCAGAATTTCTATATTGTGTCCACCAGCTAATGCAAAAGAGACTAATTTTTGTGGCATACCTGATACCGGTCAAATTTGCAAAGATGGCTGGCCACAGTTTAACCATCTAAGAGAGAAACTTGTTTCAGGCTGATTGATTGTTTTATTTAAAGGTTTGTTGACTTGCGAAAGTAAGGCAATGAGGAAAAATGCCTGACCCAAATGGAAAAGAGATTGCTTTGGAGAGTTCTGACACAGCCATGCTTTGGAGCAGGGATTTGGATTCTGGGGCATAGGATTTTCATGTCGTCACATATGCTAGTTCCCAAGTCTGGCAAATTACAGTTCCCATGCAGCTATATTTCTTTATAGAGTTTAACAGCTGAAAGCTCCTAGCATTGATAAGACCATGTCTATGTTATCCTTGTGATAACAGAGAACCCCTACACAGCCCGTGCATAGATGGAGGATACTCGTGTTTCATATCTACAGAGAGACAGGGCATATTCTTGTCAGCAAGAAGGCAAAAGCTAATCATTGCATTTCCTGAGTGTCTCACTGTGAAACTAAATGTGGTTTTGATTCAGTTTTTATGGGCAGTATTCACACATGATTAGTTCTTCTATGGACTAAAGTAAAATCTGGTCAGCATTCACCAATAGACCTGATGAGGCCATAACTAATAAGGATTAATATACATATGTGGCTGACCTTTTTGCAGAAAGAAGAGGTCATTTCTTACTACCAGTCATTTCTTAAAATACACCAAAAGAATCATGAAAATTAAGTGGCTTGCCTGAATTACCTACATCTCCCCAGCCACTTTGGAGGATGGTGAAATGGAAGGGGGATTTTAGTGAGGTGCTGAAATGTTGACTGGAAGTGCAGTGCGTAGAGGAAGTCTTTGGATGCTCTGACTTTCAGTGTAAAAATAAAGTAATACTTTAATTCCTAAATTAGTTGTTGATGTGTAGTTAGCTGAAGTGCGTCATGACCACTTTGTGGATTTACAGTAAAGGATATAGGAACTAGTGACCTTTGTTTCTTTCTAGCCATTACACAGAATTAGAACTTGCATCTTTCTATAATGGAAAAATAATTAGAGTTTATCAGCTTTCATTATTACTGGCAGTGTCCACTTCCACTGAAGTAATTCTCGGATGCTCAAGCTATGTGGTAATTGTTCTATATTCCTAGTGATTTTAAAATATGTTGCCTGCTTTTAACTTTCATCAAGAAGCAAATTGTACAAAGTCTTTTTTTTTAAAGTAATGAGTTAGTTGATTATCACATACATATACATGGATTTATCACTCTTCTTATTGGCTAAAATAATCTTGGAATAATCTGTAATATATGGTGTTATGGAAAGTATGATTGATTTTATTTGTTGGGACAGCTTAGAAAGGAAGGACAAGAACAGTTTGTGAAAAACAAAATTGCTCTCATATGATGAAGGTTTTGACTATGTTGTGGCTGTTCTGTTGTATATTGCTTTCAAATGTCACAGAAATATGTGTTTTGTTATTTTGCAGTATTTAACAAACAGCAAATATGTATTTTTCTTACTTAATGTCTTTTCTTTCTTAGTACAAGCTAACATAAAGGAAGGTGCTTAATTAATTAGATAGTCCTAAGTGATATCCTACAAAAAAGAAAAAAAAATTAAGAGAAGTAGTTAGGTGGTGTGTTACCTTAAAGAGAAAAAAAGTACATTATATACAAAAGCCAGTCATATTACAGCTTCCAGTAGTTTAATGTACACTGAAGATGAGATTCTTTACTGATGTAAATCAGTGTAGAGCCCTCAAAGTCAGTAGGGTTTTTGGTGATGTGTAGGTCTGGTGTGCACCTGACAATGAGATACTGCTCAGATGATGCATCCCTGTTCATATCAGAGGGGACTGCCTACAGCAGAGGAGATGGTTTATCATATCAAAGAATTAATTTGTTTCTTTCTAAGACATCATTAGTTCCATCTCTTAATTGATGACAAGGGGATTGAAAATGAAGGACCTTTCCACAAAGGTCTGTTACCACTGACTGACAGTCATTTTATATAGGTATAAGCCACAATCTGCTTTGCAAAAAGAAACATCTGTTTTATGTTTCCTAATATGTTTTCCTTTTATATGAACAGGCAACTCTAATTGTCAATAAATTCGCTGGGTAAGACAAAGGAGATCTAAATCTTTTCCTAATTACTGTTGAGCTTTGTTTTTTTCTACTTCAACTGCTTTTCAATTACAATTTATAATTAAATTGTCATACATTCCTAGGACATTACTCACTTTAATGGCAGTAAAACAGATCAGACCAGAGACATCTTCTGCCTGCAGAATTTCGTGGTAGAAAGAGCATGAGTGGCACAGGGAGAGCCGGGCTCTGGCACCTTTTTTCAGGAATGGTGAAAGCTCAGGCAGCACTTTTCAGTGTCTGGCTCAGGATTTTGTCATTTAAAACAGAAGCCCTCAACTTACAAATGCCATCTTGTTCTTTCCCAGCAAGGAAATATGACTTGAGATAACCAGACTGCCTATGTCGCTGGCAGTCTCCCTGGGGGAGCCCATGTGGTGGTGTGTCTCTGGCACTCCCACCTCCCCACGGCTGCAGAGGGGAGGAGAAGACACCTTTCCTAACAGCATGGCACTCACGCCAGGAGCCGTCCAGGGGAGGTATCCTGGGCACCTGGATAGCAGAGCTATCTACCCCAGGGCCACCTGGCCAGCAGAGCTCACCCCTCCACGTGAGTCGTGCCTGCAGCCTCCAAGAGCCATGCTCGGCTGCCTGGGCTCACATCGGGGCCATGAAAGAACAGGCACTTAGTGGAGCTGGGGTTGTGAGTGAGGAAAGGCAAGGACCCTAGGTATTTTGGAACATAAGGTATGGTGAGTACACATCTCCTGGGGTCTCTGGAAAACTGCCTCTGACCCTGTGCTTGAAGCATGTCAGGTTACAAAGGACAAAGTGGCTTCTTCAAAATACCTGGGTCCTACTGCATGTAGAGGCTGAGGCAGAAATTGAAAGCAAAGTCACTCAGCCAGCCCGCCAGCTTGCCTACAGAAGAGGATTGCCAGCGATGAGACATGTAAGTCTCTTTCTCCTCATGGGCCAAACTAGGCTGGGGAAGTGGAGAGGGAGGACTATGGTCAGAACCCCTGTGCTGACAGAGAGCAAGCCCTGGGGAAGTCTCAGCAGAGGCACTGCACATCTCAGGGCCAGTCTTTAGAGAAGATCACACATTTCCCTGCTCACTGCCTCCTGTTTTTAGAAAAATCTACCAAGACTGGTGCTCCGGCATCTGCCTTCATAGAGATCACCAGAAACCTCAGAGAGGATGTTTAAAACAATGTACATATACAACATGTAGAAGTGTATGCTGCATGGTGCAATTAACAAAACTTTTTGAAAATAGGCAAAAACTGTTTGGTTATGGTTCATTTTTAAACCATTAATCTTCTATCTCTACTGTTACATCTTCATGTCAATTACTTCCAAGTCCTTCCTGCTATGACTCAGCTGAGGAGATTTGTGAGGCAAATGAGTAGCAGAACAGTGATATGTGAAATACATTTCATTATTCCTACAAGCTTGAAATTTTAACAGAAAACATTTTTTAAATGTATTTGCCATCTGCTAGCAATTTAGCTGTTGCAGAGCAGAGCAAACAACGGTGTACACAATGAGCTTATTGTATGTGATGATTTTTTTCTTAATTGCTCCCTAAGTAGTGGCTGCGTGACTAAAATGCAAAATGCTCTAGTGGGTTATGCATTACCGGAGGGGCAGAAGAACAAGCAGCTGAGAGACGGAGGATATCTCCTAACCAAAAGTTTTGAAATACCCATTCTCCGCTTGTGAAAGGAGACTCTGACCCAACTCCCTTTTATGCATTTGTGTTACGGAGCTCAGCTTTTGGATTTCAGGGGTGTAGTTCTCTGTCAGCTGGCTACTTTTAGCAAAAGGCTGAATCTCACAGACCATTCATTTTCATGCCTTTTTACCACTACCCAAAAAAAAAAAAATTCAATAAAGCAGCTCTTCCTAGTTTCTCCCACACTTGCGCATCCGTGGACACTCAGAGCAGCACAACAGAGTCCAAATACCTGTGGAGTTAGTTTCCCAACCCTCTGTGTTATTGGCTCATTAATCACAACTTCTACTTTGCAGGCATCTTTCTCTCTGGGGATGGAAAATTTGAGGTCATCTTCTGACAGGAAGACAGACTGTCCCTTCATCACTTTCACCCCAAGGTTGACACTAATAAAGGAGGAGCATACAACTCTTAGTACAAAAGGCAGCAGTAGTAACAACCAGCTTCTCTCAAAAGGCTTCATATTATGAGGGGATGCCAGCTCTTTTCCGCAAGAGAAAATATTCTTAACAAAAGAAGTCTTCTCTTTCTCCGCCAGCAGATTTTCACCATATAATGAAGGACTGAAATGTTAGTTGCAGGTAACAATGTACCACACGTTTTCTATTAAGATGCACCCCTTCACTGAAATCTGGACAGGGGCCTTTCAAAATATCCTTGGGTTTTTATAAAATTCATTGGTCAAGCCTGACAAAATGATGAATGTGTTCTCAAAGTGCTTTTAAGGTTTGTTAATCCTGAAAAAAAAAGAAAGAAAATTGATATAAGGCATTGAGAACTATTGGGGGAAAAAAATAGCCACACAAAAAGCTTCCACCATTTCTTACAATTGCAGTTCATTTCAAGCAGCAGCTTAACTTCACTTTTGAATACTATTGAGTGCTCACATGCTCAGAAAATTAGCTACGTACCAATGAGACTTCTCCCTCAACAGATCAGCTCTCAATATGAATTCCAGGCACCTTTGATCCGTATGCACATACAAACACTTGCTGTGTAGGATCCTTTGTTACTGGCCTTTTTTACTGCTGGACCAAGTAGATATTAATAAAAGGGTATGAGCATCCAAGTAATTTGAAAGTGCAGGAGTAGGCATTCATCCAGATTAAAGATACCTGAAAGTGAGATAAAGGGAGAGTGGCCTTTTGTTAAATCTGTTTTTGCTTTGCCATTGAATGTGGGGGGAAAAATTCAACCTGTAGTTGAAAACACCTCTCCAGTGCCTCTCTACTCTTCCTGCTATAGCGAGTAACTATGCCAGGATGTCAACATAGAAACGATATGGCATGACAAAGCTGAATTTTTTCTTTTGCACACAAAAAAAGTAATCATTCTGAGGCAAATTCAGTGGAAATAAGGAACAAAAGATAATATGGGAAAAAAAATTACACAAGTTCCTCATGCCCCCAGTTACAGTAAATCTTAATCTTTCATGTTTATAAACTCACTCATAAGAAAAGCATAGTTCTTCTAACATTGAACAAGCACTATTGAAATCCTTTTAAGACTCTAATTTCTACAACCCTCCACAGTAACTGAACCTATGGCCCAAAGAATAGGCAATGATATTGATTTAATTAAATTTGATAAGATCATAAGAATTTCAAGCTAGTAAAGTATCAACATTCCTTCAGTTTCTTGTAAATTTTTGGTGCCCTGACTACTTACTTGCACAGTCTAATTTAACCACCACCAGTGAGCTTTCCTGAAAGTGAATAAAAAAACAAATCCATGTATCTCTTTATTTTCTTCATTATTGTATACAGGTAAGTGTTCACTCTACTGTTTCCAGCAGGATGACCTTCTGAACAGCCTACAATTGTATGCACATATCTGCCCAGTTTTACATTTCACTGAAAAATGATCAGCGGTTAATAATTTCTTTAAAATTATTCACTTCCTAGAGTAACACAAGGCAGATCCACTCACTTCAGGTCAGATTCAGGACTGAAGACATAGGGACTAACATATGTTTAAAGTTGAAAGTTTAAAGTATGTTGACTATGTAGTCTGAGCAACAAATCTTAACTCTGGTTTTCTAGCTTTTTATCTGAAAATCTTTCGATTTTGGTCTAAAATTATGCAGCCAGATCAGTCTGAACAAAATCTGAGAGAAAATGTAGAATTCTAGTCAGAAGAAAGGGAATGAAATTAATGGTTGAAAGTTTTTTAACGTGTCCCAGAAACAAATCAAAATCTCAAATCATTTTAAAAAAGTTTACTTACATAGACACCTTTTACTAAAATCCAGATATGTAAATGTGCCCAAAGTACTTGCTGATTTTTGGTTTTTTTCTAATGGGATGAGTATGCATAGCACTTCACTGAAATAAGCACATCTGAGAGAGCACTCCACTTCCTAAAATTCACCGTTTTGAAACAGTCTGTGATCCTATACAGGACAACTTGGAAAGAGGGGGAGGAAAACAGATTACACTTCAGCCTCCAAGTAAGAAAGTATGGTTTGCAGCAAGTACACCCTTTTAACCTCAATATCTGACTGGTGTTTATCACGTAGTGCATGGATTGCTAGCATTTATCAAATATAATCTGTGTTTCCTTAAAATACCGGCTGCAAAGCATGGGGAGATGATCTGAGTGAAAACCTTCTCTATTGCTGTGCCCTCTTTCTACTTCCTGCATCAAACAAAGCGAAGATAGGGCTGAGGGAAGTGGAATAACTTCCTTGGCATACGTCTCAAGAAGATGCTCTGCATAATGTCTCCTCTGACCTCAGGCATGCTGGGATCCTTGGCCAGCAGGAAGCTCCTGGCACAGGGACTGCAATGGATTTTAAATCCTTTGACTCCAGCCCCTGATAAAGCAGCAATGCATGAGTAAGTCTCAGCTAGTTTCAGAGAAGACCCGGTTTCTTAAGCCATAGAGGGGCTCAGATAAGCAGAAAATAATTGGGAATTTTAGACTCTGACTAGGACCTGGCAAAGTGCTAAGAGGCAGTCAATGACTCTGAAACATAGACCCAGTGGTTTGCAGCTCATGACAATGCCAGTAACTTCGTGCTCCGTAATACCAGGCTGGGGCGTTGATTTACAGTGCAAAATGCCTTTATTCACAGGGCACTAGGTACCTTATAAGAAATGATAAAATTAAAGTCTGGACGGTTTTGACTTTCTCCGCTCCCACCTAGATAGCTACCACAAAAACATGTTATAGTTCAGAGACAGCCTAATCACCAGTTCAGAAATGGCACTGGTCAGGAAGTGTATTGTTCTCTTTACACCTTACTTATGTGCTTACAAGAAGGGAAAGCCAGCTGTCTCTCCCCAGCAGGCACTGCCAGAGTTGTTCATGCAGAGACATCTGCACCTCAGCTCTGATGAAGCCCAGGTCCATCTGTTTCTTGTGCCTACCCCATAAACCCCAGCACTAGGTGCAGGTATAAACCTCAGGCACAGGCAGTGGTTTCTTTGCTGCCTTTTCTTACCCTGCATCAAACACTAAGAGCAGAAAGGCTCCAAGAGGAGCCAGGAGCATTTTGATCAATTTCATGGTGGTTCAGTGAGCCGTTCTCTGCTACAAAATTGTTCCCATGTTGTCACTGTGTCTTACAGTCTTGCTGTGACTGCTTTTGCTTGAAGACACTGCTCCTGTATCACTATACATGTGGTTGTCCCATATGTTCCAGCAATTGGCCTCTACTTGTCAGCTGCAGGGCTGTCTCCTTATGTGGCCAAGTGAAGATCTTGAGAAGTATAACCTCACTTTCTCAATCACTTATCCAATGATAGCAAAATGAAATGACAAGAGATCCTTTCAGCACATAATGGCAATAAAATGAGAAGGTTTTGGAGTGAATGCCATTAGATTAGCATTCTCCACGCTGCATTAAGAAGGCCATTGCTTCAACAGTCGCGTGTGTGCTAGACAGTACTTATGCTGATCCACGGTGACAGTGCACTGCTCTCCGGCAGCTCTACAACCACTGGTGATGCTGCTGCCATATTTTGTGGCTGCTTTGGACTTCCTTACAATCTCCTTACTCCTCTGCCCTTAATATCACAACCAAGCCTGATTCATCCCTGCTGCTCCTTGGTGTGTCACCTATGTGTCCAGAATGAACAAATGACTGAGGCACTATTTAATTCCAAATGCACCACAATATTTCAGATATACTTAAGAGTCTTAATGCAATAATGGTGTTCATGAACAACACATTAGGAGAATCAGTATTTTTAAACTAAGCTGTTTCCTCATTGACTTTCTATGGGGCTGTCTATATGGCAAAACACCTGAACCAGCTCCAGGTGCACTGTGTGCCTACAAGCTCACAGACAGCTACCAGCTTTGGCCCCAGAAGTAAAACAGCCATGTCAGTTCAGTGATATATCATATATTAGTTGTTATCCCTCAGTGGGGATGGAACACATGATTTATGAGGAGAGGCTGAGACAGCTGGGTTTGTTCAGCCTGAAGAAGAGAGGGCTTATTGCTGTTTTTAGACATCTGACAGAACAGCGCAGAGAGCCTGGAGGTGCATAGCAAAGGGACAAGGTGCAACCCACAAAACTGGCAACAAGGGAACTCCACATTAGGTATTAGGAAAAAAAGAGCCACCGTGAGCATGGTCAGTGGAACTGGTTTCCCAGATGGGCTGTGGAGTCTCCATCCTCAGAGATATTTAAAAAACATCTGATCAGCATCTGTGTAGCCTGATGTAACTTTGAAGCTGAAATTGCCATAAAAGGTGGCTGTGCTGAGAGGAAGGGGTGGGAGCAGTTATCTGCAGAGGTCTTCTGCGCCCTAAATCATGTGATGACTCTAAGCTGAAATGACAGAGCTGTCTGGCTCCCAGGACCTAAGTTAATTACCTGCAAAACACTGCATTGTACCCTGCAAACTGTCCAGTAATTCCCATGAGATCCAATATAAAACCATACTGGTATAAAAAATGTGGTGACAAAGAAAGAGACCTCCCTTCCCATAATTAGAGGCAGACTGGCCTAGCTGACCCTGAGATTTGGGAGCTTGGAAAAGGAGTCCCAAAGACGTGTCCAAGGCACTGTGCAAAGGACACTCAGCAAGGGGAACTCTGAGGAGCTCCTCATCTGCTGGCAGACCCTTGCCCCGCTCTGTAGATAAGCCCAGGGAGAAGGCAGAAGGAGAAGGGGCCACTGGAGAGGTGGTGGATATGACTCTGTAGAGTTAACAGAAGGACAGACCAGACTGGGGACAATGTAGGGAATGGTTACTGAGAACTTCAGATGTGGTTTGTTAAAAATGTCCTCTAAATGCCAGAACAGCTAGTTTTCCCTCAGTGCTGCTGGTGCACATGTGAGAAATGATGCAATAGCTAATTACAAACATTTACAGACATTTACAATTACAAACTTACCAAATACAACTGGTTTTCAAGATTCTAAAAAAAAAAAAAAAAGAAAAAAAGAAGAGGAAAGAAACACTGCAAAAAAGGAACTCCAAGACTGCTGTAGAATTGTGATCATCATCACAAAATATCTGGCAAAACTTCCCAATTTGTCAAGTGTTTATTGGCTCCAGGAATCTGGAGAACTGCGTTAAGTCCCTAAGAGCATCCGTGAGTTATTGAAAGGTAGATGTCCTTCCAACAGCAGACTCTGGAGAAAACATACATCTGTGCAGGACCTCCATCCAGAGGTACACATAGAAACTCTCAGTTGTGTGTCTCTAGATCCATGTCAAGTAGATCTGCTATTTTAGATAATTTTTGAAATTTTTTTTGTCATTACAACTCCTGCATGAATGAAATTTACTTCAAAGAATGCAAATATTAATACATTGGTGGGAAGGTTTCCAGCACTTCTTCTTTATTTAGAAGTTATAAAGGTACAGATTCCCAAATCTGATTCTGAGGAGGGCTAATGTGATGTAAATAAAGACTAATCCCAATGATTTAGATAGCTATCTACCAGTGCAAAACAACTGAAGATAAGATCAGAAACAGCACCAATAACTCTCAGGTGTAATACCTAAAACCTGATTAAGAAATCTGTAATCACTAGTGACTTTGAGCCAAGTCTCAATGAAACCCAAAGTCTTCAATGGGATTTGGATGAGACCTTAAGATTTTCTCTGTGTGTAACAAAATCTGTGGTTGCCTGGGAGATTTCACTGAACAATTGGATCCAAAATTGCCCTCTTCTTTTCCAAAGCTTGAAGGGAATTATGGAGGATGATTGTTGTGGGCTGGGAGTTGGACTGATTTGTTTTAATGAACACCAGAAAAAGTTTACAAGAAACAGAAGAACATAGTTTGTTTTTTTTTTTAGCGGATGAGATTAAAGAAAACAAATAGCAGCCTTCCATGATTTCTAGGAAACAAGACAAATATTATTACAGCAATTAAAACTTAGCCCAGGGCAATGAAAGGATCCTGAGCTATTAAATTAGGGGGTTGTCACTTCAGAATGTGCAGTTAACACATGCACCCCATGGACTGTTTGCTATTTAATGTTTTTGTTCCATGCACTACAAACAAGGATTATAGGTCACACAGAAACTCAAGTATTCAGCAAGGTATTTGCTGAGTTAAGGAATGGTAGGTAACAGTTCCCTTCTTTTTTTCCTTTCTCAATTTTGGTCTATGAAGAGAAGTCCTGTACACTTTTTAGCAAAGTAAGGAAACAAGAGGTGTTTCATTGCATAGTCAATGAATAGACCTTTCTTCATCAGGGAAAACAGCTGAAGGATGTGAAGCACATCAGGTATATCCACGTTATTAACATTTATTTTTTCCTTTGTTTCTTTGTTGTATTAAAGCAGAATACTATAAGGTAGAAAAAAACCTGTTTTTCTTCATTCTACCCTCTTTCACATTATAGATATTTTAACAGTGATTATCAGATTAAGACCTAATACAGTTTCAATGTACAGAGATTATTTCTGACTTCAATGTTCATCCTCAGCATGATATTGCCACTGTTGTACACTAAGTTATGACTCACCCAAGCTTAGGACACTAGGTAGTGGTGGAAACTGAGTGCAGAAGTATCCCCATATGCTGACGGGCCAATATAATACTGAAAGCATATTTGACATTACACAAAGGCAGACAAGCAGTAGAGGAGAAAAATGTGAATATAACACCATCAACATTATTACACTGTAATGCCAAGTATTGCAGCTTAATGCAAGGCTGGAAACTGAATTACTCTTTTCCACAGGGTTCCTCTGTAGCCCTTGCTGAACCCTTTTAATTTCCACTCCTTATGAGACCCCCTTCTACATCAACTAGAAGTTGTAAGGCCAGAGGCGTTTCTGTCTAAGGAGCAGTGCTCCACTTTTTCCCATTAAACAGAGCTAAGCCGTAGGGGGCAGGTGGAGGGGCTCAGACAGTGACGGCAAGAAAATAAAGGGAAAGAGAAACACTGAGAGGAAGACTTCCAATCAATCAAGAGGAGGGATACTTAACAGCTTGGTCTTCAACCATTACACAACATACTTTTGAAAAGGCAGAGCAGGTCAGAGTCCCAGACTGAGACTAGCAAAAAGGAGCTATTGATTGTGGTTGCCCCTTAAAGACCATCTTAAAGACAATGCATTGCTCCCTTTTAAGTGTTAAATAGATCTGGTTTTATATTGTTAGAAGTACCTTAAATTTTGAGATAGAGATTGAGATCGCATTGTTAGTAGATGCCTATTATACTTAAGAGAACTGCAAAAGCAAATAAAATCAAGTCTTGGCTTTTGTTTTAATAAAGATAAGAGACTAACAGCTAAACTGCATTTGCTGAACAGATAAATATTTTCTCCTCAAAAGACCAATGAAAACATCTTTGCCCTCTACTCTTTAAGCCCAGAAAACTGTCTCACATAACAGAGTTGAGAAGATAAAGATGAAATGATTTTTTTTTCTCTTAGTTGCCCTTTATGTGTTTTTTAAGATCATTACACAAATAGGAACCGCCACCCTCTGACTACCCATTCTCCACCAGACATGAAAGCTGAATTGGAACAGAGTGCATTGCAGAAATTACTCTGAAAAATAAATAATTATATCTTTTTGACAGCTGTTTGAGGAAGTCCATAAAACACTCCAGCTTCCAGTGAGGTTCTTCCACTGATGCTATCCATAGGTTACTATCCTGCACATGACCTTCATCCTCCTGGGTCTCAGCACTCCCTGATTTCCCATCCTCCCTTTGGCAGTATAAAGCTATAGGGGATAGCTGTTTGCAGGGAAAGTCAAGCCAGCCCAGGAGAAACACAGACTGAACCAACCTCTTTGCTATTTGCAGGACTAATTAACTTCTCAGAAGGTTTGAATATTTCCACTTAGAATTTTCTTTTGACCATTCAAATACGGCAAAAGGTTGGTTTTTTGGCAGTCAAAGGGAGTAGGCTACTTCTCAGTGTAAATGTTAATACAAACCACTATATTTTCTACTGTCATTTTTTTGTAGTTTAATGTCATACTGGTACTCTCCTAAGAGCATGACACAATTGTAAAGATCAGGAGCATATTTAATATCTCTTCTTTTCTCCTTTTTCTGTACAAGAAAGGAGAGAGGGATCCTGGAGGCTCCCAGGGGGGCAGGGACATGGACGGAGAGGATATAAACTAGGGGAAAACTAGTGAAAACACTAAAGTAAAAGGATTAGATTAGCCATCCTTTTTATTTCATGTATAATCATATGCACTGCAGAGAGGGAATAAAACCTGCTCTTCTTAAGAGAAGAGCAGTCTATAACAACATGTGGGTAGCAGAATGGCTTCCCTTAATCCAACCAGAGAATGACTCAAAAATAAAAATGAAAACTACCCCTAATAATGGAAACTGTGGATGGGTAAAGGGAGTGTAGTGGATAGAGGAAATCTCCCAAGACCATTGACTTTGAAAAGATGTTTCATTTTAGCAAGTAATTAGTAATGGATAGAAAAGAAACTAGTGAAACTCAGCAAGCAGCCTAGGATTAGTCAGTGACCATCATGCTTGTGTTACAAGGACAAAATCGTTGGCTTCACCTTGATCCATAATTTTGGTGAGTGAAGACAGAAATGACAGCATTGTATTCAGTACCTAACATGACAACACAAGGCTTCCAGCTCTGGACCCCCATGCTTTTCCGTGACCTTTGCAAGCTATGGCCAGATCTCATGCATGAGGTGCTAGATGAGCTTGGCATATGGCAGAGCAGCTCTACCAAAGAGTGAACACATCTCTGACCCACAAGTGTGAGGGTGTCAAAACCCATAGAAAAGGAGCAGGAAAAGCCTCCTGCACAAGGAATAGCAAGGTGAGGAGGCAGGGACAAGGAACCTGTGACCAGCTGTCCAACAATGAAATTGTTTCATTACACCATGAACTGCAAGGTCTGATACTTCTGCGAAACAATTGTTGGGCAGTGGTGGTGAAATGCAGTACCACTGACATATTGCACCTCTCCATAGTGTTACACATCTGGTCACGTACTCAGTAAGGTGTGTGTGATAACACCCAACACTGCTCTACATGCAAGTACAGAGCAATGAAATGGCAGTGGACTTCCATCTCTGACAGACTCCCCCTTGCAGGTAGAAACCTACCGTGAAGCACAGCATGTGGTTTTGGTGTTTTTAGAATAATTTATTTATGCACTGCTATTGGTTGGCTGGTTAACTGAGTGTGGGGGAGACAGCTGAGCTTTGAGCTGACGAGCCTTGAGGGTAATGGCAAAGGTTTTGAATTCTTGAGAAGGAAGACTTTGCAGACTGTTCTTCACAAAAACAAGCAAGCTCACTAAAGGGTGTGCTGCATCTCACAGTGCTAAACAAAAGAAGACTTGCAATCTGCTGCACATGCTACACAGAGGATTTTTTTGAATGCTTAAATTTTAACAGCTGGTAGATGGTATGGTTTACACTTTCCCCCACACACAGTGGCTTGGTTCATCTCTTTGTGCCTTAGATATGTGAAACTTAGTCACTTGCTTGAGCTTTTTGCCAGGATTACTGCTATATTCCGTGAGCAAAAGGTGTGCCTCCAAAGAGCAATTCCTTCCTTTACATAGCTATCTAAGGGAAACAGGATAGATTTAGCCCAGACACAAGTTTAGGTTTTGAAAAGTATGTGAGGGGACTCCACTGGGAGTTTGATGTTCCCTACATAGAAATCAAATGTGATTTTAGGTTCTTCTGTGAAATCTCTAAGTTACTTAGCTGTGGTATGATTGCCTTCAAATTATGTTTGATAAACAAGGAGTGTGCGCTAGATTAAATAGATACGCATCTCATCAGAATTAATCTAGATCCACTAAAAAAAACCCCAAACCATAGTTCCTCTTTTGTTAACAATTTTCATTGATAAAGGTATATCCTTACACATTCAGGATGCCTGCACAGTGCACCTACAACCTGTCAGCTCATGTAGTGGCATGATGGTTTTAGACAACATTTGTCAGAAAATCAGACACAATCCAGCTACAGTTTACCTTCACTGCCACCTATTAAGAGTTCTTTGAAATACTGTTGCAGGCTTCACAATGATATCAGCTAGAGACAGAAATAACACATTTCATTAGAGAGTGTTTAACAGCTTCCCAAATGTAGTCTGTTCAGGTTTTTTTACCCAACTGCACAAAAGGCAGCTGAATCATCCTGAAGATCTCATGTTGCAAGTTGTGAAAGCATGAAGTTGTGCACGGACACCTTAGCTACAGTAACTGTAGCCCACACGGCCATTAGCATGAGATAAATTAATCTGTGTCCACAACTGACTGCCACAGAATCTCAAAAAATAAGAGAAGCAGAGTTAAAGTATTGATGATGAATGATCTGCTCAGTCTCTCTCTATGCTCAACAGGTACAGTCAAGCGGATTGCACTTTTAATGTATCATTATCTGACTAGCATGTGCTATTTTACCATGATGATTTTACTACACATACTGTTGTTTGCCATCTAAATTCACTGTTAGATTGATTAAGTCAGTGATAATTTATTTTCCCCATAAATAAATTAATTATTTTTGTACTGTAACTAATGTTATCATAGACATGTATTGTCAAAACCACATGTACTGTAACTAATATTATCATAAACTAGTATTACCAAGATTACTTCAAGGACTGCAGAAAATGAATGTAATGAATGTACAGGCATGAGATGATACTTTAATTTTAAAAATCAGGTCATTTTCCAGGGACTTGTTTAATCATTTGTCCTTATACTTGCCTAATTCTTCTCAAAGAAGGGATCTGTGCCGGAAAAAATCTTCAAAATTTAAAGGTGCCCAGATCCAAACCACCTCATTCTCTAGGTCAAAACGATCTGCGTGCAGTCATGTTGCATGCAAAATAAACCCTAGGGAAGAACCATGAAGAAAATGCTGGCAGGCCCACAGCAGTAACACCCGAGTAAAAGAAAAGAGATGGGACAACTCCTACAGATGTGTGTGCTCTTTTACTGTGAAAGCAACTGGTGGTTTACAGTGCCAGTGCCTCCCACAGACATCCTGGACACATGTCAGCAGCAGAGATGCATCTTGCCTAAGGTAACGTGCAGTCCTGAGTTAGCTGAGATGATGAACTAGTAAAATTCTCTAACTAGCAAAAACGTAACTTGCAAAATCCCCTTTTAATAACCATTTCAAGAAACTGTGTATAATTATCTACAGGATTTGTTGAAGTGTCTCAGCACAACACAGAGCGACAGCAACTAATCTCTAAAGAATGATGTTTTAGAGTTTGGTTCTAGATAAATGCATAGAAATCAGCAGGAAATGTAAAAAACTGTCCAAGCATGTATGTGTGTGTTCAGAAACACACATAAACATTTACACATACATATGACCAATGAACATCTGTCTAATTCAGATGAATGAAGTCAGCTGTCTGAATGTGCATGAAATGTGGAAACTCTCACAGATCCCTACTGCAAAATAAAAGTCTACAATTTTAAAACATGCATTTAAAAAACAAGTTCTCCCAGCTAAATGAAATACATCTTTCAGAAAGACTTACTAATATTGAAAGTTTTAATTATGTTTTTCAGTGCTTTTTATCACATTTCTCTCTCCTGGTGTGTCTTACTAAAAAGACAATTTTACAAAAATAAATCTTACTTAGTGCTTCCAAGCTTTTATAAAAGATAAAAACCACAAAGTTTTATTAGAGCTGATGGAAGAAAGCCAGCATAGTTGAGAAATCTATATCAACTGGAACATTAGGATAAACTAAGTTGCTTGGAATCCTTAACTTCCAAGTTAACTTCTACTAAACTACTGGCAAGAACCAGTGCCTGTTTTCCTCCAAAGTTAGAACTGAGCTTTCATCCATCCTGAATACAAAAATTACTGTCCAACTGCTTTGCTGCAACATTCAGCAGCAAAGTGAACGTTGCAAGCTGTTAAACACTATTACAAGCACAAACAGCATACAGTGTATACAGCAAACTTGAAGCAGATACTTACAGGTAGCAGTGTTTCTCCAGGAGGCTGAACACGAGATCATACTAGAATAAAAGGAATAATGAATGTCACTGACCCAGTAATCTCTGGTTTAAAAGGCTGGCAGAGAAAGAAATCCAATGAGGGGGTGACAGAGAGAAAGACAGAGGGGTGGGTGGGGGGAGAGAGAGATAGATGAAATTCCAGTCTTTCTGGTCAGCTTGGCTGTAGTTTTCTCCGTACTAAAAATCCACAATAAACACTCTTTCCTTGCAAGACTGCTCCTGACTGCAGAGTCTCAGAGTACAAACACTTTCGGGCTCCCTATGATAAGGGCATTCTGAGATGCCTTGGAGTGTTTACACTCAGCAATGCTTCTCTGGCAGCCAGCCCCAGATCTTCCTTTCCCCTTCTGCTAGTTAAGTCTGTTGGGACTAAAAACTGAGCTCCTGTTAATAAGGTTTGCTCATTTTTTCTCCCCACTTCTGCTAGTTTATTTCCTTCAACATACATGCATACACACACACACACTCTCATTTATGTATTAAAGATTCATAGACAAAGAGGTGACCTAAAATCTTTTCAGATCAATCAGTTTTCTGCCACAAGAAGGGAGTCTTTTTTGAAATACAGATATTATTAATTTCCTCCATAAGATAATAAAAAAGCAGGTTTGATCTTATTTCAAGGTGGCTGATGAAATGAAAATCAAGTGAATTATCAATTTAATAGTAATGCATATTGCCTACTTATAAATGTGATACTTTTTACAAGCTGAAATGTTCAGTTGACTGTTGTTCAAAATCCTGTTGCATGTTGAAGTATTAAGTATTCAAGTTAACATATATTCATTTTACTGACTAATTGCAGTTGCAACAAAGGAAAATCCAGGAGTATTCTTTTTCTTTTTTTTTTCATTCAGAACAGCAGGAAAGAGGAATGGTATAGGCCAAATCCCACCAATTATTTAATACGTCGTAGAATTCAAGATATCTCGCCAGTGTTCTGTCACGAGAGTCACATCAGTTTTCCAGATTTGACTGGCTGGTGGGAGTCTTAAGTAAAATTTGCTACCACACAGTGGCTCATTGATGCATCCTGAGGAGTAAACTTGACAGCCCACATTTTCAGAGCACAGAGATTGTACTGCAAAGTTGCAATATGGGGACAGAATTACCAGGGACAGACCACCCTATGCCTGTCTCAGTACAGGGACCAAAAGCACTTTTAAGCATAGGGGACAAACAGATTTTCAGCCCAGCCACAGGGCTTTGTTACAAGTGGAAGAGGGACAGCATGGGGAAGAGCTACTGACTCTAAGGTTCCCTGTGTAAGCAGGGGCCAAATGCAGCACGACTGTAACTCTGTAGCATGTTGCCTCCCCTTGCCCCTTTTTGAACAAGAAAGCTGACTTTGACCCTCATATGGAAAGAAAACCGCACTATAAAAATGCAAAACTGAAGTCAATAGTCTGAAAGAAAAGAACCAGCAGATGTTCCTGTGGCATGACTTAAAGGCAGATGAAGAAAACAGATGACTGTTAAAAATTAAAATGAACTCAAAGCTACACCATGTGTAATATGATACAATCTGGGCTATTTTTGCTTATGAAAAAACACTAGGCAAAAAAAAATTTCCTTGGGGTACAATACTAGTATCAGAGTGGTATACTGTCCTGGGTTTCAGACCTGTAGTAATCCTCAGATTTTATCAAGTTTGAGAAAAACTTGGAATGAGTATTTATCTCCTCTGAGTCATGTAGAGGGCTACAGGTTAGCTTGTGTGTTTGTGTTTGTGCTTGCTGGAATGTAGCTTCTAATTCACCATGATGAATGGCCCGTTTGTATTGTACAGTGGTCTGGCTAGGATCATCAACATAACTGTACTTACAGGCTGATTAAAAAAGTGGTGGCTTATTTTAAAGTATAATGTCTCTGACCCATTAATCCATAACATAATTGCAGAAGCTCTTTTCAAACCAGTTTGATTAGTCCAGCAATGAACTTGGCATCTCATTTCTTATTGTACTCCTTAACTACAATTAATTTTTGCAATCTATCATGGTCACATTATCTAAAGGATAGACTAAACTTACCAAAGCTTTTCTTGAGAAATGCCAGAGCACTGAAGAGAAGCCATGCCTTTTGTACAGATACTCAGTCTTTTTATTTCAACGTTTGTCCACACAGGAAACAGAATAGTTCAGTTTCCTGTGAATGACACTTAAGTATGGTATATATTCCTTCTTCATTACTAGCTAAAATTGTGCAGCCCAGACTGTTGATATGAAGGTAGTCAACTGTTTTCTGTCAGCTTTCTTCAACAAGGTGTAGTCATAAACAGTGCCTTTCTTTCCAGGCTTTTATTTGGAAAAGAAAAAAAGTGTACCTGAGGCACAGAACAGGCAAGAACACACATACACCCATACCCAACACACACCCTGACACCCCCCCCCCCCCATCTCTTCTCTTTCATTTTGGCTTGCATTGATAAGGAATGGCCTAAACTGCACATTGTCTGTCATCTGCACATTCAATCAACATTCCTGTAAGAAGGATGAGGTTCTCAAAGTAACAAAAGACTCATGCTCATCCCAAACCTGAAGGCTGTACATGGGAAGATCTGCTGAACTGTGAGGGAAAAAAGATACGATTATTTCCCAGGTATTTACTACATGGCAGAAATTTTATTCTGTGAGTGACAGTACCCAGCTGCAGAGGTCCACTCTTCCAGTCCCTAATGCAGACTGAGGAGAACAGGGTGAAAGATCATGTTTAAAAGGGGAAGTATTAAATCTACCTTATTCTCCTTCCCCAGCCTATGTATACTCAGTCCATAAAGATTCACTGTCCTCCTGGCTACTGTAAATGTGGGAAGGCCCCTGAGTGCACTAAGTTATGTTCTTCCCAACATAAAAATGCAACATCAGCAACACAAGGTCAGACAGTGAACAGGAAAATAAGGGTAGATATGTTGACAGCGAGCTGCTCCTGCAAGGGGCTGTCAATCTGCCAGGCTTGCATGGACACTCGCCTAGTGGTTCCCACGATCAGGTTCATAAGAACATGATAATCATGCTCATGCCATCAAAAAATCAGCACACTTCCTATAGAAGAAACAAGGATAATCTGGGACTACTGCATGCTTGTGGCCGGAGTCACTGGCTGAGGCTTCTTTGCAGCGCTGTGCACTGCCACCACAACTAGGAGGGTCATGCTGCTGCTCCAGCCTGTTGTCTTCATGCACAGTAACCCAGAGCTTGCAAGCAAGAACTTAATAATGAAATTCACAATGAAGCGCTCTGCGGGTTATTTCCCCTCTTTATCCAAAAGTATTTTCTGGAGCATTACCAAGCAAGTACTATACAAGATAGTCCTTTGAGTTCTCTCATAGGAGACTGAGGATCTGTTGGTTATCAGGTACGGCCAAGCAAGAAACACGCTTAATTTTCATGGTACAAAGCAACTAATGCATATAACACAACAGCGGAGATGGTCCTTGCTGCAGGAAGTACATCCATTTCCTCTTCCACTTCTGAGGCATGGAAGAGCCTCATCCAACACCAAGACACCAGAAAAAGCTTCTCTGCTTGGTTAAATGCTCACTCAACCACAGTCACCAAGCAGCAGCGATTCTCTGGAAAGGCTACTGCTTAGCAAACTGAATAGAAAGAGGTGCCTACACAGAGACATTACAGCCTGCAGACTCCTTGAAACACGTGTCCTGCATATCCTCATAGTTTGGAACATAGTCCTGGGCGGTTTTGGTGACTTCCATAAAGAACCCAACGGTTTGTGGCCTCGCAGTCAGGACATCTGGATTCAGATGACACTTACCCCCTTGCAAGCATGGACATGCAATGAAGCAACCCTGGAGATTTGGTAGTACAGTTGCGTGAGTGAAGAGCATTGGTTTTGGCTGTATTCCACAAAACCATTCTTGTCCTTGGGAAAGAAAAAGACTGGAAATTACATTTTATCAATGCTACTGAGTTTTATGTGACATAGGTTTAACTCTCCCTGTAATCAACAATAGGAATGTCAAGTGACACTCCAAACAGTGTAGCAAAGGGTTCTACACTGATGAGTCCCAAATGATAAGGCATCATGCTGTTGACGTTTCTTTCCTGATAAGGATCAGAAAACATCCTTTTCAAAGGACCATTGTCATAGAAACTTGCCGGCATTTTAAAGAATCTCTCAGAGGCCTAACCTTTAGGGAGGTATTTTCAGCTCCAGTGACAAACAATTGACCTCTTAATTTATGAACCATGACATTGCGGTGTTGTCTGAAAAAAGAAGCTGTGACCTAAAGGGAGTTTTAACCCGCATACACTTCCATTAAAGTGATAGAAAGGCAAGCTGTTAATCTTCAGGGAATGAGGGACATTACCCAGATTCAATCCACTGACAACAGCCACTTACTGAACACGAGGAAGCCTGTATTTACCCTACTGCAAAGCCTCAAACCAGCAGAAGAATTACTGTTATTTACTTCAGATTGCATTTAGAGGTTTAGTTTGGGTTAAGTACCAGGGAGAATCTTTCCGTAAGCACAGCTGCCCTTCAACTTACTTCTAACAGGTAATGAACATGGCAGAGGCATGCCAGCATGTCAAAACACTCGCCAGATTGAGCATAACATCTAAAGTTAGAAATTCTGGATACTGGTTTGACAGCTCAAAAGCTTTAGTTCAACTTCCTGGAAAGCATTTTGTGTCTCAGTTTTCTTATCAAATGAGAATTCCAGCCACCTCAGTCATGTTAAATGACCTGATCCATTGATGCCCAAGTTGTATCAAAGCTATTTGAAGGCATGAATGCTCTTAAGGAGTCAAGGTATATGCTTATAAAACACTGAGATTCTAAACTGGAACATACTATAGAGAATAACAATGCTATTTATTTCACATATCATGGAAAATTGTTTATTTATGTTTACTAAGATTGCTCTCTAAAATAGTGTAGTCTTTTGATTAAAACAGTGTAGTCTTTTGGCAAAGAACAAAGGAGAGAAAGAGAGCCAAGGTGCTATTTTTGCCTATGTTACAGCAAATAAAAGGTGTTTTTTTAATAAAGCTGGAAATCTAGATGAATCATTCTTTGGGTAAAGCCAGCATTTCTACAAAATTGGACTTACACCTGCAAAGCCTTTCTCTCCCATACTGTCTATAGCTCTGTCCTTAACATCTGAGATTATTACAGGAAGCCTGGTACAGGATGTAACTCATCTTTACCCTAAGCCGTGCCTGATCAAATGAGGACACATAACTTGCTTTTGCAGAGTTTATTCTAAAATTATATGCCATATATCCTGGCACAACTAACACTTCTCCTCATGTGGTGCAGATAGGCTCATTAGGAGCTCTTTCCCTATTTGTTTAAAGTCATAGAATCACAGAATGGTTTGGATGGGAAGGGACCTTCAAAGATCATCTAGTCCAACACAATATTCACTGCAATAATGTAAATGCTCATCACGAGTGTTAAGTCCCACAGACAGTCACTGTAATAGACTCTACTACAGGCCATGTCCCTGTTTTCAAATTCTCAGCAATGCAAATTTGAAAACTTCGTTGCTGCGTGGTTCCCTTTCCTTCTCCATAAGAAAACTGGAGCACAGCTCTATAATGGTGCCCTGCAGGCAAGAGGTCTGGGAATTGTCATCACTCATTAGGTATTCAGATACAATAGGAAAGGGCATGAGGAATGAAAATCAAGTGAATGCTGAATCCATAGGCAGTAACTGACATCATTTTTTGAAATCTTCCCTGTTTTTAGCAACTCGATATATGTACTATGTGTTTGTGGAAAAAAGTTGTCTGATATTTCAATTAAAAGCAAACAAAGCATTGTGTTACAGATGATAAATAAAGGAAATAACTGTTAATTAAGCCTCATGTAATGTCAAGCAATGAGTCTAAAAATAAGCCACCAGGTTTGGATACAGCTCCAGGGAGTAAAGCTATGTATTGCAATGCAACAAGTGTTAGCATTATAGTCTTTATTAATCTCACAGAACTTTTAAAGAAATTGCTCTAATGCATTGATGTCTTACATGGAACACAGCTGTCAGATCAAATGCACTGTGTCACTGCCAGCTGCTTCATTGGAAAATACACGCAGAGTATGTGTAATAGCAAAGCCCTTGATCACAAAGACAAATTATTTGAGTTTTTGACTGCAGAAGAGGCATTAAACATAAAGTTAAGAATGACATTCTGGAAAATCAAACGAATAAAAAGCCCTACAACAAGGCAGCACAAAAACATTTGCTTTGTGTCAAGCAGATCCAAAAATCAGAACATTGTCTGAAATGGAAGTTTGAGACAAAGGTGAGTAGCATTTTCAGTAAAATGAGTAGCTTCATTGAAAATTCCATACTTGATGCTATTCTCTCTATTTTTAAACAGTTTGATTTTTCTCAAAATTCTTCGTGTCTTGGGCTAGACCCTCAGTTGTTGCAGAGGAACAGTGAATGGACATCTTTAAGGACTTCAGGATCTTGGCATCCCCTGCAGTCCTTGGCCTGAATACACCTAGAGCACATCACCACTTCTAAGGTTTCTTCAAATTATACAGCCATAAGAATCAATTTACATACTGCAAATTATAAATCACTTCTTCATAGCCATGGCTTTCTTTCAGAGATGTGAGCGGGACTAGGCATAGCTGTCCACACAGCAGCAGAGCCCTCTTTCCATGCCCTATAGGCAGCCTCGCTGCAGGGTGCATGGCCACCAGGGTTATGGGACTACATGACCATCAGAGGTGGCCTGTCCCTCATTGGTTTAGGATAGTAGAGATACATAACATAAGCTGTACACTGCTTCTCTAGTGTAAAAAGATAGAGGTTGGGTTTTTCAAATCTTCCAGTAGCATAATATGAAATGGTTGGCAGCAGCTAAGATCACCATCAGCATTTCTAACTTTCAAGTCTGGTCTGTCACACAGGTGTCAGACATGAGGCCCAGGATGAACCCTTTTCCGTTCCTTCCTGAGACAACCAGTATGCTCACAGAGGGCAAAGACAAGGTCTTGAGCACCACAAAAGTAATGAATTTGGCACAGTTGGAAACAGGAACTTAATGAAAGCACTGGAGGAGCAACAATGTCCCCATAAAAGAGTAAATAATTAGATTCCAGCTTGTGAAGAACCGGCCTATTTTTTAATGTACCTAACAAGGGATAGAAAAAGCAATTTTTTCACATCAAGAAGCACAGGAGAGAAAGGGTAAAGACTACATGTTCAAAATGTAGTCAGACACCACAGGCTAAAAGAAAAACCTACAAGAAGGACTGTTGCATGTTGGCAGTCTGCCCACTCCCTGTAGGCTTCAAAACTAGGCTTCAAAATGCGTGTTCAAAATGCCCATGTTTTCCCTCCCTTTCTTTAAAGTCTATTGTTCCTGCTCCAATCAGTCCACCAAAACCCCCAGACCACACTGCCCTATTAATGCAGATGGGGAATTGTTCTCATAGTTAAACGGCTATCCAATTTACTACAAACTGAAAGGCTTTTAGGAATATTACTTTATTGCCATTAAAATAATATCATTGCATTCAGAAAAGGTTCCTTAGTTGTTTTCACTGAGATCAATCAAAGTGAACTTAATGAGGCTCTGAACATTTTTACCCAGAGTCTTTGAAAACTGAGCCTTTTGGGGGGGCAGGGCCTCTATTTTGGCTTACATGGATTTAGACCACAGCTGGCACAACTGGATTTTCATCTCCGTTAATGCTTCTAAAGTTTCACCAACTTTCCTTGTTTAGCTCACACTGCCACTGACTATGAAAGATCTGCAAAAAAAGTTTTCCCAACAGTATCATCTATTTTATTTAATTTTCTGCAGAAAGTTGCAAGTTCTGCAAAGGCAGAATGCTTCTCAGAAGCATAATCAGGTAGGACTAACATGTAACTGATACCACTCCTGACCTCAAACAGTAGCACCGCTAAACCCATACATTTTAGTATATTGAAATCATCCTGTGCTTATCCTTGCGTGTGCTACACACAGCATCCAGACTGAAAACCACGAATGCTAATCTTCATAAAGAATTTTGCTTCCCTCTAAGTCTACGTTTTTACTTACAGCAATGCTTTAATAAGTGTGACAACATATTGTGAAATCATTGCAATCCCTTACTGTTTGGAAGGTATGCTGAAGTCTTTAAGCACAGGATGGTGCTTTAATCTGCTATAAACCTCTAAAAAGATTATTTTTCTGAAGAATTTTCATATCTTGGCATTCAGCCAAGGTACTATTAAGATGACAGCTTAATTAGAGAAAATTGAAGGAGCCTTCTGAGATACAGGAAGAAAAGAACCCCCACTTATATGCAGCTAGAGAGGGCTTGGGGAAATCTAAGAAGGTGTGTTATTTTAATAGCAGTGCCAGATCTGATCCTTGCTCACAATGAATGAAATGATCAAGTGGAAAAGTGGAGTTCAGACTTCTCCAGAAGATCCCCACTTCACATGCGGGTATTCCTGTGATCTTTCTACTTCAACACCAAAGCCCAGCCATGGCCCAAGCAGCATCCACTGTTGTGTAGGCAGATACAGACTCGAGGATGGGAAGTACACAGGAAGGTAGGAGAGAATGGGCAACCTGGGAGGTTTGAAAGATAAACCCAAAAAGAAAAGCAGAGGACTGCAGAACAAAGGCTGCATTAGAAAAGGAGAGCCTGAAACCCAGGCACCAGGTAAGGCCTACAGCTCCATCTCATACAGCCCAAGGCACAGCTTTGTTTTGGTATTCTTACTGCATAACATGCTAATGTTAAGCTATGATCTGTTGAGGCCAAAGAAACACTTCCCCAGCCTGACACAGATGTACAGACAGAGAAAACCCAGCAAGAACTTGATAAGAAATTATGCAAGTAATGCAATTAAGTCAGGTCAGTGGAAGCAAGGAATGATTTTTTTCCTCTTTTTTTATTTTTAGAGTAGCTCTTAGGATGACAGTAGATAATACAAGGAGAAGGAGAAAGTTCTCAAGCAAGAACTTCTGTATGCCTGAGAAAGGGCCTTGAACAAGTGTTATGACTTGTGTTAACTTCATGATCTTACATCTCTATAAAAGGCAATTGTAAAACACACATCACAAAACACCTAAACAAGTTACCAAGAGCAGAGACTTTTCTAAAAATTTAGCATGTAGTCACATCTGTAGCTAGTAGCTTTTTTTTTTTTTTTTAATAATCCAATTTTTCCTTCTCTTCCTCTTTCATTGCTTTTTTCAGGTCTTTGTTTTTCCGAGTCTTTAAATGACCAGATGTAGCTCCATTAAAGTTTCTCCTGGAAGTGCATAGTTTATATTCTCCGTATCTGTTTCTTACTTGAGCTACTCCTGGATTTTTACTTTGTAAACTGGTTAGCTAATACCTTGGTTTCCTAAACCTCTGTGCTAAAATCTGGACACTCAGGTGCTTTCTCCTTGAATTGGATCAACATCTACTGCTAGCTCTGGTTTCTTTTTTAGTTCCTCTTTTTCAAAATTCCAACTAGACAAGGAGTCAAAAGTCATTCAGCTTCCTCCCTGCACTGGCCAAAGGGTGAGCCCAGTAAAAAAAAATGAAAGGAAACAAATCAACTTCAATTAAAACCTATTTCCGCTGAGGTTCTTTACAGAGTACCAATGAATGATAATGTGAGGGGTCTTTTCACCTGGAAGTTTGTCCAAACAGAATTTGAAATTGGCCAGACTAGGTCTGAGTAAAAAAGCACAAATGAAGTCTCTTGAGGACTGCAGTGCGTTGGCCAGAAACAGTGGTGTTTCCAGAGAGAGCTGGGTGTTGTGGAAGCACGGAAAATTGACAAAGTGTGACAAAGAAAATTCTCCCATTTTCTGTCCTTCCCCTCCCAAAGGTCAAGGTTAGATTCAAATAGTGAAAGCACTAAATCACAGAAATTGAGCTGGCTGTGAAATTTCAAGGCCATCAACAAACCTCATGGAATCATAAAACCATTGAATGGTTTGGTTTGGAAGGGACCTCTGAAGATCATCTAACCCAACTCCCCTGCGCCATGGGACATCTTTTACTAGATCAGGTTGCTCAATGACTCATCCAACCTCATCTTGGTATGGATTTCACAGGATGGGTTGGGGGCACATCTCAAGTGTTATTAGACTGAAATGTCCCATTACTTTATTCATCCATCCATACAGACAGAGAGAAGAGGAAGCATCTCCCCCAGAGTCTGGGCAGGGTGATTAGAGACCTACTCAGCCTTAACAGTGGTAGTATGCAAGGACACAACTATGAAAGTAAAGGGTGTATGTACCTAAATTTGAATCGCCCATCGCAGTCCCTCACAGCTTTTGCAAATGCCACTTTTCAGACTGAGTACAGAGTCAAACTGAATGATCTCAAAAAAATAACCTACCTAAACGTCAAAGCTGTCCAGTTATTCGGAGGCATCTGTGTCCACTTGCCCAAAGGAAGCTTTACCTGCAGGGCAGCACCGTGCTGAGCAAACACTCCCTGGCTGGTGCTGAATGAGTTCACTTGGCACCTGCTGATGTGCAGCCATGTCAGCATGGAACTTTGATCTGGAGGATATACCCTGCTTTAATCAGAAATAATGAGCTGAGGCATTACGCTAACACTCACTGAGAGCTGCAGTGGCATCCATTTGTCCCCACCTCCCAGTAGCTGGTGACCACCCTTGTCCAGAGGTCACTAGCCCTGAAGCAGGGTCAGAAGAGGAGATGGCCTCAGTGCTCAGCAACTTCAGCACAAGAACCAAGATAGCCACCAGGCTATTTTCAGGATGCAGCCAAAACAGCTTAGGCTTTAGAACTGAAAACCAGGATGAACTGAGCTTTTATTCAAAGCAGGCAGCTCTACTTTCATCCACAAAAACAGGGCTTTGATCTGACATTGTTAAAATATTTACAAAAAAATAAAAGTTTTGTATTGTGAGCACATACAGAGTTTTCCACTGTTTGATTGTTGGTTCATTTCAAGAAAGATTTGCTCTTTAGCCATCCAGACCAAAGACAGTGCCCAATGAGATGGAAGTTCTGCAAAACTGAACTTTTTATAGGTTTTGAGGACAGAGAATCCTGTCCTCTGCAGACGTCAGAATTGACAACTCTTACTTCCTAACAGTTTAGCCTGTCATCACCCATAGCAACACCATTGGATATTTAAGGAGACTTCAAAAACTGAAAAAGACCATTTTGTTAAATACCCTTTTGATTTAAAAAAAAAAAAGTCTTAAAATCACAAAAGTGTAGGCTGCACGTGAAGTTTGGGAAGAGTAGAAATTTAAATGTGCATCATAGGATCAACATTATAAAGTGTACCAAACTCCTCTTCACTAATGTTCAAAATTTGAACCAAGATAAGCCAAAAGCCTCACCAGTGGAATTTACTGAACTATTCAGTCTTGCAGCCAGTAGCTTTATTAAAACGAACCAATGCAGACAACAACAAAAACCCTATTAAAAGCCTAACCAAAAACTGTAGTTTGATCCTTTTAAATCACAGACTCAGGTCACGTCTGTAATTACATGGAATGGAATTACACAGGCAGTATCAAAGGCTTCTTACCTGTGGTGACGGATATGGTCTTGGCTCATGGTCTTTATAACATACTGAATTTCACTGCTTCGATGCTCTTGTATTCTGCTAGTTGCTCCTTCATCCTAAGAAAAGGTAGAAAGAATGGTTTCTAAAAAAGTAATTGAAGTAAATGGGATTGAAAGCATAACCCAAGAGAACTTTGCCTTTTTTTCTTTTTTTTTTTTTCTTTTAAAAAACTCTTCTCTGTATTTCCATACATGCAATATGAGAGATTTGAGCATGGCTGCTGTGTTGGGGAGAGGGGAGATAAGTTCATAAGTGAGGAGATTCCACAGTTGGAGCCATTTAAATGGGAACCAAGGTTACAGGAAAAGCCATCCAAACATTGCTCAAGCATCCTTCTCTCACTGACTGTTTAGACCAAATGCATGCATCTGTAGCGTACGTCCCCCCCAACATCGGCTTCAGAAGGAAGTAGCACTTGGGTGCCACTGTTGGAAGACACTTTGTGCGCTGCATATATCCTGGGAAAGGCCTTATCATGGCTGGTAGGATAGCACTCAGCTCAGGCAAACCAGCACCGGACAGACCTCTCCCCACATGTACTGCATTGGCCCCAGACCCTGTGGCCGTACAACAGCACAGGGGCAGACTCTGGACCTCGACTTGGGTGCACCAGCTTGGGTGCATAGGGAGCTGAAGCCCACTGGTAAGTATGAACATGGTGGGAGCTGGGTGGGACCTTGGGGAGGTCGAGGCTGAGGAGCAGGCTGCCAGCAGGAATCCCAGCCTTAGCAGACCTGGCCCCTGTGAAGGACTGCAAACAGCACTCCTTCCTGAGGCACAACCTGGGCTGGGCTGGCTTCCCAGCGGGGAGGAAACCTGTCTCCTGTGAACTGATAGGACTGACTGGGGCAGGGGTGGAGGATAAGGAAACAGCTGACAGTGCGTGTTTCTTTCCTTTTACCAAGCCTGCTCCCTTCATTCACATCCCTGCCAGAGCACTTTTACAGAGAATTAAGGTGTCAGCTAAACCTCATCCTTCAAACGCTTAGCTCAAACGTACAAGCAAGCATATAGTGTTTTGCTTGTGGCTGAAGAAGGCAATGACTTACATATGCTGTTAACTTACTTATGCATCTGGTCTGAAAAACTAATGTAAAACTGTGTGGCATTTAAAACAAAAAATATTATTGGAGGGAGAGGAGGGTTGTTAATACATACGAGGGAAACAATAATAACCTAGTAATTACTGTACATTAGCAAATTTTGGAGGATTTCCGTATTTTTAACAAAAATGCATCCTTTACACCCTTGATGTCTCTCTATTGTATCTCCCCAACATAGCTGACTTCCTCCCCAAAAGGGGGCTTCCAGAAGCAGGGAACTGCTTACTCAAACTTTTCTAGCCTTCAGGGAAGCACAGCCAATTACGTATATAAGCCTCATCTGAACTTTAAGGGCAAGTTCTTAACCAGACCTTAGTGTTCAAGGTAAACTAAATGTCAACTTTAGTATTCAATGTAAGCTAGAGTTGTCCAGAAAATCCCCCTCACTTCCCCAACCTGCCTTTCTCTTTTTCCTCCAGCACTATGTGGAATACTGACCAACAAGACACCAGAAAAAAGAAATTGTCTGAGTGAAAATGCTAATTTTTTGTCTCTAATACTGTGCCTTTATTTCCAAAGCTGACTTGGCTTACATGCAGGACAGCTGAGACACTTAACAGGAATGTTATAAACAGGGATGCAGGCAAGCCACAAAACCACAGTGTTCTGGTCAGGTTTGGGGTGGAAGACCATCTCCACTAAAGCCAGAGTGAGATGTGACAATGACATTGGTGGTTTTACCCTTTAGGACCAGGCTTTACCCCTTAGGTTTCATAGATTTTGACTGAATACAGAGGAGACAATCATATCAAATAATAGGTGAAAGACCCTTTAGCTTAACCACTGTTTTTTTAAAATCGATGTATAAACCAACAGCCTCAGCCAAAACACATTTTAGACTTCTGTTTCCAGAGTTTTTATTTTGAGTAGCCCCAATAGGTTGTACCAATAGCAGAAAGTTACTGTGTTTCAAGCAAAAAGGAGAGCGGGAAGGTCTTACTGAAGTTCTAATAAAAAAAATACTTAACTCAAACTAATGCCCTGTCTCTTCTGTATTACCATGTTCAGCTCACGTTTTCTCATTCCCAGTCTTCATACAAGTCATAGATGTAATCCTCTGGAGTCTCATTTCTATCAATTCTGAACCCATCTCCTGCCAATTTTTAGCACCTTCCTCTTCACAGAAGTCTCACACAGTGATCCCCCTCAGTCTTGTCAGTACCAGACAGGGCCATGAAACTCCCTTGTATGGCAATTTGCAGTCCTGCATTTGGATGTCATAATAAGATACTCTGATTTGCAGAGCTGCTGAGCGTCTGGCATCTCCAAACTGCTGGCACCAGGTGTTAAGGGTTTCTGATGACAAAGTCACACCAACAGAGACTTGACAACAAGATCAGAGTCAGTATTTTAAGAGCCTGTACATTTCAAACCATTTACTGGCAATGTGCATTAAAACTACAATATTTCTGTCTAGAAGACTTCAGTTACCTTCATTTTAAACACTAGTCAAACACCTGCCTATCCTGTGGGCCAAGTGTCCAACCTGTAGTCCTGCAATTAATTAACATCATCTGAGTGGATCTTTGCACTCGCATGGAGCCTCACTGAAATAAAGTGAGCCCATTCAGAGTTTATCAGGGGATCCAAGCCTCCTCATTTATCGACAATTCAATAGAAATATTATTAGCGGTACGTTGTTTTGCAAGCAAAGCAGAAACCCTGCCAGGGCCACAAACCCTGCCAAATGGATTGTTAATTGCATTAAAAAATTAGGTGCAACCGCACAGTGCTGTCAAACAGAAATGCCTACTTTCACTTTGCGCTGCGTGTTGAGGGATCCCCCCTATGCTGTCTAGCATTCAGCCAGGACCCAGCAACACAACAGTGTTTCCACTGTTCTCTCATTTTGCTAGGCTGAGCTCAGGCAGGCAAGCACTAGGAACGAGAAGGTCATCCCTTTCTGAGTCTGTTTTACCACAGATGGTTACAATCAGCTTTTACCGGTAAGCACAAATGAACAGTGATGTTTAAATTCTTAGCATCCTCTAGATAGCATCTTATGTAAACAGAAGTAAATTGCATATAAGAAATGTCTTTAAATGTATTTAAAGGGACCACCTCTATTTCAGCATTCCTCTCTGAAACTGAGAGCATGACTTCTTGAATAGCCACAGTTCAAGGGGCCCCAAGTTTGCATCCTGCTGGATAAATCAAACCAGTTCTTGCTAAGAGCACTGCCAAATACTGGAGATGACAGGATATGGAGCATGTATATCACCCTCCATAAACAAAGTAACTGCCAGAGTAACTATTCATGCTGGCTTTGCACAATATTTGA
The DNA here is from genome assembly GCF_034638445.1 of Ciconia boyciana. Classification (NCBI taxonomy): domain Eukaryota; kingdom Metazoa; phylum Chordata; class Aves; order Ciconiiformes; family Ciconiidae; genus Ciconia; species Ciconia boyciana. Next base: position 52,371,009 of record NC_132937.1, read on the forward strand.
TTCTATAATGAGAACAATCTCTATTCACTCCCTGTAGCAAATATATTCATAAGATTAGGAGGCCTGTGTTACCATCCATATGACTAATTAGCATGCCATTCTCAGCCTTGCTAAAACAAGATACTAGTACACTGAAAAGTGTATTTCTGAAAGATGGGGGGGTGGGAGGAGCAGGACAGGAAAAGATTCCTGGAAAAATTCATTGTTTAGGAAATTAAAGTTAGCACTGCTTACTGCAAAGGAACAGATTTCTTTTGTTAATGCTGCTTCATAACCCTTTGCTGGTTACACTGCTGAAGCATTTGCTTACTTTGGAAGAAATTTACCCCTTCCCCATGAGAAAAGTTTTTCCCATAATTTTTGCCATGAGCAGAGGGAACTGAGCCCCTGAATATTTTTTGTAGGAATGCCAAAGTAGTATTTTGCTTGTCAGCTTGCAGTGTTATTTTGCCTGCTTTTTTGTTCTCATCCTTCCACTCCCATTTCCTTTAGGGGCATGTAGAAAAAAGAAAAAGAATAGGAAGTTCAATTTTTTTAATTTCCTTTAAAGAAATCTGCAAAGATGCAAGTGTACAAGAGAGACAGAAACTGGGGATGAAACAGGTCTACTGCAGCAGAAACTCTTGTACTCTTTGGTCAGAACATCAGGTCTTGGCTGCTACAAATTGCTTTAAGATATATAGGGAACTGGCAAAATGATTTTCTCACTAGAGTCAAGAAACTGAACACCCAGGGAAAAAGGATGTTAAAAACAGACTTTTGGGAACTTTTTAGGTTTTTTTCAAGCTTTTGTTAGCAGCTTTTTATCCTGATTTGTAATAATGGTTTGGCTAACACTTTGAAATGTCTTCCTGTCAAACAAAGAATACATGGTGACAACACACATGTGAGCCTTCTCCCAGGCCAGGAAATCCTTCACCAAAACAAGCACAGAGCAGAGCAACTACTCCTGATGCTTCTTAGGAAAAAAACCAACCAAAGAGGCTCTTCTTAAAAACAGAGAGGTGGGTTGGGAAGAAGAGGTCAGCTCCTTTTAAAAGCCAGGAAAGCTGAAAAAAGCATTAAAAAGCTGATTTGAAAGCTCTTTTATGGGATATATTTCAGTCCACCACAAAATAATGTAATAATGATAGTATCAAAGCTTCTGTTTCCTATGCAAAACAATTAAACGTTTATTACTCAGATTTTACTGCATAAACTCCTTTTAGTGCATGGCTGCTCATGAACACACAAAAACTCACTTGACTGGAAGATGTTTGTTTTGGAGCAAGAAGAATGTAGGCTGATAAAGTGACATGTTGATAACATGGCGTGATAAAGTAAACATGTTTATAGTCCTCCTTTGTATTCCTGAACAGTGGATGGACCTCTTCTCCCACAGAACAGGAAGGACAGTTTTGTTAATTCAACACAGATGCATAGTATCCTTTTGAAGAAAAAGCACTTGTTAATAGGATATCCAGTTTAAGTTTCACATGGACTAATCATCCCAACCATATTCTGCCTTTAAAAAATATTCAACAAAGTACCTTCATGGTTTTGTCACTTTTTTCAAAATCACTAGTAGATTTTTTTTTCCAGAGTTGAAGGAGTCACCAGATTCAGTTCATTATTTCTACAGTAGCCCCAGAAGTTAGAGCAAAATAAGCAGGGGGACAAATCTAAATGTAGGCAGAAAAGCACATACATTTCACTTGCAGCAATGCTATTAATCCTTGCATTTTTCTGAATCAGTTTCCTGTGACTGTAACACTAGGTTCCTGTTGTACAATAAAAGTCCTCCCGTTTTTTCAAATCACACGCAGTTGGTGTGATGGACATCGCTAGTCCTCTCCAGGACTGTGGTCTCTGCACATTGTACTGGTTGCACTATCCACCTCTTGTGAGATGTCTTCTTAGAAATTAAATCTAAACGTGTTACATGACTTACCTTGCCAGAAGATCAAACTGTGAAAAGTCACATTATCTAGCCTGAGCTAATAAAACTGCTCCATGATTAGCATAGCCAGGGTCAGCTAGATTTACACAAACTGCACGGAGACCTCCTCTCATGACAGACAGCTGGTAGAGTGTAATTATAGTATGTCCCAGACTGTTCTGAAATCACAGATAACCATGAAATATCAGGCACGTCTCCCTTAGATCATATCTTAATATACTTCAATTGTTTTAGTGAAAACCAGCAGTTTTCTCAGGGTGACCAAACATTCAGGTTCCCAAAGCATCCAGCGTATGACTTCCCCCGGTCAGTTTTACCATGCCACTCATTCACCACTTTCTCCAGTGGTAGATGCAAAGGCATGCGTTTGGTAACAGTGACAAAGAAACAGTGTTAGGACCTCTGGTGTAACTCTCAGCATACAGAGGCTTAGGAGATTAAAAAAAAAAAAAAAATTCCTGTGTTTCTTCTGACAGATGCTTAAACCCCCAAGATAGCCAGAAAACATACGAAGTAGAGGCTCCATTAATCATTTCCAGTGCATCGCACTTTATTAATGAAAGTTTTGCCCTGAACAACCATATAAGTGCTTCAAAAAATTCCATGTTCTGTAAGGCTTAACAATATTTATTCTCAGCTTTGTGCACAGAATAAAGCTAAAATAAGGCCCAACAGGTACTAAACTAAGCCACATTCTGTGCTCTCAGCTAGACATTAAGCAGGCAGCATTAGCTTGATCTTTAATCCTACGTTAATGAAATACTGAAAGGAAGGACAAGCCAACAGTGATTAAAATAACTACAAGTAAATATTTGGCAGACTTACAGAATACAATTAGGGACACATGTCTGTTAATATAGAACACAGACCTGTGTAAACTGTTATTTATTAAAAGTAAGACACAGGTAATGGAGAGACGAAGCTGCAACCTTAGAGTTGCCAGAAGCTGCTATTCAATAGGTACTGAATGCCAATACGCATGCTATTCAATACATGGTGTATTGAATACACCATGGAATACATGGTGTATTCACCATTGAATACACCATTGAATACATGGTGATCATATCGGTGCTTAGACGCTCTCAGCAAGAGCATCCCTAGACTCCGTCAGCCTGCATGGATGATTGTGTCTCTTCTCAAACCTCTCTCGCAGTTAAACAGGAGCCTGGTATAATGGCTGGTGGGTTTTCTACTAAATCCTCTGCTGTCTCACTTCTGAAACGTTAGCATTTTTAGCATGCAGACATAAGGATTATTTTTTTAGTCTGAGGACTTTGCTTCCATGGAAATAGCAGGGGTTCTAGCAGTGACAGATCCAAGTCATGGAGTTTGGATCTGAGTCTGGGGTTGGAGAAATGCAAAGCTCCTGCAGAAACGTTGGGGTTGGAGAAAGGCAAAGTTCCTAGGGTACTCCCCCCAGCAGTCTCTGACTTACAGGGCAGAGCTTCAGAAAGCTGGCAGAACAGGGAATAAATTGTCTGCTCTTCTCTTGTTGGGAGCTTCATACCAATTCCAGAAGTGACAGCTGCTTTCCATGCCAATGGAGAAATCCATTCACATGCAAAGATTTGCTTTTTACCTCCATGCATCACATTTGTAGACCACTAAAGCTTAAAAGGGGGAGAAAAGAAATGCGACAGATCCTTCTCACTCATCACTGGGAAATGTATTGAAGACACTTCAAAATTTGTAAAATCAGAGAATATCAATACCAGAGATGTGTTTTTAAGTAGCGGATATATTCCTGCCCTGAGGAGACTGCCATTCAGGAGCAAGCACAAAGGCCATGTCCTGCCATCAAAAGCTGCTAAGCTACTTTGCTCATGTGGGGTCTCATTGCCTTCAGTGGGTCTCCTGTCCAAGGGTTTTCTGTAGTACTACATCTAGTTTTTGTCAAATTGTTAGAGAAAGTTACTGCTTGTACAGGAATGCAATTTTTCTTGCAACAAAATAGTTGGGATGTTGCCAGAGAGTTTTAGTAGTCCAGCTCATTCTGACCCCAAATTACTTTCTTCTAAAATGGACAACAACAAATACTATCCCTCCTAATACCAAAATTCATTACCATTAAAAAAATTTGACACAAGTTTCTCATTAACAACAAAAAATCCTGAGTAAACACTACTATATTCTACATTTAATGATTCTGAAGGTCATTAAATAAGTCCTGTGAACTGATGCAATTCATTCCTCTTTTTCCCAAACTTAGAATAAAAAAAACATTGAGAACACCACAGAGTGAACCCAACCTAGTAGTAGTAAATTGTCTTAAAGGGCTGTCTTTTCTTCCTCATTCAGATGAATCTATATACATACTCGAGAGATTTCAAGCATGGACTGTGCAAGGGCATATCAGGTTCACATCGCTGCCCACAGCTCGTCTGGTGCAGCGGTAAAGCAATTTGTTCTGTGTCAGTAACAGCATTCATGGCATTGTGCTGATAAGGGGGCCTAGGTTGTGATTTACTCCTAGAGCAGCTGAAGATTAAATTCCAGCTGGTTTACGTCCTCTTCGTTAAACCAGCTGTAAGTTACAGCCAGATCCCTGCAAAAGGCAGAGAGATACTGAAAAGATGGAAAAGGAAAACATGTCCAGAGACACAGCACCTCACAGGCTCCAGGGCACTTGGCAGTCAGCTTGGCTTGGCTAATGGTATTCTGTGTGACATGGAACATACGGCTTTCACTGTTAAAAAAGATATCGAAAAAGCATATCAGAGAAGGGAATATTAACCCTCAGGCAGCTTCATTTGGTGAAGGGCAAAGGGAAGTAAAGGTAATATCTTACCTGGCAAGAGCTAAAACAACCCCAAAAGTTCTTAGTGGATTGGGAAACTGAAAATTACAACTAATGGAGAAAAACTATTACTGTAGTGTGCCGTGTGCCATATGCTCCCATCCATGGAGAAATTATTCCAGAATCATAGAGTTGATACAAAACAAAAAAAACACCACTGCAGCCCCCCAAAATACCCTTTGGTGGGTTTCCACAGCTACCCAGCCTATAGAATCTGGGAAAAAAGCACTCCAGGACATACAATGGTTGTCTGTTTAGAAGCAGTACAGGGCCACGTTGCCTTTGGGAGCTGCTAGATGTAAGTTTGAATTTGCAGTTGTCAATTGTCCATGTACAGCCTGCAAACAGAATCAGGTAGGAACCAGCCTCCACCTCCTATCTGATGTTAAAGACAGAAGCAGCATAGGCAATAAGGGAGTTTTAGTTCAAATGCAAGTGTCAACCCTAAGAAAACACACCACTGCAATATAACTCCATAACCAGTTTGAGCATACTGACAATTGCCCTCCTTAGTGTTTTTTGCTCAAAGAAACAGCTCAACTAGAGCTTCTCAAAGCAAGAAGCATTGCTAAAACAATGCACTTGACCTAAAGTCATAACCAGAAATGGCTAAGACACGGTGCATGGAGCTCACCACCCTAACAAAACTTTAGTCCAACTTAGGTAACATTTATCGAAAATTTCAAACTCAGCAGCTAAAATCTGTCAAAATTTTCAGCAAAAGATAACCATGTCCTCTTTTGGGCTTTCCCTTCAGTAAGTATTGCTAGCAGATATGTCTATCATATACACATACCCCTTCACACAAACACAAAATTCAGTTTGATCAATAATGTTTTACACGGTGAAATAATGATTCACATACCAACGCAGATACTAATAAAACCAGTTTGTTCTATATGTACATCTGAGAAGAAACATCAGCCCCTGTCACCTTCAGAAAGAACCAGGGATCAGCAAGCAAAGCAGGCAGGTGGGGGGTTTGTGGCAAGCCCAGGTAGTTACGCTGTGGAACTCCTTGCCGCAGGGCATTATGGACCATAATGTTTTATAGACATTGAAGGGCAGTCCGTGCAGGTTAATGGAGAATAAATCCACTGAGCTACAAAGTACGCAGAAACCACTTCTGGCTCAGCAAGATGTGAATGGGAAAGACCAAAGGCTTGGACAGCATGGAGGGCAGGAAAGGGAACAAAAAGCTGACATGTCATGTAGTTGTCTCTCTGTTTCTACCCTCTTTCCTCAGCATCCACTTTTGGCACTGTGGGAGGCGGAGTCTGGGATGGAGACCCTGCACAGATCCAATGCAGATCCATTGTATTTTTGCAGTCTTTTGAAAAATACGGTTTTAAGATTAAAATGAGAAGAAGAAGTAGCTCCCCATAAAGCCATTAATAACAGGGGTTTAGTTCCTTTTTTTATTAGTGGCAGTGTTTACTCTATTGTTGAAAGAGCAGCTTTAGCCAGTGCCTTTTCTGAGTAAATCTTTCCATTTTTATGTGGACATTTTACATCTGGAGATAGTTAAAAAAAAAAAAAAAGCAAAGTCACATAAACATATCATTGTCCAGTTGCAGTAAATTTCCATCACAGCACTTAGGAACCTTCTCTTCTCTCTGAAATTAAAAGAGTAAAAAAACCCCCCAAAAACAACAACTCAAATAAATTGCAGCTGGATTACTTAAAACAGAAAACATAGCTGCTCTTGGCAGTGTTCATGTGATCACCCCCATTTTCAAGGTGCTTTTAGAAAGAAACAACAGTTTATTTCTCAATTTTTTGTTAATCTATCTGCTTCATTCTCCAGGTCCTACTTAGTTTCTGAAGATATCCATTAAAGATAATCATAAGCGAAAACAAACTGATGATAGACAAAAATCACAGCTAAAATATAACTATAGAAAGTTACAGTTTTGCATACCAGAGTACCATGTCTTTTCTCTGCCTATCTTGTGACCTCTCTGACGACTTGTACATCTCCCAGAGCCATAGACATTGGACCAATGCTTCTCCGAAACATGAAGGATGCAGGAAGCAACCACAAGAGAAGATTCCTGGAATGTCAACTCCACCCTACTCTTGTTCTGTGTTTTGTAGGCAGGTCCAGACTTGGCTGTAAATAGAGCTCAGTACTAGTTAAGGGTGATATTTTTCCTATAATAGATTCAAACAACCCCGATTGTTGTAATAAGAAGATATGTTATTGCCTTAAATATTTCTGAACTTTTCCAGATGGGTATCACAGGCCAGTCTGTGAATAACTGGTAGTGCAGAAATACCTCCAAAAGTCCAATCTTGGGCTTGCTCAGAGACAACCAAGAAATTACCATTGGAAATCTTGTTCTCCTGAAAATTTCTGCATGAAAAGTTGTCATGTTATCTTCTTAAGACATTAGTGCACGGTGAAATTGTCTGCCATAAAAAGGGCACCCATTTGTGACAGACTTTGAAATTGATGTTTTTTACTTGGCTTATAGATACTATGAATTTTGATAGGCCCAATAACAATTTCTGCAAAAGTATCTCTGTTGGAAGGCTGAGCTGCACTATACAGCCTGGACTTCCATCAGCTGAGGAACAAATCCAAACAAGATTACAGTGCAGTTGCAGCAATTGCTAGAGGCGTGCAATGAACAAAGAGAGAACTCCCATGGAGAGAGCAGCAATTCCCAGCTAACACTGAAATTGAGAAAATGTGTGAGAGAATAACATCTACGCACTTTAATGAAAGAACAATACTGACGAAACCTCCTCCTCCACTCTGCAGACCAAAAGGTATTTTATTAGCTAACCAGCAAGACCTCCAGACAGTGGGAGCTGAGGGAGTGAAAGCTCCAGGATGATGTTGCCAGTCTTCCTGGATGACTGATCTGTGACTGCTTAATAGAAAATGCAATCCTGACAAGAAGAAACTGAAGACTGATGGGTGAACAGGACAAACTCTGGCTAAATACAGAACTTGTAGGCTGTAAATTTTGTCTTTCATATCAGATCCCAGGAAGCGTTAAGGCAACACAATGGCAGGAGGTCAGAAAACTATAAGCAGTCAAACCTTGCAAAGTCATTATCCTGGATTTTAACTGTGGTAACTGGGTGCATGTTTTTTCTCCATGGCAAATTTAGAGTAAAATATACTGGCCAAAATCAGGAAGACGAATAATACTGAAACATTTTATCTCACCAAGGTGTGCAGGTTAAAAGCTCCAACAAAGACGTCATATATCGAGTGTTAATTTGTGAAAGTGCAATTGTGAAGTTGTTTCTTGCAATAATTTTGCAGAATTGAAAGTGAAGCAAGGTCATTCAAATGAATACCATAATGCGCCTACAGAAGTTTTGCAATTTCTCCCAGAAAAAGATCTGTACAAGTCTGCCTTTCAAGCAGTGACCCCTAATATACCTCTTGTTATAAATGTAACATTGACTCTGTTCCTCAGGTGTTTCCATGAATAACTGTATATATTTTGAAGAATTACTAATTATAAAATAATTATTTCAAATGGTCTAAATAATCCTAAGAAAGGACATAAGAGCTGATGGAGGTAAGTCCCACAAGGGTGAACACCAAAGAATGCACCTCAGCAGTGGAAAACTGAGGTTTTTTACAGAATGTGTGTTGAACAAAGCCATTCCAGAGAAATTAAAAACAGTTTTTAGAACATCTCTTCCTGATGGAGAAACTACTGGCATTCATGGGAATATAAACCTATTTAGTGACATTCCTTCTAAACCTTTATAAGATTCCCGATTCCTCTACAGATTTTGTGGAAAGTGACTTTTTCTGGTCTTTGGAGGAAATAATTCAATAATCATATCCCTCAGGCAGCTAAAAAGGTTGTTTGCCAGCCTTCCAGCTTATAAATGACTGGCCAGGTGCCTTGCGAATAGTTTCATTACCTGAAAGATGCATCTCTGTTACTAATGGATGAAGAGCAGCCAATTGAGCCATGAATAATAGCTACAAAGCACAAGAGAAATTACAAGCAGACTAGCAATAAATTGCTTGCAATTGTGCTTTCATGCTTTAAATTCCAACAGCGTAGCCAGATCAGATATTCCAGTGAGAAAGAAAACAGGATCATGAAATCCCAGGAATGCCACAGCTAAGGACAGGAGGCATACTAAATTTTCACAAGGAAAACTGGCAATCAATTGATTGCTACTCTGAATTTGCAGAGATTGCACAGCTAATAGATAAACTGAAGGATGAGGATTATCCATTTAAAGAAAAAGGCACAATAAGCCAAAGAAAACGTATCAGAACTTCTGAAAGACATCTAAAATAAGAATGTTACTTTGACATATATTCAAACCAACAGCACAGCTGGTGAAAGGCAGTCACAGGTGAAGGCTTATGAGAGTGTTAACCTCAATTAATTCTCTCGGACAGTAACACGTATTGTGGAAGAGAAGACTCAAATGCCTGGGATATCACTAAGACATACATGAAAATACTCAGTATTTGCATCACAGTCAACATTCAGATAACAGATGAGGCCACACCAGAGCAGGGGACCCCCTCCACCCTGATTGTGGGTTTCTAATCCTGCTGCTGCCCCAGGCCTGTCCTTGATGCTAGACACAGTTGGTGCCACACTTGGGTTGCTGGTGCAAATAGATCACAACACAGCAGCAAGATGAGCTCACCTAATTTCAAATTTTACATCTGCAAGCAGATGGGGAATTAGGCCCGAGCTGAGGTCTATTAAGGGCTATCAAGACCTTTTTCCAGCCAGCTTTCATTTCTGAGGTCTCACTAGCTTTTAGGGGGCCCTGATCATTAAGGGCTTGCCCTTTAAATTGCATTACTTGGCTCCCTGTGTGGTCTTCTCCTAGATGCTTGATTAAAAAAACATGGCCAGAATTTACTGTTAAAGAACATGCCATTGTAAAGCGGTTTTTAGCTCATGAAAGCTGTGGAACATATGGGGGAACACACAGAATAAGATTTTGCAACCTTTTCTGTAAGGTTTAAAGTGATAAAGGCCTGATTTTTTCATAATTTTTAATGAATTTGCACTTACATCGTGCTGAAATGAAACAACTTGCAGGCAGTGGAGAAGCTTTGCTAGGGTTTTTAGCTAAATATATAGGCTGGCTCTCTAGTTTATGGTAGGTGCTCCATTCCCCTCACCACAGCTGTGAGAGCTTATAGCAGTGGTAGAGCTCTGACTGAAGCTGAAAGGCTGTGTTGTTTCTTGGGCATGAATCTGAAAGGTTACAGAGCATGTAAATCCTACATTGCATGAAGAAGCTAAAAACCCCAGGGCAGCCTAGCTTTGCTAAGCTGGTTATATTCAGTCTGGGCTCCTGAACCCTCTTTCTTTTCACTGTGACTGCCCTGTGCTCTGCTGTGTGGTGCAGGCATGAGTCACATGAAGCTGGCTTGTTAGTCCTAACCAGCTCACCTCATTCCTTCTTGTACCTCAGTTTCTCCACCTGTGAAATGGGAAGACTAATATTTTTCACTGCAGTACTTCACCATCTACAGAAGAAAGAGCAAGGCGTGAAAACTAGGACCTTGCTATCAGCACGGCTGCTTGTAAAGCTCAGTGGTTATCTTTGTCACTAGTTGTGTATTTTCATTCAAAAATAACTGGAAAATATTTATTGAAACTGAGGACATGGGAGAAAGGACACCAGATGAGTCAGCAGTTCATTCTTTGTAAGCAAGTACATTTGCTTACAAAGCTAAAGCAGTTCTTTGCCATGCTTTCAGCTTACAAATGACTGGCCAGGTGCCTTGCAAATAGTTTCTGCAAGTTAGTGCGACACAGTAAATAAAAGCAAGGCTGTTTAGGAGGTCACTTTTTAGAAAATAAGATTGTAGTTCCTTGCACATATCCTTTCATATGGCACATTCCTGTCCTGATTGTCTTCCCTTTTAGTCTAGAATATTTATTGGGGAAATAAAAAGGTAAAGTTAGCCTCCTTGGACTCCCACGCCAAGCTTTGAACAGCTGTGTTATCACAACTCAGGACACCAAAGACAAAGTTTCCAGGTTTTTAACACTCAGGAATGGCAGCCAAATCAGTCCTGTGAAAGAGGTGAACGAAAATGTGTTTCAATACAGCAGCATTTGGGTTCATTTTTGCAGACCTTTACATACTTCCTTGAAAGGTTTGGAGATGAGAAGGTGTTAGAGAGATTTCCTAGATGAAAGGGAAATATCCAGGTCTGAGAGTGGGTGGTGCACATGTAGGATAACCACACAGAAGCAAATGTCAACATCACAGGAACGTGAAACTGGGGGTTAAAATCCCATGAAATGGACACACTGACTGGGGCACCGACCTGAAAGCTGCTCCATGCCCATGACTGTCCCTGAAGTGAGGATAAAGTGAAAGGCTTTTGCAGGGCCAAGACCTTAAACACACTCTGGGTACATTAGAGCACTTAGCCCACATGGTTAATTCCACTGAAAGACTGCAAGGGTTTGATGCACACAAGTACAGAGGTCTTTTTTCTATTACACTAACATCAAGAATTTAAGACACATTAAAAGTCAGGAAACAAGATATTGCATATAAATTCACACATTACAAAAAATGAAGAAACGTAATCTGTTTTTATTAATAAAAAGCCATTAATTTCATGTACATACCAAAGGAGAAGGATTTAAAGAGGAATGTAGTGATGTAGCTCATTAGTAGTGAAAAGAAAAAGCTATACTCAAGCAGCAAGAAAATACTTTTTGAAGAGGAGTCAGAATAATTAGTACCTTGTGGGACTGAAGCCCAAGGAATTATAAGAAGTTAAAGTCACAATGATGAACCAAAGAATACAGCAAAAGATTTAAAAATGTCTGGAGCTGGGGAGTATTGCTCAGACATTCCAGACAAAATGCTTCACAAAAAGGCATCAGACGGTTTTTTATGAGCTCTGCAAAGAGGATATTTGAGCTTTTCTCTACTCCTGAGACTAGGATCCTCTTACAGACCAGACACATCACTTTTGTTATCAGATATTTTACAGTCCCCAAAAGCTGAAACAGAATGGTCAGGGAGCAAGGATTAGAAGACGGACAAACAAAAGCTGAAAAAGCATATAGCAATTCAGTAGTCAAAGCAGAGAAAGACAATGGGGGTTCCCTTAACATTTTTTACCACATTTCAATTTGTTTGTTAACTAAGGAAGGCAATGATATGTGATGGTATTCATCAATGAGCTTTTGGAGAATGAAGGAATCACTAAAAATTAAAGCAGGGAGGTGTTCTATGCATAAGATTGGCATTATTATGCGTGCAGATACAATTGTGTGAAAAAACTTACAAAAAAGGTACTCAGGCAAGCCTGTAGGCTCTGCTCAGGAGCTGATGGCATTGAGAGAAAGCTGATAGCACTGCTGGAGAGCCTTAAAATTGAGGGGCATGGTTAAATTCAAGGCAATGAAAAGGAAAACTGGTGAAGACAAGAGATAAATAGTACAGCAATGTGGTTAGGGTGAGAGGGCATAAGAAGGCAACATTTGCAGATGCCAGCACAGCCAAAGATGAAGCTAGAGTGATCATGATGGTGGTGAAGGAGTCAAGAATGATGTTTGAGGTCCAGTCAGTACTTTGATATGCCGTGGAGCAAAAAAGAATGCAAAGGACAAAAGAGGATGAAGTCACAAGCCCTCCATAGTCTAGCAAGACAAAAGATGGTAGATGTTACATTTCTGGGAGCAATACTGATCTGACAGAGCACGTAGAGCCCGTGATACAACGGTGTATTTACATGTCTCACTTCACTGACCGACAAGCCACAGGCATGCTGAGGACCGTGGCCACAGAATTGGTGGCTGCTCTTCCTGCCTTTGAGCTACCAGCTCTTTTACATAGCTACAAGTTTCAGGGGGATCAAGACAGAGCTATGATTTGTACATACTAGTTCAATTTTAGGGTCCGAAATAGATACCAGCAGATCAAACAGGGCAGACAATGGCTGAAAAACAAGTTGTCAAAGGGAGCAATTAGATGGGAAGAGTGGGCCCTTTTTCTGAAGTACAATTCGGCAGTTTAGAGGGGAGTTCTCAGCGAAGCAGAGTGAGCTTTCCACCTCACCGACACTGAGAGTCAGAGATGTGATCAGAAGGGGTAAAACACCTACTCATCATTACCACAAGGACGGAAGATTTATGTGGAGGAAAGACTGATACAATCAAGAACAATTTCAGGAACCTGAGGAGGCATCTAAGTACAGAAACAATCCAGGTCATTTCATACAGATTCCCTTTCTAGTGCATTGAAACAAGAAAGAAATTATTAGAAAAAAAGATTAATTCTGGAGCTACAACAGGGGAAAAGGTGATGAGTTAAAGGCGGAGCCCAAGTTCCTAGAAAGATCTTCTTAAGGAGATCATTCTTATTACTCTATTACCATAGAGCAAATTGGAAACTGGTCCATCTTAAGACAATTACTTCACAGCACAAGGCCTTTTCCGCATTCTGTATTGGGCAACGTTTTATGAAAGATTTACACCATGAAAAGAAGAAGCAGGTTACATTTCTCTGAGAGGAATCAGTGGCTTTGAATAATATAGTAGTTCACTCTGATTTTAGTGATGAGAGTTTAGGAGAGGAGTAGATCTCTAGATGTGGGTATGGTTGACCTAAACCAAGAAAATATCTCTTTAGTTTGTGTAAAATATTTCAACAAGTAACAGCACAGATGGATTACATTTATCCTCATTTAGAGACACACAGCACAGAAAGGTGAACACTGACTTGCCCAAGTTTAAACAGTGCATATAGAGAGGTGGAGGACCTCCAGTCATGTGTTTTCTAACTTCCAGATTCTTTTATATCTAGCGTTTTTATTCCAGTCCCTAGAATCTCTGCACTTTACTGAACCCTAACCTTTGTGCCTGTAAAACAAGAAGATGGAAAAAATCCGTAGGCAAGACCTATGGATTGGATGGACAGTATCTAAAAATACCAGTGCACCACTTCTGATCCCTGGAAAAAAGCTTCTGCGGCTCTTGCCAGAAGGTGCCTTTCATTGTAGAAATGAGATTGTATGTTCCAGCATCCTCTGCCTCACTTCCTGAGGACTGACATAAAACTATGCAGATTATCCAGGGAAAGAGCTACCACAGCTGCTGATGCACCAGAACAACCAAGGGAAATAATTAAAAAATAGTCATGATGAGCTGAATCCACCCAAGGCGTAACTCCATGAGGGGGAAGAGAAGGTGCAATTATGAAAACAGTCCTCATGGGAATGCCTTAGTGATGGAATAAGCCAAACTGGGCTGTGTACCTTCTCATTTTAATCTTCTCTGCATTTCAGACAAATCAGAACAAAGCTCTTTTTCTGTCTTTTCACTTGTTTTCATGCAGGATGTGCTGTTCCTGCCATGCCTGCCTGTACTGACTGGTGAAACTAATGAGATAAACATCACAAGAAGTTACTGACAGTTTGCCTTCATCTCACAGATAGGCATTCACTAGCAGTAAAATTCCCTGCCTGACATTGGGATTTCAGAGTCTTTCAGAACAAAATTTTATGCAATTTCCATTGCACTTTCCACAGCAGTGTGAGAGGTGCCTCCTCATGGGCACTGCAAACTCAGAATTCGCCCAAAGTCTTCAAATGCATTCCTTGAATGCAGCTCCTGGAAAATTCATGATTCTGCACAGAAAAGCAACAAAATGCTTCAGCTTCAGCTGAGTTTCAATGTCAGCTGTGCTGTGCAGAAGAACTGCAGGGACCTGATCCACCTACTTAGCAGGGCAGGTTCCTTTTGTGAAAAGAAGCCTTGGCAAAAGTGACCTTAGCAAGCTGAGTTTTCTTCCTCATTTCTTTGTAAGACTGCAGGATGAACTAATGTTTTGCCTTCTATTTTCTTCTTTTCCATTTCATTCCCCTCATGCTGCACATCAGGAAGAAGGCGACTAGCTGGACTACTAGGCTATCCACTGCCTCCAAAACGATGCTTTTAAAAAGCTAAAAATCAAGTTTTCGTAACAGAAAACTAGAAATGTGAAATGCACTCTCCTTGGTTAAGCTACCTTCATTATTTCTATCCCTAGCTTGACTCTGTTCTTACTTATTTTATCTAGTTCGCTGGTGTTGTGACACCTTAATTGTTCCAAAATTACAGTTGGTATTAGACCTTAATGTTTGTTTTTTTACTTTGCCACAATTAACAATGAGTAATCCTGGTATGGTAACTGCTACATTTCCTCCCACCAGCACTTAACTTCAACTCACAGGTAGTATCCTCCGCAGCAGAGCAACCACTACATGCAGGCCATCCCAAAGAAAAGCAATAGCTGAAAGTTGGGGCTAAAGCCCAAGGAGGTTTTGCGCATACTGTCAGAAGAGATTCTTGTCAACCTTGCTTAACTGTTGTATCCTGCAAAGATCCCAGTCAATGAGGAATTCATATGGCCATTCTGGCAGCAAAGTAGGGTCTTGGTCTAGAAGTTCTTTTAATTCACACAGATCACTGATCCTCAGGAGGAACTGCAAATCCTAGACATTTCTGAACAATTTGAAGCCCAAGTGACTGGATAAGTAAATAAACAATTAGAGAAAACGACAGTTAAAACAAAAGACAAAGCCTGATTTCGTATTGCATCTGCTTAAGGTTCTTTTTCTTATGCAAAGCTATACTGATAAAACAGTGAAATAAGGGAAGAAGTGTTATGAATTTTACAAACACTTTCCCTTTTTGTGCCAAGACATGGATTTGTAAACAATTTGATTTGTCATAATTCCACTGAAAAGGATGGTCACTGCCTTTAACAGGTTTTGTTTCTAACATTTCCAAGCATACAGACCAGAAAAGGTGGTCACAGTAGAACTGTAAAGAGTTACAGATAATGAAAATCACAAATGACAATTTGGTATGCAGCTTCAGGAAAGGCACAAAGCAGAATTGTTTTTGATGGACTTTGCATTTTCCACACACAGGGTGAGCCACATGTGTCAAACACAACAGGTATTTTTAACCTGACCAGCTCTTCTGAAAAAACATGTGTGTGCCAAAATCTAGAAAGATCACACAGCCTCAGTGTGGATTAGAGTATTTTTCAACTGTGTGTGACATTACGTACTGCAAACCACATGGCCAAAAAGAGGCAGAGAAAGTCTCCACTGCACTACTACTTGCAATTTTTGTCTTCAGCCCCTGTGGAGGCCAGGCTAAGCTTTTCCTTTCTCCAGCAGGGAGCCTGCCAGATTGCACAGGACATCGGTAAACACCCATCTGTTTTTCTCAAACTTTCTTGCATTTGGTAAACAAGCTGGCTTAGCCGGGGGTGGGTGTGTGTGTGGGGGGGGGTGTGTGTGCAAAGGAAAGAGGTCCTGACCTGCGGAGGCAGTGTAGATTGCTTCAGTTTGTTCCACCAACAGGCACAGGCTGGGGAGGTGGAGGAACTGTGCTATTGATGTTAGCTGTGAAAGTCAACCCACAGCCTGTGCAACAGGGGATAGGAAGCCCAGCTGAGTCAGCCCCTTGTGAACTACTGGTTGTCTTGGGCAGCAGAGCAGATCATGGTCTTTCTTCTTTTCCTTTTCATTGGCACCATATATCCCCATGAAATGTCCCTCAGTGGGACTTTCCACTTTGCTTAAATATTTACCCATATTGCGGGTTTTTTTAACTTTTTTATTGTGTAGTTAAAATGAAACAAGGGGAAAAGTAATTTTTTTCCTCCTGAGATGTTTTTGACACCATGTTGCCCTTTTAGGAATATTTAAAAGCCCTTTTTCCTGAAGTGGCACTCGTTAATCAGCTGCTTCCTAAAAGCACAGGGTATGTGTGCTGCTAGAGGTCACAGGCGTCCAGGCTGTGTAACCACACAAAGATGTCCAAGCTGGACTCAGACCAGCCGTTTGCCTCTTTTGGGGTAGCAGATGGGGAAAAATTCATGTTCTTTATAGCAAAGGCAAGAAGAAACTACAACACTATGAACAAAAATCATCTTCCATGGGGATTTTTACTTTCTCTCCCCTTTTTTAGACATTTAAGGTTCCTCAAGCAGCTTTAATATGAGAGGAGGCAGCCCTAAACCGTTGGAGCCTGGTAGTCCCTTACGGCAGGAGATACAGACTCCAGCGCTGGTGCAGCCTGGGTGGGTGATGCCTCCTGCTGCTACGGTGCGATGCCACGAGGAGCTGAGGCCGCAGCCTCCGCACCGTGCACCTCCCCTCGCTCCTGCCCCCTACCCCGAAATACGAACGTGGGCAGCCCAGCGTAGGCACACGTGGTGGTGGTGGCCGAGCTCGGGTAGCCCTCTGTGCTGCCGGCCGGTGCGGTCCTCGGCTCAGCTGTCTCAGAGGGACCCTGGGCCAGGCCTCAGGTTGTGCCAGCAAGGAGTGGAGAGGGAAAGAAACCAAGCACTTTTGTCTGGACATCAATGGCCAGGTAAATCTATTTCAGCTAAACCCTCAGGAAAATATTTTAAGCTATGATGTTCAGTCCCTCTCCCTCCCACCATCCCCACCATCTCCTTCCACCCTGTAAATCATACTGTATTTCCCAAGACACTCACCGCTTGGCTTCCCAAGGGACATGGTTCTCCTCAGCATGAGTTCCACAATGGACGTGCCTCCTTACCAGCTTCTTCCTCTGCACTCAGCTCGGCACATGCACCTCAGTCTACTTCCACCATTCCCTGAATTTCATCCCCAATATTTTTGCAGCTCTCTGGCTTTGATGTCCGTTTTCCTCCTGCCTTTAAGTACCTGCTTCATCTTGCCTGATCACCTGACTGCATTAGCCAGGTCGGAGCAAGATGGCTCCCCTTCTTCTTTCTTCTTCCACAGCTGGCTGCAAGGGATCACCCTGAAAGGACACAGTTTCCCTTCTGGCATGGTGTCCCAGATGCTTGCAGACATGACAAACCATGATATCCAGGCACCATCTTTGCTCTCCACTTTTCCCCCAGCTGGTGAGTTCTGAAGTTCAAGCTTGTTCTTTCTTCTTATAAGGACAGTAAGAGGAAGACCTTGAGGTCCACTATTTCAAAACCTTTCTCCATTGCTGTGCTTTGAGCCCCTCTTATTAATTAGGAGAGGCACATTTTCCTCCCAGTGCTACACTGGACTTGTCTTCCCACATACAGTAATGTTTTTCCTTACTGAAATGAGTCTTAGTCTCCCATTTTAGCCCCAAAGGGGCTAAGATAAAGATGCCTGTGTCTACACAGGAAGGCTACAAGCTCCTACTGCTTTGCTTTGCTTTGTTAGGAGACAGTTTTCCCCTGGGAAAGGTGGCTGCCGCATCACAAACTGGAGGCATAGATGAAAAAATGAGGAGCTGGGTGCATGCAGAGAGCACATGGAAAAAAAGAGGAGGAAAGAGGGCCAGAGTATGGAGAGGAACTCTCACCTTAAATCTTGAGGGATTAACAAGATTAAGAGGAACATACGTTCAGGCAGGCTCAACAGGTTATATGGGGAACATGCAGAGCAAGAGTAGAGGGACAGCAGAAATGAGGAGGTACGAAGCAGGGTATTGTATTGTGAAAATTATCGCACCAGGTGATTATGTTAACAGATTTACTGAGGATGCGGGGGGGGGGAGGATGAAGAAATACAAGGAGGTGGGGGCTGCAAAGGAGAGTAGAGACTTGATCCAAGGATGAGGAGAGGATTAACAGAGTTGTCCCACAGAAAGCCAATATGCTTTCCTCAGTTCATATGAACCCTGCAGGACTGGGTCCTCCAGCTCAAAAAGCAGATGTCAGATTTTATAACAACCCTTATTATTGTTTCAGGACCTCATGGTCAGCAGTGCAAATAAACAGAGGCACTGAGTAATGAAATGACCTGCCCCTGGACGCACAGCTTGTCATCATGACCACTCAGAAGAGCAAATTCCAGTTCAGACCACAGTACCTTACCAGTCCAACTGGTTTCAATCTTCCCTCCCAACCCACTCCATTTTTGCTAATGAGCAAGCAATCTCTCCTTCACAGACCCAGCAACATTCCCACAGAGGACTGACTTGCTGTGGAATAGAGGGGCTTTGTTCTTTGTCTAAATTCAGCGTCGTTAAAAGTAAGCCTAACAGCTGCAACAACAGTGTCAACTGAACTGTCCTCCCAACTACTGAAGCTGTCCAGTTCTTTTCAAATCTTATATTAAAATCTCTCTATTGCTCCTTATGTTTGTTTCTCCAGTTTTGTTCACTCTTTCTTCCTACTGTGAGAAACACTACAGAACAAGCACCCATACAAAATAATATGCAAATTAAGTGCACAATGTCTTACACTGTAAATGTGATAACAAATACTTCTAGAGATTCTGGTAAGAGTCAGGCCAACCTGCCACAGCCCCTTATGCTTTAAACTCTTTTCTTAATGCCTTTGTGCATCAGACATCCCTTTTGCTTCCTTCCAAATGCCCCCTGAGACATCAGCTCCTCTGCAAAGCCCACCGATGCTTAGCAGAAATGCCACCGGTCCATGAGTGAAAAGAAAATCTGCTGGGATCCCAAGGCAGATCCTGTTCTCTGTACCACTCAGCTACTTGCTCTGTATCACTACTTGAAATTAGATCATACAGTTGCTGAAACACAGGAGTCATTTTAGCTATATGCTGGAGGGACCTCTTAAGTTTCTTGAAGGTCACCCTTGTTTCTATAGTATGAAGAATGCCAAGTGCCCTCCCTGCACTTAATAATGATACTAAACAAGTAGTAGCACCAGAGGATATTTATTACACAGAAAGAAATAGCAGTGCTTTTTCTTATTTTAACTAATGATTGTTCTACGGTATCAAGAAACCAGGCCTGCGTTTCATGGATCAAGTGGATGTGAGGTGTTTCTTTTTTAAATAGCAAAAAAGGAGCATTTTCTCTGTTGTTTACTCAACAGTCTCAAAGAGCACTACACACAGAAAGTAAATACTCCATTGCAGCAGCTATAGGCTTTTCACAGATCAGCCCAGAAAAGAAAATGATTGAATTAGGAGCAATAATAGCTCCCTTTTTGCAAGTGAAAGAAAGCAAATATTATTTGGATGAGATCCAAGCAAAGCTTTCCCAGCACATGCTATTTTATTTGAGGTATAAAGGCCTGCAAAAAAAATGCAGCCAGCTACAGCTTGTGAAGTTTGCCACCTACTGAGGAAAGCAGAGCAGAGCAACGCCAGAAAAAAAGGGGGAAAAAAAAAAAAAAAATTGTGCTGAATCTGTCATATGATATGGCCATATTCGCTCTTGGAGACTATGACCATAAAGGCTTCTGGACACCTCTAGACAGCTGACAATGGATCGATTAAACAACAGAAATACTTGTCCTCCTCCTCCTTTATACATAAAGCCTTAGAGACAGTGTTTTATAATGAATCAGTCTTAGATTTTGTCTTACAAACCTAGAAATGACTGAAAAAAAAAGACTCACAGCTTCTGCAGGGAACATATAATTTCCTAGAGAGTCAAGGTCTTGAGATGTCCTAAGCCACAAACTGCTAGGTAATAAAAAGTCACACTGTAGCCATTTCTAAAATTATATTGGTAATTTTTATTCACCTCCATGGCCTATAAGAAGTACTGTTAAGAAACTAAGAGTCTGTCTTTACGACAGGAGGCATATGAGAAATAATACCTGTTCAAGTTTAGAAATATCTGTTAGGGTTTAGAAAACCTCTCAGTATGCTTTTGTGTGAAATGCATGGCATATACACAGCCTCAGAGCAAGGCCTAGAGTCCTTACACAGGTCATGGAGACATCACTGACCACGAGAGGGTTGCTTTCATTTCAAATTCACATAGGTAAAATACATATAAAACTGCAAATATTATTAAAATCTTTAATGGAGCTACAAAAAAAAATTAGAATGTAAAACCTTCAGAAGACTTAGAGCCCAGCCTGGTGTTCCTTCAGATCTGGTCATCAAGGTATAAATAAAGCCTCGTCAAAATAATATTCCCCATCTGCAGATGATATTGCTGCCTGGCACAGCAAAGAGCAACAACTCCAGAATGGAGCTCATCTCCCTCCCTTTGGAGCAGAAATCATCAGCCCTGGCTGCTCCCAGGCAGGCTCCCATTGGAATTTGGAAAGCCTAAGGACCATCAGAGCTACCAGGGACATCTTGCACCAAAAGCAATCACACTACATCTGTAGCAGATAAGTACCTCTGCCCAACCACATGGCAGTGACCCCGTGGCCATCTGAGGGGAGGGATGCTCAGACTCTGGAGTCAGCTGTACTCCCCTCCTGCAGTAACCCTCTCTGTGTTAGTGCCTGTGCTACAGCTACAGAACAAGTGCTAACGGAGGAGAAGTGTTCTCCAAGCAACCAGAAACTCAAAATTCTAAGGTTGCCATTGTTATATGAAATTATGCCTAAGTTGAATTATTATTCATTTATTTTAAATAGTTGTTTAAATGGCATATATACATACATATATATGCGTATATATTTATATGTATGCATGTATCTGCATGAACTTATATTTTTATATATATATATACACACCACAGCAACTGATACCATATAAATACATGTTAATACAGAGATATACATGAAATACATGTACAACAAAGATGCTGAACAATTACCTAAATTCTGGTAACTGGGTAATGTCATTCAAAAACATGACCTCTGACAGAAATGGTTTTACAGACTATCACCAACATGGACATATATGAGATATATTGCATCTTACACAGACAGAAAATCTGGGTTTGACTGGCACAATCTAAAAACCAGAAATACTTCTTGGCAATAAATCTTGATTATTATTGCAAGGCGCTGAGAATGGCATACGCTCCTCTACCTGAATTACTGCATGCACAGTGTACTTTTAGCTCTGCGCAAAGGCATAATTCACTACACACTGAGCTGGTGTCCACTGCTGTGAACCGCTGTGTCAGCACTTTCAGAACCCCACACTGGCACTCATCGAGGCTGTGCAGAGACTGCGGGGCCAGCAATGCAAGGTGCCAGGCAGCTCCAACATACACAAGGCAAGTGTGCTCCACTTCCTAGAGCAGCAGTGCAAAAGGGCAATCGCTGCTCTTCCAATATATAGGTTGAGAGAGTGACTGAGTGATTGGCTTCCTTTTTCAGGAGGTAAACTGAATCCCCTGTTGAGATACTCCTGGTCAATCCAATTGTAATGCTACAGCAAAGCTGATATACTCACTTCATGCTGTGAGTAAGAGAGCAGTGGCTTCTAGCAAACTTGTCCTGAGAAAATCTTGTAACGTTGGCCCCTAATATAATAGCAATGACTTTTAAAATTATTGTAGTCAATGCAAGATAATGAAATAGACTTGTACACTCTACACTTCTTTGGCTTTCTTCCTAGTGGGCTAAATTAAGTTAGGTGAAAACATTTTGTTTCTTAAGTGCATTAACAAAGTTCATTTACAATTGGAAGTAATTTGTCTCAGAATGTCCCATAAAATCAGCTGCATACCCATCTGGTCCTGGTGCTTCATTATCTAATATTTCTTGCAGGTCTTCTTTATTTCTTCCATGTCACACAGTTCTGTTAACTCTCTTGGCTCTCGTGCAAGGTAGCAAGCACAGCAAGGTGCTGGCAGTCAGGAGATGTAGCCTCTCTGGGTTCTGCTATGCTGCCCTCCGTGGTCACAGCATGCACAGGTATTTTCTCAGTAGCCTGTTTTACATTCCTTTCAAATTTTGGGCACGTACCTGGAATCCCTTGCTAGGAAAATGACAGATTTTTCGAGTTTTGCAACACTTGCTTTCTCTCCTGTGGGTGGAGAGGGACATCAATGCATCAGGACCCTAAGCCTAGGCCCGGTATCAGGCTCAGTGTCTATGTGCCCACCTCAGTTCTGCTCCTGCTCTGCTCCAAAATGGCCACAGACCCCAAGTGTGAATTGCATGAGATCCAAATGAGCAATGCACGAGACAGTCTGAGAAGTTTGAAAACAATTAATCTCCGTCTGTCTCAGCCACCCCCTCTGATTTAATTTCAGATATGTTGTCACACCCTAAAGATCTGAAGAAGTTTGTCCAGTCCCAGCTCTGTGCCTTGGATGTGCCAGATACCATGTCTACAGACCTCCATGTCAAAGTGTCCTCTCAGCTGGTATTTTGCCTGTCCCCGCCATCATGTCCTTGTGTGTCTGCAGCCAACGAAGCCAACACGGCAATGACCAGTTTATAGCCGTGGAACCACGAACCCATGACACCAGTTTTTAAAGATGTTTTATCTTGGTGATACCGACAGGATTTTTATTATGCCTTTAGTCTCCAGATCTTGCTTTCTGCTTTTGAGACTGCTGTTTCCTCTGCGAATAGCATTTCTCTATAACCTGCAGCTGTCTGCATTCAGTCATCCAACTGCTTCTCCAAGAATCAGAACATTATCCTCAATAACATTGCACACATTTCTCAACTTCTGCTAATCTTGTCAGGGCTACAGCCATTTCTTTCACATCCTGAGAAATAACTCCCACAGCATCTTGTATTCCCAATTTCAATTAGCTCCTGTAAAGAGCAACGCCTTTTTTCTCTGCAGTTTCAGAGTCATTCTTTGTTGTTTGTGTTGATAACAGTGAGGATAGCTCCTGGCAGCCATCACTCTCTCAGGGGAGCAGAGTCTTTCCCTTCTGGGAAGTGCTGATCTAGTAATTTAGGTTATTTACTTGGGATGAGATAAGGATAGTAGAGGGTATGAACTTAGAAGAGGGAAAGAAAAAGCAAACATACGAGGTTGCAAATCACATGCTTGGTGTTGTTCCAGGGTCCCTGCCCAGGAGCTGCTGCCCGGCCACTGCAGTTTGGGCAGCGCAGTTTCTGCTGTGCTCATGTGGTCAGGGAGACTGGGGTGTTTTCCTTGGCATTGGTGAGGGAGCCCAGGCAGCACCGTCCCAGCCCTGGCAGGGAACCAGCTGGTGGGAACCTACCTCTCCCCCAGCATCCTGCAGCAGGAGCATCGCTGGCAGCTCTTCCAGGGACTTACTCAGATTTTTTCTGACTGGTCATAAAAATGTCCTAAAGCCCCTCTGGATCAAAATGTTTCTTCCTTTTAGAAATATATTGTTCATTTGTTTTCTTCTCTCTGACCAATGATACACCACTTTTATAAAACTTAAATGGCTTAACTGCTTTTTCAAGTTGCCTTCCCATGCAAGGCCTAACCTTCGGTAAAGGTGCAACCATCCACACTCCCATGGTAGGAGATAAATCAATTTTCCTCACCCCTGATTTCTTTCTGGTGACTAGTTGGAAGACAGAGCAGTTTCAAGACTAAGATCAAGCCTAATTACTAAACAGCCCAATTTCAACACCTGCATCTGTCACTGGAAAAGTGCCACATCACCCACAAGCCCTACCGGGAATGACCTCTCACATGCTAAAAATAGCACTCGCTTGTGCTGGTTTTTTAAGTAGGAAAGTTTAAAGCTGTAATTTTCTTTAGATCATCTACCCTGTTTAATTTCCCTGTTCAATAAGTGTAAGGTGGCATCCATAACATCTGTATGAAGAATGCCTGCAGCATGTTAAGAGGTCTGGAAATCTATGGAGGAGGCTTAAGGCCCTGTTTTTGCACACACAGTGAGTATGCTTACTCATTTCACATGAACGGCAGTAAACATCCTGCTCTACCTGCAAAGCTTGCGTAGGGAACAGTGGGAAGGAACGTTGTGTCCTTGCTGGTCCTGGCCACTCTTTGGGACTGGGACAGCCCCATGCTCTGCTGCGGGGTTTCCCTGCCCTGGACACAGACGTGGGGGACTGTGACTAGGTTATTCTCACTGGTGGTGGCTTGCCCCACATTCAACAGAAAAGCTAGCTTTCTCTGCTGGCCCCCTGGCTGGTTCTGGCCATCCTTTCTCTCTTGTTCTGCAGCTGAGCAGGCTCACAATGTCATTTTTGCTACTGCTGTCTCAGCTTAAATGCTCCGAGTGCAAGAGAGAATGGCTAATGCAATGCCTGCTGGCAGAACACCTCATGTCCAGCCGGGTGCCAATGCTGCAGTTCAAGCCTGGAAGGACTGCAAGCCTGGGGTGCTCTGCTTAGAGGAAAGCCTCACCAGAGAAACTGCTTGAGGAGTTCCTTCACTTCTCCAGTTCCCAGTGTGAGCTCCCTGGCCAGCAGACGTGATCGTGATTGCCCAGCGGTAAGAAGGCTCACTCCATACTACCTGTGTCCAGCAACGTACCTGATAGCTAAGCCAAGGTCTGGTGAGCCTGAGGACTCCTGCAAATGTGTTGCTTCCAAAAGCAGGTCTGTGATAGAGAACATAGGGTTCTTGGGTTTTTTTTCTTTAACAGGGACCTCTTGCAGCGTTTGGCATCTTCTTTGTTTTCGCACCTGTCCCTTGCTCATGCTCACAATGTCTCCCTGCCATTAACCAGGGCCACTTCAACACACAGCCACCCTGGAGGGCATGTGAACCCACAGCAGGCAAAGCCAGGTGCCCAGGACGTGGGCTGCTTCCCTTGCTGTGCACAGTACCCCTGGTGCTTCTGTCTTCAACAGAGTGCTCTTTCCCTGCATTGCGAGTTGCTGGACTGTACGTACATCATCTGCTGCCTCCATTTTACCTAGCAGAGAAGGAGGGCTGTGCAGAAACCACATGATTTAGGCTTGAGTCTTCATGGAGCTCGGAGCAGAGAGAGAAGATAACTGGGTCTTGTTGAGGGTGGGCAAAGAATGTAGAGGAGGAGGGCAGGAAATTACCATTCAGTAAGACCATGCCCCACCACCACCCCTCCCAGCTTCTCTCTTCCAGGTATGAACCCTGGGATGGTCCAAAGCCACACAAGGCATCAGTCCAAAAAGGAGGGCGAAGTCTACTAGCGATGAAGGGCCTCTTGTCTGCTACAGAGGTTGGACAAGGTACCCACAGAATAAGACTGAGGAAACAAAACTTTGTTCTGTAAATGTTATTTTCCTGCCAGATACTTCTGTCCCCTGTGCTTTCTGCTCAGGTTGAATTGCACAGTGCTCAAACCCCTACCTCCAAGCCTCAAAAGAAATTATTTTAAGTGGCACATGTTCAGGCCAGCTGTCACTAAGGGTTCTTCACTTTGGGACTAAATAAGAAGCAGTGAACGCTCTTCCCCACTACTGGGTGTTTTATCCTACTTTGTTTAGAACTAAGCCCTTTCCTGAGTCTGTGAGAGCCAATTTCACTGGTTTTGAAGGAACTGAAATGCATATATCCAAGACTGGAATTTGGCCCTTAAAAGGCTCAGACACAGTATCATGACTGTTAGCAAACACCTGTTTTCATATCTGCTCTTAAACAAATCATATGATGTAAAATAGAGAAAATACAAATATTAAAGAACAAAGGAGGTGTAGGGAAAAGCAAGAAAAAGTGAAATTCTCTGGAATCCTAAGACCCTGGATGATAAACAGGTGCCACCTTAAACGAAACAGAAATTAAACACCAGCTAATAGAGTTGGAAGTCTCAGTTAAGAAACTAAAAGCCAAGTATGAGATAATGTGAAAAGCTGCACTGTAATGCTTGTTCAGTAGAAGACTGGACCAGTGAGATCGTTAAGAAGAAATGCTTTTTATAGCAATGCTAGGTATCATTACAGGCGTAAAATCATATGTGGAACATCTTTGAGGTTTAAAGGACAAACAGTTCCCTAACCAAGTCTGTTACAGATTGAAGTTAAAGTCCACTCAAAAATGCATTTCAATAAATTTTCTGAAATCAAAATCTTATGAATATCCACAGGAATATTACTGAGGAAAGGGAAGGGGAAGGGGAAGGGAGGGAAATGCATCAGGAGAAGGAATAGGATTTTTTTTCCTAACTCAAAAAAACATTTCTTCATTAAAGCTGCATTTTGTGTTACCTTTCTTTTAATTTTGCAGATTCACTAATATGCTGCTCATACTCCTAGCAGCTCATCCTACTGCTTTGAACTGCTGTGATCGGACAAAGCAGCAAGGAGCCTCACGTAAGCCAAGCGCATGTCAGCTTTTGTCATGAGAACAGGGCACAGCCTGTTCTCAGGTGTCCAGCCTCTAGGTTTCGTAATCATGTTCTCCTCATCTAACACTCTCTAACGACATTGTAATTTAATAAAATGTAGCTTGTGCAAGCTACTAACAACATGAACTGAAAGGAAGTAATATAGCTTAAACTGTCTGAATTTCCAGAACATCAGCAACAAAAAAATCTCATGCTGCAACAAAACAATCCATTTTCTTTCAAACAAAGTAAGGAGTTCAATGCCCTTCCATCTGGCTTTCCTCAAAAGCTTATCCTTTGACAAATCAGCCACTTACTGAGTTAAGAGATTGAACAGACCTTTCAAAAAGCCTGCAGTATAAACACACTTGAGCTCAGACAGTTTCTGTTTGATTGTCAGCTGGTTTTGTACCATAAAATCTTTTCCTGATTATTCTCCAGCATCCAGAAACCAGTATTTCAGGGTGGCTGTGGCTTCATATTTCTTAACTGGAATGGTCACTCAAGGCCTCCTCAATTCCTTCTGAGAAGACAGCTTCATCCAGGCTCTGTAACAGAAATGTTCACAGCCCCTTCATGGCTCACAGAAACATTACATGAACTGGAAACTTTGATGAGAAAATACTTGAAGCCATTTGAAAATACTTCAAATTCTTGAACTACCACTAGCTTTTTATGCCTTAAAAATTTCAGCCTTTTCTGGATGAAACTGCCTCTGATGTCATCGGTTGCCAGCTCCCATGGAAGCCAAATTCTCCAGAAAGATCTGAGAGATGTTGGGATTTTTTTTTGGTTTGTTTTTAAAAACAATCCTGTTTGTGTTAAACAGACCTAAACAAGCTGTTGCTGATGGTATATTGTTTTTTAGTGCCTGAGGTACATAGTGGTAGCCAATACGAGGTCCCTAAAAAATGTCAGCATGGTGCTAGCGGGGGGGAAGAAAAAACTACCCCAAAAAACCCTGCTAAGTGGCACAGCAGCACCGTGTGATACTCCAGATGGTGCTGCTGCAGCACTGGAAACTCCTGGTTTCTTCATAAGATGTTGCAGATACTTCTCAAGCCTCTTCAGTAATGTAAACCACGCAAGTGTTTTACAGTGCTACAGTAGCAGCTGGCCATAGGAGACCAACTGGTACGATCAGATAGTCAGGTCACACCAAGCACACTGGAATCTATATGGATGCACTGGGTGGATAATGGTGGATTCTTTGGCATTTAAAGTAGGAGTTACAATGCAAAGTCTTTCTTGTGAGATCCAGTGGGGCTACTACCATGCAATTTGGGTAGCAGCTGCCAGTATTTAGGTAGAACAGGACAGTTTAAATATTACTTGAGTGTTCACCCAGAAATAGCTGGGAGACAGAGCTGGCAGCTACATTTAACTGAGCAACTTATTTTCTGAGAAACAATGTTTTTTATTATAATAATTAACAACATAATGGATTCATGTCCAGGAAACTCCTGCATAGGCCTACTGTAAACTACCTAGACATACCAGCTGAGCCCTTGCACTTTTGCAGTCAGCCTGTTACAACTTTTACCTTGCCTAGCTGTATTGCAGCAGTAAACAGGATTAACAAAGGCTAATACTAATCCTATTAACTTCTCACTCAAAAGTGTATTGGAACATCATCTTTTTTTTTTCTTTGTTGTATTTGTGAAAACTCATTGAACATACTTCTACATGTAAACATAGAAGTGTTACTTGACCTGTCCCTAGCTAAAACACTATTTAAGTACTCCGTTCATCCAAGACGCTTTAACTGCATGTTTATGACAACCTTAGGCCAGTATACAAGTTATCAAATGTAGAATGTGCGTGTGCTGGGGGAACAAGATGACAGAACAGGATGTTGGAAATGTGCTCGGTTTATGGATTAAGATACTTCACTCTTCAGGTGGTAGATCAGGTCTTCCGCCCATCTCTCAGCGCTGCTTCTGGTTCAGGACAGATACGACATGGCAGACACTCTCTGGCAGAAAGAGTACTGGACTAGAAATAGAATAATCCAACACCACTCACTCTTTTAATAGAAATCATCAGCTCCTTTGGTGTCACAGCAACACATGGCAGCTAAAAATTTGCCCCCATTCTGTTATTTCAGTGTTATGATTTAGCTGCATGCTTTAAATTGGTCAAAACAATGTTTTTCTATTCCAAATGAAATCCGACTTCAGACTTAAGATTTTGCTTGAAGGTCCTACTGTATCTCCCTGGAAAGAATCCCCTATTAATGTAATGTATTTATTCAGATCTTGTGACTGAAAGTTGAGAAGTCTGAGAGTTAAAAACTGTGCATGTAAACAGATAGTTCATGAAGGTCTAATGGATTTAATCATTGCTAAAAATTTTCACCTATTGGCAGAGCCGTCAGATCCATGCTACCAAAACAGTCTTGTAATTTAAGAAGTTTCAGATTAAAGAACTAGACTCCTTATGAAAATACCACAAGCTACAATTAAAACTTAGAACAGGCTGAGATGAATTTGCATACATGTTCTTCATGAAAACCTTCAGATTCACAAGGCAGTATGTTACTACAACACCTCCAGATTTCCTCTTGCCAGGATTACTAGTCAATACTATGGCTCTCTCCAGAGGTAGCTCTGTGGGGATACTTTTTAAATGAATGCATTGCATTTTAAAATACTTCTCAGGAGAGGACAGAGAGTATGCTCCAAACAACTCAAAGAATTGCATAGAAAAAAGTTGATTTTTTCTGTTGCCTATCAAGTAGCAATTACTTCCACTAGCATTTTTTACTCTGCTCCTTACCAGTGTTTTCTTTATGGTTTTGTTTGAATAGATCTTGCAATATAAAACTTTCACATGACCATTGCACTACTACATCTCATTTTTATAGCGACTGTTGTTACACAAATTGATCCATTGAACTGATCCAAGAGGCCCTCTTCCTTGAAAGAAATATGTACTTTACTATGTAGCTAATTATCTACTGGATTGGAAAATGTATTTCAGAACTTTAAATTCAGTTAAGTTATTCCATACCACAAATTGACTAAAGATATATGAGCTTTCATTAAATGAACAGCAATGAAGAATGGAGTTTTTCCAGTTATTTCTGACTGGAAATAACTGGAGAGTGTAATATCTGGAGACTGTATCTGGAGAGTGTAATATAATACACTCTGGAGAGTGTAATATTTCTGACTGGAAATAACTGGAGAGTGTAATATCCCTGCTCATTCTAGGGTCCCTGGTGCAAAGTTACCACTGGGCTTTTGGGGGGGTTTTGTTTGTTTGTTTGTTTTAGGGTTTTTTTGTTTGTTTTGTTTTTTAATTATTTAATGTACACCTAAAATAGTTAACACAGATTATACCCTTCCACCCATCATAACTGTACTACCCGCCACAAAGAACTAATTACTTAATGAACAGAAAGAACTGGAAAGGAAAACCCCCAACTCCCCCAGCACACACATGCTGGTCAAACACAGATTTATCAGGCAAAGGAGAAAGAAAAATTTGTGGTCTGCCTTCCTCTCCATCCCCTTATGCCCCATCCAGAGAAACTAAGCAGGTGCTGTCATGGATGTACTCATTCCTGCCAGGTGCTGCCTTGGCATAGCAGCATAAGGTATTTCAGGAATTTCAATGCTGAAAAATTCAGTTAGCTTTATGTAGTAGTTGGACGTGTAATATAACCATTATGCCATTTATATTTGTACTATTTTATGGTCAGAAATGCTGAGAGACGTTGTTCCACCCCACAATGTTTCACTGATGGTTTAAAATCAAAGAACTTAGTTTGGAAATCATCCAGGTCACATTAAGTGTGTTAGCATAAACAGCTCTGATGAAGTCAACGAGTAAAATATGAACATCTTTATAAAAAGAGTTCAAGCTCTTTCTCAGTGGCTTATGGAAGGCATCCTGGTCTCCCAAACTTTGACTACCTACCCAAATCAGGAAAAAACAAGAGATTAAAACTCCTTCTTAGCCTGTAAAATGGACAGTCTCTTTGGCTGGATTTTACTGGTAAACCATCCCCCTCAAAGTGCCAGACAACCCCCTCCAAAGAGATAGCACACATTTTTGGATAGAAAATTTATTATGTAATGAAAAATACAATTGCTGTAGTTGTATTAGCTTCTGTGTCAAAAAACCCCACAATCCACAGGAGAACAGCTTCAAAATTAAGTGTAAAGGTCCACAAATGTTACAGATTTCACAGGAAATTCAACAGCAAGAACTTATAGGACCATTAACAGAACATTAGCTAAAACAGCTGTTCAAAAATTTGGAAAAGACTATTTTATTAACATTCTGAAAAAAAGCTGTACTCTAGTATCAGCTCATTTCTAGCCTTTTCTACTAGGATCATAGGCTCTACCCTCTATAATCTCTACACAAATTGTTGCTGCTATTAATTCACTAAGTGATTTATTTATTTTTATCCCCTCAAAATGAGTGCAGGGATTAAACTGTGCCCTAGTGGAGAACAGACAGTTGCTATAAAGTCTATATAAACCCTGTTTTAAGAACAGTACTCTTGGGAAAGCTGCTTATTCTAGGAAAATTGTGCACTGGCCCTAGCTATAGCTGGTGCCCGTAACGCAACTAGAGCTGGCGGAGCAGCATTTCAGACTGTTGTATGTCTGTAGAATGTCTGTAGCTGCCAGCAACTCATTTATACTAGGATCCTTACTACAGTTAATGTCAGTGAAGCTGAAGCATCTTAAAAGGGGGTGGACAGGTGCCCCCCCAACCTCTAATTTTACACTCATGACAACACAAGTAACAAGTTAAGACCAATTATTTTCATTAGTTAATCTAATTTAGCCATTAAGTCTGATCAGTATTGATCCTCATATGACTCACCTGCCCTAAACTTTTCTCTCTGGAGGTCCTCTGAGGAAACCTACAATAGATGCCCAAAGTTCAGATGGATATATGAATCCCATTTCACATCTGTATGTAGATAACTGTCTAGTTCTAACCCAGAATCAACACAATGAATTTTAAATAAAGTCTTGCCAAGCCAGTCAGCAATTCATAAAGGTAAAAGCAAACTTTCTCAATTTAACTTGGAAGAAACCTAAAACCATTAAATGTTTAAGATCTGGCATTACAAAACTTCTATGTTTTCTCCAAAACTTAGTATGGCTTTTTACACATCCGTCATCCTAAGAAATGGCCATCAGTGATAGTCCTGCAAGGTTTTCACACAGGCACAGAGTCCTGTTCAGGCTGCACTGATGGGAGAGAAGCCTTCACACAGGAACTCGAAACACCCTTTCTCTGCAGTTGTCAACAGGGAACTCCAACTACATGAAATCAGCAGGTGTCTGGATTTCAGGAGCTGGAACGATTTAAGGGATTCAAAATAACTACTTCGTATCAACTTTGGTTTGCAATTTGTACACTGTTTCTTTGACTATAGTCCCTCTAAGGGCAGAATTCACTCTGCATAGCCCCCTCAGGAGCATAGCTCCTTCTCCCTCATTTGGCCCAATGGGAGGACTATCCTCATCAGCTCTTTTCTTAAGCAGAAATAACTGGCTCATTCTGCATTACCATTGCCTCCTTTTAGCCAGCAAGTGATTACTCTGCACTATGATTTTTCTTACTTGACACCTTTCTATCACAATCCCATTTGCTTTATCCTTCCGCATTATTCTGTTTGGTCCCTCAGTCTAATCTGACATCAGTGGTTTGGGTGCTACGGAAACCACTATCCAATATATCCCTACTTCTACCTGACTCTTACCCTTCACACCCAAATTTCTCCTGCATTTTATCCCTTGACCCTTTCCTAATGGCTATCCTCTTTCCCATCTGAATGGGAGCAACTGCTACAGCTAGCAAAGACAAGCAGGTATCTCGGTTCTGCATTATTCCCGGGACGCACAGAGCAGACACTACTGAGACACAAAAGATTTTTCTTTGAAGGCTCTGCTACCAGTTTCAGACAGGCAGACACACAAGAACAGGATTCCAACCCAGCTGTCCTAGGCAAGTAATGAAAAAAATCAAGGAAGAAAAGTAAAAGCAGTGATGGCTCTGTTTTTCCTTTTTAGCTTCAGAAGTGTCCAGAAAGAAGACAAACTTCTCACTGTTCCAACTGGGTTTCACACACCAGAAACACTGGGCAATAGTTTTCAAAGTCCACTCAGACAAAATTTCCAGACGACACACTGGAGGGCATTCAGACTGGCAGACCTAATCTCATTTAGGTGCGTAGGTAAGATTCAGTAAGTTAAGGGAACTTGCTTGTATCAGAAAGCAGGTGCTAACTTTCCATTTTTGTCCTGCCAACATCAGTCAGTAAAACCAAAATCCAGTTTTGCAGTGGACCCAAACTCAATTGGTATCTCTATTGCTACATACTATTTGAGTAGCATATCAAATAAAACACACAGCTGTTTTAATATAAGTTAACTGAAAAAGACAGAAAATGGAACATTCATAGTATAAGGTCCACCAATTTACCGAGTGGCATTGAAGACTATCCACTGGAACTGTTTAGACAAGAAAAGATATAATTTGATTTTAATTACATTGCATGGCTCCAGAAATCCCAGAGATAGCAATGCAGTAGCTTTTCACTTACAACATGTAAGCAGAATATGAAGCTAACTTATCTGACTCTTCTTCGGATTTCCTTCAAAGAGGGCGACTTGTTCAATAAGCAGAACTGTTATTACTCAACGGCATACAGTATTCCGGTGGCAGATTCTAATTTTCAGGCAAGGTTTGTTTATTTTCTTCTGCTTAAACTATTAAAGTCTTAGTTTGAAGAAAAAACAGCCACAGCATATTCTGTAAGTTGTTTCATATTCACTAGACGCTAAAACATATGGATTGTCATTGGCCTCCAGAGTCTACTGCATTTTAAGCAGCATCCCATTTAACTGTTCATCTTCTATAGAGACCTTGAACTCCCCACAATGCATTCCACTTTCAGCCCTCTTCCTTTTCTTTCAGCTCATAAGAATCTGATTTAAAGCAGCTACCACTTCAAAATTCATTATTCAATAGACACAATGATTATCACATTATGTGTATTATTGACTAGAATAAATTAAATAAATTGCTTCCACAGAATACGGACAGTCTAGTAAAATTCATGTAAAATACAGGAGGAGCATTTTCCATTTGGGTTCTGAAAAGAAATCGATCTTGAACTTTATTTGTATTATACACAAAACAAGTATAAACCTTTTTTCAATCCGTCTTCTATCTGAGTGTATAAAACAATGAATAGTAGGTGAAAAAAATCAAACATTTTTTTTCATTCTCAACAGTGATGGGAAGTTTTGAATGTTCCTATGTAAAAACTAACACAAATTGATTTGAAACAATTATATTAATGTGATTGTAGAGTCTGGAAAGAGATTTAAGGCAACATCTTGTCAACGTAAAGCTTGAGCATGCATGTTCTAAACTATATAAAATTTTAAACTACAGCTGGATTCCTTTGCAGAGTATTGTTTCAGTAGGTTCATCAATGCATGCAATACAGAACCTCTCTTAAAAGAGAGAAATAATCTAATCAAGGTGGGTTGGGTGTTTTGGATGGAAGTTTTATACCTGTAATTCAGCATATTTAGACATTGTGTTTTGCCTGGGCATAAGCTCTATCCCCTTGAGTAAAACAGCATTAAAAATAAAACCATAGTTAAATTCATACTGCCCTCTTTTCCACATCAAGTTTAATTCTGAAGATCTCCTAATGCTCTGAAACAAGTTAAGCCTAACATAAGCTATATAAGTAGCATTAACCTAATTTTACTTATCCCTCCACCCTGATTTTAGATACTGAACTAAGAGCAGGTCAGTTAAGCATCTCAAAAAAGTTATCTTAATATAGTCTTACACCCATTTTACAATAAGAAAATTAAGCTTTGAGATCCACATTTACATGCTCAAGTATATAAGAATATTAACCTCTCAAGTGGGATTTTGGTAAAACCTTAATAGTTTACCCACACAGTGGCATATCATCAACACTGAGTATTCTTCATCCTATGGCTTCAGATGAGGTAGATATTGAATATGGCCCACTCAGCTTGGATGCTCTAACTACAATTTTTATGGTACAGAAGTATGGCACAGACAACAGACACCACCTACTGCAAATGCATTTGAAGAAGTTATCTCTTTAAATGAGTGACTAAATCTAGGAAGGTATTCCTAGCTGTGATTGCTAGCTGACATGTTCTTCCTCATAGACTGGAACTGAATGCTTACACTTCTACAAAGAGGAGAATATTTAATTTTGCATTCATTAAACATTGAATTTTCTATGCTAACCATAGGCTCTGATTTTTTCCAGAGGCGTCTACAAACTCTTCTACAAACTACAAAGTTCAGAGCCACAATGCTTAAATTTCTTTATAAAGCTGTCCTACAGGATTTATTAAAAATGAGTAAATAACAAGACCAGATTTAAAAGAAAAAAACCACCACACCACCAAAAAACCACAAACAATCAAACTGAGCTAAGGTCCCAGCACCACTGATATACTTCCCCTGGCTGGAATACAGGAAGTCCAAGTGTTGAGCTGATCAGATGACTATAGCTTAGACTTATAAATGTAACATAACTTCTGCCAAATACTGATATGAACACAGATGTAGTTCCTATTTTTGTGGTTGTATCTTTCTTCAGTGTGTCCTTTCCTTCTATTCAATGTACATCCTTTATTAAATACTCTGCAAGCACTCTAATCCAGCTACAAAGGTTTCT
Organism: Ciconia boyciana; assembly: GCF_034638445.1. Lineage (NCBI taxonomy): Eukaryota > Metazoa > Chordata > Aves > Ciconiiformes > Ciconiidae > Ciconia > Ciconia boyciana. The sequence goes on from NC_132937.1 coordinate 52,406,327, forward strand.
TTCTGGACTATGATGTGTCTAATAATTAAGAGCAAATTAGCATCTTTACAGACAGCAACAAATATACAGGAGCATCTCCCTTCTTTTGCCTTTCTGTGAGCTAAGTTATCTACTATCTCTGTTCTTAAGATAAACATAATCACCATTCTTATAATTCAAACCACGGTAATTAAGTTGACCTATTTGCTGGGAAGCATCAGATAAAATTACATGCAACTATAGAAACGTTTAACCATGCCACATTAAAAGACAACTTTGAACATTTCCTTTTCTAAATGTTACTAAAATCAAGCCCTGCGCACATGTAAAAAGATCATTTTCTCCCTATTTTTAATGTTGGGATATTAAAAGAATCCTAAGACCATATTATGTCTAGTTCTCACTGAATTTAATTTAATCTCAGCTGATAACAGAATGAGTTAATTATTAATCACTCCTGTATTTTACACCATTTAAAGGTATTATTTGATCTCTGGTGAGAAATTAAGACTAAAGTAGTTTATTTTGTATTTGCTATCTACATTTCAAAAGACCCTTTATTCTCTCCTAGACCTTGATAGTTTTGTACAACCTCTCAGCCTAGATAGGTTGTATAAGAGCTATATGCCCAAGATAGCATGTTTAAACTTGAGATCAGGCCTTTTTTGTTGATATTGTTTTGATAAATCTCAGATGAAGGTTCTTTATGCACAACTAGAATACAGTGCCAAATTCAGCATGCAGTAGCACAAGCATAAAATGTGATTTATTTCTCTGAAGTGAGCATCTGTTCCAATGCATCACAATGAACATTTCTACATGCTCTTAAATCCAGAACGTACTTCATCATCCCTCATCTGCCATTATTCTGACCTTGGTTTTACTCAAGTACCAGATATGAACATGTGCAAACCTCAACAGTTGAGAAGCAGATAAACCGCACTACCAGTGCAAATATAAGTATTATTTGTTGCATTATGCAGTATAAGATTATACAGAAACAAAAGGACATTAAACATTAAGATTAGTAATAAAATAATTGCAAAGTCTAAGCTGGATTTGTTACAAGAAATTACTTCTTTTATACATTAGTTGGCAAGGTGTTTTAGAAGCATAACAGGATCTGATTATTGTACATTTTTCTGGCCATAAGGTGCTACATACAGCTGCTACCCATGTGTATTAGAACAGATATAAAACAATCTTTAATCAGCTTTCTATTAATATGTATTTTCTTTCAATTTTTGCTAAAAAGTGGTGAGCTAGGACTTAAAAACCATAATACAACGACCTTTCACCAAGACTAAACATTTGAATGATATGCACAGCCAAGAAGGGTTTTTTTCATATTTTCTAAGCAGACAATTCTTAATCAAAGAGAAGCTTTGTCTTATAACCAGGCTATTTTATTATTCCTCACTTTTGTTATTTCTCACCTTAAAAAAATATATACAACTATTATCAGAAAGATCAGAATAACGTTTTCTCATAACGTAACTAAACAAGCAAGGCTAAACTAATGTAAACTAAGGACTTAGCTTTGCTCTCATACATATTATAATTCCTACTATTATCAACGGAGGTTATAGCATCACAGGTAAATGCTCAGCTTTGCTCGAAGTTTCTGCACATTATTAAAAATTCCCACGGGACACAAGCAAGTAAAGTGAAGATTATAAAGAGCAGTCAGACTGAATCAGAGTTGTATTTAAGGCCCAGTACAGTATACAGCAGGTTAAAAAAAAAAAAAAAGCCACAGACTTTTCATCCAAACTCAGCCACAAATCACTTAACTCAGACATAATGTACTAAATAATACTGCATCGATGATGCATTGTGTCAGGGAGACATGCTTCTTTGCAGCATTTGGAAGACACAGCATCTCTACAGCTCTACTGAGACCTACCTTAAGTGAAGGGTTACAAATCACTCTCACACATTTATATTTCCACTGTTAATAAGCTGGCAAAAAAAAAAATCCAGAATAAAGCTAAGAATCTTGAAGAATCAGGCTTTCTAACAAGTTTGGAACAGCAGCACAGAAAAGGAGACAAGCTGTAAATAGTACTTACGTTGGGGACCTCAGGACATCAAAACACTACAGAGGGTATTGCAAATTTGTGTTGATGTGCCTGTTGTCTGCATGAGTGCAAAAAGGCTGATCCCAAAAGAGACAAAGTGTAACATACACAGGGCGTTAATATTGACTTTGGAAGGCTGAACTGAAGAAAACAAAGTTCTCTTTTACTCTCTCTTCAGTCAGTATCATTATGCATGAAAAAAGTACACCGCTACATGACACTTGCACTAAGCTTTCAAAAAATCAGCTTCTAAGGAAGCTCATTGTTACTTTTTGTTAATTTTGATTTCTGTGCCAAATCATCCATAAAATACTAACAGTAAGACACTCTCCACAAAAACAAGAGATCAGAGACTACTTCATGCTCCATCCTGAGAGTCTGTAGTCCCAGCTCTAACTCTTCTGTAAAGTGAATTACTATTTGAAACACAAATCATAAAAGTTTTACCGGCAATTGTTTTCACCACCTTTCACTGAGAAAATGAAGTGGCCCCATTTTACTCCTACAATCCAATAATCAGATTGAACCAAAATAATCCTAAACTGAACATGTAAATACCCAAATAGGTATTAGAAGTATTGTCTGAAAATATAACACACAATTTCATTTTTGCTGCCTACAGCTTATAATCAGATATATATAAATGAGCAAGTAATTAGAGAAGTCAGTTGGTAGCATATGCTAATCTCTGTTGACAAAGAGACATCATCTTTTGTACTTTAGCTACAGTCAATAGAATATATTTTAAGATAAGCGTACTGTATTTTATCAGTGATTCAGTGTCTCAGGTATCTAAGCTTCACACCTACATGTGTATAATTTAACACAATAATTTAGTTACACATTTACAATAGCCACAAATCCAAACTAGTGAAGACAACGGACTTTGGATCAGGTTTTCACTTTGAAAGACCCATTACGTTTATTTAGCTAATATTTTTAACTCTTACTTCACCTGTAAGTATGCCACTGTATTACAGATTTATGTGCAATTAAATGACTCCATTATTTATAAAGTCATAGAAGAAAGCTGTGCGGTAAGTTATCTGGGAAGAATAACTATAGCATTTACATTATTTTGACTATTTAATTAGAAACTTTCAGTTACTAATTTACTGAAGACACATTTTTCACCTATTTCTTTTGCTCTGTTTTTCTTGGGTGGGAGTTAAGGGCAGAAAATCACATACAGCAGCATAGTTACTATGAATTTATTGAAGAAGTAAATATACTGGTATTAAAATACGGAAATGGGCCAAGTTTTGCAATAATTAGTGAAAAAACATTATGTGAACAGTGAAAGAAATTATTGGGAAAAATCAAGTATATTCTTATTTTTAAGAATAGACAGCTAGCAGAATCTGCATATATAATGAACTGGGAAACTCAATTGGATACTGCTGTTTACATATTAACATGAAAAGAAAAATACATGCACTTATAAATGTATCTCAGTTTTACTTCACATTTTTGGTAGAAAGTAGGAAGTTGTGATTTGAATATGCACATTTTCTTAACTCCAAGTTCAAAAGTGGATTCACTTTTTGATGCACAATCAACTTGCATTAATGAGTTATTTCCATTATTAGGAAAATAGATAAAGTCTGCAAAATTTTATTTTGGTTGGAATCCAAGAACAGAGAATACCAACAAGGGGGTTAGTCTTCAAATATTAAAAGACTGCTTCAAAAAAAGAAAAGAACAATCCTTTATCCAGATCCATGACAGAGAAGATGGGAAGCAAGGTCAGTTTCAGTTGTGTCAAGAACTATTGGGGTAGACATGAGGAAAAATTTCTCAGTCTTTTCCCACTGGGAAAGACATCCTGCGTAAGTTACAAAATCTCTCTCAGTGCAAGTTGTTTTTTTTTTAAAAAAAAAACAAAACAGGTTAAACAAGCCTGTCAAGAAGGACATAAGACTCTTGATTCTGCTTTAGGGCAAGAATACAGAATACATGATCTCTTAATGTCCCTAGTAGCCCTGCTTTTCTATTACTAAAAAATATCCCCTGAAACCACTTATTTTGAGTGAAACAGACCTGCAAAGACATTATACCTGTAGCTCCGCTTAACTTTATCTGACAGTGTAAAAATATTGCACTTCAGACAGGTACATTTTGTTCCCAAAATGAAATTAAGTCAAAGATGATTAATTTCTTCCTCTGGAACACAAATTTCAGAATATGGTATGCCAAATGTGGGTAAGGTTATCTGCAGATGTTGCATTTTTGTTCCAGAGGCAAAAAGGTCTCAAACGTACTGCAGAAAATCAAATGTTCAAAAAATGCAGAGATTATCACTAGTTCCACTGCATAACCAGCATCTGTTTTCATATAAAAAAATAAAGTGTTTGCATTAAACTTATTGCACCATCAACGTTTTTTAAAATATCCCCCATTCAAGTCAAATATTAGATTACTTTTATCAAACAAAATATAAGGTCTTCTTTAAAGTACCAAGTAGATCTAGTATATGCACTATACAGAAAAAGAACAGTCTAAAGGAATGACATACAACAAATCAGAGATGACAGAAAACAATCATTAGGTTCTTTCTTTCCCATGATTAAAAAAAAGATTGCAAAAAGATTGTGTAGGCTATTGTATGCACTATATGCATGAAAAGCATCCCTCCTCATTTAAGGTGTTGAAGCAGGCGACACCTTCAAGCTGTCAAGTGCTGCATGAATTCTGAAGTGTAACCTGGACTCCATTGAGTATTCTTTGTAGTTGTTTCTGCAAACAAGAAAGTTATTTTAAGAAAAACATTTTTTGCCTGGATTGTTTTTACTTCATACATGCATTGAAGTACCAAAGTTAACAGCCTTCATTCCTTCAACAGAAAACAGAGGTTGATACACAAGATGAGTTATGAGACATTTAAAGCTACATCCACAAACTGAGCAGAGACTTATACCAGTACTAACAATTAAACGTCCTGATAAATGGAATCCATGTCTTAGCATCTCTTCCACTTATGTTGATCCTTTCAACAGCCCTCCAGATTACTGAAGTTTGCTGTGAAAAGACAAGCTAGAAGACTACAGAAAAGAAAGGCTGTTAGCTGAAAGTGTATGTTCAGCTTCAAAACACAACTCAGCCAGGGTAATAAAACACAGGGAAATCACACTATGTAATCCAAACAAAACAAAAGGCAAAAACCTACTATGTTTCTAAAAAACGTTTTAGGAGATTGTTTCTAACTCAATTTACAACACTATTGCATGATTCATATACTTCTCCATACACATGAGGGGCAAATTCTACCCTGTACTACGACCTAAAAATGAAGTGAACATGCCGCTCTACAGTAAATTTAGCTCTCTACTGCTCTTCTGTGACAGGATGTGAAAGGAAGGAGAGAGGTGCTCAGAAGCGTACTGGCTTTTAACCTGCTCCCACTAACACCTTTACTGCAGCAGATGTAAGCCCTCCAGCTGCCCTCTGGGACAGAAGAGGTACAGATCCTTTCTCTGGACCCTCCAGCTCCATCCCATGCATGCAGTGGAGCCTCAGCATCTCTGAAGCCTAAATGAAAAGGAGACATTTTCCCTTCATACTGTGTCTTGCTTGATATTGCCTACTCCACTGTGTCCGAAGGACAGAGTTCCTTGAAACTGTAAAATTCAACTATATTGGACAACTTTTCCAAGTCAGGAACACAAATTTATAATTACTTGTCTTTTGCAAAGGGGCTGGCAGGAAAAAAAACCACATGCCTTCATTGCTAAAGTTACTGAGTTATTCTTAATCTACAGGCTGATACCAATTTTAAAAATCCACTTACTTTGCAGTTTCTATGCATCTTATTGCTTTTTCTCTCTCATCCTGTTGTTTGTACAGAAGACCCAACTCATACATGGTGAACGGCACCAAATAACTATCATATTTTATTTGCTTCTCACTAGAAAACCAGAAAAATACAGAAGTGGTTAATTACAACCTTTCCTCGAGTGACCAGTTAACTTTTAAATGCAATCACTGCCTGTAAAAGCACATGGCCAGAGAAAACACTCTGGAAGCATTTTTACTGCTTAACTCTATGTGCACATTAATTATACTTGTAAAAAGTGGATGTAAAATACTGCCAACATGACCTTCTAGTAGCAAAAATTTATTCTTTCCTCCTTCCTGTTTGTATTGTGGTATGTTACCCAAGCTACCATGAACACAATTCTAAGACTAGGACCCTATTGTGTGACTTACAGTTCAAAAAAACCCAACCATCCAAAAAGATAACTTGAGATAAAAATAACGTTCATTAGGTTAGGCAGTATAATACAAATACGTCTTTCCCACACACAGAATTGAGATGTCCTTACCCTAGCTTGCCTGAACAAATCAGCAGAGAAGTAAGGAAATTCAACTTTTCCTCAATACAAGAAGTTCTTAGAATCACTGTGGCTGGAAGGCACCTCTGGAGAGCATCTAGTCCAATGCCCTGCTCAAAGCAAGGTCAACAGCAGCAACCTGTCCAGGACTGTGTCCACCTAGGTTTCAAATATCTCCAAAGATGGAGACTCCACAGTCTCTCTTGGCAACCTGTGCCAGTGTTTGACCAACTTGACAGTAAAAAAAAAAAATAATTATCCTTATACTTAAACAGTGTTTCCTGTATTTCAGTTTGTGCCTGTTACCTCTTATTCTGTCGCTCGGCACCACTGAGAAGAGTTTGCCTCTCTTTTTTGGTCAGGTTTTTTGTTTGTTTGTTTGGGGGGGGGGGGGTTTGTTTGTTTTGTTTTGGTTGTTGGGTTTTTTTTAAACACACTCCCTTCAGGTAACCCTTTCAGGTCTTCTCTTCTCCAGGCTGAACACTCCCTGCTCTCTCGCCATCATCTTATATGACAGACGCTTCAGTCGTTTAATCATCTTTGTGGCCCTTTGTTAGACTTGTTCCACTATGCCCATATCTCTATTATACCAGTGAGTCCAGGACTAGACACAGTACTCCAGATGTGGCCTCACCAGTGCTGAGAGGGGAGGAAGGATCACCACCCTCGACTTGCTATGACACTCTTCCTAATGCAACTCAGGACACTGTTGGCCACCTTTGTTGCAAAGGCACATTGCTGGCTCACAGTCAGCTTGCTCAGGATCCCCACGGCATTTTCTGACAAGCTACTCTCCAGCCAGTCAGCCCCCAGCCTGTGCTGGAGCGTGGGCTTATTCCTCCCCAGTGGTAGGGACTGGCACTTCTCTTTGTTGAACTTCATGAGGTTGCTATCAGCCCTTTTCTCCAGTCTGTCCAGGTTGCTCTGAACAGCAGCACACCCATCTGGCTTATCAACCACTCCTCCCCCACTTTGTATCATCTGCACATTTGCTGAGGTTGCATTTTGTCCCATCATCCAGGTCCTTAATGAAGATGTTAAGGACTACTGGCCCCAGCATCGAACTCTGCACTGGTGACTGGCCTCCAGCTGACTTCAACGCTGCTGATCACAGCCTTTTGAACCCAGCAGTTCAGACAGTTTTCAGTCCACCTCACTACCCGCCTATCTAGTTGAGACTTCAGCAGTTTGTCTGTGATGACACTGTGGGAGACAGTGTCAAAAACCTTTCTAAACTCAAGATAAAGAACATCCACTGCTGTCCCCTCATCTACTGAGCCAGTCATCTCATTGCAGAAGACTATAAGGATAGTTAACCATGATTTCCCCTTCGTAAGTCCATGCTGACTACTCCTGATCACATTCATGCTTTTGGAAATGGTTTCCAAAATTATTTACTCCACTTTCCCAGGGACTGATGAGAAGCTGACTGGCCTGCAGTTTCCCAGATCCTCCTTCTTACCCTTCTTGAAGACAGGGGTGACATTTGCTTTCTTCTGGTCCTCAGGAACTTCTCCTAATTGCCATGACCTTTCAAAGATAATGCAGTGTCTCAATGACACTGGCCAGCTCCCTCAGCACTCATGGATATATGCCAACGTCCTATGTACTTAGGAACGTCCAGTTGCCACGGACATATGTATGTCTAGTCTGTTCACACTTTTCCTAACCTGACCCTCCTCCATCAGGGGTAATTCTTGTTCATTCCAGACTTTCCCACAGGTTTCATGGATCTGGAACTCCTGAAAGCTGGTCTTGCCACTACAGAACAAGGCGAAGAAGGCATTGCATATCTTGGCCTCTCCTTTGTCTTTTACAAGCAACTCTTTGATTCTTATCTGAACAGAGTAACATCAACCAATATTGCAAAACAAAAAAGTTTCAACAAGCACTGGAAAAGCTCTCAACATTTTGAGAGCAACACTTCTACAGAGGCACCTCATCCACCAAGACAAGCCCTGATGCACAGAAAGTGTGTCTTAAAGCAGGGAGACTTCTTATGTGATAAACAGTCTTAATGTACTGTAGCAGCCCAAGAAATGTAGAGAGTAAAGCTGACCAGGATGTAGATATTTAATTTACCAGAAAACTTCTCCTCCTCCTATGCAAAACATCCGCTTTACAAAAAAGTGTTCTCTGAAGATTTTTGAGATATCTTGGCTCTAAAAGCCTCCACTGTGTCAGCTACCTTTGGAGCAAGAGTTTCAGAAACAGCATTCCTTTAACTTGTAACCAATCAAAACCCACTGCCCTGTAATTTGCAAAGTGCTTGACTAAACTCACTTAGGATCTTGGAAATGGCAAGAGAAGTCAAGATGGCAAGAAAATGGTAACAAGCAATAGAACTATACATAGCAAAGTCTCCTTAAATACTAATTTTTCTAATTTATTTATTAGAAAAATCGCATGTGTAAAACCTGCTTTTTCAGCCTAATTACTCTAAAAAATTCTAAAAAGTTTACAACTACAATCAGGACATGACTCAATGTTATACAAAGAAAAGTTATTACAGTAGAAATGGATCTGACAACTAAAGTATTTGATAAATCTATAACACAGGAAACTCACGTTTTCAACTGAAACAAGTAACAACAACAACTTCTCATCTACACAGAGAACCATTAACTACTGAAGTACTAAATCCTGAAAAAAAACCCCAGGAAATCCATGTGAATTATCTTTACTTACATTGATAGTTCTGCAAATACGAAAATACTAATTCCAAATGTATTTAGATAAATGCATTACCTGGCAGTTTGATTTATTTGGTCTAAAACATCACACATTTATATAAAGTTATGTAATGTTAAATTGCTATAGAAAAATACTAGCAAAGTTTTGTGGTTCTCCAACTACTTCCACAGGTATTTTCATTCCAGCTCCTTAAAAGGATGTTGAAGTTTAATTATTCAAAATTCTAACATGATGGCTTCTACAGGAGTATCAGAAATTTCACCCAAAGCTACAAAATATAAAGGTTAAAAGTCTGTTTGTTATTTTTACCTTTGAATTACTTTACTGAAACAGAGTTCAGCTTGCATGAGTCTTCCCAAGTGTTTCAGGCAAAGGCCCTTCAGTAACTGCAACATGCACACATCATCCATATAGTATTCATTGCAATCTAAAAGTAAAAGCGAGATACAAACAGTTTGAAGACATCATGAAAAGGAAAATTTCTTCTCTATCTGGAAGACAGCACAAAGCAGGCATAAACTGGCATCAGTTAAAGACTTCTGTACTTGTAACATCTAAAACAGGAAGCAAAACCTACAGTGAGACTGAAACCTCCTTCGCACTGCATTATCTTAACAGCTTCCCCTGTTGCAGAGCACTAGCAGACCTCCAGTAGCACCAGTAACGTGAAAAGCACAAAAACACACTAGGACTCCATCCTGCAGAGCTTTCCAGAAACATTATTTGGCAGTATAAATTCAAGAAACCATGTTTATTAGTAGTCCCATCATCTCTAACGATTAAGAAGCTTCACTACTAGTGTGTAATGTTTGGAAAATTCAAGAAAGTGTTACGTCCAATAGGACTAAAAATATAAGATGAAAGAACTTTTGTGAAGCAATTCAGAAATATAACTTTAACAAGTGTGGTCCTTTTTTGTTGCCTTGGTTTATAGCATTTGCTGGGTGCAGGGAAGGAAAAGAAAGGAAAAAGAAAACACATATGGATAGACAGATGGAGGCACATACATTAACAATTCAGGAAGCAAAACACTCTCCCTTCAGATCATGTTGTTTACAACTAATTACCAGCTCTCTAAGGTCACGTTATTTTTTTTTCTTAATAGTCTGCCAAAAAATCCTACGTAAACAGTTCTGAAACATGCAAGACTAAAGCATCTTAGGATTCAGTGATGTGCTTTGCCACTACATTCAGGCTTATTTCTGTCTGTGTTTAAACCCAGAAAGTCTTGATAGATAATAACTGACAGACTGCGCTTTTAGTGACAGGTAGAAGCACAGTGGGTGAGTATTTTGCATTCCCTCCAGCCTGTTTTGCTAGGGGAAGGTATTGGATTCATGTGACTGTCTCCTAAAGGACTCATTCATTGAAATTACTGGGGGCAAGCGCTGATGTCAGTAAAAGCTTGCCAGTCTTTAACAACTTCAACTAGTATCTCCCTGGTATTTCCCACAGGAAGAAAAGCTATTATGCCAAAACACTGACAGTAAATGACAGTAAGTGCACAGGCCAATTTAATACAGACAACCTTGCAATAAATGTGGGAGAACCATCCTCCTGCAGTCCTCTATACCTGAGGAAATATCATTATCAGGATTATAAAACACACAATAAATGAATTTCTTGAAGTTACAAATTCCTTTTTTCTATCTTGGAGATGACACAACTGTGGAAAAATAAGATTTCCAGAAAACCTGAGGAAAAAAAAGTCTAATGTCTTTCATCTGTTCCTTCTACCATCTCTATTTTCAGCTCTATACAACATAAAACCACTTTCAATCCTTGACAGATTCCTTGCTGTGCCTGTTCACTTGAAGCGAATGAAGTATCAACAGCTCTCTCTAAGAAGTCTCAATCCCTAAATGACCTTTGTGTATAATTAACACACTTTTTTACAGCACCCTAGCAGTCCTTTAAAGCTATCTAGTACTGACAGCTGTCTCTTAAAATAATATTGTATCCTTGCCACACTCTGCTAATAGCCTTAATCACTTTCTTTGGGTCTCAATTCAGCAGCAATTCTGGTAATCAGAGTCTTTATCTTGTCTGAGTCCATAACTTTAAAAGCAAATCAGGCTCACAGATGCAAACTCCAGAACAAAACTACATTTGACTGTAGTTATTACTAAAAAGATACAGAAAGCATAAAAAATAAAAATGCTTCCAGATTAAATCCTATTTGTAAACTGTGTATTTCCATATGAAAAACGTACTGTTTTATTTCTGTTCCTTTTATTTTGGTACCTTGTGCGTCTCTGCTTAGGAATTTGACAGAAAATGTACTTCATTGTCACAACTGATTAGCACTTATAGTACAAGCCTCTGCATGATACAGCACCGGATTCCCAACAGCTTCTGCCAGAACACTCTGCACAGAACTCATGGGAACATTACTTTATTTGCAGATGTCTTGCATATTGCTACATTTTGGTTTTAGTATGGCAACACAAAAAGGAAAAACACTTGAGATTTAAGAGGCACACTACTGATTCTGCAGAAAAGTGAAGAATAGCATAAAAAAAGTTAAGGGACCCAATTCAGTCTTGGCCTTGCAAGTTACTCTCATTTAGTTTATTATACCATCCAGATTTTACCAATATGCATTTTTTTGTATGTCCTTGTATAACTTTACCTCGGTTTATATGTAAATCATAATTAGATGTACTTTTACATTTCATAATTAATGTTTTAATCGTGTGGCAAAACTATCTTTTGCTAAATTGTTGATAACTGTAGTTAAAATCTGGGTTGAATGAAACTTATTTTTAGTCAATTACCATTAAAAAAAAAGGTCCATGTGCAAAAAGATAATATTTATTCATTCCAGAATAACTCAAAAGAGTTTTCTACCAAGGAGTTCACATAACAGATGACAGCACCCACCTGACAAAACTTGATAAAACCGGATACTTCTGCAGTAAACCTGTTGTAATAATAGAACTTAAGTTCCTTTAGGTATAAGTTATGGACTGATTCTCTAAACATTACCCTGAACACCTATGCTTCAAATACATCAAGATCTTAAACCATGGTCAAAGTTTATTCATTAAAAACGTTTTATTTTACAACTAGCGAACATGTTTTATTTTGCCAGAAAGTAAAAAAACAGACAGACCGATGCATAGTACTTCATTATTTCCTTTATACTTAGTCATATTCTGCTCAGTATGTGTCCTCTGTAGCAAAGTTAAAGTGTGGTGTAAATTGGTTTAGCAAAAGTATTTTTCAGGCATTTAAAAAATTAGCAGATAACGCTCCAAGAACGCTCTCAGAGACCGGAATGTCTTAGTAAGAATCAGTGAAGTTTTGTAACTAATAACCTCACATCCTTGAGTTTTCTGTATTCTTCTGCAGCTTCAATCAAGCCGGATAAAGAACATGTTGAAGAACCACCGCTAACTTTCATGCAGCTCCAAAATTTCCATACTCAGATTTAGTATCATATTGCCCGAGTCAACACTTACCTCACAGAACATTAGTAGACAGAAGCAAAGAGAAATGTCAGCATTTCTTACCAGCTTACTAATTCCATCTTAACTGATCACTTACTAGTTTCATTTTGTAGAGCAGTTTCTTCTTTTTCAATTGTTACCAGTAAGTTTTCAGTGAGGTCTGCTCTTTTGCCCACAATTGCAAAGCCATTCCAGACATACATCATTTCCTGACCAAAAAAAGAAAAACAAAACACAAGACAAACTCATGGAATTGCATAAATATTTAACTAAAGAGTATCTCTTGGAAGGCTATTATGGAACATTTTGAGTACATAAAAATACTGCCTAGAAAAACTTGTTTTAAACAATATGAAAAGTTTCAAAGCCAAAGCACTCACTGTTGAGAAGCCCATGAATAAAAGTATCTGTACAATTTCAAATAACCACCCACAATGAGTACAGGACATTCTGTTAGTTACATGTGAGTTTACAAAGACAATCACGTTTGCCTTAATAATCATTTCATTAAAGTTGCATAAGAGTATCTATGAATAGGGGAGGCAAAATGCCATTGAATGTGTGTGGGCAAAGTTAACCTGGGTTTCTAAGTTTTGAATGTTTTGACACCTTTTTAATGGAGTCTATCATGTATCTTCATAGATCTTTAAAAACAAAACTGAACAGATTTTGTCACGTGATAGTTTACCATCACCCACGTAAGACATCAGCAAAACTGAGTGGTTTAGGTTCAACTTGTGGCCTCTGCCATATCAAAATAAAGAAACAGCTGAAAGTAGTTACTTTCTACAGGATTATAGATAAATTTGTGTGTGTATTTGTGGGTGTGTGCATGTATATACAGTACATATATATACATACGTGCACCCAAACACACAATCGTGCATGTTTATATATAGATGCTATAATCTATAGGCTGTTACCTTCCATATGGAACAACACCGGAAGCAGACAAAACTTTCTGGATAAAAATGTGGTTCCAGTACACACATCCAACACACGCTTCCAATATAATTCCTACAAAATCATTTTGTTTGTTTGTTTTTTTAAATCAAGGCAAATCCTGGCACAAAGCTTCCCAGATGCTTCAGTACAATAGTTAGCAATACATTTGTTTCGATGCATTAAATATCATCACATTGTAACACAAAGAGAATGAGAGAATACACATACAGAGTTAATGCTAACCAATACGAAACTTTGCCGAGATCTTTACTCAACCATCACAAACACAAGAGTATCATTTGTTCTACTGTATTTGAATTGTAATTACACCTCTGAAATATGAAGCCTGATGTCATTCTGAAGCTGATACAATACATTGTTGAAATATTTCCGCTTATATTTGTGCTGTAATTATGTGGATTTTCAGAGGGAGAAAAAAAACAGTTCTATCAAAGTCTGAAATAGCATTATTGACACTATCAGCTACACTATGCTAGATTCGTTTCAATTCTGTAGTCCTGTCTAATTTACGCTTACTGCAGTAACACCATATGCTATGTTTATTTTTGCTTAAGCCATGACAGAAAAATTCTTAAATTAAAGGATATTGGATTTGACTGCAAGACCGAAGACATATACTCACAACTGAATAGCACTGTGCTGTACAAGTCCAAGACAACTTTATTACTTAGGTCTTTATATGTAATTGAGTACACAATTAATTTTAAAACTGACAGATTAATTTTCTTTGGACTCCTGTTTCTATATCAATGAGCTTTAACAAAAATTCCTTCTCAAATTATGGTTTTCATCTTTAGTTGTTGCTAAATTATCCATGTACAAAAATTTTGGCATACACATATGCAAAGTATCATTGTTCTGCACACATAAACAGACTGTGCACTACTAATGCCTCTGAAGATAAAAGCATGGGAAATTAGAATAACATTAGTAAAGTATGATTAACTTCTGCACATTTTACTCAGACTCAATATAAGGAAAACAAAACAAAACACACCATTCCTCACTTTCACCAGAACAGAAAGTGCTGAAATACTCCTTAACTTCCTAATGAGTCTGGAGGACAAAGACTGAAATCCTGACAAACTGAAGAACATGAACACATATGCTAGAAACCCATGCAGGTTTCTAGCTGAAAGGTGACTTTCAGCCTCACGTGGCAACAGCAGTCATTCTCTGTATGTCTGAACTTTCATGTGAAAAATCTGGCTCTGGTTTTGGACTGCTAGTAGTTGGTAGCATGATCCAGCCCCTACTACATTTCACAAAAATCCCACTGCATGAGTGCAATAAATCTTTAAAAAAATACTTTAAAAAATGCAGACACATAGTACCCGATAATATTATTATTTCCCAGTATAACGAATTATACTTATTTCTTTTCTATTTGAAAAGGACAAAAAGAAAGCAAGCATAAATACCAAGGCGGGTAGTATCAGCTTCACTGGTTGAGAACTTGCATAGCGTCGAGTTTTCCTTACTGCAAATTTCTCAGTTGGGATTGATTTTCCTGCAATTCTCTGTTTTAGACCATCCACTTGTCTACAAAGAGGGAAAATGGAAAAAAAGGAGTTGCTTTATCTAATTTTAATTTCACATAGTAAAATTTGCTGTTTGCCTCTGAAGTTTAATATTTTAAATTGTTTCACACCACTCAGACCGCAGCTGTAGGACGTATATTTGCTGATAAAAGCAGCATTTTAAATATTCTCACGCTAAAAGCAAAGAGAATACTGAAAAGTTGATGGTTATAAGTAGGAAGTCAGTCATATAAGACAAAGATACTCAAGTCAAGAACTTTTATATGGTAGAAAAAGACTGCACATCTAGTTGCTTTATAAATGTTTACCTGAATAAAGATACAATGTCCTCACCAGTCCTTTTCAAATCATCCTCTGGAAGCATACATAGAATTGCTGCCTTCTGGAATACATATATTGCCTATTTCAAAAAGAAACACCAACATATTACCACATCTAATTTGCTGTGTTCAGTCAATACACTAAGGACTCAAACCTCTCACTCCACTTGTTGCAGTGAAGTGTTTCCAGTAATTCTCACACAGGTGGAACTATAGAATTTTAGCATTTCCTTTGTCACATAATTTGTGCTATAATTTTGTTTTCAACGTATTCGTTAATATTCTAAACAAGTTAGAATGCTAAAGGTGTCTCCTGCAAGGAACAGGACAATTTACTATGCAAATCACTGATAAAGAGATGAGGTTAAATGACATAACTATTCTAAATTCCATTACTGGAATTATATGATCTGTTATGTGTAGAGACATGCCTGAAAAAAACAGAAGAAAATATCTGAGTACTGATTCAAGGGAAGTTCAGTAACTGGACTTTGCAGGGAAAAAAAGAAACATCCATAATTCTATTCAAGACATTTGCACTTCATGTTGAATATACTATTCTTTTCCTCTTTTGTCAAGAACTGGATGTATCCCCTTTTCTGCTAAGCATAATAAAACAGTAACCTAGAAAGGAACAGACAAAAATGATGTATCAAAAATTATTTGCACATTGTGCTTGGTTCATACTTCGAGAAACATTTTTATAAGAAAAAGGTAGATACCCCAACTTTTCTCATGAGACCCTGTCTCCAGCAGCCTTCTCATTTCATGTCACAAAACACCTGCTGAGTGGGCATGCTCTCATCTGTTTATAATTAACTAACACAGTTTCTTCAGCCAAGTTGTATTAGGGAGTGTTAGAACTTGACTTGAAATGCAAGTTAACAGTTTTAGTCTCCCTCTTCTTTCTCACAACTCTGATAAGTACCTCTGTTTTTAGAGGGGCTGAACTGTTGTTAGTTATGGCTCTGGTGCTTCAGAATGTGAAATAAAAATTTGTCCTTAACCACCCAGTTAAACCTACCATTTTGGTGCCATTGTGCTTTTGCTTATGGGTTTCAGAAGAAAGCAAAAATTACACTTATTGTGCAAACTGAAATGCAAATTTAACTGTGGACAGGCTACTGGTATATCATAACAATGTCCACCTGCCCATTTACCTTAGACCACCTGCTCTCTTTGCTGAGCAGGTCTGCATACCGATATGCTTGAAGCCAGTTCTGCTGGAAGGTGTAGCACCACATCAGCTCCCAGTAACAGAGATGATGAATCTGTTTCCACTCTTGCTGGGCTGCCATGCATTCTTGCAACCTCAACTGTGCCTATGATGTAGTTAAGTAAGAATGATGAAAATTGGCTCAATTACAACTCCACATGAGAACCACGTCTAATTACAGAGCAAATTCTTTCCTAGGACCCAAGTGGAGAACACCTGACTAGTAAAACGAGATAAACTTCCCTTTCAGTCTCACTTACAGAGAGAGAGAGAGAGAGATGGAATCAATATTGACACTGAACATGAACAGGGATAAGAGCATAATTATCAGTCCAACTAAAATAAGTTACTTAGATGAATTAGATATTTTTTCCCCAAGTTGAACACTGAATAAATAAAAACCTTAAAAAGAAAAAAAATTATTTACCTTTTCAAAATTTCCTTTCAGTATATCTATTCTGGCAGCATAAAACAGAATAATAGAACCCTTGAAAGGATATGAGAAAAATACCCAGTTACTATTTTAAGCTTAGGGAAGTACATTGCTGTTATAAAAGTTATTGAGAATACACACATTTGGAAATTTCTGGAGGTAGGGTTCGAGGAGACTGTCTGCTTCGTGAAGGTTGGCTTCCCCTGTACCTAGAAAACATAACAAACCAACCTCAATGTACTTAAAAAAATAAGTTTCATAGATTAAGATTTTGGTTTCCAAATCATATTATGGCTTGAATAGATTAATGGATGACTGCTTTTATGCAAAAGCAGGATTATTTCTTCATATTGTGTTTCTATAAAAATGAATTCTTGTCCTGAAGGTACTAAATGCTTTTAAGATAGTAAATGTCTAAGTAGAAACAGAATAGAATGTATGAATATTCTTTAAAATGTTCCATTACAGATCCTAGTTATACTTTAAAATCCCTTTAATTGTTTTAGCACATTAGGAAAACATTCCTCAGCTGCCTCCTTTCCTAATTTTGAGCTCAGTAATGAAGCACAGGTGGCACTGAAAGAAATGAAGTTCTCCTTAATTTCCTGATGAGCCTGAGGGACAAAGACTAAAATACTTCCAAACTAAAGAACATGAAAATATATGTTGAAGATGCATATAGAATTAATGGTGACTTTGAACTTCCAAGTAAATTGTTTGGGAGTACAGACTTCTTTCTGGAGATTGTTTTCACAGTATCTGATGTTAATTTATGAATAAGGACTTGTCTGAACTTAGAAGTGTTTTGTGATATTTTGCTGTTGCATGTTGAAACAGCTCTGCAAATGGATCAAGATGTTGGTATAATGGTATCTACCCTCACTGCTTCTGCAGACATAGCTTTGTCAGTCAGAGATATTAGTTTCAGATCACAATTAATTATACAGCACTCTCCTGTTACAAAGCTAATTGGCCACAGTTTTGGAATTCAGTTCAAAAAAATCACAGTATCTATCATAACGTGTAGCATGAGTGAACAGCTACACAATGGGTCTCACCAAGGATTAAGGAGACGTAAGTATGATAAACCAACAGGGTGAAAGTACACAGAATGGCCCTCAAACTGCTGCCAGATGCGCCTTCCCGTAGTTGACAGAGGCCCAACTCCTAAGAAACATCACAAACACATGCAGAATTAACTATCAGTATACAGAATTACTATTAATAGTTTTTGGCTCCCCCAAATCCCATTTTCCTTTCAGATACAAATATTTTGTAATTCAGCACTTTGTTATCTCAGATCCAACACAACCTTCTACCAAAACAGTTCTGCCACATCTGATAGCACTCAGCAAGGAGAAGATTAAGCTAACACTGAATAAAATTACGCATGCATTTCAGTGCTGTGGTGAAATGGGAACACCACACAGACCATGCAGACACACAGGTCTACATCCTTTCCCCACTATTTTCTGGTTATGAGCCTTTCAGAATAATGTCTTTAAATCTATGTTCAGTGAGAAGCTCTCTCAACTGTTCCAGTGCTACTTGTCAGCAAGAGTCTTCCTTCACAGAAATCCCTGGTTATCCTCCATTCTCTTCCATCCAGTCAGCCACTGTTTTGAGGTTCTGATCAACATAGTAGTTCTGCTAACACACCAACTTCTAGACACTGTTTCCAGAAGCTACAATGGAATTTGTGTGCGTTGAGGAAAGGAATCCAGATTCATGGAGACTTATTCAGCTCTTAACACATCAAACTTCTTCCCATCCTTGCCAGTTTATGCCCATTACATGACAGCTTGCCTGCCTGGGGGATTGTTGAGACGAGCTCAGAGCTTCCCTGCCCAAGAGCAGTGTCTCTTCAGAAACATATCAGATTTTAACAATTTTACCTCAGAATAAATACTAACTTAACAGGAGTTTTATTGCATAGCAACTTGATGAGTTATAGGATAATTCAAGCATCATACAAAAAAAAAAAAAAGTGCTGATACTCCAAAATTGTTGGTTCTTTTCCTTTCAGCTTTTATTGCCTTTTCAGTCAGGGTAAAAATGTGTTTTCTGGAAGAGCTTCAGCATGAACCAGGTCCTTCACAGGAAGAAACAGAATGAACAGGTCTCTACTGAAATCTAATTTTACATGAGCAGAACCATATTTGGGGACAAACTAACAGCAATAAGACCATATGGTGACTCTGTCTCATTAATAACTTGAAGTTTAGTTATGTATAATTCTGTGGGTTGCTTTGTTTGGTTTTGGTTTTTTTATTTCTTATGCGTGCGAAAAAGTTTTAAAGGGCTGTAAGATACTTACAAAACAAGGCTAGGTTTACAAAAACAAGGCTATGATTACAAATACTTTCCTCATCCATGACAAGACGTACTGAGATTCCACAGTGACACATGACATTCAGAAATTCCTTCTCCCAAAGAAACGGGCTGGGATTGTGGATGGAAAAAAGTAAAAATGTGACTCTCCGCTCAGTTACTGGTATGAGGTACATTAATTTCTGACTGTATAGGCTAGAAAAGAAAACTGATATCCTCTCCTTAAGGATCAGCAAAAGAAAAGGAAATTGCAATTTGAAAAGCCCCTTTGAAGCAGAGTGGTCATTTCCCATGGTTGGTCAAGATCAGGATATCACCATATGTGCTTTTATGCCTGCATCATCTAGCCCACTTATCTTTTTAACAACACTAAAATACTGATAAACAATATAGATCATTATACTTTAAGTATGAGATATATGACGTTAAATCCATCCAGTCTTTATCTGAGAAAAGACTAATTTGAAAAAACAAATATCAATACCCTATTGCCAGAAAATCCAATAAATTCTAAAAGTCGGAGAATCCTTCCTGGTAAAAGCGACAGCATCTGAAATACATTTCAAACAAAAATAAGATCAATAAAAACTTATATACATTTTTTAAAAAAGGAAAACCACTATAAACTGGAGCCCAAAATGCCAGCTACTAGGTTAAATGCCATTACACATTAGTGAAAAAGTAAAGCAAAAAAGAACTCTAAAATAGACATGCATGATCAACAATATACAATCAGTCTGCAGCTTCAGGGAAACTCAGACTTTTTATGATCATCTAGCATGGAAACAGCAAGACAAAGTCCAGCTGTGCTGCTTCGGATAATGACAAATTTTTCCATCTTCAGCTGATCACAACTGTTCGAAAATTGTGGGTCATTTGGAATGAAAATATTATCTATTTTGGTAGTACTTACAATCTACAATTGTCATCTTCCTTTACTCCCAATCAAGTGACTCAATGGTATCACAAAAGTTCTACTCGTTCCTACTGTGGGACCACTCAATTAGGAGACCAGCAAGCATACTTGTTTTAGAAATACTAGCTATTGCTATCATCCTTTAGCCCTCTATTACATGCACTTTTTTTTCCCCTTGGAACTGCATTCCCCACATCCTACACAACAGAAAACTTACAAAGATCACAACCACCTTTTCAACGAGCATTACAAGAAGGTCTATTTGAAGGTCAGTTTTTGAAAGCTCCATTCACCTTAATACATTCTGCCCATCAGAGATTTTTTCTGTTAAGCTTCCTACTGAGGAGACTTCATGAAGAATAGGAAAGGTCAAAGCACTTATGAACACAGACATCTACCAGTTGCTTGGGTTTTAAAGACTGACAGGTGCGGATAGACCTGAGTTCTTCTGACCATACTCAGAACTGGCCAGCTCCAGTCTGCAATGACTCAGAAATTAACATACCAGCAGAAAACAACTCTCACCATTGCCACGACGGATGTGAAAAGGCAACTGTAGTAAATTGTAAAGAAAAACGCTAGTGGATGTACCCAGTTTTCTTTTGCACAAACTCAGTAAACTACTGCTCATTCTTCTGAATTTGTAATTATCTATGCCAATCTACAGTATGCCACTGAAGCAAAAGAATGGTATACATGGGGGTGTTAGAATAAAAGCAGTCACTCCAAGTATTCTGTAACCAACAGCATAAGCACCTTAAAAATCCCTGCTACATACAGGTAGACGTAGCTGCTTTTCCTCTTAAAAATACATACATTAGTCCAAGAGAATTAAACACAATGCAGAATAAGTTAGTGGAAACATCCTAGAAGGCATGCATGCAAAGCACTACCACTGTTTTCATATTGCCTAAAACCTTCAAAGCCTGTATCTCCATTAAATTACAAAATTTAATTTTTAAAACAGGATTACAGTACTGTATCTGCAAAGAAAGAATCCTACGGAATTATCCCAATGGCCTTTCTGTAGTCTGAAAAAGTCATACCAAGTTGAATGCTCCGATTCCAAGTTTTACTCCTCCTTCAAACTGATAATAAGTTTCATTTTTGCTTTTGTTCCCCTGAGTCATTTGTAGCACCTGATGACACTCTCTTTTGATGCAGGAAAAAAAAAAGGAGGGAAGAGGAAACATGACTTAGAAATTATATGAAGTACAATCATTATGAATGCTATAACAATATTTCTTTTTATTTTGGAGTCATTATAATGCAACTGCACCTGCTTATACCAACATTGAATCTAAGTGTTTTCTAATGGCTTACTTGTATATTTGGTAACTCGTCCTAATTTTGAGGCCACCTTTGATGAAGTTGATCATATTTTCATCCTTGAAGAAAAAAATTAATTGTACAAAAATGTGCATTCAGCTATTACATGTAACACATAACATTAAAATGTTCCAGTTACATTTAAATTTATTTATAACTTAATGGTCATTGGAAATATTAAAAATGTTTTTCAGTTATTAGACTCATCTCTAAGACTGAAGTTAACACTTGCTTTAAGTTTTCAGGGAAACATTTCTCTGGTGCGTGTTACAAATTTTAAAACTTAAGAGGGGGTGAAAAAAAGGTCAAAGAGCTACTTTTAACAAAAGTCCCAATGCATATAAATGAAATAAGAAAGCTCTCCACCAGATGGTGCTGTAGGAACTTTAGAATGTTTCAAAACACCGATTCTGACACACACAAGCGAGCCCAGGACCTGGCAGAAGACAAACCAAAATATCCCCTGAAGAGATGAATTCCCATTGCTGGTCGACAGTGACCACATAGACTACCCAACATATGTGCTTATTAACCTCTAGAAAAATCAAAAGTAAAGCCACAGTGTACTAGCCATCAAAAATAGATCTCTGAAAATCACGATGGTTAACAGTTCAACAGGATAGAATTTTTTCCTCTTAGAATTCACACAGAAGGGGAAGGTGTGCAGCATTTCAGAAATAAAATTAAATACTCAGGGAGAGCATATATGATGTGGAAAATGAAAAAGCACAAAAACACCCTCCGAATCATCAACTAAAGGAAATTCTGGCTTCCATAAAAGGGTCACCATTTCAATAGACCTCAACTGTTTTGTCTGAGAGACTGAACACCCAAATGCAAGTGGTTTAGTACAAGCATTCTTGCTGTCTCTTTCTGAATGGTTTACATTTTCATTATCATCATCATCCTCCTCAGATGACTGAAGGTCAGTCAAGGATGAAAAATATGGGGCATGACAGTAATCAGCAGAGCAGGGTATTACAGTCAACAGCAATGGATCTCTGAGATGATGGATAGCAAGATGCTGCTTTAGAGAAAGTATACCTCTACAGTTTTTTTCATTTTATACAGTTCTAAACTCACCTCCTTCAACAACTGTTTAAAAATTCTCTTCATGCTTAAAAAAAACCCCACCCACAAAACAAAAAAGAGGGTTGCTTCCATTTGGTTAGTAAAGGAGAAAGTCAGTTATAGGAAAGACTGGCATTCCATTAATAATATTTCCTGACATTTCTGGCCAAAGTACTGTATTAAGTGGTTTATAAAGCTCTGCCAAATTAATGTTTAGGTCCATCTGATCTTAGTATCTCTGTGCCTTAGCTTCTTCCTCCTAATTTATATTGGAAGGGATTATCTAAAATACATGCATTAAACATTTGTAAAACACTCACTACATAAAAAAAAGTATGACTAAAAACTCCTGTTTTCAGGAATCAAATTTCAAATCGAATTTGAAAACACTGTAGCATGAAGTCCCTGAATGACAAGCTAAACAAGAAGCACCAGACAGTATTAAACAGCAGATCTTTCTGTGAACTGAATTATTACCTCAGCAATGCTAAGGCATACTCATTTTATAGTCATTCATTACTATATTGCCCCTGACACCACGTCAAAAGTGCATGGAGAGTGATACTGAACTGGAGACAACGCACTGGAGACAAGCGTGCATCAGCTGAAGTTTTGTTAGTGGGGAAACATTCTGTCCTTTGCGTGCGAAAAAAGACCTGCGTTTTCAAATGAGACATTTCCTCATATCTGAACATCTTTTTAAAAAAGTGCTGGACACTGTCAGATGTGATGCAAGTCATTTAAACATACCATCTGTATAAGACTGCAATATACCTTAGGTTTTTGGTTCCTGGGTATCAATAACATCTTTGGTTAGTCATATAAACAAAGAGAGGATTTTGCTAGGTAACACAGCACTTACCATACTTTCAATCACTGCCATGAAATAACATTCATTCAGTAGGAAAATGTTTGGGTTTTAAATACCATATCTACTGTGGGAACAATGTTTTATAAGTACTAACATCTTTCCATTAAACTGCTACACAGAGAGAGAAAATAAACAATTGACTTTACCTGTACGAAGGTGAGAGCTGCTTTCTGTAGTAAGCATTCAGCATAGCAGATTTCAGCATGCATTTCCTCTATATAAGAAAGAAAAGTTATTTACTGTCAGCAAATTTATTGCCAATATTATCTTCTTAGGGTCAATGGAACAAATACAATGCTGCCAAGAAAAGGAAAAAAAAAAAAAGCAAGCTTCTGCTGTTGCTGTTTTGATAACTGCTGACTAATAGCTGTAACACACAAATCCCAATAGAATTCTTCTATTTCACTTCTCAGACAAAAACTTCGATCTTGCCAGAGCTGACTTCAGCCTAGGGCAAAAGCTACTTGTCATTCTGGTAGATGATCTCCTGCACTCTTCATTGATCCTAAGTTTAAATATCAGCCTACAGCAATTAGGTCTTCCAACCCTCCTTCCATGTCTTAGAAAAAACTTTTACAGATGAATGGTAACACTCACTGTGGCTCAGGCTTTTCCTAAGTCCAGTAAGACATTATGAACAGGTTTTCACCAAGTCATGCTCAACAAACTGAAAGCCCCAGGCAGACCTTCTGTCCTCATGCAGCACTGAAGTACATTTGACTTAACACAATGACACAAGTTACTCTGCACCCATGCTGCAAGACCAGCCACATGCACAAGGCTGCTGTATGTACAGTGCACACGCCGTGAGTTTGATGTGTCCACTATTAAAGAGGATTCTTTTGTGTCAGGTTAGAAAAAAATGCATACTTGATTCTGCCTGAATCAGAAATAGGAGATCAGCATTTTCAGAGCCATGAACATGATGTGAAATGTACTGATACCATTTCCCAAAACACCTTAAGGCAAAACAGACAAGCACAAAACTTGTTAATATATTCAGATTTCAATGCAACTAATGATAAGGACATATTCCAACAGCATCAATGACTCTTAAACTTTTGGGAGCTGTCTTATGTAACAAAACAAAACAAAAAGAAACAAAGGAAATCTCTCTTCACTCCTATAATGTGTTGTGAAAGGCATTCCTTTCTTAATTCATGCATGCTCAGAGCCAAAAAAAATTAGGCTGAATCCCCATTTTGAGAAGCTTTGCATTCAAATTCAAAAAAACCACCATACAGGTGGTTTGTTTGTTTTTTACTCTAAGACACTAATCAAGTTACAGAGTTAAGCATATTCGTACACATTGGTAGGGTGTTTTTGAGCTTTTTTTCACTTTGTTATTTTAATTGTATTATAAACCACTTACCTTCACTCAACTGATCCACTGACTGTTTAGAAACTAGATTGGACAAGGATTCCACCACTGTGCTTCTTTTCCTGAATCTAAATCAGTTGTATGTGGAAGAAAAGGAACCCACACAACATGAGCCACATTTCAACACAAACTTGAACTTAATTATTTACACTTCTTAACCATTTCCAGCCACAATTTATAGACATTCTAAGTAAAGTGATCATTTGCCAATAGTTGCAATTCTTTGAGTAGTATAATCATGGCCACTGGTACGCGTCTAGGCTTAGAAGCCTATCCAACCTTGATTGATGTTCCAAGCATGCATTTAATCTACTTTAAGTGTACAATAGCTTCCACCCCATTTCCACCCACCAGCTGCAGAGGTGTGTCTGATGCTGGGAAAGCCACTTGAACTGGACTTCAAAGTTCTATGAATTACTTTTTTCCACTTAAACTTCCACTCAGAATTAGAATGAAAAATCAAAAGAAGCTCTGTTTTCAACATAAATGAAAACATAAATACTTCAGTATTTTATGGCATTTTATGCCAGATATGATGCCAAAACAGTCATATATTTTACTTTCAACAGATCTCAACTGTCCATGTTATAAATTGCTAGGTTTTTTTTTAGTGCAGCATTCCAAAAATGAATTTATTACTATTTACAAACAACTCAGCTTTACGAAGAAGCTAAAGAAACAATTCTACATTCAGAAAAGGAATATACTTTGTAAGCCAGGAAGTCATTAATTACAAATACTGAGCATTAGCTTATCATTTATTTACACTATTCTGCACATTGAAAAGTGCAGGATCCTGACAACGAGATTATGACATTACAGGTTAACATAATGCATACCAAAAAAAAAGTCAATTAAGACACATGTAGTTCTGGCAATTCTTCACCTTTGAGTGTTTGATTGCCTTTATCTTGCATTTTTATGAATTTTGTGACAGACTAGACCAGAGCACTTATGTACAAAAGTTTGCATCCTGCAGAGATGGAGGCCCTTATTGAAACTATCTGAAGTACAAAGAGGCACCTAATTTTCAGACATACTAAGCCACATAGTTCAGATGAAACTGTGACTCGATAGCACACCTGAAAGAGGCAGAAACTGCTGACTTTTTATTTTCTTCAGGTAGCATCTGACAATTTTGTCCCGTTTACTTTTCTTTTGTTTGTCATTGCTAAGGAGGTGATGTTAAACGTCTAAACTAACAACATCTGGAGGCAATTTCTTTGGAGACCATTCATGATAAATTATGGCCTAACCAATATGATGAACCACCAGTACAGTAGAATAAAGCACTCATTTCTGGTTTTGTCAGAGGCTTGTTAAGCACTTTATCTTTGAGAACCCATTTTCTAAGTTTTTTTAATTAAAAAAACAAAGGTCACCAATAAGTTCTATTTTCTACTCTATTTCACTGTTGTTCCAAGCAAGACCAGAAGCAAAAGGTTCAGATCATTCTTGATGGGAATAATAGCCCTTTAATTTTAAGGTAAGCTAAACACTTACATTTGTAACAATAATAAAAAAATTGCTTTGGTTTTAAAGAAACCTCAGTACAAGCTTAATCCTATTAGACTATTGGGTCCACCTTTGAAAACAACTTTTAAAAAAAACAAATATTTTCATGATGAAAGGGAAAATTCAAAATATGGAGCTTTTAAATTGTTGATCCCCGTGGAAAACAAAAAGTCTCAGATGGAAATAGCTCAGGTAGTTCAATCGTGTAGTGTCAGCTTACGTGCAGGTCTACATAGCCAACCAACCATTTAGCTAACTTTAGAGGCTATACGTGCCCAGACCCAACAAGCCTGTTGTTTCCACAATACTAGGAAACATATCCTTACCAATAATAATTGGATAGTAATACTTACCCCACCTTCCTAAATTTACATCACTGCCATACTGACAATAGCCTGCTTTGAAAGCATACAGACAGGCGGGATATCTTACAAAGAACACTTAGTGGATTAAGTACCTCATAAATGTTCATTGCTTGGGCTTACCTTTGGCAGGTTTGCAAAGCTTCTTTCATTGTAGAAATTCCCATTTGTATATCCTGCTGTTCAAAGGTCATAGCAGCTTGCATAACTAAAATAGTACTGTACCCAAGGGCATGGTACATACTATCTTTAGACCTAGGGCAAACATATAAATCTTGTGCATTTAAGCAAAACTTCAAATTACAATACAAAATTAAATGCCGAGACACTTGCATCAATTAGTGAAAACCAGAAGAATAAAGCAGGAAAGTAATGGACATGAGAACATAACCTAGCAAGTATCATCTTCCACTGGGTGCTACATGTCTGCCTCCACAGGATACTGTTGCAGCAAGTTCCAGAAAATATCCAAACTGGGTTACACAAACATTTGCACTTAATTATATCCCATGTATATTCCACTGGTATATCTATTTAATTTAGCTAATTAAGCCTTGACATAAATACACGTTCGTCTGCTTTCACTTAACACAAGAAGTAAGGACATCCTTCTAGCATTACTGCTTGATCCAAAGACACAAAAATCTGCATTGTGTCATAGAAAAGTCAGTATACACATGCTCAGTCCTGTATAGAAGGCTACATTGAACCAGCCTGGCTTTCACAGAATAATTACAAAAAAAAAAAGTTGTTGGAAAGTGGCTGTGGGCGGTCATATACTCAAACCTACCAGTTGCAGCAGCACTACTGCCAGCGTTAAGTCAGGCAAACTTGGGTTCTGTCTAACCAAGTTTCAAGAGGTTCAAGAAAATGAAGCCTGCATACCTTTCTGGCAGCCTCTCTGGTACTGTACTATCAATGTACTTTTTCCGAATGTCCAATTTGAACCTCCTAAGCCTCAACTTGTAGTGACTGCCCCTTGTTTTACCATCTGCCACTATGGAGAAGGATGTGTCTGTCTTTGCAACTTCCCCTCAATAGCTCCAGACCACTATTAGATTAATGCCCAAGTCTCCTTTTTGCCAAAATAAAACAAACCCAGCTCTCACAATCTTAATGAGTCGTATGTTCTAGTCTTCTAGCCATGTTGCTAACCCTCTGTTGGGAAAAAAAGTTCCTCGACTTTTTTTATTCTCCCTAAATCAAGGCGCCACCTGCCAAATGCAGTTTTGAAGACAGGAAACTTTAGCAGAGTCAAGGAAGACAGACCCTTGGGCTAAGTGTTTATTTCTTAAATATATCAACACTTTCCCTAAAATTTTTACATTATTTAAGGACTTAAGTTTAACTTTATTAAAAGGCTATTTTTCAGTAAAATAATTGGGCTTTTTCTTTTTTTAAAGGTGGCTTTTTGTTTCCTTGCTAGGCTAGGTCCTCCTTTGCAGAGTAGCTGAATATGCTATATAATAAGCTCAAAGTCTATTAGCTGCCAGGGACTTGAAGCATTCTGAAGTCTATGGTTTTGATATTTTTTTTTCTTTGTAGCAAACGTCAACTGAAACAAATACTTCACTGTACATAAAAACACTATTGTATGAACAAGGTTTTTTTGTTTTGCAACACAAAATTAAATATATCAAACATACAAAAAACATTTTAGTAACACACATATGCACAATCTGTGCATGTAGAACTCACTATTTTGGAATACTACCCAAAAATAGTTTCAGCATACACAAGTGCAGGTGGGTCTTCTCAAAGCATTGCTCTATTACAAATAACACTGCACAATGCTCAGATAAGAGAGCTTGGGTGTAAGTACAGCTAATTTGAAAAGGTGTTATTCCTGCCTACCTCCTCTACACTTGAGCTCTCCATACCACTAAGAGCAAACACTTTATAGCTGTGTCATCCTCCCGAGCTTTCATTTAACAGTGTTCTTCCATGTGTCCATACCACTGACCTAACACTACCAACTCATCATTTTTAATCCAGTCTATCACCAAACTGCAGAGTGAGAACTTTACCTTGCTCTACTAACACAAGCTACAGATCCCTCTCACTGACACATCCCTCAACATCATATGCATCTTTGAGACACAGACAGGAGAAAAACAGTGAATGGGATTCAGACCCCAGTCCTAAAGAACAGCCAACCCAGACTGCCTCCCCACGCAGTCACAAGTAAGCTTCGTTTATCCTACGAACCCTTCTGTATTCTTTAGTTCCCTATATCTGCGCTGCCATGCTTTTCTTCTCAGTGGAGCAAAGGCAACAGGGGAATAGGCAAAATTAGTCAGAAGATCAAAAGGTGGGCTTTAAAAGTGAACATTACTGTGACTCAAATGTAATACAAAAAGCAACAAAAAGAGTATTCTGGAGTTTTGTTCCAGCTTTGTTGTCTTGTCAAAAGCAGTTCCATTGTACAATTTCTCTGATCAAAGATACATTGGATCAGGTCTTGTTCCCCTGCTCTTCCCCTCTGCACTGCAAAAGTGCAGCTCCCCCTCTTCCCCTCTGTCTGCAAAGACAAATTGAGTGATAAACTCTAGCAGAACAATTCAGTGCTTCGTTAACAGGTTTTGTGATCGTCTGAAGAAGAAACAAGTGCACTGCTAAAACCCAAAGACACTGAGAAATGCTTTTGGACGAAAGAGAGTAAATGAAAACTACTACCTTCAGAGGCCTTAAATTAATCCTCAGCTACCAGATAGCATACTTTACACTATCTGTTTACAGTAACTTCAGCAAATAACAGGACCTCACCATGGACGAAGTAGTTCCAGGGCTTCAGAGAACTTATTGTTTAGAAATAAGTTCAGTGCCATTGAACATTCTTCCAGAGCACACTTGAGATCCATCTTGGATGCCCTAAAAAAAGATTCCTAGTTTAGTCAAACTGTAAATATAAACACAAAATTACAAGATTTTTTCCTTATATAACACATAAGGTCTTTTATAGCCATTTTATTACTCATTTTTAAAATCTAGCTTTACAAAAACAAGTCATATGCTTAACACTTTATCCATGCTACCATAAGTAAAGCCCTCTTTGCTTATTTAAGTGATATTTATGGCATTGTCCTCTTCTTTCTACTAGTCAATATGCAGTGGAGTCATTTCTACTGCTACTTATGTAGTCTAAAAGTGCAGTCTAACAGGAGCTGGTGGAAGGCCAGGGCTTATGTAAAGTTGGTAAGGGGCATTCAGGCTGGAAAGTGGAACATCTAAACAAGAATTACTGTCCTCGGGAGAAAAGCACATCCTGGAGAAACACATAAGCTCATTAAGACGTTTTGGGAACCATGTGAAACAACTAGTACAAGTGTGGCAAGAAGCGCCCTCACACGAACTATCCTCATTATCACACTAAAAGTCACAGCCCTTGAGCTGGAGACCCTGGCCCAAACAGAGACCCCTCACCTTTGAGCGTGCGCAGAATAGTAAAGTAGCACTGTAGCTTTACGTTGAAATAAGAGACTTGTAGACCAATAGAAAACTGCTTTGTGTAACACTTATGCATAGGTATAACTACACTGTACACATACTGCACCTGTATGACCGAACTTTGTGCTAGCTTTGTGGAGCTACCACCTCGCACCCATCTCTGCGCAGACATGAAATAAAATACCTCTGCCCTGTGTGTATATTGGCATCTTGCACACCGGGTAAACGACCTCATGCTTGTGGGATAACACTTATATAACACAAATACTAAAAACTTATCACTGTGACCAAGCTCTCAATTCTCCACATCAGTACAAATGCAGTTTCAGACTCTGTATTCAGGTCTAAATCTCGAGAGAGATAACAAAATAATATTTTCATCCAAAAAAAGCAGTAAACAGACACTCACTCTGCAAACAGCTATGCCAAAAATAGTCCTGTCAGAAGCCTGCAGCTATGCCAAAAGCTTTTGTTCTTCTTAATTCACTTCAAGTAAAAATCACTTGTACTTGCTTAAGAGGAAGCCATCTAACAAAACCACTACCTCGGCCAGTTTTATCTGAAAGCCTCAGGAGCACTCACAAATTGCTCCATGGGCAGAACTGGTGACAAACTGGACATTCACGGTAGTGACGAATAGCTAGAAGCTACACAGACTTCAATGTCCACAGCTGGATCTGGAAAAGATAATCTGTCTATAGCTTTAAAACAACAGGTTTAGGCTCTGTAATGGGCTTTATCCAAGTAAGGTTAACCAGCGGTAAGCAACAGATCATGTCAATGAGATGAATATTTAAGTGCTGACCAGAAGAGAACCACCCTGAAGGAAGAGTTTAAAAAGAGAAATGACAGAGGAGTGCAGCTGCTCCAAAACTGACAGTAGCACACACACACAAAAAAAAAAAAAACCCCAAGAAAAAAGGGGACTTGAAAATATGACTGGACAGGTTTTTGCAGAGAATCATCAACTTCCCCTACCCTCCTCCTTTCTCCATCACCCAAAAGCTTTAAAAGCATTGGCTCTGTTTTTTGTATCCCTTCTGGGACAAAAAATTGGGATAAGGCTAGATGGCATCCCAAAACTATTTTTCAGCTTTATTTTCTGTCATTTTTTAGTGGCAGTACTTGAAAAATTCACCTTCTGTAGAAAAATAAAATCTCTAACTCAATACTTGGCAACTACTAGATATTTATTATTGAACATACCCAGAGGCAAATCCTGCCCTTCATAATGAAGTAGTTAATTGCCCAACAGTCGAAATCCAGCAGTTTTACCGTCAGACTGTTAGACTATTTTAAGTACAATTTAAATAACTTTATCTTCTCCCATACTGGGATTCAACTTGAATATTATGTATATAATTTCAAGATTTATGTAATTTCATGTAGCAAAATCCTACAGTTCTTAAAAGTTGAAGCACTTGCAGCTCTGCTTCAACTTCTAGCCGCTCACTAAGCTTTCACGTCCTTCGGCTGTGCACACACTGCAGGAAAGGTCACATTCTCGATGTAACCTACAGCCCTGATCTCCAGCTGTCCAACAAAAGCACCGCTGTCACACCAGCAGAGAAGGGGCACCGTGGCGATGAACACGTCTTACCAGCAAAGCGGCCGCCTCTTTTTCCCACGTGCGTAGGTTCCTGCCAGCCCATCACACCCCAGGTTTCATCCCAACATCGCGTCCTGGGGTGAGGTCCTGGGGAACAAGCACTGCAACGCGGCCCACGTTTGCCCTACTGTATAGGGTATAGGTACAGGTACCAAAGTCTTTATCAGCCTGTACAGCTACCGGAGAGCAAATCTACATTTGTGTTCTCTTCAGTGCTGGCCTATGTCACCAACGACACACTGTCCCGTCGCCACTATCAGTTTATGTTCTCTCACTTCAATACCCTTAAGCTAGATATCTAAATTGCCTTCCAATTTTCTTAAAAGTATTTCAGGGAAGTTACTGTACAGCAAGTTTACTTAGGTCTGTGTATAAATACACAAGCCCCGATAACAAATAAAAATGCTTCAGATAAAGCAATGGCAGTATCTTTCCTCCTGCTGCAGGGAGACAAAGACAGTCAGCATTTTGCTGTTGTTTATATACCCCTCTTCATACCCTAGACTGCACTGGAAAATAAAGAACATAAAGGTACAATTTAAAATTCAGACTACACTGGCTAATCTTATTTAACTGTTATCTAGACTTCATTTTTTACAAGGCCGTTCCATTGGTTACAGGAATATATTACGGTCTTTTATTTTTATTCACTAAGTTTTACATTGTGTATTTAAATATAAACGCACTAGTTTTATTATAAAACTTAGCTTTGAGACTACTTTAACTGAAGAGTTACAACTGATCTGTAAAAAAAGTGGTTTGTAGGTTCTTTTTTCCCCATTTTCAAAGTCCTAAAGCTTTTGGTATATAAGCCTGTGTGATTCATCTTTGCAAAATAGTTGATAATCAAGGCTACTCAGTGACAGAAGTATATGTGAGTAAATCCATAGGTTTATTTTTCAAGTTTCCCCCGCTACACATACTACTTCAAAAGCTTCTGAAACACACTTGTCAATGAACAATTGTGGGGGGGTGGAAGAGTAGTAGTGTTGTTCCAAGATGGTTACAAAATGAGACACCACTTTCACCATTTCAAAATGAGACACTATGAATTCAACAGGATCATGCACAATTTTTTGTTTCCCCTTTTAATACAGTTTGCTTAATCTCTTTGATTTTTTTAGTTTCTCCTCTGTCTCTCAAACACACCAATTAATTCCTTCCATTTGGCTCCTCTTTGATGAGGGGAATAGGAAAGCGGTACATCAAGCATATGAATTTTTATCAGAAAGCAGCAATTTGCTGTAGGTCACGTAGGGTTTAAGATTTCCTTCTTCATGTTTCAGTGGACACAGCTTTTTATCTTTATGATGCTACTTGCACTGAAATTAACAGGGGACTTCACACTTCTCAGATCTAACTTGAACAATCTTGGGAAAATTAGAACATCAGACATTAAATTGTAAATGCAAATCATTACTTCGTGTTCATGTCTTGCATGGATTTACAGCCCAAAATGCAAATTGCCTTACAATTCTGAGACAGAGACACCTTCCATCATTCCTTCCTGAAAAATTAACCTACATACCAAGAAAGCCATGTAGGAGACACACAGACAATCTCTATCTCCTTGCGTCACAAATTCACACCTTCTATACTTTAGTTCAGGGGGAAAAAAAAAAACCCCAACCTATCAAGGCCAAGTGCAAACTCATTTTGTATTTTGCACATTCCGGCTTCTAAATCCAGAAAACAAGATAACCTGGCTGAGCATTTTGTTTCGATACCCACCAAAGCCTCAGCCTGTAATACCTCTTCTTACTCCCAAAGTAAAGTTCTTTCTAGAGCCTGGATCAAGAGAACCACAGATTCTAGATTACGAAGCATCCCGCCTGTTTGGCAAAGAATGGATATAGCACTTCACACTAAATCTGCTCAGCTGGTTAAAGGTTTCCCATTAACAACAATCACCAGAAATAAGCATACTTAAGATCCTACACTTCCTACTCAGTAAAGCAGAATTAAAACATTTATCAAAACAAATATGAAGAAAGCAATTATATTGTAGTGCATTCAGACTCTGAATATGTAAACACATCTGTCCAAATTAACATATTTATACAAGTAGTAAAGAAATGTACATGTTTACATGTCCTCTTCAAATGTCTTAAGTAGTATACCCTGCAAAGAACAGTGTTAAGAAAAAAAAAAAAAAAAGACTGATTTATAATGACTGAGAGTTTTGTAAAACACTCAGTTTTATTAGCTGATTCCATGAATACCATCTGCTAACAAATAATTTTCAAAGAACTAATTTTTAGCTAGATTTAGAGGCTGGGGTTTTTTACTGGCATGCAAGCAAGGACCTGAGTTAGTCCCTCAGTAACATGCCATCCTCACCACTGTGTGTTCCCATGCTTCTATATCCTCATTTCACATTTGCTTTTTAGGAAACTACATTTCACTTAATTGATGCCTGGTTAGATTACACATTCCATTTGCCCTGCCTTTCCCACTAGGAAAAATGGCTAGTTGCTTTCAAATAATTTCTGAAGAAGGGAAAAAAAAGGGGGGGATTTTCTTATTTAAATACTGAATTTTCAGAGATTGTCTTAAAAAAATCCAGTAATCAAAGTTGAGATGTACTAGATGGCAAGAATGAGTTTTTAGTCTCTCATGCTTGTGCACCACAACTATTTTGTGACTAGCACAGAAGGAGTGCCTTGTTCCAGGTGTTTTCCAATACAAATCCCAGTGGCCATATTAAGTGGGAGAAAAAAAAAAAAAAAAAAAATCTTCAAAACTGCAGAGGACAGATGGACTTTCTGGTCCCCTCCCCTCACAGCACATTTGCTAACCAAGGACCGAGGTGGGCCAAGAACTCTGAACTACTGGAACAGAAAAACCCAAGACAAGGCAATGACCTGCTACACAGAGTACGGAGGAACCATGAACAGTCATCTGAAGTAAGAGAGGGAAGAGAACCACAAGCAAGAGATGTATAATCACATAGTTCATAAAAGAGTCTGAGGGAAGGTGGATCATTCATAACAGCCAGTAATTTAACAACTGATCACTACTTTATTCACTTAGTTGTAAAATATTTGGGTTCTGCCTAGAAAGAGTATGAAAGTCTCCTGCCAATTCCTGTGAAAAGTAACAGCAAGTAAATAGATTAAAATATTACAGAAACCCACCGTTGTATCATTTTTCTGAATGCAAGGATCAAGATGTAAGGTCCTATTTCCACTGCTTCACTACGCCTCATCTTAGTGAAAAGAAACACATTTTCTGTATTTGTATGCTGTAAATCTGCACACTTCCTACCCTGCAATAAGCAACTGCTGGAACTTCCTCTGGAAGGAAAATCTAATCTTTATTTTGTATAACACAGCCATGGACATGCTGGCTTTTTAGCTGTTATCAGAGAGGACTGTTAGCCATCAGGCTTCCAAATGGCATCATACCACCAACTCTAGCATCACCAGGGTATGTATCAATATTTGTAAAATGATTCCATAAACAAGGTTCCTTAAAACAACAGAGCCCTGCCACCCCATCAAAACTATCTTTTCCTATATAAATGGGTAAGCAGCAGATCTCTCCAGCACGTTGCTGTCATGTTCTTTTCCTGTGTTACAGACTAGTTCCCGCACTGCTGCCTTCACGTGTGACCAAAGCCTGCAGACAACGCAAACAGTATTCCTTACGTCTGTACATTTACTGTTCCTCACAGTAAGCAAGCTTATGAAATTATTCTGCCACTTCAGATATAAAACTTGGGAAGACAGTTTTCTCAGGCTCTTATTTCTGATAAGTGAATCATATCCTCTACCACAGAGTCTCACTCCTGTTTAATTACTCTTCACATATATTTTCTACTGTTTTTCTACTTTCTGCAGCAGAAGAACATAACCAGAAGGAATCACTCCAACTCAGATTCATAACCTGATACCAGAACAGTCAGAATAAAGGAGCATACTGACTCAAGCAACTTGGCTATCTTTGCTGGCAGACAAAGAATATTTCTATGCAGAGGCTCAGAAAAAGCACATTTCCGCCCCTCCTCCCAGAACATCATAAACCAGTTTCTACAGCAAGTTAGCCGACTGATGAACAGTTCAGTGAGCAATGCTGACTCACACTGTCTTTCTGCCTCATGTTCTTCTCCTTCTGACTCAGCCTTATTTTGGCAAACTCATTGTTTTCCCTACCTCCACATACAGTTTCCTAGAATTGACAGAAACTTAACACATTTTATCACCTCAGACGAGCATATGCTTTAATTTATCCTGGAACAGACTAAATTAACACTACTTCAGTGAAATTGCTATGGATTTTACACCCAGTGAATACAGTTCGCTTCTAAATGAACAGAAAAAAAAGAAAAGAAAAGTGTGCTACATTGGGTGTTACACAAAGATAACAATGTCACATTACAAGGAGAATAAAACACCACTGTGTTACTGTCTAGGTACTTTAAGGATACCTTTTCCCAACACACAGCATTTTTTTAACTTGTCTTCTCACTACTATTTCAAACTTATTTTATGAAAAAAGAATAAATGTTTTGAATTCCAGCAATAGCTTGTGTATCTTGGGCGTGGTGCTGAGCTACTCGTGAAACTGTTCCAGTACTGTGGGGATATACTGTCCATAAGGAAGTTGTTAACAGCTTTAAGTAGGTTCTTCTAATCAACTACATGGAGCTGCGACAGAAACAAAGAATACGAATACTGACTTGAAAACCTTGAGATATATTGGAATATTCACTATTAGGATGACAATCCTCAGGATGCACACTAAGCAAAAGCATTAGTAATTTAAAGTGTCAAAACAGTTTACAGCTTATAAAGCCACTTTCATTTTTTTTCCTACAGATTCATTAAAAAGGGAGCATAACTACTAGCCTAAAACAAATGAAAAATGTCATTGCCCTAGTATTTAAAAGGCAGTTGTTTGAACATGTAATGAGATAGGCAATAACACCTATCTGTTCACACCAGGGCTCTGTGTAAGAGCATTCCTGAAAGGCACTTATATAGCTGAAGTTAATACTTAACTTGGTACATGCTGCTGTCTTTGTATCTGCAGGAGATTTAGTCAGCTTTTAATACAATCACCACTGGTGCAATGATCTACCAACTCTTCTCTTGAGAAGGGATTCAGGAGCCAAAAACAGGACAACTGAAGAAAAGTTTACCTTTAATCTAACTGTATTTTCCATGTTTTTAATCATATACTTAGGACTGAGTTCCACATCCCTTTATTAACATTAGTGGGACTTAAATGAGCAAGCAGTACTTTGCATGAACAAGGATGGCAGAAGTTAGTTTTTGAACTTCTAAAACCATTTGTTGGCTCTTTTACGACACAGCCAAAATAATCAGCCTCATCTGATAAACAACATTTAATTGCCAGCGACTTGGTTTTGTACAGCTACTGTTCTCGCTAACAAAAGTCTCATTGGGCTACGGCTACGGAAAATATTTGAAGTTATTAGTGGGAACACAGCAAAACTTCAAGGGAAAAAAACCACAGAAATGTGAAACTAGAAATAACAATTTAGTTTTAAGATACCTACATTAAGATGCACATCTGACACAAACAAAAGGAGTGAAAATAAGGTTTTTAAAAATCGGGGGTACAGAGAGAGGATGCTGTTTTGATGATAAGGATCAAGAAAACAAGATGCATTACATCTAAGATAACATTTTCCCAGGAAATAAATACTTTAGCAAACAAGTGACCCTTACCACTTATGGAAGCTTCATCAGAAGAAGAATCTTTTAGAGAGGCTTTTGTTTCTTAAACTCAAATGAAAACCATTCTGGGTGTCAGCCACAGTATCAACAGGCAGGGCAGCAAGAAACTATCATCTGTAACACTCTTCTTGAGTCACATATATGCAGGCATTTGCTAGACTATTTACTGCCAAGGTAATGATTACAAAACACCATTAAACTGTATTGTTCTCAGGTGGTTCTTTTCCTCTGCAGGAAGATGGTAAGTCAAATGGTCCTAATATACTGTCAAAATCTGATACTCACTGTTGCTATTCAGAATGTTTCTATACTTTCTGAAGTAGGTCTTTCCCTTTGTAGTAATGAATATCTTCAATTAGAAGACTCGATATTTAACTGTTTATGTTCTACCACATCAAAAAGAGTAACTATCTTGTCATGTGTCTTAAATAGCCAGGACATGACTTCTTAATGGTAAACAGCAGCTGATCCTCACCAGAATCTACTCAATAGCTCCATTTTCTTGACTAGGAGGCTCAGGTTGTTTTTGAATGCTGTTCTACTTTAAGTGTATTGATCCTTTGTGAAGTCCAAGAGCAGTGGTGATTCTGATGCTTTTTAGCTGATGGAATCCCTCCTCCCCTCCCTCCCTTATTGAGGGGACTACTGTGCAGGCACGCCATGCTTCTTCCAAATACGTGGCACTGAGCTCTGTGCTGATGTGTGCTGCCATGCATGCTTAGCATAAAATAAACTCAAGCCTTCGGCAGAGTCCTGTGGGGGCTGGAACCCACTGTCTCCCTGGAAGACTTTCTCCCAGACAAGATCAAAAGCTGTGCTCAAACTACAGTATCAAAGGTCACGGTTTACTGCTCACAGACATAGCATTAAATCATCACTTCATGTTCACGTCTTCCATGGCTTTACATGCCAAAATGTACTTGATGTCCTCTTGGCCGGTCTTACCATTTAGAAGATTCAAAACATTTAAAAACTGCCACCACCACATCGTCAATCACTTGTTAAACTCAAATGACCCAGACACTTTGTGCTACTGCAGCACAAAGACTTTCTGTCCCTGGCATCCTTCTTTTTGCTGTGTTTTTAATTTTGAACTATGCCTCAGATTAGCAGTGTGTCACTAGAACAAGGATACTTCAATTCTTAATTCTGCAATATTCAACAGTCATGCTTTAAGAACGAGGAAATTGGTAATGAACAGGTTCTTAGCTCTTGATCCCTGCCAGTCATTTTCTATTCAAGCATAGAAAGTCCTGTAGTAGTCTACTACTACTCCTCTCTCTTCAGTCTCAGTGAAGGGAAAACACAGTCATTCTTTACTACGATAGAGACACTTGCTCTCTGCCTAGCCCTATAAAACAACAATACAAACCCCAGAATTCTTATTTTTTTCAATTATTTTATCCCTCACCGATGTATGCCAATTCCTCTTGTGATTCAACACCTTGCCTCTGTGTGCTGTCAGATTCTACTGGTAAGCTTTAAGCAGAAAAAGCAAACTAGTGTCTCTGTCCATGGGTAACAGATAAGAAACGTCTCCACCTTGTCTGTTTAAGGAAACATCACTGAACTATGATTCTTAGTACCTATTTAATGTTCCTCCAAATAGATGGTGGTCTCCTATCTCTATGAAATGTTGCCACGATTGCTCATCTCCTTATGAACATTTTTTAATGTTTATGTCCTTGAAAAATCTATTATAGGACTGCATTTCGCCTTCTTTTTATATGCACAGCTAGCAACTGCAAAAATCTACAATTTCCAATAGGAATTGCTTTCTTATTAACAAGAAGATACATCCATGTGTACCCATCGTATCTGAGCAAGCATACAGAAAACTCAGCTATTAGTTCTGCTATCTGGAAAAATATCTTCAAATAATTTTCTTCATATTTTGAAAGCATAGTACTCCTCACCATTAAGTTAGCCTTTTGAGAAGAAAAATCTTTTTCCTCCTATCCCTCTCATCCATCACTCATATGAGCCAACAGTAATACTTCACTCTTCTGCTCAGTGATGTGCCAAAATCTAGTTTGGATCATTTCTTAAGGAACAACGTTATTTGCTATCAGTTTTATCAATCCTTTGCACAGACACCAAGTTGCAATACAAGTATAAGTCTCATCAGGTAAACAGTGAGACGCTTCGTCGGAGTACCAACTACCTACCTGCCACAGAGCAGCAGGTGGCACCACTCCTCATTACAAATACCCAACAGTTCTATAACATGAAGTGAAGGCTAGCATAAAATAAGCTTATTGACAAATCCTACTGAGACATTCTGTTAGGTCTACATTTTATGTTCAGGATACTTCAGTGAAGGGTGGCTGAAGGCTTACATGGTCCTTGGTAGTACAATCCACGACTTACATACAGTGAACATTAGGAAACGTGCATAAAAGCAAAGAAAGTAGCTTCCTAGTTATGTTGGATTTTCTTATTACACGGGCCTACTCCTAAAACTTGCAAGTGTGGGGCTTCTGTTTGGTTTGGTTTTGTTTTAAAATAAATGCAAGCAGAGATACACTGCTTTCAGGAATAATTTCTGTATCAAGTTTGAATCTACGGAGCCCTCATGAAAGCAGAGCATGTATCATTATCTCTGAGGACTACTGACCTAAGTAAGAAACTGCACACAGCCCTCACTCTGTGCTAGTGCTGGCACATGCCTTTCAGTATCCTGCTGGCTAGATACAGGACTCAGGCTCTAAAAAGCCAGGTGCATCAGGCAAGCCTCCATGAGGCTGGATTTTCTTCTTCCATCTGTATGCATGCTATGCATTCCCCCCATCTGGGCAACAATTCAGAAAGGTGGAATCAAACTGAGTCACCTTT
Organism: Ciconia boyciana; assembly: GCF_034638445.1. Taxonomy (NCBI): domain Eukaryota; kingdom Metazoa; phylum Chordata; class Aves; order Ciconiiformes; family Ciconiidae; genus Ciconia; species Ciconia boyciana. The sequence goes on from NC_132937.1 coordinate 52,446,712, forward strand.
CTCACATTTAGATGTTTCTTGCAGCTAACAAATTAAAGCATGTTAAATCATTTACATTAAAGGGATCACAGTATTTTAAAATTGCCAATCACTTTCAGTTTATGAACAAAAAGGATTCTTAACCCAATGTGTTGATTTAAAAATAATCAGGGAAAGATATAAGATCATGTGATCAACAGTTTTTTCTGCCCTAAACAGAAAAAACTTTTTGCAAACTTTTTTACCATTTCATCTAAAACCATTTTCATCTAAAACCTTTCTTCAACACTGCTTACAATCACACAACAGAAAAAAATCTTAAGCCATAAGGCTGAAGTTGAAATTATTTCCAACTTACCTAAATCACTTCCTATCCTAGGCTATTATCATTAATACAGAAAGTCTACAAACTACAGCTATCTGATCAATATAGCAATTGTTAACTTTTTTTACCCGTACAGTAAATCCACTAGTCAGTTTACCTCCACAGCAAATTCTGCTTTCATTATGCACGCATCTCTTTTTATGAGAAGCATGAATTTTAGATAAGTAAAATTGTGTCATTTACATATTCAATGGAAATGTTATCATCTTATCAGAGGCATTGAAAAAATTTCATCCTGATGCAAGACAGACTTTACTCCTTTGAAGGCGTAGTATCTTCACTGTTTCAGAACTTCACCAACGCATGCTGTAGTCTGCGTGCTAAACATTCATTTAAGGAAACCCAACTGGCAGCAAAACTACCCAGTGCTGTGCTAGCCAAATTTGCAAACAGGCAGAAATTACTCTAAAAGCTTACTATATTACGATCCATTCAACAACAGGCAGTTTTTTGAAGACAAACAAAAAGAATCAAAAAACCTCACCCAAAAACACACAACGGACACACACTCCCTAACAATGCTCATTTAGTTTAAATGATAGTAGTTTACACAGTGTGGTATTTTGGCAAAACCATTAGGGTAACACACTTATTTTCACTTTTTCCTCCTTCATGACTTTCTGGCACGCTGTATTTAAAATCACATTCTACAGCAGATGAGGCAAACAGCATTGTTCTTACCCAAGCCCTTCCTGGGTACGAGCTTCCACTTGAATTTTGGAGACACCTATCCATCCACCCACAGAACTGGCAGCAGCAGAAGAGAGAATAGAAACACCACACTACGAGGCAATTCAGTTCAGTGAGGTTGCACCTTCCTCCTCAATGCCACCTGACTATGAGATAGGAGCATTTAGCCAGTTATTTGGGAATCTGTTATCAGTGCATCCCTGGACTGTTGCTGCAATACCAAGGGACCTGCCTACACTATCCTTAGCATGATCAAGCAACCTCACCACTAGGGCATTTTCATTTTCTTTAATAGCGTTGGGGGTTTTGTTTAGGTGTTTTTTGGGGTTTTGTTTATTGTTGGTTTTGTTTGTTTAAATTAAATTCTTTCTTCTCCCTTGTCTCACAGTTGTAGCAGAAATTCTTATGCAGAGCAAAATGAACAAAACAGTAGCTTGCTGATATGATACATCTGTATACATAATAAAATAAAGCATCATAAACTGTATTTTTCAAAAGGAACAGCTGTAGAAAAGGAGTTGGAGCTCTCAGAAAAACAGACAGTAAGAAGGGAAGAGGTAAGGGGGGGGGGGGGAGAGAGAAAGGCAGTTGCCCCTCTTGAAAATCAAGAATTATTAAAGCGATATGCATGAAAATGAGCTGAGAATGGCTTTACCGTTTTTATCTCTACTTTAGCATTGTCAAAAAAAGTTCAAACTGACAGCTTTTCATAGACTACTGGAATTTCACTAAGAGAGCATTTAAATGATCAATCATTATATCTTACCAGACACATATAATCTAACGACAAGGCAGATGGAAGGCAGGTAAAGCTCTGCTCCTCACAGACCAGAAGCTGGGGGCAGGAGGGGAGCTGCTGGCATTTTAGGAGGGGTGTTTGCCCTCTCTTCGTTTTTAGAAAAGCAAGTTCTAATTTTACATTTTCTAAACTTCACAGATACATATTTAGCTACAGGAGACAACTGTTTTATTTTAGGAATTATTACTCCTCACAGCAGTAGAAATATTTGTAATACTGTCTTATGAGTGAAACGCATTAAAAAACTTCAAACACACCAAAAACTTGGTATACAAACAAAAAAACCTTCAAACACACCAAAAACTTTGTGTACAAATAGATGAGACTTCTTAAAAGTCTCATCTGACCTTAAACTTTAAATGTCAGACCACCACCTGTCGGGAGACTGATAACGTGTCTTCGCTTTACATTCTGCATGTGAGTCTTACTTGTGATCTCGAACTCTGGGGACATGCGCAGGACTGTCCTTTAGTTAGAAAGCAACGCAGCGCCTACAGTGCTGCTTCATGAGAATCTGGTAATGGAATACCAGATCAAAAGTGATCAAAAGGTTTTGCTTCCAAACATCTACTTTATGTCCATGACTGAGGGGGCAGGGAGGGGTGATGAGATAAAGAAACTTTCCTGATGGTCTGTCTTATTGAAAATGTGGAATTTGCCTATCTATATATTTATTATCAATGCAGTATCTGAACACCACGAGAAAATACTGATTGCTGTATCCTCACATTTTATTACTACTCTACGGATGCAACAAAGCAACTGAATAAGCACAAAGGAAGAAAACCAAGGCAGAGTTGATCATCTGCTTGAGTCTCAGGTGCCACAGGAAACAGGGCCAAGACTAAGCTCATCGTACCGGCTGACCAGCACCCACCTTTGCCAACATCACAGTGCACCCCTCTGGGGAAAAAAAAAAAAACAAAACACACCACACCACAAAAAGGCTACATTTCTAGCCACCTTTTTAAAAAAAAAAAAAAAGAAAAAGAAAAGAAACATGAGCATTCACAAATGTTTCAGTTTTGGACTGACCATTAAACAGATTCAGTAAACCAATAATCAATTTATTGCAAGTCAGGTGTTTTTACAGCCTGAGGGAAAAAAGAAACATCAGCAGCTTTATCTGACACCAAGTTCTTTAAGTTCAACAGCGAATTGCACTGCACATGCACAGTAAGCAAGATCCAAATTTTCCATAATGAATCAGCCATATTGTGGGAGCAAGACACATGACAACTACCTGGGCTACTATTTACCCACTTGAATACGCACATACAGTTTATCTGATCGCTAAAATTATTGTGAAATAATCCTACTCAAGCGTATCAAGCTACCCAGCATGAATTTGACACAGCATTGCAAAATATATGTAATCCTAAAAACAGTCAGCAAAGCAATCAGATCATGGGTATTTAGAAGTGACCACAGTCTGACAGAGGAGAAAGAAAAAACAAAGCAGTGTCAGTGCAGGTTTGCAGGTAGGAGAAAAATCTGCTTTACATTGTGCTGCTGGTCATTAATGGAAATGCACAGCACTACAAAAGGTTGTTATCAGATTTATTAATAGAACTCAGTGGTTCAACAGTATTTTATATGTATGTTTTAACATGAGCTCTTTGCAAGTAAACTGAGAATTTACCATGTTTGAATACCCCTTATCAGACCAATAGTTTATATCAAATAATCCAGCTGAGGTCAATACAGGCAATACAGTGTAGAAAAACGAGCACCTCAATAAGCCAGAGTGTGATACTGCCAAAAGTTAATATACAATATGTAGGTAGAGATAAATAGCAGTTCACAAAAAAAAAAAATTAATCTGTTCAATGTTTCCCTTAGCAAGTAGGTCTAAATAAGACATGCTGACAAGAAAATAGGTTGGAAAAGATCCTCGTGAAAGAGCTAGCATATATAAATAATAATGACAGCTTACTGACAGTTTTACACAAAACGAATAAAAATTCCACTTATCTTACTATGGAAAAAACAAGAAATAAATCATGCAGCAAGTAGGACACCAGATGAGGCCAGATGTTTATGGGACTAACACTGCGTCACACAAATATTGGCTCAGATCCAACGAGACAATTAGGACAGTGTGATCCTAGTAAGACAGTCTTCCTAAACTTCAAACCAATTTACTGGAATTTATTACACAGAGAACTTATAGCTAATGCTGGAGACCTGAAATTACTAATATCTCTAAAAGCACACTGTATTATACTTAGCATTTAGTACTTAGAAAGCCCAGACTGCATCCCAAGAAATAAATTATTTATATTTAAGTAAAAAATTATATAACCTCAAATGGTTAAATCAGCACAGCTACCAAGAATAGAAGACACACTCTATAAATGGAGAAAATAACTACAAGCCTGATACTGTCCTTAAATTACCACATTTTAAAGAACGGCATCCCAAAACACACACCTTGCGGTGTTCTACAACCTACAGCATCCAAGCTGATTAAGCACTGACATCAGCAGAGAAGCTTCTGCTCTCTAAAAGCATTGTTCACCACTGCAAAGTGCAGACAAAAACCAATTATTTCATAAACCCATTATGAATATATCATTTTCCCCTCCTCTTCAAGGAAATCCATCTAAAAAACAATTTTTGTAGTTTAAGTGTTCAACATACCTGACAAAGTAAATTTTCACAGATAAAACCCCATAAATCTGACTATCATATTCATGATTTCAGGGACTAGTAGGCAGAGATAATATACTTACAGGATTAATTCAGTTAACTTCAGGTTTGTAAATATAGTCCTTATGCAAAAATAAGTGCTGCTTCTTTCACTCTGTTCTTTTTCCACCGCACACACGAAAAAAAAACCCACGGAAGAAAAGCATAAAGAGAAAACTGATTGTGTTTTATTTCTCACTTTCCATGAGGTTTCATCAATGAGTTGTCAAGCAAAAAGAATAAAAGGACAAAAGTTTACAAGCCAGCAGCTGGCATCACAGGCACTCTCCATAGCCGAATTCAAAAGAAATGTCAGTTAGAGTGGCAGCAGCTACAGTCAATGCTGGAAGCTGATGCCTCTGCGGGAAGAGGATGCTGGGAGATTTTCCCAATCTGTGCTGCAGCCTAATTCTAATCCATCACTCCTAACTGCAAGGAGAAAATGGAGACACGAGGAACGCAAAGGGATTTATATTTAAAGGCAAAAAGGGAGTTACTTCAGTATTTCCTAAATTTAAAAAAAAAAAAAAGATGCTACAATTAAAGTCAGACAGAAAAGGAAAAGTATACTAATACAACTGCAGTAAAAACAGATCTAACATACAAGAGCTGGTAGCAAGCAGTACTGAAGAAAACTAACTAGCTCATGTTTGATTTTTCTTATTTGACAGTACTCAAATCAACTTTTTTTTTAATTAACCCTTTGACATTTTTTCCCCAGAAATCCAAATTTTTATCTAGAGTCCCATGACCAAAATAAATCAATAGCACAGAGAGGCAGCTAGTAAACAGTTATCTCCATGAATATCAGCAGCAATAGGAGAAAGTCGGAATCAGAAGCAAAACAGATGCAACAGCGGCCGTTTCATCCCCTTGGTCTAATCTCTCCAGATGAGATATGGGAAAGCTCAGCACATGGGAGCTAAGCATCAGAAAATTAAACTATGTCCTCCACCCTTACCTTCAAAAAGTATTCTTTAAAACGGTACCGCCCGCGCTAATACTACCTATTCCTAGCTATGTTTACTGTCATGAACAGAGATTTACTCACAAAAATGCCTCAAAGAAAGCCTTTAAAACACAATACAGGAAACTATAGATTTGCATTTACTAATTTCAAATGGGTGCTAAGTAATAAAAGCGGTAATACTTCAAACCAAGCTATTTAAAGAATTTACTTTTGAAAATACAGGTAAGCATGCAACATACTAGGAAAGAGTTGCACAGTATTTCCTAAAACACCTGAGGAAACCGAGGGCTATGATCAGGTAAGACATGCTTTGCAGGACAGAAATGAGATGGACAGCTGTAACTTTCGGACAACAGCACCTTTAAAATCAGGATGTTTCTACCTTTTCCCTGAAATTGTGCCTGATTGTGCTAAAGACTAAGGAGTTCAGAGTTATCCAAGTTCTCCACCACGTGACTTGGAAGCAGTGCTTATGTGTACTGTCACCTATTACTTTATTTGGGGCAGGGACAGTCAAAGTGCCAGCACTTCTCTCATCTTGATTGCACGTGAAAGGTAAAGCAGTTTTGAATCAAGGTTGAGCAGTCACATAAAAATCGACTCAGTTGACACACCAAACATACAACGTTCTGTCTTTAACCCAGCGTAAGTTGCAGACTGTCCACACGTGAGGCCTCAGAAAGTATTTCCCAGTAAAAGCTGAAGAAGAGTCAGGAGCACTTTTCCACAAAACTGACAAAAGCAAGCTTTCTGTCTGCAAATATTAACACATGTTCAAAAGATCTTCCCTGGATTGTCTTAAAGAAAAACCCACTAATACACACTCAAGCCACCTTCTGTTCAGATTGTTTCCCAAAATGCTCCGCGACCGTTTTCAATCATGGGGGATGGGGGGGACAGGACACGACACCACCAAACCAACAAAACAACCAAACCACGACATTATTAAAGACCAGAGAGGTTTTTGTTTGTTTGACAGTTTAAAATAAAGAATGTGGCAAATCTGGCTTTCAATCCTTTTTCCCTAAAAACAATTCCTCCTTCTCAATATCTGAGCAAGTCTAGCCTCCAAGTTTTTATTTTTTTCATCTATGAGTTAGAGTTCATCTTTTCATTTTCTTATCTAAAGCACTAAAGACTTAAATTCAAAGACTAAAGACTTTAGACTAGACACTAAAGACACTAAAGACTTTAATCAAAAAACACCAATCCAAAACATTAAGAGTCTACATCCCATTCAAAGTCTCTGAAGTTATTCAGAGAAGACAATTGAGTGGCATGACTGCAAATAGCATTATGCAGTCTTTATTAAAGGACCAGATAAACATTAATTTCCTGAAAGAAATCTAAAGAAAGAAAACACAGATGTGATCAGTAGATCATGCATTCCAGCACAACATCCGAGATTCCAACATGATTATTAGTAGACTCCAGAAGTCTCCAGGAACCCCCACCCCAAAACTATTATGCGAGTTTACTGACACAGTGTTAATTTATTTTTCATGCAAGAGCAAGTGACAAGCAGCAACCCAAATATTTAGGCTCAATTAAGACAAACTTCTTTTGGCAAACACTGGATCACAGAAAAACAGGCTGTGTTATCTTTCTGTGCACTAGCCTTTCAGTGAAGGCTTGCAAGAGTAGCAGCATGGTGTGGAAGAGACACAGAGGTTCAGGCTGTTCTGCATAGCATATTCCCGAGATTTTCTGTTTGTTTGGGTTCCTCCCCCCCTCCTGTTTTTCCTCCTTGCTTTCTAAAAAGTTATGGACACAGGTATGAATTGCACATTGCAAAGTCAACAGAAGATACCAATACAAAAATTTGCACAACGTGGCCTGAAGACTTCTACTTAAATACAAACACCCAGAGAAATTTTACACCAGAGGCAAGAGGTGTAGTTGCAATAAATATGGAAGAGTTAGGAATGACATAATTATTGCCCACTGAAAACCCCTCAAAACTTAAACAATTTATAATCCAAGAACTGTTTGGGGTAGAGAAGGATTAGTGACATTAGGCTGGTGTCTCACTGCTGCTGTTCCAAATCTTGAGACTGACAATATAAAGTAGCTACCGTGTCATATTTATGTAGCTATGAAAATATTATTTACTGGATACAAAAATCACCTTTACTGGACTTTTTTTTTTCTTTTTGGACCTTGAGGACCAAACATAAGAGAATAAAACTTTGATCATTTAAATTGTCACAGCTGTTTCTCACCATCGTAAAATGATGTCAGAATTTGAGCTCAAACTTACGGAAACAAGCACTGTTCTTAAAAGTTTTTGGCTCCCTGAATTCGATTTTGAATTCACGGCCATCTCCTCAGCTGTTCAATTTCATTCACTGACAAAACACACGCATGTGCAGGTATAACTGAAATCTTAACTACACTTCTGAGATTACAAGGATAACCTGCTCTAACTTCCTTAAACACTTCTGGCCCTTAATCTATCACTCCAGTAATACCACACAGAGCTGCTTTGGTAGGATCAAAGATTAACAGTATCCAGCTTTGGGTAGGAAAAGGAAATGCAGAAGAGGAATGATAATATAGCAGTGAAATATGCGTCTTTCTGCTGAAATTGATAGAGATAGAAAATCCTAAGAAATCCATTATTCATCAAAAATCATCTGTCTGCTTTTCTACAGAATTCTAGCTTCCACCTTTTCACTATTTCATTTTTTAAATGTGTTTAAATGAGGTCTCACTATGTTTCCACTGATACCATAACTCAGGGTCTGGTGTCAGAAATTTCTATACAAATAGCACAACATGAAGACTTCCTCTGCATATGAACTGTTTGCAGCAGTCAGGCAGACTACTATGTTTCTTCCCAAAGACAACTACAAAGCACCTTCTATAAACATACCCAGGCAACTACCATAATACAGTTACTCTAAATGTTGTTATTCATTCACATAAGCCTCTGATAATGGGGTGGTAATTGAAAACACCATCTTGCCTTTACCTCAAAGAAAGACTGTATGCCAACCAGTATCATGGAAAAGCATAACAACTTGGTGATAACTCATTCCTGTCACATACAGATGACATTTTAAGGAACAGTAATTAAAATGAGATGGGAGGAAATCCAAATACAATTAAAATTTCATACAAGTTCCTGACAAATTGAAAACTTCAGAGGATAAAATACATACAGAAATCAAAATAGCAGTGACAAGGTCAGTAGGCTCATGGTAGGCAGGATATGGTGATGGTTAAAAATTGTCAAGAACTCAAACCTCTTTTAATTTTCTTCTTGTAAAACCAAAGAAGAGACAATTTACAAAATTATACTTGGGCAACAGAAAACATGGATGTCTGTATTCCACAAAAAGAATTTCTGAGTAATTTGGGGAAAAATTGAGGTAGCAGAAATATATAGGAAAAAAAAAAGTCACAGAAGTTGAGAATTATCTTGTTCAGTAAGATTGAAATTAAAGTTCATATTTTTTCTACAATAAGATTCAGGTACTGATGAAGCATTTTTAGCAAGAATTAAATAAAAGAACAAAACACACATAAATCTGTTCCATGCATGTATGTTTTTGAACCTGTAGATGCTTGGCAGGTAAAAGCATTAGGTTACCTCGTGAAACAGATTTGCCCAAAACTTGAAGTAAGCAGACACTCCACTGGGAATATGAGGAAATATTTGGTAAAAAGTAGCTTACCACCACAAAAATTCTTGGCAGAGGCTTGAATCTCCAAAACAGAAAGAACCATTTGTCTCCAGTTACTCAGTTCCTTTTACAACAGAATATGCCAATCTGAAACCAGTTCTGAGTTAACACAACCATGTAATGGCAAATTTACTTTGACATGTTCCACTATCCTCTTTGTAAGGTTGAAGATGCTATACCAAAAGTTACCGCCAAGCCAGTGCTTTGAAAACTTAGTAACTCTGGCAGAAAAGATACTAGGTGAAATGCTACTGCTTGCTTTAAGCAAAATGGCAGACTCGCCTACTGTAATAGCCTTTCTTTGGCTTTAGAACGAGTCAGTAAGGAACTGCATTTACAGGTGGAACTCTCTTTAATGGCCCCTCCACATTTCTACAAAACAAGTATGTTGGGCTCATTACAAAAACTGGTTTGGAGCTGCTGTGTATACCCACAGTAGCCACCACAAGTAGAAGATCACAAAACAGTCTAAAGAATCTAATCCATTTAGACAATCGGAGCAAAGACTGATTTCCTCCTGGACCTGTCCTCAGATACGACAGCCAGCACTAGAGATTTAGGGAAGGATTTTACCCTATTAAGATAACTCATTGCCCTTTTAACATCAAACCTGCACAACCTGGTATCTACAGTTAAGCAATAATATTCAGGGAATAAAGACCGTTAAAGCCACGTTAGATTAGCAAAACCATTTAGTAGCATTTATGGGAGCAATATTCAGAGCAGTGTTACTCTCTATGTATTTTACATGAAGAATTAGAGAGTGGTGTATGAAATACTATGAAGACATGGTTCCCACACATTCTTTCTGAATTCTCTAAACCAACAAGTTGATCTGACAGAATTTGAACCAGCTCTGACCTCCTAAGTGAATATCAACAGTCTTTGTAGACACAACTGTCTGTAAAAAAGGCCCATTTTATTTAAATTCAATTGAATATAACCAAACTGCAATAAGCCACACAAACCAATGACATGCCTGTCATCACAGAGCAGTAACAATGCCACTTTCTTATCCAAAATAAAAGAGACTGAAACATCGATACAGAGGAAAATTTTAAGATTAATGTGATCAACAGCAAAATCAAAAAAAGTGATACAGCTTCCCAAAAGGTTGAACCTCTGGCAATTAGTTGTTTCAATGTAGTAATGTTTCCAAATTTCTACTACTGTATTATTAATAGAAAAAACTACCATTAATTCTAGACAGGGAAAGGTCAAGAATAACCAGTATAGCACTAGATTTGGGAAAGGCTTCCCCTCAGGCAAACTACCAGCATCATTTGAAAACCACCAAAGAGTTTCAAGGAAGATAAGACTGAAGAGTTCCACAAAAAGTCACAAGGTTTTTTTTCTGTTCCTTAGGCACTTTTTAAAAATAGCTGTACCTTCTGAAAATTTGAGAAAGGATAGAGTCTAATCAAGTGAAGAATCCTGCCCAGATACAAAAGAATACACACATTTCTACATAATTTCCATAACTGCAGAGTAGCTAATTGTCTAAACACAGAGCAAGTCAGCAGCAGCAAGTATTCCAGCTGAGATTATCCTACTCTTATTGCTCAATAGTCACAAACTGAACTGCCTCTCTATGAACCTCATTTTCAAAGGAAACAACCTACACAATTATGCCGACTGTCCACTCACGTGTCCCCATGCTCTTAATATTTTAACCTATTGGCCAGTTTTGATCAGCCAAATTTTACAGAGAAGCAGCGGACTCAAGAGACAATTAAAATAAATACCCAGATAGTGCAGAAATACCTGAAGGGTACCTACAGAGGGAAAGGCTATAGTATAATGCTTAATTTTCTGTTTTGTTGGCCTGCTGAAAAATCAAGCTACCTGTTGACCATCCAGGAGTACAGAGGACGCAGGTGCAGCTGGGTGAAAGGAGAGGTAGGCAGGTCATGAGGACAAGGGCAGGGATGAGTAAGAGCTCAGGGAACACAGTTACTCACACTGCTTTCTCCTAGGCTTGTGCAGGACCACCTGAACAAGAACTGCAGGTGGTCCTATGTTACTGAAACAGGCTGAACTAAAGGCTGTGAAACCTGAACAAATGGAAAGTTAGTTTTAGAATACACATATACCAGAATCGATCAACAATATAACAGCACAGGCGTAGTACTTTTGGCCAGTGGACGAGGACAGCAACCACAGTGACAACTGTTCAACTAGAGACGTTAAGTAACAACACGATTTCTGTCCCCCTAATATTCTCTCCATCATCCTGCATTTACTCTTCTACATAATGGTTATTACAGATAGAAGCAATACCAGCCAGAACAAACTAACATCAGTCTAACTTCTACACAGCTATAAAAAGTGTCTCTGTATGACAGCTATGAGCACAGAAGAGACACTCAGGAAGAACAAATCGAAACTCTGCATGCCACTAATAAACATCCATGCCCAGCTCGATATCAATAAAGAAACAAAACAACCTTCTCATAGAAGGAATGAGTGTTGGATGAATATTCTCATAAATTAAATATTACAGAGTGACTTTCTTCCCTCTCCCAAGGGAAGGAAGAGCCAGAGAGAGAAGTTATGTGATCATACAGCAACTGCTAGGGAGTCAAAGGAAGTAAAAGCAATCATTACATTAAAAGTTCTCAACACAAATATATCAGATTCTTATTTCCTTCCTTCTGAGTCTCAAGAATTGATATGTTTAATTTTTCAACTACAGTTTTACATAGAGAGCAGACCTTACTACTCTAGGTAAGATACAAATAAAGGGTCTGGCAAATTTGTAAAGAATAATTTGCCATGGCCATGGAAATTTTGGCAATTAAATTCAGTCCAAAGCTACTGCTCCTGGGTCTAGAAGTGTTTTAGCAATCTGAGGATAACACTAGAATTCTCCTTCTCATGTGCTGTGTGGCACAGAAATGGAATAAAATCCTACAGACAAACTAAAACGACTTATGAACAGCATCATCTGTTTCCACCACAGTTTAAGTAAGGTGTTGCTTCAGCATGAAATCTAGTGCCAGAGAAGTGACTGAATCTCACTTCGTTAGGGAAAAACATCTGTGCAGCAGTACATTATGAGGGTTAGCAATTTCCATTTGAAAATCTTGCTTAGATGGTCTTGCATAACATGTGATCCAAAGTTTTTACACTACTGCTGAGCTATCATTTTTTCACCATGCGGAAACGTCTAGAGCCATCAGTATGTAACTAAAAGTTACTAAATTTGCTATTTTTAATCCTTTACAAGTTTCACATTTGTTGACAAATACTTCATCACATATATCAACCTAATTACACTTCCATTTCCCAACTCTTGGGAACTTTAACTATTCTGGAAAATGTGAATGTAGTCAGTGCACATAAAATGATGCTTCCTTGGAATGGTGTGCACGCAGTATTTCATTGCTGTATAAATAGTTTTAATAAAAACATACACATTGAAAAAAATTCTACTTACACAGGGATGTTTTCAAAGGCATCTTCAAAATTTTCCTGCAAAAGAAAAAAACTGTTTCAATCAAATGTGTATGTGTTTTGGAACTCTTCCTGTAACGCAGCAGAAAGTTAACTTTATCAGATAGCACTTAATTCTGCAACATACAGTAATAATCAGAATATTCAGTCTACTTTCTAGCTTTTTGTTATACTTTCAGTGCAAATCATTACCCAAGCAGATATATTTCCTATGGGCCTACTACATCAGACTACAGTTAAGTTAAACCAAAGACATCTTCCTTTTCAGACTCCCAAACTTCCACCATATAATTCACAGACAGCAATACAGACTTATGCCTCAGGAGTTTGTGCAGCATATCTGATGTATCCAGGCTGCACTAGCTGACCGGTATATCTACACATTAAAAAAAAAAAATGCAGTGTTCTAAGCATTCAGCAGATATGCAGGTTGGCCGGAGTATATATACTAGGTCCAGGAAGCATTATAGATAGCGTGCATATACAGCCAGCTCACACGTTAGTAGCAGTTATGTGAACCGGTTGGTCCAGGCATCCAAAGGATGGCTCTTTCCACCTAGGTTCAAACCACTTTCCACCTCGGTTCAAATTTCAAATTAAAATAAAGGAAGAGATGCACAAATGTAAAAATGGGCAGAACGGTTCAGTTCAAGGGTCATCTATTTCTGTACCCAGTTTCCAAAATTGGACTGTAGAAGTGTGTAGCAGAGACAAGGCATACAGCCCTCCCTCCTACATCCTTCTCTCCACCCCACACTTTCCAGCCTTTGGCAACTCAGGGAATTCCAGGCCATCAAAGTGGTTCGTTCATCTGGTGATTTTCAGTAGATCTCTGTTCTAAGTACCAGTCCAGTCTCTCCTTGATCCCATGTAGACTTCTTTTTATTCATGAGGTCATAACCTTAGTAAGGAATCTCACAAGTCTGCCACCGATTTCGTGCAAAATAATCACTTCTACTTGAACCTGGCTCCTACTACCTTTGTTTAACAGTCCTTAGCCTTTGAATTGAAAGACAGTGAAGAATCAATTCCTACTTGCTCTTTCCTTGACACTTATGATCTTGAAAACCTTTGTTATATTATCCAAATCATCTCTTTTCCAAGCCAAAGACTGCTACCTTACCCAGTCACTCCTCAAACAGAAACTATTTTCTACTTATGACTGTCCTTTCTGCTCTTTCCATCAGAAAAACGGGAAGCATGATGGAACAGATTGTTCCAATTTTTAACATATCCCAGGAATAACACTGACTTGGGTGTACAAAGGAGTAATATAATACAAATCTCACACAGCATTCTCAGGGTATGTAACCACCAATGACACAAGCACTACAGTGCTTTCATCAAACCTTCCAAAAAAAGTTTGCAAACCAAAACCAACACAAATGAAAGAAACAACTTAAGTGCCTTGCTAAAACACTAACTGCAGCTTAACTTCAAGGCTGTCCACTCAGTTAAGATAATGCACATGCTTGGAATAGTTAAAACTCACTGGCAGTGAGGTGGAGAATTAGTGTTTTAGTGGTATTTACCTTGAGCATGATAACATGAGATTGAAGCTAACATTCAGTAATACTTCAGAACAGACCTATGCTTCATGAATTTTGCATTTCTCAGCAAACTCACCAGAAAATGCAGCTGATAAATAATCAAACATTGTAATGATGCATTAGATACTGTTTCTCTGCCACAGGAGAAATTCAGCAATACACTAAGTGACTGTGATCCACCTGCCAGAAAAATGTTACTTTACCTACATTTTTAACTGAGGAAAAATTTCTGTTCAGAAGAAAAAACAAACTGTTGCAAAAGGACAGGACTTTTATCATCCTTCACAGATAGAATATGCTACTACATCAGTTTTGAACTACTGCAATTACATGTTCTTTACTGTCTGCAGCTGCCACAGCCAAGGAGTAACAGGAATGTATTTAAAGAAGTATCATCAACAGACTGCCCAAATGCTCTCTTCCAAGTAAATTTACCAGCCAACAATACTATAGGAGGCAGAACAAGACCTACTGTGACGAATATAGTAATCAACTTAGAAGAAGCCAATAAAATGAAGCCTGATCTGAGGAGAGCTGAACTGAGTTTCGAAAAGCTGAACAGAAACCAACAGGAACAAACGTCCTGAACAGAAACCCTGTTACCCCTGTCTCACCCCAGACACTGACAGAAGTCATCCGTCTTCTAATAAGGTGCTTCTCTGAAGACTGTTTGCTTCCTTGAGCCACTTCTAGAGACAAGAGGAGAAATCCAGCAAAGTAAATCAATAATCAAAACACACTGACAGCTTTTTGAGCACACCTCCCATTTTTCCTATGAGAACAAACTTGACAAGCAAAGTCAAGGTACTTTTAACTGTCAGGTACTTATAAAGAACAGTAACAATCTGAGGTTTACACCAAGATGTAAAAATATCTGTGACATGAATCTTTTGCCTGCTCTTTCAAACCTGAGAGCAGCAGCTACGTACAAGAAGAAAGGGAGAGATAATTTGCACTCTGTCTAGATAAGGGCCTCCTCTGCCTGGCTCCTACTGAATTTTGTTCACTGCTATTCACACTGGTCAAATGCATGCAAATGCATGCACTTTAGAAGATGAAGTACAACCTTGGTATTTTTTCCCCACATACCAAAGCATAGGGAATAATCACAGCCTCTCAAGAGATTCTTCAAGGGAGCTACGCACAACATTGCTGAAGGTGACTTCTTCTATGCCAAAAAAAAAAAAAAAAGCATAATTTTTCTGAAGTTCTCCATGCCTTCCCATTCCCTCTGCATGCAAAACAGAAAGCATTCAATCTGACATCTTGTTCTCATTTCCTTAACTGTCTCACACAAGTTTGTAGTTGGCTCTACAGACTCTCACAGATTCTCTATATATAGAAGAAAGTTGAAGGCACTAAAAGAGAAGCATAGCCATTTTCTACTCCATTCCATGCCTATTACAGCAAAAAGTTATATCACCCTGAAGTGTAAGGGAAAAGACTGCAATTCAGGTACCCAGAACAGCTCCTCTCAGATTAAGTTCTGGGATTCATCATGTTCCTACCAGGATATAAAAGGTTTCAGAAGTACTCAGACTTTTCTCTTTTATTCACTTTTCTCCAGTAGTCTGTTAAAACTTAAGTGTAAATTAAGCCTGTTCAAGAAGAGAAAAAAAATTAAGAGTGAAGTGTTACATAAAATACAGAGCATCTTGAAGGCTTCCAGCTGTATATAATATACACACATGTATAGGTATGCATATAATATATATTATGTCAACTAAAAAAAAAAAAAATAATCAAGTGATTGACAAAGTTTATCCATTCCTCAGAGTGCAGAAGCAGCCCAAAAACATGGACACATTCTTGCACATTTGGTTAAAGCCTAGTAAAGTTCCTATATTCAACTGCTCATCCCAACACTGCAACTTCCAGGTGATACAGCTGAAATGCCACAACTGATTTCCACAGATGCTTCTTCATTTCAGTCTCAGCAAAGCAGATCACTTAATTCAAGCTAAATAGTTTTACTTAGTACCGATGACAGGCTGCACAGAAGTTCCTTCAAGCCTAAAGTCATCTGCAACTAAATCAGCCATATTTGTGACTTGTACCCTTTAGCAGTGTTAGCATTGGAATACAATACCCTTTATTTACATGGCTGGAGAGACTTGACAGAGACTGAGGTTAACACAGTCCTTCATTCACTTCCTTCACCTGACCCAGATCCACCCTGCAGCAAGTCCCAAAGGTCCTGCTCCAGCCTGTCCTTGTTATAACAGCCACACACATTCAGCAGAAATTTTCAGGAAATACAAACTTCAGGAAGTTTGTCCTATGAAAGGACAACATACCATCTCTCCCCTTCGTTGACTTGACTGAAACGAAAACTGCTAACGGAGGCTGGAAAATCTCCTGAGTAAACAGCAACGAAATAAGCAAAACTCCCAGGTGTGCAGCTACATGGGAGCATGACTGACTCCAAGTCCACAGTCTACTCCAGCATTTTGCATTTGCATTATAAAAATATTGAGAATTCCTTAGTCTTTCAAGTAGACTCCGAAACTTTAGCCAAAGAATTGCTAGAATAGCCTAGAGCTACCATCACAGCAAGCAACAAGTAACTGAAAGACCTCAGTTACTGTAAACTGGTTAACATGATACCAATCTCAGGAAAAAACCAAACCAAAACAAAAACCACCACCAAAAGAACCCCAAAACAAAAACCCCACAAAAATTATATTTAATTAATTGAATTAGAGCAGAGTTGACGTGGTTTAGAAAAAATGGTCATTTGAGAATATTAAAAACCTCTTTCGGTTGAAGGAACTGTAGAAACGAACACTTTGGACTTGACAAGCCCTTTTTTTACATGCTACATTGATCTAGTTTTTAAAAGGTATCCAATAAAACATGTATTATTTTAAGAATCAGCTAAGTAAACAAGAGGAAAAGCAGTTGTCAGTGGAAGACTGTAATTAAATTGTTTCTAACAGAATTTCTCCAAGGCTTCTTTCTCTTCAATAGAATTTTTAATCAATACTCTCGAAACTAACATAATGCCAATGAAATGTTTGGCCATAAAGAATCAGTGGAATACAAATCAGAATAACAAAAAATACACTCCCTTTAAGTGACTGGGATCATTGAGTAAGTCAGTCTCAAATGAGGAGATGCACATGTAAAAATCAAAGAAATCATACACCCATGTTGAGGTTGTATTATGAAAAGCAGCAATCCTAAGAAAGACTGGAAGATCATTTTGACAAGAAATTCAATATGAATTCCTGTTGTTAATCTGATCCTTAAATTAATCTGCCAACAGCAGAAAACAAAGTTTTAGCGTCCAACACCAAGAGGACAAAAACTGTAAAATTTTGTACTTTCCTAGAGTTCAGCCTTCTTGAATGTTGATAAATATGCAAGATAACAGAAAAGATCCCATGAAAATAGTTCAAGAGGTAGAAAACATGATTTATTGTAAGAGCTCCTTAAAAGTTCAATCTTTTTGATTCCCCAAATGCAGGACAGCAGAAGTACTTACTGTCTCTGGCTCACATGAACAAACTCACAGAAACAAAATCAGTACCAGGCAAAACCTCTTTGGTTTCTTGTAAACATTAGTTTTCATCATGCCTTTTTTCTGCTGTGTCAAATTCACATTTTTCAGGCAGAATGCTAACTACTGGAGCATGCCAGCAAGAATAACCACGGACACTGTCTTTCATGTCTCCAAATTAAGAGTCCGAAAAGCACACAACATTGCAGTTCAGCTATGCACAAATTACTAGGTTTGACACTAGCCAAGTTTCATGAAACTGATGGCTTTTGTTACACAAGGAGCAATTATCTGTAGTTCTGACATTACTCTATGGAGAATTTGTTCAAATCAACTCATAGGCTATGACTTGAGCCAAAGATGCTTTTACACTATTGAATTTACTGTCAGAATCCCTTTTATAGAATCAAAACAATAATGCATGTATAGATTCCTTTTTAAGTAGTTTCTGAATACTGCTCTTTCCCAACAAAAGTACGCTCATTCTCCCTATAACATAAAATATCTTTTTCACAGATTACATGGATTTGATCTTGTTGCTTTAATCAACACCCACCCACACCCCACCCAAACCAACTCCACTGAGGCATCAAATATCAGAAATGACTACTTCACAAAAAAGAATGATGGAGATGAACAACAGTGCAAGCTCACTGGTCTAAAGTTCAGAAAGTTCAGCTTGTAATACTGCTCAGTTAAATATAAATACATTCAGATAAGGAAATTGGGTTTTTTGATTCATCTGCAGTAAGAGAAGTAGGGTAACACATCTACACACATCTATAAATTTCACATAGAACCTGCACGAACTAAAAAAAGAAACAGCTGGTGGCTGTTTTGGAGGAGCTGTGTTTTGCTAGATGTTTTCCACTGCAGATGAAGCACCTCAGCTGGCAGAAGCCAAAGATCAAGCTTGGTAGTTCAGACTTA
The DNA here is from genome assembly GCF_034638445.1 of Ciconia boyciana. Classification (NCBI taxonomy): domain Eukaryota; kingdom Metazoa; phylum Chordata; class Aves; order Ciconiiformes; family Ciconiidae; genus Ciconia; species Ciconia boyciana. The sequence continues at coordinate 52,465,353 of NC_132937.1, forward strand.
GTTATTCAATCTCATCTGCATAGAACAGTATGCCACATTCAAGATCTTTACTAATGTGGATGACTTGGTCGGGGTTCATGCTTTAATGAAAAAAAAAAAAAAACACCACAAAAAAAACAAACCCACACCCCAAAAAGAAAACAGGAGTTGGTAAGGTAGAACCCAGCCTTACGAGAAATTTGGTTAACTACTGAACAGTTAGCAATCCAAACAAACTTCAGTGTCACTTAGCTCAAAAATTAGATGTCAGTATACACAAGAACAAAGGTTTCTCCATTACAGTCTGGAAAGCAGTGGCCTTTGGATGCAGCTGGTCATTCCCCAAAATTACCAAAAGACATATGAAAACTGAGTCTTAAAAAATCTACCCTCCATTTTTTTACAGAGAAAAGATGTTCGTAATGAAAGCGCCTGCCATAATCAAGTGCAACTAATCAACATGTTTTTAAAAGTAGACAATTCCTACTTTGATTTCAACTGCATGCAAGCCGGACAATTCTTAAACAGCGTACCAGCCACACTGTATGAACCAGGGCAGGACTGAGAATGAACATCAACTGAAGGAATTGCAGTCAGCAATGTCAGTCGTCGTGGGCTGGACTGGTTACCTACCAGAGGGAGCAACAAGGTGAAGGCTTTTCTGAACATACCTCTAAAGATGGGGAACAAGGCAGTCACACTTTAGTAAACTGACATCAGTCTCGCTTGTTCTGAACACAACTGGCTGAGCTTGTGCTTTTTTGAATGACACCTCTCCCTCATGACTGAAAAGTGGAAATAAGCAGATTCAGTTACACACTCAGCAAGTAAAGGATCACAATATACTTCACTTTAATTGACATGCAAATGGCTGCTGTCAACAGTTATTCATGTTCAGATTCATATCCAACATTTTGCACACAGAAGCAAGAGTACAGTTTCAGTTAAAGTTGGCTGAATACCAAGTCCCTTACTGTTTACACTGGCACCTTGCTGCTATTTGACTTGCAGTTGTTTTTGCACAAAGAGCACTTCTAAGACGCAGAGGAATAGGGTAGCAGCATAGAACTTCATTGCTGCAATAAAGCTTTTTTCTTCATTTTTAAACTAGTTGACCATCTTTCCTGTCCGTCTCACACACACCCCCTCGGACACCCCTGAGTTCAATGGAGTGTCATGTAGGTTTGTATTTGTTTGTGAGTCGCACCAGAAAAAGAAACCAACACACAACAAAACAAAGAGTCCACACTCAATCGGGAGTTCCCGATCCAGTACAAACGCACCAAAGTACGCTCCTCATTGAAAATCTCTGCAGAGACTGAGTATGTCATTATTCTTGATCAATTTCATTGGACAAAACTGATTGCCAAATAATTCTAAACTGAAAGGCAAACACAAACAGATGCACCTTCGCTGGACACATCTTCCTTTTCATACTATAGGAAGAGTGATTTGAGAGGAATGTGAAGGCGACTAAGGAGACTGAGAAGGCAGAGACAATACACAACCATTCTTCTCAAAGCAGACACTACACAAGGGAAGACACTGTAACTCTAGCCATAAGAAAGATTATTCAGTCAAATTAATTCTTCTTGCAGCAGACATGCCTCTGAGTCTTGCAAGAACTGTGTGTCAAGCTCATTAAAGTTTTTACAAAAACTTCAGTGTCATCGTTCAATCATTTCACAGAAATTACATAAAACCCCATTTAAATCAAAAGGAACTTTAGTATGCTACTTATATTATGTCTATAAAGTTGGTAAGACCCTTGTTACATCTTTCTAGACCTAATTCTTCTGACACTTAACCACAACCAATAAGTACTAGGTACATCTGTATTTTGCAGGTCACTAGACACAGCATGGATGAGATACTGCTGTTGAAAGACAAAGTTGGTAAAGATTTTCCTACCTCCAGTCATCTGGATTAGCAATAAACATTTAGCAAACTTCTACCAACTTCCAAATAGACTATTCAGTTTATTTTTTTCATTCAGTAGAAGAGGTAAAGATGCAATGAAAGGTTTCAGAGACACAAGCAGAGAGTACTTTCAGACACTAACTGAAAGTAAGGCATTAGGCAGAGCATCAGAAACAGAGCAAGTGTTTACTGTCTTAACTTGCTTGTATGCAGCCAAGGCATGAGCAACTTGAAAGTCACCAGCCTCCCTGCGACTCAAATCAAAAAGCTTGGTCTTATCAATTCTGGCAAAGTTAGTATTTCATAGCTAGTGATGTTTCACCCGTTCTAGTTCAGAACTGGTCATCTCCCATCAAGTTTAACTTTTCATGACTGGCTAAGCTTCACAGAAACTTCAGCTCAGTCTAGAAAAAGGATCACTAGACAGTTTGCTGCTAACAAAATGGTATCACTCCAAGAGATACAATCCTAGTGCGTAAGGAGGCAAGACACCTGCTTGCACTCATTTGAGTCAACACACCCTACCAAACAAAATAAAAGTTACTGTGAAGAGAAAATAAAAACACGGTTGGAAGATCCATTTGACAAACATCAGACAACACATCTGTGCTCTTTTTGGAGCTGGAGAATCCCAATTCTTCCCCTCTCATGAGGGTAGATCTGTTCAGCAGTCTCACCTAACCTTCCCACCTTCATTCCCATATTTCAGTGTTCCTGATGTGGATGATGAGGCAAAACTTGACAGTTTTCATTTAGGCTCCCACAGTAACTTATATTAAAGTGGGACACTCAAAATAATAATTAAAAAAAAAAACAACCAAAAAACCCAAAAAACAAAAAACCATAGCAGAATTGGAAGTGACAACAGCCAATGTATCAAGGTCTTTAATCCACTACTGAAAGATTTTCAGTTTGCTGACTGAAAGTGATTCTCTATCAGCTGGAAAAGCAGCAAGAAGTGAATGAGAAAGAAAACAAGTTCCTTAAATCACTTGTTCCATACAAACGGCTTTGTATAGGAAAGAACAGTATATGGTTAACTTCACCTGCTTCCTGCTTCCACATTAGATATGTTACTACCATGACCATTGATTGAACCGTCTGGCAAAAGCCGTTATTTTATGGTGAGTAAAAATATTTTCCATTGCTGTTTGTTTCATTATTTGAATTCTACAACTTCTATTTTTGCCCTGCTAAACTTCTTCATTAGTAAGTGTAAGTATTTGCTACTAAACCAACTTTTCAAAAATCTAAAATCCTTAGATGTCAAGAACAGGTTTATTCAGAACCAAAAGACAAAGAAATTATCCCTTCCTCAATCAAATACATACTTTTTAGTAGGAGTGCTGTTAGCTGCAACTGAACTGAGCTGTTGACCGAACTCATCAACATTAGAGACAGCAAAAAACTACAACCAACCAGTGCTCAAGAACAGGGGGTTAAAGAACTGGGAGGTAAGACAAAAACCATTGAGAAGGTAGTAAACACAAATATCTAAAGCTGAAACTGATTATAAATCAAGACCATTTCAAAGGTTTTAAGCTACTAGTCAAAACATGTGGTAGCAGAGAGAAGTAAGAATAGCTCTGCCCTTCAAGCAATGGGGAAACATGCATATTTCTTGACAGGCAAGGCTTAATCTCACAATAAACAAGTGTGGGAAGTCAAAAAGACTGTACAAACTGCGTTAAAAAAAAAAATATTTTATCTGGTTTTGTAAAAGCCATGAATCAACTTGAGAGTTACCCTGAATTAAAGACCATCTTTCCAAAATACCTGGCTGTCATAACAAAGAATCAGTCATTGATTTTTTCCCAATTCCAGTGCTCAAAAGAGAAACAAATTCCATCAGTTTCACTAGATGAAAGGGTATGAGCTATATTTTGATGGCGTAACGCTTGATGCCATGGCTGTAGGCTTTGGAACTCTTCTAGTATACATTTTCAGGACAACTGGCATCTTATCTACCATGAAGAATTTCATAGCTTATACAAGGAGGCTTCCCAAAGATCTCATTTAAATCCAACTTCAGTTGTCATACTTCCACAGACTTCCTAATCTCATTCACACAACAATGTGCTTTATGGGTTTTAAAAAAAAAAAAGCACCCACAGATTAGTCCAACCAGGAAAATAAGAACTGCTCAAGTCACAGCTATACTGCAATCCACTGTAAAAAAGGACTGCATGATCAGCATAAGGGAGTGCTGTTGCTAGAGCATTCACATACTTCAGAGACAGGTTCTATTATTGTTGCTTGGTATTTGGTACAACTGGAAGCAGTTTAAAGAACAGGACTCAAATAATTGGGTTTTTATTAATCATCATCATCATCATCTTGCTGTTTTATCTTAGTGTCGTGACACACTAGTAGCACATCTGAACAGAACATGTTTCCTAAGTGTAACATCAACTGTGCTTGTACCATAAAGAGAAACACTCACCTATGAAAGTACAAGCAAGAGGAGTATCAGTGCTTTCCATCAGTTTGTCATCAGATAAAATTTTAAAAGTGTATCAGAATTACTAACAATACATTCTCACCATTACAAGACTTAGCATCCAGTTCTGTCAGTCCTGGGCATAAGAGGTTTGTCACTATTTGGTGGTGGGTTTTTAGAAAAAAATATACTAAAATAAGTATTTGCAGTTGAGATTTAAATGCATTTACTAAATTTCCAAGCCCTTCTCTGGCAAAGATCTCTCGTTAGCATACAACAGTTTCCAAGCTTTGATGAGGTCTCTAATTCCACAATCAAGTTAATGTTAAGCACAGGTAGCTTTCAGTAGGAAGCAGCAAAACTTCAGTTCCAGTCTCTCTGTCCTCACAACATAACCTGACTTTTTGAATGACACCCCACAACATACCTGACTTTTTGTCATGCAATGTACCATGTTGAAGACAAAAAAAACCCCACCAAACACAAACAAACAAATTCACATAATTTTGTCATTTTTAAAAAAGAAGAATCTCACACATACCAGGATGGATCAAACAGAAAGACATAGTGTAAGTCAAGCTGTAATTACAAATTGAGAGCCAGTCTTGACTCAGCATACGAAAGAAGCAGACACAGTGGAGACCACTTCCCAGTAAAGGGAAAAGGGTAAAATATAAAGAGCTAAGAGGAAGAACACATTGTGTTGTCTTGAACTTTACTAGGCAATTTCAAATAAAGATGCTCAATGCTCACTGCTTCCAATGATTTCTAAATCTACCAAGAAAAATCCTAATTATGTAACAGGTTCACTGTGCACTGACTACAGACTTACCCAGACAAAAGCATCACCTCTTACCAATTACAGTTCCCCTAGAGGGATATTTTGACAGCGTTCCAGAACGCTTACCAATTACAATGTAATCAACAATCCTAAATAAGTCTCATTACAGAAGCACCACCTTGGAACTGCTGACATTAATACTTTTCAGAGATGACCCCAAGCTGGGGAACAAAACATGTTTACCTAATATTAAAGATGATTCAGTGCCAGCTTTGCCTATAACTAATCAAAAAAAGAAAAATATGAAAGGGACATTAATGTGAGCATCTTGGGTACTAACCTCCCCCTTGTCTCCCTCAGGTTAAGCATCCTCTTGACTACACAGCTGGTTACTCATTTGTACAGAACGCAACAGCAGTCTGCATATTTAGCACCGCAAAGTTCTATTTTACAGTGAAAAGCAATTTAAGTGATTTTTCTTAACTGCTTCACTTCCTTTAAAAGAAGGTCTTGCTGCCACAACAGTAATTCCAACAACCCTGTTTACAATAATGTTGTTCTCATTATGGAACCTGAAAGTCTCTACGGATATCTTCTGATCCACCAGCAGTACTAACTGCAATAACAAAACAGCAGAGCTGTAGAAACCAACATTATCTACAGTTGGAAGTGTCTGTAATACAGAATTAAAGCAATGACTTTTGTCCAGAGCACAGCTTGTTCCCTCAGCGCAAGACAGACACAGGCCACCTTCCACCTCTCCTAGAAACAATCAGATTTTTCTCATTAATAGAAAAAGCATCCTCTTAGGGACAAAGCAACTTACCTTCATTACTAGTATAAAATTAACTAATTATTAGCTGATTTACACATGTGTTCGAGAGAGTTTGGTGTCTTTCCACCAGAAAGAAAGCGAGATAGACAAACACCTAACACAGAAATGTAGTGTCACATTCAGACCAAGTGTCACACTAAATTACACTAAGCAGAATCAGATCTTGACTTAACCAGGCAGTAAGCTAAAGTGTTAGTTCTTCCTAGGCTACTTGCAGGCAAGCACAAACAGAACACGTTCTCATCTGAAGTTATGAGGATAACCTTTACCAAAAAAAAAAAAAAAAAATCACAAGTAACATGTGCCTTCAAATTTCATTATTATAAAGTAAGAGTTAACCTATTAATGTCCCCCTCAAGTTTTGTTAATGTGTCAAGTGTCTATGGCTTTCCTCCTTCAGCCAAGAATCCCCTTACTTTAATTCTTCATCCAGTCTACCCCCAAGTGGAGCGTGGTATTTCCTCAGGCATTGCAGGACAGCTGCAGGATCCAGAAGAGAGACACCGAATAGACTACACAGGTGCACTGAAAGCAGCATTAATTTCTCCATATAGACGCTGTAACATTTACTTACACATTGAAGCTTGTCAGAAAGGTGCAGTCCCCCCTGCCACATGCACACTCCCCGTACAGCTTACTGATGTCATGAGGAATTTATAGCCTGTGGAAGTTCTAGCTGGAGTGTAATAACAAGGACAGAGTAAATATACAGTTGTTACCAGATTGGTTGCTTCTGCCCAAAGGGTCACTTTACCACAAACGTAAAGTTAAAGTATGCCAATGCCTCTAGGCAAATGCTCACGCACACACACTCCCCCCTCCTCTTGAGAGGGTCACAGCCCTCTTTTGGCAGTTTGCATTGCGTACTCACAGGCAGTCAGAGCACTGGTCCCTTTACACCAAGCCCACGCTGCAGCAAGTGTCCAGTCAACTGGCAGCCATGGCTCACGCAGTGCAAAAGGAAATCCTCCATGACCACACGATCCAATCTAAGGTACTGAACATCTGCACACCACTTCCTCCCGTCAGCACCCAGAGACACGAAAACAGAAGAGCTGAACCCGTTACACACGGCAGAGAGTACTTCTCTTAACTATGGAAGGAGAAGTATCAGCCAGACAGTTATTCCAGGCTGCCAGGGAACTATTTATGTCACAACTGATCTCTGCCCATTGCTGGTATCCATATCCATTTTCACTACAGCCCACTGTCATTATATACGAGAAAGTTTTTATTAATTTGTGGAGGCGGTTGCAAAATTTTTTGAAATCTCACATTTGACTTTTTAATTACTTCTTCAGACTACGCAAAAAAACACTTACCAAAGGGTGATATTTCAAAGAAAGATACAATTTAGACCAATTTCTGCAACTATTAAAACCTAAGTTCAATAGTTTCCAGAACTCCCCTACATATCTAAAGAGACCAACTGCTACTGTAAGGCATGATCTACACAGATACAAAACACAAAACTCATACAAAACTTACCTTCCCAGCATAAAACATCATGCTCTATTGCCCTTACAGCACAGACCAAAGCTAAAACAAACACAAAAGACCAAACACAAAGCTCTGTGTTTGACTTCAGTCAAGGACAAAAGGAGCATGCTTCAGACACAACTGAGAAGGCAAGCCCTGTATCCTGGGTTGCCATCAAAAGATGTAACCTCAGCTTCCCCTTCTTGCACTCCACCTGTCCTTGTAACAGCAGAGGATCTCCACAAACACGAAGCAACGTACACCAGGAAAGTTATGTGGGTTTAAAAAAAAAAAAAACAAAAAACAAAAAGCCCCACACAACGCAAAATGTTAACAACAGTGGAAAAGTCAGCTCTTTCAGGGCGAGTTCCCTTCTCTGCTCCAAAGGGACACGCACGCATAGACACCGACAGGAATTCAAAGAATTCAGCTGCACAAATCCCATGGCCCAAAGGGGGCTGCTTTTTGTAGAGAAACTAGCTAAAATGGACCATAAACTGCATCCCATGGTTGCAACTCTTAAACCATTCAGAGAAAGCACACAAGCCCCTTCCTACTACCCAGTCTCTAGTTCTTGTCCCCATGCTCTTTTTTCAGTACTCCTTCAGTTGTGCTGGTGCAGTTACCTCTGACAACACACCTGTAAGCTGAATGACTTGGTTGATTCAGTGTGAAACACCAAAGGCAAGGCACCAAGGACACAGAGCTGTACCATCTCTCCAGTAACTATTTGCCTACTTTCCCTTAAAGACGCAAACATCCTCCTCTTCACTCAGGCACATCGCTACTTAAAGCTGCAAGCTCGCTTTTTGCCTGCTCCAACGTAAAAACTCACAAGCGCTAATTAAGAAAGCGGTTAGAAGGAGTCCTCCACGGTGGAACTCTGAACTGCAGAAGAAAAGAATAAATATAGAGCATGACTTCCAGGAGGATCCTCCTACCTGGGACCTGATTTGTGACACTGGCATGACTCTATACTTCTGTTTCCAGGTCACAAAAAAGTGCAAAGTTGGGACAAACTGCATTTACTTTGCACTTCCACTCTGAACATATCACTTAATTGACTCAAATGGAAGATAAAAATCCCACCACTCAAATAAGCAAAATGGACTTCCAAACAGCCCACCACAATATTTTTTTTTTTTACTTGGACCTTAACACTCCTTTGGTGTTTACCTCCTGAGAAATACGTTCACTCTGAAACTTAACTACACAACTTTTGCCATCCCTTCTACTCAGCATTACTTGAATTTACATAGTTCACATTTAGCAGAAGTCGCAGCACTTTTTGTCAAAGTGTCAGACTAACTGTTCCATCTTCTAGAAATGACTGGCCATGAGCTACTCTGTATTTTCCACTGATAGAGGGAGCTATAGCCATATATAGCTCTTTAATCCAAATTACATTAAAAGACACAGACACTGAGCTGCTGCTGAATCTCTCTTTCCCAAGGTTTTAAAGAGACTTTGCTTAAGCTCAGTAGAACGCAGCTTAACAGAGCCGGCTACTTCAATGGTGTCAAGTAGCAGTACACAGGCAGATACGTTTAACTGGATTTTCCAGAGTTGCACATGTTTTTCGTGGTAAGATTCTCCATCTGGACAAGGCACAGATTTAGATATTCTTTAATACTGCATTTAAGCCACTGAGTCTTACCTTGAAGTTATTCTTCTGATCCAAGTCACACACTTAAATATAGCTAAACTGCTTTGTCTCCAAAGTTTAGTTTCTATGCTTTTCACACTTCCCTTGACAAAGAACGTAATAATTAACACGATTAATATATGATAAAGATGTAAGGATATAATAATATAATAGTTATATAAAAGTGGCTCAAACACCCACCCCCCACCACCCATTCTCCCTCAATGCAGTTAACGGGATTACTTTTCAAAATATTTTTCTTGCTGGGAAGGACCTAACAAACTGTAATTCATAAAGTATTCAGTTATGCTACAGTTTATTTAAAAAAAAAAGTCAAGAAGCACTTAAGGTTCACATCACATACTTTAACTCTTTTCAAAGTCATTATTTGTTCCATGACAAATTATTGTCTCCCCAATAATATTTGGGGAGACAATTATTGTCTCCCCAATAATTGTCTCCCCAATATCTTTCCCCTCCAGGAAACCAATAAATACTTAAGCCATGCTTTTTTTTTTTAGCTACCTGGCTTTCAAATTCAGTCACACTCAACCAAGGGGCTCAAACTGATGAATGAAGCATGCTGCAGGAAGCCAAATAAGAAATGGAAAAATGTGAACAATAAAAATTATCTATCTCAGAACAATATAGGTAATATAAAATTGAGTACACATCCTTACCTTGAATAGGTGGTCACAAGGAAAAATAGTACCTCTCAATAGGTACACCCACAGGTTAAAACAAACTTTTATTTGAAATACAGAATCTCAGAACCTTGGAAGCAGAGACAGCAGCATAATTTTCTTTAATAAAGAAGAATTACTAGTCATGCTTAGTTTTCCCGTGGTCCTTTTCTCATCTGTGCTGCTGGAATAGCTTGCCCCTCATCTTAGAAGTAGATGTGCTCTGATAGTAGGAGAGACCAAAACAGGAAAAACAGATGAGCTACGTGCCAAAGCACAAGCCTTTGGAATAAGCTGACAAAAGGAGTTGAAATTTTATGTTCTTCAGTTGAGCAAGATCTACTTCTCAAGGAGACAAAACCATACAAATCAGATTAGGATGTTTTAAAGACAATCATCCTTCATGAGAGGAAGTACCCTCACTACACTTTCCCAACTCCATATTTCCAACATATTCTTCACTTTTCAAGGTGAAAAAGGCACCATAGTGGCTCGTTTCCAGCTTCTCAAAGTCTCCGGGCGAGTGCAGCTACCACCGTTCCTCACCACCGAGACTCTTCTTCCAGGCTAGAATTACCAAACAAAACTGGTGAAGAGTCCTCCGTGTAAACATGGGAGAGAGATCGGCCAGTGCCACACAGTTCTGTAATTTATTCTGAAGTTCATTATTATATTAAGCTACTGGTGGAAAGAAGCACACCACTAGCAAGTTCTTTGATCATAAGTGCAGCAGCTGCTGCAGCAGTGGATGAAAAGCTTGAGTATTTAAACAGAGTACTAACCAGTACTAAACAGCTTTTGAGTTAAAGACAATGCTGGTTTCATTCTGAACTTAGCTCTGAAGATAAACTGTCCAGGCTGATAAAGGCAGCCTATAGAGCACTTGTCCCTGCTTAGGCAGTTCAAGAGAGTACAGCATGCACCATCAGACCTTCACTACCTAAATTTTTCTTAATAGGTTAGTTTAGAGCTGAGGCACAGATTAGCTGAATTGGCCAAGCGGTCCTTAATACAAGCCTTAGAGTTAACCACAGCAAGGACACCAAATCACTTTCAGATCTGTGTATAATCCTTAGTCTGGCTGACTGTGACCAAACAAGGCATTTTTTTTTAGCATCTAGATACTTCTTGATCATGATCCTTTCTGTCTGGCCACAACCCTCACGTGCACAAAGGCCAAGGTTGGGTTTGTTGTTTTTTTTTTTTTTTTAATGGATAGGGAATCCCCAAGTAACCAATTAAGCTGGCTTTAAGACTTTGAAAAACCAGGGCAGCACAGAGTGAACTTAATGGGAAGCAGATCTGGCCCACTATTTTAAGTAATCTTTAGACAGTGGGGGCGGGGGGGGGAAGGAGAAGGCTTAAAGTTTTGCTTGAAGACTGCAGTGGCTGGGAGTGCTATTTTGCCCTTAAAGTCAAGCATATCTGTCCTAGATTTGCAACCTGTTCCAAAAGAATACTAGCATGGGCACTTTTAGTAGGTGAATTCAGTGTCATATACTGGTTTAAGTGCCAATGGCACATCACATTCCAAGTTCACAACTGGGCACACCACAGGTGGGCACTTGCACTGACCATGTAGCATCCAGGAAACTGCTTCCTAGTAGAAGATGACCACACGCACTCTAACACTCGAGAAGCAACACTGCACAAGAAAATTCCGAGCTAAATAACCATTTGTTTTCCCAGATGAGCATACCCATAACACTATCCCATTAATACAGCCTCTTAGGCTTAGATCTTCAATTCCTATTGGTGTTTATTTAAAAAAAAAAAAACAAAAAACAAAAAACCAACAAACACCAGACTATTATACTTGCATTAGCTGGGGAAAAAAACCAAATACTTATTTACGCTTCATACCACTTCCTTGCCATGCCCGCTGGAAAGCCACAGCTGCAGGACAATGACGCACAAATCAGCAAAAAAAAAAAATATATATAAACATGGTATCTGGCACTTCGTTGAGCTGCACGAAGCATAAGGAATAGCACTGATTTTATTCATCAGGGACTACAGCAGGGGGCAGCTACCTGCTACCTTAACCTTGGACTTTAGAAGCAGGGTTCTTGCTGGTCAATGTCCTGTTAAGTAGGAAACAACCTCAAGGTTTAGCTTAACACAGCCTTCTTCAAAGCTTCAGGGATGAAGGAGTATTCATAAGTCCCTGCAAAGCAAAATTCTATGCTAAAAGCTATGTTCATATAGTACGAAGCATGTACACTTAAATCAGGGAGCAGACTTCCCATCTGCCACGTTCCATGTAAACAACATGATTTAGATGCATGCAGCTGTTCAGAACAAAGCTAACAGTAACGTTCCCCAACTTCAGTTTCCAAACTTCATAACCACTGCAAACACTTAAAAAAAAAAAAAAGCTAAGACACTTAAAAACAACTATCCATGCATGAAGTGCTGAAAACACATCTACCTATTAGTAAAGACATTGTGGTGAACCCTGTAGGCAAAGGCAGCCTACAGTGGTCTAGACAACTTCTGTTACAGCAGCAGTGACTTTCCCTAGGATCAACACACTGTCTGCCCTCCCTTCCTGAACTCTGGGATCTCACCAGAAAATCCAAGCACTCACTCCATTACCAATTCTGGTCTGTTTCAGACTCCAGAGAATCAAGCACGAGTCTCTGCAAAGAGCATGAGGTTTTTCGAGCTCATCTAGAGAAAGCTTTGCGCTTTTTGCAGACTATTGCTCAAATAAAGCCTCTTCCAGGTGCTTTTATACCTGCCTTTCCATTTGTTTGCATGGGAGCTTCTTCTCTAATAAAGCATTGACACTTAACAGCAAACTCCGCAAAGAGTGTTCTTCCCTATTGTTCACACACGGCAGCTAGGCTACAACTAAGTTGCTAAATACCTGTTTTAACAACTGTGAATTCCGAATGCTTGCTTACTGAGAGCAGCAAGAGTTTGTTAATAACTTGTTTTCACTGGTACTACTCCTTGTATCGGAAACAAAACTCAGCTCCACAGAGTTCACCCTATGATTTTGCAATTATTCACTCCAGTATACAACGAGATTTAAGCATTTCACATCCTCTTCACGTTATGCCTCCACACTATAACCTCAGAAAGCAGCAACTTTTATAGCACGCTCTGAAATACAGACTAGTGTATATCCCCACCTTCCAACCAAGAAAAAGAACAAGCTGGTTTTTATCATCTCTTCCAAGAACAGCTTCTGCAACTGCCAAATAAAAACATGAGCATTCAACCAAACTACACAGCATACCAAGTCCTACATATACATTTGTCAGTTGCCCTGTTGTACGAAACACTGCCTCACCGCAGAAAGGGGGCACTGCTTACATGCCTGTCTTCAAAATTAATCCTAACAAGGTTTTAAAAAGTCAAACAAACAAAAAAAACCCCACAAAAACCCAACTGTTACATAATCACACAATTTGTAAGTTTCCTTCAGCAAAGTTCGGCCGGAGGCGTGCCTTACAAATCTTTCTGAAGAAGCTGCTGAATGTATGCAATGCTAAAATCGTTCATCTTAGACCGCACAGTCAGAAATCAAGTCAGTATTCCCACACGTGCATGCCAGGACTGCGACCTACTGTGTTTAAGAGCACCCTCCAGTTAAAACCGCCTCAGTTTTGCAGTACCCTTCTCAGAAGCTAGTCTAGGAGATGCCTTACTACGGCCAGCTTTCTGAGAGGTGTTATCAGCGACTCTGCTACTGCATTGTTCTGGACTGAGAGGATACGAAGAAAGCCTAAAAGCTCAGGTGATCGTTTTCAGGGATTTGCCTTTGGGCAGTTTAAAGGACCTTTAACAAAAACAACAGGGACATTAGAAACTCCGGTCTATAATGCGTCCTACACCAACTACAGTTCTGCTTGATTTCACTTCCCAGCCACAAAACCCGCCCAACCCGCCTGCGGAAGACCCCACGCACACAGGGCCTAGGCAGGAGGGACCGCGCCCTCCCAGACCACCGGGGCAGGGAAGGCTTTCCGTGCCACCCGTCCCCGCCAGGCAGCAAAGCCCGGAGGCGCAGCTGCGCCGGACCCTCCGCCGCCAGGCGGGCACCGCTGCCGCCCGGCACCTGCCCGGCGCCGCCCCGGCCCTGCGCCGCCCGGCCGGGGGGGGACGCGCGGGGTCGCGCCGCCCGCCCGCCCGCCGCCGGCAGCAACGCGCACCGGGGAGGCGGCGCAGCCAACTCACAGGGAGCAGCGGAGGAGCGCAGCTCGGACGCGGAGCTGGGTTTGGAAAAAAAGAAAAAAAGGAGGAAAAAAAAAAAGGGGAAAAAGAGAAAAATAAAAACAAAGGCGGGCGGCGGGAAGGGGCTGCCCGCGGCCCCGCCGCCGGGCCAACTTTCCCCAACTCCCGGCGGCTCCTCGCCCCGCCGGCGGCCGGGCCGGCCCCGGCAGGAGGCGGCTGCCCGGCTGGCCGCCCGCCCGGCCCCAGCGCGGCGACAAGCGGCGGAGCGGGACAGGTGGGCGGTCGGGATGCCGGCAGAGCCGGGCCCCCGTCCGCGCCTCCCCCGGCCGCTGCGCCGGCAGGGGACGACCGGCCGCTGCCCGCACGCCCGGAGCCCTCTCGCCGCCTCCCTCCCGTTACCTCCTCGCCGCCGACGTTCTCCTCCGCGGCGTTTCCTACGCTCGCCATGTTCCTGCTCCGCTCCGCTCCGCGCCGGGCCGGGATGACTGCGGCCGCCGCGCCCCGTCCCGCTCCCCACCGCCCGGCGGCGGTCCCCGCCCCCTGCACTTCCCGGCCGCCCCCGCTCGGCCCGGCCCCCGGCCCGGCCCGGCCCGGCCCGGCCGGGCCCCGCCGCCTGCCGCCTGCCCCCCGCCGCCTCGTCCGTGCGGGGCCGCGCCCGCCACCGCCTCCCCGCCCCGCCGCCCCACAACTCCGGTGGCCGCGCCTCCTCATTTGCATCGCAGGCCCCGCCCCCGCCGGTCGCGCCCTGTCGCTCGCGCCCTGTCGCTCGCGCGGCGGCCCGGCCGCCCCCTGGCCCTTGGGGCCAGGCCGCGGCAGCCCTGGCCGGGCTGCGAAGCTGGCTCACGGCCGGGGCGGCGGAGAGGTGCCCTGGCAGCGTCCCGGTCCCTCGGACCAGTCGGAGGATGAGGCTGGCCGGCTCGGCCTTCGGGGCAAGCGGCGCGTCGTCCCAGACTCGTGCCGAGGCCTCCTTCCTGCACGAGGCCGTGCTCCTTCCTGCCGCCCCGCGTCCTGTCACCCTGCGGCTTGCGGCCCCGCGCCACCGTAGCCAGCTACACCGGCCAAAATGCAGCGCGGCTTTGTGCAGTCGTTCTACGGCCCCCCAGTGTCCCTGCAGCCCCCCCCCGTTACCTCAGCGGTGCCCAGTACCGCCGAACTGGTGCTGCCGGGTGGGTGCTTCTGTGCTGTGTAGCACCAGCCTCCTCGCCGGCTTGCCCAGAGCCCAGCCAGCTGCTGCAGAGGAAAGAAAGCATGGGCTGTGCTGCTTTGTTTGCTTTGGAGCTCGTCTGAAGGTTCTCGGACAGCACTGCATGCAAGCGGACTGCCCTATGAGTCCGTTGTTGTCAGTCTGCTCCAGGCGTTCGCTACCTGAAGTCCAGGAGCAACTTGCACCTACAGTCCTTCAGCACCCTGTGGCCAGGCGCTGTGAAGAGCTGCTTCATCACCGTGCTGACTGCCACTTGAGAAAAAAGTTTGCAAAGCAGCCAGCTCTCTGAGAAGGACTGTTAGATTCCCCCACCCTGCCTTATCGTGTTGTTAGTTCACAGTATCATCATGACCTTCGCTAAAAATCTACCAATTTCCACTTTGACCTGTTCTGCCAGCTGATGTCAAGTTCTAGTAAAAAGTAGGTAGCACGACGCCCATTTCCACTTCCTACAGGTTACTTGTCTGTCATAGCCTTGTTAAAAATACATATGGTTTTGATATACTAGCTTTGATTAGAACCAGAGACAGATGAAGAGAGAAAGAGAACCTAACAGGTGCAGCTAACCAGGAGGTAGATACAGTCCAAGAGCTTTTTGCAAGATTTGGGATTACAGTCTAGAGATAAGCAAGGTCCTTCAGTCTAAGAAGAGGCAGAAGTAAAGGCTTTCAGTGTAGGCTAGCAACTTAAGTGTCCTCATTAGTCTTACGCAGCCTGTACTGCCATATCTGCTCTGCTATTTCTACCCAGCCGAGCTAAGTAAAAGGGGGAGGGGAACCTAAGTTGAATATGTTCATCTGTCCTGCAAGGTTGCACTCGTCTCAGTTAAGGTGTCACAGACACGCTGTTCTCCCATCCTCCTATTGCACCTGAGTATGTTTCTTCACTGGCAACTTGTTGGAAGATAATCCAGTGATATTAATATACTTCTCCAGGACTGATCCGAAGCACATGAAACATACCAGTAGTGCAAATGCAGTAGACAGGCCCATACATGCTTTGTATTTGACTCACAGCACAGTCATGTCTGCCCACACAGCTCCACCTGAAACTTATGTTACCATTACATCAGAATTTTATACTGTTCACTAGAGTTATCATCTTCTGTTGAAGACATGACTCCCTTTATTTTTCAGCTCCAAAGGCATTCCCTTTGAAATGTCCTGTTGCTTAGAGCAGCAGACTACCTCCATTTCAAAAACAGTGTTTAACCAGTATTATTCTATAACAGAATACTATGGGGTACATAATATGAGTAGGAGAGCTAACACATAAGGGCTCCAAGTTCTAGAAACATGGCCCTTAAAGATGAGAACCAGTTACTCCATTCTGTAGGAGCCAGACACCTAGGAAGTTATGCAGTGCCAGTTCTAGCAGCAGAGAATAAAAATTTAGCCTGATCCCTTATGTTCTTGTAGAAACTGTTAATGGACTATAGCACCAGTGCTTTTAGAGTTAGGTTGGGGAAGTCACACCCATGTGCAGAGTTTGTAGTCACGAGTAATTACTCTGTGCATTAAGAGACATAACTGCATAAGTCAGATGTTCAGTTAATATACTCAGCAAGTTCAAGATCAAGGTCTAGTTCAACACCACTTTGTCATTATCAGCTCTTGATAGGTTTCATTTATACTGTTGTACTCTTTCCTCCCCACCAAGTCCTTTAGCTCATTTATACTCTTTTGGGCAGAATTAAGGCTATATCCATCAGTGACCTTTCTCTGGTCAGAACAAAGATGCATGCTAAAATAATCGTGGTAGAGATAACTACATCATATCGTTCCTGAGCCAGGTAGCTAAGGCATTAAAATTGCTACTGAAGTCTGAGTACAGGCCCTGTGAATGGCAGAGCCATGACTGAGTTTTGCTTGGTCTTTGACAGGTTGCCACAGGGCATGCTCCCATTTAAGTTATTGTAATAATAGTCAAAAGGGCATCTCAAAGCCGCCACCCACCCCCCCTTGGCTTTAATCAGTTTAATAATTCTTCTGCTTCTCCCTTGAAATTTAAGCATTAAAGAATAGCTTTGCAAATTCCTCTTCCTCTTATAGTTTTCCATTTGTAAAAAACTAAAGAAAACAAACCCCACAACTTCTCAAGGAATATGGACAAGAATTAACAGGTCTTAATCCTCTGAGAAGAGAAGCCTGCTGCAGTTCCCAGCCAGCTCTAGTTTCTATCCATTTGAATGTGGGTATCTTTGCAGCAAGAATTAGGAAGATTATGAGCTGATTAGTAATCTTTCGGAGAGCATTCCAGTGGACCTGTTGAATGGATTTTGCTGAGATCTGACAGAGGTGGCAAGACCTTGAGAAACCATGCCCCTCTGGCTGGCATAGCTATATAGAATTCCCACTCAGGAAAAGCTTGCCTACATTTTCCCCCCATCTTCAGAGCCATCACGTGCGTACTGCTGTTTTAACACTACCTGGATATTTGATAGCTCTGCTAGTGTTTCCTTCTGCAGTATAGCTACTCACTGGGAATTTGCCTCATTATAAGAATTCATGGGACAATGAGGAAAAAGAAATTTTTTCTTTTGAGCTTCTGTAATCAAATACAGATCTGACAAGGATGAAAAGTCCTATTCTGCCCCTCATGATCAGATAATAAAGAAGAATAAAACCAACTTCAGTGTAAACACTTGGTACTGATCTAGTTTTCTTGAGAACTAGAAAATAGTCCTTGAGAACAGGCCCGCTGTAAAAGAAGCCTAGGAAGCTGCCTTAGCACTCCTGCAGCTACTTTCCAAAAGGGTTAGACTGTCTCAGACTCACCCAAACAGAAGAACTGTAGATAACAATCATTAAACAATTAGTAGATTCCCTGATGGAGGCAGGGCAAGTAAGCAAGACAGAAACCAAGTCCCACCTAGTTCCAGAAGTACTGTTTCACAAACTACCTATTAGAACAATGAAGTACTCTGAGCAGTACAAACTGCATATGAATCTACCCACATAAATATGCTGTGAAAGATTTGCTGGGAGAGTAAGAATCACCATGTTTGAGGAATACCTTTCAAGAGCAAGAGACTCGAATTTCTTACTGTTGGCACTGAGTTAGAAGCCAGCTAAGGGGAAAAAAAAAAAGTTGTGGTAATTTAGCAGAGATACTAATTTACAAAAAACCTGTAACAAAAGCAAGATGTAACAGGCAAGAGAGAAAAATTGATGAGGGTGTGTTTCCTTATGGATTTTAACAGCCATGCCATAACCTCTAGGCAATTAATTTTTTTTAGCCAGCACTAATTGTGCCAATTAAGATGAAGCAACACCTCTTCCTGACAGGGACCAGTATCAAAGTACTGTTTCCTCCCACAAGCCGAGATAGTCTTTGGCTCACAAACAGTATTTCAGAGATTACTATAGCAACAGCAGTAACCCCTTTAGAGTTATAACACATGAGAGTGCATTGATGCATACATGTAGTTGTATGAGAAGACTGATTATGAGATTATTTTCTTGTCAGCTGCCCCCTTCCCGCACACATATTCACACAGTCCTTTGCCGCTATCCAGCCCTACAAGAGCAAGTCTCAGGTTTTACCTTAGTCTCTAGAAGGAATATTAACTCTCAGTCCCAGCACCTGTTTACCCACACCCAGCTGTAAGGAGAGTTTAGCAAGACACAGAGCAGCCCACCTAATCAAGTAAATGCAACAGTTAAAGTCACTAAAAAAAAAGGAAAGTCAGTGTCCTCAAAATACATCCTCTGGCCTCAGGCCCCAACAAAAGGGCATAAGGAACTGAAGCAAACACACCAACATACACTTTTTCTGAAAGACATCAAAGAAAGCAGCCTGTCCAAGACACCTCTTGGCATGCATTGAGGCAGTACTATGGCATAGAGTATTCATGTACTGCAGAGACTACAATACGGACATCAAGTAAAGCTTAAAGTACTGGACTGTTACAGTTAGGAGTGAATGTTTTCTATCCTCAATAAGCTGCTTCATCTAAATCCTGTTTGTTAGACCTCTCAAGAACTTTAATTGGAAGTGAAGAACCTAGGCATTATTTCTTTGACAAATATATCAATGCAGTATTTTTATTTAAATACTTAGACTTTCACCTTCTGTTAAGCACTTTTAGAGAGCCACAGTGGTTTCAAACTCCCGGATCATGTTCCCGTACATAAAAGTGGTAGCCATCTTGAAGGAGAGCCACCATTTCTTTCAGTCAGACAGCCATATTTCCCTTCACTCACCACACTAGCATGTACCAAATATTGTAGTGATGAAAAGATGTACAGAACTGCTAGTTCACATGCCCGAGACTAGAAGAGGGGTGATCAGGCAGTTACCAGACATTTCAGCATAAACAGGATCTTGAACAATATCCATAAGAAAGCTTCCTCTACTTAGGGAAGCCCTGTCTCTTTCCCAAAGCCAGGGAAAGGACAATAATGAACTTTGGACAAGGTACGGTGGTTTACCTCAGTTACCATGTGACTTGTTTCTGTGTACCTAAGACAGGTTGTATAAGTGTTCCTTGGTGAAAGCATAATGCAATCAATGCACCTAGCTTTCAGTCAGCCTCTAGTGCTTTTACCAATGCATCTACACAGACATTATTCGCATACTAGTTTCCAGCAACACTTCTACAGGTGCCACCTCTAACATATGGGCTATATTTGGATTATTTTGTGTATCCCTTTATCACTTTAAGGGAGAACCCTAAAAGTTGTCCCTAAGAATGACTCGTTACATTTTATAGCCCTAGAAACAGGCATACCCCCGCAACACTTACATACCCCATCTTTCCTGCTCCAGGTGGAGTCAAGCTGGTCTGAGGCTGACACAATTTAGGTTTGTGCACAGCCACTGCACAACTTTTCACAACAGTGTAATAAGGTGAGGCACAGAATGCTTCAGGTCTGAAGTGACCTCAGGTCTCCTGATCCACCCACTGCTGAAAAGTACAGCCAGGCTCAAGGTTAGAGCAGGTTGCTTATACTGCATTACACACTGCCTTAACAGAGAACACCTAATACACCACATAAATACAGACCTCCAAGCAAAACATCAGAGTATTAAGTCAGACTCAATAAGATGGTACATCAGGAAATCGGTATGTCATGCAGACTAAAGAACAGCAATAAACAAAAAAAAAAGCCCAACAACAAAACACCACAGCATTTATTATCTCTTAGGAGGTTTAAAAGTCACCCAGTTTTCTGTGATTCTAGGCAGCAAAGCCAAAGACCTACCTGATACTTCACTATGCTTGGAAGTGCAGTTAGGCATCCCATCACCTAAGCTTCTCCTCATGATATCTTTACTGATTAGCATTCTCTCTTCTCAACATGCATATCCCATCCCACCCCACTCCACTCTCTGACATTCAATTCCATTCCATTCCATTCCATTTCCCCTCTCAAAAAAAAAAAAGAAAAGTTCCCTTTGCTTTTTTTCCTGTTTATCTCCTCCTCTGCTCATTCATCCACCCCAGAGCATTTTCTAGCAGGTGCTTAAGGGGCCCCACCTAGAACTCCTTCCATCAGGCCAGGCGATTAACCCTTTCCTGTCCTACAGCAGATGGTACATTTATTTGTCTTGGTATGCTATGTCTCATCTCTTTGCAGTTTTCTTCCCTTCTCTCCTCTCCTTTACAGCTAAGCAGTTTCCTGCTATTTCAGCAAGATATTCTCTAGACTTCTCCCAGTCTTATCTCTAAGCTTCTTCCTGTTTATCATTACATTTCATCTTATCTATTTTTATTGGAAGTATTTTGATGTTCCTTCTCCCAGCCTCTTGTCCAATTGCATGTTTCAGAGAATTATAGAGTAATAAAGGTCAGAAGTGACCTTTGCAACTGTTCTCATCCAACCCTCCACTTTTTTTAAGATATAAAAAGCCACATTAAGTTATGGTATTTGTTTAGGAAATAAAATATATTAATGTGTCATCACTCCCCCTGATACTAGTGTGATGCTTGTTGTTTGCATGGTATATTGTGAATGACTGATCAACTCTTCTTGCAGAATGTCTTGTTAAATAAACCCTTAAGGATGTTGGTGCATTGCTGCCATTTAATAGGTTAATTTTTAATTGGCTCTTTTTTCCCATTGAAATCTTTGGTCCTATTAACAATCTAAACTGTGTTTTGTCATGTGGTACTTTTATTAGCTTCAAGAAATGGAGCCGTTTACCTGTAAATCCTCTAGTAACTAGAGCCAATGACACCTTTGAAATGATATTATTTATTAGCTGAATCCTTTCCATGTGCTTTTTATTCACATACTGTACTATTTGTACCAGAAAAAGCAAAAGAAAAAGGTCTAACTTCACCTTGCAGAAATTTTCTTTGCCTTACTAACAAAAGTTTTCAAAGTTATGTTTGCCAGAAAATATGTTACATCTTTTGTCTATTCATGTTGTTATTCTTTTCATTGCTCTGAAAACAACATGTTCTGGATTGAACCATCTGAACAGATGGTTGTTATGTGTCCAAGTCATCAGGGAATGAAAACGCCTGAATGCAACCCCTTCCTCCCTCCCACCAAAAAAAGTCCCCAAAACCAAACCCAAAATGTCATGTATACATAACAATGTTCTTGTTCCCACACGGAAACAGGAATTGTATCTCTGAGTGAGGATCCTATGACTTAATGACAGGACAGCATTTTATAATTGCTAAATTGTACCCAAAGGCCTTCCCTTCGCACTGTAGGAAATTATATATTTTTATTTATTTATTTATTTACTTGTATTTTAACTCCTCTTAATTGATGTAATATCCACCTTAAAGGTACTTTTTCCAAAAAACAAGGACCTGCAAAACAGGCATGTGTGTGCTTCCTTCCTCTCGTCATGTAAGCTGCCATGTTCAGAAGCTCCTACTGTAATGGCAGGTCTGGGTCCCTCTGCTCAGTGAAGAGATTTTGCTGCAGATTGGGTAGGGACTGTCTCTATGCTTTGCAGCTAAATGCATACATTTAGCTGAGAAAAGGCTAAGATGTCTCATCTGGGGACCTAAACCTTGTTCAGTACATCACAGCATTTGGCCAGTATATTAGTAAGAGCTTCTGAAGCTTGAATATAACTCTTCTGGCTCCAAAATTGCATGGTAGCCAATGGATAGAATGACATGTGTTAAGAATAATGTGAGATGTTGTACTCTCCTACTAACATTTATTAGAGTGAACAGTATTCATTAATAAGTGCAAGTACTGTAGGTTTCAAATACTGTTTCTAGAGTTTACTTTGAATTTTAACTGTATTGATGATTTAATTAGTTCATTCAAGCCACCTGTTATTTAAGAAGTCCTAAAAATGCAAGACTTAGATAAGTAATTTCTTTAAAATGCTTTTATTTACGTTATCAGTTAAAATTAATAAACAGATTTAGAGCATGGACAGTTAGAGATAAACCCAAGCTTGCCTCGTCCCCACTTTATGCTGGTTGTATCTAATCTAGCTCTTAATCAAAAGCCCAATAGGCATGTTAGTATGATGCTGTGCCCAAACTAATATGCTTCCATGCCAGACTGGTGTGCAGCAGTTTTCAAATGTTCCTCCATTAGAGCTGAAAGTACGCATTCTTATCGAAATCTTCACATAGTACTTTGTGGCAGCTCACTTAGCCAATTATTTGGCAGACCATCTGAAAGAACTGAGAAACAAAGATAACTACTTCAAAAAGGGATCTAAGGATGAGTGGATTTGTGGAGGACTATGCAGAAAAAGCATCTGGTTAATTTATAGTCTTTTTGTAGCTAATTTTGGGCTTGCTAGAGAAATGAGCTAATACATCCTGAAGAAAGCTCTCCTGCAGCTATGCTCCTTGTGAAAAAATTTGTTTTAGCCTTATGCTGAGTGTAGGCCACAGGCAGACACTGATGGGGAAATTGGTGTATTAAGGGTGTACAGTTACCTTGATTTGATCCAGTCATAAAACCAGTAAGAATTCTCCTGGGTGGATGGAATTCAGATGGATGCTTCTGTTTGCAATGAAGAGAAATTCTCTCAAGTAATTCTGGCTTGATTAATATCCTCAGGACTGTGTGGCGCAAGTCCAGGAGATGTGAAAACACCAACTAAAGGGTAGATATTTCCTGAGTAATCATTTCCTTTACTGGCCACATATAAACAAAAGAAAATTTCAGTTCCTGCACAAGCAAAATACCAAACATGTTGGAGAGCATGTAGTCAGGGATTGCTAGGCTGTATACAAGCTATGAAGAAAATGTTTTCTGAATGCTCTGAGTTTGATTTACAGAAAGATACAAGGAGAAGCTTTCATCTGAGAAACAGACAGGCTGGGGCACACAGGTATTCTGAAAAAAACCGTGATGACTATGTCCCTGTCCAAGTCATACCAGGATATGAGATCCTTTGGGGGACAAGGTGATTTGGTATTCCTGTCAGTTATGTAGTGAACAGGTCCTTCATAAGAAAATTAAGGCTCATATTGTTCAAGGGGCAGCTCAGAATTTTTATAATATCTACAGTTTCCATACAAACACACAAAACTATTTTAATTGAACAAGGAAATTTTCTAAGAGGACAGACCACATTTGTTTTTTCTGTGATGAAGCAGAATGTAACTAGTGAATAGACAAGATAATATTTTGCCTGTTTATAGCCTTTATCTTGATCAGCTACAAATGCTTTAAAAATCATTTTTTGCTGAGGAGCATAATAGTCATTAATAAGAAGAAACAATTTCACTTTTTATTTCACTTTCTACTCTCAAAAGTTTTAAGAAGGTCAAGTTTAGAATACTTTCCAGTTTTGTATGAGCTGTTGCAGTCTCATTTCCCACTTTCAAAAGTCCTGATTTTACTTTTGGGTTTTTAAAAATCAGTACATCTTCAGTGTGCTCACTCAGAGAAACACTTCAGTGTCACGCGGCTAAATCAGGTTGGGCCTTTTCAGCTCCAGCACTTGAAGCGCTGACTCCATTCTCAGAATGTGGGCGCATGGACAAGATACCATGAGATTGTGAATGCACAGTGGGTTAGCTACCATACAGGACCACCCATCCGAATACTCTCACTTGTGAAACTGCAAGGCAATTTTCCCATGAAGGCCAGCAGGATAAGCAACTTCTCATTCCCCATTGTGCAAGTTATTGTTACCTAAAATGTTGTAAATTGTCATAGATTACTTTACCATAATTTGCTTACATTGGTGTGTTTCACATGTCTTTCTCTCTATCCTGTCTGTCTGCCTGTCTGTCTATCTGTCTATGTATCCTGTGCCCTTCTATCTGCCCCAAATTTATGGCATATTTGCTTTATTTAACCAAGCACTTCAGGTAATTTCTAAGCATTTCTCATATTTCATAAGGTTCATAAAGCTTTATTCTCAATACACTTAGAGGACAATAAATAGTTAAGGCTTAAGCAGAGGGGTTACACTGTATCAGTTTAAGGAAGTCAAACAGGAAGCCTGTGGTGTCCACATCCTTGTCCAAGTGCTGTCCACATCCTTGACCTTGTGAATGAGACCAGTCAATACCGGCAGGTCATGAAAGACATCATAAAGAAAGGGAAAAGGCGGGCTGAGAGCCATCAGTGCAGTGCTACCCATGCTAGCATGCATAGCATGCATTTCCAAACACCTGTCACAGAGCTGTGTTCCATTCAGGCTCCTCAGCTCCAAATGCCTTCGCTTCTTCCATGGCAGCAGCAATTCACAGTCTCACCCTTCTGGCAGTGGGAGTGGTTCTGCAGTGGCTAGGAGTGCAGGATAATCCCCAAACTGCTTCAGAAGCTGCAAGCGGCCTTCAATTCTATGATGCAAGGATATGCTGGGATTTCTTCATCTTTGCAACAACCATGGAACTTCTTTCCATGTCGAGCCAGTTTGCCTTTGTTAGATGTGGGTACCATGTATTTTATGAACAGAGATATGCACATGAGGATTTCGTTGTCCTGGAGATCATAAAGTGGTAAGAACAGCCGTGCTTTCCACAAACGTGTTCCTGTTCGTTACCCAAAATGTGAGTGCACTCTTTAATAACATCTTGTAAAAAATGTCAAGTCCTAGTATGATCTGAATTCCATTCTTTGGCAATGACATCTATGGGAAACCTAGGGTTTTAAGTCTTTTTGCATAATCACATTCACAAATATACATGTAGTCTAGCAGAAACATAACTGGGTTGCAAAATAAATTTTGTGGCTATTTCTGCCCCAGAGCTGGTCAGAAAGAGACTTTGCTGACAGTCGGAAGTCAGCTAACATGAATGAATGCAGAGTTCCCAAATGCCAAACTGAGGTGCCCCCAACACCCCCCACAACTGGGGAAATTAATGGGTTTGTCTTTTTCTCATTTACATTTTGACTGGTTTCTGAATATGCACTGGTTATCTGGATATGTAACCACTGCTAGAGGATCAGGAAGGGTTTGAGGCAGCTAATAAATGCTCCCTTAATACTGACAACAATAATCTAATCTTTTCAACTACCAATAATGCAAAGGCATCTTTGAAGCACTAGCTCAGAGAACAGCTAGATTGCTTAGACATTAAAAAAAAAAATCTGTGCAGATACTTATACCTAGATGGAGACACCCCGAGACTGCAATAGATGGAGAGTGAAAGAGAAAAAAGAAAAGCTTTGGGTTTTGATACTGTTTACAGACTAATGTATGTGGGCGATCTCTTACTGTAAACACAGATTGCTGTGAGCCACAATAGGTCATGCTGAGAAGCCAAGCATATATTTGCGGGCTTCCTATTTCCCACTGAAGCAATGATTACTTGGCAGAAAGGCATATATTTGTAGTCCTTAAAATAAAATCTTTTGGATTAGACAGTTTTGAATTAAAATGCATAGTAGATGCATCAAGTTGAAGCTTAAGAATGGTGTGTCTGATCATGTTTTCTTTACTGAGTGCAAATAAGGGCTGCAGATTTAGGTTTCAAAATTTTCTTATAAAGATGGAATAGGAAATTCAATGTCATGGCACATGTGATCACAAGATTTTATACCTGCTTGAGCTAGTGTGCAAGGTAACCAGTCATGGAAAATAAGATAGAGCACTGGGATCCAGCCACATGCAAAGACATAGATGGATAGGAAGGACACAACAGAAGTTAGTCGTGTCTTTCCTATCCATCTATATCCTTGCATGTGGCTGCATCCCAGTGCTCTATGGAGGAGCTTGCCTAACTAGTTCTACTGCCTGCCCTGGTACATACTGACTGGATGACCCTGTGCTGGCTACCTAGTCTTTCCGTGCCACAGTCCTATAATATGGGATAACAAGACTGGCTTGCACCAGCAGGGTGTGATTAGGATTGTTACTCTCATAAGTATTTGTATAACCCTGTGAGACCATATAATTACCTAGAATATATATACACTACTGGCCTATAATAGGTCTGTGTACAGGTAGCCCAACCTACAAAGGTTAATGGGCTTATCTCGAGATTAGTCTTGGCTTATAACTATGTATTTCTCTCACTAGGAGCTGTGGGGTGGAAGGTGAGGAGAACCACAGTGACTGTCTTCTTCTATCCCCAGTCTCTCCCTGGGTCAGTCAAACCACAGCAGTAGCATCAGTAGCTAATAGTAACCAAAAGGAGTCTTGTCTCCTAGGGAGCAGCAGTAGTACTTAAACCTGTGTCCCCATACCATAAACCCCTACAACAGCTGAGATGGCACCACTTCTTTTACTTTGTAGGAGTCACCGCATGCACTGGCAATACAAAATAAGGAGCCATCACCTGAGGTTTCTGCAGCACAAAGTTGTTCTGTTCCATAATGGGATACAAGGGAGACTACAGGGAAGCAGTTGACCAGGTGGTGGTGGTTTAGTTGTTCCTTCCCCTTGTATTGCTGGATTGGTCCATGGCTCAGAGGAGGATGTGGAGAGCACCATCAGCTTAAGAAGTCCCATGTGACAGAGAGCCAGGCTCAGCCAGCTGCTGTACAGAGGGCACGATGCCACTGGGAATGCAGACAGCAGACATCCTGGGAGCCACAGAAGAGACAACAAAAATGCAGCCAGGAAGAACAGTATTTTGAGGACCAAATCAGAGTCATTCTCTGAGGGCACAAACCGTCTGCAACCATGCTTCTCTTCATACTGTTCTGCTTAATCAGAGTGTCAAGTTATATACAGTAATTCTCAAAGAATTCAGATCAGCTGAAACTGTCCATTTAGCAGAATGCAGATTTATTAGCACAACATTAACAGATATTACTTAAATTGTATTAGTTGTAGAAAATCTCATTAATTTAAGCATTACATAAGTTTGCAAAATGCCATTTGTAAGAAACTGAAGCAACTTTTCAACCCAGCATTTAAATGTTCAAAATTTTCTCTCACACCTACAAAGCTCACCTGCATGGTCAGTGAAAAGAGGGGCACAGAGGATGCTCTCCTTGAATTCTTTGCTATGTTCTTGAGGCCTAATAGTGATCTAAAACTGCAGTGCCCCTCCTCATGCAATCCTTCTCTCTCCTTTTCATTGACACTAGTGCTGATCTGGTGACACAGTAAGATCAGCTCTTTGTTCCAAATGAAAAGAATGCAACAACAACAGCAACAAAACCCACAAGAAAAAAAAATCAGTTTTCAAATGGTTCATGTGAACTACCATTTCAGGTTCCCAGTAAATGCTTATTTCTTTCAGTACTGGAAACTCAATTTATAAGATTTAGATGAGTGCCTGAACCACCTAAAGAGAGGACTATAGAGGTGAGGATTAAGCAGTCTTTTTCAAAAAGGTTTGAGACATCTATTTACTCACACATGCGGTATTGTTCCGTAGTTAGCTATGAGTTTGCTGCATCTGTGTAATCAGTTAATGAATGCTCTGTGTGCTTGAAAGCTTGTCATCTTTTTCCAGCTGTACCATCTGGTCTCACAAAAGATCTGATTTCTTCCAACAAATCTCATGCAGCATAGCTTCCAGGGTGCAAATGAATTATAACAACTTCCCTTTTTCCTTTGACCTAGTCTAAATCTCTTTTACCGGAAAGATGATTTCATCTTTCATCAGAAATCCTTTATTTTAACAGGCTTTAGGCAACACTTGCTCCTTATTTTCTAATTGAAATATTATATGCCTGTAAAGTAAGTCTAAAAATGTAAGTCTAAAACTGTATGAAGCTTAGGAAACAGATTTCAGCTACTGCATACTAGCTTTTCCCTTACTGAGAGTTATTGTTAGAAGCTAAAAATTAAAAATTTAGCCTGAACATGCACCCATGTGAAAAACTGCCAGGCTGTCCCTATTGTGGAATGTCTAAATCTAGACCATATTAGCAATTGGTGAATAATCACTGGTAATTATCATCACTGGCATTCGACAGATTTGTTTAGAGGAATAGCTTCCAGTTTCTGATGGTAGCATACCGCCCTGAATTATGCCTACACAATAAGAAATGTGTGTGATTATTGTCAGTCTTGTCACTAACAGCTGGGCTTTATTTAGTAGGTGGGAGATTATTCTATTGGTGATGGAGTGGGAAGCCTGTGTTGAAGGAGGTTACCATATATTTTGTTCTGAAGACATCAAGGTTTGCTTTTATTCTGTTCTGGAGAGGCAAGTTGCAAATTAATTTGCTTGGCAGCAGGAACAGTCTATCTGCCTCACACAGCTGATATTTTTACTAATGAAGTGGTATGTAGTTTTCATGTCACACCATAAGGAGATGAAGTGAGGTAATCTCTCTAGTAACTTGGACCATAGTGAGATATGAAGATGATGACTGCAATGCTGGATTTAACCTAGAATTCCAGAGAAAGCCATAGATGAGGCTATACACACTGGCAGCTGAACAAAATCCCAAAGTTTTTCAAGACTTGTTTTTATGCTTGTGGTTTTTCAACCACAAAGTGTAAAAAAACACGCAGTGGTTTTTTTTAAACCAATTTGTGTAAAAAAAAAAATAGACTAATTGGCATGGAAAATCACATGCTCTTGGTTCCATGCAATGACAGCAGAACTTACAGGAAGCTATGCAGATCCATTGGAATCATCACTCACAGTTGAGATTTTTCTGTCCGTGATTATCTGGATACTACAAAATACTGAAAAGGCCCACTGAGCAGTCCAGTTGTCTACTCAGGATCAGAGGTCAAATGCTCTCAGCAGAACATATGATGGAGATTGGTGTGCTCCCTGCCCCGCCAAAATCATTTCACTCTTCACAGCACTCACCTTTAACATAAAGGTCTTTGAAAAAACCTCAAAAGATTAGGGTTACTCTTTGTGCCAGATTAAAAGGCAGTATACAGTAGAATATTATTTGCCTATTGGTAGCATTGCAATCTGTGCTATCCCTGCCTTTTCAGAAGATGAGTGATTTTGTTGTTGTTTATTTCCAAGCCCTCTGATTTTATGCACCATTTACTAGTGAGATAGAAAGTAGTTGACTTGTGAACAGCACTGCTTAAAGGTAACTTGTCTCTACGTTAGAGTTTTGGATGCTATGTAGGATGGAAAACTCCATCATACCTATTAACGTATAAATTGTATCAACAGAATAAATTATTGTAAGATTTGCCCAACAGACAAATTAGCAAGTGACAAAAATAAACTTCCAAAGACTCAGACAAAATATCCTGCTATTATCTCCATTCTTTAGACAGTCCAGGAAACATTTATTGAAAAGATTCATAGGCCAATTAATCGCTGCAGTCTGACCTGGGGAGTACTAGTGCTGATGGAACATGTTTGGCGAGGATGGGACTTTTCTGCATCTTTTTCCCTTAAAAAATAAAACAGCAGTGAGCTGAGTGCAATAAGAACACAAAAATGGCCACAGTATCCATGTAGCCTCATATCCTGGCTCTGCCACTGTCAAAAAACACAGGCTTGCAAAGAACATAAGAACATGGCAAGTATGTATAATCCTTTCCCCAGTTCCATTATTTTGCAGCTCAAAAATTTCTTGAGCATGTGTATAAGAATCCTCACCAGATTACTCTTCCATCAATTTGTCCGGACTTCTCTTTAATCAGTATAAACCTTCAGCATCCACAACATTTTGTGCAAGAAATTCCACAGCTTAAGTGAAGAAGGAGGTTCTTCCAAAGCAGAACATGAGCTTTAGCCCTTCAGATTTAACGCTCACAAACTACTCATTGAGCTGCTCAAGACAAATCAGACTTGCTGGTCTGGATATAAGGAACAAAGACCATGAGTAGCGCAGCACAGAAAACAGCCTAAGAGGCCCCAGACACCTTTCTCTTGATGTCCCTTGAGGTCCCAAGGCGATAGATCTGTGTACAGACAAACTGGCTTGCCTTCAGATTGATAGCTGGGAAGCCTGTCACTGACAAAACTGGAGAGACTGACAATCTCAGTGGAGTTTACTAAGCAAGAGTCTTAACTACACACAAAAGGTG
This sequence comes from Ciconia boyciana, assembly GCF_034638445.1. Lineage (NCBI taxonomy): Eukaryota > Metazoa > Chordata > Aves > Ciconiiformes > Ciconiidae > Ciconia > Ciconia boyciana. The sequence continues at coordinate 52,495,816 of NC_132937.1, forward strand.
CCCTTACCTGAAGCCTCCTGCATCACAGTTCTTCCAGTCAGTTTTGTTACTTAAACAATGGTATGTTACATCATAGTCTCCTCACTCATGACACCTCAATGAATGACACTCATGGAAACAAAACACAGCATTTATCCACTTCAGAAACAATTTTCCTGTAGGAGACCACCAGGCACATAGCAGGAATAAAAAGTGCTCCTTGGCAAACTGAAAAATTCTCACACTCTGCTTTTTTGCCAGATGTAGGCACTTGTGACCAAAAGGCTGTCCAGTAAGCGCTCTGCTCACTGAGAGTTGGTGGGAGGAGAATGAATGTACACGGACAATCTCTGGCACTCTGCTAAGGAATTCAACCTGGCAAAAGTGAACATACAATACTTATTTTCTCAAGATACGGCAACAGCCAGCTTTCAACAAAGAGGATGTATCATCACTCGGTGTAACAGAAAGCTCTTAAAGTAACACAAAAATTGTTGCTAGGGGTAATCTATGGAGATGGTACAAAGGGCAGGATGGGGACAAGACCCTCAGGTCCTGTCAAGAACAATCATCATCAGGCTGGAATCGGGCTGGAATAGGGAGGGACTCCTCAGTAGGACATCACTGCTGGCACCCTGGGCAGAACACTGTGTCACAGCTGTCTACTCAACCAAACAACTGCGACCACATTAATCCTGTCCTCTTCCCTCTCTTTGTTTGTGTACATGGCAAAATGGGGTCCTTGCTCATGACTAAGGCTCTTGGGGGAAAAAAAAAAAAAAAAAAGAAGAAATAATAGTTGGTTATCTGTCAGATGAAGAACATACCCTAAAATACCAACAAGGACTTCTATAGGTAGATTTGAGAGTCAGAAAAAAAATAATCACAATATAGTCTATAGGCTATATCCATCTCTTTGAGTGGACACCTTGACGATAAAAGAATAACAGATTTATGATGTTACATCCCTTCTGGAGTGGTGAGCACACGTCCTTCAGTTCATCCTCTTCTCACTTAAAAAGGCAGATGACAAACACTCATGTCTGTTTTCAAGTCAGTCTCTGTTCAGCACCACTTCTTTCCTTTTCTTCCATTCTTTTTTTTTTTTTTTTTTTTTAAATGATGCCAAAGTGTATGGATTAAGAGCTGGTGATTATAGCATAAAATGACTGTTTATAGTGATTACCCAACTGGCACATTAAAATACCTTTCTGAAGTCAAAATGTTTCATAGGTATAAGGACTTTATTTACTAATTCAAATTTCAAGGAAAGTTAGTTGAAATCCGGCTCCTTTGCTTTAGGCGAAGGAATTAAGCTACAACTACTCAAAATGTTTTTTAGGTAGATACAGTCTTGCATATTTCCAAGCCAGTGAAATTTACACTGACATCAAATGCATCTGGCTTTTCTTTGAAAGATATTCAAGAAAAAACAAGGGAGTTTCCCAGAGAAGTAGAGTACTCCTCTGATCAGCCCTCCAAGCCTATAAAACAGAGATTAAAAACTTGAGCAATTAATTATAGCATTGTGTGACAAGGTTTCCTTCATACTCTGTAAAGGAAAATTCTGAAATGGTGGAGACAGTTACACATTGTGCAAATTAAAGATTCCTGAGTGACTTCAGCCAAAGGGAGCTGATGGATCAGAGGAGACATCTTGCAGAAGCTCGGCTATAGTCCTACTTGATGTCTCATAAAACCTTTGCATGCTTTAACTAGAAGATACTTCTACTAGAAGGGAAAAAGTGCCTGGAAGAAGTTTATAGTTTCTTAGGTCTTAGTACAATCACACTGGCAATTTACACTGGCAAAGTGCTAAGTAATTCTGTTGTAGCACTACCTACCCCTGCAAATCTGAGCCTTTTCTAGACTATTTCACCTCCTTACGTAAACTGGCATGTAAAACCGTACCATTAAACATTTTCTTAGTCTTTTGTTAGATATGTGACATAACTAGACTGGCAAAAGGTCCAATGCCATAGGAAACCTGTAGTTTGGCCTTAGAAAATGAAGTCTTGTTGACTGTCATTGAGACTCAGATCAAATTTTCTGGAAAGAAGACTTAAACTCCTAAATTTCTTGTGTATTTTTGAAATTATTTTTATGGCTGGATCTTAGAAAAAAGCTTCAGGTGGTCTGGTATGTAGTTTATAATGTTGTTAAGAACCGAACTCCTGCTTGTTAATAGTCTCAGCTGAAGTGGAAATGTGACACATTTTCATTACATAATTTCACAGAATCATTGCTCATATATATAAAGTATTTTGCAGTAGTCCCCAGTCCACAGCTCTCTCGGGGATAAATAGCTTTTGGATCTTGATGATGGAAAAACCTTAGCAAAAATTTCCTGACAGAAGAATGTATATGATCAAAGACTAGTGTGAACCTCGAAAAGAGATCCCATCAAGGTGGATCAAGGACTTAATATATCCTACATCTTTATGTTACAATTCTTAAATTGTATTTGTCCCCATAGTCTGTATTATTCCCCTGATGAAAGAAGCAATTTATGTAACGTCCTCTTCTGATGTCTAAAATGCTTCTCATCCATTGCCTGTGATAGCATTCCTTCACAACTAAATCTGAAAACTCCATTAGTTTCACAAAAACTCAGTTTTCACAAAAAGAAAATAAATAGTGTATCTGAAGAGGGTTTGACTCTTAGGCACTAGGGAATAAAACCAGAAGGTTCTCTGGTGTGTAGGTAATATGCAAAAGCATCTTAAATTAATAGAATTCCTTGTCCTACAAATGTCACAGACATGTCATGTTTTCTAGCTGGGAATTTCACCAGTGGAGTTTCAAGGCCAAATGAGATTTCCTGAAGCATTCCTTTCCTACTTGTAACAAAAATCAAACATGATCTAGTGCATGCCTAAATCCAAGAATGATATTTATGATGACTCTCCAAAGAAGCTGCAAATGAAAACAACATCCATGGTTTGCATTTTTGTATTGTTGAAGTGTTTCACTGTACAAACCAGCTTTGAAATGAGAATGCTGGGAAATTACCACTGGAATAAAAGTTTGGTATAACTGCAGCAGCTTGAGCTCCTGACCAAAATTTTACTTATGGCTGTGCTTGGGCATGACTGAACGTAACATGTAACATGCTCCGCAACTGTAGATGGTGCCCGCTCTGTGATACTACTGCTGCTTTGTGTCTGACTTTGTTCCTTATTCCAGTAATAGACCCAAATTCAGCTGTAAACATCAGAATGACTTGGGTCAGCAACACTTAAGGCCTAAAGACTCGACCTCTGTTTGGTCTGGTTTGGATTGTATGGATCCCTGTTATCGTCTTTCTCTTAAGCTTGTCTTCCTCTTCTACTTTCTGCTGTTTTAATGGCAAACAAGAACAAGGATTAGAGGTAGATGGAAATGCTTCAGGGAAATCATTCTGACTGCTCAACATTCATGAGATGAAAGCATCCTGCATTCATTTGACTCTCACTCGGGTTATGTAAAAGCCGTATTCACCCATGAAGTAGTCCAGAAATTACCAACCACAGGATGTTTCCTTCTTTTTTTTTTTTTTTTTAATTGTTTCTGTGTACCTTGGGTAACAGCAAAAGAACATGCTGTACCCTGGCAAAACAACATGCTGTCCTTAGGAAGTCCTCTCACTTTTGGGGAGAGATGTAAAAATCAGTTTAACTTCTGTCTTTGGACAGAATTATATTTTAGTTACACAGCTTTCAAATTGCCTGCACAGTTTTTTATGTGATCTGTTTAGACATAAAGATCTGTGCAGAGCCTTTTGTCTCGTCCCACTCGGTGGGTTGCAGGATGGGTGAATCTTTTTGATTCCCCGGGGATTTGTGTACCGACAAAGGCCGATCTCTGCTCGGCAGAGCCGCAGGCCGGTAGAGTCACGACAATGACTCAGAGGAACAGTCAGACTAGCAACTTTATTAACCAGCAAACTACAAACTTAACGAACTAGCAAGCTCAGCGAACGAACAGAGGCAATTTGGCAATGGAGCTATTTTCCGGGCAACCCGTCACAATTCATCCAAAACTCATATGCCCAGATATATATATACTGGAAGAGTAGAGGAAAAGAGAAGTGAGAAAAGGAAAAGAGAAGAGAGGAGGATAAAGAAAAGGAAAGGTATCACCACCCTTGGATCCTGCGATGACGGTGACAGACGTGGCAATCCTCCGGTGATGGGCGCGCGCCGTTCCCTGGGGAAGGAGTCTCTTTATACTCTAATCCCTGCCTCAGGTCACGCCCCTGGAGGACTTATGTTGTTCTGGTCCTCAAAAGTTCGCAGGCGCTGGGGGAGAGGGGTGCTTGCGAGGAGTTTCATTCCAAGTTTCGGGTGGTTGTAGGCCCATTCCTTAGATAAAACTCTGTGTGACCTCTGGCCATAGCTGGTAACTGTGCATCCTCCGACGCGCTCTTCACATCCCGTGCTAGCCCTAGCCAACTTGCTGCACCTTAACTCGCTACAATGCGTGAGACAGTACCTCTTTCAGTGTCTCACAAGACAATACCTCTTCTAGTCTCTCCTCCGAAGAGCTCTCCCCCTCCCATGCTAGCTGACTTGCCGTCGCCATGCAGATTGCGCCTCATCTCTCCACAATGTTTGAGACATTAACTCTTTCAGTCTCTTGCACCTTTATGAATGTATTAATGTGTATTAGTATTTTACTTTATTGTAAAAGTAACATAAGCTACTTTTTGTCCCACCTATAGCTACCTTTTAGGAATGGATCATTCCTGTTCAGGTGTAATAGTGGAAGATGCTAGTGGCTGCCTTTGAGAGTCTTTGGTGCGAAGATTGTCACATCCCCAGCCCACTGTTCATTGGCATGGGAATTTTGGAAGCAGTGACAGGCAAGACATTGCTAGGCCTTCCCATTCATTCCCACTCTTGGGGAACACCAGAGTGGTTGTACTGATGCAACCCTGTGTGAGATCATACTATAAACGCTATGGCTTAGCTTAGCCCAAGTTAAAAAATCCTCCCCCAGAAGGAGGGGGAGCACTTTCAACTGGGTTTGATCAGTGCTTTGGGTGCTGCCGTCCAGAAGACAGCTGCATCCTCAGAACAAAGGCCTGCAGTACAGGGCATGGCCAAGAAACACTGTCAGCTGTTGAAGCCCCATCTCCTAAAATTACAGCCCTGGAACCTTTGTCTATCTCTAATTGCTGTGCCGAGACAGTCAGTGCTTAAAAACCAGTGACAATGTTCCTTGTCTGCCAAGGTACAAAGGTACGATGGAGCTCAAGACTGAAGTAGTGAGCAAGGACGGAGCCGATTCTAAAATATCAAATAAAAATAATGCTCAATACCAATTCTCCAAAGTTTTTTCAAACTACCTATAAACCTTAATTTAGTTAGTGTCATGACACTCCTTTTGGAGTATAGGTGATCATCATGGTGATTTTTCTGGGTTGAAGTGGAAGCCCAGGATACTTCAAATAAACTTTTCTAAATTTAGTGATGTTAGCCAGGGCTGAGAATAACATAAAATCTGATTTATGATTAAGCCACAAAACTATGCTTTCATAAGCATTACCATGTAATTATATTAAGACTATGTCTGTTGGAGCAAGTACTATTCAATACTGCCATGGAGTGTGACTAGCTTGATGAATATGTATGTATTTCCGAGGCTGTGTGAATCAAGAAAGCAATGAAGGGTGTTTCTTGTGGTGAAAGACTAGCCTGGAGCTAAGGAGTTTAATTAATGTCTTTGCCTTAGACTTCCTGGACCATTTAGGACTGTTTTTTCAGAATGGTTATGTATCCACAGTGTTTACTGACTGTAGCTGGAGTTGTGTACACGTGAGCTCTGAAAATCAGCCTCTTAAGCTCGCAGGATACCACAGTACTACAAAATACAGGCTACCTGATTACTTCAGTAGCATGTTAGTTACAATTTCTCTTCATTCCTCTTGCATGTAAAGTGCTTTTATTAGCTTGTCTTCCAGTCATCTTTTGCACTATCTCCACTTTTCCTCTAGCTCTGATGGTCTTTCAATGCTCTTTGGATCTCAGCACTTCTTATCTTAAAGAATTCAGCTTAATACCTGCCTGGTTTACGCTGCTTGAGTTCTTCATACATCCTTCATTGCTTTCACGTTCATTTATTAAAGTCTCTCCAGCAGGGAAAAGTAAGTACCTCTTGGAAACCTTGAAATGCCCATGTGCTTTGTGCCTAGTCTATAAAGGGCAGATTAATTCCAAGCTATAAAAATAAATAGCTCCCTTTGTTCTTAAGAGGATTTGGATTGAGCGGAGTTGCTGTATAAGTATATGACTTCTTAGTATTGAAATTTGGAACAGAAACAGAGAACATTATCCACTCATGGTTAAAAATTATCAGCTTTGCTATCTTCAGCTTAGCTGCTCCTTGAGTTTCTACTTACCCAATCCTCCTGCTTGAGGTTTACGTACTTTGCATTGTTTTTTTTTAACTAATACAGAAGAACTCCAAAATCAAGCCTGTCATGGGGAGAAGGAAGAGAGGCAGTGAGGGATATTCATATATCTAACTGAACAGCCCAAGGGGATTATTCCAAGAAGCATGAATAATCACAGCACAGCAGTCTCTAACCCCTCCCAAACCACACTCCCCTCTGTGATGGTGCTGTGGCTGGCAGTGACCACCCTTGTGCTGGGGAATTCTGTGATGTCGTTTTCATGTGATCTTACAAAAAAAACCAGCCCACTGATTTCCACACAGTTTGGTGTGTTTGGTTTTCCAAATAAAGTTTTTGAAACCAGTATCTTAGTTCCTTTCTATGAACACTAATAATCTCTGGTAGTTTTCTGGAAGAGTGGGGTTTAATCCTGCTACTCTTGGCCCAAATTGCTCCTACATGTTTATGTCAACACTGCACTTAGATCCATACAGCCCCGTCACTTCCACCCTACATGTGGCTACATCAGATAAGTGATGGGGTGTTTTCAAATTTCAGGTAATGTTGCAAGTACACAAAGGGGAAAGGTATATTCATAACATAAACAGAGCATAGGAGATAACAACAAACACATAAAAAGGCAGGCATGTTTTGGAAATTGGAATGAGAATCCCTCATGGAACAACTAGTAGGTTTCAGGGAGGATACACCAGGAAGTGAGGGCAACAGCCCTTAATCAAGAGCTTCTTCCAGAGCTGGGGAGTGTCACAGTGCGCAAAGGTGACATATGAAGAAAGCCGAGGGTGTAGCTGCAGACAGAGACTGTCAGTAACTACAGGAAAAATGGGCTGAAGCTTAGCAAAACTTCCATAATGAGGAACAGTAGCTGCAACTAAGAGGCAGAGGTGAGTGAGGGCTAATAAAAGAATTCAGCATTGAAATGCAGTGCAAGTCTAAATATAACTGGGGGAGGTATAAGGGCTTTAGACCATGCTGTTATTGCTAAACGAAGCAAAATATACTCTTATATCACAGGGCCTTGCTATTACATTCTTACCCCCGCCTTAACTACTTTCCTTTGCGAAAGCGGCAGGCAAATGTTGTGACCTTCTTCTACTCTCGGCATCCTACCCCTTCCAGCAGCTTGCAAAGACCCAATCTCCTTTAATGAACTTTTTCTGGTCTTATCTTCACCCTCTGCTCCAACAAACCACCTAACACAGCTTCTTTTCAAGTATTATTTTCATATTTAAAGAAGTAATAGGATATTTTGGCTTGAAGTGGGTGAGAAGGCTGTGGTTCAACTGGTACGTGCAAGAGGTGTATCAGGTTAGCTTAATCCAGAATTACTTCTGCCTCTTTCTTAACAGATTGTGCTCATGGCAGCTTTGTCACACTGTTCCAGTGGGGCATTCCCAGGTGCTCTAACACAAGAATATTCTGCCATTGTCCACTGTGGCATTCTTTGTATATTCCCTAAAAGATCGCTCCTGGAGCAGCTGGAGCGCATCATTAATCCCACGTGGTGAGGAAGAAAGGTGGAGGCCAATGGACATATTTTGTTAGCGATGGCATGAGCGGTGCTAGTAAAAGTAAATTGTTATCTATCTCAGGAGCCTTGTTCATTGCATGATTAAACACCCTAATGCTATAAAAGAAAGGGCTAGCAAGCATTAAGTTTTTACTTTGAGAGGAGAAAATGCAATTTTTCAATAAAGCACGATGAAAGACTTTGTAGCGCTGTAAAACCACGGACACGCTGCATTTTTAATGACGTGAGGTTTTTTTTTAGCATTTTTTAAGGAAAGGTGCCAGGCACTTTCCAGCGTGGCAGAGGGGGCCCTGCAGCCGCGCTCCCCGCCCGTGACTGCCCTTCTGCCCGGCACGGCGCCCCGCGGGCGCGGACGCCTGGCAGCGGCTCGCAGCGGCCCTCCCTTCGCTCCCGCAGAGGCCAGCCGCTCAGGCCGCACCGCCTCCGGAGCCGGCAGCCTCCCCGCCGCTCTGCCCCCTCAGCTCACCCGGGAGGCACCGGCAGCCAGCGACGGGCGGCTGACAACGCTCTCGGCAACCTCCCTCCAACCCGCACGCCCGCTTGCACAGACCCGCCGCCGCAAGGGCCCTCCGCTCCCTGGGCCCGCCCACCGGGCCGCGGAGCCTGAGGCGACCGTGACGCCTTTTCGCGGCGGCCGCCAGCCGTCGCCGCGGCGGACTACAGGCCCCAGCGGGCCGCGCGCGGGCCCGGCGGCCATGGCGGCGGTCGAGGCGGCGGGAGCTGCGCCCGACTACGAGGCGGCGGAGCTGTACACCCGCGCCTTCCGCCTGGGCGCCCTTGGCCGCTGCTGGCGGCAGCAGCTGGGGCCGCCCGACCTCTCGCTGGCGGCGGAGGCGGCGGCCGAGGCGGACGCGGCCGTAGCGGCGGAGCTGGGCTGCGCGGCGGAGACGGCGGCCGAGCTGCGGGCCGTGTGCAGGTGGCCGCGGGGCCGGCGGCGGGCGGGGGGGGGAGCGGCCCGCGGAGCCCTGCCGAGAGCCGGGGCTCCTGCCGGGGCTCCTGCCGGGGCTGCGCGGCGGTGTGCGGGCCGGGGCCCGCGGGCGCCTGCCCGCCCGGCGCTGCTCAGCCCGAGGAAGGGCTGAAACCGCCGGCTTTCTCCAGGCGGGGAGTTGCGGCCCCAGTCCTAGCGGGAGGCTGTCGGCCTCGCCCGCTGCTGGTGCAGAGGAGGCCGCCCCGGGCCGGGGGCAGTAAGTGCTGTCGCTCAGGCGCTGCACCGGTTCCTCAAGAGAGGCGGGAGGTGCCCGGGCAAAACCACTTCTGAACAGCCTTTTCCGGGTCTGTGCCACGTGGGTTTTTTATGTCCCGGGTAAATATGAAGTGGAGAAGGAGAACCTCGTGTTTCTAGAGGGTGATGCTCCACTGCCAGAACCTTTGTGTTATGGCCTTGATGAACAAACAGTTCAGCACTTAACAAGTTACTGAAGTAAATACGTAGGAACATGTTACTCATTAGATGAAACTTAAGGTCTCTGAACGTGTACATGGTTTTAGAAAGCCCCAGTTGCAAAATAAAAGGCATACCTTATATGATGAAGACAAAGAGCCAGGCATCTGTGTTAACACCATTTAGATGAGTTCTGGTAACTGGCAACATACATTAACTGTTGAGCTTGTCTGGGTCTTTTGCCTCCATTAACTGTTTCTATCAGGGCTGGTGGTGAAGTCAAAGCTATTTCAAGTGCTTCTTTGTGCGGGGGATAGTGCTGTTTGCCCAAGCAGCCTGGGCGGCGCTAGGACTGGGAAAGAAAAAATGTTCTCTTGTTTTGCACTTGCAACTTCACTCATATTTGTGGACCAGTGAATTGCAAACTAGTGTTGAAAGAAGAAGAGAACCATATAGGGGTTGAAGCAGCGGGATCTAACATGCTAAAGCTGGAAGGCTTTCAGGTCACATGAATAGTGAGAATCATCTCTCACCTGTAGAAGAGGCCTGATTTCAGGCAGTAAGTCCTGCAGAAATCATCACAGTTGAGGATTTGTCTGTAGCTCATCAGTAAGGAAGACATGCCAGAGTTCTGTTGCTATCTATATAGGTTTGAGCAAGTTCTGTCTCTCAGTTATTGTTTCCTCAAAGGTGCAGAAGTATTTACGAGCTATTTCAAATGCAAGATGGAGGTTGTTCACTTTCAGGTACTGAATAGAATGAACGTAGTCTCAGAAGTGATGCAGAAGGCATAATTTGGTAAATGTAGCTAGAATTGCACTATATACCGAGCTATTCTTCATGGCTTTTCCTTCAGTGCCCTGCATGCAAGATGTATATAAAAAATGCAGGTGGTGTGTCATGAGCATGTCCTTCTAAATGTTTTCAGAGTTATACCCCAAATTATGGGGATAACCTGACAGCAAAAACAACATTAGCAACATTAGTTGAGATAGTCATCAACTGGACAAAGTTCATTTGATAATAATTGTTTGTTTAAATGATGATGGTACCTCAGAGGAAGAAGTAAGATAGGTAGGAACATTTGTGCCTTAGTAAAAGGTAAGGAACAAACAGAGAATAGGAGTAGGAGCCCAGGAACTCAGAGTTCAATATCTGAGCCAAAATATACCTGTGTGAGTGTTGTGTGTAATGAGGAGAGCTTAGTAAGCCATTCAGAAATCAGGACTTCTAGGGACATTTTTAATCAGGAAGAAGTCAACACCTACTGAATTACACCTTGTTTTGCCAACAGAGAAGAAATTTGCCGGGCATTCTCGCTTTTTCTAATGCTAGCTTAACTAAAACAATGCTTTACTTCAGCTGTCATAGTTCTGGTGACTCAGATAATTTTTTTATCATTACTAGGCTTCATAAAAATAGAGGCTGATGTTAGTATTAAAAACAGTTCATGTATTCTGGTGTGGCAGCAACTGTGGGAATTATTCTGTACGATCTCTGAGTGCAGATGTAGTCTCTGATTGTTCATATGCCGTGGCTTATTCTCTGCAATGACCCTGTTGCTTGAGCCTGTCTATTGCTGTTTTCACTTGAATTCCAAGCAGATTATCCATGCTTTGTTTATTTTTCACTTCATTCATTCTGCTGTTTCTTCAGTTTTGGTTTCTTCAGTCTGCGACTGCTACATTTCATCTGCTGTTTGTTGGTGTTACAGAGCACTGCTGTCTGTTTGTTGCTGAGTGTACTGTGGAAGGTGATGCTGTGTAGCGGAAAGGTTTGTGAAAGAAAAAAAGGACGGGCAGTCTATGAGGGGGAGAGAACAGATCATCTGGCAGCTGCTTGTTGGCTTTGCAGGAGAATGAAGATAAACCTGCACATCCTGGTGTGACCTTTCCCCTGTGCAGGCTAGAAATCCCAATCCCTAATCTCCATGTGCTTTTGCTTTTAAATTAAATAGTCCTAGCCTCTTGAGTCTCTCCTTAACATTGGCCAACCTCAAATCGCTACCTCTGATCACTTTCACTCGCGTGCTCTGAGCTGTTTGTATTCCTCCCTTGAGAAGAGATGAAAACACTGGACTACACCAAGATATGTTCTATGGTGTCTTGGGGTCACATTTATTATTGGTGTAAATATAGTTTTCTAGGCACTGAAGTGAACACATTCTGGATATAAACACAGATTTTCTGACTGTGAACTACTTGGAACTTCTGGCAAGTTAAGGAGGTTTTCTTTGGGTAGAAGAGAAATGGGAAGATGTGGATAGTCCTCCTGTATCTATTTTTAAAATGATAATAGGTTAAGAGAATCTTTCATAGACTGAGGATGAAGTTTTTCAATATCCATAGTTAAATATTTTTTTCGAATATAGTGACGTAGTGTACATTTAAGTATTCTTGACAATTTAGAGTCTTCTGGTGAGGAGAAATGGTATAATGTTTCAATGCTGTTTAACTCTGTGCATCTCAGTGTGTTGTGGTTGTTTTTTTTATTCCTTCTCTTTTCTTCTTGTAATACATTCCTGCAACAGAATGCAGGGAAAAAAAATCCATCTTTAATCACTTGAATTTGACTCAATAAGAATGCTTTGCATACTGCTCAAGTTGTATGCAGACAATAGTTATAGAGATTGCTTGGGTTTTCATCACATTTTAACCAGGTGTAAAAATCCGTAGCTAGGAGATTCCATCAGTAGTTCTCTTAAATAACCAAGGTGTATGGAGGGTAAAGTTTTAAGTTTTGTTCAAATGCCTTAGCGGTCTGTGAGGAAAGAGGTTTACCTTAGGATTCATTATTGGTGTTTGAGTGATTGTAGTGCTTGAATGTTGGAGATACTAAGTTATGTTATTCTGTTTTGCCTTCTGAGTAATTTGTTGTGTACATGTAGGACAGGCTAAGACTCAAATCAGTGTGGATTTTAGGTAGGTCAAGGGAGGTGAGGCTTACAGGTACCTTATTCCACTTCAGACCTAATTCACCTTCTTGTTTTATTAGAAGGGGTAGTTGTAAATATCTCTAGGGACGTGTTATAAAGCTGCATTAAGCTAGCATTAGCGTCTTAACGTATTAGTATTTAGCGTCTTGTAGTATTAGTGTCTCAAAGGCGATGAAAGTACTGCCCTTAAAATATATGCAATATAAAGAGTAATATAAACATTGTATCTGCTTAGTATGAAAATACCAGGCAAAATACTAAAGCATCCTCTGATTTCTAAAACTGAGAAAGCTTGTTGTACTCCCAGAATATTCTGAGAAGAGTAAAGTGATGGTGATTAAAGGCTTCACTGATAGTCTATTTCCATGTCCAAATTTCCACAAACTTGCCTTTGGCCTTTTTATTTCTAGCCACCTTAAAATATCTTTCTTGGGGACATAAATTTCATATAACACTTTGCCTTCTTTTTTCAAGTGAGACCTTCAACGGTTGTTCCTTGTCACTCTGCTACAGTTCACTTCAGTGTCCATTAAACAGCATGGCCAGTGTTTTTCCCTCTACCATGACTAAGTGCACCGAGTGTATTTGTCTTGCATGCAGGGAATATTCTGTGTGGGGACATGGTGGAATCCCATGCTTGTGGCTGTCAGGAGTGAGGTGTGCCCAGTGCAAGCTTTGTATTGCCTGCACTTTTGTCTGTTAGGTGTACGACACTGACTACTTAGCCTTAATTTCTGGAGGGATTAGCCTATACTTTCCATTTGTGAAGCCTGGTTTCCTCAGGACCATGGACCAAATCTTAGTGATGTGGTTCCACTGGCTACAGTGGAGTTACCCAGGAGGAGCTTGAGCGTGGCCCATGTAGAAGGCCATATGGCAAAGCCTTTCAAGGCTTCAGTGCATGTGATACAATGACATATGTAATGAATTATTTGACATTCACAATACTGGAAAAGGTGCTCTGCATGTAACATCCCTTAGAAATTGAGGGTTTCTGACTTTCCAGGAGTGAGAAATGGCAGTATCTGGGCTCACAAGGGTCCACGGAACTTGTCAGGGATTCAGTGGCAGTTTCTATTTCTACTAGCTACCTTTCTGTCCTCACAAGGAAAAAGAGGAAGCAGCTTCCATGCCACCTGTTTTACACTGTGTCTGCTTGGAGTTGCTTTCTGGGGAATGTTAGTTTTTTTTCCTGCAGCAGGCGATTAATGGGCATGGTGTGCATACCACAGCCAGAGACCCCTGGCCTAGAGCCATAGGGGGAAGGAAAGCACAAGTATTGTTGGTGAGTTCTGACATCTTATGTATGTATAGAAGGGAAATGGGAAACTGTCACCTTTGATATAGGAGAAACTTCACAGTCATAGGTAATAGACGTTTTCAGATCCTGCAAATAACCTGTGTGGTGTTTAAAGTCCAAAATACACAGTCATTTCTTTAAAATGGCAAGTCTTCAAGTGACTCTGGGCTTTTTGGTGAATGGGGTCACTGATCCATGTGCAGGAAGATTTAGATAAATAGTCTGGTCATGCTGGTGGGATGTTGATTCCACAGAAGGGTCAGTTGTGAGTTGCTTTACCTGTCAGGGGCTATACATTACTTAATTAGGTGGGCTATTCATAGCACTAATCTATGCTGAATGGAGAACGGCTCCATCTGAAAGGCTAATGCTTGCTCTGTGTTCTCCAAAGGGCTGTTCTCCTCCTTTATGTTAAATTAGTATTCCTCAGCAGTGGTGCAGTCTGCACTTGATACAGGACTCACTCAGTTGTCTCTGCTTCCACTTCCTCAAGTGGGAATCTAAGGATAAGGCTGATCCTGTTTCCAAGAGGTTGTAACTAATTGCTGCAGTTTCTTTTAAAATGGTGCTTCTGAAGGAATCCCCTTTTCTCAAGAAGAATGATTTTCTGTTTGTGCTGAAATCTGTAAGACAGGAAGGTTAAAACTCTTTGTGTACTGCTGGATGGTAAGAAACTAACTAAACAATAGTAAATTCAAACTTATCTTCAATCCAGAGTGACTCTATTGGGTCATCAGAACTAGGCCATCTACCCACAACCAAAGTTTTGTCTCTGACTTTTGCTTATTGTCAGCTGATACCAGTAGATTCCAGACTTCGGTTTCTCAATTACTGTATATTCTTATGCAGTTCCACTCTAAAGGCTTATTCATTACTACAGTAATAGTATTACATAGCTTAGTATTATTGACATGGGGAACCTTATAAGATTATGGGGAACATTATAAAATTATAATGAAAAATAATATAATAAAATCATAAATTATATCAAGAATAAATGGTACACTCAAAAAATTTTTCCTGGACTTCACCAATGGTTTGTTTGTCCCATAAAGAGATGGGTTTGCTCAAGAGTGTGCTGGGATTCAAACTGCACATGGACTTAGGCAGTGGTATAAGCCCTGCCTTTATACAGTCTGCAAACAGTAGAGAGACAAAAGAGATCAAGTCTGATTCAAAGCAGGTGATACATCTCTGTTTTAAATAATATTTTCTCAGACTATTTTTAAGTTGAATAAAATTCTTTTGTGATTAATAAAAAATTATTTGTTTGAGTCAGCATTATTCTGTATGCTTCTAAAAAGGTAATTAATACTATTATAGTGTCTAATCTGAAGCCTTCAGATGGATCGTTTGATCTGTTTGAGGAATGGCGTGGGTGAACCTTATGTTATAAAACTGTGGCAGGGGAGCAGATATAGTACCCCACAGGATTAATTTCTTTGTGGCATGTTTACGAGAAATTCCATCCTCATTTATGTTATGAAAACCTAATGTTTGTATGATCAGTTTAAATCATTGCTGCAGCCAAAAGCAGTTTCACTTTTCCTTCCCACATCCTGCAGTGATTTGCGCTACAGCAAAAAACTATGGTTAGGTATACTTTGGATTCTATGCAAACACAAGAAGAGTGAGGGTTAAAAGGGTCTGAGGATGGAAAGAAGGATACGAGCGTACCTGTCACTTCTGGCAGAAGCATTGTCTTATTCCCACTGGAAGAAATGTGCCATAAATTAATGCCTTAATACAGCAATGACAGCTCATGTAAATGTGCTGGCTTGCCCATATTTGTACCTGAGGGAGGTGTTAGCTTTACTATACAGGTTGAGATTGATGATTCCTTTTGGTTGAATCTATTTTGCCATATATCATCAGAAAATCAGAGTAAGTGGATGAGATTTGAAAAAGTCAAGTGGCATTTTTAGTTTATAAAAAGTATTGGACACATATTTTGAACGGGGCTTGTTAAACCTCTCAAGGCAGCTATGCTCCATTAGGCAGAATGCAAGGTAAAGATAAAATTTACCCAATCTCTGTGAAAGCCAGATATAAACTCCAGGACCTTTTGTCTTCTGGTTCTTTATCTTAACAACCATACTGCCCTTTTGCCCTGATCTAGGCTATTCAAGCTATGTCTTGTTTATTCACATTTTGCTGTCTTTGTTCCTTTTAAGAATAGCTTAACTGATTTTTGTTATAACGTAAATATGAAAAAATGTATAATATTTATTTTCTTTATTGTCCTAGCATTGATATGTTAATGTCTTCTGATAAAGAAAAGGACCCAGATGTTATTCCTGAAGATAGCAGTCTGCTAACTCTTCGGTATGTCATTGCGATACATTCACGGTACCCTGATATGGGGTGGGGTGGAAAACAAGCACAAAAGCACGGCTGGCTGCTTGTTCCCTTTCCAGGCAGTGGTGTACTTTCTGAAACAGTGTCCAGAAATACTCTAAGGGCAGAAACACCAGCTTATGATAGGATAATTGGTACGAGCCTTCTGCTTGAATGTTACTTAGGAATTTTTTATTAAGATACACAGAATATGCCATCTTTCTTACTGGAAGAACTTAGGATTTCTGGACCTAGGTACTTCTGAACTAGTGCCTAAATTTGGAGCATGCAGGGGACTTCTTATAATCATGTGCGGGAGGTTTCTCCAAAGCCTTGTGAAATAAATCTGTAGCTCTTAAGTCTAGTAACACACAGTCAAATTGTAACAGCCAAAGTGTAAGTACTAAAGTTATAGCCAGATACCTCTTTATCTGAACCCACTCTTTATAGATTTCATTGATACTGCTGGTGCGTTTCAGAGGTTGAGCAATATGTGTTAAGTTTCTGTCAGTTAGTGAACTTTGAACTCATACTTGGCCAGTTCAGGCCTTTGCTGTACTTGAATTTCAGTTTGCGTAGTACTAATGTAAAGAAATGCGCTCAAGTTGTGATCAGTGTTAAGTTTGATTGTTACTGAAAACCTTCAGGAAGATCTGGACGTTAGACAGACTTGTCCCAGAAGTTAAAAAGGATTTTGTGTTCATGCAGTAGTTAAATACATGTATTTTAGTAGATATTGTATGTATGATACTCTTTCTTCTGCAAATGATACTGAAGGTTTTTTTAGAAAAGTATCTGTGTTATGAGGTTGAGAATATGTTTTTTTTCTTGTTTTTTGCTTGAACACAAATTGAATTTCTCTGAAGTGGGAGGGATAGTTGAAACAGCTTCCTCAAAGGTAACAAAGTGTTCTTTCTAGGAGAGCCTCTTCAGACAACATTTTGTTGTTTTTTCTCATAAATGTAAAACTGCCCACAAACAACCTGTCATTTGCACACAAGAGGAAAGAAAAACACAAGCTGAAATCCACAGGCTGGCCTGTGTACTACCAGGTTTTACGGGAGTCAGGAAACAAGAGCATTGTCAGTTAGTCTGTCATACTGGCAGCCACAAATCCTGCTCTTCGAAAGCTGCACTGTAGTAGCTTGTGTTGTTTAAAAATATACCTAGAGATTCTGCATGGAAGTTGTTGAATGATATTTTGTCCTGTGTTCCTGCCCCTCAGAATTAGAAAGAAGGCATTAGAGAGGAGAGAAGAAACAATTATTGTGGATCGGGCTTGCAGACAAGAAACTCTTGCTTATGAGATGGTAAGTTCCCTGTCATCTCGTAGGACCTCAAGACAGTTCCGCACAGCCAAAATCCAACTTCTGGTTGCTATTTTTTCATCGCTATGAATCTCTCTACACTGTAAATGCTTGAAGATATGAGTTTGTGGGGAATGATTAAGATTAAAGACATTTTGTAGAAAGGTAGGACAGGAACTCTGCTCTTACAGTCTGTTAGTACCGAATGTAGTAAAGGAGGAACTTCAGCGCATTACCACTGTATGACTGCCTTTATTTGGCTGCTACTGAAGCATTGTGTAGGGGATCAAGTGAACTGAGCGTCATGTGAACTTACCATAGAGCTAGACAAAATGCATAAACCTTTTGCTCTTGGAGTCCTGTGTTGGAATCTAAGCTTTAATGTGTAAATGATTGTGAGCTAGTTTCTGTAGGGCTGAAAGAGGAAGACAGTAGGAACATGGTGGCAGTAAGCTCCTAATTCTGAGCTTTGTAACCCAAGTTTCTCAGCGATTCTGAGCTGTCATGAACCAGTGATCAGCCCCTCAAAAACCACCTTGAAATTCCTTTAACTATTCTTAGTATCTCTTTTTTTAAGATTTCTTCACAACCATTAAAATCCTAAACAGGAAAACTTAAGTTCTTAAATTTTGCAGTGCCAGAAGCAAGGCATGAGCTACTGTAAAAATTAGGGATGGAAGTGTAGCGAGGAAGGAGCCTCACTTGTTACTATTAAACATTTTTTTCCCTTGAGGTTTCCTGTTCTGTCGTGAGCGATCTTGTTTCAACTGTCCAGAAGCCCAGGCACATGATGTAAACATCATGCATCAGGCTGAGATGCAACAACTGTGTTGGGCTCTTAGCCTAGGGCATATCTGAGAAAATATTTGCAATAGAAATCTTCATAAAGGGTTTCAATGAGTGGTGTCTTATTTCTATTTCTGAAGAATAAGCATGTGGTCAGTTACTGCATCCTTTAAGGAAGCTGCGGTAACTGGTTTGTGTGTCAGAGCTGGTTGTGACCACGGTGTCTTAGAACAGGGTGAGAGCAATAAGAAATGTGAGTTTGGAACGTGTCAGATGAAGAAGGGAAATGCAAGGCACAGAGCACAAGTATCTCTGAACTGAAGTCTCACAGCAGTACATGCCCCTGTTATTAAATCTGAAGAACACTTTGTGCTGATGGAAAGTGTTTGTGCAGTCGGTATTCTCTCAATTTGTTGAAAAAGGAGGAAACTGACTGCCACAGAAAAGTGCTCTCCCTCATTCTCACAGCTGGGCTCTTAAACACAAAGAGAAGGATGGAAATGTGGAAATGCTTTAACTTCTTTTCTAAAACATAGTAGTGTGGCAAGGGCAGTGCTGGATTTTGGTTTTGGATTTCAGAGAAATTGAGACCTCCAGCTATGCCAAGCTTCCCTAATAAGAGGCAGTGTTGGACTAATTTTTATTTTCATATACTTCATCCTATGGCTAGTTTCTAGGTTGGTCTTTCTCAAGTTGAGGGTTGCAATCCCCCTTTACATGTGAAAGCATTCGAAGAGCATTTCAAAGCATTAAGTGACGGAAGTTGGTAGCAGCTGGGTTCCATGAGGGCAGAGTGGCAGCAGGCTTTAATTTCTTTATGCAGGGCCTCTCAGTAGCCAAGGAGTGGCCAGCTGTCTCATAATTCCTGAAAGCACCTCAGCTTCCAGAGCTGAGGAATGAAGGAAAATGCTTGAAATCAGTAATTACAGCAGTTTCTCACCTTTCCATCTTGGAGGAAGTAGGCTGTTATCAATTCAGAAGGCTACACAGTCAAAAATGAGTCACAGTTAGAACAGTGTTTCTCAGACTTTTATCCAGGGGCTATGATATATAAGTGGTTGCCAATATAATATATATATGTATCTTTATTTTTCCAGGAGTCACATGCAATTGGAAAGAGGCCAGACAATCTGACAGATCTAGTTGAGGAGGGAGAACTACTTTTAACTCTGAACATCTTCTATCCTGTTATATTTCAGAAGGTTGGTACTAAATTCTCTAGGTTGTATTCTGACATCTCTTCCCTACTCAGGTATTATCTTGCTTTTCCAAGCAGTTAAAATCACTGAGTCTACTGAGGGAGCGTGGTAAACCCTTCAACTGTGGTGAATTCTTAAGGCTTTTTCAGAATCTGTCTTTCATTCTGTTAGTGGCTTACAGAAGGAATTCTTTTACAATAATTACTCAGCACTTAACTGGTTTCACAGAAAGCTCAAAATCTGAAACTAAATACATGAAAACTACAGTACTCTTTCTGGATTTGGGATAAGTATGCTCAGACTTTCTATCTTTCATGCACTTTGTGGTGGAGAATGTGACTTTTGGGTTTCTGAATAAAACTAATAAATGGCAGCCTTAGGAGAGGCTGAGGCAAGATGCTGTTTATAGTCTTGTACAGAGAAGTGATGTGCCATATGCTACCATTAATGACCTCAAGCTGTCAACTGAAGAGCAGTACTGATGCTGACAAGTGATTTTTATTTGAAGCTTGTATGCTCTTTTCTTCATAGCATAAAGATCACAAACCCTATCAGACAGTCCTGGTATTGGGCAGCCAGAAGCTCACCGAGCTGAGAGACTCGATTTCCTGTGTCAGTGACTTCCAGATAGGTGGTGAGTTCAGCAGTCAGCCAGATCAAGCACCAGAGCACATCAGCAAGGTAAAACCTTCTATTTGGAACCCTCTACATGCACAGGAGCTTTGAAAACATATAGGAGAGAGGGAGGCAGAGTTTTGCTTTGTTGTTTTTTCTTCAGTGCTAAATTAGGCTGCATTGGTTCTGCCTGTGGGTTAGACTGCAAGCAAATACTTCCTGGTGGCATTACCGAGCTGACCTGTTTCGTGCGATGTTGTGAAAAACATCGTTAATGCTAATGTTACTACTGGGAAGTAGTAACACTAGCAGTGAGTTCTTGCATGGATGTATCCCTGTGGCCTGACTTTGCTTTGAGCTACATTCCAAAACACCAGAGGTAACAGAAAGCTAAATGTAGACCATCCCTCTTTGAACTTACATGCTTTGGTGTTTGCAATTGGGCGCTGATCAAAAGTAGGAATGAAGATTATTCCCTTCTCCCACAATTGCCAGGTGTTCTCTGGGGATGTGCAAAAGGGGTCAATAAAGAAAAAGTACTTTAATTGAAAATGCTGAAATTGCATCATTTTGATAATGTATTATATCACATATAATATATATCATATCATATAATGGTTGAGGTTGGAAGGGACCTCTGGAGGTCATCTGATCCAGGCCTCCTGCTCCAGCAAGGCCACCTACAGCCGGGTGTCCAGGACCATGTCCAGACGGCTTTTGAATATCTCCAAGGATGGAGACATCGTCCCTGGGCAACCTGTGCCAGTGCTTGGTCACCCTCACAATGAAGAGTGTTTCCTGATGTTCAGAGGGAACCTCCTGTGTTTCAGTTTGTGCCCATTTCCTCTGGTCCTGTCACAGGACACCACTGAAAAGAGCCTGGCTCTGTCTTCTTTACACTCTCCCTTCAGATATTTGTACACATCGATAAGATCTGCCCTGAGCCTTCTCTTCTCCAGGCTGAACAGTCCCAGCTCTGTCAGCCTTTCCTTATAGGAGAGATGCTACAGTTCCATCATCTTCAGCATCCAGTTCCAAGATGAAGGAACTGGAGAGAGCCACTGTGGGACTCTCTCTCCAGTCCATCCATGTCTCTCTTGTACTGAGGAGCTCAGAACTGGACACAGGACTCCAGGTGTGGCCTCACTAGTGCTGAGTAGAGAAGAATCACCTTCCTCAACCTGCTGGCAGTACTTTGTCTAATGCAGTACAGGATCCCATTTGCCGCCTTTGCTGCAAGGGCCCATTGCTGGCTCATGGTCAACTTGGTGCCCACCAGGACCCCCAGGTCCTTTTCTGCCAAGCTGCTTTCCAGCTGAGGGGCTCCCAGCATATATTGGTGCCTGGGGTTGTTCCTCCCCAGGTGCAGGACCTTGCACTTCTCCTAGATGAACTTCATGAGGTTCCTGTCAGCCCATTTCTCCAGCCTTTCAAGGTCCCTCTGGATGGCAGCTCGATCTTCTGGTAAATCAGCCGCTCCTCCCAGTTTTGTGTCAGCAGCAAACTGGCTGAGGGTACACTCTGCTACATCATCCAGATCATTAATGAAGATGTTAAACAGGGCTGGACCCTGGGGTACTCTGGTAGTTACTGGCCTCCAACTAGGCTTTGTTCCACTGATTATCACCCTTGGGGCCCAGCTGTTCTGCCGATATTATATATTAATAATATAGCATATTATCAATATAATATAAATCAAATAATATATGATATACAATCTGAGAGAAACCAGAAGATGTTATATATTTGTATACATCATAGTGAAAAGTTGGCACATTCTTAAGGAGACTGAAAGACATCCCAGATACTACTCTTTTCATTTATGTAAAGGAAATGGAAGAGCCTTTCTACCACTATCTAGTAAAGCACGAGCTGATTAGTTCTGAGACCAGAGAGTTCTGAGACTCTCCTTCTGGGCATGCAGAGGAGTCATGTGAGGCTGTCAGGGCCTCAACAGGGTTGAGGTTAGGCTTCCTCACATCAATAATTTCCCCGAAGTAAGTGCATGCCACCATGCGTAGCCTCCCAGCAGGAGCTGTTAATGCGTGGTGTGCATTCATTCCATTTGTTTGTTTTCCTCAAGCACGATTGTGAATTTACAACTTGCATTGAAGTATGGGCTCAGTGTGTGGTAAGTCTTACAATAAAATTTGCATGTTGCCTCAGCAGACAGGTAATCAGCCATCAGTGGGGTAGAATTTTCTTCCTTGCAGTCTAGGAAGGAAGTGGCACCATGACCTGTCAGACATATGTTAGCGTTTCCAAACAGAGAAAATATCTTCTGACTAATTTAAGGATCTTAAGAGACTGATTTAAATCAGAATGGTGCTCTGAGAGTCTGCAGGAAAGAGGCGGTGTAAGTTAGCTGTTATGCCAGCTTTCACTTCTCTTGAAGTGTAGTTTGAGTACGCAGGCTGAGTGAAAGGATCAAGTTGCTGCTCTCATTGGCTAAGTAAACAAGTGCAGTTTGTCAGCTGATACAGAGAGAGTGAGAGAATAGACAGACTTTTTAGATTTTTATTGGCGTAAATAGGCCTAATATCTCTTTCATTCCTGCTACTTTTGGGTTTTGTGATTTTATTCTTTGCCTTTTCTTCATTGGGCAATGGTTAATGGCATGAAATTTAACAAATGCCGGATTCTGCACCTAAGAAGGAGTAACTCTGGAGACAAGTATAAATGGGGAGAGGAGTGGCTGGAGAGCAGCCCTGCAGAAAGGGATCTGGGGGTGCTGGTCGACAGCAGGCTCAGTGTGAGGCAGCAGTGTGCCCTGGCAGCCAGGAGGGCAAACCGCATCCTGGGGTGCATCAAACACAGCATACGCAGCTGGTCAAAAGAGGTGATCATCCTGCTGTATTCAGCATTGGTGCGGCCTCACCTTGAGTACTGTGTGCAGTTCTGGGCCCCACAATTTAAGAAGGGTGTTAAGGTACTTGAATGTGTCCAGAGGAGGGCAACAAAGCTGGTGAAAGGGCTGGAAGGAATGTCCTATGAGGAGCAGCTAAGGACTCTGGGCTTGTCCAGTTTGGAGAAAAGGAGGCTGAGGGACGACCTCATTGCTGTCTACAGTTTCCTGAGGAGGGGAAGTGGAGAGGGAGGTGCTGATCTCTTCTTCCTGGGATCCAGCAACAGGACGTGTGGGAATGGTTCAAAGCTGCGTTGACAGGGTTTAGATTGGACATGAGAAAGCATTTCTTTACTGAGAGGATGGTCAAACACTGGAACAGGCTTCCTAGAGAGGTGGTTGATGCCCCAAGCCTGTCAATGTTTAAGAGGCACTTGGACAATGCCCTTAATAACATGCTTTAACTTTTGATCAGCCCTGAAGTGGTCAGGCAGTTGGACTAGATGATCATTGTAGGTCTCCTCCAACTGAAATATTCTGTTCTATTCTATTATGTGCCTTTTTTGGTTTGATTTAGTTTTTTTGTAAACAAACACCTCAGTCAAACCAACACCAGGGGGATGTTTAAGAGAACTGGGCAATATGAGGTATTTTATTCCACAGATACGGATACTTTTAACAAGGATCCTGGATCTTTTATGTGATTACTACTACTGTTGGGATTCCCTGGAGAAATAGGGCATCTCTCCTTGCAAACTGAAGGATAATGCAAAGTCTGGGAGGAAGGAATGTCTTAGTCATACCTCTGGGCAGCATTAATCAGGAAAGACCTGACTCAAATTCCCAAGAAGTTTATAACAGTGGCTTCCTTAGCCTTCTGTTCACTATGACAAACAGCTGTTTTCTGAAGTTTGAAGCAGCTTTGAAGGACTGGCTAACGCAGAACTGCTGTGACCCACAGAAGTTGGTAAGGAGTTGCCAGAGCATGGCAGTACTTAAACTTTGTGGTTGGAGAGCCAGCGAGGGTGACAATAACAGGGCCGAAACAAATTGTCTGAATGCAAAACACATTCCCACTGCTGTGCCTTTGTCATCTCCAGTCATGAGTGCCATCTCTGGCCCCAGTGTCTGCATTTCCTGTCTTTTGACTCCTTAGAGTTAATAGCTCAAAGAGACCTCTGGGCACAAATGAGCATTCATTCTCTGTTAGTAAAGACATAAGACTGGTCTGGGGATCCAGAGTGCCTAGTTGTCCATGGTTTTCCTATTTGATTCTTATTTAGTCTGCTTATGCCTCTGTACCCAGCCTGTAAAATAATTCATGTTCACTTCTTGTCTTCCACTCTTTCTCTGCCTTTTATTTTCCACTGTGAGCTCTTGCAGGTCATAGGCTGCCTCCCAACAGACATGTAAAAAGTTCACCAGGATTCTGTCACTTAATGAGCAGTGAGCAGCTCCCAAGTTATAGAAGCAGAGTGAGCCAGTCACCATGTTAATCATGGAAAGGAACCAAGCCCCTTGAAGTTACCTTCCCCAGCCATTATCTGTCTGACCTGCCTGCACACTCATCTGTTGATGAATAAATATAACCTTTACTATCTGAGAGCTGGCACACAGTGTAATTAGAGGTGTAAAGGTTAGGGCCACTTCACTGTGATAAAACTCTGTTGATGCATATTGGAGAGATACTTTATCAAAATGCTCTAAGGCCCATGAATGAAGGATTCCTTGCAGTTTTCTGTATACTTGAAGAAAATACAGGATTTAAATAGGCTTTGTGCAATACCTGAATGCCAGTGTATAATTGTAGATAAAGTTTTTTTTTCTGAAAGGTCATGAAACACTGCTTTTCTTCAAAGTGCAATTGAAAATATGGAAAAAATTGTATGCTGTAACTTACAGGTCAACTGTATGTGTATACAGTGAGTCTTAGCATCATTTGTATGTGTTGTAGCTGTGCACAGTTGCATATACAGCATATGCAGAATGGCTCGCTGAGCAGCAGTCAGTACAGAAGTGTTCCACTGAAGTGGTTCAAGAAGTTTTAGTCTGTGTCCTTCAACCTCTCCTCACTTCCAGTAACGAATGCTGTGCAAGGCAGCTGATGTGTTTTCACCAGCCCAGGACAGACTTGTGTGTTAGCTGTATTGCAGCAAAGGAGATTTTTTTTTTTTTTGCTATTGTTTTTCTTCAGCAAAATGTAATAAAGTATCTGAACAATATGGTTCCCTGCTTGCTGTGGGTTTTTGATCTGCGGCACCTCCCTGCTTTAAGGTCTACTGCAGAAGGCTGTCTCCTGCCTCTTGTAACTGTTTCTTAAGCCCTGTACATGTGTGGTGATCAGTTTGATAATGTACACTGCTATCTGGCCTCAGTCTTTAAGGAGTTACAGCACAAACCAAAACACCACCCTCTTATATGCCAGAAAGAACTTGGAAGAGCACAATTTAAAGGTAAAAAAGTTATATGGATAAAAAAGCACAACCTTTCCTGGTCATCTTCTCTCTGCTCAAGTTACTTGTTTATATAAAGGCTGTTTTGACAGCAACAACAGAAGATGGAAATTATGGGAAGCAGATATATGCACTAATTAAACAACTACTCCTTTCTAGAAGTTAAACGACATTTGTATCTAAATAAAAAGTTGGTATGTTTTTTCCCCTCTTAATTTTGTCTGTAAATATATATTGTGTAAATCTCTTCTGTTTCTTTCTCCTATTGTATAGCTGGTTTTAAGGTGCAAAACCACACACAATATGTTGTATAGAATCACAGAATATCTCAAGTTGTAAGGGACCCATAAGGATCATCCAGTCCAACTCCCTGCTCCTTGCAGGACTACCTAAAACTAAACCATATGACTAAGAGCATCGTCCAGATGCTCCCTGAAATCTGACAGGCTTGGTGCCGTGACCACTTCCCTGGGAAGCCCGTTCCAGTGACCGACCACCCGCTTGGTGAAGAACCTTTTCCCAGTGTCCAGTCTGAACTTCCCCTGACACAGCTTCATTCCGTTTCCTCGTGTCCTGTCGCTGGTCACCAGAGAGAGGAGATCAGCACCTCCCCCTCCGCAGCCCCCCTTGAAGAAGGTGCAGACTGCCATGAGGTCACGTCTCAGCCTTCTCTTCTCCAAGGTGAACAGACGAAATGACCTCAGACACTCCCTGTAAGTCTTGCCCTCGAGAGCTTTCACCACCTTGGTTGCCCTCCTGTGGACACACTCTAGCAGTTTGATGTCCTTATATTGAGGCACCCAGAACTGCGCACAGTGCTCAAGGTGGGGCTGCACCAGTGCAGTGCAGGGTGGGACAATCACCTCCCTCGACCGGCTAGCTATGCTGTGCTTGATGCACCCCAGGACATGGTTGGCCCTTTGGGCCATGGTTGGCTCTTTTGCACACTGTTTACTCATATTCAACTTGCCATCAACCCAAACCCCCAGATCTCTTTCTGCAGGGCTGCTCTCCAGCTTCTCATTCCCCATATTGTAAAAATACAATATGTCTAATTTTTAGCTTTCGGAGGAAACAGCTCTGTGAGTGTTGCGCAAGCAGTCTGCGTAGATAAACAGAACAATACTTGATTGTGCTATTTAAACAAAATGTTTTCCTGTTCTTATTTATTTTGTTCCCTCTCAAGGAGATGCTTGCAGCTGGAGTCTGCTTTTTTATGGATGGATATGATTTTACCTAAATAAATTTCTGTAGTCCTGCTTCAGAATTTATTACATGTGTAAGGGAGGCTCATGGGTTAGCTCAGTTTCTCAAGATGGTTTGGAATCTGATGACTCTTCCCCTGCTGGTATGAGTGCCATAAATTGTTAGTTATCTTTGCTAGAGAAAGCTGGTACAAATGGCCTGTCTGTGTGTGACAAACTTTGTAATTAAGGGGGAATTTTAAAGGGTGCTAGACTTTCTTCTCAGCCCCCAGAAGCAAGGTGATTGAACCTTCCAAAATTGCATGTCTGTCTTGTTTATATGTATGTGACCAGGGGCTGTGCTCATGTGGCTGTTGTGTGTGTGTGCGCACATGTGTGCAGGGGACAGGACTGCAATAATTCTCTGCCATTCCAGCAAAAAGTATTTTGTGGTGTGGTCTGTCCTATCAGCTGTACTGGGTCTGGCTGGGATGGAGGTAACTTTCTTCACAGCAGCCCATGTAGTGCAGTGCTTTGCATCTTTGGCTAGGCAGGGTTGATAACACACCAGTGTTTTGGCTATTGCTGAGCAGTGCTTGCACAGCCTCAAGGCTGTCTTTCCAGGTCCCCTGAAGGGCAGCGGGCTGGGGCTGGGCAAGAGGCTGGGAGGGGATGTAGCTGGGACAGCTGACCCCAGCCACATGACGTGCTCAGCAGTAAGAGCTGGAGGAAAGGAGGAGGGGGGCCATTCATGGTTAAGGCATTTGTCTTCCAAAGCAACCACTATGTGTGCTGAG
The DNA here is from genome assembly GCF_034638445.1 of Ciconia boyciana. Lineage (NCBI taxonomy): Eukaryota > Metazoa > Chordata > Aves > Ciconiiformes > Ciconiidae > Ciconia > Ciconia boyciana. The sequence goes on from NC_132937.1 coordinate 52,522,862, forward strand.
GCCCTGCTTCCCAGGAAGTGGTTGGACGACGCCTGCTGATGGGGAATAGAGAATAAATCTCCTCTTTGCTTTCCTTCTGTACGTAGCCTTTGCTTTTCTCATTAAACTGCCTTTATCTCAACCCATGAGCTTGCCTGTCTTATTTTCTTTCCCCTGTCTTGTTGAGGAGGGGGAGTTAGAGGGCAACTGGGTGGGGGATCTGGCAGCCAGCCAAGGTCAACCCACTACATCTTGCTAATTTTTTAAAATATTAATAGTCCTTTTTTAAGTCAGTGCTGTGCAGTTACTTAATTTGTGCAGTGATGCTTGTGTTTGTGTTCTGTGTTTTTGTATGAATCCATAACTGCTATGATGGGGATAGTAATAAGAGTGCTAAAATAACCTGTAATGGCTTGAGAATAATATCAGCAGAGCAACTGTATAGCTGGCAATCATATAAGCCTTGTTGTCACATCAGCATCTAAAACCTGTGCAGAGCTTTTCTTAGAAACCTGTAGAATTAGGTCTCTTAATATAATTTAGATACCTAAAGTGCTTGGTTTTTGACATGTTCTTGTTTAAGATGTTTAATTTCTCATCACACTAATGCAGACTTATCTCTCTTTCTCTCTCTCAGGATCTCTACAAATCTGCTTTCTTTTATTTTGAAGGCATCTTTTATAATGATAAAAGATACCCAGAGTGCAGAGATCTGAGCAGGTACAGTATTTGTAGACGTTGACTAAGGAAAACCTTAAGGGATAGGAAATTTATTTCATTTTCTTTAGGATTTGTGGTGGTTTTAAGACTGGAATGTCTAGTGTATGAACCTAGAATGGACTTTTCTTACTATCTTTTCATGTTGAATTGATTTTTACATAGAAATTTAACTTTACTTGCTCTACTTACTCCTTCCACTCACTTCCCTTCTGAAAAGGTGAAATCCTGATGTGTTCTGTTGGGATGGGATTGCTGTGGAAGGTGCCAGGTGCCACTCTGTACTGGCTTTTTAAGTGCCCTCCCTAGTTGTGATGACCACCAAAAGACTTGCCTGTTAGGTAGAAAATGGGTCAGAAAGACAACAAGCTCAGCTGTGTGGAAGTCAGTTCTGTCCAGTCTTGAAAATAAGCTGTATGCCTTCATGGTAAAGTGAACAAGGGGACTGTGTGTCTTTTGGGAAAAGAAATCTGAGATGACATTGCCAAGAGTCTCAGGTATCTTTTGTTTGGAACTACAGCTTACACTGGTTAAGGACAAGTCATATCCATTTAAACTATACATAGCAGTTTATTTTAAGGAAGTAGGGGCTTGTTGACACCCTAGTGAGATTTAGGAGATCAAGATGTTAACATGGATGGTATGGAAGAGCTGTGAGTTTAGACTCTGTTCTTGTTATGCCAGACTTGGTGCGTGACTGCTGAGAAATTAATTATTTTGCCCCTTCTCTTTCTGTCAGTGAGCAACAATTATCTTCATGGAAGGGCTTGTGATAACATATGCAGTTTGTAGAAGTGAAATGCCTTGTATGTAGGAGTGCGCTGAAAAGCCAAGAAATAATTGCAACAGTGGCTAGTGCCCTTCCAGTGCTAAATTTTGGAAATGTAACTGTGCAGTTGTCAGCTTTGTGTTTCTCCTTGGCAAAACAAAAAAAAAGCTTTTTAATACTTTAAGACAAAGTTACTGGCCAAGGGAGCAAAAATGACTTGCTGGTAACTTGAATTACTGGAATGCTTAAGAAGTGTCATGCTGCAAACAACCTGACCTGGATGGGTGCCATCAGGAGCATACACCCTGACTAGAACTCCTCAGGAAGCTGCCTGGTGGGGTTTTAAAGGCAGGTGTTCCACAAGAACATTGCACAGTTCTGTAGGGTTGTGGTATTGCTGTGAAATTACCTTAAATTATTACAAAATATTGTGAGCTGTTTTGATTTCCATCTTTTTCACTGTGTCCCAGTGAAGAGTTTTGCACGTTCCCCAAGGCCTTCCTTTTCTGTGCATTCACAGTTTATAGCATTGCTATAAACCTTTCTGTTTTCAGAACAATTATTGAGTGGTCAGAATCTCATGACAGAGGCTATGGAAATCTTCAGTCTGTTAAAATGGAGGACTACACATTTAATGATTTGTCCCTCAAAATTGGCTTTCCATACCTTTTCTGCCACCAAGGGGACTGTGAGCACATCATTATCATCACAGATATAAGGTAAGTTACTGCTCTTTGGGAGTCCTTAGGCAGTTGAAAGCAAGCCTTCTGTGGACAAACTTCAAACATTAAATGCTGAATATTTGTGAGACTAACTTTAAGATTACTCTGCTTCTGCAGGGTTTATTTAAGATTTTATTCCGTATACATGTGACTACCTCTGCAAGGAAGAAAGTAATCTCCCTTGCATGTTTTTTTTTAAAATAATTTGTCTGCATAAAAAGCCTGCTTTCTAACTAGCATGGCATGACTGTGGTATGGGAGGAAAAACACCCACAGTGAAAAGGCCTTTCTATGCAGAGCCAGTGTGTGGCAGATTTACATGCTGATTTTGGAGCACCAGGGAGCAGAATGCTGTTAATGGCTCTGGCTGAAGTCAACTGGACTTGTTAGTTAGACTTGGTGCTAAGGGGCAGGAGCTGAAAAGAGAACAGAGGAGTGGAAATAGTGGGCTGAGGTGGACGGGCAAGGGAGAGAAGGAGGTGATAGTGGCTGTGAGGTGGGAACCACATCAACAGCAGAACTATTGTGTATACTCTGCTCAGTGCATAATGGGTAGAGAGAGCACTCCTCTGATTGTCTGTAGTGGGTGACAGATAATTTTCAGTTCCCAGAAGCCTGATGTACTTAAGCATTGTTAATAAATGGTGCCTTCCAAGAGGAATACAACCCAAAGAGGGGCATAGATCTTGCACGTAGATGATCTCAGGCTTATGAGCCTGTAAACATTCACCTGGTTATGTTTTTGCCTGTTAGTCTATGTAGGAGATAAAAGCTTTGAAAAGACCATCTGAAGTAGACGGTCTGAAGAATTCTGAGTTACTACACAAACTGACTTTACTCCTGACCATAAAATCCACAGATGGTGCAACTAGCAGTCTGTCTCCAGGTCTTCAGCTGTGTTAAGAAATGCTAAGCAGAAGTCTAGTAATAGTTTACACAGGAATTTAAATCATGCCTTATCTTCAGTGTCCATGCTTCTGTTCAGATAAATTCCAATGTGGCTGAGTCTTTATTGTATTTTATGTGTTTATTTCCCTCAAGGCTCATTCATCATGATGACTGCCTGGACAGAAACCTCTATCCCTTGCTAATCAAGAAACACTGGTTATGTACCAGAAAATGCTTTGTGTGCAAAATGTATACAGCCAGGTATGCTACATTCTCGATCCTTTTAAGTTGTCTTCTTAAATAAGTCTTTCTAGGTGCTGCTACTAACTTAAAAAAAAAAATCAAAGCTCTGTATGTATTTAATAAGGTGTGTGAATGATCTTCATGGAAGTATTCTGAGATCTTACTCTTCAGGCAGTTGTCCTCTCGCTACCCAGGAAAAGGCTCCTGCAGGTAGTGTTCATTTGGAGATTATAATTCAGGATGATCAAAAGAACTGAAATGATGAAGAGGTTAATTATTCAGCTCAGGTTCGAGCTCAGCTCTTGATCAATTACTTTTGAGAATCATACTTTTGGGGGAAAGTGCTGCATTTTTCCCCTAGGACAAGACATGTCATTCAAATTCATTTGCTGGAAGTCGTACAGAACTTTCATTAAATCTAGCATCTAACTAGAGGGAAGTATGGACCTGCCCAACTTTAACAGAGTAAAATCTAGAGGTTTTTTAAAAGGCATGTAGCTTTCCCCACAGGTAAACTCCTAACCTCTACCTGAAAACTCTGTGCTGTGCAGCTGTACTTGAAAGAACTTTTTGTGATGCACAGATTTTCTGCAGTTAAGAGAGCAGAATGTGAATTCTGTGCTCTTTATACACTTTAGTGCTGTTTACTTAGACATGAGAAAGCCTTTCAACAGACACAGTAGAAATTTCTGTAAAGGAGTTCTACAGACTAGGCTAGGCTCCCTTATTTTATAGGTCTGAATGATTTATTTAGAAAAACACCCGCAGCCCTTTTTTTCCTCCAGGGCAGCTTACACTCTCAGCCTCAGTTTGACACAGCAGCTGTGTCCGTGTTATCTTGCTTGTTTGGCCTTAGACTTCCCTGGAATCAGGCAAAGAGCCAGTTCCCCTCATGATGGGAGCCCATCCTGGTGTTCCTAGCAGAGCCCCTAGGATGCCTTCACAGGTGGCTATAATCTGTGAGGCATTTGGCCATAAGGGGAGGTGGAGCCAAAGGGTCAATATGGGGGAAAGATGGGATGGGGAAGGCATTACCAGAGGTGATGTAAATGCATTAAATTAAAACCAGGATTAAGCACTAAGCTTAAGTGGGGAGATGCTAAACCATGGATAGCAGAGCTGCTTTGGCTGGCTGTCCTGCATGTTCTAATCTGTGCAGATAGCATCTTTAATCACTAGAGGCCTTGAGCTGTCATGGCCTCTGAGTGCTACCATAAATTAATTGCTTGGTGACACAGCAGGCCCTCCTTGTGCTGGCAGCTGTCTTCTTGTTAACTTCAGTGCTTGCTGGAGTGTGAAGCAATCCTCTCCTTGTCTGCATCATCCAGGCCCTTCTTTTAGACTTGTAAATGGATTTGGTTATTACTCAGAGTAGTTTGGGTCAGTCACGTGTCTGCTCTGCATGGCAGTTTCTTACTTTAAGGGAAACCGTTTATCTTTTATGACTTAAATGGCCATAGGGTGGACAGAAGATTCCTGTTAATTTTTTTTTTTTTTTTGGTTATGCACTGTACCAGCTACACAGGTTTGTGGAGTTCCTCAGGAAATGCTGCTGTAGCGGTGTAAGGTAGCAGCTGGGATTGACACTGAATGGGTGTGGAGTTTAGGAAAGAGCTGTATGCCTGGCGTGGGAGATAGGCAATAGAGGTAGTACCTGGTCAGTGTAACATTATTACTAATGTTTGTGGCTGCCATCCCCAACCCTGAGTAAAATGTTGAGATGTTTGTCACAAATGTGTTGGACTCGCATGGAAAACACTTGTATTTTGTAACCTGCAGGTGGGTAACCAACAAAGACAGTCTGGCACCAGAGGATCCTTGCTTCTTCTGTGATGTTTGTTTTCGGATGCTCCATTATGATGTGGAAGGCAATAAACTGGGGGAGTTTCTTGCATATCCTTATGTCGATCCTGGGATTTTCAACTGAAACTGACATGAGCCAGAATGAATTCAATGAACTGCATTGGTGAATCTGTTGCTCTGGCTGTTAAAACCACCAAACAGCTTGAGTTTTGAGCGTACTGCTGGGTTTTGGGTTAGGCTTTTAATCCTCTCCCCTAAGGTGGAAGGAGCCCTTTGCACTTGAAGCCTTTCTGGTGTGCTTTTCTGAGTAAGTAAGTATGATTTTAAAAGATAAATTAGTATGGAAAAATATGCTCAGACATCTACTTTATTTTAATTGGTTACATTTTTAATACACTTTGACAACACAGTAGTTTGGAGACTATGGACTCTAAAAATATGGATGTTGAAAGAGATAATACCCTGCAAAAGCAGACGTGATGTTGAGAAGCTCTGTGCATCCAAGGCTCTGTTGACCTCAAAGGATGAGAACATGGTCTTTGGGCATTTTACCTTGAAAACTCTGGCAGTTGTCATCTCTGCACAAGGGTGCGTAGCACTGAATTTGTGGGGAGGAGAACGCTTTCTGAGGGAGAAGCTCAGAGTGCTTGTTAACTTCTAAGGTCTTTCCTGCAAATGGGGGTGCTTGCATCTGTGAGCTACTGTGGTCCTTGCGTTCTGACTCTGAGGACTGATTCCATGAAGAGTAAACTACATTTCACCAATTACTGACTTGTAGCCTGCCTTTCAAATGACTTTGTTAACTGTTTGCAGTGCATGCAGTTTTAACTGTTCCTAAAGTAGTGTTCATTGTGCACTTCTGTTTTTTTAGTATTATTCTGTTATTGTAAGTATTGTTGGTTTTTATTAAAACATGACCAATTTGTACTTGCTAGTCTGATGTTAAGTTGAAACTCTGCTTGCCAAAACAGAATATACTTACCTAGTGCCTTGCTTTTTAAAGTCACCTGGAATTCAAAGGATTTTAGTGGGGATCTTTGCTGTTTAGGAAGGCTAGTAGCGCTAACTGCTTTTCTTCTGAAAGCTTCAGGTAGTTCTCAAAAAAAGCCTAGTTCTGGTTGTTGTAAAAGACAGCCGACTCTGATAACCTGCATACAGAAATGTATTTGACAAATTGAATTCTGTTCAGGTCCTGTGGCCGCAGATTCTGCAAGTGCTTACTTGATTATCTTAGATGTCTTGAAAGAAAAGTGTCTTAAGAGTTTGCAGGACTCCATTCATCACTCACATATCTGACTGCTTTCTGGTGGTGTATTAGGTCATGTGAATATAAATCTGTGCTTTTTTTAGGACAAAAAAAAGGTGATTTTTTTTTTTTTGTCTTATAAGTCAGCCAGCTGCTGGCTTGTGTATTTTGAAAACAGAGTGGTGAACCAAGCACTTGTAACAGCAGGTGGTGGCCGTTCTCTTATCCTCCAGGAATCTGCAGAAGGGGGAGTGCCCTGCCCACCACAACTGTCACCCGTTAAACTGCTAGGGCTGCACTGCTCTGTGGTCCTTTAACAGCTGCGTTAAAAATCCCCTGCAATACAACTCTGGTGGCAGCTTCAGTATTTGCCTCATAAGTTGCTAGTCCTCATCTTTCCCCAAACTCCTCCTCTTTCAGCTGGTAACAGACAGGCTTCCCAGTCCTCTTCAGTATTGGAACTGAGATCATGTAGACAGCTAGCATAATTTCTAAAGATATTGTTCACTTGTTTGATGGCTTCTCATGCTGAATTCTAAGGCAGCAATCAGTAGGTTTTTTTTGTGGGGGGGGGGTTTCTTTCTTTAGCAGTAGGGAGAAGGGAGTGGCCAAAATGTGAATTTATTATTTCATTAAACTAATTCTGCCTCGGTATGCTATCTTTCACCCAACCCATTTACCTTCTTTCCAGTAAAAAGTTATGGCCAAACATTTCAAAATTGCTGTCCCTGCAGGTTAAGAAATTTTGCTAGGGCCAGTCCCATACTTCCAATAAGGCAAAGAGAAGCTGGCCACAATCTGGGTGTGGGAGTTGCGTGCCTCCTGTGTTTAACTACAAAACAGAGAAGAACTCGTATTAGAAGCTGCTGTTTGTGTGTTCTGGTCCTATTTCATATTGAATGATTCAACTTAAATGACAAATGGAACAAAAAAGTTATACACTAATTCATAGTTTTTAAAGATGCTGTACTTCCCAGGAGCTGTCACAGGACGGCTGGGCCTGGTCTTGATTTAATGTGTCTTTCTGAATGAGTCCTCTGAGTGAAATCCAGCATTGCACCCAGATGCCCATTCATAGTGAAATTTCTATGACACCAGCTGGATATTTGTGTTTTGGCTACTTGTTAAATGCTGTTAGTGTTTCAGTGATCAAAAATTCCAAGTAGGTTTATTACTTCACGATGAAAAATGAGAAAATAATTTTTTTTAATAATCCCTTGTCTGTGTTTGGATATTTATGTCTTTTTTCTTTTTTCCTTTTTTTTTAGAGCAAGACAGTCATCAATTTTTTCTTATAAATCCCTTGTTATAATAAACTGGATATAAGGGTATGGAACTTGGAGATGATTTGAGTTATATTTAAATGAGAATTTAAGAGCTCTGCCTGCTGACATGTGAAGACTTGTGTCTGTACTTACTGGGGGAAGCAAAAACTGAAGAAGTTTGACTGCCTAGTCAGTTCCCAGCTCTCAGAAATTATATTTGTATCTTTCAAGAGACACAGCTCATGGATACTCAGGCATTGTTGAAGGCGAGACGCCCATTTTTACAGTCAGTGAGATTCTGTGAATTTAGGTTACTTCTGTTTTGTAAATGGGCAGTAAATTCAGGCAGTAAAAGCCCAAGCGGCTGAACGGATAGAGCGTGACTCTAGTGACTTGCAAGCATACACTCAGGAGATTCATCTCTGCATCCATCTCAGTTAACCCTTTGAAGTAGTGGCATGGTTGACCCATTGTCTCTGAAACAGTTGTGCAAGACAGATATGTGTTAGGTCATCCACACTTGTGTGAAAACAAGGCAGATTTGGCATACTTGTGGAATACACAGTACTTCCTTTTGTGGTAAAAGTGTTATCCCACAAGCATGAGGTCGTTTACCCGGTGTGCGAGATGCCGATATACACACAGGGCAGAGGTATTTATTTCATGTCTGCGCAGAGATGGGTGCGAGGTGGTAGCTCCACAAAGCTAGCACAAAGTTCGGTCATACAGGTGCAGTATGTGTACAGTGTAGTTATGCCTATGCGTAAGTGATTACACAAAGCAGTTTTCTATTGGTCTACAGGTCTCTTATTTCAATGTAAAGCTACAGTGCTACTTTACTATTCTGCGCATGCTCAAAGGTGAGGGGTCTCTGCTTGGGCCGGGGTCTCCAGCTCAAGGGCTGTGACTTTTAGTGTGATAATGAGGATAGTTCGTGTGAGGGTGCTTCTTACCACACTTGTACTAGTTGTTTCAGATGGTTCCCAAAACGTCTTAATGAGCTTATGTGTTTCTCCAGGATGTGCTTCTCTCCCGAGGACAGTAATTCTTGTTTAGATGTTCCACTTTCCAGCCTGAATGCCCCTTACCAACTTTACATAAGCCCTGGCCTTCCACCAGCTCCTGTTAGACTGCACTGTTAGACTACAAAAGGGGCTTTGATACAAAGGAATGGTTAAAATTGGGAAGTGCCTATGTGAAAATTCCCATTTAACGTCTTTGCCGAAACACTTTTGAGGGTGGAGGTGGAAGTCGTTTTAGTTTCCTAATGCAGTAAAATACATCTCTTGACTAGCTGTCTGTAGAAATACACGAATTCCAGTGTGCAGTAACTACCTGTATTTGGAAGCTGAATGAGAATGCTGCTGTCTAGTCATCTGGCTGTATGGCCACGTTCGTTAGTCTCATCCCTTCACAGCAGTCTGTTGTAAACGCTAGAGATTTCTGAACTCAGCATCTGTGAAGGCCAAACATCGTGACCATCTGCCAAGGGCAACTGCATACTGGGAGCTGCCATGGATATTGATCTTCTAGCTTTAACTTGAGGTACTGTCTTCAAGATCTGAAAGCTATTCAGTTTCGGTGTATGAACACCTTCCATTTCATTACACAAATACATACTCATTATGCACATGAAAAGCTTTGCAAGCAATTTTAGCTTTTAGTTTTGTAACTACATGCATGTTTTTACCTCTGCGTGGGAGGAAATTGCTGTATTAAAAATCTTAACTATATTGCTGCACGCCAAAATTTCTTTCCGTGCCAAGTTTTAACTTCCCGTAATCACGTAAGTGGATTCTGCTTTGTAAAAACAGGCTTCAGTATTTAATCATTAACCTTTCTAAAGGCCTGTGGCTAGATACCTCAATTTCACAAGGCATCTGGTGTGTTACTACAAAGTGCTACAGTGTGCGAGTGCCACTGCGCTTTGTGCAAAAAGTCATCGATGGGCGTGCTTTGAGCAGCAACACGGAGGCCTTGCCCCAGGCACTCTTCACATCTCTTTCCCCCTTTGATTAATAGAACTGTGAAGAGAGAACAGTTTTAGGCTGCTTGCAGCTTCGGGCAGGAAGGTAGAGTGGAAATAGTACTGTTTCGTAAGTATGCACAAATCATGTTTTTGTTAAGATCGGTACAGATGCATACATGTGCACGTGCTTCTGTCCATTGACATAAATTATAGTGGAGTAATAAGGAGTGATAAAAAATATCCTTGCATCTGTAAAACTTAAAAGTACTCAATATAGTGAAGAAGTCTTTAGAAAGCATGCAGCATATTCTAGTATGAAGCAGCCAGCTGTACCAATACAGCAAAACAGGCTCCATAAATTCATCTGCTGGTGAACAGTGTTGTTGCATGTTGAAATAAATATTCTTCTGCTGGCTTTTTTATATTACCAAACATATAATCCTGCCTCATCTTAACAGTACAGCTAGTTTACAGATTATTGAGACCAAAAACGAACGTAATGGGCTCTGGTTAAGGACAACCTATAGAAGCAGTTAACATCATCTAGGTTTACCACTGTGTAAATGGACAGCTCGAAGTTGGTCAAACTACTTCGAACAGGCGTTAGCAGCAGCTTATGTGTAATGACTACATGTTGCACACATGGTCTTTGAAGGAGTGGCATACCTGGCAAGGGAAAACAACCTTCACCGTGATAGCTTCCAGCAAAGTTACATAAAGAAAAAACAAACTAGTGCAAACTAGCAAAGATGACTAAATATAGTTTTGAACACAATAAACATAATACTGCTTGTGCAATGAATATCAGTTCTGATTTCACGCTTTTCATGCCTTTTTCTGTGCCTCTGGTCACTAGTGAGGATTTTTTTGTTGTTACTTAAACCATGCAAGTGAAGAGAAGGGGAGATTAGGGCTATGATCCTAAAGCTCTTATGCAGTTTACTATTCTAGTCTGTTAGGAAGAAAGAAAAAGAAAAGGCAGCAAAAAGACAATGCTAGAGAAAAAAAAATTTCATCTCTTCAGAATTAGGAAAAGGAGAATAAGGAGGAGTTACTTCATAGTAGTGCATGATTTCAGTGGAAAAAAAAGCATGTCAAGATAAATCTGAAAGTGACAGATTGTCCCCGGAAAACAGGGAAGTTTGAAAGTGGTGCTGGAGTTACTGGACATTCACCTGGTCATGACATATTGAGGAAGTTGCTTTTTCCTATTACCAAGCATCTAGCTGCTTAGCACTACTGTAAGAGCAGAACTGCAAACGAAGTAAAGATTGTACCAAGTTGTTGAACTTGAAATGGCAAAAAAGCTCTATGCTTTGTTTTATATTATGAGCAGAAATCCCTTTTCTCCATACTACCCTGGGTAAGAACAAAAGAACAGCAAAAACCCCAGGTGGGCTGACTGAAGAGGGCATGGCAGTAATTTACAAGACATGTAAACAAGAAACAATTTGACTTTTCAGTATTTGATACCATGCTGTTTTGGTCATGCTGCAATACTGAGAACTCTTCCTTGTTTAATGTTGTGAGTTAAAGCTTCAGAAGTACTGGTCTCCACCAGGCTGTACTCGTGGTTTTCTCTTGCTGCCTTGAAGGTGACACAACACAAGGCAATACATACACCTGCAACACTGTCGCCTTCCCTGATACCCTCCCCCCTCCCCCCAAGATTCTTAGGACTATTAAACTCTAATTTCTAACCAGGCTGGTAAGAAATCCAGTGGCATACAATTTTTTCCTAGTTCTGATGTTGAGACAAAGGGTATTTCAGGAAAGAATTTTCAGAGGAGTTTGTGCCCGTTTCATTCCCTTTCAATGCCTTTACGAATTTTTCTTAAAATACATGACCAGTGTTCCTGTTAAAATTCAAGTTAGAAATGCCCAAGTTAATGCCAAGGCAATAAAATTGAAATAGCAGTAAAACCAAACACTTCTTGTTCCTATGAATGCTTCAGACTATACAAGTTAGTATTAAGAACCAGTCTCTCTTTATCAGTTTAAATTCTTTAATTTCATAAATTGTTCAAGACAGTGTTTTCCAACCAGTGTGCATCAACAGGCTCAGTGAAAACACCAGATGTCTTTCTAGTATACTTACTATACCAAAAGCATACCATAAAGTCACATTGCAGTAAATTGGCACAATGAGTTTTGCAAGAACTGAACTAAACTTGTTTAAAAAAGTGATTAAGTATACTCATACAATAACATTTTAACAGCTATAAAAATGCTGCTTCCAACTCCTACAAAACACAGTGAAAAGACATCCCAACAAGGGTTGAAAAACTATGCACAAACAGAGGTCAGTATCATCGAAGAGAGTGGTTTTATACAAATGAAGCAATTAGGCAGTTAAAAGTATTTACACTTTTTCCTGCTATTAGCTAGACAAACATACAGTAGTCAGATAAAAATATACTACAACTCTAAGTCCTGTAACATGTAAGCATTTGTTTTCTAACTGGAATTTTCACCTTTTGAAATGTGTTACCTGTTAATACTGGACAAAACTATTGGCAAAAGTGTTTAAATACTTTTAAACCAAGATTAAAGGGGCTTTTATTCCACAAAATTTAACTTTAAAATACTATGCTTATAAAATTATTTAAAACTTTCAGCAGTCTATAGATTTCAAATGCAAAACTTAACAATCCTCTTTAATTTGTATTTTAAAAAAAGACTCCAGTGGTGTCATTTGCTTTCAAAGGCAGAATCTTTTGCCGGCTTTTCAAGCTCCCTCTCTTCACCACATGTCCTAGAAACAAAATAAAGCAACATTAATGACCATATAAAAATGTGGAGAGCAAGACTTATTCCAGATGAACTTGTACAGTCTGGAGTGAGCGATGCTGATGTACATTCAGCAGTAGATGAGGTCTGGAGAACTGAAGCAGGTGGTGATACCAGCTGTCTATCTTCTCCCTCACACCGACTGCCCCCAAACGCAAAGCGAAGCTGGTGGCAATTAACACCACATTCATGTACATGCCCGGCTGTGAATGGCAGTCATTCCCAAGTGGTTTGTGTCCCATTCAGGCAGTCCTCCCTAGTCTGCTGCCAAATGTGTCAGCTCAGGTGGAAAAGCACTATGGCTTAACATACCTCACTAGTTGTAACTTTTCTTAGTAGCCAGAAATAATCCACTATGTGTCCCAAACACTAAGGTAACCACAGGAAGCAGTATATATTTTTACCAAACGAAATCAAAAAGGTGCTCTTAAATGCCAGTCACTTCAGAAGTATTATGTTACACAACTTCTGTCTTCCAAAATTTTTGAAGTACATCTTCAGACAAGTACAGATATGTCTTGCCTCTAAATTATCAAAGGGAGTAAAGTTCAGAACTGAACAGCCCTGTGATTTGAGAAGTTTACAAATTATTTGGTTAGAGTCAGTAGTGGGAACTGCAGGGGTGTTTTGAACATTGATGATTTGCTTATACTTATTTTGCTTACTAGTTTCTCACTTCTAAAAAACTGAATATTGCAAATAAAAATGTATGAAAAATACTGAATGAAAGGAAGCTTGTATGACAGAGACAGCACTCTAGCTTGCTTGAATTTAGAACAGGTATGTGAATGCACTTCTCAACACGCCAGGTATTTGCAAGAAGTGTTACAAAATCTGTTATAGAGCTGTTAGCAAACAATGAGCCTAAGTGCACAGAAACTGCTCCCAAGTAGCCCTGCAAGTTTTTCTGTAAAGTGGGTCCTTTTCTTTGTTTAGGTAAGTCAAAGAATGTGTTGGAGTGCAGAGTTCAAGGCCACAGCAAACACCACACACGCTTAAAGAGATTAATGTTTATTAGCAGAACATGACAGCCCCACTAGCTCATTGATGGAAGATATATTTGCAAGTTTTACAGATACAATCACTATTACTGAAGTATTAAAAATATTGTCTTGCCTCAGAGCTGCTTTTTTGAGACAGTCTTTATATTCAACAGCCTTTTCCAGGCATGTTGCATAACTATCTGAAGTATCTGCCTTAAGTTTCTTTTGACCAATGCCCACTGAGGTGTCATGCATGCACCCAAATATTCTTAATCCTTTTAATCACAAATAGAAAGGGCAATCTGACTGAGATTGCCTGTCACTCAAAAATCCAAGTGGTGCCAGGTCCTGTGGGAACAGGGAAAGGAGCAGGCCACGAAAGAATTCTACCTTGGAGGACCAGTTTAGTAGTCATTTATTTTTAAATACTTGGCCAAGTATATTCTATTATTACTGAACTGCCTTGCTATTGATTTCAAGTAACTCGGGTGTTGCACTTTGCAAGTACCATATTGTGATTTGCCCAAATCACCTATTTAAGCAGTGTGCTAGGCTGTGTAACCTGTGTTAGCAATCTACACTTGCACCCTCATTATGTTCCCATAACATGCTGCTTGTTCAGACCAAATGAATATTTGGCATCAGTGGATGAGAACTCCCAAATGTCACTTCTGAAAGCTGTGTAATCAGAAGCCAGTAGTTCTGAGGCTACCTCTCAGCAAATACCAAATTAATTTTCATCTTAAGGGTTTTTTTGGTTTTGTTCTAAGTTTAACTTTTGTAAATAACGGTCAATATTCCACTCACTTGTGCAGTTTTAATTGGGCAGAGAGCCAAAAGAATGCCAGGCAACTGCAGTTTCTCCTGGCCTGCATGAAGACAGCGATGAAAGGAAATCTTGCTTCAACACACACTGCTGAACAAAAAGAATCCCTGAGCACGGGGTACAGAAGCGCTCAGAGAAAAAGTGATACTTCAACAAAAGAGTTCAGCTCAAGGATAATTCTAGGTCTTTTCTGTGTTGTTTAATAAATTCTAATAAGTATTTCTCATCTTCTACAAGAGATTCACTGCTTGTTGTTCTTGTTTACAAAACAGCATTTTTCAGTGAGGCTACGGTTTAAACACTTACCTTCTGACAAATTCAAGCATCCTTATGGCTTCTTGTTTGGAAAAGGTAAATGCGTCAACCTCTGTAAAGCACTGAGAGTTCTGCAATTTCACAGGTCTAAGATCCAGCCTGCATTTGGGCAATTCTATGCAGGTTTACCTGCAGTTTACCTGCATTTGGGCAGTTCTATAGCTACACCATAGAACACTAATTAAAGTGGCTTAGCTATTGATTAGAATACATGATTTCACAAAAAACTTGATAAATCCCATCAGTTTCTGTAAGACTTGGTTCAGGCTTCCTTTGCTTCCAACTTAATAGCATCGAGTATTATAAAACATAGGAGAAAGCTTATACTTTGCCCTGTCTTGCCACATGCTGATTTTCCCCTAACAGGACATCCCATCATTTTTTTCTTTAAGTCTCCACTGTACCAGTGAGTGAAGTAACTTTTAAAGTGTTCATTCAAAACTTTAACAGAAGATTTGCATGCTATTATCATTCCCTGAAGTTGAGAGAAAACTCTGTAGAGAAAACAGTACCTCAACATGGCTAAGTACGTTCAATCTACTGCTGTTCTATTTACATCATTTTGCTAGAGCAGAACAGATCCTTAGTTCAGAAAGGTTAACAACTCACTTTTTCTTACTGCCAGCTTCATGCTTATCGTTCTTTTCCTCAGCATTCTCTCCATTGTGTTGTGACTGGTTGGTGTCTTGAGTTTCAGACCCTCCATTCAGAACCTTTGAACCTTTAAAATGAAAGGAGAGGGAAAGAAAACAGTACTGCAGGCAGCAAAACTGTGCTATAAAAAGCCCCAGGTAATTTTTTTACCTTCATCAACTTAAATGCTATACCAGCTGCTGATACCCAGCAGCTGAAACAATACAAAAAGCAGTAACTGATAAGGCTTCAACTTCTGAAAATGCCGTGCAACGAGCCTCATCCCCCAATTTTAATAATGGGAAATGAACATTATGTATTTCATGAGGTTTCAAGTTCTTCTTGTGCTTGCTAGGCTACAGAGGATAGGACTAATGCTTATTTGTATTCTAAGCAGTGAAAGAATATACTTCAGCAGTAAATTCTGTTTACCATTCTAATCTGGTCAGACAATTTTGGGGGATTTCTGATACTTTAACTGGAGGTTATTAGTTTCATGGATTCTTGTTTACTCTCAACTCTAACAACTATGTATATAATAAAATTTATGACAAACAGTATATATAAATAGAGTAAAAATGTTTAGTTATAGCATGCAGTTATCAAGCAGGAAAACAAAGCACTATGTAGAAGCTGTATTTAGTGAAGTCAAAGCAGGAATATTTAACCTCTTTAAAATTTCTGTGATAAATACATGTTTTGCTCTGGTGTTACAAGCCAGTGGATTTGGAGTGAATTGTTGAGAAATGTCACTTTCAATCAGAGTTGACAGTCCATTTTATTTCAAGTTTCAGGTTTACCAAAAACACCCCTCTATCAAACTACTGTGCTACACAAGACATTACTCATCAGAATACTTATAGGCTAAGAGATGCTAAAAAGCAGACAAGATAATTTTAAGATGACATTCTAGTTTAGACTTTCTCAGAATCAGTTCTGAACTTGAATACCATGGGAAGAATTCAATGAAACAATGAATGCTATAATCCCTTGTTACAAAGTAGATAGTCTGAAGCTGTACTTCAGCTGAAGTACAAACTGCTGTAATTGTTGTGCTTCATAAAGACAGTAAGGGTTCAGCAGTTCAGTTTTTCTGAAAGGGGAGAAGTACGAATATAAGGAACCAGAATTTCTCTTTGTAGCAAATAAAGAAAAATACAGTTCCACAAAATATCTCCCTACTCTGATACAAACTTCTTACTATTATCCATTTGATTGGGCAACAATATGGTATTTCAGTGTGTTCTGTTGAAGTCTCGTGTTAACCTTATCATTAGTCAGACTATTCTGTGTGTAGGAAGTCTTCCAGTTTAGATTCTTTGTTAAAATATTAGCTGTGCTGATCACTGGGTTGGGGAAAGAACTGTGTGGAACCTCTACTACATCACACATACTTCTCTCACCATAAAATGGTTAGATTTTATCATCATCCTTGCTTTCTTAGCAGTTACAAATACAGTGGCATTTCAACTACAGTTATTCTGAATCCTTGGCATCCTCAGTCACCTCAGTTACAGTAACTTGTTTATTCCAGATCCAGGTGGTGTAACTTCCAAACAGTTTTGCTCCCAGGATTCAAGTTCAAAGTAAATATAATTATCTCCAGTGGTTGTGGAGATCAAGGATCTAAATAATTTTAATAGATGGGTAGAACTCCTACATCTTCAAGGATTTCAATTCATTTGCAACACAGCTTTCCAATGTCTCTGTCTCATTTTGTTCCTCTATTTGAAAATGCAAGTATCTATTTTACTACATTTCTTTCATTTTTTAAAAAATAACTAACCTAAGTTATTGTAGAGCATGCTTACTATGGAAAGCTTTCAATATCATGCTGTACTTGTACAAGTGCTCATGATTCATCTGCAATAGTACTGCTAAGAGCATAAAGGCCTTTTCTCCCCTAAATGATGATTATTTCTTTACTCTTAGACTGAACTACTAAAGTTGCATCATGGAAGTGGTTAAAAGCTGCTGCTACACATAGTAGCATGCATGATATAGGAAGAGGCTAGTGAAGGAAATTAAGCAGTTAAAGCATAGGTGGAAGTCTAGGCACCAAAAGGCTACCTGAGGAATGGAAGGTAGTATGTTATTCTACCTCATGTTTTCTGTATTTTTATTCCATAAGGTAATAAAGTTAGAAAATTTACAGAGAAGTAAGAAATGACAAACTCAATTCTTGCAAAAGCCCTTCCCTTCAGGCAATAAAGGTAAAATAGCCACAGAAAACATTATACCCTTTAACTTGAAACTTATTATCCTTGGCTATTTCAAATATGTGAAGGTTTTAATAGATGGGTAGAATTCCTATGTCAAGGATTTTTTGAAGCTGGCTCAGGAACTGATGGAGACTAGGTCTTTTATATGACAAGAAACTAATACCACAGTGACTTACCTGTTTGGTCCTTTTCCTTTTCCATTTTTTTGTTTGTTCCTTTCTTCCACTGTTCTTTGGTTTTGTTGGCTTCCTCGTGCTGCTTCTGCTCAGCAAGTGATTTATTTAGTACTTGGGAAAGAACAGAATCTCCTTCCCCAACCAAAAACATGGTCTTGAACTTGTTGTATAGCATTGTAGATTTCTCCATGATAACTTGGCTAACTTTGAATTTCCGTATCTGAAATCAAAGTAATAAAACAATGAGCTCCACTTTAAATACCTACGTAATTTCATCACGTGCTAGATTAAATTCTTAATGTAACCTGAAATGAGATCATAGACTTTTACACTCTCTGAAGTATCACAGAATCACAGAACAGCCCAGGGAAGGGACCTTGAAAGATCACCTAGTCCAACCCTTCGTGGGAAAGGGAGCCTGGATGAGATTATCAAGCCCCTGTCCGATCACGTCTTGAAAACCTCCAGCAACGGGGACTCTACCACATCCCTGGGGAGGCTGTTCCAGTGAACGGTTGTTCTCACTGTAAAAAAGTTTTTTTTACACTAAGATGAAACCTCTGCTGGTGCAACTTGTACCCATTGCCCCTTGTCTTCTCCATGTGGCTGCTTGTGAAGGGAAAGCCTCTGTTCTCTTTGTAGATGCCCTTTAAGTGCTGGAATACTCTGATGAAGTCCCCCCTGAGCTTTCTCCAGGAAGAAAAGACCTAACCCCTTCAGTCTTTCCTTATAGGGCAGGTTTTCCAGCCCTTTCATCATCTTCATGGCCCTCCTTTAGACCCTCTCCAGTCTGTCCGCATCGTTCTTGAATTGTGGGGACCAGAACTGGACGCAGTACTCCAGTAGTAAATAACGCGGATATCAGTTTAAGAAAACACACAAGTTACTTTGATTAACACTGCAGATCTCACCTTCTTTAGAGTCAGAATCATCTCTGTATGTTTCTGAGCTTGTTGCATTGTGACTTGAAGGGATGCAAGCTCATCAAGAGCCTCAATACACCTGTTCACATCCTGTATATAAACAAGAAATTAGTTTGAAGACTTAGCTTACATGTTAATAATCCTTAATTAGCCATACTAAATTCACTTCCATGCTCAGTGATACCTTCCTATATCATCTTTAATTTGACTATGTACTTAATGTTAGAACAATTTATAGTCAAACTTGCAAACAAAGATTACTACCAGTTGCCTTTCAGCTACTTCCATAACAAAACGTAGATGCAATTTGAATAACTTCTGACTTTTAAAGTTTTATACTTTCAAAATACAAACTCAAGCTTTATGCCACTTTCACAATTCTAGTACTTCTGTGCTTGAAGCTGTTCTCCATAGTCAGCTTTTTCCATACACAATTTTTCCGAAGTGACTTGCCACTGAGCAGGTAGCAGACCACCTTAAGTGGGCTGAAGTTAATATACAGAACTGTATCTTGGTAGATTTTTCAGTTAGAAGTTTGATGAATGACACACTATGCAGGACACTCAGAAGTAACGATGTGAGCTTCTGATCCATTTCTTCTTCCTATAATACTTAGTTCTCAATTCCCTTATCTTCAGCTACTCTTGCTTATTTTAATTCCTCATTAGAACAAACAAGGTTCATCTCCAGCACAGGTCATAGTAATATTCTGCATCTTGTAAAAAGTTGTAGCTCCTGTTCTCAAGAGAAATTAATATTAAAAAACCCTAACGTATCAGGACTGTGCTCAGCAGAATTCTTACTATTATCCTTATGTGATAAATACAATTATGGTAAACTAAGTGTCCTTGCTGTAGCTCTACCACCAATGGTCTCTCCAGTACTGCAAAACATTTGCTCCATTGCGCCTCTGAATCAGAGGTTTGGTGGGGTTTGCGGGTCTTCCGTTTTTGCTTTTTTACTTACTATTTTAGGGGAATTTACTATCTGGTTCAGGACAGAGTGATTTATTTAAGATTAACCATTAAGTTGTGAAGTAAAAGCTTTCTAAATTTTATTTAAGGTCAACTGTTTTTGAGACAAAATATTGGCATAGACTTAAAATAATTTAAGAATAGGCCACACTGGAAATGAGTGTTTCATATTCAACACTGTGGTGGGTTAGCCTTGGCCAGCAGCCAGATGCCCAGCCAGCCCCTCATCTCTCCCTCCTCAGCAGTGCAGAGGGAGAAAATAGGATGAGAAAGCTCATGTGTTGAGATAAAGACAGGGAGATTGCTTACCAGTTACTGTCATGGGCAAAACAGACTCTACTTAGGGAAAATTAATTTATTACCAATTAAAATAGACTTGGGTTGTGAGAAACAAAGACAAACATTAAATCAGTACTTTTCCTTCCCCTCTCTCCCATGCTCAACTTTATTCCAGACTCCCTCCCCAGCCCATCCCCAAGCAGTGCAGTGGAGGCAGATGGTCAGTGCATCACAGTTCCTCTCTGCAACTCCTTCCCTATGGCATTCGCCTCTGCTCCAGCTTGGGCTCTCGCCAGAGGCTGCAGTCCTTCAGGAGAAATCTCCACACAGAGATCTCTCACACACAGAAATCTGTGTGAGCAACTGGTCCTTCATGGTCTCTCCTACAGGCTGCAGGGGAATACCTGCTCCAGCAAGATGGAGCACCTCCTCCCTTCTCCTCTGACCTTGGTGTTCCCTCTGCCATTTCTCACTCTTTCCTCTCTTCCTCCTCCAAAGTGTTTTGCCCTTTCTTAGTAAGTTTTCAGAGGCACCACTATCTTGGCTGAGGGGCTCAGCTATGCCCTGCAGTGGGTCCACTGGAGTCAGCTAGAACCAGCTGTGCCTGGCACGGGGCAGCCCCCTGCCCTCACTACCAGAATCTTGCCTCCGACTCCCAACACAATGCTGAGTTCCTGAGTTGGAGCACCTTGCTGCTTCTCATGCTACTGCACTTCTTCACTGACATGCATATCTTCTCATTGTACAAATGGCACTCACAAATGAAGATACTAAACCAAAGACTGAATCCCTTTCAGCACCATCCGTCCAAATGGTACTCTGAAAAGACCAGGTAATCAATTAGGGAAAGTCCTCAAACTGATGTCATTCTCACACCTCTCCTTGGCCTTAGCGGCAGTGAGACTTTTCTTGTCTTCAGCAGTACATAAAGGCAGAGATGGAATAAAGGCTTTTACTTGCTTTTTCAGTTGTGTAAATGGAAATGGGTTTTTGAAGATTTGCATCCCCTCCAGGACTTCAAATAAGAAAGCGACTGGTAAAGTATTTTTGGTCTGGTCTCATGATTTGAGGTTTCAGTTAGAGAAAAAAACTAAACAAAACAAAAACAACAGAAGCACAAATAACCTTAAATTCACAAAACCTGGTAGTATTGTTCTAAAGCACCAAAGGCATAGAAATTAAAATAGGCTTAAAAAAAGATACAGCTCTAGTCCTTCCCTATCTGTTTTCACTGCCCAACCTTAACTGGATTCTAAGGTGTAACAATTTAGATACAACATACACGAGTGCTTGACAACCCTCACTGTAAAAAAGCTTTTTCTTATTTTTAAGCAGTATTTCCTGTATTGACATCAGTGTTCACTGTTTCTTGTCTTTTCACTGAGAAGAGTCTGGCTCTGTTGTCTTTCCACACTCCATTCAGGTATTTACACGTATGGAGAAGATCCCCCTCTCAGCCCTCTCTTCTCCAGGCTGACCACTCCCAGCTCTCTCAGCCTCTCCTATGACAGATGCTCCAAGCCCTTAATTCATCTTTGTGGCCCTTTATTGGGCTCCCTACAGTACGTCCATGGGGAGCCCAAAAGAGGACCCAGTGTCTCACCAGCGCGGAGTAGAGGTCAGTCATCACCTCCTTCCATGTTTTGGCAACTTCCTTTCCAATGCAGCCCAGGGTGCTGTTCACCACCTTTGCCACAAGAGCACACTGCTGGCTCATGGTAAGCCTGGTGTCCACAAGCACCCCCAAATAATTTCCTGACTCCCCAGCCTGTGCTGGTGCGCAGGGTTATTCCTTCCCAGGGGCAGCACTTGAACCTCTGTTGAACTTCATGCACTTTCTGTTGGCACATTTCTCCAGCCTGTCCAAGTCCCTCTGGATGGCAGCACACCCGTCAAATCCTGCCTTTTGGTTTTGCATCATCTGCAAACTTGCTACGGGTGTGGTCTGTCCCATCATCCCAGTCATTAATGAAGATGTTTTAACAGTATTGACTGCTAGTCACTGGCATTTAGCTGGACTCACTGCCACTGATCACAGTCTTTTGTGCCCTGCAGTTTAGCCGGTTTTCGGTCCACCTTGCTATCCACTTAATTAGTCCAGACTTCATCAGTTTGTCTACAAGGCTGTTACGAAAGACAGTGTAAAAGGCCTTTTTCAACTTAATATAAACAACATCCACTGCTCTCCCTCATCCACCAAGCCAGTCACCTCACAGAAGGATGTCAAGTTTGGTCAAGCATGATTTCCTCTTCATTAACCCATGATGACAACTCCCAGAGACCTTACTGTCCTTCATATTATTGGAAACAATTTCCAGGAGGATTTGCTCCATCACCTTCTAAGGGATCGATGCAAGGCCGACTGGCCTGCAGTTTCCCAGAGCCTTCTTCCAGAAGATGAGGGTGACACTGGCTTTCTTCCAGTCCTTGGGAACCTCCTCCTAATCACCGTGACTTTTCAAAAATAAAATGGAGTGGATGCACAATGACATCAAGCTCCCTCAGCACTCTTCGGTTTATTCCACATCAGGTCCCACTTTGTTTAAATGTTCCGTAATTTGATCCTTGTCCACTAAGCATCAAGTCTTTCCTGTTCCGGACTTTCCATTGGTCTTGGGGACCTAGGATTCTTTAAAGGAATTGTACAAGCAAACTGAGGTCAAGAAGGCATTGAATACCTTGGTCTTCTTGCCATTTTTCACTGGATCCTCCACCCCGTTCAGCAGAAGGCCCACATTTTCCCAGTCTTCCTGTTGCTGGTGAGGTACTTGAAGAAGCTTTGTTGTCCTTCATTTCTCCCCAGATTTAACTCCAGGTGGGTTTTGGCTTTCCTAAGCACATCCCTCCATGCTTGGACAGTGTCTGCATATTCCTCCAAGGTCAACTGTCCCTGCTTCCACTTCCTGTATGCTTCCTTTTTTTGTGTCCTGACTATACTCAGGAGCTCCTTGTTCATCCATGCAGCCCTCCTGCCACGTTTCGTTATTTTCCTGCTTGTCAAGATGGATCAATCTTGACAAGGAGGTAATTCCTAAAAGTGGGACAGATCTCCTGGTCTCTTCTCTCCAGCATGGTCTTCTCAAGGGATTCTTCCAAGCAGATCCCTGTAGAGGCCAAAGTCTGCTCTCCTGAGCACAGAGCTGTGATCCTTTTTGGCCTGCTCCCTCTTCCCAGGATCCTGAACTTCACTGTCTCAGCCACTGCAGCCAAGGTTGCTCATGACCTTCATATCCCTGACCAGATCTTCCCTATTTATAAGAATCAGGTCCAACAGGGTGTCTTCCCTTATCAGCTGCTTGATAACCAGTGTTACGAAGTTGTCACACTCCAGAAACTTCCTAGATTGCTGTACAATCTCCATCTTGTCCCTTGAGCAGATACCAGGATGGTTCAAGCCTCAAATGAGGACCAGAGCCTTTGAACCGTAGGTTTTCCCCAGTTGCCTGAAGATGACTTCATTCTTTACTTCTGCCTGATCACATGATCTGCAGTAGACATCCTCATTATGTCACCCTCTTGGTCTGCCCACTAATCCTGACCTGTAAACTCTCAGTTGGCTGAGCTCTGTCCCAATGCAGAGGTCCACACATTCCCACTGGTCTCTCACATAAAGGGTATCCCACATCTTGTCTTCCCAGCACCTGTCTTTCCTAAAGAACCTGTATACATACATGGCAACACCCCAGTCCCAGGAACTACTCCACCAAATCTGTGATGCCAGTGAAACCATAGCCCTGCAACTGCAGAGAGACGTCCAGTTCCTCTGATTTGTTCCCCATGCTGTATGCATTAGGCTACAGCCACCTCGAAGAGGCACCCACTTGTGCTGACTTTCCAGAAAGTTTATAAGAGCTTTCCTCATAATGCTGTGCTGCCAGCACTTCCTCATTTCTGTGCAGATGCTTGTGGGAATGCCACTTCAGTCCTGTTCTGTTGAGGAATTCTGTTATTACAAGGACAATTCCGTTTACATCACCCTGCATCATCTGATTGCGATCCTGCTCCACCACTTCCTCACTTCCCCCTCTGCTACTGTTCCTAGTTTAAAGCTCTTTAACCAGCTTGGCCAGCCTCTCGGCAGCAATACTTTTGCCCCAAGTAGCTGGGTGGATCCTGCCACCTCCTAGTAGTCCTATCCATTCCTTCACAAGCCCTTTCTTCAAGAAAGGAACAACCGCCTGGGTCCCCATACCTTGACCACCACCCTCAGAGTCACGCAGTCATGCTTGATACTTTGCAGGTCTCCCCGACTATATCATTGGTACCCAACTTAGAAAACCAGCAGCAGTTAATAAATAGTCTTAAGGCCAGACAAGCCTCAACCATCTGTCAGTAACGTTCCAAATCTGAGCCCTCAGCAAGCAGACTTCCCTCACAATGAGTGGGGTCAGCAGATGGGGACCTCCATCCCTTGCATCAGGGAGCCTGGCACTACTACACTCATTGTGTCCTTCTGGTGCTTCTGCATGGCTCAGGCTGAGCTGGCACAGATGCTTCATTTGACAGAATTTTGTCTAAATGTTTCTAGTATATAATTTATTATGAAGTATTTTCAAACAAAACCAATTTTACATCTTTTAATGTCCACAGTAAGCTCATTTAAGCAGCAGTTATCTTTCAAACAGAAAAAATTCTATTCATTCTCAGAATATTTATTAAAAATCAACATGCATGCCAAGTATTTCCTACTGGAATTATACACATAAATCAGTTTTTAAAAAAAAATACTTACAAGATTATCAATTTTCAGGGAGTTCTTAATTTCTGCATGTATCCTTTGAAGCCTTGAATCCATTGATGTTTCTGAAGATTAAAAACAGTATGGATGAATATTTGATAATCACATCAGGTTTGTTTTTGTAGAAAACTTTGCACAAACCTGAACTTCATACAGAATGCTGAGAAATATGGGCAGGCACTCTACATCAGATAACCATGCAGACACACCCATAAATACACCACAGGGCTTACTATCAGAAACAAAGTACGCAGCTTTTTAAAACTGGACACTATTAGCAACCTACATAGTTTTCTCCTTAGGAGTTACAAACTGAAAATAATTTTCTATTTCAATATACAGCTGTCACCCTCTACTTGTGGGCCAGGCTAAAAGGAAGTTTTAATAAAAACTAAAAGTTGCAAAGCTGGAAAGCCTTTAATGACAGGACACCTGGATGTTTTCAGTAAATTGGGCATGATTCAAGTTACAGTCCAAATCCATCCAAATGAAATGTTCCCAGTACACCTGCTCCAGCAGGTGTGCAAGATGAATGAACATGTCTTTCTCTCATTCACATGCTGAATGCCTGTTTGGATTTTTTCATACACAAGTGGTATGTATTCTGAACAATACTGCAAGCAAACAAGAGTTTCCTTCAAGTCCAATCCATCTTGGATGGGTCCGGATACTTCTCTTTTCTTCCCCTGCCAACACTGGATTGGTTGTAATCCATGCCACTGGATCTGTACTATACTACAAACTACAGCCAGTGGTTTGGATTGCCCTTAAAGATGGGAGTACTAAAAAAGGAACGACTTATCCCTACGAAGGTCAGTTTGCAAGTCTGGGTTAGTAGACAAGACCACAGTAATCTGAATCTAAGCCTCTTGCTTAGGAAGAACAAGCCTCGTGCTTTAGCAAGAGGTAGTAACTAAATACTTTGAAGAAGTCCCTCAGATTATTGTGTTATGAGAAGACAGAAAGGAGAAAATAAAGGGAAGAACGGAAGTGATTTGGTTCAAAGAATAAGAGCTTTTGTTTCTTGTTCACAAACTGAAGGGATCATTAAGGTTTAAAAGCTCAAATGACAGTAAAATAGGAATAGCAAAGACCTGTTCTAATGAACTGAAGAAAGAACGAACATAGAAGAACAGGAATGCACTATTTCACAGATCTGAAGGAACCAGTCATGGATCAAACATCTTGGACTGAGACCCCAAAGCCATCCTTAGTAATAAATTATCTTATCTGACAATTCTGTTCAAAATTTAAGATGACCAAAAATACTGCTTAGCTTCTTTAAACTAACCTCTCTTCTTCTCCATCTTCTTAACTTCTGTTTTCTTGCCTTCTTCTTTACTCTGCCTATCAAAAATGTTAAAGTGTTTTTACAATGTTGTAAAGTCCGTTTTTCAGTCTTTTTTTTTCCAATTTTTAGATGAGATGCAATGTTTTGAGGTATTATCTCAGTAAAACATTAGCATGCAAAAAACCACAAAGAGCTAAACCCTGGTTTTCAGAGACTGAAATAAATTAACAAAATTAGTTAGCCGAGATACTGCTGATAAATCCTTCATACTGACAGACGGTTTTCCCTAGAAGCAGCAAATTAAAGGATTTCAAAAACAAGTCACATTTCTAAACTGTACTTTGTTTTGGTTGCATGTACAAATTGGTAAAATGGCATTGTACAGAACTAAATTATGGAGAAATAAAATACTTCTATTATAATGACAAAAGGAGTAAAACTATTTAACATTACCCCAGGGAATTATGGAGTGATCAATTAGTCATAATCAGTTCCTATGTGACTTATTTTCTCATATAATTAATTGTAACTGTATAAGTATCCTACAACTAACCATAAACGTATCGGTGATAATTTAAATATTCTTGAAACAAATAGTAATAAAGGAAAAAAATTTATTACAAGTTCATTGAAATCTCCTGGCTCTTTCTCTAATTGTATCACTAAAAATAAAGCTGGGACTCAAGAAAAAACAAAAACTTGTCTCCATCTCAGTTACACGATGAAGACAGGCAGAAGTCCTTCAAACAAGCTTTTCAACTCTTTATTCAGAGAAGATCATGAACCCCTGTTTAGCATTCCTCACTCTTGTCTTACTGAGGGGTTTCAAAGCCTCATTTTAGAATTTCAGCACATGGGTATTTCAGCACACCATGACTAAATATTCTGTGACTCATTTTCTTCCTGTTGTAGTAATAGGCATCCATAAAATATCCAAGCCTGCATGTCTATCATCTTCCCTGTTCCTTTCTTACTCTATCCGGTTACAAAATCAACAGTTCTCAAGTACGTAAGATGATTTTACTTCAACTGGCAACACAAGCTCATGCCATTTAAAGAGTACATGCAAACTCTGTGTATGTACAGAACGGTGTACAAAGCACTGCTATTAGACTTAAATAAATATTAAAGAAGTAACTACAAAGACCAGAAAATGGAAACTGTGCTGATGAGAAAAATAACCAAAAAAGGTATCAGCCTATATTCAGTGTATTAGTAGAGGAACTTGAAGACAGACAGCACAAAAAGAAGTCTTTCTACTTTTTATCAATATTAAGTTTTGTGGTATTAGTCATCAGCTACAATTAAATTCATTATGCATTCATTAACTACTACTCCTTTGTCTTACTGAAACAATGCTCTATCTACCCTCCAATGCATAAAATATGACAGCTATTTAAATGTAGGGGAGATTTGATTATAACCAAATCCATATATGACAGTTTGATTGCAGAAATCAATCAGCATATGTCAGATTTAAATAGTGATATATTAAGAGCTGCAAAGATGCTAAGGACAATTTAGTATCTCTGGAGTTGGAAATGCTTAGGTTTGGTACAGGCAAGTAGAGTAATTATGTTAGGTTTCCAGAGAAGGAGTGACAGGAAGAAGAGCAGAAGAAAGGGCTAGAGGATAAAAAGCCCCAAACAAACTAGATTCTTCTTAATGAATGTGAAAAAGGTAGCGTTTTGCTATTACAGGTGAAGGGGACCATTATCTTCCTCCTTCTTCTCCACATTTTTACCTTGTTCTCCCTTTCTTCCACCCTCCCACCAACTGTGGGGATGGGAACATCATGCTCTCGTGGTGGCGGCTTCTTCACCCATTTGCAGAATAGCTCTTGAGAATGAGTCAGATTTCTTCCTATTGTCCCACCCCCCACAGTTTCTGGCAGGATCTTCTCTCCATTCTTATGCTTGATTCATTTGTGATAATTTATCTTCCAAATGCAGACTGCTCTTGGTAGAGAGCAGTGGAGACTTACTCAACTGGCTTTGCAGTGCTAGAGTAGAATAATTCTTAATTTTTTGCTTGTTCTGTCTGACGGTGTGTGCTCCAGCTGCCAGACAGAGAAGGAAATGTTTTCCAGGTAACCCTATGCATTCCACAACCTGATCAAAAATCCATAACCATGGATTAATAGGTCCTACCAGTTCTCAATCTAATGTATCCCAAACATCAAGAAAAATATATGGCTTTCCTGAAGAGTTTTTCACACTGATCCCTTTTCACATGGATATTCTTAGGTTACTTCTAAGCAGAACCCACCAGCTGCCTTCTGCTAGAAATTCTAAGTCACTGAAAGACTGACATCGCTTAATTTCTAGGTTCAATTCTTCCCATCCTTCCACAATAGAACATACTGGTTTAGAGGAGCTTTTTACTCTCCACTTAAAAAGAAGTTAAAATAGACTAAAAAAGGGTGGGGGGAGAGAACAACAGAACACAGTGCAAACTAGTTTGGAATTTTTTCAGATATTGCCTCCTCCTGTTAGTTTCAAAGTACTCCTAAAACTTGCAGACATCACATGTTAAAACATACTCACGATTCAGATTCTGTCTGTTCCTCTTGCTTACGCTTTCTTTCTGCTACTTCTCTCTCATGTTGGCCTCTTACAATGTTTCTTCTATGAGCTGCCTGAAAGCTTCTTCCCCCCTTTTTCTTCTGTTTTTATTTGGGATTTTAGGATTGGAAAGAGAAAAGGAGTCTTTAGATTACTGAAAAGCAACATTATTAAATCATTGTTTCTGTAAACAGGTAAACCTACCTACACTAAATATCTTTGAAGCAACTCTGCTCCATGGAACAACCTGACATGCCTTTCCCTGCAACTAAATACAAGACCTCCACATATTGCTAAGTCCTGAATTTCTTCAGTGCTTTCTCCCTTTTTCCTTTTCTAATAGAAGGCAAATATTCTAAGCACCAGAAAAATGAAGGCATTCCAAATTATTAGCTAGGCACAGCTTTATACCTTTCAAAAACTTGATTTCAAGCCAAATGTTCTCTTAGACAACACCCAAGGAAAAAAAGTTTGTGTTCTGAGGTGTTCCTCAGATGGAAAAAGCCTTTTGACAAAATAAATCACTGCTACATTTAAATCCTTTGTTAAAAAAGAAAAGTGTCTTAGAAAAGATGCTTTTCTTAGAAAATACCATAGAAGTTCCTGAAATAATTATTTGACAAAATGAAGTTCTGCAACTTTTATTCTAATATCTATATTAGCCAGCCCAAGGGCTCCAACCTTTACTAAGATCTGGCATTAACTTCAAGAAAGATCTTCAGTGATACTGCCGTCCCCTACAATAAATATATCAGTAAAGCAAAATTATACCTTGTCACCTTCTTGTTCTTCTCCATCATCTTCAGAATCAGAAGCTGACGCAGAACCCACCTTCGGAGCATTTTTCCTTTTTGGTTCAGCCTCCTTCTTTCCTTCCTTTTTGTCAAATTCCTTCTTTGATTTCTCCTCTTCCTTCTGACTTTCCTCATCTTTTTTCCCTTGCTTTTTGGGCTTTTCTTCTGGTCCTTTTTTCTTTACCTTCTCCTCCTCATTAACACTAAAACATGAACAGTATTTAGCCATCATATCAATTATCCACAGTGAGTTTAAAACATCACGTTCTTCCAAGTCAGGAAGTTGATTTTTTTTTTTTACCACAGAATATTAAAAATTATGAAGTTAATTCACTCCCAGCTCTTTTAATGACTTAAAAAAATACTCAGTCTTTTTCTAAAATTATAGCCCACTACCTATGCAAAAAAAGAAATTAATAATAGTATGGAGGCCCTAATGAAGCTAACGTTAATATATGTGCATAGATCCAAAAGAAAAAACTTAATGCTCAGAAGTTCTCCACACAGATATGTGTCTGCAGGACCAAGAGCACATACACTGTAAACTAGTTTTATAAAGTATACTTATTTAAGTTGTACGTACACTGAAACTGTGAATCTGCTAATCTATAGAAAACTATGCTAATGCTCAACTTTTCCTTCAGTTACCAGAACCACTAAGGATTTAACACAAGAAATTAAGAGGGTAAAAACACAATTTAGGTAACAAATAGTGTTGGAATTCCATCAGAAGAGATTTCTGAAACAAAAGTGTAAAAAAAAAATTCAGTATTTCAGTTTTGCATGATCTTGTCTTTTCTCTTAATAAACACCTTCTCCTCTTCACCCAGCATATAATTTGCACAGATTTTACAAGTTAGGAAGGTTAAGATCTTTCTGTCTCTTGTTCCAGAAATGTACTACCTTGAGTTACTATGTATTAATTACCCGAGCTGTAAATAACAACATCAAAGCAAACACTAACTCATACTGAATACTAAAGGGGCAAAAACCTGTCAGGGACTCAGTACTAATGACAAAGTCTTAACATGGAGAACAACATGGCTTACAATGAAGAAGCTTTATATTAAGAAACAAAACAGAACAACTCACGAGTCACTCTCTGAAAGACAAGGTGGTTTCACCAACTTGGGTCTCCCTCTTGGTTTTGGAACCTTTACTTCGGAAGCTAGTATTTATACAGAAATAACAGGTTAGTCTGCAGCCACCATCTGCTCCTTGTCTATGAAGAAAAACTCTTACTCAACAGACAGAAGCTACACTTTAATCAAAATATATACCCTAACTTTGTTATAAAAAAATCCAAGTGTTAAGCAAGTTCCAAACTTTAATCAAGATCTCTTTGAAAAATTAAAGTGTTGGTAGGTTTTTTTTAGCTAATTGGTAAATTAAACTTGGTGGGTTTTTAGCCACAGGCTCCAACTAGCAATTCTTGTGTTTTTTGTACTCTGTGCAGTTAGGATTTGCTTCCCATGTTGCATAACTAATATGAACAAGTCTGAAATTAGAGAATGAGAAAGTTTGAAATCAGAGAATGGAAAGAAGTCATTTAGGGTCCACACTTATGCAGACTGTTTGCCAGTATTTTTAGATGTATCATGGGGCTTCCATCACTTTTCCTGATAACAAACCACTAACAAGAAGTTTCACCAGCACACTACAGTACAGAGCAAAACTTTGCATTTCCTCAGATTCATCATATTGTTAGGAATAAGACAAATAGTGTGTCTGCCTTCCTGGCACTTATATCCCTCAAATGCTTGTCCGATACCACAGTGAACATGTGGTTAGGAAACCTAACACTCAGTGTTTAAACTGCTGTTGGTGTTAGCATGGAGCACTGTTAAGCAAGAGATGCATACATCATATCAACACCAGAAAAGGCCGCACAGTACATCTTATAAAAAGGCAGTTTATACAGGGAGTGAAAGCATCTCTTATAGATCCTTTCCTGCTCCTACAGACAACAGTTAATAAAAACAAACAATTGTAAAGATAAAAACACATACAAATATTAAAAATGTACATTTAGTACATGTAATGAAGGGGGGAAGGGGAGCTGAAATAATATGTAATTTCCTCACAGCTTCCAAGGCAAAAGTAATTAAGTCTAGTTTACTGTGGTTGCACTTTCTAAAAGTTATTTTCATATTGTCAGCAGACACAGATGAGTATAAATTATTTGTTTCCCAGACTAGATGCTCATACAATGTACTTAACTGCTGCAATAACTGTTTTCCGATGTAGTGGTTAATGATCAGTTCAATAATATCTGCAAGTTTACCACAAAAATTCCAGTGTATTTTGAAAGATTTTGAAAGACATTGTATTTGTATTTTGAAAGACATTGCTACTTTCAAAGAAACAAGCACTGCAGAATTATCACCAACTGGTTCTAATTACACATTTTTTAAAAAGCAGTTTTATCTTCTTTTCATTTGTCTATCAATCTGCACAGACTGCCTTAAGTATCTTTTCCAACAAGTCTCTCCAGCTCGCTGGTTTTACTGTCATCTGAGCTCCACCTACAGGCTCTCTGTCCCCTTCAGTTCCCCTCCTTGTGTTTTATGGATATTCTAGCACAAATAAAGGATTTTATAGACCTTGAATGAATAGAAAACCTTTATGGAGCAACAATGCAAGAAGAGCTCTTATTGTATATGTATAGTTTACCAGCATTCTATGAAGAAGGCTTTTCTAAAGGTGATAGCTGTACCCAAAAACGACTCTTATTTAGAGGACTGAGCATTAATGCTAACAATTTAAATCCATTTATGTCCTAAATTCTTCAGTTTGAGATGAGGTGTTTTCTCATTACAACCTATTGGCAAAGACTGCCTTTAGCATGAGAAAGTACTCTGTTGTACTTTAGGGGAAAGAGACAGCTCCCTGACTAATTCTACTAAAGTATTTCTGTGGTGAAAAAAATTAATCTTTCTTTTAAAGTTACCTGCTGGTCTTCCTCTTTTGGGGCTTACTTTTGGAGACACTGGCACAGGAGCTGCTGCTGCCACTGCTGCTGCCACTGCCGCTGCCACTGCCGCTGTTGCCACTGCTGCTGCTTCGTCAGCTTCAGCTTGTTTTTCAGCCTAGTTTACAGAATGAATTTAACAAGTGAAAAAACACAGGGCACCAATTTCTCAATTACCTTCTCGAACAACAGTTTTAAACTTCTACAAATGCATTATTACGCTATTGCTTCTACACTTGAAAAAAAAGTTTCCAAATTTAGTAATAGATTATATCTAAATATCACTAATTTTGCCCTCTCCATAGCATCACTACCTGATACAGCAATGTTTCATATCATTTCAACCAGCCCATTCATGTTCAGAACAATAAACTATCTTGGTACAACAAAGGAAAAAGATTATTTGTAAGTATTTTTAAGATCACCATAACAGCATGCCAAAAACCAGTTTTAAGTAGTTAAGTTCATATCCCCCCCCCCCCAATACCCTTCTTTAAGATGCTATCATCTCCCCTAGCTGCATCAAAGTATCAAGCCAGTAGATGGAACTATTCAGGAAAACACCTCCTTCTAGCTCTACGGGCAATTATTCACAATGAAAAATTGTACGTTGACCTGCACTAACTGGACATAATGACCTTCATCTACGTAGTCATTTTAAGGGGGCTGGGTTGTAAAAACAGATAGAACTTATGACAAAAGAAGGTCTTGATGAAAGGATACATATCTCCCTGCAGAAACATTCCATAACCATACATACAGATAAGAAGAATTGAGAAAAATCCCAACGGGAGAAAATATTAACAGAATTTAGTGTCCTGGATGCAGGAGCATCAGCTAGCAGCAACAGAAAAGTTATAGGCAAATACATATTTATCTTAATATTCTTTGTGGGCACTTATAATAAAGGACAATTTTCAAGAACAGAGACAAACTTAAATCTAGAACAGAGTAGAGGTGCATCGCTCGTATTAACTGTACTTCCCATCAGTCTACAGAAAGACTATTTAAATGAAGACAGGAAAATAGCTGTTAGAATGCCTTTTTACAATCCCAGGAAAAGAAAACACGTTTAAGGCAAATAAGAAATGCAGTCAAAGTCATATAACTGCATAGCCAACGCTCTTTTCTACCCACACCACATCCCTTCAAATATTATGTTTTATCTATTCAGCAATGGCCTGTTGTAATGCAAATTTCTGGTTAAACCCCTTGCCACACACAGCACATGCCAAACACAAGTCTGTCAGCTGAAGCTAGTAAATGTGACAGAGGAAACCTTCTCAGGCCTGCAGTGCCTTATGATGCCAAAAACCCCCACCTGAAACAAAACAAAAGAAAAAACACCAAACCATAGGATTTGCGTGCTTTTTTAAAAAGTAAAGAATGAGATCTTTTTTGTGTGTGTGTCATCTGTGAGGCTTCTCTCCAATTTACAAGCTGAAATCACATGTATGCATAGTCACAGACATGCTTTCAACTTCTTGCTATTTCAGACTAGAAGCTTTCTTTGAATTTTATTTTAGGTTTATCTTCATGAGATTTACCTTTCTTTTTTAAAGTAAGGTATTCTTTATATTATATTTTTTAAATATTCAAGTCATTTTTTTAAGAGCATCCAAACACCTATTTTTCTTTTTTGTGAAGCAAATGATACTCAGCATGCTACTTACCTGTGACAAACATATTAAGGTCACAGTTACTTCGCACTCATCCCACCCCTGCTGTCAGCACTAATGTTACAAGTTAAATGGTTTCAAATTAAAATTAAACTTTGCCCCATTTTAATCTAGTTTTTACTTGAGTCAGTGCCCTGATCTGGTTTGCTGTGTGACCACGTGAACATTAAGGCTGGAGCATGCTGAGAAAGCAGTTGGAACTGCCTCTTTCAAAGTAACTTAAATTCGTCCCAGGTTGAAGGGACCACAAAATCACAACCTCATGAAAAGGTGAAGTATTTCAGGTGTTAGTTTAGTGTAATGAAGATGTTAAAAGAAATTTTTCAGCACTTCAAAATGGACTTTTTATTAGCAGTCTAGCAAGAATTTCTATCTCAGTTTTTCTTATTTGCAATGGACTGTTTGGGAAAAGATGGGAACTCCCTGCTCTACATTAAATTCAAACAGAATTAAGACTTGTAAAACACCTTCTGGGAAAACTTTAATTCCTACAAATCTTTCAGCCATTTGAACAGGGGGAGGAGGGTGTCAAGCACTTCAATGTATGCATAATCTGTCATTAAAGAAAATAATATCCATTATCATCACATCAAAAAATTCTAGTAAGGTGAAGTAATTAAACATATTGCTACCTTTCTTTTTCTTCCTCTTCTGGCAGCTTTAGGAATAGAAGCATCGTTTGTTTTCACCACATCCTGTGAAGATTAAAAATGGTACTAAGAGTCTTAACGAAACAAAAATATATTTTAAATTATTCTAAGTTATTTCCACAACTGAAGCCTCTGGCACATAATTTAGACAAGAATCCCGTAATGTATATGAAGACACCTCCTGCTTTTAAATTATTAAAATACTGATTATCTGGTAGTCAGGATTTTTTCTGAAACATAAGAAACAAAATAAGTACTAAACAATATTCTGTTTTAAATAAAGGTATGTAGTAATGTTTTAGTCTGTCTGAACTCTAGTCCTTTAAATAAATACATTTGCAATACAGAGTAAGTTATAAAAAACACAGTTCTACCTGTTTTAATTGACCTTACAGACAAGCCAGACTAAAAATTTCTTCTCTGATGAAAGCTTCAATATAAACATGAATGAACACATAGGAAGTTTTACATAATGAAACAGCTCCTGAGACTGTCACAGTAATAATAACTGTAGCTTTTTAGTACTCAGTAATAGATTTACATCAATCGACATAATATTAAAATGTTCTCTGCTACATAGAAAAAGCTTTCACATACTTCTTTACTGTTTTTTTCAGATGGTAGATCATCTTCCTTTGAGGTATCCATCTCCTTTTCTTCTGTTTCAGCTTCTGTAGGTAAGTTATTATCCCCTTTAGGGAATAACTGCAAAGGGAGTCAACAGAGTAAAAAAAAAAATGCATTAAAAAGTATTTTATAGTGAAAAGAGAACACGCTGATAACCTTCAGGCTGCTCTTCACTTTAAATAGTTTAAGTCTGTAGATACTCTCCTTCCCTACACATTAAAAGCCTAAGGCAGGACCACTTTCTCCAGTACACAGCTGCAGATCGTTGTCAGAACAGGTCAAAATACAGCAATGTACTACAGTGGAGCTTCAATTCCACTTTGGGTTCATGATAACATAACCAGACTTTTCCATCATACCACCATTACATGAGTACTTCAAAGTGTTCATGCCAACATTCAAAATTCATTTGGACCACTGTTTATCTATACATACAGATGGATATCCGAGTCACAGACCACATTTAGCAAAGAGTATCACTCTAGTAAACAAAGACTTAATGTAGTAAACAGACCACAAACAAGTTGTTCTACCATGTGTGAGAGAGTAATTAGTGATAATTGGTGTCAACTAATCTACACCCTTTTTCCCGTTTTGTTGGGGTTTTTGTTTTAGGTGAGCAGTTAAGACTTGAAAAATCAAGAGTTTGTAGTAACTTACTTGAAAATAATCAATCCTTGCAGCCTATGTATGTTCATGTTTTTCAGATCTTCAGTTCATTCTCTCAACTTTAATACTATTGCCTCATCCCACTTGCAAGAACCTTTTGTAAACTTCTATTTTAAAGTAGCCACAGTTGTTAAAATCTCAACATTGAATAAAGCAACTCGGGCACAAGGCTATCATGCAATATTTCTAATTACTTCAAGACACGTAATATCACTGAGTCTTTTTATAGATTACAACTTTAAGACAGAAGAATCACTGGTACACTGAAACCACAGGAAACCAGAGTACAATGACCAGTTAAAAGAATGTTATAGCTATGTTAGTATCAAAAGAAAAGGAGTAAGAGTAAATTTGCTCCATATTTTGCCTTGAACTGTAACTGACTAAGAGTAATTACAGGAATCTATGTAAAAGGACCCATTCAGGATCTTCCATTCCTTCTTTGCGTTTAAATGGCTCTTATGTCTTCCTGTTTCTCTTTCACAGTGCCAGCTCAGGACAGCCTGAAACCACTTCTCAGGGGAAACATGAAGCTTAAGTCACTGCCATCCCCACTAGCACATGCTGCTTGCTGCATAAATTCAGTGAAGCAAACTGATGAACCAGTCCAGTTTAAAAGAAGTTTTCCCCTTGCAGTAGCAAATGCTGGGGAACCAACACTTTTATCAGCAGTGTGCATCGGCCAGAAGGAAGAACAGCACTGGTTTACTAATACTACCAGGAAATTACATACTGAAGAGTGCTCCTTACGTATAGCTGATACAACCCAAAAATCACACTGACCTTCCATATGTGGAAGTACTAAATTAAGGAACACTCTAAGCAGCAAGAAGTTGGGACAAACAGCCCATCAATAACTCCGCAGTCTCCAACTCACCAAAACAACTCTCGACATCATCTATCAGTGTACTACCAGTACACTAATTTTTTTTTTCTTCAATCAAGGTCTTTTTCCCTCCTGAAAAAACAAGCTATTACAGCTAGTAGACACTAATCCTACATGAGGAACATCCACTATGTATTTGACACATTGCAAATTCTTCAGTTGCAACTGTGAATCAATACTAAAGGACAGCCAGCTACACCTACAGAAAAACTACATTAAATCTTGGCAAATAATCAAAAAGAAAACGGTCAGAATTAAGGTAAGACTTTTCGAAATAGTTTGACACTTAATTTAAGGGCACTGCTTATCCTGTAGAGTAGTAATTTCCAGAAATGATTTAAACAAAACATTCAAGGATAGAGAAAGTTCAAAGCATCTACACTAATATAATGAAGTGTACAGTAAGCTAGGAAGGTTCACCTCTTACAGTACAGCACCAGTAAGCTGAAACAAAGATGTTTCAGACAGAAATGCATTTTCTTAGTACGAATACAATATATTTAAAGAGAACACAGTCTTGTTTCAGAAGGATTCTAAGGTATGCACACATTTACAAAGCAAAGCAGCTAAACTTTGTCTACATAAACTACTGTATACCGATTACTCACAGATACTTTCCTGACTAAGAGTCCAATTGATAGAGCTATGAAATCCTTTATATCCATTTATATCCTAACTAGTCTGTTAGGAGTATGGCCTAAGTCAAACTGAATCTTATAATCTGTTCAGGCAAATACACTGAAGAACCCTTTCAGCCCAGACAAAACCTAATGCTCTGTTAAGCTTTTCAACAAAAACTGTCATAATTGAAAGAGACAGTCATACCTGCCTCTGTTATTAAAAAGTCTTCAAAAACAGAAAGGGAAACTTAAAAGCTAAATCTTGGTGATCACTTCCACCTTCTCCTGCCTAGGAAGTACTGTATGAATTTAGTTTAAGTGTATTATGATTTGGAAATATAGACAGATAAAGAAATTAATTTTCAAAAACATGTACAGCACCTGAAAAGGAATACAGAAAGACAAGAATATTCCTATATGTATGTCTGAAAAGAAGCAAAGGCAAGGCAGTTACAACAGTAAAACACCGTTAGTTTAAAGTTTTTTGCTTAAGTAAAAACTTGGCAATACAGTTTTGACTTAAAAACATTTCTGGTAGAATAAAAAATGGAATTCAGTCACTTACTTTTGGGACAGAAGCCTTTCTTCTTTTGGCTCCTGCCTTTTCTTCACTCCCCTCCGCAGGCTCCTGACTGCTTTCTTGAACAGTTTCTTTGATAGGACTGTTAACAGCTGGATGGGACTTCAACATAAAAACATCAAAAATGAGAACCAAGTCCCTTCCTAAACTACAGAATAACAATACTGAGAGGTGTTCTGCCACCTGTATGTTACTGAAGAAAGCACCATCCTACGGAACCTCTTATTAGAGCTACAAGAATATTAAAATATATCGTATTTCATTAATTTCCACACTTTTCAGTTTAAATTGCATTTTCATTATCAAACTTTCTAGCTCTAATGCTATGATAACTTATTTCCACACTAAAAATACTGCAATGGAAAGTATGAAAATTGTAATGTATAATTTAATGTATAATGTATAATTTTAAAATAAAAGTTTTTTGTCAAATACAACTTGTGATGCTACTGCCAAGAAGTGCATTTTTAAATAAGCAATCAGTCCTAAGTGAGCCAACTACCTGTTCCTGAAAACACGAGCAGAAAAAAAAAAAACAAAAAAAGGCTAAAGAACTAAAGTTAAAAGCATGGAAATAGAGAAGGTAAAGCCAAAATTACTCTTTTTTATTCCATTACATTGTGGATAGCATTCTCACTTGTTAGCTTACATATTAGCTCCTTCAAACAAAGCTGGCAGAACTCTCTTGACTCTTTAATTTTTCCCCCACTGAGGAAGTGGGTTTGGATTTAAGCCCAAGCCACAAACTCCCTTCTGCCCTCCACCTCCCTTACTAGCAGTTACAAGCAACATCTGCAAAGTATAAATACTGCTTTCAGAACATTCCAGGCAGTTCTGGCAGTTAAACAGAAAACGTGGCTCTCAGAAGGACTCACCAAGACCAAATATGCCCAGTAAAAAGACAGAAAAAAAAGAAAAAAAATTGCAAGCGAATCCCTCTATATGAATAGCTGACAAGTCTGTCACTTCAATATTAATCTTGTACCCAGAATAAAAACTCAATTTTGCCAACATGTCAATGTGATTACCCACCCTCCCTCTGATCTTACCTGCTGTGCGGCCAAACACAAAATTATCTACTCATCCTGAATTTTTAGGCACTGAAAACTGAACTGTCTTCCCTGCTATTGTCCAGTAACTGTGCTTCACTTAACTCTAAGAATCTTCTTTAAAATCAAATAATTTTATGTAGATCAAATATAGAGATCAAGGAATATTTTAAGATACATTCATTCGTCTCCAAGACCTCAGCTAAAAAATTTGTCCATTCATCAACGTGTACTGAATACAACAACATATTAATAGGCCGTAATACACTATTCTACTTCAAAATATTGTTGGAAAAATACTGCCTTTTCTTATCAGTATACTTCCGTTGCCTTTCCTCTCAGTCTTCATAACCAGCTACTTGTCTTCACTTTCGAGATCACTCGCTGCCTACACTGACCTTCTCTCACACACTGCACTGGGGAAAACAGCTCGCAGGTGTCGGTGCCGGTGACCTGTGTGGAACCCAGTTTGGGACCGCCCCGAGCTGGTCACAGCCAGTCCCAGCTGGCTCCGCAAAAGGCAAACTGACCCACCACCACACACCAAACTGTGCCCAGCAGAGAGCGCGTGGCACCTCCGCCAAAACAACTATGGGAAAGGGTCCCTGCAGACAAGAGCAGCTGCCCGAGACGGGCTGGAGAGATGCTGCAGAAGGGGGGTACCGATATACAGACAAGACGCCTGCACAGGGCACAAGGGACACCGAAGCAAAAGAGATGCCAGGCAGGAGGTATGCTGGAAAGAGGAGGCACATGAGGAGTTGCCCAAGCCAGGCTCCAGCCCTTCGGAGTTGCCTGAGCAGGGCCAGAGAGGGGACAAAAGGGACAGCTCTGAGGGGACTGCAGCCCGTGGAGGAGCCACGCCACAGCTGCTGCGTAAGAAACAAGGAACAGCAAAAGTGAAGTACCTACTACACACTGTCCTCAGTCTCCTGCACTGCCACCACCTCACCCAGGGGACTGACGGTGAGGTGTGGTGAGGGGACTGGAGACCAGCGAGGGGGGAGCAGAGGTGGATGGAGGGAAGCTGGGGCATGTTTCTCTAAGGGTTTGTCTTTGTTTCTCGGTACCAGAATTGGCAACAAAAAGCTTATGTGAATTGGCTAAATGGTGCCAAATTCCCCGACGTGTGTTTTGTTGCCTGTGCCGTACCCCTTTGGCAAAGATGGGAAGGTGGGGCCTCAGAACCACGCTGCTACCCTTCAAACAGGTATAAGCTTCCCCATAAACTCCCAATAAAACTGTCTGAATATCTACATCAAGCACTCTTAAACCTCCTTTCCTTCCCAAAATAAAACATCCGTAAGCCCTACTGTGAGAGACTGAAAGAGTTAATGTCATAAACATTGTGGCGAGGTGAGGCGCTATTTGCATGGCGACGGCAGGTCTGCGAGCACCCGATGGGGAAGAGCGGGACATGGCGAGTGGTCGGAGGACGCGCGGTTCCGGGTTCCGACAGACCTTACCATCTATGGCCGGAGGTCACACAGGGTTTATCTGAGGAAGGGGCTTGCGACCACCCGAGAGACCCCCTCGGGACCGCCCCCCTGCCCCAGCGCCTGCACAGAAGATTGAGAACTTTCTAGAACAAGAACCATGTAAGTCCTGAAGGGGTGTATCTGGAGGTGGGGATTAGCCTATAAAAGACGCCCCCTCCAGGGAACCATGTGCACGTCCACCACAGGAGGACTGCCATGCCTGTCATCGTGGGATCCAAGGGTGATGGTATTTTTCCTTTCTCCATCCTCCTCTCTTCTCCTTTCCTTTTCTTCCTTCTCTCTTCCTCTACTCTTCCACTATATGTAAGTTTAGGATAAATTGTGACTGGTTGCCCGGAAAATAGCTCCATTGGCAAATTGCCTGTGTGTGTTTGTTGGGCTTGCCAGTTGGTTAAGTTTGTCCATTTGCTGAATTCACCAGTTAATAAAATTGCTAGTCAGACTGTTCCTTTGAGTCATTGTTGTGACTCTACCAGCCACACGGCTCTGTCAAGCAGAGATCGGCCTTTGTCAATACACAAACCCTTGGGGAATCAAAAATATTCACCCATCTTGCAACCCACCAAGTGGGATGAGACACCTACCGCTCAAAAAACCCTTAGCTGTTAATTAAGACAGCCACAGCAACTGTTATCAAGCAGATAAGCATCCTTCCCTTATTACTAGGAGGGAGAAACTGCACATATTTCTCCAGCTTTGAGAATAGGACGCTAAGGCAACATCCTCGTGAATAGGAAAGCTGCAACATAGTCAAACGCCAAGGGAATGAACAAGAACATGAAATAAGGCACCTCTGAAGTCTCATCACTGTGAACTGTATATTATCTTGCAACTGTATATTATTCTGCTGAAGAAATAAAGCTCACTGCAGCACTTAAGCTGGAACAAATAAAACCAAAACAAATCCCAAGTATCACATGACAATTTTCTTATTCTTGGAAAAGTGGGATGTTCCTCTATTTTATCTATAATCTTTGGCAGAACAGTGACATAATATTTCAATTCTAAGAATTAAACCCAAAAGGTAATGCTTTATGAAATAACATGGAAAATCCATGACTGATTGACTTGACATCATCAAAGATGCTCAAAGAAACTATCTTTGATGTAGACCCTTACTGGTGGTTTTGTTTCAGATCAAGTAACACTTACTCTGCGTGTTTTACATCCTGATTTACTTTACAGAATGTCAAATCTAGTCAGCCATCTGCAGCTATACTCCTTTAGCACCAACAAGAACTGCCCACAAGTAAAAACAAGAGCTGGCTAAATCCTAAGAGCTTGATTTGCTCCAAATAAAACTTGCTTTTAACAATGCATAGCACAGGATAGAAAGAGAACGTTATCAAAATAAAGGCTTTCTAATGTTAAGGTGAAAATTCAGAAGAAAATTGGCGCAAGTCTACTGCCTTACTTCATCCATTCTGTAACTCAATCTGGTCCAACCCTCCTGCTCAAGCAGGGCCTCCCAGAGCCGGCTGACCAGGACCATGTCCAGACAGCTTTAGAATATCTCCAAGGATGGAGACTCCACAGCCTCCCCGGGCAACCTGTGCCAGCACTTGTGTGCTGGTTTTGGCAGAGATAATTTTTTTTTTTACAGTAGCTAGTATGGAGCTGTTTTGGATTTGTGCTGAAAACAGTGTTGATAAGACACTGATGTTTTAGTTGCTGCACTAGTCAAGGATTTTCCAGCTTCCCATGCTCTGCCAGGTACAGAAGAAGCTGGGAGGGGGCACAGCCAGGAGAGTTGATCCAAACTGGCCAAAGGGCTATTCCATACCATATGACATCATGCTCAGTATATAAAGCTGGGGAAGAAGAAGGAATGGGGGGACATTTGGAGTGATGGCGTTTGTCTTCCCAAGTAACCATTACACGTGATGGAGCCCTGCTTTCCTGGAGATGGCTGAACACCTGCCTGCCCATGGGAAG
This sequence comes from Ciconia boyciana, assembly GCF_034638445.1. NCBI lineage: Eukaryota > Metazoa > Chordata > Aves > Ciconiiformes > Ciconiidae > Ciconia > Ciconia boyciana. Next base: position 52,565,136 of record NC_132937.1, read on the forward strand.
TAGTGAAGGAATTCCTTGCTTTCCTTTGCTTGTGTGCGCTGCTTTTGCTTTACCTATTAAACCGTCTTTACCTAAACCCACAAATTTTCTCACTTTTACTCTTCCGATTCTCTCCCTGATCCCACCGGGGGGGGGGGAGGGAGTGAGCAAGGGGCTGTGTGGGTGTGGGGCTTAGTTGCCAGCTGGGGTTAAACTACCACAGCTTGGTCACCCTCACAGTGACAAAATGCATCCTGAAGTTCAGAGGGAACATCCCACGTTTCACCTCCTATGCTGATGCCCATTGCCTCTGGTACTGTCACTGCCACTGAAAAGAGCCTGACTCTGCCTCTTTGCAGCCTTGCTTCAGGTGTTTGTATACATTGATGAGATCACCCCTGCGCTGCCCGGGGCTGAACAGTCCCAGTTCTCTCAGCCTTTCCTCACAGGAGAGATGCTCCAGTCCATCATCTTCATGGCCCTTCATGGGGTGCTCTCTCTCCAGTATGTCCATGTCTCTCCTGTACTGGGTAGCCCAGAACTGGACACAGTATTCCAATTAAAACTTCCCTACTAAGAAAAGTTTCTTCTTCTGGTAATTTTAAGGCTTACTTATAGGAACAGATTTTACATATAACTTCTGGAAAGAAAAATTTTTTTTTCTTTAATAAAGAGATAGTGGGGAAAAAAACAGCAAAGAACAACCGAATAGCTCTAGACAGAACCTGACGAGTTCACAGAAAGAGCCTGTGAAAGAGCTATCATCAAAGCTGAAGTGAAGTATCTGAATGGAACTCAGAAGGTAGAAAGGATTACCCCGTGGAAAAGCTGCTAGACTAAGAAAACAGTCGTACGCATCTCTTGGCAGCTTGCTTTGTGTATTTCCAATTGGAAATATATGTACGAATGTCTGAGATGCCATGAAAGCAACCCAGAGCACTGCTTAATTCAAGTTATTGATTCCTGCTGTGAACAAAATACTACACAAGCTTGTTACTGCTGATTGTTTATACCCAGATTTTCACCTTTTTAGAATGACTGGTAACATACAACTCAGTTACGGTTCACAACTGCCTCAGCTACCCTCGGAGCATGTCTCCTAAACTGCCACAAAGAAAACAGCGAGAAGGTATACCAACTCATATTTTATGGTAGCAGAAAGAATCTGTCCCTTATTAATACAGTCCTTCCCACTCTGATGAGGGGATTAGCATCCTTCCATATCATGGAGCAGAAAAAGCGTACCTCTGTGTTACATCATCTTATCTCTTTACTCTACTTCAGAAACTCCTTAACTCTTTATCTACGTTCTCCTTCAAACTAGAAACACGGTAACTTGGGATATCTTATGAAGCAGGGATTAACTGGTACTGAAATGGCAATCTGGCATGTCATGTAAGAGCAGCAAGTTATACCAAAAGATACCAATTCTTTTTATTGTTACTGCAGCATTGCCTAGAGGCCCCAGTATGTGACCAGGATCCAGTGTACATAGCAAAACTAAGAGGCTACAGAATGTTCAGAGCAGGTAGGCAAAGACAAAATAAGCAAGACAATTTATTTGTCTTCAGATTAAATTTGGGTCTTTTTATGGGTACCACTGCATAACTCCAGTTTAAGCTTGGAAGATTTACCAAGGGGGCGGGAAACAAGAACTACTGATGGACAAAAATTCAATCAAGCAAGTCATGTACAGTTTGGGGGGAAAAGGCAAGCATCACATTGCTTCCAACCCCTAGAAGGAAAACGGTACACTAAGAAAGCACGTACCAAAATCTTACAAGGATACTTGTGGAGAAAAGCACTTGGGTTTAGATGACAGAAAGAAGTAGAGTGACTGATATTCCAAAAAACTGCCACTTTTCAAGCATAGTTGTACAGTTCCAAAGATAAGTATCTTAGGAATATATACAGCTATAAGTGTATATATATAGTTATAAGTAAAACTTGATGTGTACTGTGAAAAGTGTTAAACTTTTAGCCTTGTGCTCCGAAACTGTCAACATTATCCCTCATGAGCTTACTATTAACAGATATCCCCACTTAAACAACACCCCCATCTCTTTTATGCTATTAATACTAGAGATAAATTAAAAATAAAATAAAAAATTGAAAACAACAACAACAACAAAAATTGGTCTAACCCACAGCTGAATGACAGCAATAATTCATTACCCTACAGCAGGGAAACACTCATTGCCTTTTTTTTCCCCCCAACAGTATAGCAACAAAGATTTGCAGACTCCGCGTAACTCACCTGCTGATGAGAGAACTTCACTTTGGGATTGTTGTCGATTTCCCACAACCCTTCATTAAAACCCTTTCTTTTATTTGGTTTCCCATATTTATCTTTATTTTCAGAGTAAGGGAATATGTCCTTTGGTCCCAAAAATGCCCTGAAGAAGAGAAAGAACAAAAAGAACAAAATTTCACATTTTAAATGGTTAGTCTTTTCAAAGGAGAGGTAAGCACCAAATTTTATTAAGTTATGAAATTCGTTACTACGGCAACTACCAATTCTGCTACGTAAGCGTCTTTAGTTTTCTCAACTTTTGCCTTCAACAGCCCAAGATCTCCACTACTGCCACCACACATATGGACCCCCTCTTCCAGGGTGTTGAGTGTCTGGGCAAGAAACAGCCAATGCTGCAATCTTAAGATTGCAGCTGATAGACCACCAACTACTGTGACCCAGAACAATTAAAAACAGAGTAGCTTGTAAACAAACAGAAAGAGCAATTGCTTCCTTAGAAAAAAAAATCAGGCTTAAATGTTAAGAATAAAGAATCCTCGAATACGGACAATGTAAGGAAAGAGAACAATTTAAAGGAGAAGAAATGGCTCCAAGCTAACAAAATCTTTCAAAGTTATTAAATTAAAAATAATCCAGTTAAAATAGAAAATTTAATAATTTTTAGTGTATTGGATGCCAAAAAGCAACACTTAAATACACTGACTGCCCATGTCTTTCTAAGTATGCTATGTAATTCAGCATTAATTCAGTAGTTTTTCAGTGTGTGACAATAGGACCTCACCACTTGATCTACATCACTTCTTATTGGTCAAGTTCAGTAAATCAACTTTGAACTGTTCCTTATTTTAAGTTTCTCATCCAATCCTTTTCTTGATGAAGTAAACATTAAAAAAATTTCATTTTTATTTAAGCTACTCCTGTAGTAGAGGTCTTAACACTGCCTGCGTATCTGTCAGACAAACAAACAACACTCCTACATAGCACTACTCCTACTGTAAGCTGTGTAACAAAAGCTTTTAGCCTAGTAGCTTTTCTCATATGTCAAAGTCACAGTATCCACACCACTAGCTTCTCTAAGCTAGATTTGGGAAAACAAGGTAACGTATTACTGAAAACCAATATTCTGGTTTATGCTGGAGAACATCAAAGACTGTTTAATTCCTGCTCTACTTCCAAGTTAGGATTTCACTGTGGCAATCCATATGCTGCTAACAGAAGACAACAACATTTTGGTGGTACATTCTTATTTTCACTCTGTGCTTAGACACAGCTTTGTCGGATTGTATATATGTTAGATCCAACTATTTGAAAAGTTGCAGATACTTGCTTTCTAAGTATCAGCTTATGGAAAAGTTAAATGGATACTTCTAAGCTCCACTCTATTGTTTTCTTCATCATCTTTAAAAAGAGCTACTTGAGACTTACACCCTACTAAACAAAAAAAAAGAACATATCATCATCTAGAAAGCTTGAGCATTTCCTACTCAGCAGTAAAACACTCACCTATGTGTACAAAGTATTAAGTAAGCCACTCAACAGATTAGGCTGCAAATAATGTACCTCTTTGCAAGACATGGTTAGAGAGGATTCAGCCAGTGTGGGAAACATGCACCTGCAAAGCCTACTTAACCAGACCAAAAGGATGGGGAGGGAGACAAACAGAAACTGGGAGAGAAAGACAGAAAACACTGCCTCCTTTCTTCCCTGTCCCCTGAAGGGAAGCATCTTTCCAAGGTCTGTAAGCCTCTACCCATATTGCTCAGGGTTTGAAAAACACCAGGAACCGGTTACTGTGAAAACGTCATGTAGCTTGCTGGGTTGCTGTAGTTAAATCGCAATGTACCAAAAAAAAAAAAGGAACAAGAAAATCGAACCAAGAGAGATTACCCTAACATATAAGGTCCAGAAACTAGAGTTCAGTGTGACCTTTCATTTGTCTGTGACCAACCAAAATTTGCACTGATGTCATTTACTGGCACAGCAGATTCAAATAAAGCTTTTATTAAAACAGCATCTATTTTATTACTGTCTTTTAGGAAAGGGTACCATTGCTGCATTAAGACAGCATGGGAGCAGACAAAATAAACCTCAACCAAATTCCCGAAGGGTATTTTAAGAAGCATGTATCTGTTCACTGTACACAGGTAGTAACACATTTAGTTGTTTTGACAAAACTTGGAGAAAAATCAACAATAGGCATCAAAGTTTATATCTTATATTAATCTGCAAAACTGAATTAATATTATTCCTAGAAATCAAGTAAGAATTATTCCCAAGACAGTCTTGTTTTTCCCCACAGCTCCTCCTTTCCTACTGTAACTGCCCACACAGCTAGAAAACGTCATCCTTTATACAGAAGGACTTTACAGCATGATTAAACTCGTTTTCTGGATTTTTAAAGTTGCCACTACTTACAGTATATGGCGGTATATGCACAGACTACTAACATGCTGAAGGTATATAGTGTCTAACTTTGCACAGGTGTGTAACTTGAACTGTGAGAAGCACAGCAGAGATCAAGTTTACCAAATGTATTTTAATTCCAATGAAAAAGTACATAAAATTGTTAGCTCTACCTAATTCCTGATGGATCACTAAGTCACAATTTACAGCTACAAACCTAAACAAAATTACATGCCATGGAACAGCATTCTCCTTTTTTACTTGATCTGCTCCTTCCTTGTTGTTACTTACAGGTATCTGCTGTAAGCAACAATAAGTAAGATCAAGAAGCATGGGAGTTTCACCTGTTACCACTCTAAGGAGCACAACTTCAGTGACATGCTTAAATAACAAATGCCACAAGATGGCTGGGTCATGAGACATCCTGTACCTTGCAATGTGTATTAAACAAGAGACAAGAAGTTCCTCTTGTATGGATCTCTGAAATGTAGTAACCCTGAACCTATAGCCTAACAAAAACCAGACTGCAGTAAAACTTTATTTTGTAAGAATATCAAAGAGTAAGGAACAGACATTTCAAATTTACCTATGCAAACTACAAAAAAAGAGAAAACTTCCAAACCCAAAGATGTCTTAAAAGCCTAAGCTAAATTTAAAATTGGCCATGATGCCTCTCAAAATTTGCAAAGGTATTTTTAAAGCTTTAGATAAGGAGTTATTTCTGTCTCCCTTATATTCAATCCGCACCCCTGAACTTATTTACAACTGCACAAAAACCCAGTACTATCCAGAATGTCACACGTTACCAAGGGAGGATCAAAGCAATATTGTGTTTTCAGCAGCCAAAAAAAAATTCAGCTGGGGAAAAAAAAAAAATTAAGAAAATAGGTAACCTGCTGCATTGTTTAAAATTATAATTAAAAAAAATGGACAAGATTCAAACCTCGCAACTTTGAATCAAATTCCAGGAACCCTTCTTTACTCACAAAACCACACACACAATAAAACCCAAACTACACAAACCGAGCCATTGAAAGATCTCTTGAAAGATGAGAACAATTAAAGAAATGCATGGGTGTATGAGCCAAGCATATAGAAATCTATTTCACAGGGAAATCACTTCTTAAAAAAAGAACCAAGTAACAAGTAATGTCAGAGAGTAGAGGATGCTTACTCTTTAATTCAAGAGGACAATGTATCATCTTAGCATGGGTTACCAAAACATATATGTGAAGTACCAGATTAAAGAGATTCAACAGATATTTAATAAGATGAAGAAAAAAACCAAGGCCTTTCCACAAAATGCAAGAAACAGTGTACTTGTATACACAACTTCTATCTCTGACCAGCTTACATACCATTTGCCATTTTATTAAGAAAAATGGCAGAATTAAAAAAAACACCATTATAGGTTTTGGGGTTTTTTTTTTAGGTAAACAAATCCGACAACAAATGTAGCACTGAATTTGAAGTCTTAGAAATCTACACTAGGACAACCAGTCATGTTATGAAGTAACAAGATAATTTCCAAAAAGACAGAACTGCATAAACCCCAACGTATTTACAATCAAATTTAGCAGTGGAAGAAATACAGTCCCCTCAAAGCAAACCTTCCATGAGTGCAAAATGCCAGCACTGCTGAAAGTACCCAAAGATAAATTATTTGTCTGTTTCTCAAATTTTGCCTATTTCATTGTTCTCAGCCTTATTTTCCTTTGAGAAGATATTGTTGAGAATTTTGAGGATATAAAGGACTATAATTAAAGTCCATTACTGAAGAAAGAAAAGCCTACCAGTCATACCAGTGTGGGTAGGATTTTTTTTTTTCTTCTGATGAGGAAAGCGTACATGGTATGGTTATGGTCTGTTATTCCCTCGAATAGCTTAAGCAAATGCTAGAGAAGCATGCCTTGTCAAAAGAGACTAATTTAGGAAGAGTTGGTCTGCTACCGAATACTATAGTTTAAAATACACTACATTCAGACAAGCCGTTAACTTCTTGTCACGGCATTCTATGATGAAAAAAATATGACCCTTAAATATAAAGGACTTACGTCTCATGGGTGCCAAAAAAGAAAATAGGCATTTTATTCGTAGGAGGCTTTACTGCTCCATCAGGAACTTCATCCACCTAAGGAAAAGACAGACTATAATTAAAGTCAAGTAACAGTTAAGAACAGTCTAAGGGGAAATAAGTAAAAGTGTTAAGCATTAAAAAAGAAAAAAAAAAGCTCTACAGGGAAGTAAAGCACGTCTCAAGATCTCTTTTTAACTGAATGCTAAAAAATACAGCAGAATCAAAGACGGTCTTAGCAACAATAGGAAGTGACAACACTTCTCGTGTTACAGCAACACTGTTCACATGACCACTTTCTTTAAAAGGAGAGACATGATGGGCTACAGGTAAAAAGCACAATTCAATTCCATCCAGATACCACCCCTCCTTCAGCATAAGCAACAGCAAGACTTTCTACCATTATGCTGAGCTGGTAACTTGCCCAAGCTCAAATGTCAAGTGCTACAAAAAGGAAACATCAATGAACTTTTTAAAAAACAATTCTTAAGCCAGCATCTTCGCTAAATATCTCATAATTGGTCTTCTACCTACATTCCCACAACCTTCGAATGACCTACAGCAGTCACAGAACTTGCCATGCCTCTTCCAAGGGAGCAGGGAAAATGCGAAAAAGGACTGGACAACTTATTACATACACGTAGCTTATTCTACAGGAAGCACTAGAGGAACAGCTGACGTTAAAAGTAAAGAGCAACCCTCCCGTAGCTTCGTGTTTTTGTCAAAAAAGAGCAGTTATTTAGGAACAGTATTTTTGTACAGTTAGGTGCTTGCACAGCTCCCGCCTCATGCTACCATACAGCAGTCTTAATTTCTACAAGCTAAGTTATGCAAATTAGGACAACTAACGACTACTGGAGAGGGCTATTTGTGACAGGAGAAGCGACTTACAGACAAGCGTAAGGCAACAGCAAACCAGAGCACGGGATCTGCAGTGTGATTCAGAAGTCGCTTCCAACCACGGGAGCACTACCGTGCCCTCCCTCACGCGAGGGGAGGCTGAAGGCGCAGCGCGGCTTAACCGCATCGCTCTCCACAGGTGTTTGAAAACACTTCTTGCAACACAAAGCTAAAACAGCAGGAGGGGAGGCCGGGAGAGGCGGGTGCAGGGGGGCGCGGAGGACAGGTAGAGAGCAGGAGGGCGTTGCGGCCTGCAGGGGAGGAGGGGGTGCCTTACCCTGGCTGGCCAATGGGGATAACCTTTCATCTTGGCAAAGATCAAGTCTCCGGGTTTGAAATCTCGGCTCATGTTTTCTCACCGACGTGACGCCTGTTGCCGCCAGGCGAACTGGGCCGAGGGGAGGGGTCTGCACCTCCAGCCCCCGCCACCGAGGCGCTGCCAGCCGCCCGAGGTCCCGCTGCCGGGATAAACACACCGGGGCGGGGGAGCGGAGACAAGGGCAACACAGGAGGGCCGTCAACAATGCGCTCCGCAAGGGCGGCCAGCCCCTCGACCGGCAGCCGGGGGACACCGCGCCGCGCCCGCCCCTCACCCCCGCCGAAAGCCCCCCGGGGAGCCCAACGGTCGCGCGCGCAGCCCCCACCCCGGGCGCGTTCGCGGCACCGACGCCACACACATACCCACGCGGGCCGGGCCGGGCCGCACGCAGCCAGGAGCGCCTCCCCGCCGCTCGCTCGCTCTCCCGCCCGCCCCCGCGCACACACGGCTCGGCTCTGCGCTGCGCTGCTTGCCCGCCGCGGCCGAGGCTTCCCCTTCCCCAGCCGACACGGCTCCCGCCACACGGACGCGCCGCCCGCCCGCCCCCCACATATAAGGCGCGATGGCGCGCGAGCGGGGCGGGGGGCGCGGAAGGGAAACTCCGCCCGTCTGCCTGCCCTCCTTCCCTCCCTCCTTCTCTCCCACCCTCTCCTTCTTCTCTCTCTCTTCCTCCCGCCCGCCCGCCCGCCGCCTCAGCCGCGGCGGTCTGGCGCCTCGCTACCCACCGCGCTGGCGCCCGGCCCGCAGCCCACCTCCGCCTGCAGCAGCAGCAGCCGCCGCCGCGGGAGACACGGCCGCGCTCCCTCCTCCCGCCAGGCGGGGCGGTACCAACCGGCACGCCGCAACGGGGCGGCGGGGGAGGTGGGGGGTGTCCCGGGGGAATCGGCTTCTCCCGCCTCCGCGTCTGAGGGCCAACGGGGGCAGCCACGAGAAGAAGTCGCTCGCCCGCCCCGAGGGAGGGAGGAAGGAAGGGAGGGAGCGAGCCTCATTCACCCCCCTCTCCCCTCAGCCGTGGAAGTGGCTCATTCCTCCTTCCGCGGGGGCGGGGCGGCCGCGGCGCTGCGGGGTGGGGGGAGGAGGAGGAGCCGGAGCGGCGCGGCCCCGCGGGCCGCCCTCGGTAGCAGCGGCGGCGGGGGCGGGGTGAGGCGAGGCAGCGGCATCGCCGTGTGCCGCCCCGCTTCCTCGCCCGTCCCAGGCAGCGGCCGTGGCCGGCCCCGCGAGTCCGTCCCACGGCTCGCCCCGCGCTCCCCCAGGAGTGAGGTGGCAGCGTGGGTGACGGGCGCGGGGCCGCGCTCCCTCGCTCACTGCTGCGGCCGGCCCGGGACCGGCCTGGCCCGGGGCCATGCACCGCTTCAGGCTCCGCTGCTCGCGAGGGACGTTTTCACCCACGCGTAGGTCTGTGGCCTTGCGCTTGGCCCTCCCCAGCCGCGAAGGTCGCCCCATCCACAGATTGCAAGTAGCTCGTTATCGTCGCCCTCGTTGGTAGAACGGTCCCCGCTGGTCCCTTTGTGTTTCTCCCGCCCCACAAGCCCAGTCGCAGAGGGCTGTTGCGGCCTCACCGCATACCGCTGCCGGCCCCAAAGCCGCTCCTGTTCCCCGGGTACTCCTCACCTGCTTTTCTCCATGTCTTGACTTCCCCCAGCACTCAGCAACCCACGGTTTCAGTCTCCTTATGGAGTTCTTACCCACAATGTAGTTGCTATACCTCCTGTTGGGTTTTTGTTTGTTTGTCTGTTCTTTACTGTGATTAGTGTTAATTCAGGCGTTGTGTCACTCCCCTTGCCCTCTCCACAACTACTCCCTCCCGGGTTGTTTACCTGCCAGTATTAAGCTCACTCCTTTCCCAGCATTTCAGCCACTGTGCCTTCCTCCCCCGTTTCTGGCTGTCCGATGGTCTCCTTGCTGAGTGCATCAGGCACCTCCTGCCTCCCCACACTTCCCCCACAAATACCTTTCTTTGAACAGAAGACCTCAGATCCAGATTTTTACTCAACAGCTTCTTTCTCCCTTTCTGCCCGCCTGTCCTCTTGGTTCTAGTTCTAGTTCTTCTCCCTCTGCGTCGAAAATTTGCTGGCCTGTCAGCTCTCAGTGGCTTTGGCCCTATCTGATGGTCCTGTACAGCACCACCTGCAAGTCACTGTGCCGTGTGTTTGTGCTAACATAGGTGCCAAAACCAGCAAAAAGCTGTAAGAGTAGTGGCACAAAAAGTTCCTCCTTACACAATTACATTGTCTCACAGGGGCAGACCTAACCCTTCTGTGGTTCAGCCCCCATCCTCCGCGTGTGCCCTGGTGCACACGTCCTATGGGCCAGTGTTCTGCCAGCTGCCCTGCATGCTACTTGCACACAAAGATAAGTGCTTGTGAGAAGAATCATCTTACTGCTTTCAGTTTTGACACTGAAACTCATGTCAGGCCCAAAACACTGACTGCAGTTGCCACAGAGCAAGTTGTGCTTTGTTCTATGCTCTCTTCTCAAATGCAAAAATGACATTTGTAAATGTTAACTGCTAAACTTTACTCCATCTGTGTTGAGCAGGAACAAACTGCAGCCTTCCAGTGGCTTAAACCAGTCAAATTTGGTTCATTTTCTTGGAGGCGGTGAAGCTCAAATCCCTGACATAAATACCAAGTTTCTACAGGGTTAGAAAAGAGCCCATCAGAAAACAGGTCATCAACATATTAGACAGGAGAAAACTTTCTTCTATGCACAAATGGATGACCACTTGGGGCAAAAGTTGTTTAATAAAATTGACTAAGGTAGACTGTACATCTAGAATTGTTTAGAGGAAGATAAAAGTTTGACAGTGGTAGAAATTGTATCTGCATTGGCAGATATGTAAATCTTTATTTTGCTGCATTGAATCATTCCTATTTCAGCAATACATAAAGTTTCATATTTTTTCCTAAACGAGAAAGTGTTGAGTACTGCAAAAACTGTGTATATTAGTATTTTGCTATTCAGGAACTGACAATCTGCAGGGATTCCCTCAGCTAAGTCAGTACTCTGTTTAATCATACAGTTACATTTGCCTTCCATCGCAGATTCAGTAAGCTCATATTTTAGTTTTGAAGCAATGCTTTTGGAATCTCTTGAGGACATTCTAATTTCCTCAGCCTTTGGAAACAGTCTTTTGAATCTGACATTTCTCAGGAATTGGCGGCTTTGCACTTTGTACTAAAATCAATGAAGAGCAGCTGAAAATACTTTTTTTCTTAAGTAAGGAAGCAACTCAAGATGATGGTTTCATACAAAAGTAGGGTGTTCTTCAAAAGAGACTAATGTGACTAAAGCATTTTTTAAAGGTAAAGAAAACAAAGTAAAATTTAATTTAAAGGGTGAGAAATAAAATGGCATGAGCAAGTTATATTTTGTTTGTAGTCAGGCGCATTGGTACTTGTTAAGTAAATATAAGATTGAAGACAACAGACACAACAAAAGGAAAGTATGTGTATTTTGCAATCCAGACATTGTCCTTGAAAGCGAGTAACATGCCATACTGATGTTATTAAACTTTAAGGACCATATCAGCATTTTTTAGCAAACTGTTTCATTTTGAATGACAGAATCTGCAGAGCTTCAGCCAGACCTGCCACGTGATGCTCGAGTAAGAGGTTGGTACACTGATACACATTAAGTTCTTTACAAGCCATGAGTGAACTTCGGAGGTGAAAAACAGTTCTTCCTGTGAGGAGTTGTATGTCTTCAGCTTGCCTGTTTGAAACAGCCGTTCCAACTGATTTCCTGCAGGTGTGGGTTAGGTCGCATTGCAAAGCAGCATGCTCTGGTATCCTGTCCGCAAATGAAGCAGTTGCTTCTTGCTCTGACAAGGCCAAACCCACACTGAAGCACCATGTTCTCCTCTCCTTTTTCCTGAACATCAAGTACTCTTTCTAAACACATCATGAACACGTCTCTCTGAAGAATAAGAAATAAGTTAATGTTGAATTCCATGTGTGATACAACTCTGATTTGTTTCCACCTTGCTAAAAAAAAAGGTATCCTGAATATATGTAGGTTTTAGACAAAAATATTCCTTGAACTGTGCAGGAATGCCTAAGACAGCTGTCATGGTTTAACCCCAGCTGGCAACTAAGCACCACACAGCCACTCGCTCGCTCCCCCCCCTCCCCTGATGGGATGGGGGAGAGAGTCAGAAAAGTGAAAGTGAGAAAACTCGTGGGTTTAGGTAAAGACGGTTTAATAGGTAAAGCAAAATCCATGCACGCAAGCAAAGCAAAACAAGGAATTCACTACTTCCCATGGGCAGGCAGGTGTTCAGCCATCTCCATGAAAGCAGGGCTCCATCACACGTAATGGTTACTTGGGAAGACAAATGCCATCACTCCGAATGTCCCTCCCCTTCCTTCTTCTTCCCCAGCTTTATATACTGCGCATGACATCATATGGTATGGAATAGCCCTTTGGCCAGTTTGGATCAACTCTCCTGGCTGTGTCCCCTCCCAGCCTCTTCTGTACCTGGCAAAGCATGGGAAGCTGAAAAGTCCTGGACTAGTGCAGCAACAACTAAAACATCAGTGTCTTATCAACACTGTTTTCAGCACGAATCCAAAACATAGCCCCATACTAGCTACCATAAAGAAAATTAACTCTATCCCAGCCAAAACCAGCACAACAGCATATATATGAGATGTATTTTTCAGTGTGGGAGGAAGGAAAGGTGTTTGTTTAGCTACATGCATGCAGCAGCAGTATTATCTCTAAAGTAATTTTTGTGAATCAAGGTAAAAAATTATACACGTGCTATTTTGGGCAGATAAATTCATCTTATTGGTTCAGTATCCAGTAACCTATTATGGTGCCAAAACCTCTCAGAACTTGCAGACATGGTGTTAAATTTCTATGATTCCTTCCATATTATCCCATAATTTGTATTTCTTCATTAGCTGAGGCCATTTTTCATCATGTTCAATTTTTGACTACTCATCAGACAACAGCAGAGACGAAGCCCTGTTCACTATTGTATTTTTGATCAGCAAAAAAATGCCATGCTGTTATTAAAATAACTGCAATATAATGAAATCTTCCAATTTTGTGCACCTGGGCAAAGAACTTCTTTGATTTGGCACAAGACATGTAAAATAACTGCATGATGCAGAAGTAGCAAAACCACAGCTAAAAGCCAGTTATACAGATCAGATCACAAACTAGAAATGAAGTTTTGAGACTTCTCTCAGAGGGTGTAAAATATTATGGAGTTTTTTGTCTCTTGCAATTAAAACTTGAATCTGTACCTTGAAGGATATCAGTATCAGGCTATATGTCACCACACATCTTAGAAAATCTTAGCCCAAAGTGGTATCTTTGCAGTTATAAGGAACAGGAAACAACTTTGGAATAAAAAGTGATAGGGCACCTTAAGTGCTATGGCAGTACTTGTAGCCACGAAGTAAGTCATGCTGACCTGTAAGCCAAAGCTATTAGCTGTACTTTGAATTCAGTATGAGTGTTTTCCTGAGTGAGGACCAACTGCAGCTCTGTGGTTAATATAAGCTGATTTTAACTTCATAAATAACTATCTTCAGCGTAATTTTGCTCCTATTGGGGAATTCCAACTAGAAGAAAAACCCCAATGATTTTATATGTTTTTATAAATACAAATATATATAAATAAACTAAGTTTTAATTTAAATTGCTAATAGTATTTCTCTGTTGATTTTTTTGACGTTATAAAATCTGAGACCTTTAGATTCAAAAGTCTGAATTGAAGAAAGGTTAAGACTTCATTCTTCTTGTTTCCAGTTGTTGCACCCAGATTAAACAGTCACACCAAAGCTGGACAGGGGGTTACCAGACCAAACGCAACCTAGAAAACCTGAGAATACGTAATGCAACACAGCTCCCCATAGTGATAAGAAATGAGTACTTACATAAGCAGCAGTACAGTACATGCAGCCTGTCAGACTGGTGGGTACTGCATATCCAGTGCTGAAGAAACATGGCACCTTACACAACTCAAGAGTTGTGTAAGCTCGCTAGAGTCTTATATATCAAACCTTCATGTGTCTCCACCTACGCTACCACTTGGGGTCAACTTTGATTACAGTTAAATTATGTAATCCCTTCTATAGACAAGGATAATTGACTTTCCCACAGAAGATGCTTTTTTTCTGTGTTTCCATATGTGCCCATTCTGTGCACTATCCATCAGTATATTATTGTCTCTTAAGTGACTTGTTCATCTGCTGGACTGTCTGTTCTCAAATAACCTAGCCATTTTTGGACTGTATATTTTCTAAGATTAACCTGGTAATTTGTGGATTATATATTTTCCTAGATAAACTGGTAATCTATGGACATCATGATACATTTTTCTTCTTTAGATGCAGGCCAATGTTCTCTTAAGAGACTATCTCACGGATGCTTTTCCAAGTGTGGTTCATGATAGCTTTAATACTTGCTCATGTTCCTCTTGTAACCTCTTGCTCATGCAAGAGGACCCAGATTTCTCATGGCCTGTGGACATCCAGGTCACATATCAACAGTAAAAGAATATGTATAAAAAGTACCTTTCAAATTACTTGTTACTAACATCCTAGTGTGTATCTACTTATGATAATGTCAATGGTAGTTATTGAACGTGTTAACTTAAAATTGTTTTAATTCCCTTCAGCCTGTGATGTGCTTTCCAGCAGAATACCTTGTCCACCTTTCTAGGATATTGTAGGGTGGATTTTATTCAGCCTCTTGTGCTGTTGTTGTTTGACATGACATATGCTTACACATAGGGCTTGAAATTTCTCAGTTGAGGAGATGTTTCACAAGAACCTTTCCATTCATGCAGTGAGGCAAACAGAAGGAGAGAAGTAACCTTGCTACCCATCTCTCCCATCGGCCCCCTGCTGCGATTTTGTCCCATGGTCTTTCAAAATCATTACCTGTTTTTCTTGATAATCTGGGTGAAGAATGTGCTGCCCGTAGTTGAGGACATCCAAGTCTCCATCTGGCTTTCGCGTTAGCTGGACATTTTCACTTCCTATACATATATTCCCTATTACCTATTTTAGGGATTCAATATCCCTAAAACATGGCTGGGATTGCCCCCCTGCAAACGCGCCCACATGCCAGCAGCTCTGGGAAGGAGGGCACAGCCACCCTCCCCGGGGCGGAGCGGCCTGCCTGGCGGCAACCGGCCTTGGCTGAGGAGACTTGCGCGCACCCAGCAGTCTCGGGTGGCCCCGAAGCGGCTCCTAAATTGGACGAGGCCCAAGTCCTCCGGGAGAGGACGGCAATGGCCGCGGGTGCGCCGGGCTCCTCCGCCCGGCCCCTCCAGCGGTGCCGCCCGCCCCGCGCAGGCCGACGGCGCGATAGAGCGGGCGTTGCGCCTCCACGTCGCAGAGGGCTGGAGCCATCACCGGGCAGCGGGCCCGCCGGAAGGGAGCCGAGGCGGGAGCCCGCGGCCGCAACCCGCGCCGGCCCAGGGCGGCTGCGGAGGCACACCCGCCCCGCCCCGCGCATGCGCGGCGCCCCTTCCGCCGGCGCCGAGCGGCGGCGTTGCCAGGGCTCTCCGCGCGCTCAGCCGCGCGCTGGCTTCCAGGCGTGGAAGTCGCCGCTGCGAAGGGCCGCAGCCGGAAGTCGCCGCTGAGAGGGGCCGGCGCGCGGCGGGCTGGGCTGGGGTGGGGCGGGGCGGGGCGGGGCGGGGCCGCGTCCTTCCCTCCGGGCCCTAACGACCGCGCGCCCCGCCGGCGGCCGCGGAGAGGGGGGACAGCGGCGGCGGTCAGCAGTAGTCAGCAGCGGGGCCTCGGCCGCGGCGGGACGCGCTCGTCCTGCGGGCGGCGGAGCGGGCGCCTCACGCACTGCTCGGGAGCGCCCCGGCCGCGTCCGGCGCCTCCGGGGGCCGCCTGCCGCCGCGGCGCGGCACCGTTAGCCCCTCGGGCCGCCCGCCGCCGGCGGCACGCTGCCTGGCGCGCAGCCAGGGCGGCGGGAGGGCCGCGAGGGCGCGCTGCCCGGCACCTGCAGGCTGGCGGCGCTCGGTGGACGGAGTGCCCGGCCGTGGCGACGGAGCCTCGTTGCTCGTTTCTCGGTGGCGGCGGTTTTTGCGTGGCTCCCTGCGCCGCGCGGGGGTGTTGCAGAAGCCCTGTCCTGAGCTGCCGCCGAGCCGGACGCTCCCGCCGGCGCTTTCCCTTCGGCCGCCAGCACGCCGCGCTTCGCTTCGGCCTTCCAGACACGCCGCCTGAGCCTCTGGTACAGCGTGCGCTTAAACAAGTGACGTCGTTGGTGTAAGCGTGGTGGAGTGATGGTGTTGCTTTGATTTTTAGCTTGCATAAAAGTTTTGGTCTACGTTAATGAAAATCTAGTGGGTCTTTCAGCTGAAACAACTGCTGGTGAGTTTTTATAGGTTCCAGTGCAGATACTTTAGTTACGCCTGGCTTTGTGTGTTTTAAAGTGGTACATCTTAAGATCATGGTTGGATTTATTTTGAGTAGTCTCAATCATAGAACAGTTTTGGTTGGAAGGGGCCTTTAAAGATCAAATAGTCCAGCCCCCATGCCATGGGGAGGAACATCTTTCACTAGACCAGGTTGCTCAGAGCCCCGTCCAACCTGACCTGGAACACTTCCAGTGGTGGAGGCATCTGCCACCTCTCTGGGCAACCTGTTCCTCACCACCCTTACAGTAAAGAATTTCTTATATCCAGTGTAAATGCTAAAGTTAGCTAAGCATCTTCAGAAGTTCACGAGGAGAATATGACACACCTTTTGTAGGTGACACCCATCAAACGTATTAATTCCTCAAACAAACACTTCTTACACTGTTTTATTTAATTATGGGTCTCCTGCCAGCCATTCCATGCCACTCGAATACTTCTTTTCATAAGTGAAATACCATGCTTTTGGAGTCTATCCATTTGTGTACTAATAAACTAGCTATTGATACATATTTTAACAAAAAGAAGGTTGCATATTCAAAATCATTAGCATTCCTAGGAAACATTCTTCAGATTTTTTTTTCCCTCTATGTAACTTCAGAGTAATTTCAGGAAGTTTTAAAACTACAGAATGATGTGGGTGTGACAGAGTACATTTTGATTATGTTTTGAGACTAAGGTTTTTTTTTCACTGCAGCTATTGATTGTTGGGTAGAGTTAGTGAATTCGATTCTTGAGATGAAAAAACAGATTTCTTAAAGTCTTCTAGTTACACCTTTTTTTTTTTCTACTGTTCATTATGAGATCTTGGTGTAGGTTGCAATAAAGCTTACAACAGTGGTATGAAAAACTAGTTTCTCAGTGTTCAGAGCTACCTCTTAATGTGAAAATTTGGCAGAATTGATAGAGGTATAGTTTTCCGTACCCTGATATCACAATTTCTTTTTATCCAAGCAATTGATCTTTGTTGAGTACAATACTACAAATACTCTGTCAGGTTTGTTATTCTGTCATGTAAAGTTGGAGTTTTTAGTTTGCAAGTTAGTCATAATTTAATGGGTCTTAACATGTGCCTAGCAATTGTACCACAGACTTGTCTATACTTTGAAAATGAGGTTTTCAACTGTTTTCTCATTTGAGGTGGAAAGCAAGCTGTGTCACTTTCTCTAGGATTGTGAGTGACAGTTGTATGGTAGTTGTGTGTTTTGGGGCTTATGAACACTTATGAACACAGGTACCAAGGTGAATTCTGATGGGTAGATCTTAAAAATCACAAATGATACATCTAGATATTCTTTATTAAGAAACTGAAGCAAACTGTTAACCTTCATTGTAATTTTCTTCCCATATTACTCCACTTGGTTTTGAAGATACTTTGGAATAACTGTGGGTTTGAATGTAAAGCAGAATGATATCCAGGGCATCAGTCGTTACGCTTTTCTGCAAAAAAAACCCCAAAAAACCCAACAAAAAACCCACATGGTTTTAGAAATAATAGGTTTATTCTTGCTGCATGTTCTGTTAAAATTATAGTTTGAGGCAGAAATGCATTTTTTCTTCTCCTTATTTCTAGTGCAGATTATTAGCTACTGGAATGAACAACATCAGTTTATAGTGAATATATTACACCGTTCTGTGTTCAGTCCGACAGAAATAGATTCTGGCTGCAAGCCAGAGATGGTAAAGATGGAGTCCAGGCTAGTTTCTTGTTTTGGACTTTAGTTTGGATGTCCATCTGCTGTGGAGTTCAAAAACAAACCTTCATGGCTCATTAATCTTGACTGTTGAATACAGCACATTTGTCATGTTACCTTGCTTTAATTAATGGAAAGAACTAATAAATGAGTTTGCTATTCAACTTGAAGTAAATCTTGGATTTTTTTAAGGTCTATGTTATAAATATGTTATCTGTATTGATTTATTTTTATCAGTAACACTAAATTAATGAGTTTCTTCTACAGGTGAGCTGAATTATAGTTCAATTTAATATTTCTCCTGTATAGCCCTAAATATTGCTGATATATCTAATACAATAAAAATATGTTCAAGTAGAAAATTCCAGGTTTATGAAACAATGAGAAGAGTGCTATGTTAAAGGCTGCTATTAGACAGCAAACCTTGGATATTGACCTACTTAAAAAATCACTGTACGTGCATTTATCTCCCTTAGAATTATTTTGAAGAGAAATGGAGTTTGTGATCCTCTTAGGAGAATAGAGAATGTAGGGGAACAATTACACAAACATAACATTTTGTGTTGACATCCTTCTGAAAACCCTGGCAGCAGATATTCTACAGAATATATACTTTTTTGTCTACAATATTCAAGCTTAGAGGACTAGCAACACAGTTCTCTTTGTTGACTAAAACTGATGTCAAATTACAGTTGGTGATAATTGTTCACATGACATAGTAGTAAAAATGTTCGGTAACTGTTTGTGAATGTTAACAAATGATTCTTTTATTATGTTGCCAAATAAACTAAAGCATGTCTCTGTTACAGGTCTTAATGTTTTTATGATATGGAAAAGAGTAACCTTTGAAGCTTGTCAAGTAAAAGTGTATATGGTCGAAGATGATGTTCATTCTCCAGAGTTTATAGACTTAAAAAGCCGCATATTGGACGTCATGAGTTTGTCCTCTCCAGTCAGCTGCGCTGTCATGGAAGCTAAATGGTGAGCTCTACTTCTGCATTTTTAAGTCTAGCAATATGGTTCATGTTTTTGTGGTTTATTTTCTAGATCCCCAAAATTATGTAATTCAGACTGAAGAAGAACCAGATACGGTGTGATATATGCAAGCTGTGCCATGTCAATATAGTCATTAGATGAAAAGGTTTACTTGAAGGTGTGCATACTGGCCATCTGATGTGCAAGCATTCTCACACGACCGTAGGAGACGTGACTTAGGGATAGAGGGAGTTCCTGTCTGCAGTTAGGAGCACTGACCTGGAGTTACAGAATGGTTTTCTGCGTTAGCTGAGGTGGTAGAGGTTGGCTTTAAGTCTTGCACAAGGCTATTCTTTTTTTCTTTTTTTATAACCTGATAGGTGTTTGATCTTTGGCACAAGTAAAGTAAGCTTTAATTCATTCTGTTCATCTTAGCTGTGAGACCTATTTGTCACTATTTAAAGTCTGATTATACAAAACTGCCAATTATATATCGGAACAGCAAAATTCCACAAATATGAACTTTGGTTAGGAAATCAGACCGCAGGCTACTCTGTCAGCTGGGCAAGTTTAGCAAGATTCCACCGCTAGGTAATAAAGAAAATTTCTCTCTGTTACAAACTTACTCTACATTTTCTGCCAGATGTGGAAGAAAAGCTAGTGAAAAACTTTTTGTGATGTTGTATGTTCACTGTAACTAGCTGACTTGTGAAGTGAATGTGAATTCAAAGTTTTTGAGTTATGAAAAGTCATTCTGCAATGTAGAATTCAAAAGCTATTTCACCTTCTTACGTGCTTTCTTGAAGAATCTTAAAGTACTACTAAAAATGGTGTCTTAGATAAAAGCTGTAGTTGGTAAAATCCGTATTTTAGCTCAAAACCAATGATCGATGAACTATTAACATATGGAAATGGAAGTCCAAAGCATTCTCTGAATTCCTGTTAGACTGCAAATCATACAAGCTGTGAAACTTTCCAGGGATTTTGTGTGGTTGTTTTGTCTTTGATTTAAGCTTCCAAGAGCTTTATGCTTGTAGCACTTCTACTTGTAATAGGAATATGGAAGGTAGAATCTCCTTCAATAGGTAGTATGAAGCTTTCATAAAGTACTGCATGTGCTAGTGATGCTGTGATGATTAAAGAAAATATCACAGAAATAAGAATTCTTAAGGCCAATCTATTTTATTTGAAAATGTTTAAGTAGACAAATAAAATAATGAAGGGGTTAACATAGTAATATTCCCTTGGGGGTTTTTTGTTGTGGTTTTTTTGGGTTTTTTGCCTTTTTTTAAAGTAGCTGATTCAATTTGATTCTATACTAAGAACAAGAATAGGGTTTTCGGCTTTATCTTTTTAATTTTTCAGTAATGGCATTGTGAGTTTAGAAGCTGTGCAGAAAATGCTGTTTTAAAAAGGTGTTTAATGCGTTTTTGCCTTGTAGTTACTGTTGTGCTGTTGAGTCTTAATGTTCTTACACACATTTTTTATTTCTGTAATGTCCCTAATTTGCTATTACTTGTGATGTTTTGTAACTTGTTTGTGGTTTGGTCTCCCCCTACCTTGTTTAAGGAGAACAGTTAATCACATAATTAAATTTCCCACTGAGTAAGTTTTATTGTGTAGATATGTCCATTGTGCTCTTTTTTTTCCTGGATAATTAATAGAGGAGTTGAAAGGAACAGTTATCTTGAAAGCTGACTGCTATACAAACCAATGTCATTTACCTAAAGATTTAAAGGTGTTTTTTTTAATTTACTTTCCAAAAAGTACTCATTCCCTTGCTTGCATTCAGTGTGCTTTCTGTGCAAGAAGTATTAAATATCACCAGGCTTAAAGAAGCAAAACGACCTCCCCGCTGCCCACAAGCTAACAAAATAGTTAACTTTTCCATAACCCTTGTTTCTTTGCCCTAGTACTCCCCAGTTTTCAGTTTGGGTTCTGTTTCTCTCCCTAACCTGTGCTTTGCTAACTTTGGTGCTGTCTGGCCTTTAGCTATCTTTAGTTGAGAGTGATATTTCTTGCATCACCTCTGAATAAGATGACTTGCCTTTCTTTCATCTCTGTTTTCCCCAGCCACAGAAAGATAAAGGTCTCCCAAACCCATTATATGATGTCCACAAACACGCTTTTATACAGTTTACAGATGCTCCGTCTGTTCAGATCCTTCTTATTTCCTGCTTGACATACCACCATATCTTCTTATTGCAGTAGCTACAAGTTATATAAAATAACAATATGTGATTTTACTTACCTTGTTGCTGCTCTTTTGCCCTTTGAGCCATGTTGGTTCCTTTGGGTATGGCTCCCATAGTAAACACCAAAAGCTAATAAAGTGCCTCTGGTTTTCTTGCAGTACATGCAGGTTTTAATGATTGTTACTGCCTACGTTTATTAAATATATAAAATGTGTGAAGTGCATGGCACCCTGTGGAACAATTACTGATGACATACAATTATTCTGATCTCATAGATGAAGTCTGTCTTGTTTTTAAATGGAAATAGACTTAGTATTTATTAAATTATAAAATATTTGTAGGCTGCAGCTAAAACCTGAAATCTCACCATTTGTTCTTAGTTACGTCTTTAAAGGCAACGCTTAATCTAAATTACTGTTCCCCTTGTTGATGACATTTGTGTCTTTTTTGCTAGTCAACTTATGTGAGAAAACATATATCATCAGGTAGAGTTCTCGGTTATGGGACATGCTAATGGTGCCTGTGCACAAATGTAGGGGTAAAGTGGTCATTTTTTATTTAGAAAAAACAAATAATTAAATCCTGGTAGACTGTCACTTCTGTAATTAATAGTTAAGACTTCAGGTGGACAAAGGTAAGTTATTTTAGTATTTTCAGTCTGTATGAAATTATGCCAACTTTCTGGTTAATGTAATCATGTTTTTCTTTACAGTAGATTTCATATTTAGTGGTCCTGACAACTTGTGCTTTTGTGTGGAGTAAGTAATTATTGCAGCCAGTCTTACATATATAAAATAATGTGAAAACTGATTTTTAACTCCTAAATTAATTTACAAGTTGTCCAGTTTGAAGTTACAATAATTGCGCATAAGATTATTAAACAAGTTTATTTTAATTAAATATGTATTTTATACTAATTTTTCACTCTACATATAAAAGCTTGTTTTGATTATTTTAATGTTGCTTGTGGTGCTGAAGGGCTGATCCTGCTAACTGCCAAGTATATTTTCTTTTAACTGAAATAGTAGTGGAAATGAAGATACTGGGTATTTTAGAGGACTAGACCTTTAATTTGTATTGTGTTTGTGATCAGTTGTGTGTTTGTAGTTTAAATGTACATATCTTTGAAGAAAAAATGTGGAAAAGTTATTTTTGTTTCACATATGTGCATCTGTTTCATGACAGAGGTGGTTTTGAGATTGTCATCCATGTTAAAAAATGAGTCTTGCTGCAGGAGGCAAACAAAAACTTGCTAGTTATGTTAATATAAGTGATTGGAATAATGTTTTTTAAGCGTCCTGAAAGTTTATTGAATCAAAAATAAAGATAATGAAAAATAATAAAAAACATGTTATGCTTAAGTCAACTTTGGGAAATACAAAGTGCACATCTGTTTTAAGTTCCTGCTGCTACATCTCTCATATCTTGCACAATAAGCAATTCTAGATAACCCTTTTTTCAAAAAGCAATAGTATGATGACAACTGCGTGGCATAATTTTACTTTAGTGGGTGTTTAGAACTTTGGGCTCACAATCTGATCATTGAAATAAGGGAGCATTAAAACTTAAATGGAATACTCAAGTTTTTTCAAAACATTCGTATTTTGCAGCTTACACAATGCCAAGTGTGAGTCACAGTTACTACAAAATAGCAATGAATTGGAATTGGACACTGCTGAAGATCTGAGAAGGAAACTCTGTCAAGCTAAAAAAGAAAAATTAGACTTAACCATTAAACACAATCAAGAAGTAAGGTCTTCTTTCTTTGCTTTCTTTTACTCTTGGAATAAATGTAATCTTGTTTCATTAAAATAATACTCTCACATGGTGTATCAAAAGCACAGTAGTTAGCTGAAAAATAACAAGGAAGGTGATGTTGTACAGACCTCTCATACCTGTTCATAGGAACTCTTAGCACCTTTGCTGGCATTGTTAAAGTTGCACCAACCAGAGTGCAAATTTTCTGCAGCGAAAGGAGTCACTGCCGCTACTAGTAGTTTGTTAGATAAAATTGCCCAGTGACTCAAAAGAATAAAAGCCACAACTTGAATCTAGCCTCATAAAAAGATCTTATTTAGTTCTTATTTATATTTTTTTGCAGGGTATTAGAGTATAATTCTAATTCTGCAGAAATTACTTGCAACTCATAGACCCTAGTACAGTATTTTTCTGTGTGCACACCAAATCCATCTAGGATATCCCCTAGCGGTCTTGCAGTGTCTCAGCTTATGCAAATTTGCAGCTTCAATAACTATAACAATGTATAATGTGCAAATGTGGTGATGTGTTCGTCAATAACTGTTGTGGTTTAACCCCAGTCGGTGACTAAGCACCACGCAGCTGCTTGCTCACCCTTTCCCCTCCCAGTGGGATGGGGGTGAGAGAATCAGAAAAGTGCAAGTAAGAAAACTTGTGGGCTGAGATAAGAACAGTTTAATAGTTGAAATAAAATAATAATAAATTGTAATGAAAAAGAAAATAATGAGAGAGAGGAACAAAACGCAGGGAAAAACAAAAAAGCAGGTGATGCAACTCTTCACCACCTGCCAACCAATGCCCAGCCCGTTCCCGAGCAGTGATCGCTGACCCCCGGCCAACTCCCTCCAGTTTATATACCAAGTATGATGTCATATGGTATGGAATAGCCCTTTGGCCAGTGCGGATCAACTATCCTGGCTGTGCCCCCTCCCAGCTTTTTCTGCACCTGGCAGAGCAGGGGAAGCTGAAAAATCCCTGACTAGTAAACATTACTTAGCAACAACTAAAAAAATCAGTGTGTTACCAACATTATTCTCATCCTAAATCCAAAGCACAGCACTATACCAGCTACTGGGAAGAAAATTAACTCTATCCCAACCGAAACCAGGACAATAACTTGATACTTGTTAATGAGAACTTCATTCATAGGAAAATAATTTACCCACATTACAAAGGTTTTCCCTGATGCTGTTGCAGCAAGCCAGTATTGAAATGAAGTAGTAGTAAGAAAATACTTAATCTTTCTTTAGCTTGAATATTGGCTTTTGCACTCGTATACATAAGGAAAGGTGGGCATTGAGTACAGCAGTAGTTGTAATCAGCTTTGGATTTCTTGCCACTAGGAACACTTCCTGCGCTTGCTAATGCCAATCTGACAGCTGATGTCCTGGTTTAAACAGTGCTGGTACAGAAGTATTATTGCTACTATGGATAACAATTCTGCTGTTAGCAGTTTGCTAGGGGCAGTTCATGTGGGTGCTCATTCATCTGTTTTGGGCTAAATCCAGACAATAAACCAAGTTTGCTGTTCCGTATCCATTTATTATTGGGGTGTGTACCCAAATTAAGAGAATCCTTCTTCCACAAGGACTTGTTCATGTGCTGCAGTTAATTCATTATTTTCCCATTGCCCCATCAACTGTGGGGTGGTTTTATAACATCGATCCCTGGAATTATCTGGATTTAAAAAAAAACCCCAACAAACCATCCCTTACGTTGAGAATTTGAAAGCTGGGTGTGCACAGGGATCTTCTGCACCATTTTGCTGTTGTGGTTTGCACCACAAAGTCAGGTTGTATTTTCTGTAGATAAACTACTTGAGAGACTGGAGTTTTTTTCCCTATCCATTTGCTGTATAGTTACAGATAAAAGGAAATGCTCGTTACTTACACATGCTACTATTGAAGTGAAGAGGCTATTTTGTAGATGTTCTGTATAAATACATACTTTCCACCTTCTTGTGTTGGAATAGCTTGAACTTGATTTTCTGGACCCAGTTTTTGGCAGCAATGACTAGACTGTTTCTTAATCTGGACAAGATAACTTTTTGAAGCATTTTACATTCATAGTTTGTTGTCTGTTATATTTAATAGCATTGTTTGACTACTGAACATTATTGGAGTGAATTTTACATTCATACGTATACTTGTGAGTTATTAGTGGTCTGATAGTCTAGCATCCCAACATGACTGTTTTCCTAAGTGTTAAATTTAAAGAAAGTTACCAGAAAATTGCCTATGGAATATAATGTTTCTGTTGCTGCAGTTTTTCCTTTGAGGTGCAGGAAGATGACAGTATTATAACTTTTATTTTTTTAAGGTAGTGTATTTTTGGAAAAATGGAGGGGTATGTTTAAGATACATGAAATTAATCTAGGAGTAGGGACAGTTTGCATAAAAAAAATAGTAAAAGTACTTAAAATCTGCATAAATGTGCATTTGCAAGACTATATTTCAAATTCAAGTGGAATAAGAAGGCAGCTGTAAATGCAATTCAAAATATCTTTTAAAAATATTCCGTAGGTTTATTTCTGTAACATGTTGCATTTTTTCAAAGCAGCGTTGTTGCCAGTTTTCTGAAACAAATTTATTTTCTAGCTGTCCAACTATGAAAGCCAGATAGTCAAATTACGGTTGGAAATTGAGAAAGGAGAGGCTGTTAGACAAAGTCTGGAGTATGAATTGGCCATTGCCAGAAAAGATGCTCGTCTGAAAACATATGCTGCAGAAGAGGAGTTAAGTGATGCAAAAACCAAACTTGTGGAACTGCAAGGTAAGTTTCAAAAAAGCAAACGCAGAACAAAGGCTAAGTCAGTTTCAAGTCAGGAAGACCAATGAGAAGCAGTGACTTAATTAAATTTTCTAGTTGTTGTTTTTCTTGGATCTCTCTTATCTTTCCCATCTCTTATCCATCTGCTTTTGTAAACTCATAAGAGTTTACAAAACTCTTGCTATCTAATGTGTGAATTAAAACTGATGTGCTAAACCTATCAACCCTTTTTCCTCTTGCATCTTACCTTCTGTTGTTCCCTCTTTCACTGCTGTCCTTGTACAGGATTGTAATCATGGTGGCTGTCTCCACATCCTGGTTATCGCTATGTTCAGCAGTTCTTCCTTTTGCATTTCAGGGGAAAAACAGAAAAGAAAAGAAAAAGTCCATTCTTGTTCATTTGTTTGCACTATTTCCAACAACTTTTTTCCAGAAGTTCTCATCGTACTGCTTCTTTCTTTCTTCTTTTCAAAGGTTTCAAGCTTTTCACTGCTCATGTCTGGTTTCTTTTCTTCTCATCATCCTTGTTTCTCTTTTTATAGGTAATGGAACATGTATGTTGTGACAATAGTATGTGGAAGGGAAAGTTTTTACCTAGACATTTTTTCCTACTAGTTTTGTATTCAGAAACTCAGATTTCCTTGATCCTTCTCAACAGAGAGAGAGAGATATTTCTCATTCTTACAAGTAAGTAAGGTGCATTTTTAATTGCCTAAGTGAGTATAATACCTTTTTAATCTAGTACAGGAGACGCATTTATGAGTTTGCTGAACCTTTGATATTCCATGAAGAGTTTAGAGCACTCCTCGTGGAGATTTTATGCTTTCAAGAATGGAAGGAGACTTGGAAACTTGCAAATACTTAAAGTACCAGGTGTTTTTAAGGTAATTAGAAAGCTGAACTTTCCAATCCTTTGGAGAACACCTAAAAAAAAAATTTTATGGATTGCAAACTGGAAGAAGGCTTTTTTTTTTCCCTTTGGAAATTCCCCTGCGATTGCAAGCTGAAGACTTGAACTGCTAGTCTCTCACTTAGAGGAAAGCTGTGGTTCTTTCTGTGCATACTCCTTTTACTGCAAGTTAGCTTGCCAGTTTAGAAGTGAGTAGTGTGTGTGTGTATTTTGAAATACTTTAAATCTCATTTTGTGAGATTTAATTCACTTTATGATTTAGAAAACTCATTGGCTGCTGTATTGGGCACAGCTGGCAGGTGGTGGTGGTGGGCGTGGGTCTGCAGGGCAACCTGTGTGGGAGGAAGGAGGTCTGGGTCTGCCTGGAGCTGGTCCTGGCCAGCCCCACAACGGGCAAACCCACCCACCACTGTTTGCCAAACTGCCTACTGGAGACTGCATGGTGCCTCTGCCAAAACGTGTTTCAGAAAGGGTGGTAAATGCCGAGAGGAAGAGAAAAAGAAGAAGAGGGGAAAAAAGAAACAGGAGGAGAGATAGGAGCAGAGCAGCAGCCTGAGCAGGTGCTGGGGCCAAAGTAGTGACCGCTCATGCAGGCACCAAGAGGCAGGACTCAAAAGGGACTGTTGCTGATGGAACCACAGCACAGTGACCCCAGTCTGCTGCACTGCCTGTCACCTCCCTGAAGGGACTGGGCTAACGTGTGGGGAGGGGACTGGAGAACAAAAAGGTGGTAGGAGAGGTTTTGCAGAGGCAAGGGATGTTTTCCTAAATGTGTATGTGTGTGTGTTAGTTTCTGTGTTAGTTTCTTTCTGTACCACAATCAGTAATTAGAAGTCTGTTGATTGACAGTAAATTACACTGGTTGAAATTCCTCAAACTTTTTTTTTTCTGTGACAGATGCCAAAGAAGTCAAATCATCATGGTGTTGCTTCTCAAATACTTTGCAGTTTATAACTTACCGCTTGTTTTTGCTGGTCACTTGGAGCCTTCCTCACCTCATTTGGTGCTTTGATGCGACCCAGACTTAGCTCCTTGGACAGAAAGCCTCATTTGTGTCTTGTCCTCTTCAGTATTTCCTCCAAATTGTTTTTCTGCTGTTCTCAGTGAGGCTTGACTTTCTACTGTCTGACAGTCCTTTCCCATCATTGTGTCCACTGATTCTCTATGTTGTCTTAAGTGTCTCTTCTGTTCATTTTATACTTCTCCGACTGGGAAGAAATTTCAGAAAACTGGCATGAATTTGAAATAAAAATAAGTTAGAAAGCGATGATCACTTAAATGCCAAAGTAGCTAGTTGTATTCAGTAAAATAAAAAGCTGATACAAATCTGAAAGCCAGTTTGTAAAGTAAAGCAAAGATCCTAGTCAAACTGCTTAAATAAATAGGCATAGATAATGAAGGTTTCTGTGGCATTTTAAGCTTTCGCAGAAGAATATCTACAACATTCCCCTGTCTCAGGGCATTTGATGGGCTGAAGATTTAAATCTCTTGAGCAGCAGTAAATTTCCTTGGAAAAGCTAAGCCTTTCCTTGCTAGCCCAACCTGCCTTAAGTTTTCCTATAGTCCCTTTCATGGGGCAGGTGCCTATCTTTGCTGTCACTTAAACTGAGCTCAAAATTAATTGACACTGACTAATGTTTATATCAAATAGGCATTTGGAAATAAGCTGGCCAAAAGTTGTAGAAATCTGAAATTAAGTCCTCAATGCTATAGAGACCTTACTTGAAAGAGTTATCTCAGGTTTTTATTCTTTTCCCAGAGGAGAAGAGTTTTAATTTATAAAAATCTTTAAAGTATTCCTATGTCCTTGTGTGAAAGATGGTATAGGAACACAAAATTTGATTGTTTCTTTGTAGTGAAGGTGGTGCTTTCTGGTGCTGGAGGTGCTAATATTCCAACGTTCCACTGGATATCACAATACACAGAAGAACTGACGATGATTATACGTTTTTTTTCTGAGCATGCTTTGCAGTGCTACTTGTCTTCTTCCTTTCTCTTTTTCTGTAAACAATAGTATTGAATGAAAAACTTCAGCAGAAGGTGGCAGAGGTTGAGAAAACATTTCATATTGCTCAGCAGAAGTGGAAAGAACAGCAGGAAAGACTTGCAAGTGAGAACGATGATATCCGCAGAACTTGCAACAGTGAATATGAATTGCTTCTTAAGGAAAGAACCAAACTAGAAAGTGTTTTGCAGGTATGATGTATTAATAGTTGGAAAGTTGCATGAGATGATGGCTGGAACCTTTTTGGTGCAAAGTGTGTGGTGGGTGGATTTTTTTCTGGTTTAGGGAAAAAATCCCCCAAATAGCTAAATATGGCAGAATATTTGTGAATAATATAGCTTTATAAAGTTACACTTACTGTGTCATAGTCTTTCTTGCTTTGATGAAATGTGTTGTGGCTGATTTTCATGGTAAACAGCTAAACCAAGTTACCAGTGCACAGTGGTAGCGAGGCCCATTTGCACTGTCGTGCAAAGCTGAGTTAGTAAAATCAGGGACACCCAACACCAAGCTTCTGATTCCATTTCCCTTTTACCTCCCCCAGTGTGACATCTAATAGCCTGTGAACATGAAAATCAGTTGTGTAATATGGAGACTACACACTGTCAGGGAACCCAAACGGTGATGATGGGATTTCCAGCTGTGCATTGTACATTACTCACTCCATGCCACATGTGAAAAATGACCGTTGTTGGAAATTCTGCTGTTTGGTTAGAAAAAAACCCCCCACATTTAATACTAAGAAATGGCCTTATAATCTATTTTAGCCTGTGGGTTTTTATTCTTCAGAGAATTCATTTCATCGTATTTAACAAAAAAAGTAATTTTCAAAGTTGAGTTGCACTTGTATGTGTAAATCCCGTAGATGTTAAATGTGTAAAAAATAATAAAAAAGATGAACTTTTTTACACTTCTTTTATACAGTCAAGCTATTCAAAACTGGATTATGTTTCAAAGAAATCTGCTAGTAGTATTATGGTGTGAAAGTGCTGAGTTAACATACCCAACTTTTACCTGCTCCACAGGGACACAAATTACATAACTATAATTTAATAATTTTAATCTTTTTAATTGACAATTGAATTATGTTTTATCTTAGCAATGTAATAATAGCATCTGAAAAAAACTGAGAATGTATTCAGCTATAGTTATCCTTTATGCTTTTAAAGAAGTGTAGTGCAGAGGCTCTGTTAAAGCTGATAGCCATTTACTCATATGCATGATGTATGCAGAGAACAGATTGCTACTAAGAGATACACTTTATTCTGGGAGACGACTTCTTTTTTTATATTCCTATTTTCTTCTTTTATAGCTCCCTTTAAGATGTGGCAGACTTGTCTCAGTTGGTCTGGGCATTGGTCAAGCAGTAGAAAATTAGCCCTGCTTTCTTCCCACCTGGTCAGGTCCAAGCCTGCGATGGTGCCAAACAGTCTTCCCAAATGACATGAAACAATCCTTACCTGGCAGCTTGATAGCCAAGTTCTGACAGCAAACCTACCTGTTGTACTACGTTATGGTGCTGTTGGTCAGGTTCTATACAGCACCTGTAGGAGCAGGTCTTAAAAAAACAGGGCAGAGAGAATCCCTTAATTATGTGTATTCCAAAAGTACTGTCTACTGACTCTTCAGCTGGTTGTTCGAAGGCAAGATCTGGAAAGAGAGGTGCAATAATGAGACCTGAAGTAGAAATCAGGTAGTGTGTAGCTACATAGTGTTTCTGTGCATGGGCTGCAAAAGGGGTTGTGCTCTGTTGTTATCTTAATGACTAGGAGTCCTGATAATGGAGAAGGATCCCACTGAACAGGAT
Organism: Ciconia boyciana; assembly: GCF_034638445.1. Taxonomy (NCBI): domain Eukaryota; kingdom Metazoa; phylum Chordata; class Aves; order Ciconiiformes; family Ciconiidae; genus Ciconia; species Ciconia boyciana. The sequence goes on from NC_132937.1 coordinate 52,595,567, forward strand.
TTTCTCTGAATGAAGAACAAAAGGGAAGTTCCCTCCTTTCCCCGGTAATTTTGTGGATATGTTGAACAGTGCTTTGAAGGAACGGTTAGGAGAACCATAAAGGAATAGTTAAACAAAACAAAACCAAAAAAAAAAGAAAGCCAAGGAAAGAGGAGGTTTCAGATAAAAACATATGAGTTGATTGACAGGTGACACCCTAAGGGCCTTCTGAAACCAACAGAAACATGATTTAGTTTTCATTCAACATAAATGCTTAAAAAAGTAGGGTTAGGTATAGGCTATGAAGAAACATGGTTTTAGATACAGTTCTATTTTTTAAGTTGCCACGTAAAGCAGGCTAAGAGTGGAGATTTGGCTCTGACTTCTGGCTAACAGTAGGCTGAGTTAGGTTGAGGAGACTTTGCAATGGACTTGTCTTCTGTTCTCTACAGTGTTTTGTAGTAGCCACATTCAGTGAGTTTTAATACTGTATAAAAAGAGCAATGTTGGAGAGGTACACTCCCTCAAGTGATGTTTGGCCTCAGATCAAAAGGAGCAGTGGATTGCTTGGAACACATTGTGTTCTCTGTCAGTGGATGTATATTCAGAAGTAGAAGTGGTCTGCAGAGGCTGGTGTTTGGTTGGTAAATGTATTAAAGCTAGAAAATTGTTCAGTCCTAAGGCAAACATGATTCACTACTAGGTGTCAACTCCTAACCTGGTTTCAATAGTAAAAATGTTCTGTTTTCCCACTTTGCTTTTGTAGCTGTTCCCCTGCCCATTGCCCTACTTACAGGTTTTATGTATAGTTATAAAATTCCAGCAAATTAGAAATACATAAATAAGTGTAAAATATGGACTTTTCCAGCAAATAAAAGAATGCATAAATAAATCTTAAATATGGACTTGACTGCCTTAGTGGTTGCTTGAAAGCTTAATTGATTTAAAATCGGCAGATAAATATCAGAAGGATCTGGGTTTATAAATTACGACTTCAATGTGTACCAGTCTTTTGCATTGTGTATTTACAGGCCTGTTTTAAATACTTCTTTATTTATTCTGAGTTATGAAATGAAAGCTACATAAAGTGGATTTAATTTTGCTCTTAATATGTACATAGAAATGAGATTCTAAGCATGTATGCAAATCCTGGTTGGAAAAGCTGCACTTCATGAACTGTAATTCTGAACCTGACTATGAAAATGCTGAGGTAGGCATGGAAATGAAGTCAGCTTAACCTATTGAAATGTGTCTGTAAGATATGGAGGGAAAGTAATCCTCTCTGCTTTCTAACAGGTTTGTAGTGTGCTCTGTTGGGTGTGCTTAGCATGCTATCCGCTTCATAATAAAAGATGTTGGAGTTCAATAGTCAGTGCAACAGCATCACCTTGTGGTTAGTGAGAATATAATATTCCTTCACAGAAGCACTTAGTTTTTTCTTAGACTACTTGTAAAATCGTGTTGTTTATACACTTTAAAAAAAAGTAAGCCATGTTTTTCATAAGCAGATATATATATATATAGTAAGTGTGTATGACATGCAGGTATACATGGGTGTATATATATACATATATATACACACGTTTTTTTTACGCGGTGACGTATGTTTCTCTTTGAACCTTCTAAGTGCAGGTGACTACTGGGATAGTCTTGCACAGTCTTATACCAAGTCTGAAAAGTTTGGAGACTTCTTCAAGATTTTGGAATCATACAACTCATTTTGACTTGTGTAACAAGCTTGATGTATTCATGTCAATTTTAATCTGACTAATGTTAACTACATTTCCAGTATAAAATGTTTTTAAGTCTTGATGTAGTATTTTGCAGCAACTATCTATTACTTATGTCATGCGAGCTTTTCCCAGCTCACTTTTGTTAATGTTTGGAAGATATACCTGAAGAGATAAATATCTCTGTATCTTTCCAGTGTGGAGAGAGTGGGAGTAGTTGTATATTTCTATAAAAATGGTTAAAAATTTTGTTTCTGCATGCTGATGGGAAGAAACCTGTGTATTGGCTTGACATTACAGGCAAAATTAGGGGATTAGCTTAAATTTAGTCCATATCCAGGTATACTTTTTTTTGCAATATTTTGATTTACTGAGGTTGCCATTTTTTTTCTTCACATGGGTTTCACATGCGTGCTCCTTGTTATCTTTTCAGAGGATGCCAAAAAATAGTGCCATAGTGCCTGCGCATGAAAGAAGAGAGAAAATAAACTTAATTTTTTCAGTTACTAATTGGTAACACTTAGCACTCCAGAAGAGTTGTGATTCCCTTATTGTCATGTTTGATTGGCCAAAACATTCTACCTTCAGTCTGGAGAAACTTCTAAAAATAGTTTTCTAAACTTTGGAAAAGACTTGTATTTCTTTGATCTTCATGTATAAACATGGTTCTGTCAGACTTCAATCTTCCGAAGAATCGTTCTATATGAATAATTCATTTTCTCCTCCTCCTGCTCCCTGCTCTGCAGATGTCTTATGATTAGTAATTTCTAGGAACAAGATTATGTGATGTAAGGGTAATAGCAGAATTTGCAGGCCAAACTGGTTTATTTTCACAAAATGTCTCTTGCCGTGGTATTGAATAGGAGTAAATGAACAGGAGGACTTACTGTAATCTTTCTGTGTTTTGCACAGAAAGTCATTTTAACAAATTGGGTCTCCAAAGGTCCTCCAACTAAATCACTGGATTTATAGGTTGTTTCTGATGCTAGTTACGGAAAAGCTCATTCCTGTCCACTAGACCAAAGCTATTCTTTTTGAGACTTCTGGGATCTCCAGCTTAAGTATGTGCTAGACTACTGGGGGTTCATTATTTGGCTACTTTCCTCCGAGCCTGGTGTTGTGTGAATGTGGATTTTGTAACAGTGACTCCACAGAGCTGCTGAGTCCAGTAGTGTTAGTAATTATCCCAGCTTGTAGCTTGGTTCAGCTTCTGAACCCAGAAATTGAAGTGGGCAACAGCTTGGTGATTTTTTCCTACTGAGAACTAAGTAGTTCATGTAGATAATTTTTTAAAGTAATTCAGTTTCCAGACAGAAGAAGGTCTTTCTCAGAATAGCAGAAATTAAGATTATTTAGTCTATGGGAGTAACTATTTCTAAAAATATCTGATTTGATTTCAAGTTCTAACAGTTAAAACCAGAACAAAATAGAACTTCTGTCCCTATGTATCATTTCATCAAAGGCACTTAACTGTTTCCCTCTCGATCATTGCCATTGAGCTGGGAGAGAGAAGAGATTGGAAGAGCAGCCTTGTACTCTTTAGAGAGTAAGATTTCCAGTGGTGAATTTGCTCTGATTTTAGTATTACCGCAGAAGGTCATGTTCATAGTGATTTTTGAACCAACACATTTTACCTGGTGGTCAATGAAGAGCATGTCTGCTGTTGGGTAAATGGGACTGTTGACATGTACTAACAGGTTAGATTTTAATAACCTGTTCTAATGCAGTCTCCATTCACAAAGTATTCCTCTTTTGAACTCTTTACTATAATACTTTATTTTAGTAAAAGTATCTCTTAATGCTTTATTTTTTCTAGGAGCAGAATAATGCACTGCAAAATATACGCAAGAAAATGAAAGATGTGGAGGTGGAACGCAATGGCTGTACTGAGCTGCTGAGGCACCAGGCCAATGAGCTTGAATACAGCGCTGAACGAGAGGAGCGACTTAAAAAAGAACTTGAAGTAAGGCTTTTTGGCAATTGCTATGAGTCTCAACAAGCGCTGACACTCTGAGCAATTTTGTTTTTGAGTGATGGAACCTCCCAGTTAGGCTGTGAATTCTATGTACTGGATTAACAAAATGTTGAACATCTGTTTCGCAGAAAAGGCTGAACGGGCAAATGCCACTGTGTGCCTGACTTGAGACTGGTGTTTGAACAGCAGATGGGAAAAGGTTTACGTAAGCGTGAAAACAAGGCTAACTTTAGGAAATCTGTACATTTTCCCTAACCTCTTTATTTGTCTATCTTCCTATCTTTTTGGCTTAAGAACAGATTTTGAGAATTAGCGAATTTGTGATGGAGAATCTACTGGAGCTGAGGAAGTCATCAGATGTTGTGCTAGGTAGAGAGAATAGCATACTGGAAGATCACAGTGGTGTTACAGCAGCCTCTTCCTATCTAGACTTAAATGCTACAGGTAGTTCTAGTTTGCCTGTATGTTGAGTGACACCCATTGCTGAGAAGTCTCAAGTATTTTAAGACTAATATCTTGTAAATGTGCTCCTTTACTGGTAGTAACTGGTAGTAAACTGGTAGTTTGCTCCTAAGTTTCAACATTTTGTTTGTCCACTGATAGACTTTGTAGTAACGGTGTTATCTGTATGTACAGTCTGGACCAAGACTTTCTTGGTAGAACATTTGTCACTGCAGAAAAGCATAGTGAATGGATAATTCTTTATCCTGATGTAAGTTTTCTACCAAAGGCATCTTTAAATATTTTCTGCAACGAATTTTAAAGAATTAGCACTTGCAGGGTATTCGGAGCCCTTAAAGGAATAAGTGACATACAGTTTTCAGTCGTGTTTGTTATTTTTCCCTTAAAGGCAAAAGAAGTGTTTAAAGCATTGATTGCTAGGGAGGTAGGGCCCTGCATTAAAGATGAAGTACAAAAGAAAATTCCTACAGGGAAGATCAAAGCTCATCAGCTAAAAACACTGACTTATTGACCAACATGGTAGACTTTTGTGCCCTCAAAGAGATCTACAGGGAATCTATTGTCAGGTATTGTGAGCTGCACATATTGGCCTAGGCAGAATTACTTCCAGTTGGAAAGTGCTGCGTACTGTGGAGTTCCAATAGCCCTTTTAAAAATAAAGATTTTTGCTTCCAAGTACTTGAACAAGGGCTTTTTTGTGACTTCATGGCTTTTAATATATTAACATAGGAATCATGAGCTGAAAGGAAGAGAAGCAAGGCAGCGAATTATTGATCTTTCTAAATATTTTGATTGGGTGTACTCATCATCTGTAAATTTGAAAAGGAAGCACTCAGTTCCTTGGAAATGTATAACTGCTATGCCCTGGAGATGGTTTTATTAGGGAATGCTATCTATTAACCACGATCAGCTAAGATATTTTCATTGCTGCTTGTTTTTTTCTAAATTCTTTTCAACTTATTGAATCTCTTAATAATGTCATGAGAAAACAATATATTCAGACTACAGAAAAATCAGTGTTGTGGTACTTGGTGCAAGTGTAGCTATTTAAGCAGTGATGAAGGAAATTATGTGATGAAACCTCTTGTATTTGAAAGTTTAAGCAAATTAGCACAAGTCCCTGTGAATTAAAAACAAACAAGGTCTAAGTTAGACTGCAGTGCATATGCTTTAGTCAGCTTGCATCTCACTTTACCATCTCAAAAGTAAATTACATGTAAGTGTCTGAAAGAGCCTACAGTAATAACTTACCCATTCTATACTTGGAAGTCAAAGAGAGATTAACTAATGGGCATCTCTGAAAACACCTTTATTCTTTAAGAAGCAAAAGCACTAGATATTTTAAGCTTTCAATATTGATTACTGTAGGCAGTATTGATTACTGTAGACTTCATACTGGATAGTGGACTCAAACTCCAGAGTTTGTCACAACAGCATCATCTGCATCTTAGAAGGTACCAGTACTCTGCATCGCTGTTTGTGGAGCAAAATTTGCTCTGCCTTTTCTGTAGTCATGAAAGGCCGCAGGGGTTCTGAAGTTCAAAATTGAGGTTAATAAATTCTGTTTTAAGTTGTTCTCTCACCCATAATCCTTTCCCCAAAAAATATATACTGAGGAACAGTTTAGTATTAACAGAGTTTAAAATCTAGTTGCAACCTTTCTTTGATTTATAAATTTGTCATTCCTCTTCCTTTCTTACCTTCTGGAGCTCAATCAGGCAGAGGTATTATCTGTCCTTCATGCTGAAGCAGAGTGGAAAGACCTCAACCAAAGGGACCAGATAAGGGGCTCTTCACCTTTATAGCTCAGTTATTGGAACTCTATTAAAATATTAAAAGCCATGAAGTCACAAAAAGTCTTTGGTCTTGGAATCTGAAAGGGAAGAAAATGGGGGAGTGTTCAAGGACAGACTTGTTGCATAAAGGAGGGGAAAAGAGCACAATCTTCCCTTCTAATTGTGTTTGAAAGAAAGGACTATGCCCTTTTAAAAGGGCATGCTGTATTCCCAAGTAGAGGGAAGTGCGTGAAGCCTGGAGATTGTTGGGATATAAACACGTTGCGGTCAGTAGAATTTCCTCCTCTCTGCCTTAACAGCTGCTTCACTAGCATGCTAGCTTCTGTGGATCGCATTCTTAGTTGCCAAATTCTTCCCATACATTGTGGAAGAGGCATCCAAGAAGAGCACTAAAGCCTGGGCAGTAGTTTTCACTGTGTGCCAATGTGCCAAAGTCTTCTTGTGTTTCTGCCCATCTGGTATTACTCTCACAAAGTTCTGTGGTGCTCTAGCTGTCAATTTAAAACTCCTCAATGTATGGGAATAAGTATTACCCATGCTAGAAATATTGATAAAGTTCTGTTAACCAGTCCTGTACTTCCAGCTGTGGTTAAATACAACTCTTATTTTTGCCTATGATGTCAGTATTTGAGGTGGATTTCCATTCAGATATAAAAGCCTTAAAGTAGTACACCCCAGAAAGAACGGTCTATGTTTTTTCATGAAATAGCTCTGTATTTATCTCTCTTCATGGAATTTTTAGCTTATAGATTGAAATTTTGTTTTTGTGGGAAGATGGACACAGGAAACATGTCTTACTTAAATTTCCATGCAGAGTACCTTGTGTTAATGGGCATTTGGTTAGAAAATGTGTACTTAAGTTCTTGATGATGGCAGCGAACTTCTTAAGGTGATTTGTGTGAAGATTAGTGTAATTCTAATTAAAAGGCAATCTTATAATCATTTGTTATACACCACTTATTGATATGCAATGAGGATGAACTTTTTTGGAGTTCACAAAGCTGTTCCTTTACTACCCTCTGCTGGACATAATGGAGAAGTCCATGGGAAAATATTTGTGTTTCAGTGGCGAAAGGAAATGATAAATTTGGAATCTTTTTCTTTTTGTACAATGGAACTCTTATGAAGAATTATATCTAATAGACTATATTATAAAGAAAGGAAGGTGAAAAAAGTCGTGTCCCGCCCTTTTTTGCTTGGTGGTTTTTTTTTTTTTTTTTTTTTTAATATTAGTCTAGTTTTATTCTTCAATCATTATTCTGAACGTCGTCTAAAAGAGGACATTTCTCGTTTCTGGAATTAGAAATGAAGAGAAAGAATAATAGCAAGTTTCTGTGGACTCTTCAGTTGAAAAGCAGCTATTGGCACAGTGTCTAACCTGCTAGCTTTACAGTTTGCAGTGATACCAATGTGGTGTACCATTGTATGGACATGCAGTCCTCCTGAAGTGGAAGACATACTGTACCAGAAAAATTTCGATTGGGAACCTTATTATCATTCTGCCTCTTTAGCCTAAGATTCAGTAGTCAAACAAATTCTTGATGTATTTGTATTGAACTCATAAATATACTACTATTTATGATAATCTGTTTCCTGGAACCAGTGTCTTTTATTTTAGCCTGTACCTCCATTGCTCTGGAAAGATGATTTCTTGGGAAATATAGAGCAATTTGTATATAAAAGTAGTGTTTCTTGTGATGTGTCTAGCTGCCAAAAAGCTGGGTGGGAAAGTTGTTTGACAAAAAGTGGAGGAAAGGGGAATGTGGATTTTACCATGAGAAACAGAATTATTACTTCATAAATTTCAAATTCTTTGTCTTGTTCACAGAAATGTAGTGATTTTCTGTTGTTTGTTTTATGTGTTTGAGGCTGCCAACTCTTAGTAAGCTGGAGCTCAAGGTCTCTCAAGGTTTTTAAGCCTTTCTCATGAGGCCTGAAAAATGTCCCACAACTTGGTCCATTTTATTTCTCAGACTGAGTATGTTGCCATATTTCTGAGGCTTTGAGTTGCCATTTAAAGACCATTCCCTTAGCTTTCACGTTGCCTTTCCTGCTCCCTGCCTGTAAGTATATTGACCTTTTCATGTCCCGCTAAATGTGTCATCTTGTATTAGCTTGGTAATGCTGCTCTAACGGGGAGATGACTGCAAAGAAGACTTGAGTGTTGGTCCATCTCTGTATTTGCAGAAGTTATATGTACATGCAATAGTTTAAGGCTGTGGGTGTATTAAATTTCTTACTGTATCTAAGTCAGCGAACCATGAAATTTAGGTCCCAGCTAAAAACAAAACAAAAACCCACAAACCTACAGGCCTGCTTTTTTTTCTCCTTGTTGGTATTAATTTCAACATGAACTGCAGTGTTAAGTAAGTTATAGTTCTCATAAGAAAAACTTGAAAAAGCTCCAGGCAGTGCAAGACAGGACACATTCCTCAGCCTGTTAACAGTGCCACTGGTTAAACTTTAAAGTACCATTTGTCTTCTATGACTACACACTTCTTGATGGCTTACCCCTACTTAATCCTCTGCTTTCTAGTGTCTCCACAATGCACAACTGGCATCTAGGAATTCTAGTTACTGTGCCTGTCTTGTATATCCTCTAAGCACTGCAGTTTTCGTAATGGCATCTATGTGGTGGCTCCAAAGTTCATGTTTCTCCAGTGACAAGCTCACTGACACAATGGACTTTATCTCTGAGAGGAGCTTCTGCTATGTCATCATATTATTCAGGTCCAGTTTGAAGGCTGTTCAGTCTTACCTCACTATCAGACCGAGGTTGTTTGAATACTGTCTTACGTAGCCCTCACCAGGAGTAGGTAACAAGTCACACGTTGGTCTTGTCTATGTGCGTGTATAAAGTAACAGTGTCAGTTCATGTACTGTTAAGAAGTTTGCCAGCCTACCGAGCATGAGAACCAAAAGGGACGTCTTTTCCACTCAAGGTGCTGTAGAAAGGGAGAGCAGTTCAGATGGGTTCACCAACTGCAACTCAGTTGCAGATTGGAATGGACTTGGACTTTATCCAAAGGCAAACAAACTATATCAGTTTAGCAGTCCTCGTTGTTTTTACTTCTTTTTTAACCTAAAGCAAAGTGTATGGCTTATCCTGTAGCTGCCATGCCAGTGTAGTTGTTTACCCGGTGTTGTGCAGGCCAAGTATGGCTCCTCTGTCAATGAGACATGTTACTCCAGACTTCAGATACAGGAAGTGTTTATAGTGAGGGTTGACCGCACTCCGTCAGGCTGAAAGAACATTTACTTCAGTGGTTAAGAATTGTTTGTAGTTAAGTAACTTTATTAGTTACTGGAAGGTTGTTTATTATCCGGACAGGAGATGGCTCCACCTTACCGTGATCAAGAGGCATCAGCATTTCTAACACTAGGTGGAAGTGGTCAGCACGTGTCCCAAAGATGTGTTTAGACCTGTCCTCCTGATTTACGAGTTGTAGGGAAATGCTTTTAAGTAGGAAGAAGTAAGATCTTAATCTGAATATGGACGCACACAGAGTGGGTGGATGATGATCCAGATATGAGGTACACGTGTGTCCTCTTCACATAAAACTTTGTCTTGGCTGAGCATTTCACATAGGGATTAGACATCAGCCATGGGGAAGCAAAGTATCCTGATAACTTGTTAGTAAAATGAAACTGAAAAATCTTGCAGAAGTGGTCTAAATAGAAGCAGAGAAGAGAAAAATTACTTCTATTACTGTATCTAAACTTAGTAACTGTTGTAAATGTACTTTTCTCTTTTTCCTCTTGTTTTCTTTGTTGCTTATTTGATAAAGGGTATTTTGATGTAAATGCAAATGTCAAACGATTGCATTTTCATGGCTGTGGCATTGCACAAGTGTAGGATACTGAATTATTCTTTCAGTACGGAGTGCCCCAGTATTCACAAATATTGCAGTACTTAGAGCAAGTGTGAGGGGCTGAGAAAAGTGGAAGCCACAAAGTGTCGTTTGGAAAATGGTATTGCAAACTGTTAGCATGCAGAAAATGTCTCCTAGAAACCACATCAACATTGACATGCAACAGGACACTGGAAAAAGTGACTGAACCTTAAGGGATTAGAGTAAACATATAGCATGGTTGCCCACAAGTTCTAAGGCTGGCATTGAAGTTTGCTTAGTCATTTTTATTTGCCGTTTCTCAAAAGTCACAATTCTGTCTGTGCTATCATGGGAACAGATCTCAGATATCTTTGTTCTTTAAATTAAGACTGAAACTGACTCAGCTTGAATATCTAAGGAAACTTTGGAGATTCCATGAGTTTGTGTGCGGTAGCTTACTTAAGATGTCTGCCTTCGTATATCCTGTTAGGTGCGCATAGAAGTAACAACTGAATCTTGTTGAATAACCGATGTTTTCAATGTTGGATAAGCAAACACTTTGTAACCACTGGAGAACCCACTTTTTGGATCCATTGTTGAGATCGATCTCTGTGACTTGGACCTGACAAGAAGTTTTCCAAGCTAAACCAGAAAGTATTCCCATTTGACTCCCAGTTGAGAGACTGTGGTCTGGATGTCTGTGGCCTGCAGTCTTTCTCTATAACTTGTTTTCACACAGCTTCTTCTTTCTAGACAGGCATTGTGTGAAGTTTTCTGACACATACAGTTCAGTAAGGATACTGATTCTCACATTTCATCCGATTCAAACAGGTTTGCCTGGCTAACATGATTACCAGTACCAGTGTCTTTCTGTTTGTTAGACAGGAACACAGAACTCCTGTCCTCATCCCGTTTCTCTTTTTCGAATTGTTACTATGGTGTTACAGGTTAGACTCATCCCTGACATTTCTTTCTTTCCCTCACAGGGTGCATAATGGATCATTCTCACTGGTAGAGCATGCAGCTTCTCACTGTGAAGGGAAGTGCATATAAGTATTAGTAGAGCCTGTTTGAACCTTTACTAGAAAAACAGACAAGATTTTCTATATAGTGTTCTTTTGCAGCTGTGTTCTTCCCAAATAAAACTTTAGACGCAGCTTGGAATCCAGGTGCAACTTTGGTGGCTGATGTGCACTTAGATAAACAGCAATTCCAAGATTCTTTTCCTTACAGCAGTCTAATGAAATCTGAATTTCTTTATATTTAATACCTCTGTATTGCTTAGCAAGGCTTATGTGCTAATGGCTGGTTAGATATCTCTCATGAAGTTTTTGTTTTCCCACTAATTTCCCACTGATTTGCTGGCATCTGACTTTGTTTGAATTTGCTAGATGTATGGTGAACCATAAGCTTCAGCAATCAAATCATAGAACCCAGGAAAAAGATTCATTGCTCCACCAGACACAGACAGCATCTACATGACTTCCTTCATTTACATATGTAATTTTTCTGCAAGCTTTTTTAAGCATCTGAATCTCTTTTGGGCAAGACAGCTTCTTGTACTGGTAAGCGAAGATTAAGGTTTACCTGAGTAATCTTCTGAGACTTTTGAGGAGAACATAGTTCACTCTTCATCTTTGGCTTCTAGCAATGCAAGAAATTAGTGGTAGTTCCTGTCAGGTCCCTGACAATGACTTGTCTTGAATGAAAATACATTTTATTTCTCTCCCTAGGTCTTTGTTTTCTGAAGGTCCAGTGAACCAATTTAAACAAGGTTTTAAAAATGAAAATTGTAATGAACTACTGGTATGAGGCAAAGCTTTAAAGAATCAAACTCTAGAAGAAGATGAGCTTTAAAAGCAAGAATAGGGCGTTGAGATTCCTAAGCTTGTGAAGAAACCCCAGTTTTGAACAAGTCAATTTTCTCATACCTTTATATGGGGATATGATCTGTAAGATGATACTTACCTGTCAAACAGATATTGTGATTTCTAGTTTATAATTTAATTGCCCTGTGTGTACTGTTGTGAATGTCTTAAAATACTTTCCATTGGATACCTGTCAGGTACATCTAGCTCTTCTTTGGTCAGGGCCTAGGGTTCATAGGGTCCTAGTGTAGAAGAGTGTCTAGCCTGCTCTTCTACAGTAGGCTGGACACACTGTCCTGCTTGCAATTAGGAGCCTGTTTCTCACCTTCCAGAGAGCATCAGGAATCTCTGTAGCTGAAACACTAGTTTTCCAAGTGCTTCCCTTTTTATAGGTATGCTAATTCTATAAGTTAATTCTTCGGTGACTTGTGACAACTCAAGCAAATGAACCATCTGCAAATATGTCTGATTTTAAATGGTATTGCTCTTACTTCAGACAGCAAAAGACTGATACGTTGGCACTTCTTACAGGTGTCTGCTTGCTCCTGCCTCTCTTCTCTCATTGTCCCACGATTTTCTTACGAGTGAAGTGTTTATATTTCTGGGAGTTTGTGTTTCCTTTGGACCATGACTCTTGTCCTTGCAGTTAGTGTCCTCTAGTGTCCTTGCAGATCATGTCAGCTCAAGGAGATAGACTCTACATTTAAAGAACTATACCAAGAACTGATGCCTGTATGCTCTGTTTGGGAGAATGTGATTGCTCCAGTTATTCGTTCTTGCAGATGCCTTCACTCAAGCTGTTATTTATTCTTCTGTTTTTAGTTTCCTTCTTGGCACTGATGAAATCTAACAGTTCTAGGGGGCTCCATTTGAGAAGATAAGTTAACCATTTTGATAGTGTCTTGCATCTCTTGTTTCAGCTGAAGAGAGGCTGAAATGAAGGCATAGCTCTATTTTGGACTGGTGGTCAGGAAATAAGACTTAGAAGTCAAATGCAGTACAGAGCTTGTGAATTAGTAAGTTATGTCTAAAAACTTTACTTGCAGAATCACTTTTTTTTCTTTTTCCATGTCAGTGTTTGCTGTGAGAATAGACACTTGAACAAACCAGCCAAAGACAGAAAAGCATTTTTGCTCTTGAAGGTATGCAGTGAAATATTCTCAGTGAAGTTTCTATTTCTTCATTTTGTTTTTTAAAAATTACGTTTCCAACTCTAAATATTGTGATAAGTACCTTCCTCACTGCTGCCTTAATTCTTTTCCTCAGACTTAAAATAGAATTATTTTCAGGCTGACTTTTTAAATGTTATTAAAAAGGAAATGTAATCCACATCACTTATATTTATTGTTCACTGACTACTTTTACTAGGTTGGCAGTATTCTTGTGTAAAACCATCCTGTTGACAGATGTTGACCTGTTGGAGGATGCTAAGGAGTCCTTCCAAACTGAAGCAGGAGGTAGTTTGCTAATTCTCCATTAAGGGCAAAGGGGAGTAGGAGCTGATGTTTGGAAGGAATAATACTGTTAAGAGTCTAAATCAAGTAATTTTTTGAGAGTAATTGTAGCAATATGGAAGTACAGTGAGAGTGGTTGTGTAGGATTTGTGACTTTTTTTTTTTTTTAATTGAGTATGTTATGCAGATAAAACTCCTGGGAAGAGGCAAAGTTTAAGCCTTCTGATAGACCTTACTGTGGAGTAGGTTTGGTAACCTCTGTGCTGGTGATGCATTTCTCTTTAGTAGACCTTCCATGGACATCAGTTTCAAATGTCTTTCCTTTTGTGTGTGTGTGATTATACAAAGTTTAAATTTATTGCCAAGAGCTTTTATTTTAACATCTGTTAATGTTTCTCTCTCTTCTTTTAGATGTTCAGAATCAAGATGTAGTCTCACATACTTGCTACTTTGTTTTACTTTTCCAAAATCAATAATTTTGATTGTATTTATGTAACCTTAAATGTGCTTATGTTAAATGACTTTTTAATATTAACTCCTTTTTCTTGATCTCCCTGATTTAACTTGAAGCCAAGAGACATTTTGGGATGAATTTTTCTTTTCAATTCAGTTATCAGTCAAAGTGAAAAGATTTTACTGATAGAAAACAGTGTAGTTAAAATTGTATGGGAATTTCCATTATAGCGATCTTTAGTTACTGCTTTTGGTAAAAGTATTTTTCCAGATGAAATTCTGTGTCCAGGCCTTTATCTGGACATATGTATCTGGTGATTGCTTTTGTGTTTATTGTAACTTGAAAGAAATTTTTTCAGCTTGGATCACTTTAAAAAAGTTTAGTAAAAATATAGACTACTTCTTGAACTTTTTGTAGGCAATCCAAATTTCCAAGTAGATTCTTAGCATAGTCATTTGCATTTTTGTGCTTTTCTAAATGTTGTAAGAATGGGTAAGAAAGATGCGAGAGTTTAATTCAGAGAATCCCATTTTGCTTAAACTATGAGTGCATGTACAGGTGTTCTTCTGTGTAATGAGATGTAGTAACTGACTAAAATAGTCAGGATATTTGTTAAAAGAGATCATGAACATCCTGATCATTGTTAGACAAAAACATAACAGAATAGTTACAGGTCAAGGAACACAGCAGTAAAAAAAAATACTAGGTTAGTGCTTTAAAACATTACAGAGTTTACAGATTTTTGTTGTAGGGAAACTATGACTAGTGTAGGGCTGCAAAGCAATCTGTTCTGGGCACCTTAATTGGAAATTAGGTGCCAAAGCCAACATATTTTTGAGGAATTCTGTATCTCCTGTGTGCTTCATCTGTCTCGTCACTGAAATTGTAGATACTCTATAGATACCCCATTGTATTTTGGAACATACAGGGTGTGGTTATATTGCCTCAGGTGACAACCTTGGTGAAAAAGCAAATAGTAAGGGAATAGGTAGCATATTTAACTTGGTCTTTCTGCTTTCTGACTCCAGCTGCAGTTTTCTTGATTGTAAAAAATGCAGCAATAACATAATGCTACATCAATTTCTTTAACTAAATAGAAAAGAATAATTTAATGTTCTAGATATGTAAAAAATATTTTTATAAAAATTATAAATATTGTAAAAATGATTTTTATATGTATTTCTTGGTATGAGTTTTCACAGTTCCAAAGTACAAGTAGTTCAGATACATCAGGTTGGTGTATGGAGTCCTAATAGGCTGAATGAATAGAATAGTCTTTGTGTCACATTTACCATCTCTCCAGACTTAAATTTCTTCAAAATGTACTTTTAGGCAGCTACAGTGAGAATAAAGAAACTGGAAGAAAACATTGAAGCAGAGAGAGCAGCACATCTGGAATCCAAATTCAATTCAGAGATCATCCAGGTAAACTTTTTGTTAAATATTTTGTAGAAGTTTACAGTAAAACAGTTGATGAAGTTGTAAAGATACAATCTTCCTAAAATATTAAGACCACTTACTTGCTGCAGTGAAAACACTGAATAGTTTTTTTGCAGTAGTGCCAAAATTGTAATAGCTAATGTATAAAAGCAGAGAATAAAAAATATCTGCATTTCAGAGGAAATTAAAGGTATTAGAATAAATAATACAATAAAATGTCACATTTGTAAGTTTGAGAATTCCCACTAGCATTTAAACAGTGAGGGGAATGGAAATGTTTCACAATAGTTAAACACTATACTACTTTTTAAATATCCTGCCCTGTGTCTTTTGAATGGGCACTTAGAGCCATTTAGAGATACAGTGCATACATCCAGCTTCTCTAGGAGTGAGAGCTTAATGCATCCTGAAGCAGCAGTTCCAAATACAATTATTCAGAGAGCATTTCAGCTTCAAACAAAGTTATGATATCCGCAGTTACCAGTAAAGATTGACTATATAAAAAAATGTAGTATATATACTTGAATATTAAATCTTTGTATTATATAAACTGTATCACATGGGGTTTGACCCAGTAAGGCAATTAGGGTTTATTTTAAAAAGCAAGTGAGAAAAAACTGAGTGATGATTGCTTAGTAATCTCAGAATGACTAACAAGGCCTTCACACTGGACTTTTGAAAAACTAAGCAAAAATAAAAGGAATTATGGTGAGTTTTTTTTTTCTTATTTTCTGAGTAACAAAAATAAGTACTGCCCTTCTTCAGTCAGTTATTTTCTTATTCTCATGATCTTCTCTATGTACAGGCACTTAAATTTTTTAAGGTGATGATTATACTAGTAGAAAGGAAAGATTTAGTTTTCTTAATTTCCTCTCTCTACTTTTACAACATAGAAAGGAACCAGGAAGGTAACATTTCTTAAA
Source organism: Ciconia boyciana (assembly GCF_034638445.1). Lineage (NCBI taxonomy): Eukaryota > Metazoa > Chordata > Aves > Ciconiiformes > Ciconiidae > Ciconia > Ciconia boyciana. The sequence goes on from NC_132937.1 coordinate 52,611,481, forward strand.
GTTAGAGACTTATCTTTTATGGGTGAATGACTAGTAAGATTTTCTTCCTTGTTCACATACATGAACAAGCTTCAAGTGTGCTTTGTGCTGAGCGGAAGTGTAGCCTTTACTGTTAATCCCACACTTTCATGAGTCTACTTAAAAAATAGAATTCCCCTGGAAAACTTCAGTAATAACTGAAGAAGGAAAAATCCAGACACCAAAGGAGAGTAAAAGGTGCTTTTGGTCAGCATATCTATTTGTCTCTGTTTTGAACTGTATGTATTTATACATTTTTACATGTGTTCAATGCTTTCTGTGTATATACTTCCATATAGAATTAATAGAATATAGTTACCTGTAAAGCAGAACAGAACATAGAACAGCATTAAAGATAATGATAGTTTTTCCTAACTTGCTTTAATTGCTTTCTTATAACTTGGTAGTTAAGAATTCGAGACCTTGAAGGAGCTTTGCAGGTGGAAAAAGCCAGCCAAGCAGCAGCTCTTTCGGATTTAGAAATGATCAAGAAAGAGTTCAAAGAGGTAGAAAATGCATATGAGAGAGAAAAACACAATGCCCAAGAGAACCTGGAAAAACTCAATGTGTAAGTTGCCTTTTAAATTCTTTGTAAAATGGCAGTAGACGGCTTGAGTACCACTTATAGTTTACATTCTCTGTAGTTTTCAGTCACTGGAAAACAACACAACCTGATGCAATTTGCCAAACCAAGCCAAGATTCAGAACCTGGCATTCCATTAATGACAGGTCCATATCAGTAACCATACGTATTATAGGTAGAAAAAATAACTGATCTGCTATACATTATTTGCCAAAGCAAAAATGTTGAAAATAATAGCTATGATAGGGTCGTGTTTCCAGCAGTGTTTGGGAGGAATGTAGGAAAACATATGTGGCAGGTTTTATAACCTTTTTTTTTCTGTATACACTCACATTATTATGAAAACATTACTTTTTACTTCAGGGAGCTAGATGAATCTTTAAGACTTCTGTCTAGAAGTTGTGTATGATTTATAATGGATAGTCTTCGTTTTCAGCTCTTGAATAATTGTGGAAAGTTTTGACTTGGTAACGAAAAATAGAAAAAGGGGTGAAGTGTGTGAGAAAGATGAAATTACTTGGGATTCCTTTCCTGCTCAGCACAATCTGCTGTGTCTGTGGTAACAGACGGTTTTGGAAGAACGGCTTTGTTCTATTCCCCAGGCAGATACAGGATGCACAGTACTGAGTCTTCTTCCCTCGCTGAATCAAGTATATATTGGGGTGAGAAAATGTCAGGAAGAAGAATGGTGTTGGAAGACAGAGAATTGAAGAGTAGGTGAAATAAAGGATAGTAGTAGGTGAAGTTTAGGGAAAGAGGAGGTTTAAGAAGACTTAAAGTGGATGGCACACAGTGGGGGTGTGGGAAGAGATTCAAGCTAGGAGAATGGGTTGGAAAAAGACAGAGGTGGCATCTCTTTCAGTCTAGGATTATATGGGTCTGTACACATAGGTATTTATGTTGACTTATTCACACAAGCAATAGCGGAGGACAAAATAAACTGCTTTTCCTACAAGTAAAGAAGTTTGTGGGCCTGAGAGAGTCTATATGCATGGTAACAGAGATATTTTTAGTAACATAGTTGAAACCCATGCTGTATCATAAACACCTTAGAGCTCTTCATTAAAATAAGGCTAAAAGAAGTCTGAATGTAAGATTGTGCATTTAGGTAAACCAGAGTCATATTAAAAATTAAAGCTTTTTTCTCAAAGACAAGGAAATAATTTTTATGTTAAAAATTTGTGAAAATGTGTGAAATACATTATGATACTAATCTAATGTGATGCTTCAGGAAGACTGCAGTCTTCACAGCTGGGAAACTGAGTAAGTATATTTCAAGATTCTCTATGGTCCTAAAATAACATCAGTTAATTAAACTGTAATCTTATCCTGCCTGGTTGTTGTTGCTTTGAGCATGAGTTCTATGGCAGCAACATACATGGCACTAAGCTAATACCAAGTTCTTTGCCTTTCCTTGAACAGGAGGAGGCCTGTACCATTGATTTGACATTTTATTTGGTTTTTGTTGTTTTGTTTTTAAAAAAGCTCCTTTGTGTTCAAAACAGCCTTGTTCGGAGGAATGGTTGTTGGATCAGTAGTTTTATGTAACAAGCTACTTTGTACTGCATGAGTTTTTCTTGTATGTAACTTCTTATTCTTACAGAGAATATGGTTTGGTTTTTTTGTGGTCGTGGGGTTTTTGTTTGTTTGTTTGGTTGGTTGGTTTTTGGTTTTGTTTTGGTTTTTTGTTTGTTTGTTTTCTTTCTGGTAGGTTTCCATATTTGAGTGGTCCAGAAAATACAGAAAATTCATGTTACAGATAAAATCTTTAGACTTAAAAGTTTTCTTGAATTAGTGTTCTTCCAGCGCTTGTTCTTGGACTGTTTCTTCAGTCCTTCCAAGGTCTAATATTCCAAGGTCCATCTTTGTATTTGAGGTTAGACCAGACAAATTCAGCATCCTCAAGTGAAACACATGGCTTTTTTAGGTCTTTTGGCTAATGCCTGTTAAGCTGGAGTAGTTTTCAGTCTAGAAGAATTTCTCCTGTCTTGTCAGCTTGGCTACCATAGCATGGCTTTCTGTAATGAGTCAGGGAGCTGTTAACCTTCCAAGAATCTCCAGATACCGTTTACTCCTTCCTTCTGGAAGTTTTGGGAATTTTTCTCCTGTTGTTTCTGTCCAAGATCAAAAACTAGCCCTTGAATTGTACAAGCAGCTCATGTCTGTCTTCATATCTGTTATTATGCCTCTTGCATTCTTAGAGAAAACAAGTGTGTCTGACCTGTAGCCTTTGCTCCTGAAGTTCAAGGTAATGAGGCAAATAAACCACAGATACTGTCAAATTTAAGGGTGCAGTCAGTCCATCTGGGAGTTAATAGACTTGTAGAAATTATATCTATGACTTTTGAAAGTACTTAACTTTTGAAATGCTGAACTGCGCTGTTTTTTATCTTTATAGCTCTCTAGAAAATGAATGTGAGTCTGAACACATGGGTCATGTTCACCTTTAATCTGGTCACAAATAAAAGGCTAAAATTACAGATTGCCTGTTCTGATTTTATTATTTGATGTGAAGTAAATGTGGAGTAATGAATTCTGGATAAATGAGTTTTAAAAATACAATAACATATTTAAGTGTTACGCATGCACCAAAAATGTAAACCACACATCATGCAAACGTACTAGGTCCTGAAAGGAGTGTTAATGCTTTACACTGGGAGTTACATATCGGTAAAACAATTTGATTCTCAGTATTTCTAGTATGTTTGGCATTTTAATGCTTTTTTTGGTCTATCTTCAGTTGTTCTTTTTAACTTTCATCACAACTGTTCTCTCAGGTACGCCTCTCTATTTTAGCCAATTCTTATTTTCATGTTGCTACAAGATGTTTTATCTTAAGTATCTGTGCTCAGTAATAATTTTCAGTACAAGATCTCGTGAAGATTCCTTTTGACCCCACAGAAAGTTCATAAAATATGAGTTCCTCACCTACATTTTTTAGAACAATTTTGGTTGGTTGATTTCATCATGCTAGACCCTAATCCCCCAAAGTGGTATGCATGTGCACTTAAGTTTCCTTAACAAGCAGAGTTTGTCAGAGCATTTTACTCTGTGAATTATATTAGTTTCTCAGATGAGCAAAGACCTTTTATCTCAAGAAGTAGTCTTAAGTGGAGTACTGCCTGCTCATGGAATAATGCTGTCCAATTGTTACTATGTGGAGCTCCACTATCCCTTTAGGTGTTGAACCTGAGCACTCTTTCAACAACTCTGTATTTTTTCTAAGCACTTACTGGAGTGTAATTTGCAATTTCTAAGTTAGTGACAGAGATGTGAGTCTTTAAGGCCTGAATTATTCTATTATTAGTATGAATATGTTCTGAGAATCAAGGGATGATAATAGAGATAAAATGTAAGCTAATTAGAAGCATTTTTGATGGTAGCTTAAACATCTGTTTAGGAATTTTCCAAAACATTAGAACTGTACAAGTTTTACCACAAGATCTACTTTTTAAAATTTAAATGAGTAATGTTGGTTAAAAATTGTGAAAATCTGTAAGTAGTAATTTTCCAACTAAGTCTTTGAGAGACTCTTAAAGATACTTTCCTGTATTAGATTATTCAGACCAGCATAAGGATAATGGTTAAATATTGAATTACATTGCTGCATTCAGTAATGTTTTGTTCCTTGTGAGAATCTTTTATCTAGACGTATGAAGCTATTTCTTTAAGAAGCAAAGGTTTTTGTGTTTGGGGTAGTTCTGGTCCATGAAAAATACATTTTGGAAAAGTGAGAAGAACTCTTAAACAAAAAACTTATCCTCAAAAAAAAAGAGTTGTTTTTAGGGAGTATATTTTCTTGTCTGGAATTGGTGTAGAAAATACCTGAATATATGTATTTGTTGTGGCTAAGACTAGGAAATACAGTTCTTACAGTTATGGTAACCAGTTGCATTAGGAACTTCGATATTAGTGCTTACAGAGAAGTAAGTACTTGTGATACTAAAATGCAACAAGAACCTTAAAAAGCCTTCCCTGTTTCCTCTAAACTGGATAATTCTATTCAACACTTATTTCCCAGGAAAGCAGATTTGCCCCCCCCCTTTTTTTTTTTGGTACAAAAAAGAATTTGTGCCTACTTAAAGCATTTGTTCTGTGTGTTAACTCGATATCAGAATAAACTTTGTCTAATATCCAAACAGTGCTTTGCACTACTTGCAATCATCTGTTGATTCAGGCAATTACTCCTAGCAGCTTCTGCCAACTAAGTTGTTTGAAAACAAATTATCTTCTGTGATTTCAGAGAATGCAAACCTTTCCATGGACATTAACACAGTTAAACAGTTGGTGGTTTTGTTCACAGAGCTTTAAGAAACAGAAACAGCCTATCCTTACAATTTTGTTAGTCCAGACACCTAAATTTTCAGAACTCTGTAAATATAGGTAGTGAAGGGGAAGCTTATCTCTGATGGACATCAATATACTCAGTTCCCTTGAGGAAATTACATGGAGTGGGCATGTACTGCATCGTCTGTTTCCTGTGCCTTTTTTATTCTTTGAAGCATACAAGTATCAGTAACATTGGTGAATATCAGTGATTGCTTTCACCGGATCCCTTCAGAGAGAATACAAGAGCCTTTGATCTGCTTACCTTTGAAGGCTGTGGTCCTTGGACTCCAGACAATGTCAGGAGCTTGGCTTTTTCTTTTAAGCCATGATTTGGCGTCCTAACATACTTACCCTTTTTTCTGGAGGAGTCCCATGAGTTTGTCTTTAAGCCTCAGTCTTTGGAAAGTCTTCGAGGCTTTCATTTGTTGTGCTAGAACACTTGTATGTCTTTTTAGCTGGAATTGATGTAGGATAAAATGATACCAAAGTTGGAAGCTATACAAAGCTGTGAGAATTTATTTTCTCAGAAAAAGGTGGTTGTAATAACTGAAACCAAGCAAACAGGCTTTTCTGGGTTGCATAATTTATTAATTAGCTCTGAACCCAGTAGCACTATGTAAATTGGAAACCAACATGGGATTTGGGTCTCTGTGTGAATTTACTTTTCTTGAAGAGTGAGAGCATGACATAGAATAAATTGGAACTGCTTTTGCTGTGTTTCTGAAAGCTGTGGGAGTAGAAGCTACTTTGGGGGACTGAAACAGGCAAGTTCTTTCTCTGAGAATCAGAAGTAACCATCTACAGCTAAAAGAAAAAAAAAATCAGCCAGGCTGAAGCAGAAGCACATAGGTATATGGAGGACTGATAAAGTAGTCCTTCAGCTAGAAAGATAGGTAGATCTATAAGAAATAAGTAAAAGTTAGGAAGTGCCAATATTGATTCAAAAGTTTCAAAGTTGGAAGAACTTTGAGCCCTTTGCATTACTTTCAGTTCTAGTGAGACAGAAGTGATAGGAGAAGAGACAAAGAAATGAGACACAGCTGTGTGTTCCCACTGCTAAGAGTTACATCCAAGAACAGTTCAGGTTGAAAGGGATTGCAGGAGATCTATAGTCCAACCTTCTGCTCAAGCCAGGATCAGCTATGAGGTCAGGTTGCTCAGGGATTCATCCAGTTAGGTCTTGAAAACCTCTAGGAATGGAGATGGCACAACCTCTCTGGGAACCCGTTCCACTGTTTGACTGTCATTAAGGTGGAAGAAGTTTCTCCTTGTCTGAACCTCTTTGTATTCAATTTGTGAGTGTTGTGTCTTGTCTTCTAGCCATACATTGCTGTGAAGTGACTGGCTGCAGCTTCTTGATAATCTCCTTTTAGATATTGGAGGGCCTGTTATACGCCCTGAAGTTACCTCTTCTCCAGCCTGAACATACCAAGTTCCCTCAGTTCTTGCATGTACTTCAGCCCCTAACCATGCTGGTGACCCTCCCCTGAGCTCACTCCAACTTTTTTCCTGTGTTACAGGAGAGGTGTGTGTTTAAAACTGGTCATTGTCCTAGATGTGTTGTAATGAGTGCCAAATAAAAGGTGATTAATCACTTCCTTTGATCTTCTGGCTGTGCTACTGCTAATACAGCCCAGGATGCCGCTAGCTACCTCTACTTGTACGCCATGCTACCGATTTGTGGCTAGCTTGCTGTCTACCAAGATTACCAGGTCCTTTTTGAGCATAGCTGCTCCCCAGCCAGTTACCAGCCATATCGCTTCAGGGGGCTCTTGCTTCCTAAATTCAGATCTTTGCACATGTCATTGCTGAATCTCGGGACGTTCATGCTGGCCTGTTCCTCGTCCCTGTCTAGGTTGTAGGGAGTGGCAGGCCTTCTCTTGAGTGTATCAACTGTCTTGTGTTGTGACCTACCCTCTCCCAGTTCACTGTTACCTGCAAACTTGGTGAGATTGCACTCTTGGCCTAATCCAGGTGATGGATAAAGATGTTAAACAGATTCTAATACAGGCTTCTACAGTATTCCACTTGTTACCAGCCACTACCATCTGAGCTTTACCATCAAACCATTTTTATCAATGTTGTAGTTCACATACCTAGACTGAAGTCTTAACCTGGCTATAAAAATACTGTGTGAGACGGTGCCAAAAGCCTTGCTAAAGTAGAGTTATATTTAATCTACTTGCTCTCCTTTTGTCCACCGATCTGGTAGTTTTATTATGGAATATAACTGGCTTGGCCAGACGTGATTTAGCCCTGGTAAATCCTCACTGACTGTTCCCAATCACCTTTTTCTCTTTCATGAACCCAGAAATTTGTTCCAAGAGGACTTGCTTCATGACCTTCCTGGGACTGAAATGAAGCTAACTGGTCTATAGTTCCTTGCCTTGTCCTTTAGCCCTTTTCTGAATATAGGTGTGACGTTGGCCTTTCGCCATTTGCCAGGGACCTCCTGCAATCTCTGTGACCTTTCAAAGATGATAATGAGCGGCCTCGCTGTGACATTGGCCAGCTTTGTCAGAACCTTTGAGTGTAGGTGAGCTGGCCTCTTCAGTTTCTGAGCTGCGTTCTTACAAGTAATCCTGGACTCAGTCCTCACCTACTGCTAGCAATTGTTCTCCTCTTTGAGGCCTTTTAATCCTCCATAGAGGACTGGGAGACCTTGTCAGGGAAGGCTGAGGCAAAAAAGGAATTGAGTGTGGTGACCTTCTCTGTGTCCGCTGTTGATAAATTACCTGGTCTGTGTAGAAGCAGGTCCATGTTTTCTTTCCTACCTGAATATAGTGGTAAAATCTCTTCTTGTTGTCTTTGTCATCCTTTGCAACCATCAATTCTAGGTGAGCTTTTGGCTTTCATGACACCATGCCTACACACTCAGGCAATCTTTCTAAATTCTTCCTTGGATTCCTGTCCCTGCTTCTCTCTCCTGTATGCTGCTGTTTGGCCTTGGAGCTTTCTCATGAGTTGCCTGTTTAGCCCCACCAGGCTCTTTATATATCTTTTCCTGAGTACCGGGAGAACTGATATAGTACAAGAACTGTTTGAAATTTTGGGAACAGTCTGCTGATGGGAAAATTTGAAGTCATGCCATTCTGAGTAAAATACAATCAGGTATGTGGAAACTTTAGGAGCAAGCTTTGTACTTGAAATCAGGGTTGATTATGCAAGATGTGACATGGTCTTTCTGAAGAGAGCTACTGTGTTAATTAAAATATGATGAATTCTGTTTATTATATGTAATTTGGAGGCCATATCCAAATGACCAAATGAATTTATGACTGGAACCCTAACACAAGCATTGATAACTAAAAAGAACATAACCACTTCTTGAAAACCCTTTCTTAGAAGGAATGTGTAACTTTCTTCAGTTAAAAAAAAGGCAACTTCCAAAGCTATATTATGTGCTAACATGATATGTGCCGTCTCCATTGATTATTTTTAAAAGTATATAGTATACTTGACAAAACTATTTTTGATAAAAATGTTCTAATGCTGAAACCTTCCAGATTAGAACGAGAGTGTTTCTCCACAAACAAACAAATGAATGAGAAGATTGAGGAAAAGAAGAAAGTGATTAAAGACCTCTCTGAGACCCTATGGAATAATGAAAAAACCTGCAGAGAATTACAGGAAGAACTTGCAATGGTAAGGCAAATGGCCTGTGGCACACATTGTTTAGGGTTTTTTAAACATACTGTGAACAATCTTCATTTGCTGTGCTGAGCTGTGGAAGAACTCTGCCATTGTGCTACTCTGATTTTACTGATGCTACCTTGTTTTGTAAAACATGAGTAAGTATAGCTAATACACTGGAGAAGCTAATTTGAAAATGTATTTTAAGTGATACACCATGTATTTAACTGAAGAGTTATTTGCAGAAAACAATTATTTTAAAAGTATGGTTATGAGTAAAGAGTAACTTGTGTTTGCATTCCTAGCGAAGAAGGCAATTTGTAGATACGGATTATGATTCCTTGTGGAGAATGTTCTGTCTTCCTACCCAGGCTTTTTTCTTCTCCAAGCTTTATTAGCTACTATTGTAGGCTTGTTTATTTCTATTTCACATAACATTTTGTTTTTACTGCAAGCATTTGGCTGTAAAAATTGCTTGAAAATTGCTTGTTTGAAGGTGACAAAGCAGAGGGATTTTTTTGTTTGTTTGTTTTGGTGTAGATTTGGCATGTTGGATGTATTTTACTGGATTAGTTTCTGAAATCTTTCTCCTTTTATATGACCAGTTGGGGTCTTCCCACTGTCTCTACCTGCCTCAACTTTGAATAACAATTTTGCCATCCTGTTTCATAGCAGCAGGGACAAAGCAGAGATCATAGGATATCTAGAAAACCTTCCCTCCTTCCATTGTGTAGTAGCATTTGCAGTATTTCTATACTTAGCCAATGTAAACGTTTTTTGATACTGGCTTGGAAATTTATCCTCTTTATTTCTCTTGGAGCTGTGAGTATGGAAGGTAGATGTGGTCTGTTCCCTGCTGCTGACAGGCATTGTGCTAATCAGTGAGCCGGAGCAGAGACCTGCATTAGAGGATCTTCAGACTTGTTGATGTCTTCTCTTCAGCTGATGGAGTTATTACATACATTGTCTTAGCGTTACCCGCTTCCCAGGCAGATTGGTAACTAATAAATTGAAGAAAAATCAAATAAAAAAACCTCTCTTCCTTCTGGGAGAATCACAGCTTCTTCCATGCAAGCATTTATGTATTAAAAGGCATTTGCTGGCCTAGTTAACCTGAAAAAGTCATCTTATCAGGCACAAAAGGAATACGAAGAGACAAAAGCAACTGTCTTTCCAAACTACAGTCAGTAATGATTGCTATTGATTAATATAAAATACAATTCCAAGCTGAAAAATTTCTACTTAGGAACCTTGAGTGCTTGCTACTATCGCTGTGATATGAGTTTTCCTTTTCATTTTGTGTTCCTTAGTAAAATGTATGTTATACCTGACAAGAATTCAGGACGAAATTCTGTTCATGATCAAGGTTTCTGGTAATGGCAACAGTATTAAATGGTGTGCTCAAAATGAACATTACATTACTGAAAGGTAAAAAGCAGAATAGATTGTCTCAGTTAAAAGAACTGTCTTATTCATAGAGCCGGTTGTTTTAATAGTTTTACTGGAACGATTTCAAACCACAAGACTGTCTTGAACAGGTAATAAAAATACTCATTTTCTGAGGAGTTGTATTAGTGGTCCCCTATGGGATTAGATTTTTATCACCTTGGATGGCTTTGTATTTTTCCTGAAGACTTTTGTATTTGTTTGGGAAGCAGAAGTGCCTGTGTGTGGTCTTGTTTACTCAGTCTGGACAGCTTTTTGTTATTTTTCTTCCTAAAATTAAAAAGCAGAAAACTCTAGCAGAAACTAAGTGTAAATAACATTTCATATACTGTTATTAGGCTTCCCTATACCCCTACTAAAATTGTGTGAAAATGGAGTGTGTTCTCTTCCCTTCATTTCCCCCTCCTGCTTTCTTGATCTATTCATTACTTTCTTATATTTTATACTATAGTTAGACATCCTGAATGTGTCCTTTCCACCCCAGTCTGATAATCTTATACTGGTTTCTCACTGTACTGCTATAATACAGGTTAATGTTTTTGTTTGTAAAATATTTGGGAAATATAACCAAACCAGTGAAGGCTCTTTGTTTTTAGAGAAGCAGGCTTACATGGGGACAAAATACATTATTTGGAAACTTTATATGAAAAAGAACATTTTCCTTTTTTTTTTTTTTTTTCCTTTTTACGGCTCAGATGAATGTATAGTAAAGTAGTTATGCTGCTTTTAATTTTAAATATCAGCATGTGGCAGAAGTTTGCCAGAAATCTGCATGGATCAAATGTGATGGGATCTGTTGGTATCAAACAAAACTGCTTATTAATGTTCAGCATGAGCAGGCTCTCAAGATTTCCATTATGTTTTTCTGAGGAAATTGGTCTCAAGCTTGTCATTATTTCCAGCTAGGGTTTTTAGAAATTTTTAGCTTCAAGAATAGGAGTTTGGAAGAATGGCCATTGTGATTCAGAACTTGTTTTAAATTGAAACAGCCCCAGCTGTATTTCCTGCCCCATTGAAAGAATAAGAGGTGTCTTTAATAGTTTTTAAAGTTACTCAGGATATTTACATTTCTGGCTCCTAGTAGTGGATGATCTTTAATTCTTAGTACCAGACAAGCGGGAGATGTTGAACCTTTATTTTATGAGAAATGTATATTGAAATTGAGGGAACGTGCCAATTCACCAGAATGCATATTAGGAAATTGAGGTCATTAAAAGTAGCATATTTTAGTATAAATTCCTTTAATTTGGAAGAACTATGTATTCATTTCCTCCCTTTTGTATAGATACTATCAGGAGTAGCATAATTAGTGTATAAGTAGTGTAATAGATTACACCCAGAGCCTGTCTTTTTCCACGTGGCATATAAATCTTTCTCTTATAGCCATGCATGCAGTCATGTGCTGTATACATCTCAGCTGTCTGTAATAGCCTTGTAGGTTATTGTAAGCTGAAAGTCAGAACAGAAGTGTTTGAGAATCTAGTTCCTGGACATAGGCATTAACCATTGTTCTTTAACAGAAGTGTCTTAAGTATTGACTGAACAGACGATGAAACACCCTGAAGATTATGATTCTGTTCTACAAATTTTGTGGAGTAGAATCTGGTACTCAATGGCAAAGATGTAAATCTCACCTAGACGATTTATTGAGAACAGAGCTTTTTCTTTCAATTTAAAAAAACTGAGACGCAGTCTTCGTTAATTTTGTGCTAATGATTGTGAAATGTTATGTTACCTTGATTCTTGTTTTGCTTGCCTTAACTCAGGGGTGGAGTGTTCCTACCCACATCCTACTTCTGTTATTGTCCTAATTTAAGAAGACCAATCAGTCTGAAGCATATGCTTAAATGATCTTCTACAAAGAAACCAATTTTGTAATTTATTCTGGAAGTGGAGAAGTCACTCAAGCTGTGATGTCCCAGTGTTTGAAGACAGGCATCTAAAAAATTCTTTTAAAGTTGCCAGTTCTTGCAGAATTTTCTCTGACTAATTAAAAAAAAAAAAACAAACCCAAAAAAACAGAGATACTTCATAACATTCTCTCCCACCAAAAGGTTGTTACAAATCTCTCTTCAGGGGACTAGAACAGTACCATATAAAACTTAAGCATTTTAAAATTTATTTTATTTCAGGTATTAAAACTGAGACACTAAATTCCTTGAGAAATTGTGTTTAATTTATACATGCCTAGACACTTTTTAAAGACCTTTCTATAGGAGGGGGCTTCGGAAAATTCTAGCTAATATGAGAAAGTAAAGAAACTCTATTAGGTATTCAATAGTTAGATAACTTGAGCAAAAATAAATAGTAGCCTACGGAGGGAGATTGTCAATGAGGGTTTTGTTTTGTTTTTTATGCTGCAGTTTATGCTTGGTGGCTTAAAATTTGTGCCATTATTCTGCTATACAGAACATCATTTAAGTAAAACCCATTTTTTGTTAACTGGAGCAGTCATTTGGAGGCTATTTCTATAAATGCTTTGATTTGGTTCCCCCAAGGTCATGCCTGCTAAACATTCTGATGCTTTTGTAAAGAATTTACCCAAATGCTTTTCAAGGAGTATCTGAACATACTGCTTTTTGGTGGCTGTGTGGATAGTTCTGGCTTTGGCACTTGCTCTGCCATCAGCAGATGGGATTTGTACTGCAGACCGAGTGGGTGAATTCGTCCCTGTGCAAGAGACCCATACAGGAAAATCCGTGTAACTGTAAACAAAGTAGAGAAAATTCCTCTTGGAATAATGTCACTTCATTGCAGGACTGGATCCCAGTTCCCTGCATAATACTATGGGGGTTTTGATAAGTTAATTTTGATGAGGCCTTAAACTCCTGCCTACATGTTAATTTCTTAAATGTTATTGAACTTGAGATACAGATGCGCATTTGCAGCATCAGGTCATCTGGGCTATTCTGTAAGTGTGCGTAGAGTTTGCATTTATTTTTTCAACGATGGCTTTTGGAAAATGCTGAAAAATCAATGGGACTTCATTTCTGTCCTGGAACAGGTGATGGAATGATACCAAAATCGAATACTGGTAGTTAAGGAAAATATCTCTGCAACCAAGGTAGCAGGGAATTGCTCAGATAAATGCAAATACCCTACTTGTGGAAGATTAGCATAATTCTGACAGTGGATGGAATAATTTTTATAAGTAGTAGGTTTTCCTAATAATTCTAGTTATCCTTACAGATAAGGATTCAAAGCATTTGGAAAAAACATTTTATCCTGTTGGAGCCTACGGTACTTGAATGAAAAATACTTGGCTTCTATTTAATTTCTTTAAAAATGTGGTTGTGTTTTAAAGTTGATGGTTAAGTAAATATGTTGCCAAACACATTTTTCTACCAAAAATTTTTTTGTCCTCAAGGGATGTTTCATGGTAATAGGAGTCTTCTTAAGGATACGAAGTTTGACTTGGGGAAGCATTGTATATGGTACAGTTCAGCATATATTCTGGGTTCAGAAAATATGTCTTTGCTCCCATATTGTTTGGTTTCTAGCCTCCTACTCTGAATATCTTGTGAGGGAGGGCATTGTGTTTGGGGGGTACAGGAAATACTGCTAATATATTTTGAGAATTTTAAATTCTCAAGCATTCGTGCAAACTTCACAAGAAGACTTTACCACTGGTCTCGGGGACCTGGGATTCCTGAAGGCAGGTTCTACCAGGAAAGACTGAGGTGAAAAAGGCATTGAGAAGGCCTTTTCTGCATCTTAGTCACCAGATCCCCTGCCCCATTCAGCAGCGGGCCCACATTTTGCCTAGTCTTCCTTTTGCTGGTGATGTCCATCAGGAGGCCTTTCTTGTTGCCCTTCATGTCCCTTGCCAGATTCAGCTTTGGATTTTGGCTTTCCTAAGCATATCCCTCCATGCTTGGACAGTGTCTCTGTATTTCTTCCAGGTCACCTATGTCTGCTTCCACCTGCTTTACGCTTCCTACTAATATTTTAATTTAGTCAGGAGCATCCATACAGGCCTCCTGCTGGCTTTGATTTTCAAGGTAGTTTTCAAGGATCGCCTCCAAGGTCAAGAATGGTCCATCCCGATGTGCAGGAAGTCGAGCAAAGTCAGCAGAAGGCTTACTTTACAAGTGTTCATTCACCTGTTTCTACTAGTGTGGTCTGGGAAGCAAACTCTGTTTAAGTAAAGGCTTTAGCACTTGTCGCCTGATTTCCCTTTTGAAGAAATCTACGAACACTCACACCAATACCTTTCCAGTAGTTCTACAGGAATGGCATCCCCTAACACAAATATGATGATGGATGGAGTTGCTGAGAGGGAAGTAATCTCGTCTCCTGGAATAGGTGGATCTGGCAGAAGATATCTTTCAGCAGCTGCAGTTGATTATGTTTGAATTCTACACTTGTGGACTCCATTTTCCTTTTCAAAGTAGAGAGTTATGTATGCTTGCTGTGTTTGTTCAGACTGAAGAAAAGAAAACTAAGGGAGTTATAGCTACTGCCATGAACCATCAAATGAGTGCTTATGGAGAAGACAGAGCTACACTCTATTTAGAACTGTGCAGTGAAAGCATGAGAGAAAACAGAAGTTTTAGAAAGGGAAATTCTAATTACCTGTAAGGGGAAGAAAAAAACCTTCACAGTGAGGATTGTGAGATATTGGAGCAGGTTGCCTGGAGGGGTTGTTGAAACTCCATCCTTGAGGATACTCAGAACTTGACTGGACAAGGCTCTGAGCAACCTAACCTGACTTTGAGCATGGCCCTGCTTTGAGTGGGGAGTGGGACCAGATGATCTCCAGAGATTCTGTCAGCTTAAATTATTCCATGATTTTATGACTCTACATATTCTTACTGGATACCTGTCAGTGATACATAAGAAATTAGATTGATATGTTCAGACCCTTTTGGACTCTTAATCTGTGCCTGGATTTCCAGCACTGTAGTTTACAGTATTTTTCTTTAATTCTTGATAATGGGGACAGTGATTGAAAATGGGAGTTAGAAAGGAAAGTACTAAATACTTTGCAGCTGAAGTGTAGAGAAACTGGCTAGTCTAAGGAATTTCCTTTTGATCTTTATTGCTGTTGAAAAAGAGACTGAAATTGGCTTAGGGAGTGTAGATGCAGTTAGCAAATAAAGCACAGAGAAGTGGTGAAGGCTGAATAGGCTGGAATATACTGACTAAATTGTGGTAAATTAACTAAACCAAATGAAAAAATTGGATGAAGAGATTGAAAAAAATTCTCACATTTGACTTTTCCATGGGAAAAGGTTTTTCTGGGAAGATTTAGTCTGACCTTGTCTGTGCTGGAGTGGTTTATGTAAAAAGAGCACTTATTTTATTGTAATGCTGATCATATTGTTACATTTTCTTATTTGTAATATGTGAGGTCTTTGAGATTGTATCAGTACGTGAGAGTAAATTATTTTAATATGTTTGCATCCCATAAAATATTTTTACTGGAGCTCAGCAATTACAAGCTCTATTTATATAGATAATTTTATAGAGTAAAAATTAAAACGTAGTTATTTTTGAATATATGGAAGTGGTTTGGAAATTCTTTATGAAGTGTAGTACAAATTCTTATACAACGAAAGGCGTGTAAATGCTACAGGGGACCTAACATTGAAATACACATATGAATAATATATTAGTTGATATACAGTACATATAATTAAAATTGAAAGAGTAAAGCAAATTTATGAAATATTTAAACTGAATAGTGAAGAACACTGCAGAGAATTAAATGCATTTCTTATTTTTTTAGCCTGACAGTTATATGCTACCAGTATGTAGCAGTTTTCCTGGGGAGGATGTTTCCCACACTTGAGAAATTGACTGGATCCTTACACATTCAGTGAAGCATAACTAAAGCAATAGTTTATAGATATGATAAAAAACAGTAGGATTTTTCTCAGTACAAAAAGGGTAACCTTCCATTACCAAGTGGAAATGGAAATTACTCAAGTAGGTGTTAGAATGTAGAATAAAAATAAATTGAGTAATTAAAAGTAATGAGGCATCTTTGAGCATAACCTTTGTCATAATAAAATTGTGAAGTTATTTAAATCTAGTTTCCTCTTGGTTTGGGGGGGAGGGGTTGTTGGGGGGTTTTGGTTTTGTTGTTTGTCATGTGTCCGTCGTCCCCCCCCCCCCCCCCCAACTGCTGAGATGTATTACTTTTTGTCAGTCAGCTGCTAAAATTGTACATTTTTTTGAGAAGTCAGAACTACGTATGTCCAAGATGACCATGGTCTTGTCTGGAATTGCAGATGCATGTCTTTGAAAATTGCAAGTTTTAATACCAAATATAAATTGAAGGAATGATTTGATAATAGTATTTCTATTGTAGTGATTAAAAAATCTGTTGTAATACCTTTCTACCTGCAGAATAAAGCCAGTGTCTGGATTTGAACAATAGGCTGCACTTAGTGAACAGATTTCTTTAAGAAAATCCAGTGATGGGAGCTGAAGGACTCTGCTGCTTTATATTCCATGCATAAGGAGGAGTTTTTGATATTGAAGAAATCACTATCAAGCATGGAAGATACTAACAATTAAAGTAGGCAGGTTTGCAATGAGAATAGGTGTGGGATTTGACTGAGTGCCAAATCATGAATTTCTAGCCTGTCTGCCAGTAGTGTGGTGTCTTTCTGGATGCCCTTGTAGGGTGTAACAATAGATTTCATTGCTTGCATAGATGGGCAGCAGTTAATTAATGTTCATTAAGATATTTTTAAAGGAGAAGAAGATCAAGACTAGGTTTCAGTACAAATATTTTTTCTTTTTCTTCTGACTACCTGAAGCCTTTAGTTCTATTTTAAATGTGTTTCAGGGTTCTGTGTTACTTATTCGTGATGTCATGTTAGGTCTCTTGGCTCAAGAAAGGGAGTAATAAGAAATATAGCAGGAATTTAAATTTGAAGGGGAACAAAAATACCATTGTGATCTGTATTTCTTCTGTTTACTATTTTAATGGATTTCTTTTTTTCCTCTCTTGTCTTGTCTGTATCTCCTGTCAAATAAAGGCCAAGAAACACCAGGTCTTTCTAACAGAGACGTATGAAAACAACATGAGAGAGCTGGAGTTACTCTTGGACAGCTTTGCTATGTCAGGCCAGCGGACAGCAGGTTAGTTGAAGGTATAAAATGACAGATGCATCTGTCAATGTTCCAAAGTCACTACATTGTGGGAATTCTGCAGATGCCTCTTGCATTCCCTCTTCTCAACATGCTTTGATTTGATGACATGATAAGAGCAGTTCTCACAGCAGTCAAATGGCCTTGCTAGCTGAGAAAGGGTGACGGAATGTGGACCTGCTGTTGTCAGCCTAGAGCTTGATTTACAAATGCTGGGGTGTATATGATCGGTCAGAAAAGGGCTCACTTGCTGTGCTCTAAATCCAACCGAGAAAAAAGTCCTTACAGTATACCTGCAAAGGGAACAGATGTTTTGCCTGAACTGAGCCAAATTCTGAGGCAACCTTCAGCAACTTAAAGGTCATATATTCACAAAGGTTGTGTAGGACACATGATACAACACAATACTTTTTACTGTTGATTGTGGACTAGTACTATATTGCACTCATTTGATCTAATATAGAACAAGTATTTCTCTGTTTTCATTAAAATTAATTGTAAGTCAGTGGTTGTCACTATGTTACCTAGCTTTATATGTAATTATTGTATCAAACTCAACAAATTGCTGCCTGCTTAAACATTTGAAATAGTGGCTAACGTAAACAAGCTGAACTTTAATATCAAAGCTAGTAATTTTTTAAAATGTGAAAATAGTACACTTTTAAAAAATCTTCATTTAAAACTATCTATAAAAGTTTTCTCTATGTGGTTCCTGTTAGAAATTCACACACTAGGCATAAAATGCTTCCAACTTACAATGCAAGTAAACTGGAAGAAAACAGGCAAAATATTGCTTAAAGAGCAAATGGGTTTATTTTATGTAAATTGTGATGACATGTTTCTGCACTTTTTAGCAACAGTAGACATAAATGGGTCATATAACACCTTTAAATGAAGATTCATTTTTTTTGTATCTTCACAAAAAAGATTTTTTAGGGCCTGGTACTGTTAAAATTGAATAAAGGAACTTCTTGAGATTTCTGTTGTCAGTAAAAGCCTAACTTTAAATCTGTGATGCATTGATTTCCTCACATGGGCTGTATGATTTTTTTATTTGGGAACTGGTATCAGTTTTATTTTGTAATTATAAATGTAATTCCTGTGGGTAATACTTGTAGGTTTACTGTAGATACGTCAGACTGAAAAGCTCTTCAAAACTGTATGTTTTCCTCAATCTTGCAAAGTTCCACATGCCCAGAGGGGCTTCAGCAATTCTGGGGGGAGCTGGATGCTGCTGCCAAAGTGCAATTTCCAAAGCAGTAATTGTCTTTTGGGTAGGTTTTCTGTTCTCCCTAGTGGTAAACCTTGCAGAGAACAGCTTTGACCTGTTTCTGTAATATTAGGGATTCAGTAACAGTAACTTCAGTATTAATTTGCTTTGTTTAAGGTAAACTTTGAAAGATCTTATTTAAAGAGATTTTTTTTTTTTTAAGCTTCAGCATCTCTGCAGAGGCTCAGTTGAGGCAGAAAGTCAAATTTAGCTCCGCTGTTGATTGAGTCTTTACAGCTAATATTAAAATGGACATTGACTAAGACATTTGTTCTACATATTTACTATGCTTCTAAGTGTGAAACTTAAATTTTTAATGCTATTGCCTTACTGTGTTGCACTTACGAATTTATTATGTAACAGCATTTCTTTCAATTTTCAAAAAAATGTTTAATGTAATCATATTTTAAATGGGAATGCCTATGGGCCATTAAAAGGTAAAATCTTAAATCTTTGTAATCTAATTAGCAGATGAGGGGCTACATGAGCCACAGCTGGCTGGGCAGTCTTTCCTTACTGTTTTTGTTTTTAACTTTCAACTCAAGTGGTTGAGAGATCTAATTAAAAGTCTGTCAATTTTAAAAGTGCAGCCCCTTCATTTAAGTGCTGATTGGGCTGTGATTATTGGGCTGTACAGGAAAAAGAAGAGAAGACTTTATATTTTTAAGATCAAAACCCGAGGTATTTTTAAAAGTTATTTTTTTCTTTATACATTCCAAAATAACAAGCATAAATCCGCATCTTCTCCTTTTAAAGTGACCTTTATAAATTTTCCACGGCATTGTTACTCTTATTGGGCAATTTGCATGATTTCAGTTTGTCCCTGTTCAATTTATTATAGTTTGCAGTTATTCAGCAAGAGGGTTTGTACTCAGGGAAGTTTGTCTTCATTTCAGGAAAAAAAAAAATTGTGGTTGTAATAATCTGAAAAAAAAAGTGAACTGAGTAGAAAGTCCTAAGAGTGTTAGCTGCTTTGAGTTAGTGTCACTGTTTAATGCCGGCCACCAGTACTGTTTTGGTCAAAAATCTAAACACAGCATCGTATGAGCCGCTATAAAGAAAATTAACTCTATTCTAGCCAGGCCCAGTACCATTAGTAGAAAGTCTGAAGCAGCAGGTTTAAGAGTTTACTCACTTATATACCTCCTGTCAGACTTCTGTTGAACCTGGCATTTTCCCAAAATTCTTCTCCCCAACTCTTAGGTGATACTGGGCAAATGCTTCAAGTATTGGGTTTTTTTCCCCCCTCATTGCTGAAGCAGGGCCTCCCCAGCAAGAGAGTGCCATTTGGATTATGTTGCATGTCTCCTGCATAGTTGTATGAAGACAGACAACATTTGGCCTGTATTAAAGCCATAGGCTTGTTTTCAGCTAGTGCAGGAAGGTGGAATCTGGTATTTCTGTTGGCAGATTGGGCTGCCTAGAAAATAGGGTTGCAGAAAAGGCAAGGAATGCCAGCATGGAAAGTTTACTGGCAAAAGTCTGGTTTTGGCAAACATGATGTAAATTAAGATAGTTCAGAGGCATGTTTCAGTGACAGCATTGCAGGTTGGGACTTCAGAAATGAAGATACATTATTTTAGAGAGCTTGATGAAAACTATGGAATGGAAGACAACCCCTAGATTGACTTAATAGGTATTATTTTAAACTGAATGACAGTTGTGAATTACAACTTCTCTAGAGCTAGAAGTATGGAAGAATAGTACTTTCTTTTTCCTGTGCAACAAGATCACTGCAAAATGTTCCTACAATGGGTAGTAGCGAGAAGTCACTTGTAATTGAGAAGACAGGACTGGAACCCTGTGCATTCTTAACTATAGCTGTAGTTAAGTGATAAAAATGATAGTAAGGTGTTAATAGTCACTTTCTTAAATGTGAAATCTAAACTTCTCACAAAGGTCAGATTTTATAAATTTTTAGGTTGATTCTAAGTGTAACATTGCTATTTGGGACATCTCTAGGACTCAGAGGTTTGGTTAAGGGCACTGGGGTCTCATTAAGAAGATTCTGCTTTTTGCTGACTCTGTAGACCTTTAGAAACTGTGGTAAATAGGTGTCCACTGGAGTGGCTGATAGGACAGAGCAGAAGTCTGTCACTGGGATGCACATTCTTTTTAAATTCACTTGCATGCTGTAGAGCAGATCTTGCTCCTGTTTACTGAAAGCAGTCTTGCAAACCTGCATTGGTTTGACTAGGTGTGACTTTGACAGTAACAGTTGGCTGGCAAGTCAAAGTGAAAAGTTAGTGTCCACTCTGAATAGTCCACTCTATGCTTTCTGGTATTCTCAAAGGGTTGGGAGAGAAGAGGCTAACTAATTGAAAATATTTTCAGAATGGCTGTTGGCAATACTTTCTGACTTGTGCTATGTGTAAGTTTTCCACTGACTACCATTGGTGCGTTATGTATAGCCTACAGGACAAATCTATCATTTTTGGATAATGCTTTGAGTAGAATATCATGCTTATTAGAAAACACTAACCATAGGATTCGTATTAAAAAAAAAAAAATATCAGCCTGCAAGTCTGTAAGTGCACCTCATCTAGCTGACAAAGGTTTATGGAGAGCCAAAGAAAAGGCTTAGAGTTTAGTATCTGATTTGACTTTATGAGCCACTCTAGGTAAATTGCTTAGTGACACTGACCTTTCAGAGGTGGTAAACACCTGTATCACCATTTAGTTCTGCTGGGAGTTATGATTGTTTAGCCTCTCTGGAGTTCAAATGCCATGTTTTTTTCACTTCTTTTGCAATGTAAGGTTGCTGTTAGCATTGGTAAAGTTAGTTTTTCTTACAGAACACGTTAAGACTCATGGAAAAGATGATACTATAATTTGTTACAAAATAAGTTTATAAATACAGCATACTAATATAAATAATGCTGAGAAGAAGAATCTGTCAATAACCTGGTATTTTGCTGTAACACCAGAAAAAAATGAAGAGTTTGGTCTTGGAAATTTAATATCAGCTGACATCGTGTGACCTCTTGATCAATACAGTGTTGTTTTGCTTTCTTAGCACACTGTACTACGGGCTTTGGAATGCTCAAACTTATTCATATGTCCCTAATTAAGGCAACCAGATCAGAAGTCTCCATCTAAAGGTTTAATAAATACGTGTAGTGTGTATATAATGGATATATCAGCTTTAAGATTTATAATTGAAACGTTATGTAGGACTCTGCAGACAGATAATAAATTTTTTTTATTATTTCCTTTGGAATGAAATTCAAGATCATTTAAAAGGTTTTTAAGACCTCTCCAAGCATAACACAGTCATGTGATCTTTGGCTTGGTAAAGCTTTGAGTAAATGAAGTACTACGTTATAATATGCATGCTTAGTCACAACAGCAAAATAATGTCAGGAAAAGTGTAACATACTTAACTTTCAAGCAACATTTTTTTCAAAGTGTGTTATTGTGTGGTTTTAAAGTTGGCTGGTCTGACTGAATGTACAGACTTGACCACAGTAGAAATTATATGTGAGACTGCATACCAAATACATTAGGTAGAAATGTAATCCAGAATTTGCAGTTCTGTATCTTGTATTAAAGCTTTTATACAAATGTCTTTCAGCTGTATTTGCTGTGAAAGTATGGCTATTCAGCTGCCTCTCTTGTGGCAAACAAGGCTGCTGTTCAGTGTTTTGTATTGTCACTGAAGCCCTAACTAATTTTAATACCTCTCATCCAGGGTGAGTAGTTTTCTCTCTGTGGCTTTAAGGCTTAATTTTCATTCTGTATTTTTCTTCAGGCACTTGTAAGGACAAAGATAAATCTCCGAGCTTCTCTGTCCTTGAGACTTTGAGGTGTACCTTGACAGCTTACCAGAACAAGCTGGAAGATATGTCTAATGAGGTAACACTTGCAGTGTTTGGCTCTATACGTATCGCCTTTGGCCTGCAGCAGTACATACACTTTGCTTGTAAAAAAGGTCAGAAGAGTGGGAATGTTGAGTTGACAGCTTCACATATACCCAAAGAAATAATCTCTGTCACTACTACTTCTCTAAGCTTGCCCTGCAGTGAAGTTTCACTTACGTTTGGGGGGACAGGGAGAAGAGTTTTTTTTCTTTCTTTCTTTTTAGTTTAATTTGGTTTTGTTTTCTTATTAAACCTGTTGTGGTTATTATTTTCAATAAACATTCAGGAAAATGAGCCATTCATATCTAGGACTTCAGTTAAAATATGATGATTTTTTAAAAGACTTTTAAAAGATGGGCAGTGTATACAGAAATATTCCTAAATATGCAACACTTGAGCCTCAACGGTCATTGGTATTGGTTAAGTAAATGTACATGCCCGTGTACATTTAAAAAGTGGCATAATTTTCTGAGATGAGTGTATTTATGATGAAATCTCTTTTGGTGCTATTTTTAGGTCTTTTCAAGTAAAACAGGACCATGACAATACTTTCTTTAAGTTATCTAAGACAATAATGGAAATATTTCAATTTTGGAAGTCTTACCCTTGAAAAAAATTAAATGTTTTCCATGCAGTCCTACTGGCCTTTTATTTCTGACTGAAAAGTCACAGTCTTGCATTTATTTTCTCATTCGTGTTGCTAATGTGATTAAATTAATCCTCTTGGGTGTAAATGTTTTATGAATTTGTGGCTTTAAAGGCTGTAGAGAGAAGTTAACTGCACTGTTAAAGCTTCTGTACAAACTTGTAATTAGCTTATCTTTGGATAAAATTGGCAAATACAGAAAGGCAAGGTGTGATAAGATTGTAAAAATGCCAGTACTGTTTTTTCATTTGTAGGTTTTGTCTTTTGTTTTGACAAATGCTAGTCACTCACAACGTTTTTAAAAATAGAAAAAGGAAAAAAAAGAAAAAAAATAGAAGAAAAGTATATCAGCTTTGCCCCTTTTATTGGGAAAAGAATGGTCTCCCGCAAGACCTTTGAGTTTGTTCAACGGGCGCAAAAATAAGTGACCATGGAAACAATTACACTTTTGTAAACAGCAAGCACTGTTAGGTCTCTCCCAGTGAGATAAGAGAACTGATGTGTATAGTCATTATGAAACTCTTCTGAGACCCAAGTCTGGAAGCTGCAGAGTAACTAGGAACATATTACCCACAGCGAATTGTTATTTGGGAGGAGGAATGTCACGTGATAGGCAGCACAGTTGAAAAGTCGACTCAGCAGGCTTTGGCTTAGTGATGTGCTTTGTTGTGAAACTGTGCCAGAGACAGCAGTGGGGAGACCAAGGGGGTGGCTGCTAAGAAAGCAAAGAGAGTATTCTGACAGAAAGAAGAATGAACTGTCAAGGAAAATAAATCGCAAGCAGAGCAGGACCAACTGATGACCTGCCACAAGACTTCCCAGTAGGACTGCGTGTGACTGACCCTGAAGTTGTCATATGGAGCCAGAGATCACCGAGCACCTTCATGGTGCACAGAAAGGGCAGTGCTCTGTCCTTCTTGATTACCCCTGCCCCCATAGATAACACTGCTTTTGGCTTTTTATATATTAGATATGTTTAGTAATAAAACTTTTTAATAATACAATGATGCACAAAGGGACTATGAAGGGCACTGTGCAATAAAAACAGGATGTTTTAATACACAGCAGTAATGGTTTAGTTTTGAGTAATTATGTAGTGGTTCTTTTTATAGAGAGATTTTCAACAAGACCCCACATATTGATGGAGTTATTCATATATGTGTACACCTGTATGTATATGTGAAATATGCTGGTAAACTTGTCATGTGTCACCCTTAACTTACTGTGTTAAACATTAGATTAAATGATCTAGTTCATTTGTGTGACTGAAAGGTGTATAAGTGTTTTGTTTTTGACAGATAACAAGCTTTTGACTTTCTGTATCGTGCAGAGGCTAGAATATGTTTAGGGAGAGAGAGAAGGCTAGTAAACCAACAAAAAGACTGGAAATATTCCAGTAGCATTCTGTAATTTATTGTAATTATTTCTGAGGGTTCTGCCAGGTCCCCTGATTTGAGATCAAACAAAAACATAATTTCCAAAGTAATTTGTAAATTTTGTAAATGGGATATTTTACTTCTGAGTTGCTCCTTAATGCTCAAGTGCCGGCAGTAACCTGCACTATAATACATCTCTATTCGATGCTTTCTTTCAGACATTTGTATTGCTAACCTCATCATCAGGTAACCAAAGATAGATTATAATGATGTGTTACCTTTTTGAAAGTGGAAGGTGAAGCTAGTACACATTACGGTCATGAGCTACCTCTAAGGTGGTTGCTTGTAACGCCACAAACAGTTCAGTAGTCACCATGCCTCTTGGGAACATTGCTGCTTTTTTATGGATATGTGAGTACTGTGCAGTGCTCAGTAAAAAATAGAGACCACGCATGTAGCTGGACAATTTCTGCAAATGGCCACTGACTTTGAAAACTTGTTTTCTCAAACCGCTCCCCAGATTGCAATCTGAATTTATTACATTTTCAAATGCATTTCGAAGTCTGTGTTTTTGTCAGATATTTTGAGAGTTGATGGGAAGGTTAATAGTGGACTCAGTTTGGGATTCTGCCACTGCTATTTATCTTAAATCATTATAAAAGAGTTATTTAATGCTTATGTAATGGCACATTATTTAGATTGTATGGAGTATAGATATTGTCAAAGCAATTGAAAACAATTTTTTTTTTTACATTTATATACAAAATTCTTCCTTTATATTCAAGTGATTATGTAGCCTTCCTGTAAAAGCCTGTTTGACCTCTGTATTTTTCACAGCTTGGGAAAATGAAGGCTTTGTGTGAAAAGATGACAAAAGAACTTGAGATATCCAAAGAGAAAATGTGTGCTTTAAGTCAAGACCTTAAGGTATGGTTTCATGAACTTAACATAAAATTTGAAAGTTCTGCAGAAAGTATCTCTCTGGATTTAAGGTATCTTTTCTTCTTATCAGAATAAGTCTCTGTGTCATTGTATTCTGTTAAGCAGACTAGTTTACCTTGCATGCTGCTTTATTCTGGTTACCACCTGAGACTACGTGACTGATCATTTCAATGATTGCACTTCTGAAATAATTTGAAATAGATTTATCAGTTTTGTAAAGTATTGTTTTATATTGAAATCAGCATCAGTAATTTTTTTTCTCT
This sequence comes from Ciconia boyciana, assembly GCF_034638445.1. Lineage (NCBI taxonomy): Eukaryota > Metazoa > Chordata > Aves > Ciconiiformes > Ciconiidae > Ciconia > Ciconia boyciana. Next base: position 52,636,951 of record NC_132937.1, read on the forward strand.
CAACTGTTTTTCTCAAGAAAAGGAGAAGATAATTTAATTACCTCTGTTCATATGAAGGCACATTTTATTAAAGCTGTCCTTTCCTTTGTTAATTTTTTTTTTGTGTTTGTGTTTATCAGACAATTTAATGCACGTATGAAGCATCAGATCATCCTTAACAGTTGTACAATGTGCAGCCCAAAATTTCTTGTAGTAAAATCTACCTGGGAACAGATAAAAACCCTGGAGAACTCTTTTCTTTAGTTTCTGAACAAGAATTTTTTTTTTTGTTTCTGTTTTTGGCTGACACACCACGTTTGTAATGTCCTGTCTGGTTACATCAGTGGCCAAGGGAGTGAGGAAGTCCTGAGGTCATGGTTAAACTTAATCTCCCAACTGGCAGTGTATTATATTACTGCCAAAATAGAATGTCTCTACTCCCAGTGTTTCTCAGATTCTTTTGCTGGGGATATGCTGCTTTATCACTTCAGTTTAGTCACAGATACTTCTGCAACACTCATTGAATCTTCACATTAATTGATACTTGCACATGATCTCCTGTCATGTGATCTGAACTTTCTTTACTAGTTTATGTTCAGAAGACTTAAGACTTCTGCTTCTGTTGCAGCACCTTTGTAAGGCACCTAAAATTTTTGCAAACCATTGCAACAGATACTTGTATTCTTCGTGCAAAAACTGAGTTTGCTACACGCAGACTGTGCTGGTTTTTATGCAGTACACCAGTTTCTGATCTCTTTAAATTTTTGGTAATAAAATTATATTTATGAGTGAAAACTAGATCCAGTCTGAAAACATTTGTGTTAGAAATTTAACGTTGCTTTAATATTTTCGTATTTTCATTAGGAAGAATAAAAGTTGTCATTGTCTGATGAATTTGGGAGTATCTTTCTTATTATATTTCCTCTATAAGCAGCTATGAATTTATGAAAAACAAACAATGCTTTCTGTTTGGCCTTTAGCAAATTTTAGCAGTGCTGGAAGTCCATTGCTTGTAGGAGAGGAAAGCATGTGTATCTGTCCACTCCATCTCAGCAATCTTTTGGCTGAAAAGGGGTAGTGTGTTAAGTTCTCTGTTTACCTAGTGAGATTTGGTACTGCTAACATAATGATTGTATTTATGACCATTTCTGATTATTAGTTTCTTCCTATGGTCAAAACTCTGAAGAGAGTCCTCACATTTTTTTATCATGCAGATAAAGAATACAGCGGCTAACAACAGCTGTCTGTGTTGCCTACCGAGTCAGCTGTAATGGATCAGAGTTTTACTTATGAAAATAATGTATCTTTTCACTAGCTTTGAGAGCTCTCCACTCTGCAGAGCATAGCTTGCATCCATGCATTCTGTATCTCAGTTGTGGGGTAGAGGGGATTCCAAAGGTCGCTGCATCATGGAGCTTTTAACTCTCCGAGATGGATTTCTGATGCTGTCTGGTTACAAGCTGTGGAGAAGGACTATTGTCAGCTTTGAAATTCTGTTACTGACAAGATACAGTCAGCTTAGCCTGGCGTCTTCTGAACACATGTGGCTGTATGACTGTTTACTTCCTCAGATGCTGAGCACTGGACTAAGGTAACATTTTATACAGTAAAATTCTTACCAGCCTTTCTGTTCCATGCCTCTGTTCTACAGGAAGCTCAGGATAACCTGGCTGATGTCAATAAAGAGTTAAATCATCTGCACACTAAGTGTGCAGACAGAGAGACTTTAATAGGAACTTTAAAAATGGAACTACAGAATGTACGGCAATGCTGGGAGAAGGAGAAAGTACATGCCACAGAATCTGAAAATGAAATCCAGAAGCTTACCAGGGCTTACCAGAAGGATATGAAGGTATTACCAGAGACAAGATGACTGTCAAAAAGAGTCTTTATTTAATCTCAACTTTATACATTTACATACATCAGATGGTTACTCTTAGTCTTAACAGATTTATCCCCAAAATATGATTTTAAGATATGTATTTTGAAATATATATTTAATATCTACAAGATCTCAGGACATACTGATTCTCCTTCCTTCTATATCATAGAATCATAGAATGGTTTGGGTTGGAAGGGACCTTAAAGATCATCTAGTTCCAACCCCCCTGCCATGGGCAGGGACAACTTCCACTAGACCAGGCTGCTCAAAGCCCCATCCAACCTGGCCTTGAACAGTTCCAGGGAGGGGGCATCCACAGCCTCTCTGGGCAACCTGTTCCAGTGCCTTAGCACCTTCATAGCGAAGAATTTCTTCCTTATAGCTAATCCAAATCTGCCCTTTTTCAGTTTAAGGCCATTACCCCTTGTCCTATCACTACATGCCATTGTAAAAACTCCCTCTCCAGCTTTCTTGTAGGCCCCGTTCAGGTACTGGAAGGCTGCTATAAGGTCTCCCCAGAGCCTTCTCTTCTCCAGGCTGAACAACCCCAACTCTCCCAGCCTGTCTTCATAAGAGAGGTGCTCCAGCCCTCTGATCATCTTTCTGGCCCTCCTCTGGACTCAGTCCAACAGGTCCATGTCCTTCTTTTGTTGGGGGCCCCAGAGCTGAATGCAGTACTCCAGATGGGGTCTCACAAGAGCAGAGTAGAGGGGCAGAATCACCTCCCTCAACCTGCTGTTCACACTTCTTTTGATGCAGCCCTGGATACGGTTGGCTTTCTGGACTGTAGGTGCACATTGCTGGGTCATGTTGAGCTTCTCATCAACCAACACCCCCAAGTCCTTCTCCTCAGGGCTGCTCTCAATCCATTCTCTGCCCAGCCTGTATTTGTGCTTGGGATTGCCCCGATCCATGTGCAGGACCTTGCACTGGCCTTGTTGAACTTCATGAGGTTCACATGGGCCCGCCTGTTAGGGTCCCTCAGGGACCCTAACCTTCCCTCCAACGTGTTGACTGCACCACACAGCTTGGTGTCGTCGGCAGACTTGCTCAGGGTGCACTCAATCCCACTGTCCATGTTGCTGACAAAGATGTTAAACAGTGCCGGTCCCAATAGTGACCCTTGAGGAACACCACTCGTCACTGGTCTCCACCTGGACATTGAGCTGTTGACCGTAACTCTTTGAGTGCGACCATTCAGCCAATTCCTTATCCACAGAATGGTCCATCCATCAAATCCACGTCTCTCGAATTTAGAGACAAGGATGTCATGAGGGACAGTGTCAAATGCTTTGCACAAGTTGAGGTGGATAATGTCTGTTGCTCTTCCCTTATCCACCAATGCTGTAACCCCACTGTAGAAGGCCACCAAATTTGTCAGGCATGATTTGCCCTTAGTGCAGCCATGTTGGCTGTCACCAATCACCTCCTTATTTTCCATGTGCCTTAGCATAGTTTCCAGGAGGATCTGCTTCATGATCTTGCTGGGCACAGAGATGAGACTGACTCACTGTTCCCTCAGGACCTGTGGATGCATCTTATCAGGTCCCATGGACTTGTGCATCTTCAGGTTCCTTAGATGGTCTTGAACCTGATCTTCTCCTACAGTGGGTGGTTCTTCATTCTCCCAGTCCCTGCCTTTGCCTTCTGCAACTTGGGCGGTGTGGCTTGAGCACTTGCTGGTGAAAATGATGCAAAAAAGTCATTGAATACCTCGGCCTTGTTCATATCCCAGGTAACAAAGTCTTCCGTTTCCTTCTGGAGAGGGCCCACATTTTCCCTAGTCTTCCTTTTATCACCAAGGTACCTATAGAAGCTTTTCTTGTTGCCTTTGATGTCCCTGGCCAGATTTAATTCTATCAGGGCTTTAGCTTTCCTAACCTGATCCCTGGCTGCTCGGACAATTTCTCTGTATTCCTCCCAGGCTACCTGTCCTTGGTTCTGCCCTCTGTAGGCTTCCTTTTTGTGTTTGAGTTTGTCCAGGAGCTCCTTGTTCATCCATGCAGTCCTCCTGGCATTTTTGGCTTACTTCCTCTTTGTTGGGATGCATTGCTCCTGAGCTTGGAGGAGGTGATCCTTGAATATTAATCAGCTTTCTTGGGCCCCTCTTCCCTCCAGGGCTTTATCCCATGGTCCTCTACCAAGCAGACCCCTGAAGAGGCCAAAGTCTGCTCTCCTGAAGTCCAGGGTAGCAAGCTTGCTGTGCACCTTCCTCAGTGCCGTAAGGGTCAACTCCACCATTTCATGGTCGCTGCAGCAAGGATGCCCTTAAGTTTCACATTCCCCACCAGCCCCTCGTTGTTGGTGAGAACAAGGTCCAGCATAGCACCTCTCCTTGTTGGCTCCTCCATCACTTGGAGAAGGAAGTTATCATCGACGCATTCCAGGAACCTCCCGAATTGGTTATGCCCTGCTGTGTTGTCCCTCCAGCAGATACCGGGGTGGTTGAAGTCCCCCATGAGGACCAGGGCTTCTGAACGTGAGGCTGCTCCTATAGGGCTGCCCCTATAGAGGGCCTCATCCGCTCGGTCTTCCTGGTCGAGTGGACTGTGGCAGACCCCCACTATAATGTCACCTGTCCCTGCCCTCTCTTTAATTCTGACCCATAAGCTTTTGGTTGACACCTGATCCATCCCTAGGTGGAGCTCCATGCACTCCAGGTGATCATTGACATAGAGGGCGACCCCCCCTCCTTGTCTCCCCTGCCTGTCCTTCCTAAAGAGCCTGTATCCTTCCATTCCAACACTCCAGTCATAGGAGCCACCCCACCACGTCTCTGTGATGCCAATAAGATCATGGCCTTCTAGGCGTGCACACATCTCTAACTCCTCTTGTTTATTCCCCGTACTATGTGCATTTACATAGAGGCATTTAAGTTGGGCTCCTGATGAAGCTGACTTACTGGCTGGATTGGCTGGAATTCCTTTGTGCTGCTCTTCAGGTGCTCTCCTGCTGACCTGTGATCCTTCTCCAGATCCTTCTCTATCATAACTAATAGCTTAACCCTTCCCCTATTTTGAATTCTTGAACAACTGAGTTTATTTAAAGAGCTATGCCTGACGAACAATTATTTCTTTCTTTCAAATTGAAAGTTAACAAAAATGTATTACAATTGGAACATAATAGTATCATCATCGTGTGTTGTTAATTACTGATTCACATGGCAATTGATAGATAGCCAATGTGGAATTGAGGTAGTTTTGCCTGTGTGCCACAAACCCTAGAAATTCTTATTTGTGACCTGTTAGTTCATTGTGGTGTGCTATATGTGGGAACTGCTTCACGAAGTCTTATTTCAGAACTATGGTCTCTCTCCTTATATTTGTTTACAGATGTTAGTTTTGTGCTTTTTCCCCCCAATAAAGCAGTTCTGTACTTGAAATAGCAATGATATTCTTTATCATAGTTGTGTGCATATTGAGCTCATTACTTCCACAAATTTGGACGTGCATGCCAACTGAGTAAAAAGGAAACATTCTTTCCACCTCTTTTGCAGCCTGGTATTTAAATAGTGTCCACATGAAGCAGCTGGAATTGTTATACACATCAGATAATGATTAAAGTGAAGGAAACTAGAAGCCTGGCTATATTGTAAAGTCAGCATGTCTACAACACTGTGGTTGCATTCAACATGTGTGAATTGATTTTGGGTCTTGGGATCCCTTTTTTCATGCCAAATGGATAGTTATCATCCTTGGTTTATCACAGCTCAAGCAAAAATGTAATGATGGTGGCACACTGGATTTTCCTTGGTGAATTAGGACATCTGCTAGAAACAAAATTAAACTAAACTACAATTTTTTTTTGCCTAAAATACCATTAAATAATTGTGAGAAAATGCAGCTAAGTATAATGGAAAGGGCTCAGAAAAACCATAGTTCCCCGTCTTGGTCATCCACAGTTTCTTGATGTAAAGCCTTATCCAGGGTCCCTGGAAAACAATGGGAACCTCTACAGTGGGTTACTGACTTTGAGTAAAGGCTCTGTGTCTTGTGGCTTTTGAAGTACAGCTTTCTATTGTTGTCTTAATCAGTTGCTAAGTTGCATATATGTGCTGAAAGAATGAAGGCTGGAATTTCTGTTACATGCTATTGTTGCTAAAGTTTATTTATAACTTCCATCAATTTATTATACTACTGACTAAAATCAGTGTAAGTGACTGAGGCATGGCTTTTGGAATTTAACTGATGAAGCTATAAGCCTATTTTGTCTAGCTATTTAGTCATACATAAGCCACTCAAAAATAATTTTTAAAAGACTTTAGAGTGATAGTTGTATATACAGTGTGTTGTGCTGCCAAGCCAATCAGGCAATTTTCTGTGTGCTATGCAGATCTTGGAAGTGGGTACAATTTGAATGTACCTGAAAATGTTAACATGAATGATTAAATTGCATCTACTGATAGCACGGAAATTTTTATCTGTATCAGGTCATGGTTGTGACGACTGCAGGATTGGGCTTTCTTTATTTATATATTCTGTCTAATTAGCAAACGTTGTAAAAACTGTTTTCTTACACTGGCTTTAGTATGTGTGACTGCAAATATTAACAATATTGCTTTTGAAAAGATCTGAGAATGAGCTTTGTGGTTTTTTTTCCACTGCGTGCAGCTCACATTACTACACATATGATGCATCTCTTTGGATTCTAACACTGTTGAGATATAACAGTTAATTTTTCTTTTTGTCTCAGGAGAAGCTAACCTTCCTCCATAGCTTATACCAGCGTTTGGTAGCAGGCTGTGTGCTTATAAAACAACCAGAAGGCATCCTAGATAGATTCTCTTGGTCTGAGCTTTGTGCAGTCTTGCAGGAGAATGTTGATGCCCTGATCTTAGACCTCAACAGGGCTAATGAGAAGGTAAGTGTCCTTAGGCACCAGCTACCTCTATTAAATTCAGTGACATTTGTCCACATCACAGTATCATTAAAAAGGACTGACATTCATCTTATTTCAAAAAGAATTTGGACGTTAATAATTCAATACCATTAATTATGGCTTGTCTACAACTCAGTTTGATGCCATTGCTGTGGGCATGTAAATGTGACTGAAGTCTGTATGAAGTCTCTAAGCTCCACTTTCTGTGCAGGACATGCTAATAGTACTAGCCAATATTAGCCACAGGGACCTAATTAAAAGAAAATAAATTAATCTTACTGATGAAGCAATTCAAAGAACTTAGTCATTTACACTAATAAAGCAAGTCTTTATTTTAGCATAAAACAGAAACAAAATGCACTTACTCCAGGAACATCATCTTTAAATTATATGTTTATGATTCAGAGGTACTATCTGAAAAAATGTCACTGTGTTTTTTTTGGTTTAATTGTAACTTGGATTATGAAATTTGTATTCAGAAATACAATAGAAAATATAAAACATGTCAATATTTGTTTAAGAGAGAAGCTGTACTTTTCTGAATGATTATAATGTGAATAAGCTTATGTGGCCTTTCTCCCCAGAAATCCCTCCATTTTTAGGAAAGAAAAGACCTCTTTTTAAATAACTTAAACTGGCTGCACAGACTAACACATGCCACTCTTCAGGATTTCAGTTTGTGTTCTGGCTCCATCAGGCCAGTCCTACAGTCTAGTAGAGTGACTCCAGTTCTTGGCTGCCCTGACATTTTGTTCTTGAGGCATAGGAAGGGAAAAGCTCTTTCGGACATTTCTCATCTGCGGGAATTGTGACCACTCTTCTGGCCTGAGTAAGGGACAGGGCTGGTTACAGTGAATCGTTTTGACTCTGCTCATCATTTAGTAAATACCCCAGCAATCAATGGCAATTACTAAAGAGGGATAGTATGAAATAAATTCTGGGTTATGTAGACTGGGTGTACATTTCTGTTTTCCTTTTGAAGTAAAGGAGGAAAGGGAATGGAAGGGAAGGGAGTGAACATTGTTGGCAGTGTTTGGGGGTGTTGTGTCGTACTGTTTCTTTTTAATTTAGTATGGTTATTGAGATTGATTGTGAGGTCTCTAGGGCTCTTCACGTACTTACAAGCTTTTCAGGGATTTGGGGCAGTGTTGTTACCTGTGTTGTACCTGCTTTCGGAGAACAAAATTTTTCTGCAGTTTTGTGTGATCTATTTTGGAAGGCATCCTGCTGATATTCTCTAGTAACAAAGAGTAGGCATGTGTATTTAGAGGTCATTGTTAGCTTGATTCATTAGTCCATTTAGTTTGCATGGGAGCTGCAAAGTTAAAACAGAGTGAATCCCTTCATGCTTGTTGAAAACACATCGTAAACTAATGAGCTGCTTGTGAGAAAACATTCTGTATGTTAAAATTTCCTGAAATTATTTTAATACTTAATAATATATGGAATGCCTTGGCTTTCCAATAAAATAAAAAATAAAATGAAGGGCTATTTTTTCATTATTACTTGCAATCCTTGCAAACTGCTAAAACACTGGTATACTCAGATTACTCATTTAGCAACACAAGATTTAATGCACTTGTTTCAAAAAAATATGGGAAGTGTCCAGTTCAGGTTTGCAACAAAGAAGTCAACAGATATCTGCAAGGTGGTATAAGGATAGCAAAAGTGAAACCAAGGAAAATTCATTATTCCAAAATATGTCTCACTTTTGTTGCAAGATTCAAGTAAGTAATCTGTCATGAAAGGCTTTTACTTAGTTTTAATAAATATGTTGAAGAAATTACAATTTAGATTTTTTGTTGGAATAGTCTATCCTTAAATTAATATGTACAATTAAAGTAAAAAGGTGATTTGAGAGGTAAAAGAATTTATTTTTAAATGCTTGTCACACAGATATCTCACCTAGAATTTGTTTGTAAGAACAAGTCTGATACTATGAAGGAGCTTCAGCAGAGCCAGGAAGATGCTTTTAACAAAATGGCTGAACAGATGAAAGCACAGGAAAGCTGTTGGCAGAAACAAAAAAAATACCTGGAACAGCAGTACTCAGGTCTCCTTGGGGAAGTTCATGAAAGGGCACAGGTATGGTGGTGTGAACTTCTGATTTTTTTTTTTTTCTTATAAATATTTAATGGATTATTTCAGTAGTTTAAGCTCCTAACCAATTTAAGGTTGTTTGGGAATTATAGTGTATCTTTAAAATAAAAAAACCCAACACTGTGGTAGTATTAACTTAATTTATAATAAGGAATAAATGACTGTGTTAAAACATTCCAGAAATGAATTGCTTAATTTGGTCTAGCAGTTGCTAGTGATTTTTTTTTGAGAATGTTAAAGCTGTAAGATTGAAATTGCTTATTTTAAGAATTATATAGGGCAGCAGTTACTTTTTCAGTGTCATGCTTTGCAAAGACTCTATAGAGTAACAGTAATGTGTCATCTGGGGATAAATTTAGGTGTATACATTCTAAGAACCAATTAGCAGTTACAGTGGTAGATTTCAACGGTATTAAAGGACTTCATTATACAGATACTACAGTGAGCAATGGTTCAAAAGTGTAAAACTGTTGTCACTGATTGTTAGAAAAATTATTTGCAATCTAAAATTTGCACTGTTGTTCTACAGCCACAATCCATTGTCTTTCAGGTCACATTCCTTTACACATGTTTCAGTTAAAAGTGTTGTGAAATATAGAAAATAAGATATACCTTGTTATTTGTGACTGCCATCTGAAACTTACTTCATCAGAAGAATGCTGTATTTTACTCAGATTTTGGGCTTGGAAGTCTTTGCACTCCAAAAAATGTATTTATGAAGTATTCTTTAGAGCAATTTATGGTAATTTCTTGGAAATGAGTTAAAATCTTGTATATATTTTTTGCTTGATGTTTACGTTTCACATAGGATATTGGCAATGCTAAAAACATCCCTATGAGTGGGATAAATGGCATCCAGACGTCTATTAAGTTCCCCCAGTATCCTGTAGTTTAATCTTATGAAATCATTACCAACAAAAAGAATGATGAAATGAGGAAGCTTAATTTTAATTTTAAAAATTACTTTTCCTTCCTAAAGAAAGAGGGGAGTTACGCAGTTTAGGTTTCTGCCTCCTACGAATGCTGCACAAAAGAAGGGTCTGAGTCACCTCTTTCAGAACCCTAGCGTATTGTGGAGGATTGGTGCTCTGCAGTACTGCACCATTCTTCGGGATGGCGCTGAGCCTGTCAGTCTTCTCAGCTGAATTGTGTAGACAGCAAGCAGAGCATGGACTGAAAACATGGCTGTCTCTTGTGGAGCATGCATTAGGCTTGTCTTCTGGGAAAGATTTTGTCTGTCAACTTGCTGTACAGGACTACTGGGTTTCTAAAAGGGAAATGGTTTCACTTAGAAACATCTAGGCATGTTGTCTAACGCAGGTTATGTAGTGTTGGAGTACAAGCTGGTCGTGTTGTAATCTAGGCAGCGCAATGTCTGTATACACTTAGATGATTCAACAAAACTTTGTCTCATCTTTTTTCCCCCCCATGTTCCAGTTTGCCTTCCTTACCATTCAGTGTCAATCTGGGAAGAAGACAGTCTAATTTCTTCTGGATTTCTGATTTGTGGCTGACTTTGGACCCGCAAATACCAGATTAAGCTTTTCCCTTTCTGGGATCCATAGGGTCCATGGATGTCTGCTGTTAGGACTATCCTAATTCTGATTGCTTGTTTTTCATAAGCTTTGACTGTCTTTTACATAATGCATTTTGAGCCTGTTAGCCATATTATCTGCAAGATCACTGCTCTGTTGGATCAGAGGTGTGCAGACAGACTAATGTTGTAGCCTTATTTCCATAGGAAACAAGGAAGAATGTGCCACAAGTTAGGGGACGTCTTCAAAGGGTCTTTCAGATATTACTGAGTGCCAGTGTTTACATAAAGGCACAGAATGCAATATTTAAATTTAGTTATTTTAGCAGGCTTTATTCATTAAATTTTATAGGAAACATATAATCAGTGTAAGTGGAATATAATTTGCCAGTATTCTGTATTTCATTGTAGAACTGTGGGTCTCATCACTCTAGGACGTTGATTCTAGCACTACAAGGAAACTGTAGCTATTAGCTGTCTTTTCCATCCAAAGATCTGAGTGTTAATTACAAGCAGTTTAATGAACTAGTTCCTTGTAGGTGTTAGTTCCTTTCTAGAAAGGGAAGATGAGTGATTTTTGCTATCCCGCACCAAGCTAATGGTTCGTCATAGGATGCATCCTTTTTGTTTGTAACTGTCTTCAACCAGTGTTCCATGCCTCCTTCTAGACATTTTCTCCTCAGAACTCCTGGATTGAGACTTCTTTAGTTTTTCCAATTGTTGGTACATGTGCGAAGGCAAAGTGAAGACTGTCAATTCAGACTCTCAGGATTTAACTGAGAGCTCTAACTGCACAGCAATATGAGTAATGTATCTTGGAAATTATTGTTTTGGTTTCTTAGAACTGCAGTAGAGAGTTGAGGCTTTTCAGAACGGTCTCCTTATGATTAAAATGTAATGTTGCAAAATCTGGAGGTTTTAGTAGCAGTGACACCTGCCACTGCTTCTGTCCCCAGCCAGTACTGTTCAGGGTCCCTGACTCCAAGATAGGATCTATGGATGTTAATAGGTACAGCTGTTACTGTAGGTCAGATGGATGGTGTAATCAGAAAGCAGGTTCACTGTTTTTCTGTAGGGCAGAAATTCCCAGAGTGCCCTTATCACAGATGAGCAATAAACAAGGCACTCTATAGATACCGCTCTTGTTTGTCCGTGGTCTCCATGTTTGGAGAGTCAATGAAGCTTAAAATGCGTATCCTTTTTCCTTGCCTTTTGTAGCAGGAGTGCAGTCCTCTTGATTTGATAGTGGGCCATTTTGAAAATGTTACTATTCCTGTTCCTTAGCCTCACACAAATTATATATTCAGACTGTGCACAGTCTCATAGGAAATGTCCTCTGAATTTTAACTATCAGTTGTTGTTTGTTTGTTATGCAGACTTTTATTAATCTGTCCCCATTTTTTGTGGCAACCACTTAAAATAGAAGGGTTTTGTTCTGATATGCAAAAACATGTTGTAAGAGAAAAATCCTGTAACTACTTTAAAAATGTTAATTTCTACAGAAAAATAAAAGGTTTGCTAAACAGGAAAGGGAAAATGTCCTCTAGGGAGGAAAAAATGTCTTTTATTGGCTTTTTTTTGTTGTTGTTTGGAAGCCTTCCTTTTGCAGCAAGGCAGGTGAATTAGCTAAAGGCTGTAGTATCTTGCAATTGTACCAAAAGTAAGTGCAATCACTGCAAAAGGAGGAGAAGTATGTGTAACTGTACTGTTCCTGACCCACCGGGTCTCTTTGATGGAGATGTCTGGCCCATGTCCTTAAAACACAGGAAAGAAATGGAGGACAGTGGTGTTGATGTTGCTTATTTAGATGTATAGATGTATATATTTAGAAAAATAAAACAGCCGAAATACAGGAAGACCTTTTGAAGTCATAGTGTCGTTGTATTTCTAGTTGCTAGTTCTGTTTTCATGCCAGAATAAAGGATAAGGACCCAGTAAGAAGTAGGATAAAATAGTGTTGCTAGTAGCATCTGATTTTTTGTTAAGCGTTCTTGGAATCCACCAAGCTCTGCAACTCAATGAGGTGTCCCTCAAAGCTCAAACACCGAAGGAAGCTGGCTTGCCAATGTTTAGGAAGAGAATTCTATGTCCCTTTCAAAAACTGTGCTTTTAAGCTTTGAAGAAAACACTAGAAACAGTGTGGAGTAAGACAAAAGCAATTACTAGCTGGTAAAAACAAGAAGGTGTATTGTCTTACAAAACTTCTACATTTCTGTAGTGAGAGACTGTCTTGTTCACTTTTGCATATTACCGTGTAACCATAAGCATAAAACCACTAAGCTTTTTTAAAAAGTAAGCTTTAATTAGCCAGAGCACTGAATGTTAGTATTGCTGCCCAACAGCCCTGTAGGGATCACACTTTGTTTACTCAGATATTGGCCTTTCACCTGTGATGGCCAGAAACCATAAGTTGTTTTCTAAATTCAGCTTACCTTTTCAGTTCCTTCCAGTCATGCTATCAGGGTTTTTTCTATAAAAATCAAACACTGTAAATAATGCAGTAGCACTGAAAGTATTGTACATGTTCATACTTAATTTTACAGTAGTAAAGTGACATATGAGCCCTGTAAATTGCATTTTGTAATTAAATCTTTTAGTTACCTACTCTATTTTTGTATCACTGAAAGTATTTTAATAACACTACAAATTCTTCCTCCTCCAAAAAAATAATAAAATATTTATTTGGTCAAAGACATTCTGAACTGACGAGGGTACATCTCTATAGAAGCATGGAATCTTTTATTTCAGTTCTAGGGATAGCTATGTATTTTTTTTTCCCCTGTTATGCTTGCAGGATGGAGGAGGGAGAAGAAACTAGGGTGCCCACCTCACCACTTGCCTGGGACCTGTACCAAACAGAACACATGGGAATGTGGCTGGATGACACCATTTTACTTCTCTTTTGGCCAGTGTGCTAACAGGAATAACCTCACCCCATTTTTAACGAATTTGCTTGTAGCTCTAAGAGAGGTAGCTGAAGCTTAGCATAGTCCTCTCTTCTTCATCACATGGACTTGTTATTCTGTTCATGTTTACCTTTTTGTGTCTATGTATTAAGCATTTAACTTGAGCTTGTCGGTTCTTTGTGAACAGTGCCTAAAATTTATTATCTCATACCACTGGATCCTGTTTAAATGTAGCCTCAAGTGGTTGTTCCAATCACAGAGGACTCTCATGCATCAAGAAGCCAGTCTAAGTCTCTGAGGTCCCAGCATAGTCTCTTGATTCCTGTACAAGAACTACGTGTTATCAAAAGCAACCAGTCTGCATGGTCTAACCTTAGTCCTGGCATTCCCTGGCTTGTTAGTGTCTTCATTTTGCTACACCAGTTTACTGTTTTAAGTCTCCCTCTTTCCCTATTTCAGAGCATATAGAGGAAAAGAAAAAATGTTCTGCGAGTTGAAAAAATCTGTAATGGCTCTAGTCAAAATAAAAATATCTGTATTACACTGTTCTTTTGAAAACTCAGTTCTGTATGAGAACTAATTAATCTGTGAATATATAAGTAGGGGGTTGATTACAAAGTAATTAAGAGATCACCTTTACTTCCCCTTTCCCAGCTGCTGCCAATCTGTCTAGGTTTGTCTTCCAGAGTTTCCTCCTTTTTCACCCCTCTCTCTTACACTAACTTTCTTTTCTGCTTTGAAGAGCAATGTTCTTTCTGAAATTGGAGCATGTAATTGCTTATTGTTAAGCCAACTCATAAAACTGTATTGTGGACAACCAGGCACTGCTGGACCTTCTGTGGGCTATTGCAGTACTAGTGTGAGAAATCTGGAGTCTATTTGTAGTTGAAGATTGTGCAGAATTTCCTTGTACTATTGATTTGTTTTCATATATCTGGTTCTGTAACTGTTTGCTAGGAGAGATACTTTGACAGTCATTACTAATAATTTTTGTTCCTTTAATGTGTTATTTGAATCTGAAAAAAAAAATTCTTTTAGCTTCTGTCTAGGTAAAAATGATTTTGTTATTTTAAAATATATCTTCCAGTGAATATTTCTTCTGGTTTTGTTTGTTTTTTCTCCTTATCGCAGGAATACCAAGAAACAGCAGAGAAAAACAAGGAAAAAATTTATGTCCTTGAAAAAAAACGGGAGAAATTGGCCCTTGAAAATGTTTCTGTGAAAAATATGTTAACGCAGATTCAGAAGGAACATTCATCTCTCCTGGCAGCCTGTGCGCTATTGGCAGGTGCCCTGTATCCTCTCTATGGCCGATTGTGTGCTATGTCTTCCCAAAGAGACCTTCTCCAGGATCAGGTCAACATTTATGAATTAGTGAACCAGGAGATTAGGACCCTAGTTCATGCTCTCTCTGATGCAGAGGAAAACAATCAAGATGAAGCAAAACTGAAGAAAAGAAAATTCAAAGGCCTGATTCGTGTATTCCGAAGAGGTGTGATTGCAGTTTTGGCAGCTAACAGACTTAAAGTTTTAGCCCAGTCTTCTAGTTCACTCTTCTCTTGGGTAAATGGCTTCAAAGAAGGCATTGGAATTCTAGTTTGTATAGGAGACTCCAAAGGCAAGCGTAATCTGTCAAGTAAGCTAATTGTTTTCTTCTTTGATAAGTGTTGTGTCAAATTACATGGTTAGTGAATAACAAATAGTAATATTATTAATAGAGTGTAAATACAAATTTGGTGACATTTTGACAAATGTAATTTCTGGATTCATGATTGCTGGATTTCATGACAAATGTAATTTCCCCTAAAAGGAAATGCTTAGTCTGTTAAGCATTGAAAGAAAAGTTACAGCTACACGTGTGAACTCATACTGTTTGATATCCTTGACATTTGTGTTACGGATTTCAGAAATAGGTGCTACTGCATCTTCTCTGTTGTAAATATCTTGTAATGTTCCTAAGTGATTGACCACCAACATATTTTTTGAAAAGATATTTCGTCTTCTCTTATTAATCACTTTTAATATTTATTTCCTACTAAAAATGCAAAAAGGTGCTTTCTGATTCAGGTAAAATATTAGGATAGGATTTCTAAATTTTTCTTTAGAGATTATGTAGTCTTTCTGTTACCTTTCTGTTACCAGCTCATGCTTCCCCCTACAAGGATAAATGATATCAAAAATGTTTCCCAAACTAGAAGATCCATCTACTTTTCTGTTTTAGTAGTTCTGGAAGCATATTTAATACAGTCTAAAAGGTCCTGAAAGAAGAATTAGTTTGTGGCTTATATACTCAGGTTTGGTCAATTTCTGAAACAGCTGAAGATCTAGTGTGCCTTATCTAAGTTATTGAGTTTTATTGCTAGCTACAATTCTGTTTCACAGGTCACAGAGAGGAACAAATTCACTGTGTTGAAGCACTCAGCTGGTTTACTAGTTCTAACCTCCTTGCTGCAGTAATCAGCTCTGTCACTGAATTACAGGATGTTGTGAACAAAACAGGTAATTTTAAAAGTATATTATTGTAGTAGAACATTAAAAAAAAATAATCAGGGTGGTTACATAATTTCCATTTTTAGGATTCTATCTAAACTATTCTGGATCAAACCTCTCGCGAGCTGCTGCATTGTTGGAACAGAGTAATTTTCTTTAATTGGTGATCTGGTACGTCATCATTTCGGTATATAGAGTCATGGAAACAGAAGGCTGGAGATTGCTTTTAGAAAGCATATAAACAGTTTTGCCTGCTTTCTACATCTACACCATGCCATCTACACCATGCCAATAGATATTTGGCTAACCTGTTCTTAAAAGCTTCCAATGAAGTAGTATTTACAGGCTTCCTAGTTATCTTGTTCCACTGTTCTAATACTCGAGAAGTATTTCACTGAAGCTCAACCTAATTTTTTTCCATAAAGAAAATCTGCGTCATTTCTGTCTATTTGATCTGTGTATTTCTTAAGTGCAAGCCCTAAAACTGGCACATATTCAACCTGGGACATTACCGCTGCTGACTGAAAGGAAGTAATTTCCTACTGTTTTTCATATGATATGAATCTAGAATTTCCACATTGCTGGCATCTGGAAAACAATTGAATTTGATGGATACTATTTTCATTTGGTTTACTTGCTACCTTGTGGTTTTTGAGAGAAATAAAATGCTCTCAATTTACACAATGTATAGCAGTCCTTATTTTCCCTACCATGTTCCCTCTCTAAGTTTATGCTTAATTAGATTTGTGTCTAGATTCCCTAATTTTCTCAGTCTCTCCTCGTATAGAATTCTGCTATGCCTGTGGAAAATTTTAGTGCCAATCCCTGGAAATACCACCCCTTGATTCCCAGCTGTTAACTATCTTCCTTAATTTCTTTGCAGTGAGGACTGTTACAGGATCTCACTTGGTTCCTCTGCATTGCTGTCATCCGTAGTTATTTGGTACCCAGTAGTTTCAAAGTCCCAACAATTCTGTCACAGAATAAAGGATATTAAAGGAAAGATAATTTATATGAATAAAGGGAAATAGCAGGACAGAGAGAAGGTGATACATTTCCTAGAAGCCTGAACAGTGAACTGGTACTAGAAGTCAGCCATTGAATCACAAGTGTTTTGATTCACTTTCAGGTGCTCTCTTCTTTGATCATCCTGTTTTCAGTAACTTGAATTTACATCCTTACAAAACAAAGTTTGAATTGTGTTTCAGAATATTTACAGGATTTATACTGCAAGTATTCCTGTGTATAGTGTGTTGAGTAAGAACAGCAAATTAAAAAGGAATCAAGAGAAACTTTACAGCAGCATCTATGTGCTGGAGTGACTAGTTAGAATACCCTAAACCTCGTGATATTTGGCTGGTATTGAAGTACATGAGAATTCTGGTGGACTCTATTTACTTGATATCTCTGCACTCAACACAGTTTTGATTTTGAGAATTAGGAAGAGCCATGCTGAGAATATCATGGTCACAGTCAGTCTGGTGATTCTTTCATAGCTTATCTCTATTTTAAGTCACTTTCACAGAACCTCAAGATCTAACTTCTCATATATTACTTCGAATTCTGTCGCTCACGAGATCAAAAGTCTCCCAAGAACCTTTCATTCAGAAAATAGTAATAATTTAAGGTTGGACATGAAATTTCCAGAAGTACCGAAGTGATAAGGCTCTGAAGGAATATATTTGAAAGAAAGCTTGCATAGTTAGGAAATTATTTTATGTTCTGTAAGTCATATTTCAAATAGGATTTAAACCTTCAAACTGACTTAAATTATTTTGATTTATTTTTTAATGTAAATAGGCAGCCTGAGGAGGCATCTGCTCTCTTCAGGTATTGAAATAACGGAAGTGCCAGATTACACTGCACATCACAGGAGAGAGTAGGCACATGAAGGTGCTATGTGGATCTACAATATGGAATAGTTCAGTGACTCTTTAAAATGACTTTTAAAGATGGCTAGGTTCTGAGGAACCATTTGAGGCAATTGAAAGAAACCATATCCAGATCACGCAGATAACACTGGAACTTTTGGGCTTGTGCACTCTGGTGATTTGAGGCACATTTCGTCATCTTTTAACTTTTAAAAAAGTAGTTTTGGTTTGATATTCATGATCATTTCCCTTCACGCTGTTCGTTAGTTTGGTTCTCATTCCAGCATGTCTTGGAATGATCTCTTAGCTTCAATCTGAATACAAGTTCATTGAAGTGTTGGGGGTTTTTGTTTTGATTTGGTTTGGTTTTTTGTAAGGTTAGTTTTGTAGGTTTTTTTGAACAGACTCTGTACTGCGATAAACCAGAGAAAGTAAAGGTCAAGTTTTTTGAATACAAATATAATCAACTGTTACATACACAAAGATTTTGAATCTTAGCATGAAAATTTTTGTTTTGTGTAGTACTACTAAGCTCATCCTGCTGACTGTTCTATTTCACCAAAACAGAGTAAACCAGAATTCTTTCTTCATCTGCCAGTGAAGTAAGATTTGTCACTTTTCATTGTCTTTTTCTTCATTAGTTTAATGTAAGAGTTGATTGCTCTTTGTGATATACCTGTATTTGTGTTAATAATTTCGTATACACATCGCAATGTACATAATTTAATGCTTTTATTGTAATTCCTTGATCCTTTGTGAGCAGATACTTAAAATGTATATACTTAAATGGTATATTCTCTTCCCAGTGATTATAGATACAGTTCCTTGTGGAATTGCATTATATTCTCATTTTGTCTTTCAAAGCAGTCAGTAACTTGCATCAACATATTTCTGTGTATTTACTCCAAACTGCTCTTCATAAAAAAAAACAGAGGTGATGATTTCCTTTTTTATTACCCATCCCAAGAAAGTGCTTTGAGTTGTGGATGCTGAACTGCACTAAATAACAGGAATCCTGGTTATGAAGTGGAATGATTGTTTCAAAATGCTACAACACAATTGCCTGAATTATTTTTATTAATTTATTTTTAATACAGTTAAACTGGGAGTTCTACACATAAGGAAAGGGGCTGCCATCCTAGGTACTGCACATACGGAGAAATACTGTATTTTCTGGTAGGCAAACAATCTTGTGTAAAATGAGATACCAGGTGGAAACACTAGGAAAAAATGAAGGAACGGTAGCTCATTGACAGTATCCTTGTTTGGTATTTACCAAAAAATCATGGTAAAGGGGAGTTTTTTAGACGGTTTTGGTGTCATCTTACATGGAAGGCAGTACAAATGTTCTAGTTTTAATTTTAGGTTAATTTAACTAAACATTCAAACTAATGAATGCAGCATGACTGGAGAAAAGAAATGGTCTTTGAAACTGAAAGACAGGTAGGACAGGATAATCTGTGGTAAGAGTTAAAATGATAAAGGTAGCTTATCTTTTATGTGATCAGTAATAGAAAATGAACACAAGGAAAAGAGAGGAGCCTTGGCCAAAGTACACAGAGCATTACAATAGCAGTTTCTTCTGGGTATGAGAATAATTTTTTTTTTTTTTTTTTAATTTCAAAGGATGTTTTGTTAGTTGAAGTGCAAGATAAAAATGATGGATAAAATTTTTAGCTTTAAAGATGAATAGAAGGAGCGCTGTCTTAGATGTGAAAAAAGACAGATTTACTACTAGCTGGGGTTATGGAGAGCATGTACTCCAAAAAGGTACTCCAGTTAAGCACTGGAATTATTGTAATGGTGGTATTTTGAAACCAAGCAGGAGAATGTCTCTGAAAAAAGAATATTTGACTTTATCATGTGCTTTTTTTGTTTGTTTGTTTGCTTACAGATAATTTAATCTCATGTGTAAATAGTAAATTCTTTATGATGAGAATCGTAATCTAAAAATATCAGTAATCATGTTTTGTTTGCTTCAAACCTTTGATTTTATTCTCGCAATGTATAAAGAGAAATTATTTAACTTAAAAAAGCTATGGTTATTTTTTTCTGGTTATACTCTTAAGTAAATATTTTAATTCACTGCAGCAACAGGAGATCTTCTGTACTACTGAATGTAAATAAGCTCTTCCATGCTTGTCATCTTACACTGATAGTATCATAAGACAAGTAATGACAGATTAAGACCTGCCTAGCAGAGGGAAAACTAAATTACAAGACTTTTATTAAGGCATAAATAAACCTATTAACTGTTATCTGGAATACCAATTAGTGGAAGGAGCACTGACAATTTTATTTATCAACATTAAACACAATTATTAATTACAGACCTGACGAATCTAGCAGTAAGCAGGACATGTTGGGTGTGCTGGGGCCTTAAGTCCATTATATGAGAAGGATGATTACCAAAATCCTATGGGGAAATAAGTAATTGTAGCTGTAAAATTTTAATTGCCTTGGAATAAGGTAAATTATATTCTCTTGTCTCAGAATATAAATAGTATGGCATTAAGGTACCAAGCCTCACTAATTTTGAACAGCAAATGATTTAGACATCTATAGAGGGGAGGGAACAGGAGTCAGGAAACCCTCAGAAATTTGCATTGTAAATATTACGATAAAGTGATTTACCATGTGCTATCACATCTGACATACTTGACCTGGCTTGCGTTTGCTTGCATCTGTCTTATATGTCTTCTGAATTACAAAATTAGAACACCCAAGAAAGACTTAATAAAGTACAGTATTGGAGGAGAACATAAAAACCAACTGGAAAATTATTCTTTGCCAAACAAATCCTCTTCTTTAGAATCCTGTTCTACCCTTCCATCCAAAGATTGATTGGAGTAGAGTGTTCAGTGCTAGATACAGAATTTGTCCCAAAGTTTCTCTGAAATATTCCTGTGAGCTCAGTCTTCCACTCATTAATGGAAATTTCATACTGAGTATTTTAAAGATGCTATTTGCTGTTGTTGCTTTTTTCCACTGAAAAAACCTGAAACTAATAACCTACTTGATGTTTCTTTTTTGTTGTTGTTTCTTAAAGATACAAAGCCCTGGCTTTCTGGACACTTACTTGTAAGTGCAGCCAGGAACTCCTTTTCAAAACTTATGGACAAGCTGAATGTAATAATGGAGTCTGTTCCACTAGACAGCATCAGGAGCATTACTTATCTGGAGAAAGACTCCTTGGTACAGAGGCTGGCTCATGGACTGCATAAAATAAATACCCAGGCCCTGGAAGATGGATTCTGTGACAGACTACCCATTATGGTATGTATATTTATAGTGCTACTTCATGTAAACAGTAGGTTCACAGCATAAGTGTTACAGTGAATCTCTCTTGATAGTACTGTTAATTTTTTTTCAGATTGTTTATGAGTCCATTACATTGAAGTCAACTATATAGAGAATCAGAAATTGATTTGCAACACCTAAAAGCATTAGCACATGAATAGATCTTTTATTGTCAAAGAATTTTAAGAAGAGATTTGATGTATCCAAGAAAAAGATTTTTTAAATTCTATCTAAATTGTATTTGCTTTATAAGAACAAACTTGCTTTTGGCTTTAATTGAATGTTAAGGTTCTTTTTTCTTTTTTTTTTTCTTCTTTTTCTTTTATTTTTCTTTTTTTTTTGTTTTTCCTTTTTTCTTTTCTTTTTTCTTTTTTTTTTCTTTTTTTTTTTCCCTTTTTTCTCATGCTTACTGTTCCATCTTTCAGAAAAGATAACCTTCTTCCCTTTAACCAAAATGAAAGGATAAACTCTTTCTCACATAATCTGTCTTGTGGGCCTTATGTGAAAACAGGTACTTCCTTGAAAACAGAATTTTCAGTAACCCTCAACAGTAGGTGAAACAGATTCACATTTTTGCACTCAGGTGTGTCTTTTAGAGATGGAGGACAAAATGACAGCTTTGTCTAATTTGCTTGGATATTAAATGTGATTGATTTTATTGCTAAAATATCACATTTTGTAGCACATGAATTTGTTTCTATTTCCTAACAGAAAAGTGTAGCATCCTTACAGAAGCAAATATTTGAATTTACACAAAGACTTCATACAGCAGAGGTGGAACGCCACTCACTGCGCCTAAAACTTGCAGAATTCAAATGGAATTTCAGTGAGATTAAAAAAGAAGCTGACAAAGCCCAGAGCCTGCAAGAGAAATTAAATATGTTTAAGCAATCTGTAAGTATATTTGATTTAGAGGAGACTGCTTACGAGAGATCCTCGTTTTTACACATTTTTTGATTTGTGTTCTTTTGAAAAACAAGTATAAAATCAATTTACTATTAACAGAATTTTCCAGAAGACTTGCGTCATAAATGTCACTAAACTATAAGTCAGATGTATTTAGAAGTATCTCATTTCCACAGGAGTTTCTCTTTGATTTGTAGAATGAGGTTGTTGCGGCCCAGGGGGTGAACGGAGAAGAACAGCACACCAATATGATGTGGAATCAAGCTCCTTTATTATCAACCTTTCCTTTGCTTATATCTGTTTTCTAAACTGTCCACGCGACACATTGAGTACGTGCACATTGTGATTGGTTATAAGCTTCTAGCATGCAGGTGCCATGCATATTGCGATTGGTTAAAAGCAACTTTCACGCTCCTAGCACGCGAATGCCATGCACATTGTGATTGGTTAAAAGTAGCTTTCATAGGCCGATAAAACAAACTGCAACAAGCAAACTGCAACATTTTGCTTACAGCCGCAGACTTCCTTAAACTAAGGTGTCTTTGTTCTTCTTCAAGGCGTCTTTGTTCTTTGTTCTTCTTCTTTCCCTTTTCCTTACCTAAATCCTCTCATATACGTTCCACATATTCAAAGCCCCAACATGAGGTATTCTGTGTAAATTACATGTTTGGTCTTCAGCAACCCAGGTTTTCTTCCGTGTGTTGAAAATGTTGGTGTGATTTATATACCCTAAAAGGATTTTTAGATTTCACTTCAACAAAGTCAAGTCAGCTGGAATGAGGGTATCCAATAAGTGTGTTCCGGAGAAGTTCATAAAGCATAAATGTACTATTTTAAACTCTGCATGGGTATTGCTGAATATTATGATAGACATTTTACTGTATCTTTGAATATGGGTTATATCCTGAACTAGTCAGTGCAAATTTTAGTGTGTCTGTTTCCTTGGAGGAGTAAGTTTATGGCAAGGAAAAAGAAAAGCCCTCTTCTATGTTCTCAGTAGCGTGTATGCACCAAATTCCTCTGTCACTGATCGATTTAGTTAAACACTACGGGTTCACTAACCTGTAAATAGCACTGTCTGGCAGAAATGAGAAGAGACAACACAAAGGTTCCTTAACCACTTGAAGCCACAGTATAGTGAGTAATGGACATGGTGTTTGAGCGATTGATGCCATTTTGTGGGTTCTTGGTTTGTCCTGTCATACTCATGGAACTGTGCCTTCAGTCCTTTTTGGAGGGAAAGAAACTTGTCTTGCTCTAGCATGCTGGAGGTTCACTGGGCACCTTTCCTCCTAAGAAAATGTTTATTTTCTATATGTTGCATTCACAATTGAGCTCCTGTTTGAGATACCTGAGAAAGTGAATGGATTAGGATTCTTTTATTTGCTTTACTGGTGAACTGTATAACCAAAACAGTTGTGTCCCAGAATAAGTAGCATTTTCTGTAGCTGTGCCCAGTGTTGATCCTGAGGCCTAGTTGGTGGACCTGTCACTGTGTCCCAATCAAAACAATTCCAAGCAGAGAATATTTAATAGATGATTTCACATCCATTGTCCTTCATGTTCCTAGCTGCTAAATATGTGGTTTTTTACTGAAACACACAAGGTTATATCTAATCGTCTTCAGTTTTGTTCTTAATGGGTTTTATTCCCTTACAGTTCTGGGAGTTAGATGAAATGGTCACATTTTAGATTGTTGTTCAAATGTAGATGATGATTTTCCTTGAAGAATTATTTCTTCTTTCTGGAACATTTTGGGGAGGGGAGAAAGAGTCCAGGAAGACGTTTACAAGGGTTAATAAGATAGGCACTGAAATGTGGAACAGTGATCTGCATATTTCCTTCTAAATATTGATTCTTTACAACCTGGGGTGCTAATTTGAATAGAATAATGAATGCATACTGTTTACAGTACCCCGAATGCTTTTTTGAAAGAACACAGTGAATAAAATTGTCTGCTCTTTTATTGTTTGGTGATCTGTCTTCATGTTAAAAACCCTAAATATTAATCTTTAGCACGCTTTTGTTTTAGAATTTGATATGTTTGCAAGTGGAACTCTGAAAGTCAAGCATGTAAACAAGTGAATACAGTTACACAATCAAACACAATTTATTTCCCTTATCAGAAATTGATCACCCATGAGAGGTTTGAAAGTGCATGTGAAGAATTGAATAACGCGTTACATCGGGAGCATCAGGCACAAGTGCTTTTGAATGAACAGGCACAACAGCTACAGGAGTTAAATAATAAACTAGAATTGCACTCCAGTGAAGAAGCAGATAAAACCCAAGTCTTAAGTGAAACTGTAAAGGTAAGATGATTATCCTTCTGAAATAGGCACCAGAAATTCACCTCTTGGTGAATAAGCCAAATCTTGCAGTTCTTGTGCAAATACAATTATAGGAGTAAATGCACACATACTACTCAGTCCATTGGAATTTTAGGGTACTCAGAAAACATTTTCAAAATGAAACTTCAAGGTATAACTTCCCTTTTCTGCTTTTGGGACTGCGTGCTGTACACCAGAATCTGTAATCTGTGAAGTGTGTGGATTTTGCATGATACATAAGAGACAGCAGTTCTAGCTATCATGATGTGTTTGCAGACTGTGGGAAAAATGAAGGAAGAAATACAGGAATACTTTAATTTTTGGTAGAGATCATAAGAATATTTTAAAACCTGGATTAGCTGTTTCCTGAATGTAATCTTAGGGTAGAGAATGCATTTGTCAGCTAGGTGAGAGTAGGGAAAGATTCTTTTTCATCAGGATTTAGAATTTTCCCCAGACCTAGCGAGTAATGAGGGAAAAGACGATGTTATTAGAATCTCTGATAGCAAATCAAGGAGCGCAGAGAGAGTAAGAGATTTGAAAGCAGATGAATATCTAACATAGGAAGAGAAGAAACCTTATGATGGCAGGCCAGCAATGTGTGGTGACCTGAGCTCTGCAGCTTTTATTTATTTTTTATTTAAAGCAAGCTTTCCTGCTTCTATCTGCTCTTCAGCCCTACTACTGTCTTTCTAACTCCCAGTATTCTTCTGTGAATTGACAGTTGAGCAAAAGAGACTACTTCACTGATTTTTTGAGAAATAGAAGACCTTGTGATTCTGGAGAAGATTTAGGGAGGAAGTGATAAGCAATGTCAAGAGGCAGGAGGAGAACCAAAAAGATGCAAGCTACAAACCTAGTAGAAATGTCAGAAACCACTGTTGAAAATACAACAGTGAAAATGGATGTCAAGGAGGATGACTTGCAGCAGAGTTGAAGTTTGAAGTGATGTACAGTGGAGGAAGCTGAAGGATGTTGTTAAATTTATTAAGGAGGGTTTTCATTAGCAGTATTATTTGCTAAAAATGCTTTACCTCACTAAGGTGAAAGACAATGACATTTCCAATTTACCCATTGGTTTTTGTTTTTTCTCCCTCCCAGTCACCTAACTTTGGGTGTTTCACTTCAATGTAAGAACAAATTTGTCTAATGTTTAAGTCAGGTTGCTTGTTAATACTATTGCTTTCTTGTGTTTGATTTCTTTGGGAAATACTTGAGTCAAGATTTTTAAATGGATATCAGGATCATAAAGAAGGGAAGGAATAGAAGACAGCTGTTATTTGAAATGTTCATTTGGGTCTGCTCTTTATACATTAATGCATGGTATTTCACCATGTTTTACTTTATACCTTTAGATTTGTTCAGAGGAAAAAGTCAATTATAGGCATTTAAAACACAGGATGGAGTTTTAAACAAATCTATTACATGGATTATTTGATACTGAAGTAGATTTCACAGCCTCTGATTTTTATTAATTAAAGGCTGGATACAAATTTTTTGAGACATCAGTGATCCTAAAATGCATCCTAATTCTGCAACCCCCTAGCAGTTGTTTGCTACTGGAACAACTTAATTTAGTGTAAAATGCTTGATTATAGCTGAAAGCTGTAAAGATACAATAATGTAGTGATGTAGCTGTTGTGATAGGATAGAGGCTAAGAAGGTTGACAAAATAAGCCTTACAGCTTAAACTTACCACTTACAGTTACACTGATTTGGTTTTCTAACTGTATCACTCCGTAATTCTTAATCCTGTCCATGGAGGAGTTTTGAACCAAATTTAAGTTGTAGACTTACTGCTGTGTTCTGTCCCTAAACTTCTGTTTAAATACCAGAAGGTTGATTGATATCTCTTAATTCCTTCATGATGTTTACTTACGATAGTTAGCACAAAATTGCATTGTGGTTATAATGGCCTGTATCAAGGAAGGACACAAGATCAGTTGTGGTAGCATGGCAACACATGCTCATGATCTAGTGTTTTTGATTTTTTTATCATGCATATATGATTTAATAATGTATACTTCCTAAATCATCACCTTGCCTTCAATTTTTATAATTGTTTTTTACAGTTCCAAACCTGTGCTCAATAAGTACTTCCTAAATTCAAGTAGCAGTTGTAACACAAACTACTTTGATACCAAGGGGTAAAAGGACTTTTTTTTGTTTTGAGCTCTACATGTTTGGGGTTTTAAAATTTAAGAAAAATTCTTTCATAAGCTCTTTTTCCCCCACAGTTTACCACAATCCCACTTTATTCATGGTGTTATTCATGACAGGCAGAAATGGTCTGTGCCTTTGCCCTGGCATTTTAACTGACAGACCTTTTTCTCTGGGCTAATTGGTTTTTGTGACTTAAAATTTTTTTTTTGTAGCTCTTGTTTTGCAGTACAGTGGAACAACCTCACCTCTGTAATAATCAACCCTGACCTTGTAAAACAGTGTTCTTACAATTGCATAAGCTTTTAAACTCTTAAATACTACAGAAGTATGGAAAAAAAGAACCGTTGCACTGAAAAAATATAGTAGGAAAAATATGTCTCCATCTTCATCTTAAGATACAAAATAATCTATCAGTCTAGACTAAGTAAATACAAAAAGTTGGAGAATGTGGTGGTGTACAAGTGATTTCAGATGGAGTAGAGTGTCATGGAGTAAAAAAACTTGCTTTGAATTCTTTATTCATAGTTTTTAAACAGGTAAGAAGGGGAAAAATAAAATATTAGATACTTTTACTTTTGATAATTTTAAGCTTATTCACACTTCAACAGCAATCAGTAAGGAGATATTTTGGTATTCATGTACTTTCATAAAGTAGGCTTATTAAAGGAGTAATACTTAATTTCTTAGCTTTATCGGTTCAGATTTTAATCCTGTATATTTTTATCTTCTTAATGGCATATACTATAGAGACATCCAAGGTAGCCAATTACGTTCAAGGTCAGCTGGAACTAAGCAACTCTTTTACACCACTTTTTTTATTAGATGAGGTAAGTCAGTAGCTCCGATTCCCCTGTCTTTGAAGAGAGACTTTTACACAAATGCTAAACAGGCATCTATAGTAGACATAATTTTACTCCTTATACAAGCATGTCCTAATTCCAGTAAAATATTTTTTCTTCCTATTGACAGGCACAGTGTATATATTTACTTCCTTTTAGGTATGTTAGTACCTGTAATGAAAACACTATCTTTTTAAGGTTTAATTCATGGAGCATGTCCTATAAATTGTTAATGAATAACTCTGTGTGCCTTTCAAGTGCAATACATGTTAAATCATGTAACTTGCTACTGATCTGCCTCAAAATAGTCTTCAACACATGTTTTAGAAGAAGATGATACCTTAAATCTTGGGTTTATTTACTCTACTGAGTTTAGTGAAGCTGCCATGGATTTATGACAGCATAAGTGAGAAAAGAATCTCATCCAAGTGCTAGGATAACACTCACAGAAAAACATTTTCTGATGAAAAGGTTTGGAGCGTTTATTTTCACTAGCTATTTCATTTGAATCGTTATATGCATATTCTGTGTTCAGAAAGTGTAGTATCCTTTCCTAAACAGACACATCCAAATTAATTAGATTCTGATGGAGACTGGGATTTCTAGGTTTGTTAGAAGTGGATGTTTTCCCTGAGCAGGCCCTGTGTTCTTGGTGTGGATTTCAGGTGAAGGTGGTACACAATTCGCTGCTTTTTGATGCTTTTCCTCTTCATACATTTATAGCCACATATTTTCTCTGAAAAATCATTTCAATTATTTATACAATTTCTTTTATTAATACCATTGCATACACTTTGCAAGTCAGTTTTATAGTTGGCTATTTCTGCAAATGATGCAGTGTTCTAAGTTACAGAAAGGTTAAAAGGCCTCACTTATATGAGGAAGACCAAGTGATTTTCATGATTCTCAAATAGAACAGCAAAGACTACAGTCACTATAAGAACAGAAATAGGTTTTGGAATTTTTTTTTTTAACTCTGACATCATAAGTTGGAAAGACTGTTAGGATTTGGGTGCACTGAGGAATATTGTTGATTCCCAAAAATTTGTTTGTCACTTTGTCAAGAAACAGCATTTCTGTGCCTTGACCGGTTAAATTAAGGGCTGTTCTTTAAAGAAAGCAGTATAGCTGATTACCATTAGCATCTAACTTAACAGAGAATTTGTATTAATCAAGTTTAGCATGTTAAAGAGAAGCAAGATCCCCTCTGAATAGGTTAGAAACTAAAATTCATAATTCATTAATTAAATGGTTTTTTTGATTTCCATACTCTCTATGTTCTGAACACCTAAATAATTTATAAAGTAGGTAAGAATGGATTAGCCTTGCCATCTGCCCTAGTCAAAAGAGGTCACATGTTTTCTTACTACAATAAATTACAGGTTAAACAGTTTTGTCATGTATTTCAGTTTGCATTAATACCATTTGTAAAATAAGTAAGCCTGCTCATTCTCCTCCTCTGTTACATAACTTCCACTACTGATAACTTCTTAGATAGGTAGTCTTCAAAAAGTTGGGTCAACTAAAGACTTGCCCTGGAGCTGTTCCTTTGTGCTTTCTTGTTTAAAGATTTCAATGCGTTGTACATGGGATTTAGGTATATGGGAAGGGATAGTCTTCCCAGGCTTCCTTCTAGCAGCTGCTATCTTTACGTAATAGGAGAGACACATAGAGAGCATCCTGTTGTGGACTGGACTTGAGAGAAGGAAAGAGAAGACAACTGTGATGAAGTCTGCATTCTGTTACTCAACCTACACTTCAGATATCTAAACTTAAACTTCACCTTAAATTTCTCTCTTCTGTCGATTGTCCATGAAGTTAATTTGTTTTATTGTCCTACTGTCTACTTTATTATTTTTTTAAAATCACAAACTTGTGCATTAAATCTTCTCTTGGAGATAAATAATTGTACTCTGTTCTGTTTAGCACTTTGAAAGCAGCTCTTTATGTTGTGCTGCACAGCTCTCCTTGCTTTGCTTCTCTGGTTAGTCTCTAAGATTCAGGGTCCAAGGGTTGCCCTGTTCTTTTTCCACTTTAGGGATCACCTCATTAGGAATATTGATCCCTGCATTTCCTCGCTGAACTAACTTATTTCCAGTCAGGTTGTTAGGTCTGTGTATTTCCTTTGTTCTGTGCCTACAACATTCATCAGTATCCGCATGAGTAGTCTGGAGGGACTGAGGTCAGTACATGGCCTTTAGAAAAGTATTGTATTTGCTCCATAGTCATCAATGAAGCAACCAAGTTGTTGAAGGTCTGCCTTAACTTTTCCGAGTCAGGCTTTCTGGAAAATTTGTAAGTAATGAGCAGAATAGGAGAAATAATAAAGTTAAAATTTGTGGTTATGAACTAGTTACGTGTTTGCATTAACATGAAGTTCAACACAACAATTCAAGTTTTTGCGGTATGAGTCACACAAACATAATTCAATTAGAAGCTGTTATTTTGAAAGGATATTGGCATTACCATTTTGTTCCTGTTTCATTCTTCTGCCGTTCTTCTTTTGTCCAGTTTTGCAAGTTGAATGTTGGTTGTAATAGTTGATTGTAATTTGAACAATGTTAAGATTTTACATTGGAATTTGAACACATATTCATACCAGGTGAACGTTTTTTATTCTTTTTTAAATTATCCTACTACAAAATATTTTATTGGTTAGTAGTAAGAATATTATTCAGGCTGTTTTTGTCAGGCAAATTCTTGACTATCTTTGTATGGTAAGAAAATGATAAAATAATCTCCAGAATTGCTTCTACTTTATTTTGAGAGAAGAGTGAAAGCAATTGTCAGTTTATTACATTTATGTTCAGTCTAGTCAGGTGTAAACATTCTTTATCTAATAAGAAAATACATCCTTACATTAGAAAAAATCATATTTTATTTTTAACATGTCAAAGAGTTTAAGATAACTGAATAAGATGCTCTCACCATTATAACAATTTAGGTGTAATTTAGGCACTGAGAGAGAACACTGGAATAAGTCATGATTACATAACATCACTTTAGTTAACCTTTGAAAGCTAATTATGGCCAGGAGTTAATTTCCAAGTAAGAATAGGTTTTCCCTTCTACAGAAAATTATAGAGTAAGTTTGATCATGCTAGTCTGATTTGGTAGTTCTGATTTCAACAGTCATTTTACTAATCATGCACTTAGGTGTCCTTCTGGTAAGTTTGCAGAGGAAAGCAAGTAACCGAGACAGGTAGAATTGTGCCCAGGAATAATGAAACTAATGTGGAAACAAGAGTCAGTAATCTGGACTGCAAGTTACTTCTCAACAGATGGCTAAGACCTTGGGTTTTTTGGTCTAATATATTAGTAACTGGGACACAGTGAAATCTAGAATGCTTTATTTATATCTTTACAGTGTAGTAATGTTGCCTATTTCAGAGAATACTTTTTATCTTGAGTCTGTTTGCTGCACTGTGCTATTAAAAAAAAAAAGAAATTCTGACATTCTGTCAAAGATTAAATAAAGAAAAAGGAAAACTTTAACAAAGTAATTGCATGAACCGGAGCATTTTTATAGTCTTTTAAAAGTAACTTCCAATTTTTTCTGGGTATTCCATTTGTAGGAATTATTTGCCTCCCTTGGGGGGAGGGGAGAATAAATGGAACAACATCAGGATCTAAAAGCTTAATGGTTTTATTGCTGCATTGTAATTATACTAATAAACACCTCTGTCCATGACCTTGGAATTTATAGTGCAGTGAGAAAGATTTATTGACATGTAATTTGGAAGAAATATGGGATTATTGTGTAATTACAGTGTGTGGTTATTAAGCATATGTACTTACATACCGTTTATCCCTGTTATTTCAAGACCTTCAACTACGTTTCAGTTTTCACTCAAAAATACAGAAAGGCTTCTTGTTAAATCCAGTGCCTCGGAGATCTTTGTTATATTATTGGGTCAACTACAAAGTAACTTTGTTACCTTGAGATGTGCAGAGGGGATCAATAGATCTTTAAAACAGCATGTGATGTTTTTAAAGAAATGTTCTAAACCCTACTTTTCCTATTAGTTTAGATATCAATGTGTAGGAGTTTCTGCTATACCAGTTCTTGATATACAAGTCCTTTATACATAGATTTGCTTCTTGCTACTGTTTAACTAGGATATCTCTAGGGCTCCATCATTTTTTCACCTTAGTCAGGTTTTCCCATGATCTCCCTTTCTATTTGTGTGAAGCTAACTCTGTAAAGATCTTTATATCTTCTTGTGAAACAGTAAGTAATTAACTCTCAAATACCTATTGGAATATAATTAAGCTATTGCAATATAATTAAGTATGTGTCTAACTGGCATAAGGCTAAAGCAAGAGATGCATTCTTTGCACTTCCATCCCCTTTCTTGGCTACACACAGAGACAGCAGCCATGCTTATCTTTCACGTAATTTGGTTTTTTAATTTAATTCGGCACTCTATTTTCATTAGATGTTCAATGATTTTCAAGGGCAAGTTTTTTCAAAATTTATACCATTTTCAGCTTCCAAAATCTATAGCTATGTTATCTTCTTTTTATCTTAAAAAGCAAGGAAGCTTTTCAAGATTGTAGCAGGGTAACAAACTCAAAACAGAAATAATTTTTTCATGTTGCCTAAGTTTTTGTGTTGACTTTTACAATATGTATTCATGAAAAACCCACTAAAGTTCTTTTTGCTATATGAATCTTTTTACTATCTCAGTTAGAATGACTTTTTAAAAAGTTTTTACAACTTTCTAACTAGAGTAAACCCACCTTAATTGTTATTTGTTTGGTTGGGGTTTTTTGTCTGTGGATTATACAATAAGTAATTAAGTGCTTTAAAAATTATGAATTTAAGATTCTCAATTCTAAGTAACAGTCCCAAGATTTATTTATAAATAGTGCTTCGCTATTGTACAAGAAAATTTATCAGTTGTGAGAATGAAGAAATAAGTGTTCTTAAAAAAAAACCCCAAAGTTAATGATAATTCACTAAAATAATTGATTGTGTGGGATCACCCAATGTGTTTGCTAATAAGGGATATTTATTACTGTTACTTATATAGGTGAGTGAAGCAGGTAATTTTCCAAGTTTTGTACCATCATGGTGCCATTTTATCTTATATTAGGAAACATACCAAAAGTGAAAAATGTGAATAACAATTCAGTTTAACAGTTGCAGGGATTTATTGCTGTCAGTGTTTACCCATGTCTGTTTCAGGATCTGCGTGTGCCATGCTCAGAAAAACGCATTCCTTCTTTAAGGTTTGTGCTCTCAGTTGGCACTTGGTATGCCACAAAGCATACCCAGAGGGAAGGGAGACACCCAATCAATATGCCTTTATAGTACTTTGATCTCTTTGCTGAATATTGGGATGTACTATATCTTTGATGCTTTTTCAACAGAATGATTTAGAAGTTGCCTTTTATATTAGTTAATTTTTGTTTTACTGTTTCTGTTTTTTCAGCTAAGACGACTACTCTCCAGTTTTTAACGAAGGAAGGATAGGGATGACCTGTATAAAAGAATAGACCTTTTAGTATAAAATTACATATTTATCAATTCATTCTTATTTTATTGAGGTTTAAAGAGTAAAAGGGATAAAGAGAATCATGTATGTGTTTTCCCCCTGCAGATACTTCATGCAGCAGGATGTGGCTGGCATAATATTAAAATAAAATATGCATACACTAAACAGCATTTGGGGCTGTCTGTGGAAACACATATACCTGAACACAAATGTACGGTTTGGTCAGAACTGTTCTGAAGGAGAATGCAGTACTTGAATGTAAACTGTATAAAGTGATAAATCTGCTGAAGCCTATGTTAATGTTAGTGCCATGTTAAAAAAAGATTTGTCAAATTCATTAATTAAAGAAAATTAAAAACCCTTGCTGAAGCAAGATCAAAACTTGAGCTGGCATAAACTGACATACTTGGCATTGTCCATAACTGCTTAATGTGATGGCTCACACTAATGTGCTAGTGTCTGGTGGAATTGTGCAGCAGCCTCTTCCAAGAAACTGCTGCAGAATGACCTGCAGCACTAAAATAACGTAACTGGGACCACCAGTATATTGAGGTCATGGACAGTATATTTTCTTACTCAGAACTGACCCTTAAGTTCTATTTAGAAAATTTCTTGAAACTGTTCTAAACACTCTTAGGATTCCCATTTTTGAACCAGTGTCTGAAGTCAAGACATACAGCTACTGGACCATAATACTTGTTTCTTGATTTTAGTTCTGAAGCAGAGTGCTGTGTGATTTAACCTGTCCCTGATGACTTTCTAGTCTGTGTCCAGATTCCCACTGACTTCAAAGTGTGTGCCTTTTTAAATAAACAATGGGAATAAAATTGTGTTTTTTTAATTTGTAGGTAACATTTTGTTGTCACTGGTAATAATTTTATTGCTGTCGTTTCTCCTTCTTCCTGAATTATCTTAACTAACTGTTATGTTTTAGAAATATTCCAAATTGAGTGATGCAGATTCAGTGGAAGAATATTTTTTGAGAACTTAAAACGGTCTGTTCCTGGGCTTAGAAATGTCACTGGTAATGCAAGATCATTAAGACCAGTAGGACATGATCAGAGACAGATGGTTTGAGCCCAGTTCACCTATAATGAAATGCAAGAAAGTGATGCAATATGTTGTGTCATCACAGATATCCAGCTAAATATTTCTGTGTATGTACATGTGATAGTACCATTTGTAAACCATAGTGAAGTCTAAGTGCTGTTTGTATCTTTATCTTGTACAGCTGTGTGCTAATGTGCACAATTAGGTAATGTATAGCAAAATTAAGCAACAGTATTGCAGATGCTTGGGTATAGCAGAGAGCAGTGTTACAGATCAGCATCAGAGTTTCCCTGTAAAGTTAGGTGCCTCACTTACGTACAGGTACGTAAGAGAGTTATGAAAAGCCCTCTTTTGCAGTACCAGGTAGAAACCATCTTTTTGAAATCTTGGAACTGTAAAACTATAAGGCTAGGGGTCTGTCAGGGTAAAAACTGTAACAGTGAAAAAAACAGGATTTTTTTTTTCTGTGGCACTTAAGGAGCTTATTTAAAGGCATGACACTGCCAAAGAACAGAAAAGCTGCTGCTTCTGCGGGGCTGGATCTTGTCTAGTCTGCAGTTGCACAGGGTTAGGTATTGTGGTGGGAGAGGAATTTACTTTTTGAGGGAGAAAAAAGAAACATCTGTCCTGAGGTAGCATGTCAGAGGTGAATGAGGAGTGAATGATCATGTACTCATCCCATCATGCATGTGATTCCAAAAATTTATTCTCACTTAACATCAAGGGGTTTTCTAATATACTTAAAACTCACAGTGATAAAGACTGGCTTTTTCTAAAATTGTCTTTGTTCCATTAAGGTGGTATAATCCTTCTCTGCAGCTTTCCAGTAATGCTAACATAATTCACTTAGCTCAGAAGATGATAAAAATTTCTAGATTATCATCTGCATAAATTTTATTATGCACTTTAACATTTTCCAAAACATTGTTTAAAAGTAGGGCTTAATTATTATCTCGGATTGGATTAGTGTATGTCTGGAAGGCCCAGTGCATCTTGGTATTCAAAAGGGTGTCCCTCGTTTGAGGTGGCTTTCAACTTCTATTTCTCTTCAAATGCAGCAGTACCTGGTTAACACATTTGAACACTGATGCTTTTGTTTGCTAATACTAACAATCCATGAGGATCTAGCCGATGTGTAGGCGGCTTATATTTTTTGATTACTTAATATACAAACTTTCAACGTTTTGTTTAGTTTCATTTACTTTGAAGCTGAGTGACATGTGAACATAGGATGTCTCTTCTGGAAGAAGTGTTATGTGAAATTATTCAGGAATAGCTACTGTGTTTAAATTAATAAGCTCTCTTCATTCACAACAACTTTAAAGCATACACAGCTCAGTGACTTCAGAAAGCATTTTCAGTCATCCTTTGCTAAACATTTTGAGCTAATGCAATTGAAAAATGCATTCTTTTCTTGCTGATCAGAATAGATTTTCTCTTGAGAAATAAGTCTGCATTGTAGCACAGAGATATTAAACCTCGCTTTAAGTCTTACAGGCACTGTAATCCAGCCTGAACCACTGCAGGTAAAATGCTTGTGGTACCTAAACTTGCCTGGATGTCTGAGAGCTATGCTTTAGTCAGTGAATGGACTGTTGTCTAGACATACATAGGTAATGCCATTCACTTTCACAATGTGAGTGCCTACAATTTCAGATTACTTTTTTAAGAAAAATCTCTTGCAAGATAAAAACGTATGCATTTTCCCCATCCAATTCATTGAGTGACTCTCAAATAAATTTTTACTGAAATGTTTCTTAATACTTAGATTCTAGATCTTGTAGAGTAACTGTATATTGCAGCTGCTTTTTAAGCTACATGCACCATCATTTAACTTATAATTGTCTTTAGATGATTGCTTGACTTTTTTTATGATACAGATTTGGCTAAAGCTTTCTGCTATTAGCATAGTTTGTGTTCCAATATTATGAGGGTTTCTAATATAAAACAATCACAAGCAATTGTATTTGACATTGTGTCAGAAATGTGAAAATACGTCTGCAAGTATCCCTTAATTCACCAGTATTTTGTTGGTTATTTATTAAAATCCTTGTGCTGGTTGACTTTACTGTTTTGCTTAGTAGACCCACTCATGCTCTGTGACCTCATTACACAGGGCACTTCCAAAGATCTGAAGAGCCATTTTGCACCTTGTTAGATAAACTGTGATCTGTAAGCTATGTTTAACTGCTTCCATGCTACGTCACGTACTTCAGAGAAGAGTCATCAGGTATGTCCTTTCTCAGAATGCCAGCATATGAAAAGATTGCTGCTGTCAGGATGAGGGTCCAGTAGCAAAGAGGTTAAAAAAATCACTGCTTTTTCTGCAAAGCAGATAGAGGTCATTCAAATGTCCTTTTGAGTATATTTCTTTAGTCTAGAGAAGTGTTAAAGGGCATGTGAAAGCATTTGTTATTGAAGGGCTGTCATGGGTGGTCAGCCTCAGGTTAGCTCTGCTTTGCAAGAGCAGAACAGCCACATGGAGTTCATTTCAAACTGTTTTAAGACACTACTGCAGCCACTATGAAACACACAGTGAATCCAGATACAGTATGTGGATATTGCAGTTTGGTTTCCAGTTGAGAAGTGTAAATCCATCTTATTTGTTGACATAGCTCTAAACGTATGTCTTCGATGTTATTTTTTTCATGTATCGATGAGAAGTCTCAGTTATGAATTCTTTTTTGACACAGAACTTTTTTTCCTGAGATCTTTAATCTCCTGTTTTGATAGAAGAAGTTTCATTTTGAGTTGTTCTTGATCTGTAAGAATTCTTTTCAGAAAACATCCTGTGGACATTCAGCTATATAGTTTGAGCTAATGTAATTTGGTTTGCATTACAGTCATGCACACTAAAAATACAGTTGACATTAAATATTAATGTCACTTTTTGTACCTTTTGGATTTGGACCTTTCAAAGACGCAAGATTTCTCTAGGTTATCTCTAGGTTATCTCTAGACTGTCTTTTGAGGGGCACTCAGAGACCATCCTGAAGATTATATTTGCCAACAAGGATAATGGGAAGTGTGTTTCAACTGGTGGAGGAATGGATGCTGGCTAAACTTTGTATTGTTTTTGTCATTATGGAATTTTATCAGTTATGTGTGTAGGACAGTTTTCAGGATGTATTCAGTGTACAGGTCTTTTAAAAAGTAATATTTTGCATCTAAGTGGAAAATATACATATAAAACTTCACCCTGAAGACAAAATCTTTAATTTTGCAAATTAGTTAATAATACACATATTGCAGTATATTTGCATATCTTGTAGCGCTGTGTTGTGTCTGCGTAATTTAATTTAGTAAGCAGTTTGATCTAGCTTTAGTTGATCTTGGAAAATATGCTCACAGTATAAATGTCACACATGCTTTGCATGAATTTAAACTGTATGACTGTCATCATTCGTCTAGAATGATTGTCCATCTGTTCTCTTTTGAAGAGAGTGCTTTTTTGTCTGTAAAGTATGTAAATGTTAAACTTTGATTTATTTTCGTAACTGGTTTTGAAGGAAGAGATTCCTCACTGCAAAGCCTAAGTTTGTTAAAATTTTTTGTGGAAGAACCCAGCCGACAGACATCCAATGAGACTTTTCTTCAGTGCTGTCAGTTACTTGCTGTTCTCTCCAACAAATGGTTTTTCATACTCAGTTTATGGGGAAAAAAAGCCTAAATCTAAAATATCTCTAAAGGGAACTCCTTCTAAGGGTTCTGATGAAAACTCAACTGATCTGTGAGATTTTGGTGGACTATAGAGGAAGGAGTGCAGTGATGTCTGAATTAGCACCGGAATGCCTAAACATCTGAACTAAACAGATAACTGGCATTTTATGGAATGTCAATAAATTGGAGTTTGGCTTCTAAGTTGGTTCAGAATTATTTGTGCTTGAAAGTGAAAGCTCAGCATCTTCACAGAACTATGTGCAGACATAGTAGGTTTTTAAAACCTTCATTCTTCTTATCATATTTAGCCTCAACTTTCTAACAATTGTAATTGTCCACAGAAAACATTTCAAGATAAATGCATTATCAGGTTTTGAAATTTTCTTATTTTTGTAAATACTAAGACCTGGGGAGCAAAATAAGGGCTATATTGTGGATTAAGTGAAATATCTCAAGGCTGTGCTTTTCTGATAACTGAACCTGAAGTGACCTTTCTCAGACACAATTACAGAGCTGTATGTTTTTCCTTTAATTTCATCAGGGGTTTAATTAGTATACAAATAAAACTTCCCTTATCTTCCTTTCTACCTAATTGGCTTGTCTTCGCTTATATATGAAGAATGTGAAAATGGGCTGTAATTAGGGTGACCGTGTTAACCTTTTTTTCTCAAATGTACTGTTGCCTAAAGGCCTCAAGGCCTAAAAACAGTGCTTTGGATTATTGCTTTGCAATCACTACGGCTCTCCCATAGGTTTTCTCATGAGCAGAAGGGCTTTGGGTGCTGCAGGTTCCCACTGCTTAACGGGATCTTCATTCTTCTCCCCACTAAATGTTTATTGATTATCTCACTGCTCCACACTCAGCCTCCAACAACTTAATATCAGGTGACAGTCAAGAGAGTTCTCCAAGTAATTAGAGTGGAGCATTGAGGGAACAATTAGGAGCAGAGTTATTAAACTTGATTTATCCTATTCTCTCCTGAACACTTTCTTGGATATCAGAACATCACACTTTCACAATCTACCCTGGCTGAGAAATTAGTGGCTAACCTGCTGCTTATCATTGTTGCCTTGCTGCCTTGAGGCACACCCTCTTGGTTTCAGTCACTCAGCTGGAAATATTAGAGTCCATAAAGTTTATCAAGGGTTTTAATTAGATCAATCTGAAGAAGGAAAAAAAGAGAGGCTTAGCAGCCATTACTTTAGAATACTCCACACTGTATTTGAGCAATTTCCAAGGCTTGACTTTAACCCACAGTAGCAAGGAGCTTCAGCGAATGCTGAAACTGCTTTTAGAGAGCTAAAATCAGTTTACATTTTGCTTAGATACTGCAATATTTTTGATAGGTAAAGTCTGAATCCTTTGGAGATTTCTGTAAGTAATCATGAAAGTTTTGAATATAATAAAGCAGCTGTTCAGTGAGATGCTTGATTTAACCATTTCTATATTGGTTTGTCACCAGCTAGCATGGATTGGTGGCCATGCCTCTCAAAGAGTTACGCTTCATGCTTTCATCCCTTTTATTGCCTCATTAGTAGGCCTGCGCTTGCAATTGGTAAGCAAGATTAGTTAGCAGCTCCCAGAAGATTTTGACACCTAGTGGGTCTCTTCACCATTTGTGGTCAGTGATGAAAGCTTTATGCGGGAGCCGACAACTCTTCAGCCCCTGTAGAAGGATAGCTATCTAATAAAAATGCAATAAATATGCATAATGTTTGCATAATGTTCCTATTATCCTGTCTTCCTTCATTCATTTAGACCACTAGAATCTTGGATCCAGAATGTGTTCCAGCAGCCTCTACATCAAAAGTTGCTTGCATCAAAATATTAGCAGTTATCTATTCTACATTGGCCAGAGCTCAGTCCTGTGACTGCATCTTAAAAACAGTTTTTTCAGTCAGATGGGAAAGTGAGGTGGACAAAGCATTGGCACAAGAGACATTGTTCTCTGTTCAATAGATTTTGTTTCTCAAAAGATGGGTATTTGGGCTGGGGGGGACTTACTCGGCCGGCTTTCAGAGCTGTTTCCTCAATGCTGACTTAGCCTAAAACAAACAAACACTAAACACAATAAATGGAAGAAGATAATATTCTTTGTTCTTAAATTAAAGACGGCTCCATTTATCCTTGCTAATCCACATCTGGTTTCTTGAAAATAACTTTTCTGAAAATCTGACAATTCACAAATTCAGCTGTTCAGACAGAACTTTGATAGCTGCTGGTAGCATTAGGGTAGAATTTCTGAAAGCACCACTCCTGGTTTTGGATATCTTTATGCTAATAATGCAGTGGAAGAATGAGATCTATGTGTTTATCTTTTCTTAGGTGAAAAATAGCATTCTTCGTCGAAAATAATGACATAAGAGGCAGAATAGAGTTCTTCAACCTGCACTAATTTGAGCAAGACTAATATTAACATTTCTGGGGTTTAGAGTTTCATAAAAAACTCCTGATTGTTTTTTTTTCTTACAGCAGTGATTAATCTCTGCCTGGATTTTGTAAACTGCTGAACAGAGAGTTCAGGTAGTGGTGCTTTACCTTCCAAATACACTGCTGAAATAACTGGTTGCTTTTTTGTCTTGAAAGGTGTTTGAAGAAAACTTACGCCAATCCATAGATTTCAGTTTATTTTGCAGGATTATGCATTTTATGCTGTACTTTGTTATTTTATAGAAATTTTCTCTAGCATATTGTTTTTTGAAGTGCCTTTGACTCTTGGCTAGGGCTAAAGCTTTTTCAGATTAGTTGAGTTTTCAGTGCCCTCCAAATTTTTATCAGCCTTTTGTATATACTGTTCCTAATACATATCCACAGCATAATACATATTTTCCATGTTCCACAGTCCTGGTCAAGTACTCCTGAGTACAAATTACGTGGAGCATTCTGAGAACTTAAGCAGAAAACATATCCATAAATTTTGAAAACAGCATGTAAGAGCTTGGTCTTGCAACTGTGCAGCCTCCTCTATCCTTCTGTATTGGTTTAGAATCTGTCAGGGAATTTGCATTTTGTAAAAGAATGTTTATAGCCACCTATTATAATTTATTTCTAAACAGGCAATTAACAGCTGTAAGTAAAATGTAACATTTAGCAAACTATGAAGTCACATTATTAATACTCCTGTCTATAAAAGTATTGATTTATCCCAGCAGAAAGGAGTAGCAACTAGCCAGGTTCCATATTAATTAGTTCTGTGTGCTGTTCAGAAGGGACAGGCAAGTAAGGAGGGGCAGAGGGTTGCCCTCTACATCAAGAAGTAGATAGAGTGTGAAGAGCTGTCTCTGAAGAATAGCCACAAGCAGGTTGAAAGCTTATGGGTAAGAATTGGAGACTGAGGCAACAAAGGGAACCTTGTGGTTGGTGTCTACTACAGGCTGCCCGATCAAAGGGAGCCTACTGATGAAGCCTTCTGACTCCAGCTGCAGGAGGCATCGTGCTTGCAGGCTCTTGTCCTGCTGGGGGACTTCAACCACCACAACATCTGCTGGAAGAGTAGCATGGTGAGCTGTAGGTGATCCAGGAGTGCATTGAGGATAACTTCTTAAGCCAGGTAATAGACAGTCCTACCAGAGGGGATGTGATCCTGGACCTGTTGGTCACCAATGCAAGTGAGCTAATCAGAGACATCAAGATTGGAGGCAGCCTGGGCTCTGGTGGTCATGCAGTGGAGTTAACAGTCCTGAGGCATATGGGACAGGCGAAGAGTAAAGTCAGGACCCTGAATTTTAGGAAAGCAAACTTCCTGCTGTTCAAGGAGCTTGTCAGTAGGACCCCCTGGGAAACTGCCCTTGGGGACAAGGGAGCAGAACAGAGCTGGCAGATCTTTAAGGACGTTTTCCATAGAGCGCAAGAGCTCTCGATTCCCAGGTGTAAGAAATCAGGAAAGGAAGGCAAGAGACCAGCATGGATGAGTCGAGATCTGCTGGTCAAACTAAAGGGCAAGAAGGAAATGCACAGGCAGTGGAAGCAGGGACAGGTATCCTGGGAAGAGCATAGGGACGTTATCTGGTTGTGTAGGGATAGGGTCAGGAAGGCCAAGGCGCGGCTGGAGCTGAACTTGGCAAGGGACGCAAGGAATAGTAAGAAGAGCTTCTATAGGTATGTCAGCCAGGAAAGGAAGATCAAAGAAAGCGTACCCCTCCGATGAACATGACTGGCAAACTGATAACAATTGATGAGGAGAAGGCTGAGGGACTCAACAGCTTCTTTGCCTCAGTCTTCACTGGCAACCTCTCCTCCCACACCTCTTGAATGGATGGACAGCAAGGCAGGGACTGGGGGAGCAAAGTCCCTCCCACTGTAAGAGAAGATCAGGTTCGTGACCACCTGAGGAACCTGAACATATGTTAGTCTATGGGACCTGACGAGATGCATTCCAGAGTCCTGAGGGATGCCTGAGGGACTGGATGCCATCCAGAGGGACCTGGACAAGGTCAAGAAGTGGGCCCATCTGAATCTCATGAAGTTCAGCAAGGCCAAGTGCAGGGTGCTGCACCTGGATCAGGGCAACCCCCGCTATCAGTACAGGCTGGGGGATGAAGGGATTGAGAGCAGCCCTGAAGAGAAGGACTTGGGGGTACTGGTGGATGAAAAACTAGACGTGAGCCAGCAATGTGTGCTCACAGCCCAGAAAGCCAACTGTATCCTAGACTGCATCAAAAGAAGAGTGGCCACTCTGCCCCTCTACTCCACTCTGGTGAGACCCCACCTGGAGTACTGCATCCAGCTCTGGGGTCCTCAGTACAGGAAAGGCATGGACCTGTTGGAGGGAGTCCAGAGGAGGGCCACAAAGATGATCAGAGAGCTGGAGCACCTCTCCTGTGAAGACAGGCTGGGAGAATTGGGGTTGTTCAGCCTGGAGAAGGCTCTGGGGAGACCTTATTGCAGCCTTTCAATACTTAAAGAGGGCTTCTAAGAAAGATGGGACCAAACTTTTTAGCAGGGCCTGTTGTGATAGGACAAGCGTAATGGTTTTAAACCAGAAGAGGGTAGTTTCAGACTAGATATAAGGAAGAAACTTTTTACAGTGAGGGTGGTGAAACACTGGAACAGGTTGCCTGGAGAGGCTGTAGATGCCCCATCCCTGGAAACATTCAAGGTCAGGTTGGACAGGGCTCTGAGCAACCTGATCTAGTTGAAGGTGTGCCTGCTCATTGCGGGGGTGTTAGGCTGGATGACCTTTAAAGGTCTCTTCCAGCCCAAACCATTCTATGATTCTGTGATTCTATTTGTCATCTATTGGATTAATCTGAATTGATTTAAAGCATGTTGTTTTAATGCTAAGCTGGAGAGAAACATTAAAAAAATTCACATACTGTTTTGCATATTGGAAAACTAATGTTAAACACCATAAACCAGTGATCTATTCTTAGCAACAATTGCAGCAAAACTATACTTAATGCACTAACAGAGAATATTAGATTCTAATTTTTTTAATCCTGAATTTTCTGGATTAGTGCAGAATATTTAAATAAATGCTACTTTGTTTATTCCCTTTCTTTCTTTGTGAATAATGTTAATTTTAAATAAAGTTTTGAGAATATTCTGTACTCTTTAAAGCTGTACTCTTGATTATTTCCACTGTGTTTAGATCTGGCATTTGTAAATAATAGTACCTGTAGCATAGTATATGTACCTGTTTGATCAACAAATCACTTTATTTTATAAAACATATTTGTATGTAGGCAATATACTAAAAACCGGGGGATTCTGAGTTGGTAATGCTTTTGCTAGAGAATTCATAAAACCTTAGTATGTAATGGTCCAAATCTACTTCACAGTCAGTCTGTTTTCCACTTTGTTTAATAGCCTGTGGCATAAATTGAAGTTAATTATTTGGGCTGACAGGTAACTCTGCTTTCTGTCTGCTTGCAGAGACTCTCTGAGGCAAAGATGGAGCTGAGAAGAAAAGATCAATCTCTGCGTCAGCTCAATAGACTTCTTACCCAGCTGGAGCAGGACAAGCGTCGACTGAAAGAGAGCATCCACGTTGCAGAGAGTGCCCTCTGCATGGCAGCGAAGTGAGCACTGGGACCTTGGGGAGATCACTTAAAACGGACAAAAGATCAATTCTTACTTTCATGCACAGGATTTTAGCCTTGGCTAATGTAATGCTAGAAAACAAAAGTACATCTGTCTCTCTTTGAAATTCAGTGATATTCTTCTAAAAAGAAAACTGTTAGTTCAAGATACTAGATGGTATGTTTTCGGTAGTTATACCACAATAGTGCTCCAAATTCTGGGTCCTGAAATAGAATGGGCTTTTTTGTTTGCCAGTTATCTTCTGAATTGACAACATCTCTTTGGCAGATCCCTAACACTTTGTTTATTTAAGAAATGCTTGCTTGTTTTCTCTGTTTCCACATAATCTTTTTATAGAGAGATACAATTTATTTATAATAAATACAGAAAGGTCAGCTAGATGACAGGTCTTAGCTGCCAAAGGGGCTGAAACACATTTTGGACCTAGTCTTACCTGTGGAACAGGATAGATCTTTCAGCTGA
Organism: Ciconia boyciana; assembly: GCF_034638445.1. Lineage (NCBI taxonomy): Eukaryota > Metazoa > Chordata > Aves > Ciconiiformes > Ciconiidae > Ciconia > Ciconia boyciana. The sequence goes on from NC_132937.1 coordinate 52,680,845, forward strand.
TTTCAGAGAGTTTCGGATTTAGACTTAAAACCCATGCCTTTTTATACCATAACCTGGAGAGTGGAAGGAAATGTTCAGGGACCAATCTTGAAAAGATTGGTAGTCAAAAGGTGTTCTATTGACTTGAATGAGATTATTACTAACCTTTTACAGTCATATAGTCAGATAAAAAGATAAATCTTTGCAGACGCTGTTATCTATTACTCTTACTGCAGTATGTACTTTGAATATTGTTGGTCCATGGGTAAGATTTTAAAAAAGTTTAATTTTAAATTAAAATTTCTCATTATACCCAGGATACATTTGACCTCTGAAGAACAATAGCTTAGAAGCTTTAAGGGTTTTATGTACAAGTGAAATAATGTAATTAATATAGTTATCAGGGACATGTTTAACAAGCTAATTAAAATGACAAATGTTATTTAGTTTGAGTGTATTAAAGCAGATGTGACCTGAAGAAGGATTTGTTCTGGAAAGCTTGCCCCTTTTCACCCTGCCCCAACCTATTTTACACACTCTAGTAAAGATCATTCCCTGTGGCCCTTCTTATATTCAGAAAAGGTTATTTTAACATGAAGTGGTTTTTAAATTGGGTTTATTTCTGTATATAGCAGTTGAATATTGACAAAGAAAAAACCCATACCATTTGTTGTTCTACCAACTCTTCATAACAAATGTCTTCTTTTATCTTTGGAACATATAAGCAAAGTAGATGAAACAGACTTTACTTTTGTCCAGAAAATCTTATTTTAATACCTCTTTCATAACCTGAGTGATTGTAAGCAATGCATGGGTGTCTTTCAAGTTCTTTCCTAATCTTTTGTACAGCTTTAAAGGATAGCAAGATGGCTGGCTCATTCTGAGAATGGCTATCTTTTTTTTCTTGCATTGGTGGCCAGCAGTTCTGTTCCACTTTCCTCCAGAGTAGGAAGCAGTATTAATAAAAGTGTCTGATAGCAGTGAACTTGACAGAAATTTAGTAGCCTTTTGGTCATTCCTCTGCTAGATAGAAACTCTATCAAACCTTCACCCCAGCTTTTGTGTAAAAGATGGTGTAAAGCACGTTTCTCATGCCTGAACTACATTTCTAGATGATAATACTAAAGAATAGTTCTATGATCCAGTTCCAATTTCCCTTACACCTGTGGGAGTCAATGAATATATGAAATAAAGATTGAATGAAATGTGGATCCTGGCATGTAGGGGTGCAATAGATTAATTTTTTAAACTTTTTTCCTAGGTGCTATAAACAAATATTACCAGACTTTTATTTTAAGATGTTATTTAAGATAATAAATCAACCATAGTCAGAGGGCTTTATGTTCACAAAAATAAGAACCTGGGGACCACCTATTAACCTGGGTCCAAAATTCCATCTAAAGTTACCGTCCTTTTTATGATGAACACCTGAGAATATGTGAGGAACAGACTGACTTCTATGTCAGTAACTAATTTAGAAATTAATGCTGTTGAACTGGCTCTCTAGAACTGACTTCACCCAGACAAATAGCAGTCACTATATAAATGAGGCCAGCAGAGAAGGTGAACAGCATGTCCCTGTCAATCTAGTGCAAAGAAAGGCAGGATCCTGTAAAGAGAAAAAAATCTATGTGACAGCTTTACTAGGAGTGTAAAAGCCAATCCTACTTTTCTGGCCACCTTCCTGTATTTGCTGTTAGGATAGTATGAATCAAGAAATGAGGAAGCAGCGGTCATTCCATGCAGAACAACACCATGGTTTTGACTTCTGTTTTAGGAACTGTGAGAGCTCAAACAAAATATTCACGTAGCTGGCAAGGTAAAAGACAGTCCTGGAATATTGAGGTGTATCAGCTTTTCTGGCATAGATTCCATTTGATTTCCTGTGGTGTTTTGTTGGTCACGCTGTCCTGTTCTCCTTAGTCATATGGTATTATGCAACTTTAATTCCATTTCGGTTGATGCATCAGATGAGACCAAGGTGTTTTATGGCAGCATGACTGATCAAACTTGTCTTTCTCACTGAAGCTGTAATCTGCAAAAAGGCATAAGAGTACTATTTCATTCTCCAAACTTCTGTTTCGTAAGGATAGGATCCTTGACTGGACTTCTTTTGGAAAAGGACCAGTGGAATGTTCGGGTTTAGAGAAGACAGGAAGACTTATATGCATATAAGTACATAGTTGTTAGGGCTATACAATTAATGAAAAACATAGAATTTGTCAGTGTTTTCCAGTATGAGAATGTAATCTGTTCCTGCTAGAGCCTGGACTCTATGCCTTTAAATACAGCTAGTTTAATTGCTTATCCACAACAGAGGCATCTTTCATAGGGAAACATGCCAAATAGTTGTCCATGAACTATTTTTTTAGGGTTTGCATTGGAGGTATAAAAAGGAGAGATACAAACATAGCAGTTCAAGTTCTCAACAATTATTTTTAAAGATATGATGGTTGTAAAGTAGCAGAAAATTAATTTCTACATTAGTAGAGCTTCGGTTCTATTAACTGCTCTGTTTTTTTTTTTTTCTCTTATAATAGAGACAAAGAATTGATTATTAGTCATATGAAATCTGTGGAAGCCACTCTTCATAAGGTAAGAATTTGAAGTGTTCCCTCTGCATTTGTATTTCCAAACACATCGAGGTTTTACAACGGCTTATTCTCAGGGAAGGAGGGAAGTAGAAGTTGTTGTAAAGCAACTTCCTTTCCTTAAGAGTTTAAGTTTCCACCTTCAACTTCTTTCATCTCCAAAAACTGGTCATATTTCTCTTTCCTTTAATGTTCACAAAATGTGACAGTACCTAAACTGTGTGTTTTAGCTGCAGCAAACTATGCTGATAAGTAATGTCTTCCTTTGTGTTCCCATCTTCTTCATATTGGCTTCTTTTAAGCTTGGGAAATCTATGTAATGCAGAAAGTGCTGTGTTTTTACAGTAACGTGTATGTGTAATGTCCTTGGCCTTGGGAATTTATTGTTCTGGATTGCAAGTTTACATTTTGATTTAGAAAGCAGTGCTGTATATGCACAAGGATTGAAATGTTTGGGGAAAGGTTATAGGGAAGGTCACATGCTTAGTACTGATTTTCCTGATGCAGTGAACGGATTGAGAAACTCCCATCTTTCTTTGAGAATTTTAGTTACCACATCTGCTTCTTAGTTCTTGATGTACATAGTTGTTCGGCCCAAATAGCTTATTACTGAGTAGCAGATAATTTATCCTTTCTGGTTTGTCAACGTAAAGAATGAGGAAAACATAAGAATTAGAAATGTCAGGATGCTCCTTTCAGCAGGAACTAAAAAGAATTGATTGTAAATCATTCATAATTTGACATATCATTTCCCCTAGAAGAACAAAGGGAAGTTATTGATCTTTGTTTGGGAAATATCTGAAATGTAAACCCTACATCATCATGTTAGCAAATTATCTAACATTAATGAACATGTCTTATGTGTAAACTATCAAGTTTACACTGTTGTTGTTAAAGTTTTTCTCACACAGTGAAAAATCAGAACATGATGAAGTAGATGAAATAATAGTACAGGAACCACAAGCCTGTCTTTTCCCCCATAGAAATTCTGGGAACTGCTTTTGTTTTCAAAAAAGGAATAAAAAGAAAATGGATAAAGTTCAGAATCATCTGGAGTTCAACAAGTATTATTGTTAGCTGCAGATAAATGTATGGGAGTTTGAAGTTGAACATTGTGGTATTTCTATGTTGATGTATTCATGAGCAAATATCCACAGAATTCCACTGCATCACTTGCAGGATCTGTGTTATCAATGCATAATGCTAAATTTTTGCCTATAGAGCTCAGAGGGATTTTACAGACATCCTTAGTAATCTTAGTTAGACTCAGAATAAAACAGTATACACTGATATCCATTAAAGCGACCTCATTCGTTTCTGTACTCCATCACTACAAGAATTCCAGAAGGCAGCAGTGTACGTACTAGATCATCTGCCTTTGGGTATACTTGGGTGTCACATTCAGCAAACAAAGCAAGAAGAAGCAGAGCTGAGGGAGGCAATCTCTGTGTATGCTTCTAATACAGCTCTAGGCAAGGGATCATTTACAGGCTTACTGGCCCCCCTGTGACTGGATGGAAAATCTAGTGTCATACATTTGGCTTTGTCAACAAGTGCTTGGCCATGCTTGTGCCCAGAATGATTCTTTTAAGACCATTTCAGAGCCACCTTTTTAAATCATGAATATTTATGAAGCATAAATGTTGAAGAACTTGAGCATGTGCTATGCTAAGAGAGAAAATATTCTTAGCAGCTAGTTCCATATCCTTCATAACCTGAAAGATATTCTTTAGAAGGTTATTTTTTGTTTTATCCTGGGTCTTGTCATGTTAGCTATCTTCATCTGACTCCTGGAGCTGGATTATTTGCACAAGAGTTCCTGATACCATTAAAATAAGAGATCCTTCTTGGTTTTATACCATCTAAATATTGAAGACAAATATCAAAGTGCAAAGTGAATGTTTTACCAAATTGAAAAAAAAAAAAACCACCACCAAGGGCAAACAGAGGACCTCAAGAAGATTTTGTTTTGGTTCAGTTTTATTCACATAATATTAAAGATGACCAAAAGATAATAGCTGAATTTTTTTAAGATCTAGGTTTGGAAAACAGATGCAATTTTTTTTTTCTTCCCTAGAATCTATTAGATAGCCTTAAACTGAAAAACTTAGCAGAGTAGAACAGGTTTAAACATTGGCTACTTAGAGAACTTGTGTCCATGACTTGACCAATTCCTTTTAAAAAAAGAAAAAAAAAGCCCAATGTAAGATGCAAACTGGTAACAGAGATAAATTAATTTTTACTGGAAGTGTTCTTAGAAGAAATTCCATCTGCTTGAAGTTCAGACATAAAGAGTTTTCTTAAAAAGTCTTCTCATCAAGAGAAAAAGCATTTAAGTAAATGTCTTATTTTAAAACCCATCTGCAGTCCTTTTTTTATGTATGAAAAATAAATGATTTCTTGAAACACTTTCAAAAATATGTTGAGAAGTTTTTTTTTTTACAAATATACCCTTGTTATACTTGTTGATAAACTGTATTATGTTATTAATTTCTTCTGTACTTCTTAATATCATGTTTGCATAAACAGAGTAAGAGACATTAAATCTGTTCATTTTATACAACTAGATTCTTTAATGTGTAGTTAATGACTGATAGGTATGGTAGTCCCATCAGTGGAAGACATAATTTTACACTTTCTCTGCTAAAATCTTCAGCCTTCTCTTTGTATTGCTTCTCAGTTTGAGTGCCTGTGGTGGGTTAGCCTTGGCCAGCAGCCAGACAGACGCCCAGCTGCTCTCACTCACCCTCAACAGGACAGGGGGACAAAATAGGATGAGAAACCTTGTGTGCTGGGATATGGACAGGAAGATTGTGTACTAGTTACCGTCACAGGTAAAACAGAGTTGACTCGGGGAAAATTGTTTTAATTTATTTATTAAAATAGATTTGGATACTGAGAAACAAAGACCAAAAAATTAGCATCCTCCTGCCTTTTAGGCTCGACTTCACTCCTGACTCCTCTGCCTGTGGGGGGATGAGGGGCAGGGGATTGCAGTCAGTCCATAACAACTCCCCTCTGCCGCTCTTTCCTCCTCACGCTGTTTCCCTGCTCCAGTGTGGGCTCTCCACACGGGCTGCAGTCCTTCAGGAATACCTGCTCCAGCGTGGGCTCTCCATGGACTTCAGTTCCTTCAGGAACTATCCACCTGCTCTGGCGCAAGGTCCTCCATGGGCTACAGTGTGGATGTGTGCTCCAGCATGGTCCTCTCCATGGGCTGCACCTGATCCAGTGCCTCAAGCGCTAACCCCCCCCCCCCGCCCCTTCTTCTCTGACTTTGCTGTTCGCAGGTCTGTTTCTCACTCTTTTTCTTCCCTCCTTCTCTGTCTGTGTGGTGGGTTTTGCCCTTTCTTAAATACATTTTCACAGAGGGGCCACCAGCTTGGCCGAGGGGCTCAGCCGTGCCCTGTGGTGGGTCCACTGGGGCTAGCTGGAACCAGCTGCGTCCAGCACGGGGCAGCCCCGGCCTCTCCTCACAGAGGCCGCCCTGCAGCCCCCGCTGCCAGCCCTGGACACCTGCACGTGGTAGAGTGCTGTAACTGCCTCTTCTTCAGCCTCCCAAAATCCCTGTGCTCTGAACTCTGCCTGTGCAAAACACCACCTTGGGAAGTCATTCCAGTGAGTCAGCCTGTACAGAGCAGAACATGGTTTCTGTTTCCCCTTGTACTCTTAGCTTTTGAAACCTTGACAAGCTTTATGGGCTGGCAGAGTTTTCAGCTTGTCCCAGCCCTGGTTGCTTAGGATTTGGCCATTTTAACAGGTTAATAAAATACTGTGTCTTCACAAGCTTAGACTGTTACCCACTACTCTGTGAAGCTGGTGAGCTGTGATAATGAGTCAGTAAAAAAACCACAGAAAACCTCCCCAAAAAATATTTTTCCCAATACTGGTTAGCAGCCCACTCATTCTGACATTTTGGGACAGTTCAGGGATCAAAGCACCTATCTAGTGTGCTCCTTTCCTTTTGGCACTTGGTCAGAAAAATTCTTCTTCAGCCACTTCTGTAATGCACTTCATTTCTCCTGATTGAAAGGTTCCTACGTCAGCTGGCAAGACAGCTTCAGCGCAGACCTGTCGGCAGTTTTGTCTTGAAATCCTTCTACCATTTTGTTTAATTGCCTCACTGCTGCTCCCCTTCCACCCCTGTTGTCTTTGAAATGTCCCTAAACTGGCTATGCATGAGATTTGGGCCCCGCAGTTCTATCAGTTGAAAAAAATCTGAACTCTGTACGATCCATCCTGTTATATACTTGTAAAATACAAGGACAAAATTATCTTTCTTTATCCCATTTAATGATGTTTTTAATACAGAACAAAGAAACAGTTGGAGATGGGGTGAAACCGCTGAAGACTTGAGAATTACTAACATCATAGCATTAGATTGCTATTTCTGATGTGGTCCATAGCAATAAAATGCATTTCCTTAAGATGCTTGTTTTATGGCCTGTAAGAAATTAATTTACAAGAGGTTTGAGTCCATACACAAGTGACTACATCAGTAAAAACACTCGGTTTTTAGAAGACCACAAATTGATCAGGCCTTGAAAGAACACAACAGTTATGAGGCTTAAGTTAGTTGCCACAATCAGACTTCAACAGATGTGACCTGATACTTACAGCTGTACTGATCAGCCACATTTCTCGGAGTTAACTGGGATCTATAGTCTATCATGTTATTTAGATATCTCAATAATGATTTAAAAGCTCTTGTTTTAGAGATCTCAACTTGAAAATTTTTCCCTAGCCTAATGCCATTCCCAGGGCTGGTTCTTCTGTGTATTTAGACACATGAACAGAGTGAAGCCTGCTTGTGTGTGTGTACTCAGGGTCTATTCATTGCAGTGGTCCTTGGTTGTTCTAAACCAGCCCTATCACAAGCCTGCTGAAACAGTGGGTATGTGTACATGCAATAAAATCACAAAGAAAACCCAATCAGAATATTAAAATTCTAGATGACTGCTGTAAGAAGTTTATAGTGGGAAACAAGCTATTATTTCTGTGTGATAAGAAAAAAATGCAGTAAAAGGATTACTTTTTCTCCTCCATCTCAAATTAGCACCTCTTCATTTCAACGTTTTATGAATGACTTTTGTTTCCCCCCCTAGTAATCTGACTTTCTTGATCCTTGTTCCTAAAGATCAGTTGTGCAGGACATACAGGTGTTAGCACAGCTGGCTTGCTGATGACAACTCTGTCCATATAGCTGTCTAGTGTGTCATCACTCATATTGTTCAGTGTCATTCTGACCTAGCCAAGCTAAAAATGGTACTCCAGCTCAAGAGGGATTTAAAAACCTTGACAAACTAAAGATAAGACATTGCCGAATGTCATATCCATGTGCTTAACTGTTTTCAGTTTAGACATGTCTAAATAACTAATTTCAGGGTGCATTTGTCTTCTTTGTCTTTTGTTGTTTTTTTTTCTAAAGGCTGAATACTTTTGTATAGTTTGCCTTCAATAAGGAAAAATCCTTGTTTGGAGAATTGTGGAATTACTGAATACATTAACTGTTATCTTCTCCAGATATAGGTTCATTTTCAGCCCAAGGTCACTGAAATCCATTCATAGGGGATGTATTACAGTGCACATCCTGCAACTATAGCGAAGCTTAGGTGCAGTGGTCAATGTTTGCAAAAAACAACTCTGGATCAAATTAACATCTTATTCAACAGAGCGTGTAGTGTATGTGTGTGTGTAGTAATATACGAAAGCTTGAATTAAACTTACAGGTAAGCGTGGGGCAGTATTCTACTCTGAAAACTAATTTCCAGAATCATGACTAGTTGTTAAGAAAAAAAACAAAACCAAAAAAAGCCAAGCATATCCAAAACACCAGTTTTATGAGATACATGTCTCCTTACACAAATGCTGTTATACAGTAATTAATGTTCTTTTAAAAAACCACCTATGAAATGGCTTGTGTTGTAATTAAATATAGATTTGCATGGCAGTAATCAAAAAGGATAGTCACTAAATCTGTATGCTAATACAGAATTTTTTAGTAGATTTTCAATTAAATAAAATATTTGGTATACCTAATTACATTCATGTATGGCTACCTACAGCAGGGTATGTGCAAATGCTGTTTAAAACCTCCACTATCAACAGAAGTCAGACACTTGCGTTTGAGGCTGTATTCCTTCTTTTGATGAAAGAGTATGCAATGATTTGCTGGCCTTTAATGAGTACTCAAACCTAACTGTGACGGCCATATAACAAGTCTCCCTTCAACTGCACCATGTAGCTCTTTTTTCCCTTTCTCTCCTATGAGGCACAATTTTGTCTAAGCAAGATATGTTGTGATTTGGTGTAGTTTGGCTTTCTTGGGGAAAAAAAGAAGAGTTTGGGGGGGGGGGGTTGCAGTTCAATTGACTGGTTTGATTCCCAACGTCATTCCTCACCTGTTTTGCTCTCTCATTGTGGCTATAGTTTTCCAGTTTTCAGATGTCTGATTTAAAGTGCCTTCAGTTTAAGCAATGCAATCTTGTCACAGGTAGTGTCTCTACTTGTGGAGTGATCCTTGATTCCTGAAACATCCTGATGGAAAATATTGTGCCCATGATTATATAGGCCCTCATTCAATAAGATGAATATACACTTTTTGAGTGGTTTCCTTATTTTCAGGGCAGACTCAGACTCTGGTTTTTATGAGCAAGTGATATTAACAGATTGTCTCTTGGATCTGAGAGGGTGCTGTGGTATGGGTGCTTCTTCAGATGTCACATGTGCCAAATCCTTCAGCAAATCTTTTGGGGTCTGTATTCCCTTGAAGGGCTAACACTTCACGTGTGATCGCTGTTTTCTAGAGAGCCCATATTCAGGAATGACAGTATATGGATATATCCTTAGAAAGATCATCTGTATTGGCAACTTACTTGAAGAACTACTGTTATCAACACTATTCAGTACTATTGTTGGTGCAACTTCCTTCATGTATATTCACTTGTATTTTTTTGTATAGAGTAAGAGAGCATCAACAATTCATAACTAAACATTAAAAAATTAGGAAGTGTTCATGAAGGTTTAATTCTGTTCACCGATGTATATACTTTTTTATTATTCTCCTTAGTTCCATGATCATTTGTGCCACTGTAACAAAGACTTGTCCATTCAAATGATTTACTATATAACTTATTTCTGTTAAAGCGCTTCTCATCAAAGAAGGCAAAGGACCATTTTCAGTAGATGTGCATGTCCTTGTTTTGTGCAATATGGCCTCCATTCTACATACTGCCCTGGAGGTATGGACATTATGCGACTAAATCAGCCACATATTTACAAGACTGTGGTTAAGGCTAAGATGTGGTTTGCATTCAAACTGCCTCCTTCTATTTTAAAAAGTTCTAGAAACATTTTTGTTAATTATATGTCACGTGCAGAACACATAACCGTGTGGTAGAAACCATTTTGCTTGCACTCCTTTAGAATGATTTGCATAACATTTGTAGCTTCTGTTATCTTAGCAATATGGTCATCTCAAAGTCAAGCAGACTAAATCCTTATTTGCTGTTCACTTTTCAGCAAATCACTGCATCATTGTAGTTTTTGTTCCACTGTTTAAATTGCAGATGATATGCTATTAAAAATAGTAGTAGGAAATGAAAGTAAAATAAGCCCGAAGTCTTTTACTTTCTAGGTACTATTGTTTTACGTAGAATTGGTGAACTTTGAACTTATAAAAGGTTCTCCTATATAGCTTACATAGTGAAGTTCATATCTGTAAATAATTTTATTTTCTTTTTACCATAAGAAAGCATTGAATTAGGCCCAAACTAAGGAGCTAAAATCTCAGGTTTGTTGTACCAGTCAGACAGTAACCAGGCAAAGATGTCAGGGAGGGGTAAGCACATCTCAATACCATTTACAACTTGCTAGCATTTAGTATTATACCTCTGTTGGCATAACTGGGCATACCAGCTCAAACTGTGCAGAGAGGAAACAAAGAAGTGAGCACAGAAGTGGACTGTAGACAAAATTATTGTTATCTCTGATCAGCAGAGAATTTTTAATACAATTTTTGGACATGTAGAATTAGCCCATCAATTTCTGCACCTTGGTTCAGTCAATAACGTAACTTCAGTTTATTATTCAGTTTCAGCTTTGAACTGAATTCATCAGTACTTGATTGATTTTAAATTGAGTGGCTATAGTGTTGTCTTCTGTGTTGCTCTCTTAATTAATTAAAAAGTTAAACACTGTCGTAAGTCACTATGCTCCTTTGTTTTAAAATGTGTTGAGTATTGTAGTAGAGTTGTGTGGATCCGTTTGCGATTTTGCCTGTTTTCAGACAGTATTTATGTAAGGCTAAACTGAAAAATCTAATGATCATACTTAGCAGCCCCATGTCACAGTACTTCCTATGCTCCATATAAAATCAGTCTTGCAACTTTTCACGATCTCAGCCAAAATTATGTTTACCAAAATCAGAAATAGCCAAAATCTTCACTAGCATTGGATATAGATACATTTATATATTTCTTCTCTCTATTTGAGTACAGGGAAGTGGAACTGGTTTTAGAGATTTTTAATAATTGCAATAAGCCTGATTAGCTGATTATTTTTTTTAGATTATAGCATTAGGTCTCTAGCCTAAGGAGACCTCTCAGATAAAATAGTCTTGCTGTAGATTTCATGTGGAGAAAAAAAAAAGGTGTCATTAAATACAAAAAAGCTCTGAAACTTGCATTGTAAAGCCTAACTAGATAGGATGGTTTTCCTCCCTGTCAAGCTGTCAAAAAAAAAAAAAGTTTTTTAAAATAAAATTAACAGTTTTACCTTTGCCTGATAGTTCTGTAACCTAAGTGTGTATGTGAGTACTGGGCTTACTTCCTCAGGGAATGAGGAAATAATCACAGTCTCCCAACTCCTGTGGTTACCTTTCTGGATCTCAAAAAGCAAATAGCCAGGAAGTGATGAAATTAGTTCTTAACTAAGGTTTCATATAGGTACGGCCTATCCAGCGTGATTCCATGCCGGCATGGCCATTATAGCTTGAATAGGTATTCCTTGAATAGGTAGCCCACGTGAAGACCGTTTTCACTTTTAAACAGCGTAATGATATTTGTACAGTATATGCCCAGTCTTTTCTTCTTACAATTTTTCCTGAACCCTTGGGAGTATTTTTCAAAGGAAAACTCTAGCTTTATTTTCTGTTTCTCAGTATGCATGTTGATAATGAGATTCAAGCTTTACAATCTAAGTATTTACAAACACACAAAGTTTTGGGGTTGTTTTTTCAGTTATGAATCTTCATATCAAATACCATACTCTTTAAGGAGCTAATACGTACTTTTCTGGTGCGGTGGTATTAATGGCATATGTTTACCACAATTCAGCCATTTTTAAAAATGGCTTTTGTATTTTATTGTTCAGTGTCAGGCCCCAATACTGAAATGGAGAGTTTGAAACTAATAGGGTTAAAAGGACTTCCAGTGTCTGTATTGTGTGTGTGTTATACCTACATTGCTTATACATTGTTTTTTTCCCCCTAGTATTAGCAATCTGCTTTTGTACTTTGACATAGGAATTTCCCTTGTGAATTTTGTCACAGAAAAAAGAGAATCATCAATATCGCAGTTAAACTTGACTTTCAAAGCTAATAGTATCTCATTTGGGGGCTGAAATTTAATAAATTTTCTTTGATTCTGGGTGAGTTTTTAAACATCAAACAATGAATTGGCCAGGGTGCAGTAAAATATTTAGATCTATTGACTACGGTTCAGAAGGGTAGAAGGCAAAACACTGGTGGTTTGATGTTGATAAATTCTTAGCACCTTAATCCACATTAATGTTTTCTTTTATCTGTGTGCATACTGGCAGCAAAGACACTGAAAAGTTGGGATATATAAGCTATAAAAACGTAAATCAAGTATGTGTGTGTATGTGTATTTAAAGTAATGCATTTTGTTATATTCAGCAAGGTTAACATCTGACCGGAATTACACATGCTGACAGAACACTCTAGAGAGTGTGTTTGTTCCACAGGACTGTATATCCTGAACCTAGTGCTCTGTGTGTGCAAAAAATGTGTAGAGGACCTTTCCTGTTATAAAAATTGCATCATAGTGCATATGTTTGGCAGCCACAGGTATTGACAGGAATTCTTTAGGTCAACTTGGGAAACGTAGGGCTCCCTATTCCCACAGAACGGAGCAACGAATAAAATCTTTTCTTCTTTGTATCAGTAGATGTACACATGCATACTTCCTTTCCATCAGAGCAGATTTCAAAGGCTGTGCTATTATTTGAAATAATTTCACTCATAATCAACATTTTACAAAAGTCTAATTTTGTAGGTGGTTACAAAAAAGTAGTCTGGGATTTAAAATGAACAGACATACGTTTTAATTCATGTTTGGTGAGTTCTTTTGGGCAAGGGAGGCTCTAAGAAAAAATGAAGTTTATTTTAAGTAGTATTTAGTAAATGGTGTATCTGTTGATTTATAGGTATTTAGTATATATTTAATATATGTCTTAGTATCAGACTGCGTATTGTCATTGAAGGCAGTAAATTATTTTTGCAGTACGAGCTATTGCCGCTCAAAGGATACAGTGTACGCCACAGGAATGTATTTCATCTGTGCATTTGTACTAACGCATCTTGGCACGTGTGTCTGTCCCTCTGTACTAGAATCTAACCTGCCTCTGGCATCTCCCGGAGGTGGACATGGTAGCTTTTGCAGTAAATAGCACGAAAAATGGGTGCGTGGCAGCATACGGTATCCGAGTGTAAGTGACGTGTCCGTGGAAGTTACGTGTTAAACACCTGTAACTGCAGACCCGTGCCGACAGGCTAATTACACGTTGTGATACGTGGAAAAACGTTGCATATTCCGCCGCGGTACCCATACGCGTCTCGCGTGCAACGCTGGCACGTCCGGTTGCGTTTAAAGACAACAGCGTTCGCCGCCTTCGGTTGCGGAGCGTTTTTACCTGTGCGTTTGCGTCGCTCCGGCGGCACGCGAGCTCCTGCGTGCACAGCCGTGCCTCGCGGGGCCAGCAGGTGGCACTATGACACCAACGGCCTGCCGGCGCGCGCGGGCGCGGGCGCGGCGGCGCGGGGTGTGGGCGCGGTCGGCCGGCGTGGGGCGGCGCGTGCGGCTGCCCGGCTGTCCCGCCAATGGCGGCGTTTCCCGCTCCGGGCGGGCGTCGCGCGCGGCGGCCTGCACGTCGGTTAATGCCAATTAGCGCGTTGTTTCTTACAGGCAGCCCGCAGTGAGGAAGCCGGTAGCAGGGTTGGTGGTTTTTTCCTTCTGTTAATTGCCGAGCTACAGGTTGGTTTATTTTGCTTTGTTTGAGGATTATTCATTTTAATCTGGCGTTTAGCTGAATTGATGCTAAATGAACCTTATTGTTGAGGACTGACACGGCCTCCCTACAGGAGGCAGAACTCACGTGCCAGCATCTCGTTTGTAGGATCGCGTGAACTTTTTAATTTCATAGCTGGTGTTTGTTTGAGCCGAGGTACAATTACTATTTCTTTTCTTACGAGGCTTTTACAGGGGACAAGCCTGTGAAATGTACATACCAGGTGGGCTGGTGAGCCCTTAGTGTCTCTTCTTTCCTTCTCATTTCAGACCAGGGGAAGATGCTTTTTCTTCTTAACATTCTCTCCCAGCACTCTGAATTAGAGATTTATTTGCAACGAAAAATCAATTAGTCCTAAATTTATTCATGGATTTCAGGTCCAGCGATCAATGCAAGTCCACTCAGTGGGCTCAAGGGGACCCAGTTCATCCCAGTTAATGTGTCTGAAGGGGAATTACCATTGATGCTGTTTTTTTCCCTTTAGGTCAGAGATCAGACCTTGCTGTCACGGACTGCGGCAACCAGGAATGACTTCACCCTGCAGCTACCCAAACTGCACCTAGAGACCTTTGCAGTGGAAGGGCTGAAGGGCAGGCCAGAGGTTGTAGCATTTCAGGTTAGAGTCTAAAATAATCCTGTTTCTTTCTTTCCTTTTTTGCATCTGAGATAGAACAAGAAGCTAGGCTGCTCTGAATGTGTGGGGAACAAAAAGCTTCAAAACTATTGCAGTCAACAGTTGAAAGAGAAATAATTTCCATATATACTCTTGAATACAGTATTTCAGAGATGCTGTGAACTTTTAATTCTGCAGTTATAATGTAAAATAACTGGCGGGAATATGACCATGGAAAAATGCAGATGTTATATTTCAAAATTCGTATCACTCTATCCCACACCCCCTTTCCTCCCCCCCTTAATTTAAGCAAGACAAATAAAATAGGGGGGAAAAAAAAGACAGGATTTTTATGCTGCTTCTTGGTCAGGATCAGATTTTTCCATATTACAGTTCTAGAAGTAATAGTGGGTTTTGAGCATTCCTCATTTAAAAGAAACTGCTATTTGGAATTAGAAGCTATTGTGTTCATGTAGGTTTAAAGACTTGTATGTTTCAAAATACTAATTTCGTTAGGAGGAAACAATGGGGAAAAAAAGAGAAATGAACTGAAAATGTACATATTTTCAGCTCTGAAAATGGATTCTGTGCAATGCCTCCTTACTGTTTTTAAGTTTGTTATGTCTTATACACAAACTATCCCTTAGTCTTTATAGCTGTGCAGAATGACTTCATTCTTGTGATACATTATTGCTAAAGGCAGAACATTTTGTTTTCACAATGAGAGAACGAAAGGCAGAGTGACTACATACTTCTTTCATTGTGCTCTTCTATGTGAATCAGAGAGAGGAAAGCTAGTCATGTAAAGTGCAAGGAAGTCAGACAGTGCAAGTATTGCATAGTGTGTGTACATTTCTGTAGTAATCCTTTCTAATTTATTGTAGATTTTCTGTTCTAGATACAGTATATAATTGCAGGAACAGGGTCACAGAATCAAACATTCAAGAAAGGCAGATTCTGAGCTGGACATTTCTCACTGTTGCCCTCCTGCATGCATGCATTTCAATATGATAAGGATTTAAATTATGTGTGTATTATCGTGTTTCCATAATAAAGTAGTAATATCTAACACCTGAGATTCCCATGAACTTTAGTTAACAGAGCTGTACGTGTCTAGCACAGGGTAGTTGCAAATGTTTCCCCAGTACAGTGATGATCACTTTTAAGGCTGTGCAAAAGGTTCCACAGGTGGCATCTTTTCAAATAAGCTGTCATGGAAGTCACCAGCTTTTAAATACTGCTCTGCTAATTTGGTGGCCTATTCAGTGATAGCTGCCTTTTTTTTTTGTTCCATCCCAACTCCCATTCTTTTTTGACTTCAGAATGACTGTAGAAGCATTTGCAAGACAGTCTATTCCTTCTTTCTTTCTTTCTAAGAAGAAGAACAGAAACAGAAGTATAAAAAGTTGCATTTCACATTTGTACAGAGTGCTTGTGGTATACCTGACACATAGCAATGTGTATGCTGGGTAGCTTACTGGTGGTGCATGTAAACATAAGTTTTGTTCACCCGACAGCTCCAATTACACATGGTTACTCTGTATGTACACAAATGGCATCAATGGTTCACAGTCTATCTCACTGTGGAGCTCCTTTTCTCCCCTTCCCGTTTCCCTTTTTTCCCCGTTTCCCTTTTTTCCCCGTTTCCCTTTTTTCCCCGTTTCCCTTTCCCCCTCCTCGTCTCTAGTTATATAGTCCCTGTTTGATAACTTTTTAAGTACATTATAGAGATTTTATTATTAAATTTCCCTTTTATAGCTGGGAGTCAGCTAATTGATTTTAATTTCTCTGTATGCAAAGCTATATTAAGGGCAATCCTGCAATCTTGAATGAGGTAAGCAGTTAGTAATCACTTTATGGATGCTTCTTATTAAAACCAGTGGAATTGTTTGCATGCATGGTCTCTATAACAGCTGCTACTACACTTATTTTATAGTTAGTCTGTGACAAGTACATTTTAGTTAAAGGCCTTATTATCTATAAGTGTTAGACATAAGGAGTTTTTTTCCAAGTCTAAATTTATTGATATTTGGTGTTTTCTTTTAAAAACTTGCATAAAAATTAAGATCCTAAATTAGACAGTATGATAGGGATGAAGCACTGGCTATCAGAACTGTTGAGTACTCACAGGAAATTGTATTGTTTTATTTTTATTATTCATGCATCCAGTTGGTAGGTGGCTGGAATCAGTAATTGATAATAATTTTATATCAATTGGGTCAGTGTGTATCACTTTTTCATCATAGGAAAGGAAGAAAAAAAGCTAGTATATTTGTATGTGCATACACGTCTGCATAGGTTATCTTTCTTCCAAAGTTTTTGGAAAGCCAGTGGCTCTTAAAGATGTTTTGAATGAAATGTGCTATCCTTAATTTACTTGATGGGCTCAGCAGCATTACCAAACTATATTCTTTGTCGTTGGGAATACGAGAAGTCTTGGAATTTTTAAATGGCTGTTATCTCTATATGAATGTTTCTTGGGAAAAATATGCTTTCTTTATAGGAGACAAGTGCAAAGAAGATTGGCATAATGAACCTAAGTTGCTTGACTGTGAATCTCTATCAGAGATTTGCTTTTTTGTGGCATACTTAATTAATTATCTTGTAAAACCAGAAGATTGTTTTTTCTAGCAAATGGATCCAACATTCCAAATACCATGAATGTTTACAGGGCTGATCAAACAAACACACAAATAAAACCCCTGTCGTTCTCAAATGAAATAATTGTTAAGCTGTAGAGGAAGTGGTGTGCATCTTTTAAAGAATGTGTTGTACACTGTAGTGATAGATCTTTAGCTAATGAAATGAAATATGTAGGACACAAAGTTCTGTGTATCTTCTCCAAAGCCTGCACTTCATGTAATGGCTCTTGAATTGCAAAATTACATAATAGATTAAAATGTAAGTTATTCAACAAGAATGTCCTTGCACTGAGTGTCTTCTAAAGGCCCATGCAACTAGTGAAAGTATGAGTTAATTTGTAGGCACTTGTTAAATCCTTGGAAACTGTAACAAGAATTACTATAATAGTATGAAAATGTCACTTGAGATGGATAAGTAATGAAAAAAGTGCAATATCTCAAAGAGTAAAATGGTATGATGCCTATAGCTTTGAAACACTCTCACCTGGCATTTAATTGCTGTGAAGGATCTTATGTCACAAAGTTGTACTCTTTGTTACTTAGTTAAGTTTAAAAGTGGAAAAAATAGTATTATTTTCAAGCACCTGAAACCATGAGAACAGGATTTAAGGTGTGCTGTGGTGGCCATGCCTCAATGTTCCTACTGAAGACAAAAAGTAGAACTGTATGTAAAGCCTTCAATAAATACAGGATACAGGGTGAAAAAGAGCAACTGAAATAATATGGGATTCCTAATTCTAGTAGACTTGCTTGGCAGATGACTATTTAAATTAACCATTAAAGATTATCAACTCTTTATAAAATACAAAATTGAATTGTGCTACACCTTTAGGAAGAGGATAATGTTCTCTTAACGCTATTTTCTGACAGAGGTTATTGGCTCACAGAAAAAGTGGTAATTCAGAAAATTCATTCTGAATTATCTCAAGTACTTCTACATCAAATATGTAATTAATACTCATAGCAAGCAATTTGACATAAAAAACAATGCATACAGTCACCAAATAAACCAGATAAGGTTTAAACGTTCACATATAAATAATTAAGCATTGGTATACTCTCACAATAAATTTATTCTATTTGGAGATGTAGATGCAGGAGGATAAGAACTGGCATGAAAGAAACTCTTGAAGCAAATTTAGGTACCTCAGACTAGTTTTGCAATAGCAATAGGATGTGCAATGTATACTTGATGTATAAGTGCTTATTTCCCAAACAGGGAAAGGCTGACAGCTTCCAAATCGGTGGCTTTGCCCTGTGTACCTAGGTTATGCTCTATATCTGCTGTTGCAGGTTGGTTTTACAGGAGGTACAGGAGCTCTTTAAACAAAGTAGAGGAGCACTGCCTTTATGGAGAATGTCCCAGATGTTCTAATACACAGAAGTAACAGATCTATTCAGGCATTGTTAGTGAAAAACAGTGGCAACAAGAAACTAGCTGTGGTTGTCAGAATCACATCCGCTGTATGTCCGAAAGACATGCATATGGCTGTGTGATCAGACAGCCACTGATGTTCACACGTGGTAGCTGCCTGCAGATGTGCAATTAGCGAAAGAGTAATCATTTTCTGTGTCATGGGAACTACCTTGACCTCTGTCTTCAAAGTCTTCATTGGCGTATTTTATTAATTGGACCTATTAATTTGTGGTCGTTGCTTTTGGTCAGTATTTGGCATGGTCGGCCTCATCCCCCTCTAATATCTGGTTGCTAAAGGATATGTTGTGACTTCTGGATGTTGGTTTGGAAGAGAACCAATATTCAAAGATGAACTTGTGCTGCTGTTTTACAGGATTTATATGAACTAGAGAATACAAATGGGCAAGTTTTGTGTGTGACTTTAATGAAGATGTGAATATTTAATGCATTTATGTGGTGTATGAAAAAGCAGATGTGAGGATGAGACTATAGACAGGCTTCTGGTGTAAAAGGGGTGCACATACATGTATCTGTATTTGTCAATATTTATAGGTCTTAGGAGAAAGCATTTCTTTGTGTGCTGCCCTTCACCTGAGATGTAAGACTGACCTGACTGTTGGGAATCCCTTGCATATTAAGAAAATTTTATTTTATTATAACCAAGGACTTGAGTAGGTAAATCTGTATTTTTCATTACTAACCTCTCCCTTAATTCTGAAAGATACTATACACTTGTGGCATGCTTTCTCTCCTCCAGGTGGGTTTGAGATGGGTAAGTTTTCACTTTGTCTTGTCTGTCTGTCTCTATCTCTCTGTTTCCCTCTCTTTTTGTCTCTCTCTGTCACACGCTCTCGTTTTCTGCGTCACGCTGTCTCTCCCAGTGTCCTATGTGCACACTTTCCACTGCAGGCATGTTCTCTCTGCCACACGCTTGCTCACTGCTGTGTGCACACTGCCGCACACGCGCTCACTCTCTGCTGCTTTTGCTCTCCCTCTCCCGTACGCACTCTCTGCTATGCACAGATCGTGCTTTCCCTCAGTCCCTTGCTGCCTGCTGCTCTGCCTCTGTCTCTCTGTCAGTCTCTGCCCCTCTCTCCTGCTCCCTGTACCTGTCTTTCCCACTCTCGCTCTGTCTCGCTTGCTCTGCCTGCCCCTCTGTTGTTCTGTTCCCACTGTCCCTCTGCCTCTGGCGCTCTCCCTCTCTCCCTCTGCCTCTCATCGCCCCCTGCCCGCCCGCCTTGTGCTCCCTCTGTCTTGCTCTTCCTGACTCTGTCTTCAGCATGTGTCCATCTGTTCATGCAGGCTTAGGAAGTCGACATGGGATTTATATGTGCTTCTTTGTGTTTCTCAGGTATTTTGAGGTAATTTGAAATGAAAAGCGCAGTAATAACATAAAGGCTTATAGTGGTGGTAGTAATATAGTCAAGTACTGACATCTTCAGTGTTAGCCTATAATCATTATAAATTTATGAAGGAATAAGTTCTTACCATTTATTTTATGTAAATTATGTATTCATGTATGATTTAGTCATGCATTATCTGATTGTGTTGTAGGTCTACTTTTTCTAATTAATTGGGCAAACATAAATGTAGTTTAAAGTGTTCAGAGCGTCTTAATTTGTATTTATTTTCACTTGTTCATTAATTTTAGATTTATGTTTGATAGATTAGAAGGTAAAAGATATGTATAATTCTGCTGATAATTTTTCTCAAAATAATAAACACTTTTTCATTCCCGAGTTTACTTGTCAATAAAAAAGTTCTTACCAAATTGAGGAAGCAAGTGATTTCAAAGGTAACATTATAATTCTGTCATCAAATTTTATCCTCTGCATAGGGCACGTCTTTCAAACATAAATCAGTTCTGGTATGAGGACTTACTGGGATGCATTAATCGTGGAGTAGCTGCTTGAAAACTGGATTATTAGTATTTTAAATCTTATACTACTTTTTTGGAGCCTTTTTGGTTTTTTAATGGCATAGCTGTTGAAAGAACAAATAATTGTGTTTTTTCCCATAGTACTTCAGAAAGGAGAAATCTTTTTTAAGAGAATCTTGAAGATAGTGCATTTATATATACTTGCACCCAACATGCACACAATTCTAGTGTTTTCATTTTACTTCCACCATTTCACCCACAGAAGGAACTATCCATTTCATTACAGAGGCCAGAATGCTGCCTCCTCTAGAATTGGGCTGCTGCTTCTTGTTGGGTAAAAGTGGGTCTTCATCCTCCAGAAGTTCAACAGCTGCTATCCACAGCACCTGGGCTGCCCTTCCCCTCTTTTCTTCTCCTCTCCAAAAGGACTGATTTCCTACCTAGTGTCAAAATGTGCTGCTTCTGGACTGATCACGAGCCTGCCTTCCAATATACTGTTTAAAGAGAGAAGTGATTCTTTCTTGATATAATGATACTTTGCACTTGTACCTTGAGTTGAAATACTCATAAATATGCAAGTCTTTTGAACTCATTAGAGTGGGATGACACCTCTTGCAACCCTGACCTTTTGCAAACTTCAATTTGTCAAAAATAAAGTTGGTGCAGGGCTTAAGAAACAATAATTAACAACTAAGTAAAATCTGAATAACCAGATTGAAGAGATGTAACATGAAGAACTCTTAATTTAATTTCCTTGAATGTGTTCAGCTGGTATCTGCAGTCATGTCTCTGTATAGGTTGCATCATGATGATAAATATTTAGAAGCCATTTTAGCATAGTTTATTTTAACCATAATTCCTTTAAAACATAACATTAATGTATGTTAGCAAAACACAATTTAAAACATAAAAAGTGAGGCATCTTCAAAATGCCAGTGATGTTGGAAATTTGCCTTTTATAATTTGAATTGCACACCCTCTCTCCTTTCTGTGGGTTAACTGTGTTCCCAGCTTCCTCTCTTCCTCACAGCATTTCTCTTAGCAGTCTTTTCCTCCCTGTCCTCTATGGGCTTTTTATTGCTCTCTCTCCTTTCCTCATTTTCCTCCTCCTTATCATTAGCCTCTTTCCATCACTTTCTCAGCCACCCTTTCACTTTTTTTGTTTCTTTCCTCGCCTTTCTTAATTCAAATAAATGGAGACTATATGAAGAACCCTTCTCATAAGGCTTTGTAGTTAGCTGGTACACTGATTGCACCCCAACCCTGTTAAGTCTTTGGCACTATAGGACCGTAAATATCAAAGTCAGTATCTGTAATGACCAATTAATCGATTACTGAAAGCTGTTGCTTTATGCCTATGAAACTAACAACTCTTGTCCAGCCTCTTTCATAAGCTTTACTAGTTTTGTAAAAACTTTCAGTTAAGATCTGCTGCTGATTATCTTGAATACCAAAGTTAGTATATAATCATTTAACCTTTCAGTAACCTTTCTTAATGGAAAATATTCTTTTTTGACCCTGTCAAGCAATTGTGTAACTATCTGCCTTTGTCCACTTAGACTTTTTCATACATTTATATCTGTTGCATGTGGGTAATCTCTTATGAATGATCTGTGCTGTTATGCAAGAAAGCTCTATAAGAACTCTGTAAAATATGGTCTTAATTCACCAAGTTTATTTACTTAGTTTTGCTTCTGCTTGTTATCCTGGGGTGGGGTTTTTTTCCAGCTGGTTACCAGGTTGCTGCATCTTATAGCATTAAGGACCCAACAGGAAGCATCTTTATTGACTTCTAGTCACTATTCTTTTATGAGAAAAGTTACTCTAGAGACATGGTGATCTCAATAGGTACCCAAAGCTGCCTCAGTGAATTGGGCAGACTCCTAAATACTGTAACTACAAAAATAAAGCACCGTTTAATAACAGAATATCACAAATATCGTTTTCACAGCACCTTGTTTGTTAGGCAATTTTTCTTACTTCAGAAATCCTATGTTTCAGAACTGCATTGGATTATCTGTGCGCAGTATCTTCAGAAAAGCAGTAATTTTACCAGATAACCACTGCGTAGCTTGGATGTCACTGTATTGTTTGATATTGTCTGCAGTGTGTACTGTAGTAACACAGATAAGCCCATTCACAAACATAGCAGTTAAACTGTTGATAATCATGTGGGTTACAAAATGAATTCATGAAGTGAATACCATGAAAGATTAGGAATTGTCTGGAGTCTTACTTTTTTTGTACTGGTTCTTTTAATTTCAAAAACTAAGAAGAAATGCTGAGCAAGTGAGTCTAAGCAATAGGAGGTAATAAGGCAACAGACTTTATTACACAAATACCTTAGTAGCAGAAACAGAATCAAACCATTTTCTATTCTTAATTACATTTAAACTAAAAAAAGAAGCTTCTTCAAATGCTGAATCTTTTGTTTAGTCTTTTTTCACTTAACTGCTTAGTATTCCATTATTATAAAACATATCTCTATCTGTTTGTTATTCTTATCAGTAGCTTACAAAGTAAGAAAATTTGTAATGGAATCAAGGGAGACATTTCTGCCCAGATACGGCATTTGGTTGGCCTTGTAGTTAAAGACGTGGAAGAGGAAGGGTTATCTACAACTTGAGCGAGTTTATTATGGCTTAGTGATTTGCTGATTGATTTCATTTGCTGTCAGTTAAGGCTCTCTTAATGTCAGCTTTCTTTGCATAATGTCTTGAAATAAAGACTGATGAAGTTTTTCAGATTGATGCCGCTTACATAAACTGACCCTGATTTGCCCTTCTGCATGACAATATAAGTGACAGCAGTTAGACGAAAATATAGCAATGAATATGCAACTTAAGGATTAAGAAAAACACAGTAAACCTTTCAGAATATAAGACTTGGCATAAAAAACCAGGCTGTTCCGTTAATTCCACAGTTGTCCTACATTGAAGAAATAGACTGAGATAGCATCCCAAGTGATATACCACTGCAGTGAAATTAGAAGAGGACACACTTTGAAAGGATTAAAAGTTAACCTTTTTTTTACCAAATTCTACCAATTTGCCACTAATTCATTCTGGGTTTTGTTTTTTAGGGGGGTGAGGGGTGTGCAAATTGTGGCTCATAAATTCATATATGTTGTTACCTGTGAATTTTCTTCTTTACGTTGTTATCTTGCAGGAATCATAATGAACTAGTTTGATTTTTCAGTTGCTGAATTGATTGATGGTCTAGTGATATGTGCTGCTAGAATCCCAAGGTCACAAGTTCCAACACTTATATTGGACTATGAAAAGCATAAATTCTTAGGATTGATAAGGTCTATTGCTGTAGGTATTCCAGGACAAATATGCTTCAAATAGGGCACTCTTTTTTAACGAATACTTGTCCATTGTAGTACCCCATTTCATTATAGTCTTCTTTAACTCTCCCTTTGTTATGGTCTCTTCCCTCATTGTGGTCTCTTCCCATTAGAAGCAAAAAGGTGGTAAGAAATTAGGGGGTGGGGAGAAAATGGAGAGGGCTGGAGGGTGCTAAAGTAATGGAAAGAGGGTGAATGTGGAACTGTTTTGTAAACCTGAATGATAGAAATGCACAGCCTGCATGTTGGCAAGTTTACCTGCAAAGGATTGAGTCTTACATGGCTTTTAAAAAGATAATATCCATGGAAAGACCACCATTTGTTTATCCTCCTGGAACCTTGATAGAATTATAGATTCCTTTGGATTGCTTCCACATCATGATCTTTTTTTGACAAAAGTGCAGTTCTAAAGTAAAGATCAGGAGGAAACAGTCACCCATGCCATCTGTGTGGCAAACTTGCAGTGCCCATTTAATGCCTGAAGACTGTGTTTTAGTTCTGACTTCTCTCTGTTCAGAGGCAGATTTTGTGTTCTTTTCCAATACCAGCACCCATTTGTAGGTCCCCCTCTTCCTGATTGTATCATAATTTACAAATACTAAAGGGATAGATTAGAAAGCAAAGCATCATGCCATTGCTACTGCCTGTAGCGCCAAACTTTCTCTCCATCCAGTTTCCCATTCTCAAAGGAATAACTTTTTAATAAATTACTTCAATATTGCGCAAGCTAAAGATTACAAGTTGAAGTTTAAATTCTGAAGTTTTTACAAAGGCTTGCAAAGACCACAGAACTGGGTTCTGAGCGGCAAGTCTCCTACATGTCAAAATGTGATGTTTGTCTGTACATTGGCAAAGGTCACTATCCTAGATGCTTGATTTGTTCTGCATTTATTCCATGTGAGACTTGCTGCAAATTTTACTCCTTTGGGAAATAGACTATGGGACTGAGTAAACATTTAATGCCTAGAGGCCACATAGAATAGCAGTAAATCTGGTTGTCCCTCCTTAAAAAAGGGTTGGGCAGGGGAAAGTAAAAATAGAAGAGCATAAGAAACAGCGCTAAAATGTCTCCAGAATTTCTCCCAGCCTCCACCATTTTAGTTCAAGGACCTCCTGAAACAAAATTCATATTTTTGTATTCAACAGCCATTTATTGTCCCATTGCTTTTTGAACCCATGTAAAGTTAAGCATTCATATGACTTGTGGAAAGGACATTTGCAGCTTAACTACACACTTTCTGAAAAACTGTTTTCTATGTTTGTTTTGAAAATAGTTCCTGCTACTTCATTTAATGTTAATACGTTAATGTTAATAAATATTCCCAGTTTACCTTTATACTAGTCATGCTTTGGCATCATCTGTCATAACCACCTTGCATTCTCTGCCACTCCATCAGTAGTTGTTTCTTTTCAGGTTACTTTCCTCATTTCTGAACTACAAAAAGGTGAAAAAAAGTAGAAATCATCTATAGTTTCTAGATTTGGTAAGCTGTGGAAGTGATTTCGGTATGTTACTAACATCCATAGGCACAATTGCTCAGAAATTACCTAACTGCACGTAGTGGTCCAGTTCTGAAAAATGCATAAGGAAGTAGTAACCAATTAACATCAGAGGTAGTTGGGAAAATGCTATCCTCTAGGGTGTTTATAAGTTAGTATAGCCTGGGATCCTTGGATAAGAACCAGCCACCTTTCTTGATCCACCATTAAGGTCACCACTCAAGCATATGATATTGTGGTGCCTGCAGTCATTACCAAATCCGGTAAAAAAGAAAGACTAAAAAGGGCTTTCTCAATCTAGTTATGATACCCTATGATAGGGGGTATTTTACTTCTGATCCTATTGTTGAAGAATACTTTATGCTCTCTAGGCAAACTCATCTCACCTGTGCCTATCCTCCTTAGTTTTCTCATTTCAGTGTTGCTATAAGTATCCAGTTTTATAAACAGAATTCAGAAAGTCACTTTATCTCTTATGCTTCTAAGGAATTGGATCTAATTGTTGACTGTTGGCCAGACAGGGGAATGGACTATAACAGCCTTTTCCTTACTTGCCAGGCTCCCAGCCTAATAATTCTGCAATCCGATCATAGGTTTCCATTTAATGAAAAGACACTTGGTACACTTTCTGAATACAAAGCAGAAAATCAATGTCTTCCAGAATATTACCTAAAAAAGCTCATCGGGTAACAACATATTTTTGAATTGTTGGTCTGAATGAGGACAACCAGAGCTCTGCCAACAGAAAAGTTAGTGTCTTCTCTTTGTCTTTCAAGCTGTTGCAAGTGAACAGCTTTCTCACTTAGCTTGTTGACCTCTTGCATAGAAGAGACCTGGACTTCAGTACAGTGGAATCTCACTCATCCACCAGTTTTTAGCATGTGTTGATTGGGATTTTTACCTTTCTGAGTCATCTGTATGACAAATGCCAAAAAGATAGATAAACAGAATCAGTTTTTCCCAGCAAGGCTTTTCTTCAGCTGTACACCCATTGTTAGTAGAACTAGATCTTCAGAGATGACAAGGATAATTTTATTCATTCTTCTTCCTCAGATTATGATGGTTAAAAGCAAACTTTGGGAGGAAAATATTTTATTTATTTCATACTAAGCTTAAGGAGAGCGAATTGTCAAGATCAGTGTCAGTACCACTTTAGGCAGATGCTGCCAATATTCTCCCAACTTTTGCTTTGGAAAGAGGGACGCTAATGTGTATGCTCATTGTGAAGGTCAGTAGTAGGTGTACTGTGCTCTTTAAATTTCCTTTGATTCTTCAGATTTTGGAACAAGAGCTGTTATCCCTGAGATTTCTAATAAAGCATTTCCATGGCATAACTCCGGTCTTGAAAGCAAGTCTGATTGAAAATCTAGCCATTTGTATGTTGCTTTTTTAAAATAAAAATTTTGATAAAATTCAAGAAGGTATGAAGCAAACTAATTATCTCACTAACATCTGAGTTTAGGCAGAATGAAGGGAGAACACCTGTCCATCCTATATGTGACAGTGGACGTTAGATTAAGGGTGTGTCCATTTAGTTGAGGAATACAATTCAGCTTTTCTAGATCATTGCTTTCTCTATAGAACTGACTGGTGCTTTTTCCTGTGCTGGCATCATGAATTTGTACACATAACTGATGTTTTGGTGAGAAGCCAAAATGAAAAAATTAGTTTGCTGTCCAACCGAACAGGTATACTTTAGAGTTTCCTTACAAAACTACAAAATGTTGCTTTATGTAGGATGAAATATTTATGTTGAATTAAAATGCGGTGCTACCATGAACACTTCATAAGAAAAGCAAAGGAAATGAAGTAAACTATATCACAAAACTTTGTGCAGTTTTCTAGCCTCTGGGCTCCATTAGACTTGAGCATTCACCCAAAATCTGATATGAAGATTAGGACTCTGTAATGATTGTTTATGTATGAGCCACATAATTGCAGCTGTCATATCGACTAAACCTGCCAGAAAGGACCTTTGTCTCTCCTAATAAATGGCAACTACAGCACAGATTGTCTTCATCTTTTTGCATGGAAAATACAAAGTGGACACATTTCCCCCTTCTAAGCATATATAAAATTTTATCTAATTCAGTTTGAAAATGTTTTAATCTAAAATGGAAAAGCTGCTTCTTGTGGCCGGAAAAGAATAATCTATATCTCTTCATAGCTCTAGTCAAAATATTTAAGAAAATGTCTATACTGAACCCAGATTTTGTGAGGTGATAATTTTCTTCTGTTGGACTCAGTGACAGACTTTTTCTACAGTGGTTAAAACTAAATTGGTATTTTTTAATGAGTTTCTAAAAGGTTCATAAAAGTCTCAGTAGCATCTATTTGTCTGTAAAGCATATTTCTTTACCAAAAGTAACTGAAATTGGTCTTAGTTAATAGAGCACTCTTTAAAACCAATTAAAAAAATGTATTTTAATTTTCAGTAAACTCGTTGTTTCTACTATGTTGGCAAATAGTCGAGTTAGTTACTGATGTTAGATAGTTTGTGAACAGCATTTCAGAAGAACAGAAGAGTTCTTCAGATCTCGCATTTACCTTCCATGTGAAGTTGCTTCAGATTTTCCTGCTTAGTAACTTGATAGATTAATGTCTACTTCTCTTCCGTCTTTAAATTGTTGTCATACACATACACCTATAATTAATCCATTGGATTTCAGACAGTTAAGACTTAGTGTTTAGGTAATATTTGTTTATAAAAATTGCTTTGCTTGTATAGGATATCCTATCCATATGTAGGAATCCCTTAAAAATAAGAAAGAATATGCTTTTTAAAATTGATTTTACTTCTATGAATTTTGTTGTAGAAACAGAATTCTGTACTTCAGTTTCTGTACATCTTTTCTAGTTCCAAGATAACACTCCAATAGACCAAAAGCAACACCATCCATATACAGGCAACTTGTACTTTCACTTGACATTTCACCTGGATTTTGATGAGAAGTTTTACTCTCTTGTTTCTTCTCAAGGCTGAATGTGTGATGGGACACTGCCATTTTTTAAATAAAACTGCATCCTGACTTTTCTGTTGTGACTGCTGCTGTTCAGTTCCTCTCATCATTGGTAGTACATTGTGCTCACTCTAAGCAGATTTTCATGCTCACAGTTGAGGCACTTTAACATGGACTTTATATTATTTTCTATGATTACCTGTCCCTCTTTCTCTCATGCCTGCCTAGAATATACACTGCAAGAGAAAGTTGAAGGAGGGGTGCCAGCCTGAAACTTCTTTCAGTTTCCATTTCTTTCTTGCCTAAGCCATGTACTTGAAAATTCTCTTCCTCCCTGACAGACGGAAATGTTCTTTTTGTTTTAAGACAGTGTAAGAAGGTGGGAAGGGTACAATGTATTGGTAGCATTTTCCCCATAGCTGTAGCTTAAACTACAAGTTCTTCAGGGCAGCAATTGTTTTTCCTTTCCATTTTGCATGCAGCTGTGCTTGACTTTGTGCAACAGACAGTGAGAATGGTCTTTGCCTATAAACATTGACATGTAAAAATCTGCATTTCCTTAATTTTGTGAAGTGGTAATTTGCTTTCATGGTCCAGAGATAATTCTGAATAGTCAAGGCTGCAGGTAGCTCCTTTGCTGTAAAATTCTCAGGATGCTTTCTACCTGATCATACCAACAAACACATGGGTCTTAATCTATCAGTTTCTAGAAGATCAATGCTATTTTTGAAACTCTTACACTTTGTAATAATTTTCATGGCAATTGTTGTTATGCCCATCTGCTGTGGTTTCCAGTAGAAGCAGTTTCCCTTCAGTCTCTGTCAATTTCAATGCTCCCTTTTCAATTTTCTTGTAGGAAGTCATGTCATTACCTCTTGCAGAGAATCTAGCCTTTTATTTAGAGCTTCATTCCTTTGGGCTATCCTCTGAGACCTACAGGGTAAAGTAATTGTTATTGAAGCGAAGGGGATAGAGTTAGGCCCCGTGTGTGGCACTGAGTCAGCTTTTGTTGGGGGAAAAAAAAAAGTTGTAACAGAACTGACCTGCTTTTTGGCACATTTAAATTGTGCATGCCACGCTTGAATGGAACCCAACAAAAAGTTTAGTGTCGAAATGAGATACAAGGAGAATAGATCATTAAAGAAGTGCCAAACAGCTGCAAAAGTGCAATTTTGCTGAATGCTGTTTCCCTTGAGGTTTTTTTCTGATGCCCGAGAAGCTGCTGTATTTACATCCTCTACTGATGTTGCCACTAGACATTTTGGACTACGGGTCAAGGCAGCCAGAGTGGATTTTCAAATGCTAAAATGTATGGGGGAAATGAATTTTAATCCTTTCTTCCCCAAATATAGCTCTCTTAAATCTATAATAAGTACCCTGAAATCTTGCTTCTGAAAACAAAAAGTAATTGACATATGTTTTGTTTTCTGGACTCATTTTAACTAATCTTATTTATGTCAGTTTGAAGCAAGGAAGTAATGATAGGCATTCTGTAGGTTATCCATTAAGCATGCAGAACTCCATTCCATGGAGTTTTGTTTTCACACCAATTGCTTTTGCCTGAACTGCACTTCAGCCAAATTCTGTACCATAAATGAAATTCGCAGTCTTTTCAGAGTCTCATCACTTGTTATACTAGAGTTAATCTTTCATTCTTCTGAAGTCCACTCGTTATTCCTTCTCTTGTTCTTTTTCATCTTTCTGTATATGTTCCCCTTAGGTAAATTTACTACCCGCTAACATTCTTTTTAGTTAAAGAATTTCCTGAAGGGAGAACCTAACAGTCAAATGTTAATTTTGACTTTTTAAATTTTTTTTTTAAAGCACACTGTGTAAAGTAGATGGTCTTGTTATTCTGGTTGCTGCATCTGATACAAACTCGATGGTTATATTATCAGGCTGTTAGTCTGTTTGATACCTTTCAATAAGCATCATTTCACATAACGTCTCCTTCCTTTAGTTTTGTTCCTTCTAAACAGGAGATACAGTCCTATAACAGCAGGCCCAATAAGATCCTGAGTTAATGGTATAACATGCATATATAAATAAAGAAACTGATTCTTAATCACTTGGCATTTTATTTGTAACTTCAGAGTAGTCTAAAACTTTAAATGGAAACTTCTATTCGCAATTATTTATAATTGATAATCCAAATAAAAATTGTTTTGAACTGTGTTTGTTCTCATTAGCCAAGCACTGAGGGCAAGGGAGACACATGTACAGTGTTTTAATGTGGAATTGAAAATGTTTTTATAATGTATAATAAATACATTAAAACTTTGATGAGAGTTCTGCTAATTTGCATATGCTGATCTGTATATTTCTTGTTATATGTTTCTATTATAACTGAATTGAGAACAGCTGAAGTTTGAGTAACCTTTGAATTTCATAAATTAATTTTTTAAAAAGGTTTATTTTCTTTTCATGTTTCATATTCCTTAAAGATTGTTGTGTAATTTGTCAGTATTAAAGTACTCCTGAAGATTGGAGTCTTCCAGTCTTGTAAATTTATAGCCAGTAACACATGCAAAAGCTGTTTTAAAGCATCTATAGCAGTGCGCACCTTAACATTACTGGTTCTAGAAGTGGTGTACAGAACAAGGAAATGATTGGGCATTCAAAAGTACATCGAGGGAATATCAGAAAAAATTGTCTTTACATGTCCTCTGGAGGACTGTCTCTGATGTTAAGTGTTCTCAGTCCCTTTTAAACATTAATCTGGAGATAGAAAGCACAGCTTAAATTTTGCTATTTTGTTCTGCAGTTCACTGGTTTGTAGTTTATAAACAGCATCAAATTGGTTTGTCTCATTTATACTCTCAACTAAGGTTTCTCAGCTTCACCAACCTGTAGCTTAAGCCAGAAATTTTTATGCATAGCCTCATATTACAGATGAGACGTCTTTGAACAGGTCAGAAGGACCTTCTTCTTTATGGCTGCTTTGAAATAAACCTCATCTGTTAATTTCACTTAAAACAAAGCATGTTTAATTTTTGTTAAATTTTATATATGTTCTATCTATTTATATGTATATCTGTGTATATTCAGGGCATTGGAGTATTGGTAGATGGCTATGCACGTACCTGATTTTGCAGTGCTCTTGTCTTCTGGCCTTGTTTTTACAAGCTGGGGAGGCAGGCAAAACGGCCAGGTGTGCAATGCTCAGAATCTTCAGAGTCCCATTTTCTAAATAAATAAGGATCTGAAATTTAAAATACTTTGTTCCTTTATCATGTGAATAGCACTTACCTGAATTTTTCAAAATTTTCTGATTTGCTTTGAATTCAAAGCTAGTTAAAGTGATCATAGGGATTTTCTAGATGGGGGTACTGTTTTAAATTTATAAATACCCATTAAAAAAGATCCTTAGAACTACTTATGCTTAAAATAACTTGTCCATTGAAAGTTATATTTGAAAATGGGACTTGGGCACTCTTGCAGATTTTGTGCCTAGACCAGCATCTTCAGCATAACAGCATCCTTTCTCCGTGCCAACCTTATGAATGTATTTTCATCCTGTGAGTTGCAGGCAGTTATCCAGCAAAGTCATGCATCTGTTTTCGTGAAGCTGCCTGTGTCTTCACTTAGTGTTGGAACATGGGTCTCCTCTCACACTGAAGACACTTTTGACATTGAAATCACTCCTACCATTATATTTGCTTCTGCCATATCAGTAGCACATGGTGTAGAACTTTAAATAATAGTGAAATCCTTTATAAAATAAGGCGTCGTGTGGAGTGAAAAGAAAGAGGTCACTGATAAAAGCCATTCAGCTGTCTGATTAATTCCTCTTTTTCTTTGATTAATGCAGAGTAATTCATTACAGTTTCTGCTCTTAAAATTGACAGTTCTATGTAAATTTCAACCATTATTAACTTGCACGGTGTTCCATCCTTAGGAAGACTTTGTAATCACCGAATTACAGACTGGTTGAGGTTGGAAGGGACGTCTGGAGGTCATCTAGTCCAAGCCCCCTGCTCAAGCAGGGACACCTAGAGCCAGTAATGTTTAAAATTAGTATTCTTTAGCCCCACTGTTGCTGTGGCCTCCTTGGTTAAGTGTTCTCCCCACTAACTTTCCTGTAATACTCATCTATCTGAAAAGGTTTTAACTTTTGAAGTGGTCTGAGTTGCAATAATATTGGTTCTTGTAATGTTCGGGGATCACTACCTCGGCCTTCTTGAATAGAAGTCATTTTCTAGTGTGTATTTTTAAAACATTTTTATTTGTAATGGAAGACAAATCTTTATTGTTTCATGTTCTGTTCCCAGTTTGCATGTCACACTATTACCAACACATTAAAAACCAGAAGTGCTCCCTTAAATGTAGATCCTGCAGATGTGTATGAATGCCAAATTTTATGCTATAAAAATTAATCAGGAGGGTTGCTGAAATATCTTATTGCTATGTATGCTTAAAAACTATGTATATACATCTTATTGCTATGTGGACTTAAAAACAAAAGAAAACACTCCTTAGCAGGAGAGGAAAAAAATTGTGCAGAACTAGATGTGCCTTCCCTGAAATTCTGTCAACAGACTTTGTTGATCATGGACCAGTTTCCAGAGCTGCAGATATATTTGTATCTGTAACGTGCAGATAGAGATCTGAATTAAAGTGCTGAACTCCTTTAGAGATGTGTTTAGTCATTATGTGACAG
This sequence comes from Ciconia boyciana, assembly GCF_034638445.1. Lineage (NCBI taxonomy): Eukaryota > Metazoa > Chordata > Aves > Ciconiiformes > Ciconiidae > Ciconia > Ciconia boyciana. The sequence continues at coordinate 52,713,742 of NC_132937.1, forward strand.
ATCTTATAACATGCAAATGACCAGGTTCTATGCCTATTCCCCATGTATCAAGCTTTCTAATAAGTGGAACCTTTGTATTGTGGAAAACAGATCCGTGACTCAATCTGTGACTGACATGAGTTATGTAAAATCATATGTAAATGAATGCCTTCCAATGGCATGTCTAAAAACCCAAAGTATTTGCCTTCCTCTAGATGACATTTAGAATAAATGTTCTTCACACTCATTATCAAAGATTCTGCGTCACCCACTGGAAGACTCAAAAATACTGTTTTCCCTAACCTGGTCCTGAGTGAGAGAAATCTAAACTGACCCTGACTTTGCTAGGGAGTTGGGATACACTGGAAGAAGTGTATACCTACAGGTGCATAAATGATACCTTCCACATCGGTAATGAATTATTAATAGCTGAGAAATTGCTTCCTTCTGGACTAAAAAAAAGTCTAGATGGGTTAGAAAAAATATTTGCCATGTCTGAAAATAAAAGCTCGTGAATTAATACATTTTTCCCAGACTGAAAATTTTCAAACTCATTAAACAAGAGTACAAATGAAATAGCTGAGTTGAGCAGCAAGGAATTGATAACTGCTGTTTCAGTAACTGCATGGACTTAGAGTGGTTTTGGAGATGTAGGATGAAGCTGTATAGGTTAGTGGCTTCACTAGCTTTGTGGTAGCAGAGGTAAAAGGAAGAAGGTAAGGAATCGTCTCTATACATTCTAGTTCAGTGATACCTTTAAATATCATGTGGGAAGTAATCGAAGGAACACATAAGATTTTTTTCTGTGAGATTTGAGACACAGCTTGTTATGACGCATTGGTATAATCCTTGTTTATGAGTCACAGGCCCAGTCCATAGACGTATTTCAACATATGTCTAATTTTTAACATGTGGGCAGTTGCCATCTGAAGACTCTTGGGCAGTTTTATATGGGGTGTGAGATATATCCACATTCTTGCTTGGTTTGTGAAGAGCTGCCGCATTTTAGTCATGTTGAATGTGGATTAAAAATTTTAAAAGCAGGATTGGAGCTGACAGCAGCAGACTTATAGAGCTATTATACACTTTTTGGGACTAGCACCATAGTATGTAAAAAATTTTGGATATTCTTTCTGATGAGAAAAGAGATGATGGTGTAAATTTGCCACTGCTGTTTTCTACATTTGACAATGAAATAACTTCATTGATTTCAGCTATGTTAACTTTTATTCTGAAAAGTAGTAGTCTTTGAGAACAAAGAGAGGAAAACAGTAAAAATCTTTGTGAATGCCTGTTTGTGGTACTAAGTTTATTTTTGCCTGTACCACAGACTTACATTCAAAAGGCCAATTTCATATTATCTGTAATATGTTCTTACAGTAGAAACTTGCTACGGGTCATTTCAGAAGGGAAAACTGTAGCTTATAAAATGTGATTAACCAGTTGTAAAGAAGACCAATAATCTCAACAGTGTTACGCTATTTAGGGTAAATATAAAGTTACCAGTACTGCCAAATCATTTGTACTCTCTTGTGCTGCTAACGTTATTATCAGTCTGATCAATATTACATGGTTGGGACATTCTTCCACTATATACATGAAAACAATTATATTTTCCCAGCTATATTGTAATCAGATTATTTACTTTCAGAGGTCTGTAGGTTTTAATGTGTTTCTTTTGTTTCTGCGATTTTTTTTTTTTTAACATGGTGTGGGAGGATTAGTAACGCGACTCATTTTGAAAGTATGAACATCTACCTGAAACTGTGTAGTGATTCCTTGTAAACAGAAATTGAACTTGTACCGAGTTTTGTATTTAAATACAATGAGAAATGGTATCAGCTGCTCAATGCAGTACTGCATGTTTGAAAACAGCTTATCAAAACACCTTCTAATTAGGGTGCATAGTCATTTGCTTTTCTTCAATGCTATTAATATTTAAGATTTTAGAAGGAATACAAAATCCCACGTTAGACCTTTTTAATGTTTAAGTCCTGAGACTGAAATTTTGCGTGGTTTCCAACTTTTTAAAAATTCTCTGATTAATAAAAGTTAGGTCTTCTGCAATTAATTTGGATGTATGCTATTTGGCATTTCAATATAGCCTGCCTGGCACCGATGATTTATTTTACTTTTTAAAGGCCATGATTAAAAGTTTTATGGATGTCTACCAACTTGCAAGTTCCAGAATTGACATGTTAGTGAGAGAAACAGCATCTCCTCAGCTTCACACTGCAGCCCTCAAGTCCAAGCCCCAAACAGCTCGTCTTCATGAAAGTGAGAGCTTACAACTGGTAAGTCTGCTTTTCAAGTAATTTTTGTCATTTGGATGTGGTTTCCTAGCCATCTCCCTTCATGCTGCACAGTTTCTGTAGGGGAATACAATAATATTTAATTATAAACATAATAGAGCAATAAAACTAGTGTCAACAGAAACCTGAGACTTTTCCAGAAGAGAAAGGGGATAGTAAAAGTTAACACAAGGATTAATTTTACTACTGTGTCTTCTACAAGGACCTGTTCATTGTTCCTGTCACTGGAAAAGTATACATTGTGATTTCTTTGTTTTTGGCAGTATAGTAAACCATTGAATTTCGGACCTGAAGAATTTAACCATCTAAAGTTAGAGCACCATGTTAAAACAGAACGTTATTAACTGTGCATGTAAACAAAATGGTTATTAGGAGATGTGATTTTTTTTTTTTTAGATAATTGTGGTTATGAATAATACCTCTCACTAAAGTTACAAGGTTAAAATCCAATTTCAGAAATGATTTCTTGTCTAAAATGTTGTTGCCCACAAAGATACTTGGACTTGTTTAAGGCTAATAAGGTGATTCTTCAGATCTGAGATCTCTCTCTAGGGGGATTACTGAATGCAGATGTATTTGTGTCACACAGGAAGGAGGCCAGACACGTAAACTGTCATAAATATGTAGCCACGTATGTCTAGAATGAGACTGTGTGAGCTGTGCAACTTGAGCACTCTTGATGTATTTCTTCTCCATCTTTCTTTACTTTTCCACATAGGATAAAGGAGAAAGCTCTGGAGGTTTTTTTGTTGTTGTTGTTGTTGTTCTGCTCTCCTTCCTCCTTTTTCTTCTTTTATTCTTGGAATGAAAAGGACCATAAAGAAAATGAGGATTGTTTATCTTTTTGAAGCAGAAGATTTGTGAGAAGAGAGCCGTCACTAATGCAAACGACCTAAGCACATCGGCAAATGTATATTCAAAGGTTGTGGCTATGACTTTGGTCATTTCCAACAGAATTACATTAATTTCTTATCCTGCTTCTAAATTGGATCAGCACAATGGGAAATTAGTGCAAATAGAAAATATATTAATCAGTGCTGAATTTTGGTTTTAAGATCTTGAGATGATAATTGTTGAATGAAAGCTTTGTTTTATTTGTGACTGCACAACCTTTCTAAGAAACTAAATGAAAGTGCTTCACTGAAATTGCTTATTTTCTCCTCCAACCAGGCTTTATGTTTTCTACTAGGTTTACATGTGTCCTGCTGAGCCTGTGCCCAGTGTAATTGGGTTGCTCCTTTGCCTGTTATGATTGTTTTTGTTGGTTAAATCAAGATAACCACTTGTGTACTAAGGATTGGGAAGTATGCCAGACTTGCTGCAGGGACGTTTGCTTTCATTTGGATTGAGAGAGCTTTTAGCAGAGATTATGCTAGTCCTGTGTATGAGTGGCTATGCAGTACCTTGATATGTTACAGAGAAAACAAAAAACTTGTCCCCCCAGCTCTCCGATGCCTGTGATTAAATGCAGTGCTTTTTAAGTAATTTGTGTCTGCTTACAGTATCAATGTAAAGATGATACTTTTTGCATTGTAGTGGGATCTGTTGGCCCTTCCATATAACCCTCTGGGGAGAAGAACAGTTCTTCCTTTAGATGCAGTTTAATTTGAACCTAAGCATAAGCATCAGTAGAAAGTGTTTTAAAATTTTAATGTAAAGGCAAAAAAATCAGAATGATAGATTCTTAAGTTTCCATGAAAAAAGTGCAAGTGTTTATGGTATATTCTGTAGTATTTGGGTTTTCTGCAAAGCTTGTCCCTAATATTTGCAATAGTTGCATCAAGCATGTCTTTTAGTAACTTCAGGCATCACAGCTTTGCAGAGTGACTTACATTTTGAAGTTTCAGCCAATACTGTTCTGTTCTGATTTTGAAGAAGAAGTTTTGCACTAAATTTCTTTCTGTATTAAAAAAGTAGGACAGATTTTTTTGCTTCACTGTTTTAAATGAAAGGGAGTAATGACTTTTCTTGAGCATCTATTTGGTTTCAGAATTGTACACACTTTGTTGGTTTCAATCCACTGTGTTTAATCACATATCTAGTTCTGGTAACATTGCAGGCAAAACTTTTCATGTAGGAGACAAACACAGCACCTGGACTGTATTATTTGCAGGTCTTCATGTGACGTATGCTTGTGTTCCTAGAACAGTAATCTGTTGGTCAGTGCTGAGACATATTTTTGAAAAGTCTTTCACCATATGCCATGTGTGGAGTCTTGCCTTATAAGATTGGGTTTTGTCTCACTATGTTGTGGCTGTCTCTTGATATCTTGTATGCTAGTTGCCTAAGGTTCTTGCCCTCCCAACTGTCCACTGCATCCAAGTTTGGGCCATTCATCAGTATTGATCTTTTGCATGTTCAGAAGGTATTGCTTTCCTAATTGACCTTTCTGTACTGAAATTTTCTAACTATGTTGCCTTTCTTTCTATTCACACCACTTTTTTCCTCTTCTGTTGCTTTGGGTTTGGCTGATAATTGTAAAAACAAAATTGATGCTGTAAAGCAACATCAGTGATTCTGACTCCTCATCTTTTATCTAAGACTCTGAATTGACATCTCCATCCTCCAGTCTGCTTCTAGTCCAACCACTTTCCTTCTAGTCAATAGTGTTTAGATTCTGAGATTGCTATGTGTGCTCATGCTAATGCCAACAGAGAGGAACAGGAAGGGATATGATTATGATGGACAGAGGTGAAATGAACGCTGGAAACACTGCTTACAGAGATGAGAATTATTATGTGGGGTGAAGAGGAGTCAATAGCAGAATGTCTCTGTACTCTTTATTAGTGTCCAGCTATCTGTCTGTCGTACTCATCTCTGATGATTCTTCCTCTGTGCAGAGAAAGGCCCTGTGCATTTTTCATTCTTGCAACTCTTTAAAATTCAGTATGGCTGAAATACAGATTATTGGTTTTCTACCTAAACCTTCTTTTTTTCCTATTGTTCCCTATTCCCATATCTCTTTTCTGATTTGTTTTGTTTTGTTTTGTTTAATTTCTCCTGTTTTTTTTTTTCTTTACCAAATGCTTCTGAAATTTCCCTTACATTTCTAAATTGTCTTTTATTTCTGTTATCAAACCATTAACATTTTGTAATAGTCTTCCTTTGCAACCATAACGGTTTAACTTCTGTGCATTTCCTTGTTTTTTAAAATGTACTTTCTCTGAAGTGCAAGTAACACAGTCACAATTCTGTCCTCCATAACTTGCTGCATCCCCACGTTAAGGATCATATCTATAATTGGTAGAGCTAATATTATTGGTAGAGCTCTATTATTATTATTAAGAGTTCAGCTAAGAAGACGTCATTGATACGGGCATATGTGGTCTTGACTATAAGGATTGACTATAGGTTGCCAGAAGAGGAACAGAGAAGCCAGCAGTCAACCTCTAGCATGAAATAAGATGGAGAATTATTTCACTGAGCACTGAACTCAGTACTGGACTGGCACTGCCATTTTCTCCATGAAATTTAAGAAACTATTGTTTCCCTTTACATGTCTCTGCCTTTGTGCCTTTTTATGATTTTCCTTAGGAAAGCTTAATGTGCTTAGAAGGTGGGTTTAGTGGAAGTACTTTGTTGGTAGTAACTAAATGTACACGATCTGTGTGTAAGCAGAGAAGATATCAGCTAAAATGTTCTTGTTTTTTTTTTTCCTGCCTATTTCTTGTTCAGCAACATCTAGTAATATAAACATCATGAACTGGACTGTGCTTTAAGGTTTCCTATTAAATGAACACTTGCCGGTTACTTTAACAGTACTGGATTCTGCTGCTTTCCATTTTGCTGCTTCTTCAGATACATCCATTTTGCTGCTTCTTCAGATACATTAGTTTATTACTCTACTTGCACTTTCATTCAGAGTTGCAGTAATAAGTAGGCTTTGAACTGAGAGCTTTTAAGTGCTGTACTGTGCGGTAGTATAGTCATAAGCAATTACTTTGTGGGTGCTGTGGGGCAACGTGTGGCATCATATTAGTCACATGGCAAGCACATGAATCCATGGTGTCTGCACTGCCAAAGAGTTTGTTGCTGCAAGCACAGTGTTGTGGGGAGTGGAAGCAGTGACACTGTATTTTCCAATGTGACCTGACACATATGAGGAACTGACAGAATTCAATTCATTATAAAATTTCTCCAGAAAGTGTTTTTGTGCTTACAGCCCTGAGATTTTGTGCCCGATGTCAGTACTGCTGTCAGAATTTTAAGAATTTAAAATATTCTGATATCAGTTTTGGCAAACGAAAGAAGCCAGTTATATTACCTTGTAATATAACTAGTAATATTAGTAGTGGTCAGGTGTTTCTCTGATCCTGAATGTGCAGTTGATCTGGTGATACTCCTTCCTTTTACTGCTTTCACTTCAGAATCAAAGGAGAGTAGAAAATGAAGGAGAAAATACAGTAATTTATAAAGACGATGGAGAGAGAAAAGCTTTGTGTGCCCTGGAGAAATGGAAAATTGGGGAGCCAAAAGGATAACTTTAACTGAAAGGGGGGGAGAAGGTGAGTTTCAGATGGGTGAGAGGGGTGAACTGAAGGTCTGTAAGAAGAGCAGAGTTCTCTAACTAACCACGAAAACAACTGTTGTCTTTGGATGCTTCTCCTAACTGGGGTTGAAAATGAAATCACTCATTGCTTTATGTGGCTTTGCATCATCCTTACTTTTTTTTTCCCCACAGTTGTGGCTGTGACTGTCCTTTGTCTGAAAATGCCTGGTAATATCACTTAAAGTACTGAAAATACAGGAATTGTAGGTTTTGGTAAGGTGAGAGAAGCAAGTAGAATGATCTTAAGTGTGAAAAATCCATATTTATTGTTGAGATGCTAGTAATTGACATATGCTCTCATATATTTGTGTTGAAGAACTGCATTAAGCGAAATGTTCACTTTTCTTCCTACTCAGAGCAGTCAGCTCTCAGTTCTCAGCAACCCTGTTCATGGCGGGGAGAGAGAAAATAAATATTTAAAACTCAAATTTATCAGTTAACTACACCACTGACAGTTTCTTCCTACTTAGCCAGGCTGGTCAGGGCAGTGGTTTTACCTGTCTTTCCCCCATACCCTTTGTTTCCTTGTTACCAGTTCAGCCTGTGTTTCGAGGCTGAGACCTGAATCTAACAGGTATGCAATGTCTTACGTTTAGAATTATGAGGACGAAGCTGGAGAGAAAGAAAAAAAACTATTTGCCTTTTCACTTGCTGCATAGGAGAAAGGCACTCACTCCATTGGTGTCATGTTAAATGTCAGAGAGCGTCTTTCATGGGTCGGAGCCATATCTCTTGGGTTAGGACATGGAATGACTGATGTAGCTGGGGGAATTCTTCCCAGATGTTGCAAGAAGCAGATAGGTCCTGGATGAAAACTCTGCTTGGCTTTTCCACTACTTCATGCTAGCCTGATGCACAGTTGAACTGAAAAGATTTTTTGAAAGATTTGGCATTGAACTGGTTTTGTGAAAGATTTGGAGATACTAGTTCTTAATTTGCCTTGCAGAAAATAATCAGACTTGTTATTTTTATTGTTACCCTCTGTCTTGCAGTGTTTTCTTGGAAATAGTCTAGGACAGAATTCAGTAAGATATGGACCTCAAAGAATTGTAACTTTTGCTCAGTACTGTTAATTACTAGTGCGTGGTTTATTTACTGTGAAACATAGGAATGTTCTTAAAGTGGTAGTAAGTAAAGAAAAATCTGACAGGCCCACAAGGAGAATTTCCCAACTATTGAGATGATAATAGACATGAAAGAGTGGAAATAATCAAGTTAGGCAAAAGTAGAAAACTGTATTCAAAATATTTACTAAGCCTGAAGTCTCTATCAGGCTGAATCCACAAAGCAGTAATATCTTGCAGAAACTATTTTTTCACTGAAATATTTGCATTTCTTACCTGATTTTAAGCAATTGGGCATCACTTGCCAACCTTACTGCATAGCCAAGGAATGCAGGTATCCTAGTGCAAATGCTTACCTTGTAATGTAGTATTGCTTACACAAGTAATAGTTGTAACCAAACAGTATAAATCATGTAGTTTAAACTATTTGTTGGTTATGTAGTACCAATAAAAAAATAATAATATGAAACCGCTATTATAAATCACATTATGTAACTTAGGGCAAGGTGTTCAAAAAATTACAGTAATCCAACAACACATTTGCTATTTCGTAAAGAATACTTCCTTTTCTATGCAAAAATTTTTTGATACTCAATATTCTAGGTATGTGAACTTTTAACTTGTCAGACTATTGTAACATATTTGAAAATTATAGTAATTTGATTAAAATGTTGCCTATAAGGCAAAAGGTTCAGTTAATGGAATCCATATGTAATTAAAATGCAGAACTAAATGTAATCAGACCCCAGTGACTGGTGCCTTCATATTGATAGTTTTACAATGGCCTCTGGGGTTGAAAGTTTATGTTAAAGTTACTAACGTAGCTGCGCTCCAGAAAAAGAGCAAGACAGTTTAGATGTTTCAGGTATGGCAACGTCCTGAAGTGATAGTCACACAACAAAAAAAGTTGATAGTCTGAATTTCAGGGGTATCTTCCACTGGCAGGTGGTAGAAACACAAGACTGCTGGAGTGTGCTAGTCAGAGAATTGCATTCAGCAGCAACACTGCTATGTAAACATCCCTAAATGAAGGATCTTGCTGTGAGCAAGTAATGGTGTATTTTTTTAATAATATAGTTAATTTGTGTGAATGCATGTTTGAATCATCTGAAAGTTATAGACACAACACTATGTACCAAGCCACAAAAGAAGTTTAAAAAAATTTCCTGAACTTAAAAAAAAAAAAAATTATTTTCTCTGGACAGTTTTAAGAGTCGACATCCTGTGTTAGAGTTCTCTAATCATCACCAGCACAATTTACAATCAGAACACACAGAGAGCCAGTTCAGACCAGCTCATCTGTTGACTTTGGCAGAAGCCCTTAATCTCACTGTGTGCAGCTGCCACTTGAGAGCTGGGGACTCGGCAGAGAGCCGAAGGAGGGTGGGATGCAGGGTTGGTCAAGGCATGAACACATAGGCCTGCTTCATTTCAACAGCCGTACACTGCTTTTTTTATAGTCTTTTCATTTTACAGCCTTTTTTTTTTTCTTTTTTTTTTAAACCTGAAATTAAATGAGGACCTCTCATGAGCCACTGCGCTCCAGGCATAAGAAATTGTAATGTCTGGCTTCCAGAAACTGTCCCGTCAAAATGTGCTTCTGATTAGGTGGCTTAATTACAGCTGTGAAAACAATGTTGATTTAGGCCTCAAGATTCCAGTGCATGTCAGCCGTTATTAGCTAGCCTTGGACTGAAGCCACCATTTTAAACTCTGTACCACTAAAGTCACACACTGCCTGACAACTTTTTATTTAGGCAGAAACGTTGCCAGAAGCAACACATTTTATGCAAAATATTTTTCATTGCGCAAATTTCAAATGTGACACTGTTGATGGACATAAAATGGGCAGTTATGGGTGGACTTCATCAAGTCCAAAACCTAACTTTTGCAACCCCCCCCCCCAAAAAACAACAACCAACACCACCACGACCCCCCCTGTTTAAAATAGTTTTTATAAAGTTTGACTGACATAATGCTTAATTTTAATTCCTTTAATTCAGTTTTATTCCAAATCCAGCATGTTGGTTTAACCACCCAATTTTATTGCATCTAAATTTTCCTGACAGTTTCATTTGCTGTTGGGAAATAAAATTGCCATTTTTGCAACATGGGAAATAATGGCTAGTTTCAAAACCAATATGTTTGAAACTTCCTTTGCCTGAAGCAGGTTAAGGCACACACTCAATTTACTTTAGGGTAAAAAAGCTCATTAAATAGTTTTTAATATTTTAATATAATTTAAGTAACTGCTTTCACAGTGGGAAGGCTTATTAGGCCCATGTATTTACACCTGCAGAGAGGTAAATGTTTGGGTAATTAGGTGGTTTCCAATACTTCAGCTTTTCAGTGTAGTTGTAGAGTTAATGCTGTAAACACTGTGGATGGACACAATGTGTTCACTTCATTTAAACATTACATTTCCACTTACAGTGTTTTGCTTTCAAGTGCTTAAGAGAGAGGTTTAAGTGGGGTTGTATTTTGGATTTTTTTTTTTCTTTGTGTGGTTTTTTTTCTTTCTTTGTTTTGTCTGTTCTTAAAGTCTCCTTAATGACATGAATTGGCTAAGGAATGTGAGTGAATGTGTGTGGGTGTTAGCTCTCGGCAGAGGCCGGTGCTTTGGAAAAGCAAGATCTACATTCTCACTTCACAGTTGCCGTGAAATTCCAAATGTCCATGCTGTGCGGTTTAATGGAAACCATGAAGTTCCTAAATGACCGCAGGTTTGTTCCGATGTTAAGCACAAAACAAATCTTTCAAGTCATTGGCTGAGTCGCAAAAAAGGAGGGTCATGTTTTCAGGAAGCTAATCTCCTTTCCTTTTTTTCCTTCATGGTTTGCATTTCTATGGCATTAGAAATGTGTTTCTAGTGAGGTACTGGAACTACCAGCTCAGAAACAAGGGTCCTCAGTTCCCAGGACTGAAAACAAGACACTTGGAACCTGAAGCTGTATTCATCTCTTATCCGAAATGGTCAGGCCAGTGCAATGATTGTACCTCTCGGAGCAACTAATTGGAAATTGATTTAAAGAAACTAATGATTTGTGTAAGGAAAGAAGTCTAAGTATAGGTTCAAGTTTGCCCCATAAAAAATCATCACACATTCATTCTCTGCCTGCAGCAGATTAACAGAGAAGAAGGAAGTGAATGCCTACACTTTATTTTGTTCAGTTTTTGAAGGAGAAATACTGGAATGAGCTAGTCTTTTATTGTATTTGCAGTATGGCACGTGGAGTTTCCTGAAATTGCGTGTTTCAGAAAAGCCCCAGTTGCTGTGGAGGGCAACTGTGAGTTGGGAGACAGCCATGTGATGCCATTTTCCTTATTAGATGTCTTTGCAGTGGTCTTTCAAAATGTGTTTCATTGGTAATATGCAATGAGTTTTATTCACCAGCTGCATATGTTTGCTTCCTATTTTCTGTGCACTCCTGTTTCTTTTGCCTTCTTCCCACACCTCTCAAAGTGACATTTTCAGCACATCAAATTAAAAGAAACTTTTGTATATTATTATGTATACCACTAATGCTGCAGTAGAAATAAAAGTATTGGGAGTGCTAGACAAGCTGTTATTTTGAGAACTGGATATTATAGGCCAGGACATTTAACCCTGGGAAAAAGTTTTTACAGAACAGAGCTGAGGACACAATTTTACTGGCTTTATAGAAGAAAAGGAATATTCTCTACAAAGGCAGACAAATTCATTCTTTCCAGACTCAAGGACTTTTACTCAGGCCAGAAAGTGCTTCCTCCTCCCTTTTGAAGAAGTTATTTCAAGAAAGAGAGCTGGGAAGCTTCTATTATTCTCTGCTAAACTGTGGGTTAAACATAAAGGGAATGTCTGTTCTGAGACTGAATTAGCTGAGAAATTTTTGGAGGGGATTAAAGCATAGCTGTGCCTGAATGAGTCTAACTCAGATACTTAAATGGCAAATGAATCCATGCAATCCAGATTGTCATCTTCCTGGTATTTTCTTGACATTTTAAATTTAGATCCTATAAGGTATACTCTTGTGAATAATTGTTTTCTTGTTCTGACACCTATTTGGTTTTGTGTTTCGAGCTAAGTATGTAAAGCACTGCTTATAAGGAGAAAATTCAGTGCTGATCTTCAGGCATTAGCTTTGATAAAGAGTGCAAGATGTATAGATGTTACCTGTGAGTTGCAACGCAATTGATTGGGATGATAGGTGGAAAGATTTTTGTTGTCTTTTGTGGTGTTTCTTGTTTACTTTGTACCAGTACCTCACTGCCCAGTTTGCAGGGAAAAAAGGCAAGAGAGTAAGACCTAGGGCAGTGTTTCCAGGAGCCTGCCTCTTTCTCAGCCAGCCTCAGAAATGCATATATGTGCAGCATGTCCCCACTTATAATGTAGCGTGGATAATGCTACATGCACCCATTTAAAAAAAAAAGGGAAAAAAGAAATTTGTGCTCACATTTAACTGGATTGGGCCCAGAGAATCTGTTTAAGCATAAAACTGCATTTAAAATAGTGGGGAAGTAAGTATTTCCCTCAAAAGATGTACTCTGAGAGTTTGTAAAGCAAAACCTCGTGTTTAGAGGTCTGTGTTTCGCTCTGGGTGGCAGGGAGGCGACCGGCGCCCCACCACCAGAGAACTCAGTGCCAGCTAGTGGGCAAACTTTCCTCCACAGGAGACAACTGTCTCTGGTGCTCTGTCTCCTCATAGTCTCTGCTTCTGGTGCACTGACTGGAAGGAGGGTCATGGGAGCACAGGGTTGGGTATCATCTCCACCCTTGGTCCCACAGCAGATTTCTCAGCTGTCAGACCTCACCTCACTAGTCCAAGTGGAGGAGGAGTGTATCCTCCGCAGGCCAAACGGAGATAATGAGAATGATAAAGAAGGGTAGCTGTAAACCACAGCAGTCTCCTTTACTTTGTGCCTTTCTGGAATTTACAAAATCAGATTGTTTTTCTGTTGGTTTGCTCATGCTCTTTTTCCCCTGTCTTCTCCTATAATAGTGCATGTTTGCATCCTTTTCAACTGGGAGAAAAAGAACAAACCTTTGCATTCCTTTCTGTGACGTTTTTGCAGCAGGGTAACATGGTTTTGTAGAAATATGTGCTTTTACCTATTTCCATTGCCTGATTGCTTGCATTTTGTACTTTAAGCATAAAAGTTAATGTGAGAAATGAAAAAAAAATACCCCTTTAAAATATACTAGAGAGTATGACTTGCAGAGATAAAAGGACAGGAAATTCAGAGTTAGGGCATGAAGCATAACACTGTTCTTAACTCACAATTTTTTTCCTGTAATGTTGACATGATTTAAGGGCATACAGTCAGCAAGTTACATCTTAATGTTTATTTTTATTGGGTTTTACATATTTAAGTTACACTGCTTAATATTTACCCAACATATATTTATTTATTTGTTGTTGTTGTTTTTAAATTACGTATAAAAACTTTTCATGGAAGTCTGTGAAACCCACATTATGCAGTGAAGGCACAGTTTTTCCAGTTGATCATAGTAAGGACCTATTTTCTCCAGAGACTCTGCTCCCTGAAGCAGTTTGGCCTGTTGAATAAACTAGTACTTGAACAAATCTAAAAAATGTTAAATGAGTACACAGTAGGGTAAAGAGGTTCACTGTCAGCTAAAAGGAAGTTATCATGATAATAGTCTTGATTTTTCAAGTAACTTTTGTTTTCTTCAGTTTGCGTAATGGTTCAGTTAAAGAGATTTAGAAACAAATGTGCTTATTAAACTGTATCTTTCTCATTTTACAAGAATTTGGGTTTTTTTGTTGACTTGTTTCAGAAATGCTACCTTCTGGAAAGGAAGGACCCTCTTTTTGTTAAGCAATCAATTTACTTTTTTTTTTTTTTAAATGGAAAGTAGCGTACCTTTAAAATGCACAGTAACTGATAAAATTTACTAAAAATATAGGCAAGAATAGTGTGGTTAATCACGAGCAGAGTTTCCCTGCTACATGTGATGATATTAGGAAAGCAAAGTGATGTTACGATGATGCAATGATTCCATTTCATCCTTTTCAGAAGGTGTAACTGCTTCAATTCCTACAGCTTTTTAGAGAGGCACCCATGGAACCTTTAAAGCCACATTGCTTTAAGGCACCACGCTTTTGGATCTGGCCCTCAACTGAAATCGGCCCATAAACCCATAGTTCACTCAGTAAATGTCACCATAAAGCTGACATTACAATACTTGCCTCTCTTAAATTTGTATGTTCACCAATATTTTGAAAGCTTTTTGTCCTATCTAGGTGTTGCAGGTAATTTGACAAAGAAAGCCCTTGGAGGTCAGAGCCACAATAATGAAATAATTCACTGTTTTCAGCTTTTCTTGAGTACCAAGGGTACTCATTTGATCACAAAAGGATCAGCTCATATGGTGGTTATACACTTATGGTCAGGGACCTGTTAGTCTTTCAGACTGTGTGACATCAAGTTTTCTTTCACAGGGCCTAGTAAATGCATTGCACTCTTTTGGGAGCCTGAGCATGTATTGTAACTTAACCAGGACTTTGCAAAGCTTCCTGACACTCAAAGTCATCCAGTTTTGTTTTAATCTGTACGTGTCAAGACATCCTATTGCTTTAGGAATTTCTAGTTTAATTTAATAACTTACTGAAGTTTACTACACTTTAAATAGATTTTTTAGAAGAGTGTAATCTAATCAGGAGCTCTGCATAAAGGAATTTAAGGTACCATTCTGGAATGTACAAGGCACACCAAATTACTGAAACATCCCTGTGTAAAATGATTTTTTAAAGTTGTGTTACAGCTTTCTTGTTTTACAAACCAAAAAGCTGAAGAAGCCTCTCTCCAAGTCTTCTTCTGTGTTCTTCATGACTCTTCTGATAAAAATTTTACGTGCCTGATGAAAGTAGTTTGTAGTGTTGTATGTGGTGGTGGTGGGTTCTGGCTTTTTGGTTGGGTTTTTTTGTTTGTTTGTTTTAACTGTTCTGTGCTTTCAGAACACACATTTGGCATATATATATATGAAAGGATGAAATTCCATTAGCAGTTTTAAAATGTTGATTCACATAAAATATGATTGGTATGCAGGAAATATTAGTTCCATTTGCCTAGTGGACTCACTTGAACTACATGGTAAGCCCCACAGAAAGTGATGATCTAGTACCTGAGCTAAGAGCAGTTCTTAGAGGCTGATTGTGCTCAGGAATCTAACAAGTATAAAAAGTTCTGTGGAAGTAATTATTAGATTTTTTTATTTAATTTCAATCTGAAGTATAACTGTGTATATAAATTCAGCCAAAACCAATAGAGACAGTAAACCTAGCTCACCCACACTCAAGTTGTTTATAACTGATAAGCTTGATTCCTTGCCCAGTTAGTGTAATTTGCATCTTGCATTTACAAAAGACCTACATGTTAGCCATCAACTGAAATTGAGCCTAAAATATTTTTTTTTAGGCTATTCAGATATCAACTGATATTTTATAAGCAATACTGCCAGAGAGCCAACTGTTTGCCCTGAGCATTACTGTTATAAAACTACCCTTTAGAACTCTATTGACACACTGCTTCAGATATTGCATGCAATTTGCGGGAGAAGGAATAATTCCCTCCTGAAGTTACTTCAACTAAGTTTTACTGGGGATGAACAAACATTAAAGTGCTTGGTTTGGATAAGCAAACGGAAGTTTGCAAACTATCCCAAACCTACTTGGAGCCAAATGTACCTCTTCCCGGTGAAGCCTTCTCTCAGATCGTTTATGGGGGAGGGGGATGGAGCCCTTATTAGGATTTTGGCTGGGAGGTTGCAGGTTGCAAATTCAGAATATGTACACTGCCTTGGCCAGTGCTAGAAGGGTGGAACTTTTAGTCCTCCTAATACATTGATGATTTTAATAATAAACATTCATTTTGAGAAAATGAAGTTGACAGTAGTAGTAGTAGTTCACTTCTAAGCATGTGGTATAAGTCAGTCATTTTTTGCTCTATCATTAGAGCATCTTTTTAAGAGGCTACTCAGTTTAATAGAGTTATTTAGATGAACTGAGATTTAGATTAGCCTGTAGCGTAATGCAAATGCAGATGTTCTTACTCAGCATGCAAGTGTTTGTCTGTATTTTGGTAACAGATTACAATCAGTCTGTTTTTCAAATAGGTGCAGATAGGTTGCATAAGCCATGTCTGCGTCCACTTTATGATCCTAATTCTGTTGTCTCCTAAGAGCTAACATCAATCTGCTGTTTGTTAGGGGATGCTGAAGGTTGTCAGTTTACGAGATCAGCATTTCCCTTCTCACTTCAGGATTATGGACAACACTGGATTATATTCTCACAACCAAGTGGACTGAAATAACTTTTTGCTCCCCTAAAGGTTTTTGCAGAGATCTGCAATAATATTCTCCACTAAGAGGCCTTGTGTGTCCCTGGCACTTCATTTTCAGTCCGAGTAATACCATTTTCCTACTTGAAATCCAAGTGAGATGTTCACTGCATTCTTTTTCATTGCTGCAAAACTACCCATTTTTGCATCAGCAACCTCTGTCAGAGGTGTGCGAGTTCCAAGTCCTTATGACTTGCGCTTTTTTCACCACCTTTCATAAAGATAAGTTGGTTCTGTGTCCTTGCCATAAATTCTTGTCAAGAGAGGTGTCTGCTTTACACCTCAATCAATATATTTCCTTTTTGTTTTCCTTCCTTCATGCTTATGGCTTCTTTTGAGCTTCTGCTTTCTACAAACTGGATGTCTGCTTCTCTTTATGAAAATCGGATTTCTTGTGGGAAAAAATGCCCTTTCAGTGGTTTTTAGAGAGAACTTCAAGGGGACTTGTCCCTGTAGATATGCTGGGAAAGCAAATAGGTTACATAACCGATCTGAACTTGCTGTAGTTTAGCAAACACCAGAATCTGAAAGGGCTTCCCAGATAGTCTTTTGAGCCTTGCCTTGCTGGAGTTCTGCTAGTTGAAACCCATAAGGCCACCAGAAGGCATTCGCTACAGCAACTCTCCTAATTCCACTGTCCAGACACCAGTGCTCATCCAGACTGTTCCACCCTTGGTTAACAAGCATGCCTCCAGCAAAGAGTGCTTGAACATCATCAATACTTATTGCGTATTGGATTTTTAAGGGCCTTTTCTGACCTACTCCACATACTTAGTACAAATATACTTGAGAGAAGTAGTGAGCAAACTGGAGTATTCTCAAGGCATTTGTCTGCAAAGTAACAGTGAGTTCCATGTTTGTTCTCATTTTTATATAAGCTATCAGGAGAACCCTAAATTGTTGATTTCCATTTTTTAATAGTTCATTTGTTTTGTTAGCTACATAGATTTATATTTCTGAATATTATTCCTCAAAAATATTGCATATTTGGCAGAAATCCATAGCAAAAATTAATCTTCTGAAGGCCTAAAGATTTTTTAATGCAAGAAAGCTGCATCATAAAGACACTTTCATTGTTCCTAGATCTTTCTCCTTTATGTTGTTAAATGTTACTATTAGGAATAATTACTTTTTCCCTCTTTCCCCATTGTATCCGTATTGCTGATACAGTATATCTTTATTAATTATAAAGTGATTGAAGTATTTTACTGAATCAGTGTAATTTCTTTTTTGTCAAAATGTATATGATTATTAGCTCTAGGATTCTGCATTAAAATTAGTCTTTGGTAAAAGATAGATTAATGCACCACTGGCAAAGGTGTGCTGTCCTTGTCCTATTTAGTAGCAGAATGCCTAAATTGTAGTTGCACCAGTTCGGAGCAAACAGACAAAAAGGAAGGTAGCTAAGCATTTTGCTGTGCGTGAGCAGTTAGAGGGCAAGCAGACACCATGCACCTTGACCACCTATTATGAAGCTTTTTGCTGCAATGTCAAGTGAAAGCGAGTTAATTGGGTGAAGCTGTAGAGCATGTTAGGGGCATGGTAAAGGGTTGCTGTCTGACAGCTGAATGTCAGCAGAAGCTAGTGAAGTGTGGCTGAGAGACAGAGACCTGTCACAAAGTTCATGTGGACTATAGCACAGTTAGGGAGATGAAATGTGGTTCTGTCTCACTTTCTCCCTCATTGCATTCAAGCACCTTAAGATTTCACACTGTATGTGTCAACCCTTGTTCTCTAAGCTGTTTTCTCCTAACACTTCTGCATTCAAATGATTGGACAGAAGATGCTAATGTTTGGCAAAATTAATGTAAATACACTTTTTTCCTTTTTCTGCTAGAGCGGCAGTATACATGCAACTCAGACAAAACTTTGAAGGCTTACGTCAGACAGTCACACTGTCTAGGAATTCGGCTGATGACTGAATACATTTCTCAAGAGAATATAAAGTTTGACACTTTAACTAGTTGAATAGGGACTGTTTTCCCACTAGCACTGGCAGAAGAAAAGGCTAAGTGGAGAGGACTACTACATAAGCCACTTGTGCCTCAGCATGGTGTCGTGAGTGTTTTAGTCTCTGGTTGTAGTTACCTTGTCCTCTTCTTGCTAGAAAGAAGCAAAGAGCTGAGAGATAACCATGAGAGAGAGAAATACTGATCTGAGGCAATGAAAAGCTGTGGGAAAACTCACATAGTAGGAAGGGCTTTCTTGGAAGCAAGAGGAACATCAGTTAAAGATAGCAACAGTCTTACACACTGATGCAAAACATGGAGAGGTGTCACAATGGTTTAGTAAGAGTACAGCGTACCTTTCAATGTTGTTTGCCACATGCAGCGCAAGGTAAGCCAATAGCCATTTGGGTTAGCTACTCAGGTTAAAAATAAATAAAAGTTGCTTCCATTCTGGAGAAAGTGGAAAGACAGTGGTAGGCAGCATGGGCAAAAAGTACTAAAGAATTTGGAAACTTGGATCAAAATCAATACAGACTGAGCATTTCACCATGAAAATAGTGCACTACATAGTTTGCCTAATGTTTTGGTATTATTAGTGTAGTGCAGAGAATTTGACCTGAAAATAAGAGACTTCTGTGTGTATTCCGATGAAGCATCTGGAAGAGAAACTTACTATATAGGCTGTATGGTGGATTTTGGCCAAAATATTTAGAAATCATCAAAATTAGCAATGCAAAACCAAATTATTTGTCTTTAAGCCAACAAAACATTGAAGATAAGGTGTTCATCTGATGTGATAATTCATCCAATCCTGTGTGTTCTTCAAACGTACCAGGTTTAAGTATGTTTGAGTAAAACAGGATATTCTTTTAGAAAAACAAATACCATATTATGAAATCTTTCTCTTAATTGCTTTTAATTGAGCCTCTAGAGTGTGATTTCACTGAATGCATTAAATGCTAAAGCATTAGAAAAGCAGGAAAAAAAAATATTTCCAGATATTTCAGACTCATATGTTTGTTTAAAAACTCCTGAAAGTGGAAGAGGGAATTCTTTGATAATGAACAAAACCATTAGTATTGTTGGCTAGCAGCACCCAAAGTGTGTTGTGTGTCTACCTTTCTGACTTAATATGTAATGAGTTGGCAGCCCATTGAATTATTCTCTGATAGCAAATTGTTTGCAGAATCCAGGCAGGAGTGCTGACAATTAAAATTTATACCGAATGTTACCGTTTTCCTACTTTGTGTCAGGGCACCAATTTAGTCCTACTGCCTCAGCATACAGAATTGCAAAATCATTGACATGGGAAGCAAACTTCCTAGTTTTGGCCAGCATACATTCCTGCTTTGAAAAAGTTTGTTAACTAGCACTCTATTACACTGACACCCACTAGTAATACTTTCCATTTTAAGCACCAGTTTCTAGCATTTTCATCAGCCTGATGTTTTATTTATTTCACTGAGAGTGAGAAATGGCTCTTAGAGCTACTTTCAACAGCAAAAGAATGAGCAGCGTACTGGAAGTCCATTGGCATTGTCTGGCAAAAGGCAACTCAGTTTTAGAAATAGCAGTCTGAGAAGGAGGTTGTGAATGATCTGAAAATGTGCATCTTTCTCTATAGGGAAATAGGTTTTCCACATAAGTGCTGCAAAATGGTTATTGAAGACAGTGGTTGTTTCTTTAACACTTGCTGGAGTTACTATTGCTACAGTGAAATGATGCAAGCCACAATGATAGCATAGGTGGGAGAAACTGAAAAGAACATTATTGGCCATTTGATTTGCTGTCTACTAGTATTACTGTGTATATGTATGTTCTAGAGTTGGGGTGAGAGGCATCAGTATCAGAAATCAGTTGTGGAGAAATATATTGACTGTTTCCCACTTTTCCCCCATTGTTCTCTGTGTCTGCGCTTACCTTACACGTCTTCCTACTCTTGAGGGACTGTGCTACAGCCTTTCCAGAGATTTTAGGCGTAGCTAGAATTCAAAAGAAACTACAGCTTGCTCCTCCCTCTGCACTTCTGTTTGCTGTCAGGCATCCTCACACACCTAAGTATCCTGTAATCAGGTGATTTCCAGATCACACTTTGGCCTTGTAATTCAATAATTGTCTTTAATTTACTTTGATATACATTACTTACACTGCATGTGAACTTATTACTGCACCTGCATCATCACCCAGGGAACCTCCATAACTGAGTCTTTGTTTTATCTTGTAACTTCAGTATTATTCTTTCAGCCCTTTTATTTCATCCCTTAGTCATTTTCTGTTCTGATTCTAAGCAGTTTCATTACTTTC
The DNA here is from genome assembly GCF_034638445.1 of Ciconia boyciana. NCBI lineage: Eukaryota > Metazoa > Chordata > Aves > Ciconiiformes > Ciconiidae > Ciconia > Ciconia boyciana. Next base: position 52,734,239 of record NC_132937.1, read on the forward strand.
TTGCCTCAGTCAAAGCCATATATGTAAGCTTGTTATTCACAACCCAGAAACCTTAACTCACAAAAACCTTACCACTTTTTTATTATTCTGATTTTTTTATAATATAGAATGTTACAGGTCATAAGAAAGTGGAAGGGAGGTTTGGGCCACTGTGTTTTGAAATTTAATATTTGAAAGCAGTTTAAAGTGACTAAAATTAGTGGTGGGAAATCCCAAAATTGGAAGGAGTTATTGTTGTAGCATACAAATAGTAGAGTGCAATTGAAAATTGTAGTGTGGTATTATAGTGAAAATTGTGGTCCAGTGAAATTATCCTTGTGTAGACTTTGAAGGCTGAAACCATTCTGACTGATTTGTGGCTTCAGCTCTGGTTATAGATTTTAATCCTACAATTGAAGATAAACAATATACTTCTAACAGTGAATTTCTTTATGTAGTTATCTGTTTGCACCACTGTCATAACACGTGCATAGTCTTCTAATTCCAAGTGTCTAACTGTGTGTATTATTCCAAAAGTATTGATATCTAAAAGCAAAATGGGGTGTCTTTGGTCACCACATGATGCTTTTGAGTAGGCCAACATTGCAATAAAAACATATATAAGGATATAATACATTATGGTTTTACAATATTTCCTCACAATATCCTACATAATAAAGCAACTCACTATAAATCAGTTTTAACTTTAGTAAAACAGCTCATGTATCATGAGTCAGCTTGTAAACTAGGTCCTAAATGTGATCATAGGTTAGTCACAGAAGAAAAACTGTAGAGAATAATTGTTTTAGAAATCTTTTTCCATGTCTAACACTAAAAAATTGCTTGAGTTAACTATAGTTTAGAAAGCAATTATTCCATAGTACAGACTAACCTTTCGTACTTTGGTCTTTGGGAAAACATGTTTTATAAAGTTAGGCTATCAAACTTTGAAAAATAACCATAGGACATGACCAATTACTATATTACATAAATATTTTGAAAGCATATTTTTGCTAGACATACTGTGTCCTAAATATCTATTTACCTGATGAAGTGTAACAGTTTAGATGGAATCATTTACAGCTTATCGGGTAAATAAAAGTGCTGTGCTAAAGATTTACCTGAATAGACACCCTTTTTAAGATACATAATTCCTCTTTCAAAAATTACCTGAATGCATATTTATATGATGGATTATCATCGCAGCTCTGGCATAGTCATTTGAGTTTGTCAATTTAATACATGTTTTAGAAAGGTGTCTAAATACAATAATGTTGAAAGAGGTCTGTTGGGGAAATTATAACTGCCTTTAAAATTCCTGCGTACAGGTATGTGTTCAAACAATGAATGTTATAACAGTTCTGAGTATTTTTTCATCTAACCTATAGAATCCTATTTTCTTATTCATCATGAGTGTATATAATGATATTGGATCAAAACAGTTCTTACGAGTAACAGCCAAGATTTTTTTTTACATCAATCACATTGCTATTAGATCTGATTTCCCTTCTATTCAATGGAGAGTATTCTGTTCTTTTTAAGAAGTACAGCACAGGATCTAGATAACCAAAACAGAGCTTTTTTCCCCCAACAGAGAAGCTTTTACTGTAACATAGTCTATTGACTTGCTGCCAATCATTAAGTTTCATACATTTTTTTTGCAACTCTCAAAGGAAATCTGATTTCTTATCTCCTTACTGGGATTTTGATGCCGTATTCTTCAAAAAAAACCTCACTACATCTAGAAAAAGAGTAATATGAGAGTGTAATTGTAGGATGTGATTTATACTCATTGTGATATGCTGATTCAGATGTTGAAAGCAGTACAAACCAGTATGTTTAGTTTCCAGTATTTGTTATCCAGAGTGAAACCTGTTTATAGCTTATATCTTCTTGATTTCGGGTTTTTACACACAGAAGTGTTTTTAGAGCATCACAAGTTATTTGCATATTTCAATACTGTCATAATATTTTCTTATGAATGACTTTATTTTAGAGTGAATTTTGGTTATGTGGTCAGCTGATTAAAGTGTGCAAATAACAGACTGTTAATCGGTGTAATAGGTGGATGCCTTCATTGAGATCTCATTTCAAATGTGCTGATACAAATGCAATAGATCTTGTTTGTGCTTTGGCTTTTTAATGGTTCCCATTCTGCATGGCTTTGAGCCTGAAGGGCTGAAAAGCTGGAGTGTTACAGATCATACTTGCCAGTTCTGCTGGTTATCTCATCCTCATCACCACCATAGTTTAGAAAAACTCAAGGCACTACCTCATTTTAACTATCTTCTTGAAGTAGTCATCTAAATTTGCTACTGTATGGGTTCTTAGTGAAGGCCTAACATAACCTAGCTGTTTACAGTAGCTGCAATACGGCTTGTGGTGAATCAGGAAATCAAGAGTCCCTATCAAAGGGAACTGTTGAAGTAGGTGTTAGAGGCAACCATTGATTTTTCTCCAGCAGTAGTAACAGAGGAAAGGGGAATCTCATGAATGTGTCTTTATACGTATGATTGAGTCTGGATTTGTTGAAATACGAATATAGACACACCCTTCTGCCTCTGTCTGGATATCTATGAGTATGTATATTGGAATCTGTGCCTCTGTATATATGCATTTCTGTCTGTGTGTGTGTTTATATATACATGTATACTCTTCCTGAAATGCCAAAGAGAGAGTGTATAAAACCTCAGATATACTGTAACAGTCTTTCAGTATCTTAACTTTTGTCTTTTCCGTAATTATGCTTTGCATGTGAAGTTCACATATTTTATGACCTGATGAAATAATTGGTTGTTATTTCCACAGCTATATGGTGCATTGGGTAAAATATCTTGGTAAAGGGTAGAAGAGCAATATGGCATTGTGTTTTCTTAAGTTTGTTTATTATTATGGATATTTAAGGGAATACAGAGTGTCTTTATTTAGCATTTAAAAAAATTACTAATGCTGATATACTGATATTATCCATAATCTTTCAAAGTAGGATGCAAAATGTTTTGGTGCTCGAAGTTATTTAATGTTGAATTTTAACTGGTCTAACCTTTATAACTGTTTGACTGAATGTCGAGACTCATTGAAATATGAATCATGTTCCCCATCAACGTACATTCAGTGTATATTCTCTGGCCATCTTCATTGAAGGTGTTTTGAACATTTGAAGAGTATTGAGTGTTTGATTTCAATTGGTGGTAAAATATATTTAAAAGTAAATTAATACCTTCCATGGTTAGCATGGCGTATTTTTCCTGATAACAATGACAGGGAGACTGTAGAACAAGTTTGTTTACTTGATTAAAAAAAACACACCCTAGAAATGATAATGAAGTGGGGTAAAAATTTTCTCTAAGTATTTGTAGCACTTCCAATAAAGTAGACTATTGTTTCCTAACACTTACTAGTGCAGAATACTCTACCTAATGTCCTTTGTTCCTGCTTATTAAAGATTAATATAGATATATTCAGGTACCAAGTATTCTAAATAAGCATTGGAGACAAGAAGCAAACAGTTGCAAATGCTTCATATGCATACCTTTGTGAAAGGCATAATGAAATTATTTTTCTTGCTTCTTTAACAGTAAATGTAGATTATTTTTTGTTTTGTTTTTTATTACTTTGTTTTAATCCAGGAATCAAGAAGGAGTTCAAACATCGCCATGACTTCAAGCTAGGAATTCAGCCTGACCAGAGTTGTATCCCAGATTTTTTGGCATTGCAAGCTGAACCTGACACATCCTACAGTTTTATGCACAATAGAGCCAGTTCTCAGTCTTCAGTCTGTTCCTTCAGCCTGAATGTCACATCCAGTCCCAAAAGAACAATGGAAAATGGATTTTCAGATTCTTTGTATCAATAATCTTTTAGAAGGAAAAAATTGCATTAATGTAAAATGATGCAATTAAAGTGCAATTTTGTTGCTACCTTTGAATTGTAGTTCAGCGTATGTATTTTTTGACATTAATTTTACATTTTTATGAAAATGTGCATTCATATGTTCACATTTCTGCGCTTCTCATTCTTTGCATACTGAAACAGTTATTTTTTTTAAACTTTTATTTATTGCAGTTGTTCATTTTTTATATAGTATATTTTTAAATGTTAAAGAATGACACATTTTGGGTAATTTTCCTCAGTCTTAAAAAAAAAAATCAATAAGCCATTTTAGTCTCTATCTATCAAAGTTGTTTCATACTTGTCTATTTTAAAGCAGGACTGCAATACTTTAATAGGATTGAGAGAGCTATTTGAAATGTATGCCAATGATTCCTGTCATTTCATGGCAGCCCTGCCATGGTTCACTGAGCCCCCTCTTTTCTCTTGTCAGCTCAACTGAAGACAAGCATTTAGTTGCAAACTTTAAGCAGGTTGTGCAAAACAGAAATGATGTGACTGCTTTTCTTCCTGCACAATAATGTCACTGCTGGTCAATGTGAGAAGGTCAGGTTGCTCCTTGTAAAGCTACATGATACCACTTGCCTATTTGAACAAGTTAAGTTAACTGCTGAATCTGGTCCCTGCAGGCGCTGAAAACTCATCCTTTTATCAAGTCTGCATTTCATAAGAAAGAAGAACAATTGTGCAGGGAGGATTTCTGATGATATGTTTATGTACTTTATAAGGACAGTTCCCAAACCAGTGTTGCAGGTAATATATTTAGTTTAAGCTGAAAGACTTTAAAGTAATGGCTGTTTTGACCTTCAAATAGACTCCTTTTTTGTTGTTGTTGGTAGGACCCAAGAGTGACGCCCATCTTTGATGCTGACAGAATTTAAAGCAAGGCCATTGCCCTGCATTTTCTGCCTTGTAGCACACAAAAGTAAAATTGTATGTCAGGCCGAGATGTCGGGGAGCTGACAAGATGCCCCAGTGACATTTCAGCTGGAAAGAGCAAGTGTCTTGCAACCAAGTGGTCAAATATCAAATAATAGGTCAAGCAGGAAGGAGCTGAGTTCTAACCACAAAGAGGTTTCTGGTAACTTACTTGACAAGCTTTTGGGCGCTTTGTGGCTTGACAAAGTGATGTTCTGTTGGGTATCGCTAGACAGACTGTTCTTTATCGCCTTCAGAAGATCAGACATTGACATTGATTAAACTCTTTAACCCTTAAAGGTTAAATCCTAGCAGCTTCATCATTGTGAATGAAGAACAAAAGAAAATTTGTAATATACCATTTGTTTTCATATTAATCACTGAACTCCCCAGTGCTATTAACTTTTGATGTGCTATGTAGTTTTTGACAAAAAGATTGAATGCAAAATCTATATAATAGATTGTTTCTCATTATAGGCCAGTGATACATTAGAAAAATAATATTATGCATTATGGAATTTGTAATTTCTTCTAATATGTCAAATGTAGGATTTGATTTTAAAGCCTCCCGACTACTACTGAAATTCCATTTTGGATGGAGAACAATATTTGCATAGATAATACACCATTTACAATGACCAAAGTCTTCCAAATACCATTGTTTTCAGGTACCAGAAAAGCTAAAATAAATCTCAAATTTACAACAAAAGAACTTCAATCAAAGATAGCTTCAAGATTTCAGGTATTCCCCTGTTGTGCAAGTCCATTGCTCACAGCCGTGATGTGCATGTGTGTATGTATACTAATATAGAGCCATGCAAAAACAAGTAATAAATCCTGCAGAACTCTCACATGTAAGAGTTGGTTGATAGAGGAAGAACGCTCCTTTTCTTTATGATGATGTATTTATTCTTGAATACTGAAGAAAGTTTTGTTTCCCTCCAAAAGTCTTGGCTCCCCTTTTTCCTGACACTGACTGTTCCTGGTAAAAGCACCGCAAGTACTGTATTCTGCTCTCCCAAATATAATGTCAAAGATCTGTTATATTTGTATGAAGAATGAAAGAATATATTTTACTGAGCATTTTTCTCTCTACTATGTATAGAAGCATGTATGTGCTTTACTTTTAAAAATATATTCTCATGGTACTCTATAGTTTGAGAAAGGAAGTGGCTATTCTTTGCTCTACAAGACCTCAAACTACTGAAGAAAATTTGCAGCATATTTGTCCCTTTCTCATCATTGCCAGTACATGCGGTATTGTGCATGTAGAGACGGAAGAAGGATTTCTTTCTGAAATCAGTATCTTATCAAGACTAGGACTGATCTCCTCCAGTTACTCCAGTTACTGCTCCAAGTATAGGTTCACGTCATTTCACAGGGGCCATAGCAATGGCAAACTGAGTGTAGTTAATAGGAATAATCTAGTGAGCTATCATTTCTCACAAGAACCAGCTTGTATGTTTTCACTGAAAGGAGGATGTCTACCTCATTTACTCTGTTTAAATATTGACCAACTGCAATTTACAGACTATTTTCCTTAGACCCATCCACTTTGAAGAGACTTTGAAATATCTTTTGTTTGGATGTCAGATGTCCAATTTGTAAAGGAAAGCTTCTCTTTCTTATATTGTGAAGAAGTTATTGAGTAGTAAACTGGATCATCATTAGTCAAATACTCCTGTGTTGCTTTTCCAGACATCTGACAGATTGAAGTTTGTGATAAATTCCAAATGAATAGAAGAAATCCAGCTGGCCAGATCCCCTGTTAGTAGTTTACAAATGATCCCACCAAAGCATTTCTTTCCCTTTTTGGGGACACAATTAAAATCATGCTTGTGTAGAATGTGGCAACACAGTTCAGTAACAGCAGCTGCCAAAAGAGCAACCTGACTGTTTTATACCATCTGCTCTCTCTGGCTAGCTTCAAAAATTGCAGAGCTTGAGACCTTGATCCTTACTTTCAGAGTTTTTCATGGTTTGGGCCTGGAATTTCAAGAGGACTGCTTCCACTTTGATAACCTCAGGTCCATCATCAGCACTGCTCCATGAGAACAACCAAACAGTTTCCTTAGAAGAAAGCCCTTGTTTGGTGGGGCTAGAATATTCTCCACTTTTTTGGAATGTGGCACAACAAATAATTGGTGACAGATCTGCCTTCTGATCAGTCTCAAAATTCATACTAATTTATTTTCCCACCAAGCAACTCATCTCTGAAAAGACACTGTGAAATATGTGATTTCTTCCCTGCAATAGGAAGTTTTACAGCTGTTAGTACAAACTGTGTGTGTGCCTGTGTGCACACATGTGTGTATACCTCTCAGCAAAGAGTTTGGTTGTTGGTCTGACTGTATTATCACTGCACATACTGTAAGCAATTACTGTTACACCAGTAGTACAGAAGGGCTTTTTGGCTCCCCCTGTCTCCCACACATTTGCAAATTCAGCACAAGCTTTACTGCCAGTAAAGTTTGATATACAATTATAGGAGTCTCCTCCATTGCTGGAAGAGACCTTGGATGCCTTTACCAAATTAATCCAGGGCAGCTGAAGTTGGAAGGCACGTCTGGAGATCATGTAGTCCAGTGCCCCTGCTCAGAACACAGTCAGCTGCAACAGGTTGCTGAGCATCATGTCCAGTTGGGTTTGAATATCTGCAAGGATGGAGTCTCTCTTAACAACCTGTTCCAATGTTCAGTCACCCTCAAAGTAAAGGTGGTTTTTTTCTTTTGTTTAAATGGGATTTCATGTGTTTCAGTTTGTGCTCATTGCCTCTTATCCTGTCACTAGAGGCATCACAGAGAATAGCGTGGCTCTGTCTTCTTTACTTTGCAGGTATTTATACACATTGATAAGATCTCCCTGAGCCTTTTCTTCTACAGGCTAAAAAAATCACAGCTCTCTCAGTTTCTCCTTGTGATGCTCCAGTCATTTTATCAGTCACGTTTGTGGCCCTTCACTGCACTCACTCCAGTATGTCCATGTCTGTCTTGTACTAGGGAGCTCAGGACTGGTGCCATTACTCCAGATACGGCGTCACCAGTGCTGAATAGAGGGGAGGGGTCACCTCCCTTGGCCTGCTGGCAGCTCTCTTCCTGATGCAGCCCAAAGAAGCTGTTTTGGCCCGCTTCGCCGCAAGGGCACGTTGCTGCCTTGTCGTCAACATGGAACCTATGAGGACCTCCAGGTACTTTTCTGCCACGCTGCTCCCCAGCCAATGGGTCCCGAATCGGTCTTGGGCCCCCAGCCTGTCCTGGTGCATGAGGTTATTCCACCCCAGGTAGAGGGCTTCTCTTTTTTTGAAGTTCACGAAGTGCCTGTCAGCCCATTTCTCCAGCCTGTTAAAGTCCCTCTGGATGACAGCAAACCCTTATGGTCTATCAGCCACTTCTCCCTGCCCTCTATCATCAGCAAACTTGTGGAGCGTGCACTGGGTCCTGTTGGCCAGGTCATTAATGAAGTTATTAAACTGTATTGGCCCCAGTATTGACCCCTGGGGTGCACCACTAGTGACTGGCCTCCAGATGGACTTTATGGCACTGATCGCAACCCTTTGAGTCCCCCAGTTCAGACAGTTTTGAAACTGACTTACTGTCCATGTATCTAGTCCATATTTCCTTACTCAATAGAGGACCATTTTGCTGTGTAAAGGGCTCTCAAAATTCCCAATCACTGCTAAAGCCATGGACTAAGTGAAATGCAATAGTTTGTATAACCTGTTTGTCAGTTAGGTCAGTTTGATCATTTGGTCACTTATAACAGCATCTGATCATACTGCTGTCATCCTATACTTGAAAGGTTTTCCAAGGCTTTAAATTTTATATGAATCTGCATGTTCAGTGGTGTAACTTCGCTACTAAAAATTATTTAAATTCTCTTTTGAAATACAAAAAAGCATTTTTCTCCTGATGTTTTTTGTTGTTGTTTGATTATTCTCTAGTGAATAAAACCTAAGAAGCCCTTAGCAGTACCACAGTTTGGAATAAATCTTTATGTGAAGAGCACCTTTCTTCCATTGCTGGTGAGGAACACCAAACTTACTCAGCGTTTTTCTCTCCATCCTTTTGTTGATTGGTCTTGAAATCCAAACGCACAAAATTAATCTTTTAGGACATTCTTTCCTATATTTTCAACTTTCATCTTGCCAAATATGAAATTACTAGATTTTGCCTAATTTGGCTTCACTTTGGTCTTCATAATCTGATCCTTTTTGGACAACCATTTCACGTCATGCTCTCTGCATGGCCCAGAAATGTACCTCAGTATTTATTTGGAAGGTATTTAAGAATATACAGTGATCTTTACATATATTAAAACTAAATTATTTAACCCCTTTATGTACAGTGTTTTGGGATTAAAACTGGTATAGTTACATTCTCTGATAGGTTCTCTACCTCTACTGTGACTTCAATTTTACAGATGTAGACTTGGCTTTTCATTAGGTTTCTGCAAATTGTCCTTCAATATCAATGGAAGGTGACATGCTCTTTGTCATGCTAACGTGGATCTGATCACTGTCATGGGGAGCATCATGTAGGGATTTTGTGTGGTTTATATAATTTTATGTATCGTAGTTAGATGCTAATGTTAAAAAAAAGGTGGTTAGTTTATGAACCAGTCATTCAGCAATGCACATGGAACTGAATCTTTGTCTGCCATTTCTGGTGTCCAGTGACTTATGAATAAAATTGAACAAGGACAAAGAAAAATATGAGGAAGTGTCTGAAAACTAAGTTGTTTCCAAGGAATGCTCAGTAGGAGGCAGGGAGATCCACTGAATAATTTTTCTTCAGTTCTTTGTTTACCACTTCTACTTTACCATACTTCCTGTCTCTTTATAACCTAGTAGTACTAATCATCATTACTGATATTAGATTGCCTTCTAATCAGTAGATGGCTCTACTGTGCCTGATTAAAGCTTCTGAAGTTGTTGGATTTTGTTTTGACTAATTCAGTGAAAGTCATTAATTAAAAAATGAAGAACATTGGATTTACTTTAAGCCCAAGTATTGTGAGCATTATTGTGTAAGTATCTTTTTTTTCATGGTAAACAAATTTTTTAATCTCCTGCTGTATAATGGTAGCAGGGAGATTCTTCAAAATGAAAACAACAATGCTAATTGTATTTAATACATAAACATATTTACCTTCCTTTTTGCGTGATACACAGCTAACCCATATAGCAGCCCCACTAACTGTTGACTCGTAGATGCTTGAATGGTTTAGTGGTGTGGTCCCAAAAGTCCTGGCAACAAGCATCACAGACTGTGTACTTGTGAACAGTAGTCTGTTAAGTACAGCATACGCCTTTTAACGCTTCACAGGGAAAATGTTGTTAGGTGTAAGAATCTGGGACATGTGCATAGCAGTGCCAGTCTAAATGGTGGCAACTTTTGTATGAATCAGGCAAGAGTTCCAGTAACTTTCAGTGTATGCTGTGTTGATTTGCCAGCCCATCATGACTTCATACATAAAGTCTTTCTAATGTGTGGGATTCTGCTGGCGCACATGGGGAGAGACCCAAAGCTATACTCCATCCTGTGACATTTGGATGGCATTTGAGGTTTTTACTGAATAAAAACTTTTAAAAATAATTTCCAAATTTTCAGTTCACAAGGTAGTTATCAAAAAAGGCAAGGGAATTAGGAATTAAATATGAAATCCTCTCCTACCTCTATGCCATGTGAAGGTTAATAAAATTTGTTCCCATAAACAATAGCATGGGAGAAATCTTAGTTGCAATATGGTTGCAGTAGAAGATAAATCCTGGTTTCAGGCTTCACTCTCAATTGGCTTACTGATACAAGTTTATGCCAGACATTTGGGGTGGGAAGCTGTGTATATTAAAGCACTGACCTTAACGAGAGTCATGCAGCTAAAATCCTGCACAGTTCTTTTAAAATGTCAGGGGTTAATGTTATTTAAATGCAGTATTTGGTGGTTTAATTGAGTCATGCTTCGTTGTCTTTTACTGCACATTAATGCCAATGAAACACTGATTGTTGACAGAAAGTTCTTTTCAGCAAAGTATACACTGACATATCGTGCTGCTATAGAAAAATAGTGTGCAAGACAGAGCAGTCGTACTCTGCTGGAGTAGGAATCCTATACTGTCTAAATGGTGGCAACATTCGTTATACACTGACAGGAAATGTGAACTAGTTTTTTTTTCTCGTATATGTTTTCAGACTGCCTCTTGAGAGAACTGATAAGATAGAATTGTTGGGTCTTTAGATAAATAAATTAATCTCAAGAATTTTTTTGTCGGGTGTGTCACACAAGTTAGTAAATGTACCTTGAAAAGTACAAAGTCAACTCCAGAAGGCAGATTTGTTATAGAAGCACCTTCTGATAGCTTTTGTAAGCTTGTCTGAGGACACACCAATAGCTTTTCATCTTGTCTTTGTCTAAGTTTGGAAAAAATAACTTCACGTTCTTTCTCTGAATACTTCTCAGTGTTAAGTCTCCATGCCAGTCTAAAACCCTCAAGAGGAAATAGATGCTGGCTTGGCAGGTGAGATATAGAAAATACTGTAAATTGTGGACTCAAACAAACAAAAGCTTTTGAAGAGGAATATGGGAAGCAATAAACACTGGTGAACTTAGAAGAGCTTGTGTGCACAATGGGTGGGGTATAATTCATATTGTGCTTTTGCACGGTAGAGTAACTATTCCAAAATAACTGCCCTCATATGGACAGCTGTTATATACTTCCTTATTTTGGCTGAAGTAGTCTGTGTGCTGTTTGTCTAGTCCCATAGGGCTTTGTTATGCTTGTGGGCTCTGTGCTTTCCAGGATTTTTCTCATGACTGCAGGATGCTTTCTGGAAGTCATTAGAATTCTGTGTCTTGGAATGAGTTTGCAAATGCTCATGAGTTACAACTTTTTTTTATTTTTTGCAAGCCAATGTAATTTTTCAAGTTGATGTCAGCCAGCTTGGTTGAAGCCTGCAACTGCAAATGGACCTAGTTTATGTGAAACTTTTGATGCATTGTGTGAACTTCCTGGTTCTTACACTATCTTATTAGGTGACATTGGGACATCACACTTGGGCTCCTAAGGGAGTAACTAAGTGTTTGAATCTTCTGTGAGTGGTACATCACAGAGTTTCTGTGAGAAGTCATAATAGTCAGAGCTTCTTAGAAGCAGCAGCCCATTTAAGTACCTGCCTTTATGGGTTTAAGTAAATATATTTAGCTTCTTCCTAGTGTCTAAGATATCATGGAAGTGTTTGGAACCAGATTAACTACTTCACAGTAGGAATTACTGGTGAAGTCTGCAGATCTACGTCTTCTTCCAAGATCTACACTGAGTCTCTTGTATACTGTGGAGAGCAGTATAGTTCAGCAGGCAGGGCCTATAGAGCTCTGACCTGTGGGAACTCAATTCTCATGTCTGCCACTGGCTCAAGGGCAAAAAATAAATCCTTCCAGCATCTAGAAACTCACAACTGTGCTGCAGAGAACACTGAGCAATACAGAGGGGTGAAGCCATAAGGCGACTTGCAGGAACCTGCTCAAAGTAGCTCAAAGTCTAATTGTCCATGCAATGTGTTTGTATATGAACATTTGAGTTGGATGTTGTCTTTTTGAACATGTTAATGCTTTATTTTATTTAAAGTATTCTTCAGCACTCTGTTTTGTCCATGCTGTTCCACATATTGTGCACATTGTGCTGAACTCCTTGTTTTACCCAGAAGCACTTCTAACGATCAGGTAGAACCAACTGTTGCTTGGTGAACTCCTGAGCCTCTGTTAAGGCAGAGTGTGTTAAATTAGTAGCAAGAGAGGAGAGGAAACTTGATGATTATGAGTAAACTGAGAAGAATTTATTGTTTCGCATTGTAAATAAACCCCTTTTTAAAGGGATGAACCAAATATCACAATCTTAGGCTAACTGCAAAGCAGTGCTAGTCATTTGGTCAAAAAGCTCCAAGAAGAAAGGAGTGTAAAACTGACCAATTAGAAAAACTGTGCTAATATTTTCCTACGGACATCCTAATTTAGGAAAATAATATATAAAAGGGGAGAATATAAAGCTAGAAATAGCTTTAATTGTGAAGGACCAGGAAGAAAAGACGACCTGGGAATCTCTGGATAGCTTCAGAGGACATCAGGTAACTTGTAGCCTTGTTCAGTGGCAAAAGGCTCTGTTTATTTCTAAAGAAGGGGTTTGTGTGACTCCAGCAATAAACTAGGATTTGGACACCAAATACTGGCTGTGGCTCCCTATAAGAAAAAGAGCAAAAACCCCTTTATCTTTCAGGTCAACTGCTACTTAAACAAAAAAAACCAAAGAAACAAACAAAAAAAATCCCAGCTTACCCTTTAAGATGGAATCCTTTTGTCCAGGAGCCTGATTGTAAATTCTCGTAAGTCAGAATTTCTACCCATTTTTCTCCAGTACATTTAAAAAGTGTTTTCATTCTCAGATGAAAGATGTTATCTATCTGCAAAGTCCGCTCATTGTCATCTCTACTGTATTAATGTCCTGCAGTCTGTGAAGGTATCTTAATTTACAGAAAATGCAAATTTCCTCCGGTGTGAAACACTTACCTTTGCGACTGTAACTACATCAAAAGTCTTTATTAAGTATTTGTGGAATACTTTTTGTTGGTGTTGCACTTTTGTACCTATATGATTGGCTGATCACTGCACAGGGAAAGGTAGGGAAATCAATAAATGTTACTACTGGGATATTGGATTTGCTAGAATTTCAAACAAATTGCTTAAAACCTAACAGAACACCCTGACTGAACTGACTCTGGAGTAATAGTAAATTTAAAAGGAAGTGATAAATAGGACCTTTTATGAATGGCACAGACTTGTTTTCCTGTAAACTAAACTTAGAATCTGCTAGTTTTCTACATAAATAAAATTAAATACCTTTGTTAATGGATCTACTGTCCATTTTCTTTTCGGGAGAAATTTGCTTACAGTGGTCCCCTGTGGTCACAGGTTCTGCCAGACTACAAAAGGATGAAGATTCACAAGCTGTATAATGCCAGTCTCTGCAAAGGAAAAGTAGGTTCCTTCCCCTTTCAGAAGCAGCTAGTTTTACAGTGCGCTGAGCAGAACTGTATGATTCTTCCTATTTCAGCAAAAATGTTTCTGTCTCACGTACACACACAGCTTGACTTCCTGAAGGGTACAGATTAAACAGTTGGGGTTATTTGAAAAGTGTCTGAAGTCTTCTTCCTAGCCATAAAGAATTGCACTATAAAGATTTATAATTTGAAAGGGAGGAGTTTCCTCTTTTTTGGTGCTGCACAAAAAGACTTGGTTTCTTTTAATAACTGAAATGGTTTCTACCTCTGTCTGAGTCTACAAGAACCTCTTACAAAGTTCATAGAGTAGTTACAGTTCACCATGTGAGCTAGTCAAATACAAACTTATTTCTTTGAGCAGCTGCTAGTCATCTTTTTCATTAAACCAGTTGTCTAATTCACATCCAGTTTAGAGACTATAATTTTATAGACAAGTCTGAGGGTCTCACAAGGATATAAATCTTAGGGACATAAAGATGAAATATGGAGAGCTACTTGGGCTGACTTTAGACTGGAATCTGGGCTGTAGTGCTGACAAAAGTGTGATAGAAACTTCTGCATGGCTTCCACAAGCTTTTTTTTTTCCCAATTTCCAATTCTTAGTTTCCTGTATGTCTGCTTTGTTCCTCTTATTGTGTATGTGTATGTATATTTACTTTCACAATCAAAATTCTGCCTTTTCCAGAATGAAGGAGTCCTCTGTGAGAATGAAGGAAGGAAGACAGTAGATCCAGGTAGTGAGTGCAGCTTTGAGTGTTTCTAGAATTGCCCCTATATTAGAGCAGAGTTTAAACATTCTGTCAGAAATACAGGGTCACGCAACTGGGTTGTAAACCTGATACCCCAGTTTTCTTGTTCTGACTACCAACATAAGTAAACTCTAAGTGATATTTTAACACATTTTCTTTGCCGCAGTTACTCATATTGTGAGGGGTTTGTCTAAAAAGAGGTGTCCTGTCCCCAAGGGCAGCATTATTTTACCATTATTACACAAACTCAGCTGCTTTTCTTAAAATAATCAAGTAAATTATGCCATATACATGTTAACTAAAAAGTTTCAAGATGGGAACTGAGAGGACTGCCAAGGTGATAGAAAAATGGTCATTAAAATCAATCCATTCACTTGGCACATAAATTAAAAACAAAACTTGGGTGCAAGGCACAATAAAAGTTAAATCCAGTTGGCGGCCAGTCACAAGCGGTGTTCTCCAGGGCTCAGTATCGGGGCCAGTTTCGTTTAATATCTTTATCAATGATCTGGCTGAGGGGATCGAGTGCACCCTCAGTCAGTTTGCGGATGACACCAAGTTGGGTGGGAGTGTCGATCTGCTTGAGGGGAGGAAGGCTCTGCAGAGGGATCTGGACAGGCTGGATTGATGGGCTGAGGCCAGTTTTATGAGGTTCAACAAGGCCAAGTGCAAGGTCCTGCACTTGGGTCACAACAACCCCATGCAATGCTACAGGCTTGGGGAAGAGTGGCTGGAAAGCTGCCTGGCAGAAAAGGACCTGGGGGTGTTGGTTGACAGCCGGCTGAATATGAGGCAGCAGTGTGCTCAGGTGGCCAAGGAGGCCAATAACATCCTGGCTTGTATCAAAAATAGTGTGGCCAGCAGGACTAGGGAAGCGATCGGGCCCCTGTACTCAGCACTGGTGAGGCCGCACCTCAAATACTGTGTTCAGTTTTGGGCCCCTCTGCAAGAGAGACATTGAGGGGCTGGAGCGTGTCCAGAGAAGGGCAACGAAGCTGGGGAAGGGTCTGGAGCACAAGTCTGATGAGGAGCGGCTGAGGGAGCTGGGGTTGTTTAGCCTGGAGAAAAGGAGGCTGAGGGGAGACCTTATTGCTCTCTACAGCTACCTGAAAGGAGGTCGTAGTGAGGTGGGCGTCGGTCTCTTCTCCCAGGTAACAAGTGACAGGACGAGAGGAAATGGCCTCAAGTTGCACCAGGGGAGGTTTAGACTGGATATTAGGAAAAACTTCTTCACTGAAAGGGTTGTCAACCATTGGAAGAGGCTGCGCAGGGAAGTGGTTGAGTCACCATCCCAGGAGGTATTTAAAAGATGCGTAGATGTGGTGCTTACGGACATGGTTTAGTGGTGGACTTGGCAGTGTTAGGTTTATGGTTGGACTTGATGATCTTAAAGGTCTTTTCCAACCTATACGATTCTATGATTCTATAATGATGACATACACGAATACACAGGCATACAGCTATCAGTCTAATAAAAGGTTGGAGGGGGAACTTCATCATTGTGAAACCTGAGGTTTATGTCCACAGCAAATGAGAGGATGAGCATATCCTAAAATTCCATCATTCATTCTCTCTGTCTTTAGTTTACAGTACCCAAGAGTGTTTGGTTTGTTAAGGAGTTGTTCCTGTTTTATGATGATTAATTCATATATTCCATGTTGCTACCACACAAATGATGTGATCATTCTCATGGGTCACAGAACTAAGTCATCAAATTCATAAATTGTTGCAGCAAATAACTGCAAGCAAGCCACTGGCTTAGAAATCACAGAATCACACACTGGTTGAGGATGGAAGGGACCTCTGAAGATCATCTAGTCTGACCCCCCCTGCTCAGAGCAGGGTCAGCTAGAGCAGGTTTCACAGGACTGTGTTCAGTTGGGTTTTGAGTATCTCCAAGGATGGAGACTCCACAACCTCCCTGGGCAACCTCTGCCAGTGCTCAGTGACCGTCTCAGTAAAAAAGTGTTTCCACTTTAAAAAAGTGTTCAGAGGGAACCTCCTGTGTTTCAGTTTGTGCCCATTGCCTTTTGTCTTGTCACTGGGCACCACAGAGAAGAGTCTGGCTCCCTCATCTTCATTCCCTCCTGTTGGGTTTTATACACATAGATAAGATTCCCCTGAGCCTGCTTTTCTCCAGGCTGAACAGGCCCAGCTCTTTCAGCCTCTTCTCATATGAAACGTGCTCCAGTAGCTTGACCATCTTTGTTGCCCTGCACAGGAGTTGTTCCAGTATATCCATGTCTCTTTTGTACTGGGGAGCCCAGAACTGGACACAGTACGCCAGATGCAGTCTCACCAGTGCTGAGCAGAGTAGAAGGATCACCTTCCTCGACCTGCTGACCACTCTCTGCCTAAAGCAACCCAGGATACTGTTGGCCTTTTATGCTGTGGGAATGCATTGCTGCCTCATGATCAGCTAGTTGCCCATCGGAACCCCCAAATCCTTTTCTGCAAAGCTGCTTTCCAGCTGGGTGGCCAGCATGTACTGCTGCCTGGGGTTATTCCTCCCCAGTTACAGGACTTTCCATTTGTCCTTGTTGAACTTCTGTTTTTTTCCTCTCTGCCCAGTTCTCTAGGTTGTTGAAGTCCCTCTGAATGGCAGTAGAATGCTCTGGTGTATCAGCCACACTTGCCAGTTTTGTATCTGTGAACCTGCTGAGGATGCACTTCATCCCATCCTCCTGGCCATTAATGAAGACATTGAACAGCACTGGGCCTGATTGTTCAGCCACTTTTTAATCCACTTCACTGTCCACTTATCTAACCTGTACTTTGTCAGCTTGGCTATGATAATGTTACGGAGACAGTGTGTGGGATAATGGCTGAGGTGACTTAAAAATTAAAACTTATATTCCCACTTTTAGGTAAGGCACAGCATTGAAGAAGCTCCCCAGGTGGAATGCAGCTGACATGTAAGGAATCCATTCCATGGGAGTTCCCTAGGCCTGCAACCTTAGATGTTGGTAACGCCAGGGGAACTTGGTGTGCTGACTCTAAGAGGCGCTGCCCGGAGGGTGGAGCGGTGTGGAGGTGCCGCGGCCAGGCTCTGCAATAACAGGGGAACTTAAAGGTGTCATGGAACTGATAAGCTGCGTATTTACTACCTTGGGCCAACAGCCTGCCACGTTTTTGACAAAATGCTGTTCTTTTGGTGAACTTTGCTCATTATAACATCATTATAATACCAAAACACACCTCCATCCCAAAAGCTACCTGCCTCCAAGGTGCGACCACCCCTCACTGAGCTTGCGCACTGAATTTTTCTAGCTTATACCTTTAAAAGTGAAGCGAGAAAACTTTACACCAAACCTAAACAAAGATATGTATGACTAGAGTCACTCAAGCTCCACCCGAAAGGTGAAAGATAGTATAAAATGGTTTAAGAGAAAGAGAATGTTAGGGAAGACACCATCCTGTATCACTCTGACGTTTGGGATCAGTCGATGGGCTGAGGCTCTTTCCCCCCCCAGTGGGACGCCTTTGGATAAGAGTCGAACACTTGGTTGTATCAAGTGCCTCCGCGGAAAACTTAGAAATCTCTATATAGAGAGAGTTGCTTTATTATCTTTAACGCGTTTGTGTCCAGCCATGTTACTCATATTCTTGATATACGTGTTGTGTCTGGCTGTGTTATATACATGTTTGTGTCCAGCCATGTTATTCATACTCATATTCTTGGTATTTGCAAGTGCTTTGCAGGCAGTGAATTTATCACCAGTAATCCAAAGAATCTGTGTGTCTGTTGCTCTAATAAACTGCACTCTTCACTGCTCTGGCCGTGACAGTTCCTTCAACACGACCAGACAGGGGGGGTGTAAAAATTAATGCTGTTGCCTTAGTGAAAGCCCTGAACTAATGAGTGGCTATACACGCAGTCCTTAGAAAATAAACCATTGACCAAGTCTGAGACTAAGACTGGACCTAGCCGCACCTAGACTCCTCTCTGAGAAGGAGTTTAGAAAGCAAGGGGGTCCTGTCTGAACCTCGTGACTCAACGGGAGGGTTTTCCCCCCCAGCCACTCCTCGGACTCCTATTTGTATGCGACACTAACTCTTAACGCAACACAGTGTCAAAGACTTTGCTAAAGTCAAGGTAAACACCATCCACTGTTTTTCCTTCATCCACCAAGCTAGTCACCACGTTGTAGAAGGCAATGAGGTTGGTCAAGCATGATCTTCCCTTTGTAGATCCACTCTGATTATTCCCAATCACCTTCTTGTCATTCATGTGTCTGGAAACAGTTTCCAGGAGCAGTTGTTCATCACCTTCCTAGGGACTGAGGTGGTGCTGAAAGGCCTGTAGTTCTCCAAATCTTCCTTTTTGCCATTCTTGAAGATTGGAGTGATATTTGCTCTGTTCCAGTCTTCAGGAACCTCTCCTAGGTGCCATGACCATTCAAAGACAGTTGAGAGTGGCCTCACAGTGACATCAGCAGCTCCCTCAGCACTTTTGAGCTTATGTACAAACACTTTGTTTATGTGCTCCCTAACCTGGTCCTTCTTCACTGAGAGTAAGTCAGTCTTCTTGCTCCTTCCCTCTGGTCTCAGGGGCCTGGGATTCCTGAAAGCAGTTTTTGCTGGTAAAGACTGAGGCAAAGAAGGCATCGAGTACCTTGTCCTTCTCTATGTCAGTTGCCACCAGTTTCCCAGCTCCATTCAGCAGTGGGCTCACATTTTCCTTTTGCTGTTCATGCACGCGTAGAATACTTCCCTGGTGTCCTTCACATTCCTTGCCAGATTCAACTCCAGGTGGGTCTTGGCTTTCCTAACCCCATCCCTGCACCACTGGATAGCAACACTATACTTCTCCTGGGTCCCTTCACCCTGCTCCCACCTCTTCTCCACTTCCCTTTTATGTCTGAGTTCAATCACGCAAATAAAATGGAAATGAGAGGTCAGTGAGAGCTGTTCTTCAATGTCTACCTGTAACTATTGATTTTGTGATTAACAGAGAGTGGGACAAATATAAAGTCATATTAACTGCTAATATGTGCTACATGTGACAAAAGATCAGCAGAAATACAGCTGCTTGGTGGTAGGCTGTGAACTGCCAGACCTTCAAACACTTTCATTTTGATGGACTTCATCGTCACCTAGAACTCCTTGGGTTAAAAAGTTAGACTATATTCCAAAATAAATGGCTTAACTGTATTTGTAGCAGGCAAAATTGCTATATTTTCCTCACCCATATTTTAGGTTTGCAGACAGATATGGAAGTACATCTACAGCTGAAGTTTATTCTTACCTGTTTTTCTACATCAAATGAGAAATTCTGAGAATAGTAGGAAATTGTATAAAAAATTATTTTGCATTACTGGTTAATAGAACCTCTCTGCAATTTTTAAAAAGAATGCTTCAGAAACAAGTCGTAAGTAAGAACGGATAATATAACACATGGATGAAAGTGGAATTTATAGAAACTGCTGACATTCAGAAAATGAAAGGGCTAGTAATAGCAATTAATGATTGTGAAGTCTGCTCGTCTGTTCTGTGAGATGTTAAAACCACATCTGAAAAGGGGAGAAGATTAAAATACATATTGATTGGCTGATGGGCAAAAGGTAAGGTTTAAAAGCAAAGAATTGACTAATATGCGTGGTATTAATTAAACTCTTCTCATCATTGTGAATAAACAAGGGCTGATAACTCATATCTGTAAATTCCTGAATTGATTCCAGATTGAGTGTACTTCAAAGGTCTATGCCATGTAAACCAGAAATCACCTTCAGAAGGGTCTTTTCTTGCAGCTCAGGGGAACTGCAAGACACTATGTTTTCTGCTGCACGATTTTCATTCTGAGTTTTCCTGCTGATTTAATAGGCAACACATAGTGGGTGGATTGGTAAAATAGGCCCTAAAGTGCACAAGTTTGTCAGAAATACCTAATATGTCTTCCATGAGGACAGAAAACACAGAAAAGGCGTGTCAATTTAATCAGGTGTTGATAACCAGGTGTGACCAGTTATAAAATATTTGGATTAAACTTGCAAACATCGAGACATCAGGGTCTTGTTGAGAAAGGACAGTAAGGGTGGTGCTTTGGAAGCAGGACTAATAAACCATACAGAGACCAAGGTGGGATACCTCCTGTGTGAAATCCTGACCCTTGAAGTGAATAGGAATTTTGGCCTTTTATTCACCAAGACCTGTATTACACCCAGGATGGATTACTTGCCTGCTAGGGTGCCCAGTGCTTTAAGGGATGTTACTCAGGCAACATGTGCCTCTCAGTGTCTCTCCTGCCTTGGGTGTAGATCTTTTTGCTAGGAGAAACAGTAACAATACTCAGCACTTCTTTTCTTTTCTCTGAGACTTTGAATGCCTTTTATAAAGTGCCTTTAACTCATGTTAAAGACTGCTGCAACTATGGCCCAACGAAGTTTTAAAGGACTTATCTAAGCTAAACCACTCCCTACTGTGAGATAAATAGAGCCAAATATTCTGCCTCCTTATCTTATATGGGTCCCATTTCCCTTATCTGTTGTTCTCTCAGATTTTGTTCTCCATATTTCAATACCTAAAATAAAATTTAAAAATTAGAAGAATGAAACCTGGGTTAGAAAACTTCAGTGAAGAGGACAAACTGTCTGCTTCATGACAACTTCGTGTCCCCAGCTTGTATGCAGGTTATATATATATTTTTTTCCCCATTTTCCTTTCTATCTCTTTTCTATAAATATGTTTTACTGACATTAAAGACTATCCTGCCATGGAGTGTTGCATGACCAGGAAAGACCTGTAGCACAGATAGCAAAGAAATACAGTAGGAGAAAGTGTGCCACTCCTTGCTGCCAGCTGAAAGCACAGGTGGATTTCTACAGTTTAGCAGAGTCCTTAAGTAAAAAAAAATTAATTGAAACTCAACCTGCATAAGTAATGTTGACTCAGCTTTGTGTACTAGCTAGTTTGGGTAGTTGTTTTTTAATTTAAACAAAAATTAGGTGTTCCAGAATGTCAGAAACTGAGCTGCAGCCTGGCCATCTCCACAGCACAGGTCTAGAAAGGGTAGCAGGGCTGCAACCTCCCTCCGCTGCCTTTGTTGGTGCACCAACTCACCTCGCCCAGAGAGCTGCCACCCTGACCACTGAGTGTTTCTGCTGTGGCCCCTAGAAGCATTGACTGGCATTTTGGCCAGCCGGTCATCTTCTCTGAAGTATTGGCTCTCCCATACAAGGTCGTATTGCTCTAGTATTGGTAAGGCCAAAATGGACTGACACCTTTGTGACTGCTAGTTGTTTCTTGCATTCCTGTCACATATTCAGACAGCACTGCTATGTCATCTACAATCTTTTTCACCTGCTTCCCTTCAGTCGTATCTGACGCCCTTATTAGAGTTTTCAATTGATTTCTGCTGCTGCGTCACCCAGTCAATTGCAGCACTGCATGGTGCAAGGTTTAAACAAGAAAAAAGTGCTGCCCTGGTTACTCCCTCGGTTGTCTATAAGCCACTCAGGATTCCCTGCTGTTTGTTTTCACATAAGATTCAGTGCAGTTTCTGGCAAAGGCAATGATCTCAGTAGCAAAGTTGCAGTGGTAGCATCACTATGGAGATTTCTCTCTGTTTCTCTTGCCCAAGCTCCTTGAAAAAGTGAGGAAGTTGATTATCACTCTGTTTTCAATACTTAGCACTGCTCCGTATTATGTCAAGATGTATCAGGCAGGGGAGCCTCATACTGACGGTGCTCAGGCATGTCTTTCCAAAGGCATCAATTAGCAAATTAGTAACCCTTCCTCAAGAGACAATTGAACAGGTTTACTG
Source organism: Ciconia boyciana (assembly GCF_034638445.1). Taxonomy (NCBI): domain Eukaryota; kingdom Metazoa; phylum Chordata; class Aves; order Ciconiiformes; family Ciconiidae; genus Ciconia; species Ciconia boyciana. The sequence continues at coordinate 52,756,585 of NC_132937.1, forward strand.
TATTTTTGCTATCATAACAAACATGCATTACCTGCTGCTTTTAATCTAGAGAGCCTACTAGTGCATTAGAGCCAGGGGAATATTAAAATCTGTCATTTGCAGAAGTAAGCTGAGGGACAGAGTGATTAAGTGACTGGCCCCAAATACTGGTCAAGAGTAAATTTTAACGTAGACTTATGGGATGCAGGTTCTCAGCCCCCTTTCAAGACTCCAAATTGCACTAGGGTTTTTGTGTTGTTATTTCATGTGCTTTCCACTCATTTAAAAAATGCAACAAATTCAGTAGTGATTTGTGGTTGAGACCTAAGAAAACTGAGGTCTAAGAAAATTCAGTATTTTCTTCCTAGTTAGTTTCAATCAAAATTGAATTGTAGCTGGCCTTATATTTCAACCAGGCAGCTAAATGAAAGGCAAAACCTAGCCTGGCAAGCTGTTCATGAAAACAGTCCCTCTTTCTTCAGTGGTTCAGAGAACCAGGTTCTTGGCATAGCCTTGTTATAATTTGTAAAACATCTTAATTCTCCATTCTTTTTTTTTAATGTAGTCGTATAAAGAGGGAACTAGGATCATTCCTGTTATGTCTTTCCTAGTGAATCAGTTCAGTTAGTTAGTTAGTTGTGAAGAGCATCAACAAGTATGGGTGGAAAACACATGTATAGTCTGACTTTTATGATAAACTGCCTGAAAATGATGACTGAATAAATATTTTTGAAAGTGACAAAAGTGCATTTACTTGCCCTTTAAATCCACTTACAAAATTGGCACCAGTTCTTTTTGTTTGGTTTCCTTATTCTGTCGTGTTAAGAAGTGGCCTGTGCTGCTAGTATCTGTCAAGCTCCCCCCTTGTACTGGAAACACACTGCAGCTTGTCCCACTGGAGATATTCAGGCATATTGTATTCAAATCTTACTTTTGCTGAAGATACGTACCTACAGTTCATCAGGCTAATGCAAGAAATAATTAGGAGTAATTAGGATGAAATCTAGCAAATTACTAAGACCAGACAGGGGTTGTTGTTTAAAAAAAAAAAATAATCAGTGTTCACAACAGATTTATTTCTTTACTGGGCATCGTAAAGTTCAGAGGAAGAGACCCCTAGGACTGAATAATCTTGTCTGGGGGAAGAGTAGAGAAAGAAGAAGACATGCAGGGGTTGCTCATGGGCACTGTGTTGCCTTGAAAAGATGCCATACATCTAGTGATTGTCTGTCTGAAGATGTGACTCAAGGATCCAGATCTACTTTTGCCTTTTGGTGCCAGGCCCTCAGTCCAGCATGTTCCCATCTTCTAAGGTTTGGAAGGTGCTTTTTCCTATCTATCTGTTATGCCCATACAGGAACCAGTCACACTAGTGGGCAGACCTGAAGGGCGTTCAGAGGTTGTTGGTTTTGTGGCAGGATGCTAGGACTGGCCACGTGGAGTGCAGGCTGAAGAATACATACCAAAGGGAAACCTGGCCCTAGCCTGATACGAATGTTATCATTTAATGCAAGAATGAGATGGTGCTGTGGCAGACAGTATTTTACTGCAAGGAAAAAGCAAAATTGTGTTGAGCCAGCTCAGCATGCCTTTTTGACCCGTGACAGTTGGATTTCTGTAGCACTGAACACAACCCAACTATCTGTTTGCATACACAACACAACACAAGATGCTGACACCCACAGTGCCTGGCAGGATTTTGCTAACAGGGTTTTTACACCCGTTCCTCTTACAACAGAAAACACAGCAGAAGTTTTCAACTGTACAACTTTTTTTCTCTTTTTCCCTTCTGGTCATGTACATCTAGGTCTCTGTTGCTGTAAAGCCTCTTGTGCCTTTCAACTACCATGTAAGAAGTAGCCTGTTTAGCTGGACTATTCATGCTTTCTACTTTGTCTGGGTTTTTCAGAAATAGTCTGATTTAATATCTGTTCTTACATGGGCAGGGGAAGGAGAGCTATGAGTGCTGTAAAAACACTCAAAGATAATTATCAGTTGAAAGAAGAGGTGAGAGACTGGGAAGTCACTAATCAGAGGGGTGAGAGACTGGGAAGTCACTAATCAGAAAAAAGAAAAAAGTATAAATATATGGAACTGGATTTTCTTCCTCCGTGTTGCTTCCACAGTTTCTTCTTCTCCCTTAGGGGTGCTCTGGCTAGGAGCCACACTTCTAGTAACATAGGATGTTTTCAGACACCCCAGATCGCATCAGGAAGTGGAAGCCAAAGAATGAACCAAAATATTGAGTTTTCTCTCATGAATACCTTTATTCCTCCAGAAATGCTTGAAAATGGCCTTCCGCAATAGTTATCCTTTCCCATCCCAGGGGAGGTGGATGTAACATCTCCAAGAGGCAGCAGAGCTATTCCCAGCCTCCCCAGAAAGAGAAATCATTTTGCTGAGACAGGGCTGTTTGGAGGACTGTCAATCCCGGCCCTCTTTGAGAAGTAGGTCCCCAAAATGCCATTGTCACAGTTGCTGCTCAGAGTGGAAACGTGCTGCGACTTAGGGTTATCATAGAAGTGTATGTGAGCTATGACAATTTAATGTTTCTACTACAGTAAATTTTGGGCAGGCTGATGCTGTCTCTATTAGTAACTCCACAGCATCTAGCTGATAATGCTGGCACCAAGGTTTTTACTACACTTGAGGAGCTCAAGGCTTTTTTGTCAGAATGTTGCAAAACCTGAGATAAGTTAATTAGCAACTAAAAGCTGTAAAAAGGCTTTAAACTGCAAATATGTCATGGCACAGACCTTTCAAAAATGTTTCAATTAAAAGCCCCGGCATATTAATTCCTGTGAGCTGTATATGGCTTGAACATAGATTGAAGTGCAAGATAAATGGGAATACATTCCACAGGCTAGGAGAATGCCACAGTGCACTTGGGTAACCAAATGTGAAAACTTACAGGTGTCGCAGCAAATTCACATACTGATGGGTATGAGTGAATCGCCTCAGAGCACTAAACCAGGCCAGTTTGGAGACTTGCACTGGGAAGAAGCTGCCGTGAACACGTGCCCAGATTGGCAGGCTGTGATGTGCTGCCCGGGGAAGGCAGAAGAGCTGTTTGGTCTGGGGAAGGAGTCGCAGGACCCCGGCGGCTGGGTGCCCCATGCTGGGCTCTGCCTGAGGTCCTGGTGAAGCTCGGTGTGGCGGATCCCGTGGTCCTGCATAAACAGATGTCCATGGGATGATTCAGAAAACTATAATTACACACAATAGTGCAAATGTTTAATTAATCAGGTCTCATGTCCTTATTATCCCCTCACTGAGTTTCACTAATAATGACCCAGAGGAAAATTCTGCTCCTGTCTGTGAATTATATTTTATTTACAAGGCTTCATTTCTTAGACGATTTTTCTCTCTCATTCCTGGGTAGCACTCCCAACAAGAAAATAAAATTCTGATGTCCTTTACAAGTAAAACTTGTGACTGGCCTAAAATTCAAAATCAGGGAGGGCTTTGTGCTATCTCACATGGTTCCTTTAGCAGAATAAATTAGAATAACTTAGCACTTAATACATCTCTTGCCTCACATTCACAGGATGCATAAATATTTGGCTGTAATCCTATCACTAAAGCTGAGAGGAAAAGAAAAGAGGTCTTGAAGGAAAAGCCGTTCTGGATGAGGAAAGAAAGCAACCCCTTCCAAGTCGGTTTGTAACCCCTATGAAGGGTTAAATTGCAGAAGGGTGGCTGAAGCCAAGCATGGAGTCCAGCCTCCTTCGCTGACAATGCCTCTGCCACCCTCAAAAGCCAGCCGCTGGAAAGAAAGTGTTAAAAAGGATATTGTTTGCATTAAGAGGCTGAATTTTCCACTGGGTAATCATCAGTGAAACCCAGTGAAGGGCAAATGAGGATGGCAGGCCTGATTAATTAAACATGTGCTATGGTGCTAAGAGCAAGATTTATGCTATTGGTTTTACAAGAGTCATTGATATTAATACTGCTAGTAGAAATGTTGAGCTGCTGTTTACTGTTTCCATTTTTCACTGCAAATCTGGTGTTAAAAGTACAAATGAGGGTTGTGGATTATTACTGTAACATTGTAGTTTCACTCTCTAAATGTTACTCCTGTTCTACAGAAGAGATCTTGCGGTACTGCTATCAGATGCTCTGTTGCACTATTTCCATTATAATCTCCAATTCTGGAGCCTTTTAAACCTGATTACAAAAATTTACTCTGGACTAAAATCCACTTTACAAAGATCTCCATCCAAGATATGTATGTTTGGTTATGTATACATGAGTGCACTCCCATTTGTACAGAATGTGATATGGAACTTCCTGAAAAACGGAAAGAAAAATAACAGTGTATGCATTTGTAAGTTATAGGAGTGCAAACAGATATCTACCAGTGACCTGTGAAGCTGTACACATGGTGATGTGTGGCATTGCATTTTGCTAAAGCCAAACAACATGGTCTGTTCGAGCCTGAAAGAGACAAGTGTTGTTACAAAGCATGGAGTAGAACAAAATAACATTTTGGGGATAACAAGGGCTACTGTACGTGGACACTCTCTCCTTTAAGCAAAAAGAGGCTTTTATAAAGCTGTTAAGTATTTTCATCACTTCCAGGTTGATATGCAGCACATTCAGAAGTATCTATTTCATAATGTGTTAGTAGAGTAGAAGCTGAATGCCCTTGCACTGTAAACGGTTTCAGAAATGTGTTTATAGGCAATTCTGCTTTTGTTCATTAATATGCCACAGAAAATATAGCAGTAAAATCTGAAGCATGGGGTGTGAATGTGTATCTTGGGGTGGAAGGGGCGGTTGTCTGTTGCAAATAAGCTTGCTCACATCATGGAGAGCATGAATGGCAACCAGCGAGGTCAGTGTCAGTTCAGCTTTTATTTTCCTGATAACACACTCATGTGTTTACTTTTCCCATTACACTTACAAGGAACATTTTGTTGGAATGATGCCTCTTCCTCTGCGGTAATTTTTTTCCTTTCCTGACAAAAAACTCTCAGTAGTCATGTATAGCCCAGTAAAGTCTGTAGACTTTGCAGTAACTTTGCGAGGGCTCAGGACTGAGGCAAGCTTGCCAGGCTTTGCGTGGGGTGTTCTTGGCCTGCTTGGAGCTTTGTTTTAGTTAATTTAGCTGTAACAACAATTCTTCCAATGATCAGGTGACTGTTGCCTAATTTGTTTTACTTTTGCTTACTTTTGTACAATCACAGAATAGCCATAAATTTATACTTTATAGTATAAAAGTATTTTATACTTTAGCCATAATTTTATATTTTACAGTATAGTTACTCTGCGCAGAATGCAAAATTTATGACCCTACCATAACGATGTCATTATTATGTCATGATATGCAGGCCTGGTATGTCAGCAGAGGCCTTGGGAATGGGGACACAGCATAGAGGTGTACAGGTGTGGGGTGATAACGAGAGAGGGAACAGGCTGGCACTGGAGACCCCAGGGCTATAACCAACTTACCAGGGTCAGCTCAAGAGGCACAGACCTGCAACCTGAGCAGAACTAGCCACAGGAGCAACAAGCAACAGGTATCTGTCTACCAAGTGTAAAATGCACCATACAGAGTAAACTGGGATGTGGCATGAGCTCCAGACCAATGAAGACAGAGCAAAGTGTAGAAGTGTGTCACACGGGTGCTGCTGATGACCTGAGGACACGCAGGGGCTGTGGGAGCGTCAGTATAGACCCAAAGAAAGGGGAAGATAGTAGGAGGTTTTGTATAATGATTTTAAACCATATTATTAAGGAGATTTATTTTGTGTTACTGAGATCATTTGGACGATGAGTGTTGGCATTGTTCTAGCTGGATTACTTGTTAGAACTACTTGTTGTTGCTTAGTTACACTGTAGGGTTTTAATTACACTAACAAGAAATTCTAGGCTTCCCTTATAAGGTGTGCTGCCCTTTTTGCCCCGTAACAAGTTTTTGAGTGTAACATCAAAGCACTCGTGGCAAATGAGAAATTGCTGTTTGTTTTGTTAAGCATTCCTGTCTCATGAGGGATGATGCAGGATTTCAGTATTATAGCATAGATAGCGCCTACCTTGAGATGGGAAATCAGTTAGGGTTTTCCTATAGTAATGCTCTTCCTATATTTATCTTCTTAGGGCAGATAGCAAGTGACAGCTTTGATGGAAAATTCATTATAATACATATTTTAAAATACTGAACAGGCTAAGCCAGTAACCTCAGAGAAGCATCTCCCTTGATCTAAACCGAGGAAGTTTATGGAGACCTCAGCAAAGACTGGATCTTCAAGCAAGCTCAGCAGCTCTAAGCACATGCCTGGTGCTGGGGCATCACATGAAGTTTCTGAAGTTATGGGTACCCAGCATCTCCACTCTTGATCTGGTAGCAGGTGCTGGCCCCTGCAGCCTCCTGGCTCCACAGCATCCTGCAGAGCTCAGTGCTGAACAAAGGCTTGGCGGGGCTGCTGGCCATGCGGTCATCTCATACTCTCCACTAGGGTCATGCCTTCGTTATGTGAGTCACATGTACTCTCTTGTCAAGACCCATGGGTACAGGGTGCCTTGTGCTAAATGAAAAAAATCACTTTGGGAGGGAGACTAGCCCAAAACCCAGCTTGGCAACAATGCTAGCACACCAGGGCTGTCTTACGGTGATGACGGCTGGTTTTTGTGGCAGAAGCAATGAGGTGCAGAAGCAATGAGGTGTCAAAGCATCTGGTGAGTGCAGGCCCCTCCTGATGATAGTGTACCTCTGCTGATTGATTACCTACAATGTATGCAGGAGGGATTTAATCTCCTTTGGACTTCGGTCTGTCTGGCTGGGACTGCTACGTCACTAATGAAGCTTTCCCATTGTCATTTCCCCTTATGAAACACAAAAGAAGTTTTGGTAAAGTGGTGACCTTGCCTGCCTGTAGATTAATGCAATGATTTTCATGCAGCAGGGCTTCATTTTGCAGTTTGTATGGGTATGGCATGCCTGCCTGAAGTCTTGCATCTGTCAGTTCACCGTTGACAGCACATCAGCGGATAGAAGCATGACTGCTGAGTTCAAGTAGGGGGGAGACCTGTGTGAATTCATAATTCTTGTTGTGATGGGCTTAATTCCTTGAAAAGGATTTTTACAAATTAAGCTGCTCACTGCTGCAGAGCTGTTCCTTCAGGTGTATCACCATCAGCCACTGGGGAAATCCAGAACCATTGCGATCAGTCACAGGTGCGGATTTGTTATGAGTGATGTGAGGACATGTTCTCTCTTCATCCACGCAGTTTAGAGTGGGCACCAAATACGCTACAAAGTAAGCACCTTGCTAAGAAGAAGGTACTAAGTAATGTTAAATTAGGTGACGCTTTTCTGATGTGAAAAATGGTGTTTGGTTTTCTGTGGCACATAAACATGGACCGAAAAATTTACAAACTCAACCTGCAGTGTCAGTTGCAACCTGGACTTGCTATTCATCCCTCAGGGAACCAGTCCTGGTGTATTGTCAATTTTGCATGGCACTGTGAGGAAGTAATTTAACCTCCCTCTACCTTAGTTTTCCTCACTTGCTTTTATTTAAAAAAATCATACATACCTTTCATGTTTGTGCTCCAACTAACAATTTGACAACAACTTTTATGTTTTCAAAGGAGCTGTTTTAAAAGAGCCTTGCACATGTAACCTTGGAACATTTTTTGATAGTTTTCTGAGTGACTGAAGAGTGGCATGTATATTTGCATCTTAGAACAGATGAACAGTTTTTTTCAGGTGAATAATGCTGCTAGGTAGAACTTCCAAGAATATTTCAGTATTTATTGTCCTGTTGAAAAACATTCCTTTGTGAAGTTTTTAATAAAATCTCATCCTTTTCTAAATTACATTTTATTATTTTTTGTTAGTTTTCCTTAATTTTTAAAGCTGCTGTTTTCTCCACTGCTCTTACCGTGTTCTGCAGCTACCAGGCCACTGCCTAAACACCAGCTGCTCTGAGCACTGCCCTAGCAAGCTGGAAATGCACTTAGTAGAGTAATCTGTAGTTTTCAATAGAAGGATAACTTTTGTGGGACTTTCGGTCCAGGTGACACATGCTACCAATGTCCCATAGCCCGGTTTTGGAATTTCCAAAAAATGTACATATCGATTTTCTAACTTAATATGTCTTACATCTAAGTCCAAGGAGCTTTATGCTAGACTTCACCTTGAAAAAGAGAAGGTGATCTCAGAACTTAAAATCAGTAGTTTTTTAGACATGAATTGTCTCAACTTGATTACATTTGTTATGTGAAAACGGAATACAGTCTGAACCAGCAACACAAGTACAAAAGGATGTTAAGGGGTCAGTTTCACATACTTGAAAACAATTTTAAATGAGATAATCTAAGAAAATAAATCTTGTTATTTGTCATAAAACATTTCACTAGCTGCCCAACAAACTCACAGTCTAAAGGGCTATTATGGTTCAGGGGTTTGAGAAAATTTTTTTTTCTTAAAAGTTAGGCATAGAGGTGAAAATAATTTTTTTTTTTTTCAAAAATATAAAAATAATTAGAAAAAATAGAAAACAGCATTGGTGAATGTGAGTTAAAAGGCAGGAAAAACAGAAAATTTATGAAGGAAGCAAAAGTTCACAAAGAGATGTCTATGGAAAAAGTCTACGGAGAAAAAAAAGAAGCCTTCAATGACCCATTGCTAGTTGGTACCGTTACTATTTATAGTGCAGAAGACACTGCAATTCAATAAATATCTCTGTTACAGACTTGATAAAAGCTCCTGCTTCTGTCATGTTATGCTAAACACTTCTCAGTTCCAGTGATAATGAGAGATGATGTTAAAGAACATCTTTGAAAATCAGATTGTTTCATCACCTATTGAAAGAACTTATACCAGCAAATTTTAAACAAAATGGCTGAGAACTTCTCTGAGGTGCTAACATTGACTTTTTTTCCTAACATCTCTCGTAACCGTTCCAAGAGAGTAAAGGAAATACTAGGCCAGAATATAAAGAGGCTACTCAGCCTGCTGTTTTGGACATCATTGCCACATAAAATAATGGAAAATCAGCATAGGCCCTAAATAAAAGGATGATATTTCTGTTAGCAGCAGTCAGCATGGGTTAAGAGAATAGGTCTGGGAAAATAACTGGTGTATTAGCGACATTTTAAAATACTGGCTGAAAAAAGCAGCGTGTTGATCCAATAAGCTAAGAAATCTCTGATGCATTTTATTTTGTATTAACATGCCGTTTGGTTGAAAGCCTAGAACGGTACCAAACCAACATTGCACTCAGATAATGGACAAGGGACAGGTGTCAAGAAGAGAATTACAAATGCCTCCTTTTCTCAGGCTACAAGAGGTTTGACCTAGCCTTATGCTGTTTAACATTTCCCTGAGCAATGCCTGTAACTGTTGCTGATAAATGGCTGCTCGTTCCACAAGAATGGGGGGACAGCATATAGCGATATTGGTTATTTGGTATAGCCAGGATGCAAGAAAACAATATACATTTCCATGGCTCTTTCATCAAAGGTAGTCTCATAATTGAGGGACTCTATCATGGAAGAAAACCACAGTGGCTTGTGGTCATCATGAGCCAAGAGGGTTGTGCTGTGTTCAGCACTCGTAAGCCTGACACTGAGCCTGCTGCAATATTGCCCACCACTGGTCCCACAGTCCAAGAGGGAGCTGAGATATGGAGAGGGTTCAGGGAGAGGCCCCGGGTGATGCTGGGCCCTGAGGGCAAGCTGCAGTGTGGAGTGGCATGCAGATTACTCCGTAGGACCATTTTATCTATTAGCCAAACTCCTAACAAGATTAAGAGATAGGAATTGAAGTTAGACAAATCCTGGCTAAAATGAAGACAGTTCTTCAAAGTGATAGTCACTTGAAACAACAGGGTTCATGGTTTATACCTGGGGGGAATTATTTTAGTCAAGGATTTCTTTTTTTTTTTTCTTTTCTAAAAAGTGCACTGTAGTTCAAGAGCATGCATTGGGCAGAAGCAGGCATTTCTTAAAGGAAGTTTGTTGTCTTTTGTTATGATGAGTCCATTTTGACATTAAACCCTATTGATCTATTCATAGGGGCTAAAGTCAATATTTAGGCATATCAATAACAGGTCTGACTTTTCAAAATTCTTCATTTGATTTCATTAACCTTAACTTCTGGTTGTTATTCTACTTCTCATTGATTACTTGTAAATATAAAAGAATGAGGATGCATTACTGATTTTGACTACTGAAAAATTATTATCTGTACCATTATCACAAGGAAATAGAATTTCATATGGTCTTCATGTTTTTATATATAACAGTATTGTATATTTTCAGTTTTCTAACACAAAAAGATGATACCGGTAGAGGATTTTTCTTTCCTCTGATGAGTTATACCAGTAAATGTAACAACAGCTCTTTTGAAATACTAAGTATTGTTTATTTTTCCAGTGGAAGTGATGTAATAATATGGATTGCAAAAAGTTTCATTTAGTGCTATGTTGAATTGACTTATATTCTTGTTTTCATTTTAGACACAGGCTCTTAAAACCATCAGATCTCTGATGCTCTCTAAGACCTATTTAAATCTCACTCTGCTTGAAGCTTTCTGTCTGCCACAGTCAACCTGAAGTTTAAAAGTTGCTCATCTCCTGAAAACATTGAGAGGAACTTGGTTGTCCAGCTAAAATGCATCTTCACTTCTTCCAGTTGGCCTCTCTCAGGAATGATGCTAAAACACAAATTAAAATTAAGTCTATAAGTTTTAAAAATGTGCTTTAAGTTAAGGAAGAGAGACTGGTTATGTTTCTAGCTCAAATATCACAATGTGATATGTGCCTGCTGTACCATGCCAGGTATCCTCAGATGTTGGTAAATTAATAATCAGCCTGCTCCAGGACCAGGCGTATGAATGGCAGTCCTGCAGAGACCTGTGCCTGCAACTCTTCTTACCGAAGTCAATAGCACTATGCAAGTAATTAAGAGTGTTCACATGCCTGTCTTGTAGACATTACTGTAAAGAGCAGACTTGGTGTTCACAGAGTGGAGTTCTGGTTTAATTACTTTTTCTGAATGTTTTCGTTAAATGACCCAGGTACCCGTGAAATTACACTGGAATAGGCAAACTGCTTCAATCCTTAGTTTGATTCCAGCAAAGCAGTAATTTGTCATGTAAAACTGCAAAGTATGTCTTATTTAAGATATAATGTTTACAAAAGGGAAATTGTATGTCACCTGTCACAGTGAGGGATTTTTCCAAACAATGTACACAGGGTTGTTCCTTTTTAATTTGCTGCTCTTATACTTATGGTTCCTTTCTAATGGCATGACAAAACTGACTGGTGAAAAACACACAAAATTGAAATCCAGAACAAAATATAAAGAATGACTACGTACTGATACTTAATAGGATTCTTTTTTTCTTAAGGAAGCTACAGGAGAAATTCTCTGCAAGTGACGCATCCTGTGGTGGTAGGTACATGTAATCCCCTGACAATCCAACTTATGACTTCTTGAAAAACAAGTTCAGAGACATTTAGTGATTTTGTCAATCATTTTGTCCACTGTTACATTCTGGAAGTCTCCGTGATGAACAGCATTCTTTATATTAGCAGAAAATAAGGCAAAATTTAGCCAGGCTGGGAAATGATTGCAATTTGGGTTTTAGAAGCCTATACCAGATACGGCATAACAGCTTGCATCTTGGATATTAGCTCTGCTTATTAACCAGAAGAACTTTGTCTTTTAAATTGACTCAGATCAGATGTGGCATGATGTCCTCATTAAGAAATGCCATTCGATTCCAGGTAGCACTTCAATTTGGGCACATACGTAAAGTTAGGTACCTAGTTAAGTACTATATTGCTCAAGGACAGATGTAAAGGACAGCCTATTGACAAAAACCTGTGAAAGTCTCCCCTTCAGTCACAGAATATTTCCACATGGGTTGAGAGCAAAAGATCCACTTCCCCCAGTCCCTCCATGTCATTGTGTGACCTCCGATATCACTGGTGATGCTTCACAGCCAGTGAGCTGGAATATCTGCTACAAAGCAAAACCAGAGTTTTCCTTCCCAACATGGATTATCTCTATATTATATAATAAAGAAATAGAAAGATATTGCTGTCAGTTAGGTCAGATACAAGAAGCCCATGGATGATAATGTCATCAGTGTGTAAAGCACTCAGGTTAGGAAGAAGCACCACAGGGTTTTCCTTTCAGCCAGTCAAGGTGGCTATATTGATCTCAGCAAGCCTTTCGTTACTGCAAAGGAATCCAGTTGGAAATGAAGATGCAATAAGTCAAATTTTAAAAGGGTTACAGCCAAGTCTGTTGTTCAGCATATCGAGGTTTGCCTTGATCTTGGAACTTGTCTTGGTGCAATTGAAGCCTTGAGGTAAACCTGAAGCATTTGAAGGCAGCGGTGCTCCACCAAGGCTGGATTCAGGAAAATGTTACAGTTTGCATAACTGGAGAAAATTGCCATCTGCTATTAACCAGCAATGATGTATAATGGTATGAGATATATGTAATAAATATCATATATATATAGTTATATAAAGAGTCAAAGTAACCTACATGAAACAGAACTTCCTGAATCTTTACGTTTGACAATGACCTAAAAGATGATGAGTAAAAATTATTTCTTCACATAACTCTGCTGAAGACCAAGAAGATACAACCACAAAGCAATCAAACCTTAGTGCCATTTGGCATTATTTAGAAGTGGGTATGAGGAGAGGCTTTCTGCGCAATTGAACATAGTCTGAGTCACCTGGGGAGGAAACAGGGAGCTAATGCTTTTTCTGAATTGGACCTTTGCCACAGCCCTGGGTTGAACTGGAGGATGTGTTAAGTGAGGTTTTCCACAAATACTGCAAGTAGGTAAAATGAGAGCAGTTTTGGCACAGTTGTTTGCTAAAGGTAGGAAATAGAGTGTTAAAGGCAGTGAATGGGATGTGCAGCCTCTGATGATGCTGTGTTTCATAAGAAAACTCAAGCAGAATCAAATTTCCTCTTTCATGGAGACTGAAGGGAAGCCTTCTATGCTGAGGAGGAAGGGGTACTAGCTCCAAGTGACAAGTCTGTAGACAAGACCACACTCCTCCATTTTAATAAGACTGAAGCTTTTACAGAGAACTCATGAGTGGTCAAGCTGAAAGAAAAAAACAACCACCACAACAACAACAACAACGAAAACAACAAAAAGCAAGCAAACAAACAAACAAAAACAAATCTGGAAAAGAAATCAATATCTATAAAGAAATAAAACAAGTAGCAGCAGAAACAACAGCAAGGAAAATTCAATTAAAATAAGAGAAAGAATGAGCCAATGACCTTTTCTATGAACTCCAGTATTCAGGTTTTCTATAACCACCATCTAACTCATGCAAATATGTTATGCCAAAAGCATTTTAGACAAAGAATAAATAAATAAATACCATATGGAGACTGAATTGGTCACCGTGCCAGAGCTAACCTTTGAACCAAGCTATGGTTCTAAATATGGGAATGAGGGGGGTGGGGGGGGAGAGAAAGAAGAAAAGACCTTTTGTTTTCTCCATGGGAGGGAGAAAGCTCATTGCTCCAGGCAGTCTCGGGGAGAGTTTGATGTTCCAGGACACTTTGTCATTGTGGTGGTGTTGCGGGGTTCCTGCTCTTTGTCATATTCCATTGCAGTCTGGGACTTAACTTGACAGCAGCAAAGGGTTTCTCTGAAATGGATTCAACTGGTTAGCATTGCGTCCACCCACCCACATGCAAAAAGTCCCAAAGTGTCATCAGTCATGAATAATTTTCTGAAAAACATTAACTCCTTGACTCTGTCAGGAACCATGACAAAAAAATGCAGCTTTAGCAATGACTTAGTCAATGAAACTGTTTTTTTCATGGCTATTTTATTCTTTTTTCCACCCCAGTCTGAAAACACAAAAATATTCAAATGCCTCCTTGTCTGAAATGGAGTGGAAGTCAAATCTTTCCCACAGTTTTGTATACATGTGCCACATTTAGGCATCCCTCTCCTTTTGACAAGAGAATTAGGTAACTAAACGTAACCCACCACTCCCTATTAGGACATGCTATCAGAAACTTTGTGTATGACAGAAGGATGGATGTGTCTGTTTTCTTGGCACAATAGGATTTTGACTGATCTGCCTAACACCATGGTTGAACCCCCTGATGTAGACCATTGCAACTACAAGACTTTCCAGTGACACTGGTATTTATACTTTATTATTAGTGGGCTTTATGAGAGTGTGGCAGTCCGTACAAGTTTACCCAGTTGCTGATCACATTATGGATGTAATGGGAAACCTAACTCCACACATAATGTGATAAATATAATGGGAAACTCTTTCTCAGCTTTGTGGTCAGGGATGGGGGAGAAGCTGTATTCCCTGTTTCTTGGCCAGATTAAGCACTTGCAGGCAATTAAAAAAAAAAAGCAAACCTCACCTCATGGTCCAATGGAAGTCCTCAGTCAGGTAGTTACAGTCACTGACGTGTGCAGGTCATCTGCATAAGTATATGTATATGTATATATGTTAGTAGAGGAAATTTATTCTATATTCTCCTTCTGAGTATGAATATGTGAGAGAGAAAACTCTCCTGTTGTGACTGATATGTTTGTGTGGGCTAGAACCAGCCGAGTAAAAATGTAAGAGATGTGTGGAGAGAGCGAGTGGGACTGAGAGAACTGAGGAGGGAGTACCTGGGGACCTTCAGACAAGCCAATGATTTCAAGGGATATAACTTCACAGCATGTATTAAAATTAAACCAAGAGAACGAGTTGACTGATGGAAGGGAAGCTTTAATGCTCATAAAACACAATGAACTCATTTGAAGTGTCAGGGGATACACGCGCGGACTGACTCCAAACCAAACAACACTTTGGGTCCTTGTTTAGCAATTATTAACTTTTAGTATTATTAACTTTTGCTAACTCTTAGGGTGAGCAAGGCATACGTCCTCCTCCTTAGCTGTGTTTATTTAAATTGGTTCTGGAGGAGAAAGTTGCTGGGATCTATTGTCATATTCTAATGGCCTGCGGAATACTTAATAATGAAAATGTGTTTAGACACAAAGTTAAGCAACTCTCATTTAAGGGACAGATCTGAGGGGGTGGGTAGATTCTTGAAGTTCTCATTCATTTTCACTTGATCAAATTTTGAACTTTCTGAATTCAGTGGATGCTTTTTTACTATTAATTCAAGTTAATCTAAAATGTACTGAAGAAGAGGTTGCATTATATGGAATTTGGGTTAGGTGTTTGATAAACCTGTGTATTGTTCAGCTTTGCAGAAAAGGACCTGGGGATCCTGATGGACAACAAGCTGAACATAAAACAACAACATGCCTTTACTGCAAAGAAGGCTGATGGTATCCTGGGCTGCACTAGGAGGACTGCTGCCAGCAGGTCGAGGGAGGTGACCCTTTCCCTCTGCTCAGCACTGGTGAGCCACGCTTGGAGTCTCGTGTCCAGGGCTCTCCAGTACGAGAGAGACATGGACATACTGGAAAGAGTCCAGCAAAGGGCCACAAAGGTGATGAAGGGACTGGAGCATCTCTCCTATGAGGAAGGGCTGAGAGAGCTGGGACTGTTCAGCCTGGAGAAGAGCAGGCTCAGGGGGATCTTATACCTGTGTATAAATACTTGAAGGGAGGGTACAAAGAAGATGCAGCCAGGCTGTTTTCAGTGGTGCCCAGTGACAGGACCAGAGGCAATGGACACAAACTGAAACACAGAGGGTTCCCTCTGAACATCAGGAGACACTTTTCCCTGTGAGGGTGACCGAGCACTGGCACAGGTTGCCCAGGGAGGTTGTGGAGTCTCCATCCTTGGAGATATTCAAAAGCTCTCTGGACATGGTCCTGGGCAACTGGCTGTAGGTGGCAGGGGGATTGGACCAGATGACCTCTAGAGGCCCCTTCCAACCTCAGCCATTCTGTGATTCTGCTACCCGTGTGAGATTCCTGGATACTTATTTATTTCTTGCACAATAGAAAATCTAGTTCAACTGCCTTCAAATCATTTGCTGTCTTCATAAGAAAGATCAATTGCATTGGGACTGATATTCTGTCTTTGTGATGGACTTCTGATCACAAGGTATTCTTTTTGCATTCTACAACATGGTTTCATTCCTATATAGTTTATAAAGGGTTAATAAATGCTTACTACAGGTGAAAAAGAGGTCTAAGCCTCCTAGTAACAAGTGATATGGAAGGTTATAAGCATGTCAAGAGGAGGTGTAATGCATGGTTTTTAATAATGGTTAGCAATCTATTGACTGACTGGATTTTAAAACAATTGATTATTTATTACAACATCTATTAATCATTTATTGTTATTAATCATTTAGTAACTTCCCATTTGCTGTTTTTATAGAGAAACTTGATATAAAAATTGTGCCTCCAATGAGAAGAAAGAAACCAAAGTAAATGCAGATCATTAGAATCTGACCTATGTATGAAAAGATTGAGTTTTAATTATTATTTTTTGTGCCTCGGTCTTTCTATATCAAGATCTGTAGGCCTGACTACAGGCCTATTTTGACTCATGCAAATATTTATTATGTGTACAAACACATTTCAGTCTGTCAATTTATAAAACTTAGATTGTTCCCAGAAATTGTTCAAGAACCCAATTTTATAAAGGAATTGAAGAATTCTCTCCAGGAACAAAACTTGAGTAAAAGTCTGGGTTTTGATCCTTTTGCTTTAGATGCTAAGAGGAATATTTCTTGAGACTGAGCAAAAATTTAGCAGGTATGTTTGATTAGTATTCCAAGAGGAGGTGTTAATAAGCATACCATGACTACAAGCTGAAGCTGGGCCTGAGTTAATGTGAACCTGCTCCACAGTCCTTTTGTTAATTTCATTAAAACATTTGTTAAAAAGACATCTAGTAGGTTATCCAGTTCAGCAGCCACAGCATGGTTATTTGTGTTGAATTCCTACCAGGCTGAAGGGTAAGAAGGATGGAAGGACAAAAGGCATAGTGTGGAGGCTGAACTGCTGCCCAGCACACCTCTTTTCCCTCCCGCAGCTCTGCCATAGTGGGCGCAAAGGTTTGCCTGCAAACATGTTTTCCAACCTGAAGCTCTTCTCTGTTGAGAGTGTTTTGGGTGACATTGGTTCAGTCTGCTCAGAAGTAGTTTGCTTTCCATTTGGTGCTATTTGGGTAGCAACAGTACAAAGATAAAATCCTTTAACCCACTCTCCTTCCACATTAAAATGAGCAGAATCACAGAAATATCTTCAGCTGGCCAGGCTAAGGCCTGGATGAATATTTATAGAAGGAGAAATTATCTTTCTTGGCATTGTCAAGAGTTGCCCTCCCATGGCAGGAATTTGGCTCTGTGAGGTCGTCAGCCTGTGTCATGGCTACTCTGCTCTACTCTGGGATCCAGGAAAGGAGAAAAGGTCTATTCTGCCCTGAATGTCTCCAGCTGTCTCCTCTCAGGGACTTGGTTTTTAGGCCATGTAGGAAGGAGACAAGGAACGGACTATGTCTGCTCTCCAGCTGACTCCCTGCCGTGCTGGGCTGGCCCTTTCCCGTGGGGATGAAGTGCACCATGGGCTGGCTGTACTGGTGTATGTGGGGGTACTTCTCTCCATTGGCACCCCCCAACTCCTGCTGCTCATAGCAGTGGTTTTATGTCTTCCTCTGCCAACAGGCTGCTAGGACCCTCACCAGAGTTTGTCAGTATATGGGATATTGCTTCCCTACCTCTTGGTACTCAGCTGGAAGATGGGTGTGCACTCCACAGCCTGTGAGCCATCCTGCCACTTCAGGCTCAAACAAATGGCCTTACATCATGTTTTCTTTGACAGTAAATGCTGCAGTATATATGCATGTTGCTCAACAGTCATGGTGCAGCTCATAGAAATCCCTCATTGTTTCACAGCTTCCTGGCATCTTCTCCACAAACACCAAACCAAGCTTTATCCTGCTTTTCCACAACACCATCATGCCTTTATAAGTGTCTTGTTTCAATGGTTGGTATAAAGCCTCCTTTTAAGCCAAGGAAATTCCTGTATACCAGATCAGAAGATCTGGTTGAGTTGGCTATTTTTTGTAACAGCAGCAAAAGCATTAACTGTAGCATTGATAGGCAGAAATCCCAGCACAACCACCACCAATTTAGGTTGACACAGAGATTCTGGACTTAGAAACATATCTGGAGTCCCTCACTTTCCTTTCTGCTCTAAGTTGCTGTCACTCAAGACCCCAACTCCACCATTTTGCAGTGTCAAGAAAGAAGACTAATGTTGCTTTAACTAATAGTGCCTCCAACATCATGCTTGCTGAAGAGACTATCCATGTAACAGGTAGCTTCAATGTAAGGTATTTTTAATCCAATACTAGTCTTTGACCAGAATGGAGTTATTACTCTCAACATAGACCAATTTCACCATGCTGGACCTATCCCTCTGTAAAGTTTGATCCACTGAGCAGTCCTGAGGTGCAGAATGCTCTTAGCGCTCTTTACGTGATTTATGCCTGGTTGTGGTCTAAACTTTGCAGGGTTGGTCCTCTAATTTATGGGAGAATGTGGCCTGCAGGCTCAGAGAGAGAAACAATTAAGTAACTTGATGAAAAATGGTGGCAAACAGAGGTGTCTTTCTGAAAAGGAAGTGTCTGACAATTTAACAGAAAAACAAAACCCCACTGCTTCCACCCTCTTACTAGGATTATGGTTCAGCTGCTTTGGCCTTAGCAGCAGTCCACATGGAGCTCCCTGTCAGCTGCCACATCACATCTCATTCACTTCTGCATTGTGTCATTGCTCTCATGGAGAGAACAGGCAACGGAGAGAATTTCCTTTGCTGCTACCTGATATACCATTATTCACCTCTTATCATTTTAGCAAAGCAGTTACACTGCTGTGAGAGGTAATGGAGACCATGCCACTAAGAAAATTGGCTGTAATTTATTTATCAATTGTTTCTACATACCACAAAAGAGAACATCTACTTTACGGCTGGGTCTAAGGTATCTGAGAGCCCTTGAAGTTCATGGTTTTCCGGTATTCTAAGTTCTACTTATGGCTTTTCCTGTATATGACACACAACACCACCCCTGTGGTCTTCAAGGCTGATTTCTTCTTTGCTTTCTTTAGTCACAAATCATTCTGAGGCATCCCTTAAGTGCATTTGTATTGTTAAGTGCACCGGCCTGATTTGGTGTTAATTCAATTTGAGTGCCCTTAATATCTTGCGGGAGTGAGGCAATGCATGTGAGCTGTACCTTGTAAAAACAGGTTCCAGGTCTGCCTGAGAGCAAAGCACCTTTCCCACAGCAATTTACCAAAGTTGCTGATAAAATTTTCATAAGGAAACCTTTTTAGTCTGACCCTATTGTGTTATTCCACCATTAAGAGTTGGGGAACTGAGACTGTATTCTGGTGACAGTTTATCACATTCTCCATTATTTTAGTGTATAGACAGCCTACTGATGGGTCACAGCCTACATCCCCTCCTCTTACAGTGTGGAAACAGCTCCCAGAGCCAGAGCCCGGAGGCCCGAGTATGCCAGTTGCAGCACGTGTGTGTCAATACAGCTGAAGTGAACTCTAGATAAACCAGTCACCTCTAACCTTCAAATGATGAGAGATGGGACATTTTAGTGCATTTGGGGCCAAGCAAAGAGAGGGAAAAGCAGAAATAAACCATGGGAATAGTTAGCCCTAAGGAATGTGTGGAAGAAACAATATCACATTTTGACTAAAGAAAAGGTATTTGACTAACAATCAAAGACAAAAAAACAGTTTTAAAGTAACTGGGATAAGCGAATGCTATCTTCATACACGAGGACTAATTTTGCTCTCAAATGAGTGACTGTAAATCCTAAACAACTCCAATGTTAACTGAAAAAGTTTACCTTATAAAGCTGAACCAGTGCATAATACCAAGAAAAGTGCCCACCTGCCTGGCAGATTGCCTCTGTACACTACTGTCACCCCCGGACTTTGGAGATCAGGGAGCTGCAGCAAGGGAGTAGGAGTGAAAGGTCCAGCTGGTGCGCACGTGATGTTCCAGAATCTGGATGTTCTGTCATGCTGTATGAACACATTTTTTTTGGCTGTTATAGAAAGCATAACCAAACTAGTCTGGATGCCATCTGAAGATGTGGACACATGTCTTCTGAATTGCTGTCTAGCATTTTGAAGCAAAACTGAGAAGAACAAGTTGGTTATGAAAGAAACGAGGAAAAGAAGAGAGGAGAAGAGAAAGGGGAGAGAGAGAAAGTGGGGTGGGGGGAGAGAGATGGTAGAGTGAGAGGGAGAAAGAAAGTAAAAGAGAAGGAATTGAGGAAGAGGAAGAGGAAGAAAGAAAGAGAAACAGAGAGTTGAAGAAAGGTAAAGAAAAGAAAAAAGAAGAAAGAAAGAGAAAGAGAGCAAGAAAGAAAGAAGAAAGAAAGGAAGAGGGAGAAAGAAAGAGAGAAAGGGAGAAAGAGACAAAGAAAGAAAGAGAAAGAGAGAAAGAAAAAGAAAGAAGGAAAGAAAGAAAGAAGGAAAGAAAAAGAAAGAAAGAAAGAAAAAGAAAGGAAGGAAGAAAGAAAAGAAAGAAAGAAAAAGAAGAAGGAAGGAAGGAAAAGAAAGAAAAAGAAGAAAGGAAGGAAGGAAGAGAAAGAGAGAAAGAAAAGGTGGAAATTACCTCAGGGCTTTACACTGAATTTAACTGAGTCTGAAACGGAGGTTTGGGAGCTTAGCCAGTGTGGCACGGCTGTTCAGCACAGGTACCTAAATACTGAGGCTGGATGGTTTGATTATAAGGAGCATCTTCTGTAACCTAGCACACAATGGTACATTTGTTGCACTCTAAATTGCCTTTGGGAGTCTTGCCCTCCCTACCAGCACGACTTACTGTCAGTTGCTGGTGGGCGAAAGCCTTGATCCTGCGTCCCATGGAAGTCAATGGGAGCACTGCCTTTGACATCAATGAGTGCTGGATCACACCCCAGGTGAAAAACAATAGCTTTGCTTCTAGTCGGGCCAAATTGATGAATAAATCAGAGCCTTGCATGTATGGAGTCAGGGCTGGTTGTGAGTGTCTCTTGCAGAGGCATTTTACAGTCCAGGTATGTGTGACCAAAGCAATCTGGTTAATTATTGGATAAAGCTTGAGGCAAGCACAGAGTTACAGATACCAGCTAGAGAACTGTTTTACAGAGGAATTTATAATACCTTTGACTATCAGCCTCTTGATCTTCAGGGCTATTCACGGAAGATGGAGATAAGGCAATTCTTTCTGTGTGTTTTCAATAGGGGAGGAAAAAGAGACGGCAAATACTTATAGCTGTTTCTCTCTCTGGCTCTCAGTATTATGCTCTAACATTGTGCTCTACTTCCAATTATTCTTTAAGAAGTATGTAAGTTCTCAGGAAAGAGAACTGAGTGCATTAAATATTGTGTACATCCCCTCCACCAAATCACAAAGCTTGAACTGCAGCACTGTGTTAGGTGTTTGCAAACTGCCCTGCAGCGTATAAACAAGGCAGAAACTGCAAAGGGCAGGGTAAACATCACCATAGGCCCTGGGTGTCTGTGGCCAGTCCTGCTTCGTCTCCATGCACCACTGAGGTCAGTGGCAAGGCTTGCACTGCAGGGTGCTGTGGAAATGCTGGGCCATCCGAGGAAGGTGCTTGCAACCGTGATTCAGCCTCAGCTGTTTTGTTCTAGTCTGGGTCTGTGTTGGCCCTTCGAGCGACCCAGTCTCCTCACAGTTTTTCCTGAGTTCTGCATAATGCCTTGTGACAAAATTTTGATGGTGGAGGGAATATTGGCTGACGTAGCTTTCCTATTCAAAACACAGGGAAAATGTATCTTTGGGGGTTTTTTTTGTTTTTTTTTTTGTTTTTTTTTAAGTAACACTGAGGTGGGCAGAGAGTGTCAGTGATTTCAGAAAGAGGAGATCACCAGGATGTTCTAGATGACCTCCTGTCAGCTATGTCTCTTTGAACTCCAGTGAGCTGAAGCAGCTAGGAAGAGAGGGGTCATGAAGGCAAAGGGGCAGGTGATGTGCCATGGCACAGCAGGGCCAAAAACACATGGACCTTCAAGATGCATAGGCAAATCCCATGACAGCATCTGTAGCAGCTGCCCCAGACACTGAGAGTGAGTGGGTTAGGAGGCCCTTTCTGATGGATCAGTGGTAGGTCAAAGAAAGGCATGGAGGAAGAGTCATAGTTTTGCTCTCTTGCTCTCACACTATAAGAAAATTTTAGAGGCTCAGAAGGTTATAGTTATTGCAATTGTTTCTGGGGTTTTTAAGAATTAATGGGTGAAGGTTATTTGCAGTGAATTTAATGTGAGGGAAGTCTATGTTGGCAGGATTTGTGCTACCCTTCAAACAACAGACAGGGAAGGCTATGTGAGAGATGGGACACGGCACCGTGCTCCGGGGGCTTCCAGCATTGTTTTGCTTCCACCTGAGGATAAATAAATGCCTCTGTGTGTGGTGCTTTGAGAGAGAAAACTCCAGCTCAATCAGAGAAATAGTCTTTGACTTCCTAATCCAGGGAGAAATGGAAATGCTCTTCTCTCTCCCTTCCTCTTCATTAGTTTATGTACATCAGCTCTCATCATGTTTACCTGCGAAGAAGTGGTTTCAGTACGACTGCTGTCTTTGTAGCTTTTTCTATAAACACTTCAAGCCCTGTTGTATAACTTAGATGGAAGCCAAATAAGCATTCAAATGAAACAAAAAACCTCAGGAGATCTTGCTGCCAGGACATAAGTTGGGTAGTCAGGAGAAAAATAGCCAAAGTAAGAAGCTATGGGCCATGTTTCATGCTAACAGAGACACAGGTGTTTCCCTTGACTATTTTGAAATAAGGTCTGAGCCAAGCCCTCTCCACATGGCTTCAAGTGGGAATGCATCGTATTGCTCAAGATGCTAAAAAATTTGAGTGATTTACACACTTCTAAACCTACTCTGCACTTCCACCGTTAATCATACACAATCCACAACAATGTCACTCTCTTTGTGCACCATGATGGAAGTATCTGTGTATCATATATTCAAATTACATTTTGTGCTTGAGGGAGCTTGTGGTCCCCTGAAAACTTCTGTGGCAGCATGGTTTGCAGGCTCCACACACTACCTGTGAACCATCTATTGTGTATGTGACTGCAAGCTTGAATCCCTACCTGGGATTATCTGAAAACTCTGGAACTTGCCAGCAGGAAAATTTACAGCTAAACAATTATATTGTTGAAACTCTGACAAATCCACCCCAGTTTATGACTTTGAAAATCGGGCTAGGTGTGAGCAACTGAATATATTATACACCGTAGCATGGCCTCCTGGGGCCTGCAATATAGAATCTGTTTACTTTGACTGACACTTTTCATTTTTCTTTTCTTCCAGGCATTATTGCTGCAAATGATATCTCTGCTCAATATGGATTTGTTCCTCAAAAAACTGTTTAGATATTTGGATAAACATCTTCTGAACAAGTTCTTTTATTATTATTATTATTATGATTTTTGGAAGCAATCCAGCAATAATGCAACAGACAGGCAACACAATGAGTAAAGGCAAGCAGACCTCTATTATATTCGTACATCAGATTACATGGAGGTGGGATTTCCAGAACTTCTCTCCAATGTAAAGTAGTTCTAAAAACTCCAAATCTGGACACAAAAGAGAGTTGCTTTTTTTCTACCTATCGCTTTTCTCTAAACAGAAGTTCAAAAACCCCCAAATAAACTGGTGACTTCTTGCCGAGGGTGAAATAAATCTCACTCAAGCACAGAACGGCATTTGTTCTACTTAGATGCCCATAAGCAGGCAGAGACATTCTTGCAAAGTACAACCACTCAGAAAAAGGAAGATTTGTTGTTAAAGCCAATGATAGTACTTCCAGATAGAATCAGCACTGGGTCATGCAGAGTGGCAGCATTTTTTTTCCTGCTATATTGGTACCAGAAATTGGAAATTCACTACAATTTTCCAGTTCCTTCAGAAATTCCAGCATCTCTGATGTTAAATGCTAGAACAGGTGGCAATGACTGGTGACCATGTTATACACTGGTACATTAGCCTGAAGAGTGATTTTTTTTTTCTAGTTCTATAGGAGAAAAAGCAGAATAGCAAAATTTCTTTTCCAGAGCATTCCCTGACTGACAAATAAATCATTCTTCATCTCACTCAGGCAGGACCAAAGAGCTCCTTTTAGATAAAGAGATGGCTAAGAGATGGCAGTTTTATCAATGTGGGCTTGAGTTGTAAAACACAAAGTATACCTTTTATGTATAATTTTGTGAACAGAAAAAGTATATTTTGGTCTGACACATGAAACTTTTATCTACCTTACTCCTGCCATTTGTATTTCCTGCCATTTGGGAATATCCCAAATGGTCTCTGCCTCTCTCTTTTTTGTTTTATAGTTCCTTTTGTACAGCAGCCAATGCTAGCATTTCTTTCTGAGTGTGAAAGTTGCTTACGGTTTTCATGTACCTGTACTGTATAGTATTTGCCAAGTACTTGGGGTGGACACTGTGCTTTCTGAGATCATTAAGAAGAAAATTCCAATTTCTCTAGTGCCTTCATGACTACCGGTAATGGCCCTTGCTGTGCAACACATGGGGAAACAGGAATGCTGCACAGGGGATTGGGCTCCGTCTAGACACTGTTTCAGAAGATACTTAGAGTGGATCTCTGAGAAGCCTCAGCTCCCCCTGCTTACTATGCTGTGGTGTAGCTCTTGCTCTGGTATGGAGAGCAGGGGTGACATAGACTGATTTACTTTTCACTTGTCTTCCTGCTCTAGGTCCCCGTGTGCAGGCTCCGTCTGGCTGAGTGCCAGCAGTGTGCTCTGATCTGAGAGGATGTAGCCATAGTGCTGAGGGCACTGCTCTGTATAAGTACCTGGCACTCCGTGTCCAGACTAAGGGATGTGTCCAGTCCTGCGTTGTTTTGGCCCTGTGGAACTTCTCCCATTAGGAGGGAATCCCAAGAAATTAAATTAGAGTAGCACTGGTACAAATGCAGCACATGCAAAAGCTCACATTTCTTTATTTCCCTGGATTTATGTCGTTTATTTATGTTTTGTGATGTAAATGGGACTAGAGGTTTAGGCAATAGACTGCGTCTCGTAAATAAAAATACATAAGCGTATCATGCACACATCACATTTTCACCTTTATTAGAGATCATAAAACCCTGGAAGGAGAGAACAAGGGGCAAGTCACTCAATGATCTTTTCATGCAGCATCTTCAACATATTTATGGCCGCATGAGAATTTTCAAGGCTGGTCATGCATTCAGAACTGTCCCTACCAGTGAGCAGCTTGTGCTAAATCTGGCTGACGCTTTGCTGAGGATGGAAAAGAAAAAGGCACTAAGCAGTACCTGTGGCAGAAGTGGCTTCCTCTTTTTGGCTTTAAGCTTGAGTAAACTAAAGCACAGGCTTTCCAGTAAAGGACTGTTTCACCTGAAAATATTCTACTGTCTCAGCAATTACTCTGCACTCCAAGCGACACTGTAAGCACCACAGATAATTTACTTTGTACTGGAAAGAAAGGTAAAGTTGTAGGGGAACTGAGTAAACTTGCTTGCTCGAGAGAAGTATATAGTTTGCTGGCTGACTCTGATAGTAATTTACTTAGGATTTTCCCTGAAATTTTCAGGTTGGGAAAAAGTGAGGGTACTCGGCTGAAAAAAAAGACAAATACGCTCAGTTATTCCTGACTTGCAACCACCTCAGATTCCCTACCATTCTTTATTTTCCCAACTTCAAGCAGTGGAAGGAGGGAAGATGGAATTAGGGACTGTATGTAATTATAATTTATCCTGCCTGCATCTCCCACAACCCACAGAAGCTTAGGCTTCATGAGTGAGTGGAATCAAAGAGGGGCCCAGTCATCACTGTCCTGTGGTTTTGAATTTTGTATATGTAATTTACGGCAACAGCTAGCAGCAGTCACAGTGTGGTGATTTGCTGAGGGTGTCTACGAATAGTGTCTTGTTTTCGATGTAATCCTGAGCAAGAGGCTATGGAGAATCTACCTAAGACCTAGATGGTGTTTAAAACCTGCCATTCACCCCAGAAAGCCCCTCCTCACTTTGCCATCCCATGTCAGCTCCTTAAATCAAACCCTTCAGACTCAGGAATGAAGTAAATAAATTATAAGCTTTATTGATTGTGTCTGCTGTGTGAATGTTCTTTAGCATTGACTAAGCTGTTCAAACCGTTGTCCCAACATGGATCAGGCTCCCCGTAAAACCTGAAATGGCTACTCAAGAGGGAGCAGAAATGTTTTCTTTTGTTGATCCAAGGTTCTGTCAGGGAGGGTTTTGATCTCTACAACTTTACGACATCCATATGGTCAGGAATGGATTAGCTGGCTCCTTTCAGTGGGATACAGGATCACAGTTTTAGATTGGACAGAAGCCCACTGTGATATAAGTTTTTTGTTGTTTGGGTTTGGTGTTTTTTTTTTTTTTTTTTAAATTAATATTAGTGAGTTTTGGAACCATGGACCCAGTTTGTCTCTCTCTTGGTCTGTTCTCCCATCTCTATGACTCTGTTGACTTCAACTAAATCACTGGTATAAATGCATCTTGGACTTCTCTTCCAGCTAATGGAGATAGTGCTGGCGGTTGCTGGTTAAGGGTTATTTTGAGGGAAAGGGTTGTTTTTGCTTCTGCTTTAAAGCAAGGAGGTGTGGTAAATCACAGGCATCTTTCTTGGGATGGAGATAATAAATCACTCTTCCCAGGTGAAATCTTTTATTTATGCCTTGGGATTCCATTTCATTGAGGAAAGGTATGTTCTTTTGGCTTCAGCTGGGCTGCACTTTAGCAAGTGATTCAAATCAAGCTGACACTTATTAGTGAGCATGTTGAACACTTTGCTCTCAGGCACTTCACTGGGCTGCCACCATTCTCCTTCCATTCTTCACAGATGTTTGTTCTCCTCAGGTTTCATCTGGAAGCAAAATCACTGCCTGCTCCTCATGTCAGTGAGAAGTCAACTGCAAAGGGCAGCTAGATTGTAGAGACAATGGATCACTCCCACCAGTAAAAAAAACAAATAGAAGGAGAGATGAAATAATACACTCAAAGATAAGCTATAATACACTCCCAGATGAGCTTGAGCTCATTCTTCTGGTCCGAAAGTGACCAAGCAAACCTCTTACTATCATTTATTAGGTGTTGAGCCCTGTCAACACGCTCAGTGTTGCACAGTACACATTCAATAGTAGTGGCTCCAAAGAGAGTATCAGCAATATCATACAGACAGTAAATTATTTAATTGTAAAGCACCGTTATTGCAAGCTGGTGTTTATTTGAAAAAAAAACCCAAACAACCCAAATCTTGAACAAAAAAAGTAATTACACAGATAAGTAGTTATAGATGCTGTCCTTTCTCCAGCAATACTCTACGTTTATCCCTACATACACCATTCTTAAATTTTCTTTGCACTGCTTGCTCTTGTGTACTGCCCTGAGAAACCATGATTCAGAGGCAAGATCCTTGTAACTAAGTCCTGTTGCCAGGGAAGAAGGAAGCAATGGCAGAAGCTCACTTACATAGCCTCCTGGTTAAATTTAAGTTTATTTGTGCCTAGAAAGAGGTGTAACATACTCAACTCACCGGATCACAGATAAGTGTGATGTACTTGCCACAGAAGAAAAAAGAGACAGCAGACCTAGAGAGCTGGTAAACTTTAGAAGACATCTGGAGCCTCTGCCCAGATTGGAAGTTGTGGTGGTATAGGGCATCTCTGCATGCAGGCTACATGTCACAAGAGAGGGGTGGTTGCTGCCAGGTATAAAAACCTGCATGTGTCCAGGTGACCCTGTAAGATGCCTGGGAACTCTGAGCCCTTCTGGCAAAGGGGGGAGTTTGTGATCATCCAAGCTGATATGGCAGGGACACATTGCACTGGCCATTTCTTACTGCACAAAACTTAGCTTCCTGCTTGCTCTGTAACCTAGCATAAGCAGTGGAAAAGAACTGCAGAAAAATGGAGGCTACCTGCCTCAGGTCTACAAAGACCTGACTATTTTCTTAATTCACTTTACTTTGTGGCCATCATGGGGCCCTTCCTACATTAAGTAGAGGAGGCAGCTTGCTGTTTCTAAAATGTAAAGTTTGGCATCACTGTTGAAAACGGAATGCCTATAGTAAGGAAACAAACACTACTTATAGCATGAGATAGTGTGTGCTGGGTTTGAAAGCTCAAGTCATATTTATACACAAAGAGGGACTATGTGAAATGCATGACCTGGAAAGGTTTAAGCAGTTACGCATGGCTAATAAACAATGGAGGAAAAAAGTCCCCTTTAAAAAACAGGTTCTTTTCGTTTAACATTATAATAATCATAAAAAGGAAAGCAAACCTGCAAAGGCAAGGATAGTGTGTTTGTGTTTCTTCCTTTCCTTAAACATTTTACTGTATTGCAATATATCCAATGTCTGTCTAATATGCCAAGTGTTTTAAGACATTACTATATTTACAAAATTTGTATAAAACAGTAACTCCTAAACCTTTCAAAATAAACTATCCCTGTCTTCTAGCAAGGGAGACAAAACAGCGAGACTATGTTGCAGCAGAGAAAGAGCATGTTCCCCAGCCCAGTGTTGGCTGTGGAAGGTGACAGCCACAAACTCTTTCCCCAGCAAAGTCACAGGTAAGCTAGCTGACTGCATGTGCAGTGATGTGAACCAGGGGGCTTGGGTTCATGGGAATCTTGTTAATTAATAGGAAGCTGAGCATTGGGGAATGGACTGTGGAGAGAGCTGCAAACTGATCTGAGGACCTGCTAGGAATGAGGAAAATGATTGACCAGTTTTCGTGGACTTCTGTAATGTGCTTCTGCATATAGCTTGAGGGAAAATGGGGCAGTCAATAACCTTTAGGAATGACTGATGATTAGCTGCATGGGCTAATATGAGCCAGAATATCTTTACAAATGCTAAAATTGGCTGTGTCACAAAAGTAAAAGGATCCAGGGGCAGTTTCAGTCTTGGCAGTAAATTGCCCTACTGCTTATATGGAGGAAGGTTCTTTTTTTTATATAGTATCATTATGGTCACAAGAGGTCCTCTACCACTGTAACAATACATAAACTTATTTACTAGTGGCTCTTTATTCTTATCTTCTTTGCTATCTTCAGACTGACAACATTCAGTCAAAATCAGTGAAGATATGGCACCAGAATAGGTTGCATCCAAAGCAGTGGAAAATATTGCAAATAGGAGTCTATCAACTAGAAAAGAAAGTGCATGTTGTAATGATTACACTACTGAGAGGTCAGTTCCTCTAAATCTTGACATTTGTGGTTTTGTTCATGCTTTACCATTAATAGCAATGGCTGCCTGTATGATTGTGTTGATAGTATTATTTGAGAAGGAATTTTTACTACCAATTATAAATATAGCATGCGTTCATTTTTTTAATTACGTGTAACATTCAGTAAAGTGATACATTATTAAGAAAGATCATTGATTGTTCCCAGGATGTGGCACCAAAATATATAGCATGCACTAAAATTGAAACTAGTTTTAGAGCACTAGTGTGGAATAATGCAAAACAAAAAAAGGTGCCAAAGTTAACAATAAATCTATGAATAAAAAAAGGAGCGAAAATTATGCCCTTTTACCTGATGATAGCTTGACTGGATTCAGAACTGGAGATGCAAATGGCTTTTATGAGGTTGTATTTGTTCTTGGTAAGATAAGAACACATTGGTAGCCTGCAAGACATTTTTAAGGTTTTCATGACTTGATGAGAAAAAGGATCACTGAAATTAAGGAACTACAAAATTTAGTGAGTACCAGCTCCAATGAAAAATCAATCATTGCTCCTAACCTGATTGCATTGTTTTTGGAAATACTATATTAACTCTTTGAGATCCTGCCAAAAAAGTAGAAATAGACTTATTTCCCCCCAGATCAATAAGATCTGTCTGCTTAAAAAGTCAGCTATCAATATCTCTCCATCCTCCATGTCACGTTAAGGTCCTGATCCTGCAACCCAAGTTTCCGCAGGAGGTTGTACCCACTCAGCAGCATGTGTGACCACTATCATGAATTTGATGGGCTTAAGAATTTTTTATGGTGAAAGAACAATCAAGGCATACATGATCTCAAAATATTTCATAAGTCTTCCTAAATAGATATGATGTCTCTAGACATCATATTTATGATATGATATGATAGATATGATATGATACTTTAAAAAATATTCCAAATAACTTCCTAGGAAATAAATGCTGAAAACCCTTAAAAGGCCCTACCCAGATTAGTAAACATTTAATGAAGAGAAAAAGAAACTTTCTCTTAGGTTTTCTTCTTTACTTGCACTTTTATTTCATATAATAGGTTGAATGATTTTTTTTTTTTAAATGGCAGATCACAGTTTAAATAGCATGTTTAATTGGTTAGTTTATTTTCTGTTCTTGAGCTGACGAGATCCTTGCCACAGCTACAGCATTTGCTTACAGGGGCAATGAGTAGTCGGAAATGTACCTTTTGCTGTTTAACATGACCAAGCAGCTGGAAGCAACGAATTAAAGCAGTTCTCTGTGATCAGCATGTTATCTGCAAAGCGTGTGGATAACACCTGCCAACTTGCACAAAAAAAATCACTTTATGAAGAGCAGCAGAAGGCCATGGCGGAGGCTACAAAGTGACCCACAATGCAAGAACACAAGTGAAATCGTTAAAGGAAGGAATGGAGAAAGTAAATTGCCTGTTTATATTTACCCTTTTCCTTAAAAAAAAACCAAACGATTTTTTAACGAAGCTGAAAAACAAGTCAGTGATGAAACAAACTTTTTATTTGGTGGAAGTTCTGATGGCAGTACTATATTGGTAACTTACTTTTTAATGATTGCTGTTATTTGTTCTGGTTGGTTTTGTTTCTTTTTCCCAGATATGAAGACTTGAAAAAATCCTCCCCAAATTCATGGGCTGTGCTGTGTGGTCCTGGAAGTCTCAGAGAGACCTTCTGGCAAGGGGAGCCAGCTGGTGCCACCGCAGCCATCCGCACCCCTGGGGCTGGCTGGGGGCACGTGCACAGTGGCCAGGGCACCATGAGGCATGGCCAGACTGCGAGCTACCTTGATGTCCCATAGGAAGGACGGGGGATCTCTGCACCTGCACCAGGCGGTGGGGAGCACCTGGGCTCTGGGAAGCAGTTGGGGGGAGGCGTGGGGCTTAGGGGAGGTTTCAGGGCTGTGCACAGGGCTGGAGAAAATGGCCCATTGCAGTCTTTGTTCCTTTAATATAACATTTTTGGGTGGGTGTGGGGAAGTGGAATTCTTATTTCCACTCCATAAAACACAAGCGCATGCATCCTTACATGGAAGGCTACCCGGTATCTGGGCCAATGCAGTGTATCACCGAGATGAAGAGCATAATGAGCTCTATTAAAGCATCAGACAGCACAGGGATAATTACAAGATCCATTGTTATTAGGCAAGAAAAACAAATGTGTCTTATAAACCCTAAAGCTCCAGAGCAAAAATCACTCACTAATTGAGTGGGGGGCTAGGAGCAAGCTTCACTGGAGGTCAGGTTATTCTAGGTTAATCCATTACATGGTTATTGCACCTTCCTCTGAAGCACAAGTACTCAGTGAGGTTTGTGCAGGATGAGATGGCAGATGTCTCTCCACCATAATCAGTGTTCCCACTTCATGCACCTGCATTGAGCTGCTCTATGGACTCCTAGGGTTGCTTTACTGAATTCTGGTCTCACACTGAAAAAAAGCCCTTTAATCTCTCTAATGCTAATTGGTTTATTCTTCCCTACTCTCTTATCATCCTCTTCAGAGATGCCTTATCCCTGGAAATCATTCAAGTATTTGTGTGGCGCAAATATTTTTCCATAGTAATTGATTGGGTTGCATGAAGTTTTTTTTTAAAGATGTGTAGATGTGGTGCTTAGGGACATGGTTTAGCGGTGGACTTGGCAGTGCTAGGTTAAAGGTTGGACTTGATGATCTTAAAGGTCTTTTCCAACCTAAACGATTTTATGATTCTACGATTCTATGAAATAGTAGTTGCTCTGTGACAAATTAGCAGAGGGACAGTATTTCTGTGTTTCCCTTGAAGCCTACTGTGCTGTGCACTCACAATGGCATTCCTTGAGAACATTGGAAATCTCTTTCCTTATGTGAAGAAATTAACAAATATAGTCTGTAAATTCATCACCCACTTTCAGTTTGTGAGGCTTGAACTGAAGAGGCTCATCATAATTTAGAGGTGAGTATGAGGAGTGTCAGTGGTGTTGCAGGGGTGATGGAGGAACCTTTTAAAAAATGCTGGCATACATCTGAGCTGGTCTTGCGGTTCAGCCTTCCTCTCGTCTTGGGGAGGCTAGCCAAAGAGTTGAGCAGATGTACTTTGGGTTTGAAGAATTTTCTGTTAGTTTTAGATCAGTGATTGATAGATGAATACAACAGGTTGTAGGAGTGGGATGTCTGACTTGTCTTTCAGATAGGAAATCAGATGTTATAATCAGGTGGCTACCTGACTCTGCCTGTCAATAGCAATGCTGCCCACAGATCAGGTCTGCAGTCATGCAAGGGTCCAACCACAGTTCCCAAGCACCTTGGCTTTGCCTACACTGCACACTAAGAGGAAACCCTTCCAGTATGCCTGAAAGGTCCTCCTCTTTGTCCTCCCTAGAGTGCCTTGCCACCCCAGGGGACTGACATTGCTTTTGCTGTACCACCGCATGTAAGAAACTACAATTTGTGTGGCTAGGGAGCAGTAAAAGAAGGAGCAAGAGATCCCAGACAAGGAGGGAGGTGATCCTCTCACCCCAGGGAGAGATGTTGCTGCACTCTGTGGTCTGGGTCCCAGGAACGGAGACCCTCATGAGTCTGTATGGGGTACTGTGTGGCACTCTGCTAAGCAAGCAGCAGAGATTCTGGGCTCCTGGAAGTCCTGGCTGTCCTCACTGCCAGGTTCCCTAGCTCTCCACACCCCACTGGCATCACTGACAGACCCTTTCTTTCCCCAGTTGTGGGGTGACTGGTAATCTGTAGAACAGTATGCTACCTTCTCAGCTTTGTGTCAGCAGCTGACGCTAGTTCTGGAAAGGATATCATACCTGTCACCTTAAACACTTAAACCCACACTTGAAAGGGCCACTGTCTCCATCTAGAAGCTCTTGATCAGCATAAAGGGTTCAGAGAACATCTTAAGCTAAACCTGCCTCCCGTCCCACTGAAAACCCTCCCCAGGACCAGTCTGGGAGTTGCAACCCATTCACTTCTTAAACTTATATCTTCGCCCAAGACTACAGCCCACCATTTTCGTCTCTCCAGAATCTGGCCCAGAGGCACCTTCCTCCTGGGATGGTCTTCCCTGTACAGCCCCAAATTTGCAACAGTTCCCACCCCACTGTGTAACACAGCACAGCAAAGTGCTGTTTGTACCTGTGGGTCAAGGAAAATAAGAAGGCAAGAGGGACCACTGGACCTCATGGCCTCTCCAGGGAGTATTGGGTAGAGAGAATAGACTCATGTAAAACTAAGGTGCAAACCCACTTTATTAGTGTCCAGCACACATATCCTTTCCGTGTTCAAGTGCATACAGACAGCACTGGTGTCACAGAAAGAGTCTCCTGGCAAGGCTAAGCCCCAAAAGGTGACTCATACTTAATGGCACCCCAGAATTGCCTGCTCATCTGGGAGACTTCAGAAAATAAACAACTGCAGTCCAAAACAAGAGAGAACATGTACCTGCAGGTCAGCCCTTCTTAATGGGGTCAGCTGAGATTAGGTGTGATTCTCTCACAAGACACGATTCCTCCCCCAACCCCTTTGATGGATCCAGCTGGAGTGCCTCAGAGTTCATGCAGATTAAATGCAGATAGGCTATGGCCTGGGGCATACTATAGGGAATGTAAACTTATGCCAAGTCTTGACCCCTGCAGGCACCTGAGAAACAAAGTATACCTCCGTAACACCAGACTGTGCTCACAGAAATTGAGCAAACAATTGTCCACAGATCCGGGCTCTGGGCTGTCCCTTTGTAAATTTTCTCTTTTTTTAAAAAAGAGCCCACTATGACCACCTCTGTAAGGATGTAAACAAAGCAGATCACCTTGTGGGTGGCAAAATGAGGAGGGAAAGAGCCCACCTTCCAACCAGTGCGGAGACTTCTGAGGGACCCCAATGTCCACCAGCCCTGCCTGCTCAGCTCCATGGCTGTTGGCTGGGCAAGCTCAGCCCTCCAGGTGCTTGAGGCATTGGGCACCACGGGCTGGGATGGTCACAGTCATCTGATGAGCAGATGGTTGCATCCCTCCTGCCTGATTTCCCCTCCCAGCAGCTCAGTGCAGGTAAGTCTCTTATCCCAAATACTTTACTGCTCTTCCTGGAGACATCTTCAAAGTTGGAGACTTCAGTGTTATTTTTTCTCCTTTCTGTAGTCTGTCAACCTTGCCAAGACACTCATGGGTGATGACGCCAGGAACACGCACTCCTAAACCAGGATTGCATTCCCACCCAGAACAGTTCCCATCTTTGGCAGGGATAAATGCGTGAATAAGCTTTCTTATCTTAGCACCTCACTGGTCTCCATCTCACTGGTTCCCATGAACTTAGAGTCCATAAGACTAGCTTAGACAACCTTTCAAAAATTTGTGAACCCGCTGCTACTGACTACATGGAAAAGAGAGCACAGGAGTTCTCCCTGGTCCTGTTGCCCACTCACGAACATCCCTTAGACAATAGAGAGCTTGAGCAAGTTGTGATGATAATGTGGTTCTAGGCAAAATGTTGCTTCCAAAGTTAGATGTTGTGAGTGTTCAGGGAATTTGTTTCTAGAGCCCCTGTAGCCAGCTCTGTATGCAGAGAACACATATGCTGTGAAATTAAAGCTGAGGAAAAATGAAAATTCACAAGCTGTTCCCTTGCAGCAACTGTAAACTCTACAGAAAGCCAGATAAAAGAGAGCAAGACTAGTGCTTAACACACAGGACAGACAGGAGACTTGGCTTTCATCAGTGGCTTTGACTTGCAGCCTCCATGGATGCTTTTGAAGAGAGCATGCCCTGCTGTTGAAATGAGCAATGGACACTGGCTATAACCTGAGGGATTAGACATTAGCCCAGTATTTCCAGTGCAGCAGGATAAGAAGGATAACAGAATTTTAAGTACAGTTATCTTCTCACAATTTCATGTGGTTCTGTATGGAGAAAAAAGTTATCCTGTTGTATTTTTGCAGGCAGGACTATAGGATATTGCAACGCTACATATATTTCCAGTGTTTACATACACCGTGAGCTGAGAACAGGCTCCAGTTCTCTGGAGGATTTTAGTGCTTGATGACATCTTCATTGTTATTATTACTCATTACAAACAGATTTCTGGGAGTGAGGTCATTCAATGGCAAACCCATCATAAGCGTTTCCCAAAAAGTGTGCCTGGAGAAACCTTTTGGATGCAATCAGTTTTTGTGAACAAGAAATAAATAGAAGAAGCTGGTGTTGTTTGTGGTTTGCAAAACCTAAAACTTTATCCTTCCCCTGTTTTCTGCTGCATGTTTCACCCCTAAAATAATCAAACAAACACAAATATCCCAAACCCCTGTGAATTTCCTTTAGAAACAGCAAAATATTTATCCAGAAGTAGACGTCATCCTGAAAAAAACAAACTCTGGTTTGAAAATAGCTCCTGATGTACCTTTCTCTAGGACTTAAAAAATAAAAGAAAATTTAGAGGATGCATCAGCCTGAAATGAACCGATGAACACTGAACACAAACAGCAGCATTTGCAGCTCTGTTCTGGACCCAGAAGTTTCCAAACTAGCCCTTAACTAACACAGGTGAGCCATACAGGTGAAAGGAGCCTTCTGCCAAACTCGTCCCCTGTTGAGGTGGAGTTATTTTTCTCAAGTTACGTTGGCTAAAGATGTTTCCAAACTGAGTCTCCTTGTGATATTTGCAGTTTATTTCTAACAGCTTAGTTTGGCCCAGACCTCCCCAAACATAATGAACATTTAATCATTCATTTCTATTATATGAGGTTCAAAGTTGACATGGCTTTGAATTTTTGTTCTGTTTTCAGCAAAGTTTAATGGCTTCTTTTTTCTATTAATAGGACGGTTCAGATATTTTTTTCTAGATCATCCATGAAAGTGTAAATAAGGGAGGCTTTTGTATCAAACTTTGCAATGTCCCTTTCGGCATTTACTCCTCACACTGACTCTGGTCCAACATCAGCTATGTTACACGAAGTTCAGCTTTTCTGAGTAAAATAATACTTTAATTTCACAAGTATACGGCTGGTTTTGATTACAAAAAAAAGCAAGAATGTAATCAACTAACTTTATTATTTGAATGGGGGGCAGAAATCCATACCTGCTTGGCCACTTTGGTTTTGAGTGGTTGTTTTGTGCTTTATGTTGTCTCATACTTTCCTTGGCCTTGATTAAGGTGTTTTCCTCCCCCGCCCCGTAAGAGGGGGAGTAGCACAGGAAAACCCCTGACAGCAGTAGCCCTTTCCCACAAATCAGGTAAAAATTAAACCAAAGTGAGATACCAAAACAGGATGTAATTTGCAACAGATCATATATACGTTTTGTCCAGTATGCAGTGATATTTGATACAGATTGTCCCTATTCTTTCTCACCTACTTTTTTCATTGGTAAAATAGTTAATAATAAAGACTTACACAGAATCATCTGAAAACTTTGGACTTAAGACTCAGTGAAGAAAATATCTCATTTAAAGAATCATGTCTTCCCAGGGGTGTTGTTTTGGGCTGTCTGCTGGCTTGAGAAGAGAAAATGGCATTGTTTTACAATTGAGTCACAAGTTGAAAGTTAACTCTGATCTTCTAGGAACTCAAGAGCTAGGCCAGTTTTTACTAATATAAATATTTAACTCCAGGCTACTGTAGTTAGTTTATATCAATTTCTCAACAGCTGCATTTTAATTTTTAGCACAAGCTCTGATTACCTTGCACAGGACTGTATGCATATACCAGAATCTGCTTTGTGATTAACAGGTCACAGAATTTAACCCTTGTTTGAAAGCAAGAGCACAAAAAACCAAGAACTGCTTGGGGAGACTGTGAAACCCACTGCAGTTTTAATACAGAAACTAGTCTTTTTAGAGAGAAATTATTTAATAGAAGTGTTTTCTAACTGAAAGACCAGTTTACACCTTGTAAAATAAAGAGAAAATAAAATTTCAGCCTCACAATCCTCATGGTAGCGGATTTTATGGGGTTACTTTGCTTGGCTATATTTGCCTTTTGCTTCTCTCTACAGATACATTTTCTGTCACTGTCGGCTTTAGCTTGTCTCTTTGCTCTTGTTTTCATCACCTCCCTGCAAACCCTGTGTCACTGCCAGGCTCCACTCACCCTTCTTTCTTTCTTTTGCATGTTCCAGAAAAACTCCATTTCCATTACTCTCCCCCTCAAATCTGCATCCAACATTTTTACACACTCTTTTGGTCTTATTGTATGTTTTCTTGCAGACAGCTGGTGGAACGGCATGTTGGGGGCAGACTTTCTTTTCTTTGACATCTCCGTCATTGCTTCCATTCATCACTGCAGACAATACTGCCATCATTTATGTGTTGTGTATGAAATTATGGCTGAATATGTTTCCCTGTCTACTTTGACTGCTTTTTGCATATAACATAATACAGTAGCAATAAGATACTAAAGATATACTTTAATGATCTGTTGGTCATGTTGGGAAACTGATTGCTTTACAGTGATTGGTAATATTACCTCTGTTTTTCACATGAATGCTGAAAAGCTAACTTCTGAGTTTCTGAAAGCCAAACCATGTTCTGAAATGGTAACGTACATCTTGGTCCTTGTTCATCATACCCAATTTCAGACACTTGTATAGAAGCATCTAATTTAGGGGCTTCCTCACCACAGGTTGGCTCTGTTGTACACAGTGGAAGGATAGCTGACCTTCTGTCTGAATTATCCTTTGAAAATACCCAATTTTTTTCACCAACTGAAGATATATTTCCTGATTTTTCTGAATTCTATGAAAGTTAAATGGTTGATACCAGGGTCCAGATCCCTTTCTCTGGCCATCAGTACTGCTCAATGACCAAGACACATGAAGAAGGAGCTATGAAAAGAAGAAAAGTGGAGGAGAAGGTCTGGCACTGACACACCATTTTCCTCCAGCCAACATTAAATTAATTTGCTGAAAGAAAACTGGATTGTGAGTAAGTCTGGCTGTCATGTGAGCCCTAACAAAGAATTGTCACACAATCCAAAATTATTGTATTTTTGACCTTTAAATAAATTTGTCATTTCACAGAACCTGCAGTTAACACCAAACACTGTGTCAGCAAGGTAAAACTCACTTGCATTGCTTTGTGTCTTTGAAAATATCACTGGAATTCTGCTTGGACAAATACAGGGCAATGAACTCATCCAATGGCAAACTGAACAGGCATTTGTGCCAACAGGATTTTTGATGGTAAAGGCATTAGAAAATTAGCACTGTAATGAAAAGAAAATAGGACAGACCACTTTTACGGAAAAAAAATTAAAAATGCTCAGTCTACCTGTTGGTATCCTCTCAAAAAGCAATTCCTAGCCTTTTGCTAAGTAACACAGTTTTCATGCAGAGCCATGTTTACTCTGCTCTTTAGCATGGTGCATCTTCTCTGTGATAAATGTTTTATTCCCTGAAAATAAGAAATATAAATTCTAGAGATGGAATGTGTACAGGTGATCCTCAGCTATTCCCCCTGTTTTCATATTAATTAAATCAGCAAAACCATGGTGTCTGACCCACCATCATGTTGAGTTATACTCCATTTAAAATGAATGCTTTCCAGTACAAGCAGGAAAGTATCTAAGCCACTTGCTGTTAAGGGAGGGTTGTTTTCTCATGGCCTTCACTTTCCATTTTAAACCTCTCATACAGCATTGCTCTGTGCCATTAAGTAGTTGCCAAGTTATACCACAGGGGAGGCTGTATTTCAGTGTTGGATAAAATGATGCCTTTACACAAATATCTTAAGGAACCACTCAAGGGACCAGGAAGTACATCAGTTGCTTGGACAAGGTAGTCTTCAGTATGGGTTGAATCATTGGGGATGTTATAAAGTGATACCTATGAAGTAGTAGAAGGTTACCCACTGAAAAGCCTCAGTCTTGCAAGGTGCTGAATGCTCTGTCTGTGGTGAATAAGAAATGAGGATTTTTTGCAAGAGTCTCTTAAATACTTGACATGTTCCAGGACTGCCCTGAATGCAAGTTTCACTGTAGAGTTTGTTAATCCTTTGCTAATATTTGGGTATAGGTTTCAGCTGTTCTAGCAATAATGGGGTGTTAGTGTGTGTGTGTGTAGTTTCCTGAATTCAGTTCAGCAAAATGTTCCATCAGCGAAAACTCTCTCGGGCGGGGTGACTGCAGAAATGAGAAATGTTTTCAGCCCCTGCACTGCTGAGCTTCTGTGAGGATCCAGGGGAAGTCTGAAAATTGGCAATGCTCACAAGTCTGAAATACCTGGGAGTGCATATAACCTTCATGGACTTGAAACTTTAAATCTTAACACCTCTCAGTTTGTAGAAATTAAACTTCTGTATGATCAAGAGACATGTGAAATTAATTCAACACAAGATTGTTATTATCATGTAACCAATTAACAAGTCATAATAAACTGAGTCATCAGTGACAGTTTCCTCTAGACATTGGTTAGGCGTGAAATCATTTTTTGTTTTGCAAAGATAAAAGATGTCCAGTGAAAGTATCTTTTTCCTTTTATGGCAAGAAAAAAGTGGACATTTGATTTACCTTGGTGGACCTGCATGAGACAGATCCCAGTTGCACCAAAGAAAGTTCATGGTGCTTTTCATCCACTTTTCTGCTGATCTGTCTCCTGGAATCACATAATGTTGGATGGTTTATGTCATCTGAAACTGCCCCTCTTTGAAACCACTGTTAATCCAGAACTGCTGGAGTTTGGCATGCTCTGACTACTGCTGTTTTCAAATGTATTCAAAATCTCTAAGCAAATTCTAACTGAAGGATCTGAAGGTCTGTTCTTGAACCTCATATTAGACATAGAAGCTGGTTTAAATTTGCTTAGAAATAAAAAAAAATCCAAACTTTACAGATGAACCTTACTTCAGTGTTGAGCTTGGAACAAACCAGACCCTTTTTCAAATGTTATTGTCGGTAGATTTTTGTTCAGCTGTCCTAACAACCATGATATTATTTCTTTACCTCAGACACAAGACCTTTTGCATAGACTAGGACATTCAATCCTGTCACCAAGCTAAATGTCTGCTGCAAGTTGCTTTTCAGATGACATGACGTTTGACAAAAAACTTGTGACAAGTCTTTACAGTAATGCTGACATAGTATCCACTGGCTGATGCATTTTTGTCTGAGGAGTTTCAAGAGTACAGTTCAGTTGTTCAGTGTTTACTAAAACTCCCAAAAAAGAAGCAAGCCAAGTACAAAAGCACTGAAATTTCTTCACTGAAAGTTTCACTGTTGCCTCTGTGATAAACTTATTAATGCCTATTGGAGGCCACCTGTTTATGGTCCAGGATTGAATGAGGGTTGATGACACCCAAGGCTTTTACAGTATTATATTATGTGAAAA
Source organism: Ciconia boyciana (assembly GCF_034638445.1). NCBI lineage: Eukaryota > Metazoa > Chordata > Aves > Ciconiiformes > Ciconiidae > Ciconia > Ciconia boyciana. The sequence goes on from NC_132937.1 coordinate 52,797,081, forward strand.
CGTTTTTGTTGTGTGTTGTAAATCACAAATTAAATGATGCCTTTGCAGATCAGTTATGTTTGTTTCTTCCATAGTCAAAGCTCTGTATACGCCTCTTGGTTACATATATTTTACCACAGCTTATGATCCACATGCTCAGTTAGGACTGAAGTTTCTGCTTCATGGAAAGCTAGAAACCAGCTCATTTTAAAGACAGAAAGAGAAAAGGAGGCTTGCTTTCTGTATCCAGACTATTCTAGGAATACCTGGAGTGGGAAATTTGATACTTATTGTCAGCAAATATATGCTTGGAAAATTAGGTCCCGTGTCCTGTGTTGTTTTTTTTTTTTTCCTTCTTCTTTTGAAGCAGGAATGGCTTCCAGCTCTCCGCACCAGAAGGCAGTCTGCATTTACTATTGCTCCGGCAGCTCTGAATTCTGCACTGGATCACTCCACTGTGAGTTTGGGTAGCCATGCTCCATAAAGCACAGGGGGTGCCTCTGCTATGTTCTGTAGCAGTCGCGTTAGGCAGAGACTACCTTTTTCTCCTGGTAGTGGTAGGCCATGTCTGTAATAAAACTGGGCTGAATTACACTCTTGGCATATGCTCTCCATATTCCCTTATATTTCCTAGAAAAAAAATTACCCTAAAATGTCTGAAGCATGAGAAAGAAATTCTGTGTTTTATAAAGCTTCGTAGGCCAGTCAACATCTTTTTTCCCCCCTCAGTTAATAATTTCATATGCTATCTAAGCAATCCAAACAAACCTCTGCGGAGTCAAGACACCTCCTTCCCTGTACCCTCTAAGTCCTGGTTGTGGTAGATGCTATGCAAATCCACAAAAGAAAGTATCCTATTCTGCAAGATTACATCTTAAGTGACAAGAGAAAGGACAGAAAGAAGTAATTTTTGTTATTCCAACTATGCATAGAGGGAACTGAGCAACAGCCATTAAATGACTTGCCTGTAGTAACTGTGACCAAGAAAATCAGAGCTTTGCCTGCTAACATCCATATAGCACAGCATATTGTGTTAGTGTTTTTGTCTTTTCTTAGACCAAGTCACTCACACTAGTTTTGCATTAATGCTTATGTATCACTGCTGTGCTTAGAAGAACTAATTGGAAACCGTGTCCCGCTGGCTTCCAGAGTACAAACACAGAACAGAAAAGGTCCCTGTCACAGTGAGTTTGCAATCAAGCCCCCTGCTAAGCCTGGGGAATAACAATATTTTCTGGTGCTATCTAGAGTTCATTCTCGTGCCACTCAGAGTTCATTGAAAGCCTCAATTTTTATTCCAGTCAAAGATCCCTGGAAAGACAGCTTTATTCACTAAATTCACACATCGATGCAGCAAGATTTGCATATAGGCAAGTATATAAATCCTGCTTTGCAGTATATTTTCCTTCTCTTGCACCGTGAATTTTTAAAGAGTCTTGTGTCAGAAAGAGGCAATAGTCTGACAGCACTAGGAAATGAACTCCTTTGTTTATCTGAAGAACAGGTATAGCTCATGCAGGAGCACTATCAGCTTTCTCTGACTGTGTCCACCCATATGGCAGCAAGCAGTTTGGGAAAAGAGAAGACAACTCAGCCCGTACGTTTGTTCGGTCTTTGGCTATCTTTCCAGGAGTGCAGAGTTGCCAAACCTGGGTCCAAACACCAGGATGCAGCCCTCCTCCTTTTTTCCAACCTTTTTTAAAAATAAAAAGGGGGATATGCTTACAATAATCTTCTGGTTTCCGTGGTTTTGGAGTATATTTTAGTCACATTTTCAACCTTTCTGCAGCAATTAAAATGAAAGCTGTTTTTTTAAAAATATGGAAGTTTAAAATGCTCTCCTAATTGCAGCCTTAAAAGAAATAGGGCTTTATGAATAGCACCAAATGCACAAGAGAAATCTGTGAAGGCTGAAACATTGTGGGTGCCACTTCTGATTCAGCACTTTTTCTCCTGAACTTGACCTGAGAAGAAATGTCTATTTTGCATAGTTCATCGAAAAAAATGAAATAAATTTTGGTCTCCGCAATTTGGGTTGAATTTGAACTAGGCGTCACAGGGTCAGCACTGCACCATTCCACTCCAGTTCCATAAATGAGATGATATTTGCTGCTGTTTCCTCTATCCCTGAAAGCATATTTTCCTAAAGAACTTAAAGCCTCTCCATTTTGTTTTCCCTAATCTTGTATTCTGTTGCAGCTCACAAAGCCATCACTCTGTCCCTTTCTGAAGAGCAGCAAAATCAGTTGTCTTGGTCAAAAATATACGCAGTTGCTCTCAGTGTAGCCTGGTCTGAAAAGGAGTCTGGTTAATTAACATTGATTACAATCCACCGGCTGCACGTAAAAATTGATCGCCAAGGTTCCTAATTTGAATGCCTCTCTGTCCTGATTTCACTATTTCTGTGACTGTCCAATGAGAGAGACAGGGACAGAGAGTGAATCCACTTCTTAAAAGTCCCAGTTATTTGTAGGCTCCCCTGTGAAAGACATTGGTGATCCTTCTGGTCCTGCTTTATCACCCCGTGGGATGGTCATTTGTTAGCACAGCATCTAATTGCTGCAAATTGTCAGTGTGCACATTTGGACCCTGTTCAACGCTCCATTTTTTATTGAGAGAGGAGCAATGGTATTGATTTTGGATAGCCAGGGAGAATGCCAGGGATATTAGTAAGGAGCTCAGAGAACACAACACATAAACTTTTATGACATGATGTCAAACTGGATTGCGCAGGCATAAATGAAAAGGACAACATCTTCTGTAATTACTGCAGACATATACTATACATCTATTAGAAAAAAGGTACATTTCAATGAAAAAGAGAACTTGCAAAAAGCTGCATCTCAGAAAATTTGTCCGGCCAAAACGGAAAAGGGGAAAGATTTTTAAGTGTACCTCTGGAAATGACAATGTAGGAGCTGTATTTCTGCTGCTGTTTCTCTGTGACTGAAACCTACATTTGTGTAGACTGGTGACCCACTTCCACCCTCCTTTGAGTTTGGATTTGTGTAATCCCACACAAAGCACCGACACTCTCCCAGTGAAGCTGATGCCAGGACAGGGTACAGTACAGCTGCTGCCCAGCTCTGCTGAGTGAGCTTTGTCCTGGTCCTCCACACCAAAGGCAACTTCAACCCCGTAAGCGTGAAATTGCACACCCCTCAAAAAGGATCCAGTAACCACGTGACCTCCTGTAGCGGACGGAGTTACCATTACACTGAAGTTTAAACTAAATAGCAATTTAACCAGCTAAGCAATTTAACCAGCTAAGTCACTTTCAGTGACCTTCAAGCACTTAATTCACAACCACAGGTGAGCTGGTTGTGACATACTTAGGTCTAACATACCTAGACCATGGCTTAACTCACATCTGAGTCTCAGCTTTTCTGTGAAGTGCTTACACAACAGTTTCCTGTAAATAATTTGTGCAAATCAATGTTAGAGCCATTAATTCAGAAGTTTTGTTTCCTTGTGTCTATTGCCCTCCCTGAATTCTTACTATCTCTGCATGGTGCATTATGAAAGTCAGTGTGAGTAGCTGTGTTTTAGCTCACCCAGAATTACACCCATGAACTCTTGATAGCCCAAATTTAAGAAAACCAAGGATGCTATGAGCGCAAACTGAAACACAGGTGGGTCTATGTGAACATCACAAAACACTTTTTCACTGTGAGGGTGACTGAGCACAGGTTGCCCAGGGAGGCTGTGGACTCTCCAACCTTGGAGATATTCAAAAGCTATGTGGTCGTGGTCCTCGGCAACTGGCTCTAGGTGGCCCTGCTAGAGCAGGTTGATTGGACCAGATGACCTCCAGAGGCCCCTTCCAACCTCAGCCACTCTGTGAGTTGCAATTCTATGAGGTAATACAAAGAGCATAAATATCTTTGCAGCTATTGTGTAATTCTGTTTCTACTTATGAGTTTGTTTATTTATTTATTTATGAATTTATTTGAATTCTTACAGTCCTGAATTCACTGAGTGAAAATTTTAAAGGTTTGCATGGCTACTTGATGTCATTTTTGCACGAGATCTGTTGCTTCAGGCAATAGTGAGTGGTGCAGGAGTTCCCAGAGGAATCCCCCCACTGATTGACCAGAACTTCTCCCATCTTTGAAATACAGCTTTAAACTCAGAACAGCAGTAGATGAATGGTGAAGACTGAAATGATGTCAACAATTTGTGTGGAGGCCAAAGAAAATACAAAGGGGCCCTCAATGGCTTCGTCTCTGAATTTGTTGCAGTGCAGCTGTGAGTAATAAGTTTGCTTTCTTTTCAGGCACAGTACACTACATCTGAAATAGTTTCTGAACTTCGCACACAGTTTCCTGACCATCTATTATTTTCCTTGGGGATCAGGAGCCTTTCAAGCATTGCAGTGAAGAGTTTGATCTGAGCATATCGTGCAGCAGGGAGATGGGTGGTGGTCTGCTGGCCTGATCTCACAGATTGCAGAGCTTGGGGAAAGTCACTATTTAGACATATTAATATCATTTTATTGCTGGCCCTATCATTTATTTTGACTCATCTGAACAGTGGCCAATTTTGTACTATTTTAAGCATGTGTGCAGAGAAGTTATGCAAATACATGAGTTTTCTGTATGGGTGGGTTTAGAAAAAACTCAGCAGGAATAAGGAGCTAGATTAAATCTCTCTTCTTCTTCTTCTTCTACAATCTGTAGAAGGTCTGCATTCATGGCAGTGGCTGCCATTTTTAAGAGGTGAACACAGCCAGCAGAAAGGTGTCCTTTCATACATATATGTGTGTGAACCTCATGAAGTTCAACAAGGCCAGTGCAAGGTCCTGCACATGGGTCGGGGCAATCCCAAGCACAAATACAGGCTGGGCAGAGAATGGATTGAGAGCAGCCCTGAGGAGAAGGACTTGGGGGTGTTGGTTGATGAGAAGCTCAAGATGACCCAGCAACATGCACTTGCAGCCCAGAAAGCCAACCGTATCCAGGGCTGCATCAAAAGAAGCGTGACCAGCAGGTCGAGGGACGTGATTCTCCCCTCTACACCACTCTCATGAGACCCCACCTGGAGTACTGTGTTCAGCTCTGGGGCCCCCAACAAAAGAAGGACATGGACCTGTTGGACTGAGTCCAGAGGAGGGCCAGAAAGATGATCAGAGGGCTGGAGCACCTCTCCTGCAAAGACAGGCTGAGAGAGTTGGGGTTGTTCAGCCTGGAGAAGAGAAGGCTCTGGGGAGACCTTATAGCAGCCTTCCAGTACCTGAAGGGGGCCTACAAGAAAGCTGGAGAGGGACTTTTTACAAGGGCATGTAGTGATAGGACAAGGGGTAATGGCCTTAAACTGAAAGAAGGCAGATTTGGATTATATATAAGGAAGAAATTCTTCACTGTGAGGGTGGTGACGCACTGGAACAGGTTGCCCAGAGAGGCTGTGGATGCCCCATCCCTGGAACTGTTCAAGGCCAGGCTGGATGGGGCTTTGAGCAATGTGGTCCAGCGGAAGGTGTCCCTGCCCATGGCAGGGGGGTTGGAACTAGATGATCTTTAAGGTCCCTTCCAACCCAAACCATTCTATGATTATATGATATGAAGGGCTATTTTTTATATATATATATATATAAATCTTTAGAGTATATTGTCGTGGTTTAGCCCCAGCTGGCAACTAAGCACCACGCAGCCATTCGCTCACTCCCCCCTGGTGGGATGGGGGAGAAAATCGAAAGAGCAAAAGTAAGAAAACTCGAGGGCTGAGATAAAGACAGTTTAATAGGTAAAGCAAAAGCCGCGCACGCAAGCAAAGCAAAGCAAGGAATTCCTTCACTACTTCCCATGGGCAGGCAGGTGTTCAGCCATCTCCAGGAAAGCAGGGCTCCATCACGCATAACAGTTACTTGGGAAGACAAACGCCATCACTCCGAACATCCCTCCCTTCCTTCTTCTTCCCCAGCTTTATATACTGAGCATGACGTCACATGGTATGGAACAGCCCTTTGGTCAGTTTGGATCAACTCTCCTGGCTGTGCCCCCTCCCAGCTTCTTGTGCACCTGGCAGAGCATGGGAAGCTGAAAAGTCCTTGACTAGTGCAGCAACAACTAAAACATCTCTGTATTATCAACACTGTTTTCAGCACAAATCCAAAACATAGCCCCATACCAGCCACTATAAAGAAAATTAACTCTATCTCAGCTGAAACCAGGACAGTATCCACCCCTTATTCCATACCATTTACGTCATGCTCAGGTCTCACACTATCCAATACATTCTCATTACCCACTGTCACCCTTCCCATCCTTTGATATAATACACACATATAATTCCCTTAGTCTATGGACCACCCCAACAAAATATTTGTAAAATGTCCATAAATGTCCACAGAATGTCCACTGAGTTCATTCAGTCCATGACTTTGGGCTTCATCTTTTGTGGTTGTTACTCAGGACAGGAGAGGTGGTGTGTTTCTTGGAGTTATTGGGCACCAAAGCCAGCTCAGGTCAGGTCACTGCTGCGCTTGCACTGCTTCTTGTAAGGCTTCTCCTCCATTTGTTCAGGTGGTTCCGGCTGTAGTAAGTCCTATAACATGCAACTCAAATCATGGGTCACAACAATTTAAAGGTATATCCATTACAATCTCCACCCCTGGTCCCTTTGCACCAGGTTATAGGGTTTAGCATTGCAACGAACCCCTCCCCTTGCTCCTATCCTGGCTAGCAACAAGGGGTTCCTGCTATAGTAATTCCCACAACATGCAACTCAAATCATGGGTTACAACAATTTAAAGGTACTTCCATTACAATCTCCACCCCTGCTCCCTTTGGACCAGACCATCAGGTTTAACATTGCAATGAAGTCCTCCCCTTGCCCCTGCTCCAGCTTGGACTTATCCACAGAAAGCAGTACCTTCAGAAGTAAACTTGCTCCAACATGGCCTCATGCACAGCCACTGATGCTTCAAGGTGTACCTGCTGCAGCATGGACTTTATCCACAGCCACAGATGCTTCGAGGTGTACCTGCTGCAGCATGGACTTCATCCACAGCCACAGATGCCTCGAGGTGCACCTTATCCAGTGTGGACTTATCCTTGGGCTACAGTCCCTTCAGAGGTATACCTGCTGTGGCACAGACATAACCATGGCCACAGACGTTTCAAGATATACCTGCTCTGGCATGGGCTTATCCATGGGCACAGACGCTTCAGGGTGTCCTGCTCCCGTGGATTCATGCACAGGTCACAGTCCCTTCGACTCGAGTTCACACCGGAGTTCCAGCCTGTCCAATACAGCAGCACAGAAACAGCAGCGATGCCCTGGCCATCTGCCAGCCCAGGCGCAAGGCCATTGCTGTTATCAAAATGTTCCCAGGCACAGCACAGCAAGATGATCAGCAGTACAGCAGCACGGCAAGCAGTGAAAGCAAAAAGCAGCCACTAACGAGCCCTAGACTCTAACATACAGTAAGGCAGGCAAGCCCATGGCAAGCACAGAAGCCTGATGATTAATAGCTAAACAGCAATAACAGCTAGAAATTCTATCTGGCACATTCCAATCAAATCTGTCATAAAACATCAATCAAATCAAACATCAATCAAATCTGGTCAAAACTTTGGCCAGTTTGGATCAACTCTCCTGGCTGTGCCCCCTCCCAGCTTCTTGTGCACCTGGCAGAGCACGGGAAGCTGAAAAGTCCTTGACTGGTGCAGCAACAACTAAAACATCTCTGTATTATCAACACTGTTTTCAGCACAAATCCAAAACATAGCCCCATGCCAGCCACTATAAAGAAAATTAACTCTATCTCAGCTGAAACCAGGACATATATTTTATTTCATGACCATGAAATCAGAGTGATATTCTAATGAGTAGTATTTATTTATCTTTGTATCTGGAGTTTTCATTAATTTCTTAACACATCCCGAAAATTACTAAGTAACTGAAATAACACCCCTCAATGTAGTTTGCATGAAGCAAATCTATAAAATAAAATCAAAAGTAAACAGCACTATGAAGCTGAGACAAGGAAAATATACTATTTCTGCTTTTGAATCTGAGTTGTGTTGCTGCTTCTAGTGGCATCATACTCTCCCAGGAAAGCACATTCCTGGACTCATCAGGTTCATCACCTAACAGGTTTAGCATCAAAGGAGATTTTTAATTCCTATCTTGAACTGAGAGGTACTTCCTCCCCCCTCCACCACTCATCTCTGGAGAAGGCAAGTGTGGCCCACAGCCTAAAAACACCTGGGTGTTTTCCTCAGTTAATTGCCCACTACTGCCCAGACTTTGGGGTGCCTCTGATCCCTTCCATTTTCTTCCTGTGGCACATATGGCTTTTGGTCCACTTGGTGGCTTGGAAGTTTGCTGTAATGTGTTGTGGTATTTTGCTGCTGGTATATGGAGCGGATGTTTTGAGGGCCTTTCAGGGTGAACCCCATCTTTTTTTGATGCAGTGGGCCAATCTCGGTGAGTCAGGAACTTCCTTCAAGACCTGCAAGCCCATGTTTCCTTCACTCTTTCTTCCAAATGCATAACCCTTATTTCCCAGGAAAGCCCCTTGACACAGTTCTATATGAAGGAAATTATAGGCTTTTGCATACATTTAGTCGTAAATGCCTGCAGTGTAGGGACTGCAGGTTGCAAAATCTCTGTGGCAGAGATCTGTCTTTTTCACTTGTGATGTACCTAGCCTGCAGCACGGTCAAGCATCAGGTGAATAATATCGGTAACAATGATGCAGACAGATATGACTGATATTGCTCTGGAGAGCAGAGAAAAATCCATTAATTTAAGTGAAAAAGTGCAGGTAAAACACAGGTACATATATGAGATCCGAATGTGGCCCGGGATCTGCTTCTTTCTGTGTTGTCCATCAATGTGGTGCCCATCACTATATTCTCTGATGGCCTCTCCCACATATCTCTTCTCCTCCCATTTCTCTGGTGGTTCTCCCCACAGAAGTAAAGAGAGAAGAAAGCAGAATGGTGTCAGCAATGGGTGGTTTGGTGGTTACATCAACACTGAACAAACATTAAGGAGTCTTGCTGGGGGGTTGAGAAGGTGAAACAAGTTACCTGGCAGCTGCCAGATTTCCACTGAAGGGAGAAAGTGGCCGCAGTCACCACACCCTTGCTGAAGACCAGGAAGAGAAACATGACTGGAAATGTATGAGATGTTAACAATAATGGGTTTTAATTAGCATTGTTACATGGAAGTAACTTTGCTACGAGAATGCAAAAACTATAGTTCTACTCTGAGTCCTACTCAGTTACCTGTAAACTAAAAATATTGGCTTCTTGTTTTTTTCTTTAGGTTTAAAATAGAATTACTGAAATTTTCTTCTTTTTTTGGTTATTGCAGTAACAGCTAGGTGGCAGAAGAAGAGATTTCCCTGCCTTATGCTGGCTGTTAGTACAACTGTTAAATTAATCCAATGGCTGGGATGATTTAGTAGTGATGAAGGACTGAAAGACTGTGAGGAAAAACAGTATTTTTGGGACAAAAATAAAAGGCTCATTGGGAATTCTGGTTAGTGAGAGAAACAAGGACTAAAACCACAGAGGCCAAGAGTAAACATGTGCAGAAGTAGAAGACAAGATGTATTGTCCCCTTCTGCCACTGCCAATGAACTTGAAAAGGAAAGAAGCAATTCTGGCTAGGAGATTCAAATGGATCATTTCTCAGAGAAAAGGCATAATCCTGGGATCTACTTGGAAAAGAATAAGAAAACAAAAAAAAACAAACCCCCTGAGAAACACTTGAGTGAAGTGGAGAGCAGAAAGGCATGATGAGTCAGGTGAAAGCCAAGTGACATCAGCGATAAAAGCTAGAACTATGTGAAATTCCCAAGATTTGGTTGGCAAGAATGTAGGTTGGTGCTTTGAGGTGCTTTGAATTCAAGGTTGTTTGATCCTGAAATCCTAGATGCAAAAACTGAAGTAATTTCTACTAGGAATGAAAGCATTCACGTCAGCCCTGTAGGTCTTAAGTTTCTGAATAGTTTCTAGGATCCAGCCACCCTTTCTCCTCATTTGCTGCTGAGCAGTGCATTCCAGACTCCAGCCTGTTCTCACTAACTGGCTAGTCTGAATGTTTGCAATAAAATTCCAGAGTGTTGTCTGTGAGAATAAATGCATATCTGGCACAATCTGCACAGTAGCAGTAGGTTGACGCTTTCACCAGCTGGATCTTGGTCTTGCATGAAGTCTCTAGGTCCCAAGAATATCTCCTACACTTGGTTGACACTGAATTTCCTACAATCTACACAGCTGAGGGGGATAATTAAGGAAGTGCATACATTTAATCGCAAGCAGTAATAAATATTGGTACCTGCCCACACAACATGTTGGATAACACAAGTTGCTTAGCCTATTTCAAAAATGAGTTTTAGTGAGGACATATCACAGAGTTTACTACCTTGTGAAAGCTGTGCTCTTGTATACATAATGAGCCTTTCAATAACTGTGATTATGAACTTTATAGGATTATATTTCTCTGTCATTCTTTAAGTTTCTGTCTTCACTGTGCACATAGAAAAGATGAAAGTAATGCTGCTATATGTGAGAAGAATTTCCTTTAGGAAAGTGCCATTCAGATTCAGAAGTGATTTTGAAGTCTAGATAACTGAAAAGTATAAGAATTTTTCTTATGTAGGAAAAAAACCCAACAGAACAAGGTCAGCGTCCCAGAACTGGGCAAGTCTTTTCTTAAAGCAACAGGAAATAAGAAATTAAGTTTGTTACAATGGTAACTGCAAGCCTGGAGTTTGTCAGTTGGAAAGACTATAGACTCTGAAATATCTTGAGAGATCAGGCCATAAGGGTTTTACACATTCACTTTCAGCATTTTGTCAGCACATAGTTTGACAACGTGGTTTTGTTAATGAATGTAAATAATTTTATATGTTGTTCTATGCGTTGGATGCCAAAGTTCTGGGTCATTGGTACCTAAATAGATAGATAGCTGGTACTGTATTCAAAAAAGTGGGCAGTTTAAATAAAATTGAACATATGGTTTGACATAACTTGAAACAACTATTTCTTCTGTGGTTTATGACATCTTCACACCAAAGAGAAAGACAAGTGTGAGTAAGCTGATTGCTAGGCACACCACATGTTCCTCTCTGGAGGCTCCTTAGCAGGAAATAACTTCAGCTAGCACAGGAGTAGGTGAAAGCCAAGGCAAACTGATAGAGATCGCAGGTAACTCTCCTGTCAGGAAGATTTGCCAAATCATACCAAAAGTTTGATTCCTGACAGGGGTCAGTGACAGATTACTTTGAGTAAGGAGTAACCTGCCTCCTGGCTGCTGCTTTTCCTCTGGCACTGTTATGCAGTTCCACATCTGTCATTATTCTCCAAAGACAGTAGATGTTGCTCCCAGGGATGGATTAGAAATGCACCTTTTGACCTAACGAGCCAAATGACTCCTTTGTCCTGCTTGTAAAGGTTGTAAACTGGCTGTCTGGAGCAGCAGAAGGAAAGGGAGAAAAATCTGAGGAACAGACTGAGCAGAGAGCAACATTCCAAAACAACTCTGGATTTAGGGAAGCCGAAGAAGAAGATTTGACTAAGTTCTTCTGTATTTCTGTTAATTACTGTGTGAACAAAACCAGATTCCCTTGAAGGGCTGAGTTTGAACTCTACAGCTTTGCAGGGACTGTGTTTAAAAGTGGGGGGGGAATGAAACCTGCTCTAAGACCCATCACAAAAGCTTCTGGAAATTTTATGTTCTTATAAGCTAAAGGCTGAAATTTTTACATGAGAAAATGTGGTTACCAATGTTCTGATCATTCGTAAAATTGCCCTCTTCTATAAGCTAAATACTGCCTGTCTTCTCAGGTTCTTCTCATGTACCCACTGTCAGACTTCCTCTCATTTTGCCTGGCCTTTCCCTTTATATCATACATCATACCATTTTCTATGTAGCAGCTCCTGCCCCTACTTGTTCTTTAATAAGTACTTTCTGCCATGTGCACACAGTCCTTAGGGATTGCTCAAAACCCCTTGTGCACCTCTAGGAAGAGTTTCAAGATGGCTGTCTTCAAGAGGGAAACCTTAACAGGGAGAAACTGAGCAGAGGCTTAGCTAGGTCTGTACAGTAGGTCTCTCCCCCTAGCTGGGGCTTCTCCCACAGCAGGCAAGCATCAAACCAGAGCAGATTGGATAGTACCTCCAGGACTAGCTATTCACTCCTTCCCAGGAAATGACTTATTCACTTGTTGGGATCCCAAGCTCAAACCTCAAATTAATTAATTAATGTGACACCAAAGAAAATAAAACCCAGTTAAAATTTGAATGTCTGAAAGATATATAATTAATATGCCTATATACACAAGGATGGGATTTAAAGATTTAAGACAAATACAACGGTTCTCTGGTTTCAACAGATTTTGCTGCATTTCCAGTAACTGCAAAGGCAAAAATTGCAATTTCATCTTCTCTGATAGAATCAATACATTTAATCAGACATGTCCACCTGGTACAGTTGGTAGGGCAGACACCCCATGGAACAAACAGTATAGGGTAAAATAAAGACTGGGATAACTAGCAAACTTTGCACTGATGCTTGTCGAGTCTGGTGTGTGTACCTGCAACCAGAATGTTCTTTTGATGGCTTTCATATCAATTAGAAAATTGCAGGTATGCAGCTTCTGATCCATTTCACTATTGTCTTGCCAAAACTGCCTCTTCATCTGACATTCTATGCAAAGTTGGAGTAGATGGGTTAAAAAAAAAAGGCCTTGTTTCAAGGAAAAAAAGAAGGAAAAGAAAAGATCCTTCCCACAGTCATTGAACTACGACAGGCTGTTGCTTCACTGCAAGTTAATCTGCTGAAATCCCCAGATGGTGTTTTCTCTTTCCACTAGGGTATTCTGAAAGATGGAAGTAAGTCTTCAGTGACTTCAGGTCCACTTTTCCCCATTTCAGCAGCACTTTTCCCAGGAAAATGAGTAGAAGCTGAATAAAGACTCCAGGATTTTTCATGTGTTAATGATGGCAGCTGTATTAGCCCGGCTACCTGTACCACCAGAAACAGGCTGGTAGTATCTCACACCTAAAGCAGTCAGAAGAAAACAATAATGAGCTTCAGTCAAGGCAATTATTTTAAACACATTCATTCACCACACTGGACTGAATCCCAAATTTTGGCTGATGACAGCGACGGAGTAGGGTGTGATATCTGCACCTGACTTTCTCTCTGCCATTTCCTGCTCAGCTCTCACTTTGATCTCTGTCTCTGAATATAATTATGAAGCCTGAATCAGAACTAGGCTCTCATTTCTGCTGCCCCAACTTGCCCTCATCTCTAGCTCTTAAGGAAGACACTGTGATTCTCAAATGCTTGCCTTTTATTTTTAGTCCAATAAAATGGACCACCTGCAAATTCAGGTTGCTTTTTTCTTTTTATTACCTGCTTTTTATTATGTAGCCAACATACCCCAAAAGTACCCAGTAAGTGCATATAAAACATAATTAATCTTCTAAAAGGAATGTATCTTCTTTGCCTGAAATTGTTGTACCAAACCCTTAGGTGACATACACTGGCAGAGCTCCACTGAAATCAGCCCAGCTATCTTCATTTACAACGCTCATAAGTTTGGCCCAATCCTTTTGCTCTCAGTGATAAGTGCATCTGAGCTGGATCTTCAAGACTAAAGGAATTGGTTCTTGGTTACCAGTGGGGGCCAGTTAGCACAGCTCTGTTAACTGAAACGAAACTATCCTGATTTACAGCAGCGGAGCATTTGCACCAACCTCCCTCCCCTCCCCTGCCCCAGCAGATATTGTTTCAATATTCAGCATTTAAAAATACACTTACTATGGAAAAATATATTTATGTGGCAAAGATATTTTTCTAAGAATTTGCACTGACCTCAGGAGGTTAGGACCTTGAGGTCCTATGTCCTACATACTGTGCTCTATGCAAGCCTAGTAATCACTAATAGTAGTCACTATTAGGTTATATCGGTGTATTTAATTATGATAACTAGTCCCTGTTTGCTGGAAAGAGAGCAAACCTGAAGAATTACCAACCAAAACCCAAAAGTGCTGTTTCTCTTACATGCAGTTCTTGACAAAGATATGACGTTTTTCATCACTGTAAAACTGTATTCAATCAGGACCAATAATAATAAGGAATCTTATACCAATCAGGACATGTACATCTATACATATGTACAAATACATATACACATACATAAATACCAGCTCTCAGACGGATCCTCCTCCTTCTAAGTTTTTCGCTAGCCTAAGTGCAGCGTAAAAGCAACGTAAGCAAGGACAGAATCGTACATCATACCTCTAATTTTAGAGCTTTGGTTTTGTGAAAAGAATTGTCAAGTTTGCCCCAGACATATTTGTTGACAAAGCGCTTAGCATTTCATCCTTTATTAACCAGAACATTTTACGGTAGCCGATTTCATGTTACCATCACAAACAGCACACATCAACTGCTTGTGCCTAGCAACTGTTGTAAATTCTTCTGGGAGAGGTAAGGTTGTAAAACAAGAACATTAAGTGCATGCATAAAAAGCACAAGCCAAGTGTTTACAGCTCCTACATAAATGTCCTCCTTATGTTTCCTTTATTTTTTTATTAGAAAGTGACAAGGCAAAGGTCAAGTACCCAGCAAATGCCCACCATTGCTGACTATTGAACCAGGGCAAACTAAGTTTATCTAATCCTCAATCCTTTCTATTGTAGAGAAGAACAAGGGCATGAAGGAGCAAATCAAACACATACTTTTCTTCTGTAGTTTTAGGAAAATTCTTCAGATGCTGGAAGGCCAGGCTTAAATCTAGTATCAGGCTGTCCCACATAATCATGGCCTTCAGTGGAGTTGCTCAAATTTCGCAATGACACAAGTGATGAAAAGCTCAAGCCTGTCTTATTTATGGACAGATTGGATTATATTTGCAAAATCACCAGAATAAATTTACTTACAAAATAGTCTTAAACATTTAAAGGACTTACTCTATCCTGTTATACTCACTTTCTGCCGCTGTAGCTTCACTGACCTTTGAAAGACAGAACTCTTCATTAAACAGTTAAGCACAGAGTTAAAGGGAAAGCATTTCCATCTCTTTTCTCTGAAGTGGCTGACTTTGAAGTTTTGTAGTGCAAAAGATACAGTTCAGACTGGAGTCAAATACTCGCCACAGGAACTACTGTTCGTACAATAGCAGAGGGTGTGTTACAATGGCGATTTGCTGAATATACAGACTTTTTGAACACAGTCAATACACAGTGTTCTGTTAACAAGTTGATCTCTTCCTGGAGTCATCCTTTAGATCCTTCATTACAGGAACTAGTGCAAAAGAGTTTCACTGAAACAGGGTAATTCCTTTGACAGATGTGATAACAATAACTATATTTTCCTTTTTGATACATGGTTTTTGGTTTCACTTCACATATCTGTACTAAGGGATTTTTTGAGGGGCATTTTATCCTACTACTAGATCTTAAGTTGGGATCATTTTGTAATCAGTAGCATTTCAACCTGACAGAAACAGCAGAGAACAGCTGAGAAATAATAAGCCAGGCTTCTGTAGGCATTTCACAGAAGTTTCTTGTAAGTACTTAGTAACTGTTAGAACAGTATGTAAAGCACACTGAAAGGCTCCTAATTTTCATGCTCCAAACTGTCTCTACAGAGCTGTTAAATTTTCCCAATGAGGACTGATACAGAGATGCTCTGGCTATGTTTCCATAGACATTTCCTTAAGGAAATGTTTCTATTCACCAAATCTACAGGGAGTATTTTAATAAGACTGACTTCCCCTCCAGCATGATCCATCAGTAAATGGCAGTGTGATGTTGGTGTTGTTTCTCACAACAAAGATGTTTTGGATTTTCTGTAGAAAAGCAAATACACATTCCTAACTTTCCTCTAATCCTCCTACCCCTCCTCAAAAAGCCCCTGTCCACTTTTTAGCCATCCATCCTGTCAAGTCCACTCTGCAGCCTATCTGTGGACGTTTCTTTCTTAAAAATCTTTGGAAAAAAGACTATTTTTTAATACAGTTTTAGTAGTTCTTAACAGTTATAGCAATATATTGACTGTAGTATATATAACGTGTCATTTCACTATTGGATAATTTCTATTGGTAAGGGAATGAGTCTGAAATTTGGCAAACCAGCTTAGTTTTACACACACACGCGCGCACGCACTCACACACACTCACTCCTCCCATGTAGATGTGTCTATATCCACAGAAATATCTTTTTTCCATTCACAGTTCCCTGTTGAAACTTAGAATATTCAAAGAGTCAAGACAGGACAGAATTATTCAGTCATGGGTAAGCCAAGACGCTAAACAGCTTCATGGATGGTCCAAGCCCATTCAGTGCCCTCCAAGCTCTTTTGGACCGACCATCTGCATCACTTCAATTCTGTTAATTGAAGGTAAACACCTTCCTCTAATGTTACTCTGCTGGGAGAGTCAGTTTCTTTTAGAAAACTAGTGCCAACAGCCACCAAACAAAAGAGCAAACTATAGCTATTGAAGAAATTTTGTCAATGACAACCACCGCTTAAGAAAACACAGAGTTGCCACATATTAGTACAATGCAGAAAAATTAGCTGTAGCAATGTAACAACATTAAGTTGCTGCAACAATAACCAAAAATGGAAATAACACATACTTTCCATCTGTTACTATAATAGCATCAGGATGCCAAAAAAATGAAACAAAGATATTTAAGAGCTAACACTCAGAACACAGAGAGGTTTTACCCTGGGATATTGAATGGCACTACTACCTACCTTGTCCTACCGCTAGTCATACTCTTTAAAACCAAAAATATATGAAGAAAGGGTGTGCCCATTTATCTTTTTATCTTTTTTTTATTTTATTTTTTTTCTTCTTCTTCTCTTTTTAAGAAGCCTTCATTCCTCCCTCAGCTCTCACAGGCTATGACTTCTTCTAGGCTAAGTAACTCTGCCATCTGCAAGGTTTCCTCCTAACACAAGAGGACCCAGTCACACGTGTCCATCCAGTAATAAATTATATGCTAGCTGCAGAAATCCACAGGATGATTCAGAAAAATACACCCATAGGATATTACTGTGAATTAATTATAGATCTATAGCATTTTAGAAGATCACCCATCTAAATCTTAAATATGTATAGTACCCTGCAAGTCCTGTGATTATCTTCTTTTATTGTGAAGGATGTTATACAGATCTCACAACAGTGGCCCTGAAAGCATGAGACCCAATTGTATATCCTTTGCATGCCTCAGATACCTATTGAGTGGAAACTGGAACAGCAATCTTTTTTCTGGTGATGATGATGATGACAATTTAGGCTTTTATTTTCATTTTTTGGATGTCTTTAAAGAAAACAGCTGTTATCTCTTCCCTCTCTGCTGCAGTACTCAATTCCTTAAAAATAATTCCTTGCAGAGAATTCAATTCTTCTTGCTTTTTCCTGTGAAATATACTTTCTTAGACAAGAGTTCCCACCTCAAACTGTGTCATTAAATTTCCCCTCACTCTTCAAAGTGCTTTCATATGCATCCATTTTGGTTCGTGCTGGTAGAAAAAGTGAAGCTGAAGAGTCAAGTCCATCAAGCAGTTTTGACAGAATCCAAGCACTATATTATTTTAAAATTTACATTTGTCTTCAAGACACAGTTCCCTATATATTAAGTGTGTATGTACACATATACCTGGTTAAGGATATTTACTGTTTTGCTAAAATACAATATTGCATGATAACAAATAAGAACACCTAACTTAATAGACAAGCACCCGCTGGTAACATTTTGATATAGATAGATTCAGCCATGATCTTTTTCCTTTGGTAATATAAAAGAATGAAATACAAACTACGAATGATCTTCAACTGGCGGTGACTGCCAAAAATACTATTATTATCCTATCCTAGGTCATCATTTTGAAATGGATAGATTAGAAAAAATCACAGGACAATATTAGTCTAAATACTGATGCCCTGACGCACAATTGCTCTGCAAAATGAGATTAAGAGATTCTGTGCTCTGGCTTGTAGACACTTAATTTCTGATTAGATGACTGGAAGAAACTGTTATGTTCAGAACAGTTGACTGGAAGAAACTGTCAGAGTGTTGATGTTTTCCAGGGACTGTGGCTCCACAATGCACCTTAATTCTATTTGGTTCTGTGAGAAAACAAATGGGTCGTATGTACTCCTCTGGGGAATTATGAAGTTTACTTGCCATTTGGCAACTTTCCTTACAAAATTCAGTGAATGTTGGCATATAAAAGGCATAAACAGGGCCTGATTTCATGTGGTGACAAAGGCGCTCAGTAGCCTGGAAAGTGAAGCTTGCTGACTTCTCTAGCTTAGAAGTCAGAAGACAGAGGAAAACAAGAGGTCTCCATTTACAAGTAACCACCCATGTCAATTCTTACTTCTCCATCTTCATGCTAACAGGCCCAAAAGAGCTTTCCAAATCCTGCATCAGTTTCTGAGAAAACACTTTGAAACATCTATCATTACTCTGAAAGTACCTTAGTGCCTGAACACAGATTTGTAAAGCACTGAAACGATATTCATTAAATAAGGTGCTGAAAAAAGAAGCAAGTAACTAATCAAAACTAACTGAGACCCCAAGTATAACCCAATTCTGAGTGGCAATTTGGAGCCTGAAGTTACAGCCTAGGAGATCTGAATAACAAAGATTCAACTTTATCTGTGGGATGTAAGTATCTTTGGTACCCTGGAACTTGAGTGTTCATTACAAATCAGCCCACCTTTTCTGCCCTGCCTTCTTCAGCAACTTAAAGAGCAACTTATGTTTGTCTCTTTCTACTGACAGGGAGATATACAAAATGTGTAGTGATATGGTCTTAAGTCCCAGAGCATAAGCAGCACATCAGGTATCAGTGTGGAACTGCTTCTGTGAGAGTGCTTACACCTGGGGACGTTGCAGTAACTGTCCCTTCCCAGCCACCCCAGGAGGGAACACCTAAACCAGAAGCTGAGGAGGAGAAGCCGTGCTCTCCATCTGCCTTTCACTAGACAGCTGTAGGAGGCAAACATAGAGAAAGGAGTCCACTGCTCCTCTCTAGGATCCACACTGGCATAAAAATCCCTCTACCATACAGTGCCCTAGGAGGGGTTGTTGGCTGCAGACACGATCTCTCTTGGAGCACCCTCTGGCTATCAGCCACATTCTTACCGCAGTGAGCCACCGAGGGCTATCTGGCCCTTATGCATTAGTGTTGGACAATGTACAACGACTTGACTTGTTGGATCACACCTTTTGTTCTATTATTCCAGTACACTAAAAAAGCCCTCATACATACTTATTTGCTTCCTATAGTGCTTCCAATAATCACAGCTGCTGCAAAGAGTGTGCTCTCTCTTACAATTATCTTGCCATCAAGAAAGCTAAGAAAATAGCAAAGGATTTTGCTCTCCACTGGAGACCATATGATACTTGGGGTGTTTCTCATTAAAGAAAAGGTACATGTTTTAAAACGTGTCAGCAGATGGAAAAATCTGCACCTTTAAAAAGTTGTTTTCAGAAGGTGATGGATTTTATTCTAAAGGAATCATTTAGAGAGAGACTCAGCATATCTTTGAGCTAAACCAGAAGATGAATTAGCTTTATAACAACACTTACAAGAGGGTTTAGTATTAAATATTAAACATTTCTCCATTAAAATCCTGAATGGAAATCTAGGTATGATGGATTAATTTAAGGAAATAACCATTCATGTGACCACGCAGAAGATCCCTATTTGCATTTCAGTCTGGAAAGACACTTTGTTGCTAATGTTAGCTCCTGGAGTCTAACAGAGGACTACTGAGCACAGAGGTGGGCATCACCCCTATGCTCAAAGTAACACACATAGCCCTTGGAGGGCTAGAGGAGGGAAACCCCTTCCTCACCATTGACTGTGCTTTTTTGGTGGATACATAGAACAGCCTTTTTGAGAGCTGGGGAGACCAGAGCACCCCAACACCTTCTTTCCAGAAACAAACCATAACAAATTAGTCAAGCAAAACCCTATGAGATGTTTCCTACATAACAATTTATGAAACAGTTACCTCATTTATCATAGCGTTCTAAGGTTATTAACAATGCCTTTCAAAAAATCAACTCAGATTTCTCTAAACAGAGGCTGAGGTGGCAGAGAGAGAGGTTTCTAAAAGCAGCCAGCAACTACTAGCTCCTGCAGAGCACTTCAGACACCAAATGGAATGGAGTCTTCTTAAGGATACTGGCCTCGAGAGACCAAATCTCACAGGAGTTTAATGGAAATGAGGTGCCTAGGTCACACAATTTGCTTCAGAAAAGCCCAGCTTCTGGTCATTTGGCTCCTGCAAACTACTCTGAGTCCCTTCCTCCCTAAATCCTATTAACTCTACAGTTTTCAGGATCTATTCTACATAAATCAGTTTTGACCTGATCAGCATTTCTCTATTAATAGTTTCCAGACCCATGCTGTAAGAGTATGAAAAATCAGAGCAACTCAAGCCAGAAAATTTGTAATGAATTTTGTCTTGTGAGAGATGGCAAAATGGCACAAGGATTAAACTGAGAAGCACGAAAGTTGGTCTTAACAGCAAGAAGAGTGTCCTAGCTTTAAATGGTTTTCAGTTAGTGTAAATTGAGATGTCCGCACTGATTCACTTGCATCTATGCATACCAAAACTAGCTAAGGAGCTAGTCCTCTTTGCTACCCAGAAGTCTGTTTCTGGCTGCTTTTTGTCTGTTTATTCCAGCACAATTAGCTGACTTCAGCCGATGCAGCTCAAGTTACCAGTGTTGTGAAATCCATTGTTATATATCTCTCTTTCTCAGTTACATCCACCAGAAAAAAAAAAAAAAAAAAAAGCTTATGATGGTTCCCAATAATTTTGATAACTGTTTTTTCCCTTTTGTTTCTCCAAAGTACCACATACAATACAGTTGAGTTTCATCTCTTGTGGTGGGCAAGCAGCAATGGAAATAGTGTTGAATCACTGTGTGGTTAACACAGAGATAACTGATAGGCTGAAATCATCACTGCTGTGTTGTCTGGCTGATATGTGATGGATGAAAGATTTTCTTGGGTCAGCATTTATTTCACATTTTTTTCCAAAAGATGTATTTATTAATATTATGACTGAGAGAATCCTCAAGGTCTTTCAGGCTTCAGTTTACCAAAATGCTCATGTAACATAACAGCTTACCACTGTTGTCAAATGAGGTCTTCGCTTCCCCTCCCGCTCATCTTCCAAGCTCACAGCTGGTGCCAGCTCCCACTGGGGAGTGGAAAGTGACTGAGCTGACACAAGGTGCACAGATGTAGTGTGACACTGGCAGAGAAAAAGGCGGAAGGGAAGGAGAGCATTATTCTACCTGTTCCTCAACAGCAAAATGATAGATTGGCTTATCCCATCTGAAACTGTGCTCTATGAGTTCAGTTATTTCTCCCATGTTGCTTTACTTGGAGCAATGTTGTGAGCCACTTTCCCCAGACTATGTGGGTCTGTACCAGGTATGAATCATAGAATCATAGAACAGCAGGTTGGAAGGGACCTCAAGGATCATCTGGTCCAACCTTTCTTGGCAAAAGCATGGTCTAGACAAGATGGCCCAGCACCCTGTCCAGCTGAATCTTAAAAGTGTCCAACGTTGGGGAATCCACCACTTCCCTGGGGAGATTATTCCAACGGCTGATTGTTCTCATTGTGAAAAATATTCCTCTTGTGTCCAATCAGGATGTCCCCAGGATTAACTTGTACCCGTTACTCCTCATCTTTTCCCTGTGACTCCGTGTAAAAAGAGAGTCTCCATCTTCTTGTAGCCACCCTTTAAATACTGGAACATGGCGATAAGGTCTCCCCTAAGCCTTCTTTTCTCAAGGCTGAACAAACCCAGTTCTCTCAGCCTTTCCTCATACGGCAGGCTTCGCAGTCCTTTGATCATCTTTGTGGCCCTTCTCTGGACTCTCTCCAGCCTGTCCACATCTTTTTTGCATAGCAGGGACCAAAACTGAACACGGTATTCCAGGTGTGGCCTGGCAAGCACTGAGGAGAGTGGGATAATCACTTTTTTTATCTCTGCCGGTGACGCCCTTGTTGATGCAACTCAGCATCCTGTTGGCTTGCTTTGCCACAGCAGCACACGGTTCACTCATGCTGAGCTTGCTGTCCACCAGGACCTCCAGGCCCCTTTCCACAGAGCTGCTTGCCAGCCGGGTAGATCCCAGCCTGTGCTGCCCTCTGGGATTGTGTTTTCCCAGGTGTGAGACCTCACACTTGTCCTTGTTGAACTTCATAAGGTTCTTGCTAGCCCACTTGTCCAGCTTATCCAGGTTTTCCTGCAGGGTGGCTCTCCCTTCTAAAGTGTCCACTTCCCCACTCAGTTTCGTATCATCAGCAAACTTCATCAGGGTACACTTAATCCCATCATCCAGATCACTTATGAAGATATTAAACAGTGTTGGGCCCAGTATCGGTCCCTGGGGGACCCCACCTGTGACAGGTTGCCAGTTTGAAAAGGAGCTATTTACCCCCACCCTCCGGGTGCGGCCTGCCAGCCAGTTCCCCACCCACTGCACAGACCACTTGTCTGGACCTTAATGTATCAGTTTCTCTAGGAGGAGGCTGTGGGAAATTGTATCAAAAGCCTTGCAGAAATCCAGGTAGACAATGATGTCCAATGCTCAACCCACCGCAACCGAGCAGGTTACTTTGTTGTAGAAGGCGATCAGGTTTGTCAAGCACAATTTGCCCTTGGTGAACCCGTGCTGGCTTTTCCCAGTCACGTGCTCCATTGACTTGTGATAGCCCCCAGGAGGATTTGTTCCGTAACTTTCCCTGGGACTGAAGTAAGACTGATGGGCCTATAATTTCCTGGATCCTCCTTTAAGCCCTTCTTGTAGATGGAGGTGGCATCAGCCTTCTTCCAGTCTTCTGGGACATCCCCTGATCTCCACAACTTCTCAAAGATTATGGAGAGTGGCCTCGCAATGATGTCAGCCAGCTCTCTTAACACCCTTGGGTGCATAACGCCAGGGCCCATTGATTTGTAGGGGTCAAGCTCCTGTAATAGTTCATACCAACTCTGCCTTCACTGATGGCAGGTCTATGTTTGCACCAACCTGGATTTTTGCTTCCAAGGCCTGAGAAACAGCAGTGCTGGTAAAGACAGAGGTGAAGGAAGTGTTGAGAACCTCTGCCTTTTCAGTGCTGTTGGTGACTAATTCACCTCTCCTGTTTGACCGCGGGCCAATATTTTCCTTCTGTTTCTGCTTGTTGTTTACATACATGAAGAACCCTTTCTTGTAGTTTTTGACATCTCTGGCCAATTTCAATTTGAGCTGAGCTTTTGCTTTTCCAACTGCATCTCTGCACGCCCTGGCAATGCCCTTGTAGTTCTCAACAGGTGTTCATCTGCTTTTCCATCTCTGGTTGTCATGGTTTAACCCCAGTCAGCAACCAAGTACCACACAGCCACTCACTCCCCCCCGCCCCCGCAGTGGGATCGGGGAGAGAATCAGAAAAAAAAAGTAAAACCCATGGCTGAGATAAAGACAGTTTAGGAAGAGAAAATAATAGTAATGATAAAAGAATGTACAAAACAAGTGATGCAGAATGCAATTGCTCACCACCTGCTGACCAATGCCCAGCCAACTCCCCCAGTTTATATACTGAGCATGACATCATATGGTATGGATGGCCAGTTTGGATCAACTCTCCTTTGGCCAGTTTGGATCAACTCTCCTGGCTGTGCCCCCTCCCAGCTTCTTGTGCACCTGGCAGAGCATGGGAAGCTGAAAAGTCCTTGACTTAGTAGTTAGCAACAACTGCACTACGTAGCAACAACTAAAACATCAGTGTGTTATCAATATTATTCTCATCCTAAATCCAAAACACAGCACTATACCAGCTACTAGGAAGAAAAATAACTCTATCCCAGCCAAAACCAGGACAGTATCCACCCCTTATTCTATACCATCTATGTCATGCCCAGGTCCTACACTTTCCAATACATTCCAATTAATCACCATCACTTTTCTTGTTTTTTGATATATACACACAGATATCATTCCCCTAGTCTATGGCCATGCCTCTTAAATGTCTGTTGAGTTCATTTAGTCCATGACTTTGGGATCCATCTGTCATAACAGTCCTTCAGGGCAAGAGAGATGGTGTGTGGGGTTGGATTGTTGCATGCTGGAGCCAATTCTGGTTCCATCACCGCTGCACTTTGCTCTGTTTCATCAAAGTTCATTCTTCATTAATCTGGGTGATTCTTACTGTAATACCATTGATATGGCATATAACAACTATAGTAGTAATGACATACAGTATTGCATAGCAGTTAACATCATACAGTTCAGTTCATTGGCTATTTTCACCCCAAATCAAATCCCCTTGAGGTACACAGTGGACTTCCCCATCCTTCCACATCACCCATCAAGTGCATCCCGGTCCTTGAGCAAAAGCAATCCCACAAATGGGTTTACCTGTGCTTGAGGCAGGAATAACCCAGACTGTCTTCCCCAGCATATTTTTTATGTGCACTACAGGGACTTTATCCCCTTCTACAGTAAGTAAAAGTTTTGATTAGGCAGGGCCGGGTCGATTGGCAGATCCCCTAGAGTTGACTAACCAGGTGTCCTTTGCTAAATGTGTATCCCAATGGTTGAATGTCCCACCACCCATTGCTCTCAGTGTAGACTTTAACAGTCAATTGTATTGTCTGATTCTCCCGGAGGCTGGTGGATGGTAGGGGATGTGATATACCCACTCAATGCCATGCTCTTTGGCCCAGGTGTCTATAAGGTTGTTTTGGAAATGAGTCCAGTTGTCTGACTCAATTCTTTCTGGGGTGCCACATCACCACAGGACTTGCTTTTCAAGGCCCAGGATAGTGTTTGAGGCAGTGGCATGGGGCACAGGATATGTTTCCAGCCATCCAGTGGTTGCTTCCACCATTGTGAGCACATGGCACTTGCCTTGGTGGGTTTGTGGGAGTGTGATATAATCGATCTGCCAGGCCTCTCCATATTTATATTTCAGCCATTGCCCTCCATACCACAGAGGCTTTAACCACTTGGCTTGCTTGATTGCAGCGCATGTTTCATATTCATGGATAACCTGTGCAGTAGTGTCCATGGTCAAGTCCACCCCTCGATCATGAGTCCATCTATATGTTGCGTCTCTTTCTTGATGGCCTGAGGAGTCATGGCCCCACCAAGCTATAAATAATTCACCCTTATGTTGCCAGTCCAGATCCACCTGACCCACTTCAATCATAGCAGCCCGATCCACCTGCTGGTTGTTGTGATATTCTTCAGTGGCTTGACTCTTGGGTACATAGGCATCTACGTGCTTGGGTATGCGAGCATTTACGTGACGTACTTTTACAACCAGGTTCTCTACCCAGGCAGCAATATCTTGTCATACTGTGGGTTTGCTTCTGCGCTGCCAGTTGCTTTGCTTCCATTGCTGCAACCACCCCCACAAGGCATTTGCCACCATTCATGAGTCAATATAGAGAGAGAGCACTGGCCACTTTCCTCATTCAGCAATGTCTAAAGCCAGCTGGATGGCTTTCACCTCTGCGAACTGACTCAATTCACCTTCTCCTTCAGCGGTTTTTGTGACTTGTCATATAGGACTCCATACAGCAGCCTTCCACCTCCAATGCTTTCCCACAATACGACAGGACCCATCAGTGAACAGCACATATTGCTTCTCATTTTCTGGCAGTTTATTATACAGTGGGGCCTCTTCAGCACCCGCCACCTCCTTCTCTGGTGATATTCCGAAATCTTTGCCTTCTGGCCAGTCCATGCACGCTTCCAAGATTCCTGAGTGACTGGGGTTTCCTATTTGAGCCCATTGTGTAATCAGTGCGACCCACTTACTCCACATAGCATCAGTTGCATGATGTGTAGCGGGGACCCTCCCTTTGAACATCCAGCCCAGCACTGGCACCTGGGGTACCAGGAGGAGCTGTGCTTCAGTATCAACCACTTCCAAAGCAGTTAGAATCCCTTCACATGCTGCCAATATCTCTTTTTCAGTTGGAGTACAGCAGGCCTCGGATCCTCTGTATCCTTGACTCCAAAACCCTAGGGGTCTACCTCGAGTCTCCCCTGGTGCTTTCTGCCAGAGGCTCCAGGTAGGGCCATTCTCCCCAGCTGCAGTGTAAAGTACATTTTTTACATCTTGCCCTGCCCGGACTGGCCCAAGGGCTACTGCATGAACTATTTCCCATTTAATTTGTTCAAAGGCTTGTCGCTGTCATTGCTCAGGGCCCCATTTGAAATTGTTCTTCTTCCGGATCTCTTGATAGAGAGGGCTTACAATCAGACTGTAATTTGGAATACGCATTCTCCAAAAACCCACAACACCTAAGAAAGCTTGTGTTTCCTTTTTGCTAGTTGGTGGGGACATAGCTGTTATTTTGTTGATCACATCCATTGGGATTGGACAATGCCCATCTTGCCATTTTATTCCTAAAAACTGGATCTCCTGTGCAGGTCCCTTGACCTTACTTTGTTTTATGGCAAAACTGGCTTTCAGGAGGATTTGGACTATTTTCTTCCCTTTCTCAACAACCTCTTCTGATGTGTTGCCCTACACAATGATGTAATCAATGTATTGCAGATGTTCTGGAGCTTCACCCTGTTCCAGTGCTGTCTGGATCAGTTCGTGGCACATGGTAGGGCTGTGTTTCCACCCCTGGGGCAGTCCATTCCAGGTGTACTGGACGCCCCTCCAAGTGAAAGCAAACTGTGGCCTGCACTCCGCTGCCAAAGGGATTGAGAAAAATGCATTAGCAGTATCAGTTGTGGCATACCACTTGGCTGCCTTTGACTCCAGTTTGTATTGAAGTCCCAGCATGTCCAACACGGCAGCACTCAGCGGCAGCGTGACTTCATTCAAGCCACGATAGTCCACTGTCAGTCTCCACTCTCCATTAGACTTTTGCACTGGCCATATGGGACTATTAAAGGGTGGGCGAGTCTTACTGATCACTCCTTGGCTCCCGAATCAGCTCCCGAATTGTCAACGAATCAGCTTATGGATGGGAATCAGGGAGTCTTGGTTGGTGCGATATTACCACTGGTGCACCACTGTGGTTGTGATTGGCACCTGTTGTTCTTCGACCCTAGCAACCCCACAACAGAGGGGTCCTCTGAGAGACTGGGCAATGTGAACAGCTGTTTAATTTCCTCCAAGGCAGCTATACCAAAAGCCCACCGCTACCCTTTTGGGTCCTTGAAATACCCTCTCCTGAAGTAGTCCATACCAAGGATGTACGGAACCTCTGGGCCAGTCACAATGGGGCGCTTTTGCCACTCATTCCCAGTTATGCTCACTTTGGCCTCCAATACAGTTAGCTGTTGGGATCCTCCTGTCACTCCAGAAATACAGATGGGTTCTGCCCCTTTACAGCTTGATGGAATTAGGGTATGCTGTGCACTGGTGTCCACTATAGCCTTATACTTGGGTCTGAGGTGCCAGGCCATCAAATCCATACAGTCCCGTAAAACCTCTTTTGGTTTTGAGCAGACTCAGAAGCTTGCAGGGGGGTTCCAAGGGGTTCTCTTGCTCTGCCTACTTCCCTTACCTTTAAAGGAGAAACAACCTATTGCCATTTGAACAGACAGCTCTGAGGGACATGGGCTTATCTAACCCTGACATGTGGATTTTATTAGTGAATCTTCATTATTTACTTAACAGGGCCAGGAAACACTTCAAGGCAGCGAAATAGTGTCTCACTATTTCAGTGTGGTCCTGGTCCATGGCAACCATTGCTCTCTCAGGTGGTTACCAGAGAGGCCTCAGGAGTTAGCACAAGCTGACCCACTCTGTCTTGGAGATTAGGAGCGTTCAGTACTATGGATGTCAGTTGGCCTCAGAGACAATTTAATACTGCTAAAATTATTCATATATTATAGTCTACAAGCCTAATCTGAATAAATTTCACAAGATGTGCCATCTATCTCAGGATTTGTTGCTGTTGCCTTTGATGCTACTAGTATTGGACATCCTTGCAGTGATGCTCAAGACACATGTCTCTGCTAGCTTTCTCCTTGAAGTCACAGGCTTGTCTGTTTGCTTTGGTTTGGCTTTCCCCTGACGTGAACACTGAGCAGAGTCTAAGGGGGAGCTACTCAGTCTTTGCAGTTTGCCCAAAACACCCTGGCCTGGGAGCACGGTCTGACCTCTGCTTGGGTGTGCACTTCCATCTCCTGCAGGAGCTGATGGTCCACCCAGCCTTCCCACTCCCACCCCTGCTATTTTTCATCCAGTGGAGCTGCTGAAATGGAAGGGCTGGAAATTTTCAGCACTTCTCCTCCAACCTACTCACATTGTACTTCTTTTCCTCTGCTATTGAAACAAAAAGAAAAGGTGTCAAGGAAGAGAAAGCAATTCCTCAAGGAAGACGTGTGTTGACAACAAAGAAAAAAACCTCATTAGTCTTTAATCACCAGCTCTGACTAAAGTATGTGTCAGATGAAGTATATTTGCCTAACATAAAATCAGCTACACTAATATTTTGACAAAGAAAAAGAGATGGCTACTGGGTGAAGGTTCTGTGGTCTAAATTTCTAAATACACAGGAACAATCTGTATCTTCAAAATTGTATTGTATAACACAGAACAGTTGTTTAAGTAGACAAAAAGATATCTGTAAGGCAGTTTGTTTTTTATTTGTCCTTTTAGTTTGAGTCCCCTCCGAATTAACATATCTTAGTCTTAAACATCTAAAGAATGATGATTAATTACCCCGGAAAGATTGATTCAATGCTAACTAGCATAACAAAGTCTATGTTATCAAAATAATGCAACGAGGAATACAGTTTCAATAGCATGAGTCTGCTTTTAAGTTGGGATGTTGAAGAAATCTTTCACAAGTGTAATTAATTTGTAAATGCTTGATTTGTACAAGCTAGATCTGTCCAGTCATCAGACACAGACTATTGCTCTTGCACGCTTTGCTTTCATGACAATATTTATACAGAAAAAAATTGTATTATCAACCTACACATCTACCCTCCAATCAGATTGTGGCTGCCATGCCAAACAAAGACAAATGGAAACCCATATTCTACATTCCTAGCAGAGGGAAAGGGCTTAAGTGAATTATTCTTTGACATTAATAGAATAACATGTGTGCTTGTAACAAACAGCAACTTTGAGAGTGATGCTGTGGATGGAAGGTTGGGGGAGATGGATGTTAATATCATCAGAGATCCCTGCTTGCAGATAAATGTTCCTGATGACAGAATTAGATTAGGAAAGAACTTTACTTTGTCCATCATTTTATAGATAAAAAGCAATAAGAAATCAAAACTAAAAGCCCTTAGACTTTAAAGCTAGACAGCTCTGAACCTCATAAGGCCCAGTGTTGACTCATGGATTTCCATGGCAAAATTTTCATCCACATCTGTGGGGCAGTATCAAGCTTTAAAGGCTAACTGTCCTTTACCTCCTTTTATTTCAATAAGTTATTCTGCACCTAGGAGAAAGAAAAAACCACTTAACTGAATCTTCCAGACCAGAACACTTTTTCTCAAAAATATGATCATGTGTATAACAGGAAACTATAGTATTCAAAATGTATAGGGGAAAATGTGTAAATATGTAAACATTTTTTAAAATAGCATTCAAATTCTAGAAACAGAAAAAGAGCAACAACAGAAAATCCCCAAATTTGCTGAACTTTCCCTAGGAGAATGCTTGAGAATATTGGAGAGCGTAAAATTACTCTGGTTGTGTTAGTGGAGTGTTGTTAAAACTTAACCTTCTTCCCTAACATAACACGGAGCTAAATATCTGTAGAGTGAAGTTTCCAAATAGGCTGAAGTGAGAATCATAGGCATGCAAAAAACATAGACATGGTTACAGTAACGTTAACCATATGCAAAATGGCTGATGTGTGTCTAGAGCTTGCTGGTGTGGCATCCATGGCAACTGGATGGAGGATCACACACGTCTCAAGAGCATACCCAAACTTCACACAGAAACAGGCCCTGCTCTGCCCCCTGCAATGCTCTCCCACCTGGACTCCCTTGCATGTCACGGCCAGACCCCCTTCTAAGATCCAGCGCTATTCAGGTAGCCTCTTTTCCATGTTCAATCACCGACATATCTTTGGCCATTACAGTGCAGCTCTAAGAAAGGTATGGTCTTTAAGCGTGGCTATTTAGCTTGGTTTTTTTCCATCAAGCATAAATTACACTCAAACCTATTCCCCAGACCTTTTACCTTTAGAAGCAAACTGAAAAACAAGCTTTGGTCACCGACCTCTCCAAACAGCAGTACTGATAGGAGGAACAAGAAGTGCTCAGACCATCTCACCCTCTGTTTGGTCTCTTACTTGGGAAGTGGTTGCCATGTACTACATGAGCACCTGAGTAACTGAGAACGTGTTTTCTGAAACAGCCAGGATTTTATTCCCTGAGTATATCCCACCCTCACCTATCAACAAAAGATAGTCTCAAGGTACAGGCATATCAGGAACTGCTGATGACCTGTAATCTTGATTCCCCAACAAAACACCGAAACACCATGAACCATACAGCATGTCAAATGTAAAGGGAACTCAAGAATGCCAGTGAATTTTAAAGCAGTTGGAAGAAATGTGTTTTACATAGAAAAGGGTGTACAGAGAGGTGTGAAAATATTTGTCCATCCTGGTCTGAATTTCTTAGGTGAATGGGAACGCCATCATGGAACACCTCGGAGAATTGAGAACTGCTTTATCCATGCTGGAGCACGTCCTCCTGCCCTCACTGCCTTCTCTCTAGCAAAGCTGAGAGCCTGTGACATGCATGGAGTGCAGCTGCTCTCTGATGTTGGCCTCATGCTGGTCCCTGTGCATGTAGTACGTGCCTCCTGTGTAGCTCATTTCATGAACCAGGTGTCACCTCACCCAGGGACAAAGGCCATCATTTTACATTAAGGAAACATTGGTGAATGGATCCAGGCTTAAAGTAAACCTTTGCTTTGCAGGGCTCTATTTAATCCTGGGTCAGCTCTGTGATGCTCTATAGAACATAGTCCCAAAAGCAGCAGGGGTGGTAAAATTGCAGGAAAAGTGACCAATGACAGGGAACACCAGAAATATATGAAGTTGGCATTTCTGCCAAAACTCCTGTACTGTGAAACTGTGGTCTCAGAGAATTTCTTTCTATATGACCAGGGCTTCCCAAGAGTACTCTGTATCGGAAAAGGTTTCCTGATTCAGAGGAGGCGGAGGACAGGAGAAGAAGGTCTGCTACCTGTTGCACAAATCCGTGTCTCCCTTTTTTTCCATCCTGCACATCCCTCTGCACCAGCAGTTGCTCTAGTCCCTAATCCCCCTGCACTCATCCTTCACCACCCTTCCCCATGTCATTCCTCATGGTGATCCTGTTACTCCCACTCCCATTAATTGTTTCTCCCAACCTCTGCTCCTCCTTCTTCCCTCCTCCCTTTTCATCCACGCATAGCCATTCCTTCTCTTGCCAAATCTTCAAAGTCTTCTCTTCTTCACCCCCTTTCCTCTCCACTAACAGAGAGAGAGTACATGTTATTTATTTTATTTGAGGAAACAATCTGAACCCCTTCATAAGACTATATTGTACTCAGGTTAGATTTCCCCCCAAAACAATTAAGAAATTCCCCTTTTGAAAGCAGGAATTTGTAACAACAGACCTTCTTTTTTTTTTATTTTCAAGGACCTGCTTAATGACAAATGCAAAATGACCAATAGCAGGTCCATGTTGGATTCATCAGCTAAGCCACCAGACTAGAAGCCTTTTAGCTGCTTGGACGGTGAATGGGTTGGTGTAACGCACTTTATCTGTGACTCTGTCTTGCTTTTTTTTCCTGAAACCTCAACTCTTTTAGAAATATTAATTTTCATATAGTTTCTCCAAAGTGGGGGCTCAGAAGGGGCATAAAATTGAACACTAGGCGGGGAAAATGTCAAATGCATGAAGCCAGTTTTAGGCACCTCTGGGGCTTGAACCCTCAGATCTGTAGTCAAAACACACTAGAGGAATTTGTCAGCCTCAAGACAGCCTCTGTACTTGAGAAGGTGGGGCTAGGCTGGCTGAGAAAACCCTTCTTCAAGTATCAACAAATTCAAGACAATAAACTATCCTGGCACCAATTTGAAGCAGGTCACATACTAAGACCCTCTGTATAAGAACGTTGTGTTTAAAAAAACTTAGTAGCAGAAATTTTAAAATAAAGAATGTTAATAAGAGAGTTAGCTACAGGATAGATGGATCTCTGCTGTAATACTGACTGGTCTGTGTACTTTGCATGTCAACGTTAAGTACTTGCTCACAAAATTTACCTTTTGCTGCAAAATTGTTCACTTGGTATATAACATTTTATTTCAGTCATTAGCTTTTGAACTGTAATTTCTAAAACAAGAGCTCAGTCATGTATGAAAGACAGCCTTCTTTTTAAAAACCAATGATAAATCTTTAATATCAATATTGATCTCATTTTGATTGCTGATAATTTTAGCAGAAGCATAAAACTAACATGTTTATTCTACAGTTTCAAACTTCCTTCTGCTCTTTTCTGGAGCCATAAATCTCATTTGTCCCCTCCTTGTATGCTAAAGTGACTGAAAATGATGCAAAGTACTTTTATATTCCCAGTCCAAAACTTTGTGGTGTACTGAAAGCCAAGAACATAAGACAAACAGGTTAAAACTTAATGCAAAATTAAGTAACACTAGGATTATAGTTTGAGTCAGATTCTTCATTTTCACATTAAACAGAACAAATGTTATCCTTACAACTTTATCTGAAGTTACCATAGGGTTAATAATTTGCTGTATCTGGATGTAACAGAAGTCAACAGTCAGTGGTCAAGTTAGGTGCCACTTTTTACCTAGTATTTAGGTGCAATTGTTGGGCATGTATGCTCTATATCTACACAAACACACACACACGCACACTTGCAAGCACCTTGCATGTATCCTTAAGAAATGCAAAGACTGTCTGGTTATATTTGGCTACTACTTAATGTGAAAATGTATGTAAAATATAAAGAAAAGCACAGAAATATTTAAGTTACACCCAAGCAACTCAAACCTGTAATGCTTGAACTCATCATTATTCATTGAGGTGGATCTGATAGCTGGATGAAGCAATATTTTCTTTTTTCTTTTCTCAGTCACTTTGATTCAGAGTATGGGGACAGAATGAAAGACACCATTATTCTTCCAAAAAGTCAAACCCAGAAGCCGTGAAAGCCTATATATTCACATCAAATGGCTTATAATTTGTGCTTTTATATCCTAACTTGGGACAATGACACACACAATGTCTGTGCTGTTGTGAATAAAGTTGGGCCATGCAGTCTATTTGGGTTGAAAACTGCTGGTTTAGGTTGTTTCATCTTTACCCTTTTTTTTCTGTGTGTGCATGAAGAATTCTCTCTTTCAAAAAACATTATTATTCAAGCACATGCTGAAATTGAATCATGCTATTCTTACATAATTTTTCATTGGATTGTTGCAACCTATAAAGAAATCCAATTAAATTTCCCTTGCAGGCACAGAGCCTCATTCAGCACGCCTTTATAAAGCTGGCTTGTTGTATTGTATGGCATGTCTATGAATTGAGAAGCACAGAGGCCCTGTCCCATTCCTTGTCCTGTGTGACATGATGTAGAGTGAGAGAGTCCGCCAGCAGTGTTTCAAAGAGCTGTACTATGAGAAAATACAAAAGTTTTGCCATAATTTCTGCCGCTGTGGTTTAGAATATGCATGTGCCAGTGCATTTGCAGAACAGTTTTATGCACTGTATGGTTCACATATTGCCATCTGCATCCATTATTTTCACCTTCCTTATACTAAGGACATATGATTTGATGTTTTATTCTATGCTGAAGATGATGTACAGATTCTCTGTTGAAGATAAGGGTAGCAGAAGCACTTTTTAGAATGGTATTCTAGTTTCCCAGCTGCACAAGTGGGATGCATACTTTTCCTATCTCAAGGAAGCAGACTGCAAAATTTGTGGAGTTAAGATTACACAGCAGTGGGACTGCTGCACTATTTCTCTTTGTGCCTTGCCACTGATTTAAATCATATTATTGTTATGATTATGGATCATAGGATGATCCAAATGATCAGCAGGCTCACTCTGGCTGTCTCCGATAAGAAGGGCAATGCTTACCTTCGTCCATGGACACAGCATGGAAACACACAGAGCCACCTTCATTCAATATCAGACTTTGCCAACAGTGGGTGTAAGCACTGTGCATCCTGTGTGTGAGGGATACTCCAGGTTGTACAATAAGACTGCCTTGGCTTGATCAATCTACTTGTTCTTATTGCTGAGAAAGATGTGGCAAACCATGTTCTGTAGGCTCCAGGCACTTTCCATATAGGAGATTACTGGTTGTGGTAAGGAGCAGGAGTTTTTATCTACCTGGTGGTATATATCCGGCCTATATGGGTGATGAAGTTAACTACAAATGCCTCCTTTCGCCTCCTCAGACCTCCACATCCTGCAGTTGGAAATAAGCTATAAGATCCAAATTATAAACACTATGTGGAATGCAGAGATGATAAAGATCAACCACTATATCTTCCTGTTAATGTGGAATTGATTTCTGTGCTATATTTCCTGATGTTTCTCCAATCTAATTTAAATGTTCCCAAGTGTTCTTTTCCCTTGAGAAATTATTCCACTGTCTAATGTTATGATGATGGGCAAAGTGTAGTCCAGATCCAGTTCAAGAACAGAAATATACAAGTATGCAACCTTAAGAAAAAAAGCAGTATCAATCACATGTTTAAAATCACACATGTGCTCCAGTGCTATAAATAGTCTCACTGCCTGGGATTTTCTTCTGATAGTCAATCTAAATTTTTCTTCTTTTAATTTCTTCTCATTACTGCTCTAGTTATACCCCTGTAACTAAGCTAAATAATTAATTAACATTTTCATTTACTTCAATGGGAGCCATTCACACATATCAGAGGACAAATTTTAGCCCTTAATAAAGAAATGAACTATTGTCTCACCAAGCAGATACTGAAAATGCCAGCCTACACCTGCTTACACAAGAGAATTGAGAACTAACTGTTTGTGATGATCATTTGTCCTGAGAGTCATCTGTAAGGGTGGTATTCTATTGATTCTTTACAAACTCAGTCTAAAAGAACTGTTTAAGAGAAGTCAGGGCACTCACCCTAAAGCCATATTCACACAATATTTTTACATTGCTTTAACATAACTGGAGTTTAATCTCATTTGTAGCAATGTTAGTGTGGATGTGGTTTTTCATTTTCCAGAAGCATGCTAACCAGACGTGCTCTTGAGCATCTGTTATATTATTTTCTAACACAGTAGTCTATCCCTCCTAAGTAAGTCAGGACTGGGCTAGGAAAAGCCATTTGGAGCAAGTTTTTCACAGCAGATTGATCTTAAAAGGATACTCATTTGAATCCTTTTTGGTATTGGTATATATCGGTATATATATATATTGGTATATATTGGTATATTTGGTATTGGTATATATTTGGTATTTGGTATTTGGTATATATCAATTAATTCAATGTAAATTCAACAAATCGTGAGGACCAGTGCTAGCAGTTAGAGAGCTTGGGGGATCAGTGACAAAGCCAGAAAAATAGATAAGACAGTACAGTGTTGAACAGAGTAATGCATGTCAACTAGTAACAAGCAAAAGGAGAGAATGTTTGTCACTTATTAAATGGAAAATTTCAGACAGTCATGTAACCAGAAATTATTTCAGACTCAAATAGACTATAGTCTGTTTTAGCCACGATTCTGTCAGAAAAAGGCAAATAGGAACAATCTGGGTTCAGTACATAACAACAGAAAGTGTTCTTGAAGTTGGTATAGTCATTAAACTGGTCAAATGTCACTGAGAAAGCTGTGTTTATATTTAGCGTACATTTCCATGGGCAGAGGAAAACACTTCCTTGGAAGGAATATAACCAAGGACAAACATGACTCATAGCAGACTTTAATAATGTCTGAGATGGAGGGCTTGCCTTTTTTTTTTATTCTCAGAGGATGAATTTAATGTAATCCTGGGCTGCTCTCTGACTTGCTGGGCAGTGTGTGGTGGGGAGGACGGTCAGGGACAGTGGAGGAAGCAGTGCATCTCTCCCGGCTGAACACAGGTCTGGGGGCTGGGCCCTCCCCAGACCTTGCACACACTGCTGCTGACTCAGTTTCACCTTAGACTTGCTTTCAAAGATAAGTTCAAACCAGGGGTTTAGGCCCAAAACAGAAGAGATAACAATAAGCCTTACCCAGAGTTTTCCTGGGGCAGACTCTCTGTAAGCCTGCAAAGGATATGTCTCTCCTCTTCCTGCCTCAATGGCTTTGGGCACCTGCCCCTGCAGGTGTCCCCTCTGAGCCCAGCACCCGAGGACATCACAGCCTTTCTCTGGGGACACTGGGCCATGTAAGGGGCAGGAGTGATGAGCCATGCAGGCAGGAAGAGTAAAGCAAACAACCTAGGTGAAAGCACACATGACTCAGAAGCTGCTGCTCTACTTCATTTACTTCAGATCTTTTTCCTGGGTAAAATGATACCAAGCTAAAGCGGTACAAGAATAAGTGTTGCACTTTAATCTGCCTGCAGCATAGGACAGTAGCTCCTGAACTTTGGGATTTAAATCTTCAGCTTTTCCCACTGTCTAACACCGTGGCTGCACATGCTTTAGGAGTTCATAAATTTTCCTTTGTAACTTTCCAGGTCTGACTGGCTAACCATCTCTCGTAGCTTTGATAACCACCAGAGGTCAGCAAACCACATTCCAGAAACTACCGAAGTGCTGATAAATTAGTGGGTTTGGGGCCATGTGTTTTGTTTTGTTTATTCGAAGTGCTGTGATCAGCCCCAGTTCGGAGCTTGAGCAGGTGACGGCATTGCCAGTGGCAACGAGCTATCTCTGTGTCTACTGCAAGGGTAGAAACATTCTGCTTTAGCCCGCTTAGCACAGGGCCCCGTGGGCCACGTCCTCTGAAACAGGCTGAATTGTATAAAAGTAGAGCAAGACAGGAATATTTGAAAATAGCAATACCACCCCATTTTACTGCACTTCCAGCTGCAAGGAGGTTTCCAAGGTCTCTAAACTGCCCCGCATCCTGGGCCATGGTGAAATGGTGTCCCAGCATAGCTTGGGTGCCCACCGTGTTGAGTAGGCTGGAAAGGAGTGGGAAAGACGAGGAATTTCTTCCGCCTCCCCCATTCCCAGAGTTAGAATCTTAGAAGAAAGAATTATATGGGGTTAGATGTCAAAACTGTCTCATTGCTGGTTCCTGGCTCAGATCTTGCTCGATTTTTTTGAATGCCAATTGGCCCTATGGGGAGTTCTGATTAAGGGCGCATCTATGTCCAGGGCATATAAATATTCCTTTCCATTGCTAGAAACTGGGCTTAGAGTCAGCTGTAAGTGTAGCTTAAAAAGCATACATGAGTGCATTGAACAGAATAAACATCTAGCTAAATGGATGCCTTTTTGACTCGGTAGAAAGATTTAGAGATAATATGTAGCAGTTGGAATTCAGACGGTTAAAAGATACAGGAGGCCACAAAAGAAGAAAAGGGGAGGGGGCAGCAGGACTGGGAGGATTTCTCTGAAATGTGTTCTGCATACTCTAAAAGAAAAATGTGTGTAATTTGGACCCCAAATGCAGGCCAAAGCGACAGCATCTAATAGGGGAAACATGATTTAGAGGTTGGTTTATAAACTAAACAAATTTACTGAGTTCCATAAATGAATCTCATGGCAAGATCCAAATTTTTTTTTCAAAGGTGGATAAAAAATATTGTATGTTAAGGGGGGAAATCGAGATGGTTTTTAAGCTGATGTCCTTAGAAATATATGTATATAGTCTTTTTTATAGCTCTCGGCATATAAAATAAGTCATTATTCTAAATAGAAAAATATTGATGATGTCATAGGAGCCATTGCCGGACACATCAAGCTGATCTGATGAACTGGGAAATCAATAGATATTTTCCGAACGAGATGGCATTTCTTTTAATTGGTTGTGTGAACACGATATACTGCAGAGTGCAAACATTTAAAGTTAATTTTCATTTGGCTTGGATTTCTCCATGTGTTTTTCTATTATTTCTTTATGTAGAATTATTTTTTTTTTTGCTTTGTTTTAAGGTTTGCTTCTTCTATTGGCTTGCATATAAATTCCTTATCAGAACAGATGAAATAGCATCTATGCATTGTAGACACTCAAATAGTATAGCTTTGGGAGCTATTTGAATATCTACTAAGATTAGAAGGTATTGAAGA
Organism: Ciconia boyciana; assembly: GCF_034638445.1. Lineage (NCBI taxonomy): Eukaryota > Metazoa > Chordata > Aves > Ciconiiformes > Ciconiidae > Ciconia > Ciconia boyciana. The sequence continues at coordinate 52,835,288 of NC_132937.1, forward strand.
TTTCACCTGATAATCGCCACACTCCTTTAGACTGCTTAAAATCCCTTGAGTCAAGTAAGTCTATTCATTTCACCCCTATCACAGATAAGTAGGGAGTTGTCCTTATGTCCCATAGCAAGTGAACATCAGAATTTGGAACAGAAATCCTGGCTGCTTTTGCTTTAAACTAATCTCCAGGCTGTACAAATGGCACATGTGGTAGATCAATACACTAATATACAATTCAGGTGTTATTAAGTAATACTGCATGCCCTCTGCAGCTCCCCAGACTCAGAATTTTCAAGGGCATATAATAATGAAACCCTTATAAAAAAAAAAAAAAAGTTGATCAGAAAAGGATGATGGGCGGGGACCTTAGCTTTCTGGTTTTACATGTCAGTATGTAAATAAAAGATTCTGACAAGTATTTGTTCATTCTTCAGGCACCTAACGTTTTTTTGTGATCTTGGTCCTTCAGCAACTTCACATTTCTCCTCCTGAAGGGGGGAAGGTACAGACTGGGTATCAATCTGTGAACATGCAAGTATATGGTATATTGTCCTTTTTAATTTTTTTCTGTAATTTTAAAATAAACTTTCATATGGATTTTGTTTTAGTTAAAGGTGTTGACTTATGGAAGGTCTTTAATTTATTCCCATAACTGTAATGGCAGAGCAATTTTGCTGCCCCAGCTGAAGTGCTGCTATTCATGCAGGTACTTCAGACTCCATACTTTCACTCAGACTTGCTGAACCTATTTAGTGATTATATTGGTAGTGAAAATGGCAATTACAGTTATTTGGGGTGGTTTTTGTCATGAAGGTCTCTACTTCTGCCAAATGTGAGCATGCTGAGTTCATTGGGCTCATTTTGCTCTGGTGCTAAACACCAATTTTATATTTACTTGCCATAAATCTCATACATTTGGCCCCAAACTTTCCTGCCTACCCTCTTGCTGATCTGAGTCTTCTGACACAATTTCATTCACAATTTGATTACAGTTTATCTTCTTCTTATTGAGAAATATTAGTGGATTAAAGAAACTCAGGGCTTCCCCTGACATCTATCCCCTATTTGATACTAGTGAATACAGTAACATGAGGTCCTATTATTTATTTCCACTGCAACAGTGGCAGACACTTTGAGGACATTGCTTTTGAGGACATTGCCATTGAATGATGCGCTTCACCATTTTATTGCACGAAAGCCATAAAAAATATACATATCTCTTAAAACAGGTGAAATCTCCACAGAAGTCAATGGCAGAAGTTCCACTGAGAAATTTAGCACTTTGCTTATTTTAATATGGAAATTTTGTGTTCAGTGGATGGGGAAGATAATGACTGGAAGGGAGCTCCTTCTTATTCCATCCTTCCAGAAACTTTTCTTAGTATAAGTTTTTAGTCTTTCTTGTTTCTTCCAGCTGCCAGTGCCTCACCTTTTATCCAGACTTCAGCATTTGTAGTAGTTTCTTTAGCAGTGCTCTGTGTCCAGCCAACTGGACTTTCTATTCATCATTTTTTCTGATTGGTTTCTTGTAATCCCAAAGATCCGTTCTTTACTCATAACACATCTGGAGCTGCTTCTAGTGCTTCATTAATTTTCTTAATATGTAAATAATATACCTAAGCATTTGTAGAATGCCCTTGACTGTAGCATCTAAGTGCCGAGTATCTGCCACTTACTAGGAATAGTGATGGGAAGTCAATTTTTCAGCTTCTGTGGAGGTGAGACCAAAAGCAAGATACACATTTTCATCTTCTACTTAGGAAAATTTTGGAGAGCCATAGTGCAACTTGCATGGAGCCCAGACTTTTTTCCAGTTCTATCTGGAAAAATAATGTATTTTTGCTGCTGCGAGGACATTAAAAAGTCAATGGTTACAGGCACAGGTCAAATGATCAAAACCACTCTCTAACTTTGCACCTCTAAAATTATGCAAATGCACATTCACATTCACAAAACATAGCCATCAGTTTATAGTGCAAATAATTTCTGAGCTAACTGCTAGCATTTCATGCGCAAACACCTTGGAGAGCAGATGTGATCCTTGCACTTACACAATTCATAGAAATAATTTTCCTGGCTATAACTTGAAAAGCTGGATTCATATTTCATAACGAAGAAGGGGTGTTGGCTTGAGCCTGGCAAATACTTGGCCACCTTGATGAGTTCAGCTGCCTCCATGTCCCTGTGTGCAGTGTCTGACAGATAAATGCTACATTTCTTACCCTCAGTAACTTGCAAAGCTTTTATTTCTTCCCAAACCATGAAGGTAGGAGTTCTTTTTCTGAACTTCTTAACTAAAATTCCCTAAAAGAGTAATAGCTGAATTCCTCTCTTATCTCTTGTTTATTTTTAATGCACCTTGGCTGCATTTTGCTAGGCATGTTGTTCTGTATGTGGAACAGAGATTTAATATCATTTCTTGAATCTTTAACGCCACTCCTTTGGAAAGAAACCCATTCTCTTAACTATTCTGAAAAATGCAGCAGAAGCTGTAATTCTTGAGTGGCTCTAAGTAAAACTAGAAATTCTTTTTCCACCAGGGAACAGATGAGGAAGGTTACGTGGTATGTGGAAAAGGCAGAAGTTTCTTGTAGTCAATAATTGCGTGGGTGAACAAGTACAGTAACTTCGTAAACAGCAGTACTGGTGAATGTCAACAATAGTTGTTCAGCTTAGTTGAAAATCACAAGCTTAGAAAGATGACTCAGACTTATACAAACCTGTTTCTCCATTGATTTTATGGATTTTGCACTTCTGGTGTGATTTCCTAGATACGGGAACAATGGGTGTGAGGCTAGGGACTATAAAGATCTTGCTGCAATTCAGGGAATGAGGCAGGAGCCGGACTGTCAGTTTATGAATGACAGCTCTGTCACTTGCTCCAAAGAAAAGTAATTTTAGCCACATGTTCCACAGGTATATCTCTGGCTCCACTGTACCAGCCAAGACAGGAAGAACTATAGCTCAGCTCTCTTCATACCCCTGCCCAACACATCTTTAGTGTAACTGCTCAAAGCTGTGCACAGGACATTAGGGTTTCTTGTTGTTTCCCTTTAACTCTTCTTAAATCTGCTTGGGTGCCTAATCAGTTAAATTATTGACTTCATAAAACACTCACTACATGTGGTGATTGGCCATCATTGTTCCTGCTCTCTATGTAAATGATAAAAGCCTTTTCAGTGGGACAACAATCTAAAGAAAATAATGAATACACCTCTCAAATTCCAGAGGGAATTATCGTTCATCCAAGGGTTAGGGATTTCTCAGCTCTGTCACAAACTATCCATCCAAATACTTGCAAATTACAGGAAATAAAATTCTACAATTAATTGTGGAGTGACTGTGTCACTTGCTTTTTTGTGAACCACTTTTTATACCTTTTGACCACTGTAACTCAGGCTGACCATTATAGCTGGAGCAACCAATGTAGGATTCCCATTCAGAGCTGAATCTCAGCAGTGTCCAATGGTCCATCATCAGCATGCTCCTCTGACCTCCTCTTCCTCAGGATTTTCATTTCCTCAAGTAGAAAGTGTTCTTAAATTCATGCAGTCCTGCTGCCTGAAGCCCTGGACCCCAGCTGTGCCGGGAATCAAACAGCAATCTTTCATGTGCAACAGGCTGTACATGTGAGGACTTTCATATAATATTGATGACATTAAAGGGTCTTCTTGACTGATTTTCAAACTTTAAAATGGAGAAGCAGGATTTAAAAATCTTGCTACTCTTTCAAAAGAGAAGTCCATCCTTCCTACCTTCCTCCCTCCCTTTCTCCGTCCTTTCCTCCCTCCCTCCCTTCCTTCCTTCCTTTCCTCCCTTCCTTCTTCCCTCCCTCTGTTCCTGCCTTCCTTCTTCCCTTCCTCCCTTCCTCCCATCCTTCCTTCCTCCCTTCCTCTCTTCCTCCCTTCCTTCCTTCCCCCCTTTTCATTTTTCCCTTTCTTTTCTCTCCCTCCTTCCTTCCCTCCTTCCCTCCTTCCTTGTTTCCTTCTTTCTCTCTCTCTCTTTTTCTCTTTCTTCTCACATGTTTAATATGTATTCAAGACTGCCCTATCAAAAGAATTATTAATTAGACAATCATTTAGATATTGGATCTCATTTCATTTTTTCTCAAATATTTATGAGACATGCATATTTATGAAAATGCTCATTTTGTAATCTGTAAACCTACTTTATGAGTTTGCAGTCAGAATTTAGTCTTGCCAGGTTTTTGCAAAATCCTATTGCTAAATCTGACCTAAATCTGTTAAATATTGACTCCAGACTTGTCAGGCAGAAATGTTATTCTGGTAATAAAACAACTCTATTAAAGATCATTGATATTATAAGTGAGATAACTTCACAACGTGTGTATCAGTGTTTATTTTAATGAAAGGGATTTCCTGGCACATTGTCAGCTAAACGTTTTATACTGAGAGCTGTCTGAAAAAAAATTAGGCATGTTAAAATCAGCCTGTAACAGGGCTTGTAATTTTGTTTTTAAGTCTTTGTAACTAAAAGTGTGTAAATGGAACTGCATCCAGTAAAACACAATAATTTATTCTAGAAATTATCAAGCCCACGTTCCACCTATAAAATCATTCTCTGTGATGTGCGACTGGCCTTCATTTCAGTGGCCTTGATTTATAGTTAGAGTTTGTTTTATTTTCAAGGGGTAGAGACTGGGAAGCAGCCGGACAGAGCTATTACAGCTGTTGTGCCCAGCAATTTTTCAGGGGTTTATTAATTCTTGCAGAGAATAAGCCAATGAACTGAGCATTTTTCAATGCGAGAACACTTCTTGTAAAAGTAGGGTTTTTTGATGAATAGGTGTAGACAGCACAAAACAAAACATATGGGTGTTTGTTGTATGAACTTAACCATTTCTGTTTAGCCACGTTCTCAGTTGCAAAGACTTACCAAAATGAGGGTTCACATTTAGCAATCATGTAATTCCACCGATGTTGGTGGTTTGGCCCCAGGTTTTCCTTGATGCTTTCGCTGATGCCTGTTTTTTGTACAGAAAAAAACCCCAGATTGTTACAGAAAGAAAGACAATCAGAGTAACTTAATTCCAGTGAACAGCACAAATGTTCTCTAAAACAGAAATGCTGATATTTTCACATAAATTAAGGTGGAATCTGACTTTGTGGCTTATAATGTATGGAAGTGTATTCTAATTAAAACCATTCTAATTAAAGAGTATTTCAGTCAGTAAATCTATTAAAAACAAAATAGTGTGTCAGCTACTCCAAAAATGCAGCATTTGCTTAAAAAACATTTGTTTCTTTTACTCTCTCTCACACAAGGTTTTCTTATGTGCCTTGTTTCTTAACATGGGTCAAACTTTGGGTCAAAGTTTTCAAGGACTTCAGAGGATGGACCCAGGGAGTCTCTAGGATTTTTAGGCACAAATGTGTTGAGATCACATGCCATCCATCAAATGTGAGCAGCTCTTCTTGGCCAAAAGTGAGGTGTCAGATTCATCTACTTTGAATGCTGAGAACTGAAGGGACAAATACCTACTGATGGTTTGGACAGACTTGCAATGCTGTAGGCCATGCTAGCAGCTCACTCAAATTGCACAGGTCATGTAAAGGGCTGAGTCTTCTCTTAAGTTAGCATTGAAACCACTGAAGACCACAGGTGTGTCAGGAGAAAACTCCTAATTCATCTGGTTCAACTACATATGTATGTTCAGAATTCAGAGTAAAAACACCATATCATAGTGCACTTAATATTTGCTTAAAAACTTCCTACGCTAATGAGTAAAAGATGGGTGAATCACTTGCTTCTTCAATAACTGAAGCCCTCTTTTCATAAGATTTGTTCTCACTTTTGTGCTAAAAGATATTCAGAGACTACGCACCAGGTCCAACCTTAGGAGACATGCAGTGGGCTCAACTCCCACTGCTGAAGACAATATTTTGTGGCTTCCGTGTGACTGAAGGCACTCAGCACTCTTTGGGATTCAGCACCATATTACAATGAGAGATGGACGTGGCTGTGAGCAGCAACGATCTGTCCTACTTGAACAAGTTAATCAGGCAGGCAGGTGGCTATCATGCACTCGCTGTGCTATACAGTCTCACACCTACCCTTGTGGGTGCTGCAGAAGCAGGTGAAGAGACCTGAAACCACTGGAGTTATTCCTGTGTTGATAATGAAAAAATCACTGCAAATGGTAGGGTGAATAAATAATTTATATGAACAGCCTTTCTTCTTAAGCACTGGTTATGCAAAGTGCTCAGCAGGCTTGATTTTACAAGCCTCCTAAATGTTGTGCTTTAGCCTGTATGCAGCTATGTGGCACTTTATGAAGAGTTCAAGGCGTATGCCAGCCAGGATTGCAGCCAATGGCCAGCTCTGAGAAAGAAAAAACATGAATTGGACTCAGAGAGAGAGACAAAAAGAGGATAATTTGCTGGTTAACAGTAATCCCAATTGTTGGGCAGTTGAAGAAGGTGAGATGGAAACCATTCTTACGTTCGTGATGCTGCAATAAGGTTAAAGGCTTTTGCAACTAGGTAAAATGACTCCCTAAAATAATCACATTTAGACATTTAGAGTTTTCTGGCATTGTTTCAAATTGTGTGTGTATGAATCCTTCAGAGTTGTCAGCAAAACTCCCAGATGTCTAAAAGTTTCCTTGAGGAGTCTTCACATTGATTTGAAGAAAAGACAGGTGCAAGCATTGAAATGACTCTTTCTTTCCTTTCCCTTCTCTCACTCACACAAGGTTTCCTCTCTGAAGTACTTAGTATTTTAGCAAGTAGCATTGCTGTGCCATGTCTGTCTAGTAGCACCTTAAGTACGATGGTAACACTTTACACTGTCTTACAGCCAAGTCCCATGATGCAGATTCAAACCAGGGATGTCAAAGTTCATTGGCATTCTCCTTTGATTGGGCCAAAAGAAGACTGAAATTGATAACAAAGAAAGAACCGGAAGTGAGTGAAGTAGACTGACTCACAATACATCTTTCCTCTATCATGAAGGCATGTGCAAGCAGGATAGGTTTCTGAAAGGTAGGATTATATTTTCCCTTCACCGTATACAGAAAAACCTGAAGTTAATGAATTTGCCTATCCCGGTTTCAGTCTGCCCAGATATTAGCCGCGTGGCTAACAAAAGCATGAGTAAAACTGTATAATCTTAGCTCTCCGTAGCATTTTAGTTTAAACCCTTTGCCCCTACCCCTTTTCCACCCCACCTTCACGCCAGCCATGGCGGCAGAGTGCTCCCCCCGTGCTGGGGCGCCTGCGAGGAGCTGCTCTGCAGAAAACCACACACGTGAGTGTTTTGTTGTGACAAGCTGGGAATGGTTCTGCCCGTGCAGGTCTGTGTGCCTATGTTTGCGCGATTTCGTGCCTTTGTTGTGGTATAAAGCCTGGAAGGGAGTGAGAGACAGAGTTGCTGGCAGAACAACGGTGGGAGCGCCAGGCATCCACAGCCCCACTGGACAGGCGACCGAGGATCCAGGGAGGGTGCCGCAACCCGGTCCAGCGTGCCCCATGCCCCGGGGGCTAGATCCCTGCTCTGCGGAGGGGCAAGCAAATGATTCGGAGGCACTCAGGCTTGTGCGCCCACACTCTCGCCGGCCTTGAAATGCACACTCCAGAGGGAAGCTGAAGTCTCGTAACTGAGTGTTAATTATGTCTGAGTGGATTCTAGAGAAAAGGAAAACCATATACTGTATCAGCAGAGAAATGGTTTCACTGTGAGGAAACTAATGATGCTTTTATCAGGAACAATATAAAGAATGCTTTTTTACTAGTGTGTGTCCCACAGGGTTTGGGCTATGAGATATTTCTGTATCTGGCTTTAGGTTCCTCTGAGCTTTTACATAATCAAATCAATATAGCTATGATTCACCCTCTGGCAACAACTGCTCCTTGCAAGTTGCTGCTGCTTCTTTAGTGACTAAAGAGGAAATAAATAAATAAATAGAGAGAAACTTATTACAAATCCGTAAACATTGATTTGTTTGGTCTTAGATTTTACTTTTTTTAATTGCCAGGGAAAAAAAGAAGAAAAAGGAGGAGGAGGCAGGAGGATATATGAGTTTGTGGTCAATGGGGCAGACATGTGATTGCTAGTCTGATACTTTGGAGAAAAAAAAAAAGTGGATTGATAGGATTTCATGAATCAACATGAAGTATTGTCCAGACACATACTGAAGGGCAGATTGGGCCAGGAAGGGGCAGAGGCTGCAAAAGCCAAGGCAGGCACAGAGTCCAGAGGTGGGAAAATTTGATTTTGCACTAGCAGCACTGTATTGTTCGCATCTGCATCTTGGCTTATACATCGTTTAGTGGGAAGTTCCAAACCTGAGTTGCCTGTCTCCAGTTTCCAGGCAAGCAAAGGAAGACAAAAAACAACAACAAAAAAAAATTGAAAACCAAAATAAAACAAAAAACAGCCTAGAAAAGATGCCTTGCCCAGCTGGGTTTCTTTCTATGCCTCCACCTCACCATTCATGCTCCTACCCCTGACCCCCAGCTAATTCCCTTCATTCCAGAAATTCTCTCTCTCGCCCCCTCCTCTCTCTTCTGGTGTCATAGTTATTGTCACAAATATTTTCCCCTTACAGTCACCAGTGTGGCGCAGCACTTTGGCACAGCCATCACACGCTGGTGGAAGTGACATCTCTCGGGATCATCTTGTCTTGTTTTTCCCTTGGCTGACATCTCTGTCACACCGAAAGAAAAGGAACGATTGAACAAAAAGATTCCTGCCTTTTACACAAAAGAAAACCCATCTTTTAAACAAACCTCATTTTCTCCTTTCTTAAGGGTGTGTGCTGTCAGGCAGGACTTTGGAGGCGGGTGTCCATGGGGGCTGACACTGTTAGTGCAGGAAACTCCTCAGGGCCCTACCAGACCACTCGCTCAGTGTGGCAACCTCGGTCGTCGATGTGCCAACTAACCTCCCAGCGTGCTGTTAATCCTGAGCTAACTCCTGGCTAGTGATGCCCCTGACTGTGACAGGCAGGTCTACTGATGTTTGTAAAGTGCCTTGGGATCTTTGGGCAGATGGTGTCACTGGCATTAGCTTTTGGGGTTTCCAATCGGCTTTTGATGAAAAAAGGAAAAGCATACCTTTCCCTACATCCTCCTCCCCCCTGCCCCCATTCTGTTTGGATTTTCCTGGGGTTTTCCACCATTTATTTTTTTAAAAAAGAAAGGATATCTCCCTTACTGAGACCTGGGAGAAGAATCTGATATTTTCCAAGTACAGATCATGGCAGAGGGAATACAGGGAGCTGTTCACATTACAGACCCATTCATTCCTAATGTAAACTTTGTTTCCTTCTGCAGATCTAGCAGCAAGCTTAACATGGCTCCACATGCACCCAGAGGTGGGTATTCTTCTGCCCTAGAAAGGCACTGTGGTAAGAGCACGGATAACCTGGGAGAGCCTGCAGCCCACATGCAATGGAACTGGCCAAGAAACTTAAAAAATTATTTGCAAATCATTTCTTGAGACTCAAGGCAAAAAATACTCAGTGAATATATTATTCCATACATAGACTTTGACTGGATTATGAAAATGGTATATTATTCATTGAATAATTTAAGTAAAAATGAGCTCTTCAGCCATTACTGTTCAACCAACAGTGATATAAACCTTGTCCTAGAGGAATGGATAATCTGTAGCTGTAGATACTACATTAGATACTACATTAGTATAAATTTTAAACCTTGTTGTTTTTTTCCAGGTGTCTGATGATCATGGTTACTGCTCATGGTTAAGCACCACCTTCCCTTTGTTGTGAAACACAAGGAATACTCTCTTTGCTCCCTGTTGCTGTACAGCTCAGAGACCGCAGGACTTTGAATTCCTGGAAAAATGAAAACAACTTTAATCTTAAAAGCTGGAGAGCCTTTAACTTCCCAGTTCATGTAGAGATACTGGTAACACTCCTGTGTAAAACCATATCTCCCTTGTGCCCTGACAAAACCTTCTCAGGAAAAATGCCTCATTTTGGTGAAGTTATTAAGGGTTTTATCCTGATCACCAATAACACAGAACAAAGGGGTAACAAAACCGATAAGTTTTATTAGTTAGTTCTGTTTTTTCCTCTACAGCTTCCTCCTTTATTTTAGCAATGTGGGCTTTCTTTTCCCAGTTCAGAGAAACCTAGTCCGTGTACACATCAAAAGATTTGACCAAATACGAAAGTTATGTGCAACATTGCTTGGTGTCTGCACTTCCAGGAATGAATGAGACACTATGGAGGCATGTTCCTAGCTGGTGCAAACTGCCATCCCCACACAGAAGCCGGCGGACCAATGACAATATAAGCCAGTCTGCTCCTCGGTGCATGAGGGTTTGACTTCCTCCAACACAGGCACACACACACAAAATCAGCAAATACACTTTAAAAATCTAATAATACTTACTTGAGGCTTTTAAACTCCTGAGGGGTAGATAGATACAAGGCAGTAAACCAGCAGAGGGAAAGAAAAACAGTTTAAAAAAACCTAATAAAAAACCCTATAGGAAGGAAATGACACCCCTGCACTCACATGTCCCGTGCCGTCCCCCCCCCCCCCCCCCGTTAAAGGGGAAAAAATTAAAAAGGGAGCTAATTGTTGTGCTTGCTGTGGTGGCTTGCCTGGAAATGAACCTATGAGTTGAAGGCATATGGTGCTTATGTTGGAATTGTTTTCTAAACAGACTTTTTGCCTGTGTGTCTTTTTCACCTCTTTCAAACGTCTTGTGCCAAAAGCAGTAAAAACACTGCTGCATTAAACATAAATCAGAGCCTTGTGCCTGCAAAGGACCTCTGTTGTTGGAGGGGGGTTATTGGACTAGGGATGAAAGGAGACCTACCACCACATTGATCTGAGGTGATTGTGTGGAGCATATTCAGCTAGGATGCTTCTAGCTAGTTACGACAATGTGGAACATTCAAGCAATTAATGAACACATGCTTCAAGTAGAAAGTCTGAACAAGGGATTTAACTGGATGTGCATGTTTCTTCAACTAAATGTATTCTAAAAGACTACACTTTCATGTATTTGTTTTGATAGAGTATTTTACCTATCCAGAGTAACAAAGGGCCCACGTTAACAGGCAAAAGTATATATTGGCTATTTGTAGAACAGTGTGAAACCATTTGTTAAATAATTTTACATAAAAGGAGCTAATCCGCAAGTTACCACAAATTCACCGTAAATTTAGTGCGGGGACAAGCTGCACTATGTCACGCCTGCAAACAATTTTCAGAAGCCCAAATTTGAGAATTTGTTCCCTGTGTTGCTAATTTGCAACTCGTTTGGTAAGATTTTAACCCTTCCATACTAAAGGCGTGAATCTTACATCTGTGATCTCTTCAGACCCCCAAATCGTGAGGTGGACCTATCTGTTTCCTACTTGCAACAGGAACTGTCAGTGTAAATGAAGACTCTGCAGGAAATTATGCTAGCAGTTTATACACTTGCATATGTAGTGTATGACCAATTACATATCCTAACAGGTATGTTTGACCTTTACACAGAGAAAGCAATGAACAAATGCCTGGGCTTTTATGTGGACTGTGGTTGGAAGTTAGCTTAAAGTTAAAGTGTTTGCCCTTATAGTCCCCAGATATTTTATGCAATTTTTTAGTGAGTAGGGATATTAATCTGGGTATGCTACCTAAACTTTCCTGGGTATTCAGCCTGCTAAATTCCACCCATGATACCAATGAGGGACAATGTTTCCTTATCAGATCACCTGGTCAATGGGTGGCTGAATTTCTACAGGGTGTCATACAGACTGAACACTGCTTATAAAGCACTTGGGAATTATTTCTGCTTTTGGAGAGCAGGAGAAACCCATCCATATGTTACACCTCAGGGAAGGAGACTGGGGAAGGTACTGACTCTGCAGTTGCATCCTCCTTGTCACTCAATTCTGTGGAAGACTGCTCAGGGACCTTTGCTGAGATTATGCTCAGTCATCAATTGAGGCATATTTCGTGCTTTGGGGACAGACTCTCAGCTGCAGTACTGTCATCCCTAGCACTGGCAGAGTCCCCTTGTACAGGGGGAATAATCCCATCCTTCTCACCACCATGGATGGCGAATGCATGCCACGTGCATGCGTGGGTGTGCATACTCTCTCAGGTGAATGGAAGGAGGGTGCAGGAGAGGTAGCTTTCATGTGCAGCAGTATGCAGAAAAGGCAACATGGCTACTCAGAAAGCAGTGTTGTGGCGGGGCCAGAAAGAAACAGGGCTCTGGCACTGGGCTCTTCGGCAGATCCTAGAACACCCATTGCTCTTGGAACCTCATAACCCCTCTCCTTCCACAAGGAACAAAGCCCAGGTGGAAACTCTGAGCTGAAATGTATAAAGTTTCCTTTCTTCAAAGTGCTTTTATTCTCTTGGCATAGGGACAAATTGTGCCTTGAGGGCCAGATCTGCAAGTGGATCCATATGGAGAAATCTTTATGTGTTGGGAACATCATTCAAGTCAACGGGACGCTGTGAGGGCACAGAAGCTTGCCAGGTCCAAGCTGCAATTTGAAAAGTGTTTTCTGTTCCTTCAAGGTAAAAGTCATACTATAAACCTAAGCAATAATTCTTTTAATAAGAAAACTATTGTGTTTGTTCTTTTAACAGCAAAATGCAAGGGAAGACAAAAATCTACGTAGCTTCTATACAACAGAAAATATTTATTTTTTTCCAACAGGTGGAAGGAATTTTGTCTTGTACTTTGAGCTACAGGGAAAAAATAATCCAATGGATAGCTTATCCATACCACAGGTATCAGAAAGAATACAAATCCTAAGAGATCTAACCTAATCATATAGTAAAACTGAAGGCATTCCAGGCAGTGCAAGCCATGCTGTGTCTGTTCAGGGGACAAGATGACAAATTATTTTCACAAAAAACCCACCAAACCCTATAAATTGTTACTGAGTGAACTTGAAAGTACATTTAGGGAGATCTGGTTATGGCATTTGAGAGCAATGTGGGACCATAAAGATAGTATTGTATATATTACCTTCGTGTCTCATACATGCTGTTGTTGGCTGCAACCTGACCTGATGAAATGAGCATAAATCTGGGAATCAGAAACTTTTGTGATTTTACTCTCTATTCTATTTATTTGCTATATCACCTTGAGTAAGTGACTAAACCTATTCGACAGAGGTCTTATTTGTAGTTGCCTTTTTGGTACATGTAAAGGGTTTGCAGGTCAGCTGGATAAAGCTTGAAGGTGGAGGCTGAAGGCATTCCTCATCTTCACAGAGCCGGCATTGAGACAGTCCTAGCAGTCTCCACTGCAGGGGCCAATGCAGTTTCCCAGGCCTGCAATAAAGACAACACAATCATCATGCAAATTAGTTCCCCCTTTGCTTTCCTATGCAATGTTGTAAGATGAAACCAGACTTTACATCAACTAATTTGGGTCCTTCTGTCATGATTGCAATATAAGAGAGGGATTCTTGGCTTCTCTTTCCATTCAGGCATCACAGGGACCTTCTATCTAGTGAGAAGATAAAAAGGTTACTATTAATCCAATAAAGGTTAAGTGTCATTTTGTTAGATGTCTAGCTCCAACAGAAGTCCAGCCTTTCCTTTGCAAGCCCACATTTCCCTGTGAAATGCCTGCTCCCATTACACGTGTACTGCAAAACACATGCTGGTTGTTGACTTCAGTGAAAGCAGGACTGGGCCTGAGAGAGTTGCCTATCTTACTTTGCTACATATTTTAAGATCATCCCTCACTGGAACAGAGGCACCAGATGGGTGGTAGGGGTTTGGAGGGAATGTGTACCCCGCAGTCAGGTTTTTTTTCTGTTGCCTGCTCTTGACCTTTCAAGAAGTATGTTAAAATGACTACAATCCAAGAAGGCATATTGTATATAAAATGAATGGCAGCTCCTAGCGCCACCAAGAAAATCAAACCCTTTGTTTATTTAAGATTTTTAAAAATACATCTGGGAGTAGAAGTCACAGAGTTATAAATGAGCTCCCCGACCACCACCAAAAAAAATAATTATAATAAAAATAATGGTACCATATTCCCTGATAAACCTGTGCCAGAAAAGCTCTTGGGGATCAAGTTTTTGTCAGTCCCCAGCTTTTACCAATTTAAATTCTTGGCAGCATATTAAAAAAAATGTAGAAGGTATTTGAGACTGCAATCCCTCAGGTACTAAATCTAGTGTTTCCTGGCACTAGATGAATGTTACTGGAGTTAAAACCTAGCACCATAGCACCAGATCTCCATAGCTGTTCATATTTATACTTAACAGACAAATATGTCATGCTTTCAATATCCCTTTACACTGCCAATTTTTTCTCACATTTTTTTCTCTGATAAAAACAAAGGTGAGAAAGTTCCACGCAGTGGCTGACATCAGCCTATTTTTGTTTGCTTTTCAAATTTCTAGGACACACCTTTTCCACCCTGAAACTGTTGCTTTACACTGCTTTTTAATTACCTACTTGGTAGCAAAAAAGGAGGAAGAGCACATTACCTGCCAGGTATACACACGTCCTCAACACACCACAGCAAGTTTTCCACTCCGCATAGGTAGGATCAGGAGGTTTCTCTGACTCGCCCCGAATCTTCAGACCAGTCCACACTGGCTTCTGTCATGGTACAGACTCAGGCTGTGCTGCAGCCGAGTTAGTCAGCTATGCTCCTCCTAATGCCAGATATCAAGTGGAGTTTGCTCTCCGGCCACACCTTCCCCATTTTCTGCTTTCCCCACACCATTCTCTGTCACCCAAGACTGGGGATTTTTAGTCTAAGTTCAGGGGGACTCCTGGTGCTGAGGCCTGCCTGTGCAGGAGAGACCGAGGCTTTCTATTCCCTCTGCTGTGCAGGGTCGTCACTGAGAGTACAGTCACACCTGAAGATGACTTTGAAGACTAAGTAGATAGTCTGACCTTGCACCATGGAAGTGAACCCTAGTATTACAGCTGACTTCAGGGCACGTCCATAGTGCCTCCTCTAAAAGACTGTCTTTGTTCTTTTTTTCCAAACTTAGGTCTTTACTTAGCGTAACAAGCACCTGCCATAGACGGTCTTTTGTACTGCCTGATCAGATTACACTATTCATTCTTTTCACTCTTCCTTATAGAAGCCACTTTTCTTAATTGCTATTTTTTCCATACATTTCTGATCTTCAGGGACTTAAAGACAGAATTGCTTCCAGTATAAATCCAGCCTCCTCAGCAAGTCAAGGATTCAGTTCCCAATATTCAGTCACTGCTTTCACCTTCTGACCTTTCCTCTTAAAATGGAACCACCACAACTGGCCGAAAAACGGATGTAAAATGCCTGGCTATTGGTGAAACCAGCTATTCCACGTATTCATGCTGTGCCTGCAAAAGCAGTGATTCAGCTCCATTGACGTTGCTACCAAAAATAATCAAATCAACAAGCATAGGGAGCAGATAAAATATCAGAAGTCACTCCTACATTAAAGGTATTAAGTCACCAAATTCTATTCTTGTTTCCATTCATGCATCCTCATCTCTTTTTCAAACTCATGGAGCTACCCAGAATATAAATCTACACAGTGAGTGACCCATATAGCATCTTAGCTCCCTTCTGTAAAAAAACAGCTCTCTCTACTGCTTGCATTCCCAGTACTCAGTAAGTGCCTTGATCTGCTGAATCCTCCAAAGGGGAGGAAAACAGAAATGCAGGTTTCTGAAGGATTTTCTCCAAAAGGATATTTATCTCCAGAAATGTACCTTTGGAACTGCACAAGGGTTGTCTCCCTGGCTCTGAAGACAGAGTTTGGCCCTTTGCAATCTGTTCTGTTCCTGTCCTTTTTGCCGTCTGCCTTGAGATCTGCCCTTGCAATATGAAAAAGAGAGAGAAGAGGCATGTGTGAATCTGGCCCAGGAGGGAATAAGGAGGGGAGAAAGGTTGGGTAAGAGTGGATGGTTATGTATTTTCTATATGATATTCAGCTTCGTATTGATCTCAGCCATTTGGTGGACTAAACATGAACTTAATAATCAGATCCTGCTTAAGCCTTGTGCTTCCCCGGTAATTGACTCTTGCATATTGATTAAGATGTTGATGTGTCCCAGTATTTCTCAGTGGTAATGCAGCTGAGAATGGGCCTTCTCTCCCTGCGTTCTCAGCACTCTCTGTACTGCTGTCACCACGCTCCCTTTAATGGATAAAGCTGTCATCCTAAAGCTAGAATGTCTTGCAGGCACAAAGACGAAATTAACTGTTCAATAATTTATGGGACATGGAAAAAACTTTACCCAACAACTTCAATTGATTGCTGTAAGTGTTTTGACTGCACTTGCCTGCTTTGCATAAAGTCAGCTATTTTGGAGAGCCTGATTTCCATTTCCAGTAGTTTCTTGGCCCTCTCCACAATACAAAATTTTTAAGAACTTTGGCTTGCTTCAAGGGATTTTCCTGTATTGTGCAGACCTGACATTTTTTCACTTCTCTATAGATTCATGAGAAAATCAGGATCTTCAGTGAAATATGGTTGGTGAGCTTAATAAACAGAGATTAAACTCAAGTGATTTAGATTGTTTTGAGGCTGTCCAGTTTTACAACTCAGGTACCACAGAAACAGTCAATCAGTGGACTATACCATCTGTGGGCTTGTTCATAGGCAGAGAAACCTTTTACTATTTCAGATCAGTTCAAGCTAATAATTATTGAAATATCTTGTCATTTCAGAATACCTGAAGTGAGCTGGTGGACACAGTCCAGCTCCCGGAGATGTGAGTTCATATCACAAAAGCAGACCACAACAGTTTTAGCAAGAAGGTCTGTGCAGCTAATGATGTCTCTTCTCAGAAAAGTAGATGTTGTAATTTTGCTGGGGAAGCTGACAATGTATCGTGTATTAATCAGTGGCAACAAGAACTTCATTCTCTAGGGATTCCAGTCTGGCACCTTTCGTTATTGCCAGAGTCTTTAAAAACAAAGTGCTCTTCCCCATCTGGCTGCCTGTTTGTAAAATGATTTTTTTTTTTTTTTGTAGTTGACATCTCTTATTACACTTTCTTTTTGTTAGTGAATTTGGTGCTCGTGAAACACAACACATGTAATGGTTGGTTAAAGCCAGGCACAACAGAAAAAAAAGATGGTGGACATACTTCTGAGATAATTTTTCTAATATATTTCCATTCTGCCCTACAATACCTCTATCTGTATTCACAGTGACATATGATGTTTCCATGGTGCATTATAAGTTCACCATTAGGAAAAGATGTTTTTATTTTGGAGGGAAAAGGTTAAGGAATCCTTTATGAAACATGATAACCAATTCGAAGGACTCCAGTCCATTAGGACCTTGAGAAAGGAAGCTGAGTCTGCAATCTTCTAAAGGTGGCAGAGACTATGTGGTGTCAGAGAATGATGAGCAAATACTTACCCACATCAGCTCAACTTTGGGCTGTCATAGCACAGTCAAATTTTCCTGTTTCAAGCCGAGGTGATTCAAATGTTCTCCCTATTTATCCAAAGTGCAGTTTTCCAGTGAAACTTTAAGATCAGATACGTTGTGCTGAACTTACCATAATGACTGTACAAGGAGTTGTGTCTGTAGCATTAATTTGTCCTGGTAACATCAGATATTAGCATATCAAAGCCTGACACTTCTAATGGGTACTGGACCTCAAGCAGTAGGAAAATGTCTTTAAGATATTGCAAGTTCTTGACTTGCTGCTCTCACAAAGGAGCAGCTGGCCACAACCTGCAGTGAAGTGACATCTTGGAAGATCTAAGAAGATTAGGCTTGCTATAGGAAAATAAAAATCCATTTTTAGATTGTTTTATTGGTCAGCATCCAAAGAGTTAACATATGGTTACCTAGGGCCACATCTAGAAGAAAAGTGTACATAGTACATGCAATGTGAAGAGGAAATAAAAACAGACTGAAGCAAATAATGAAACCATATCCAGTCGTGTTTATTTGCTTTTCTCATTTCAAGGTGTTAATCCTGTGTTACTGAGAACATTCCCAGAATATTTGCCAGATGGAGACACAAACGCACCAGCATTTCCTGCCTCTATGTACTATATTTCCATTTGTTCTCCTTTGAGAAGGTCTTTCTAAACACTCTCTCCAAGTGGGAGGATGTGTTGATTTCCAGTTTATTGTAGTGCTCGGTAGTTCAGCACCAGCCATCAGAATTTTCAGTAGTCTCTGCTGTTTGCTGCAGAGCCTGTTCAAAGTCCAGGCCCCTGGAAGGATCCCCAGGAGGACTACAGCTGGGCCTGTTTGGATATCAAAGTCCAAATTAAAAATTTATGCCAGTGTTTGAAAAATATCTGACCAAAATCTTGGTATGGATTAAATCTCCCTGGCCATGCAAGCTTATCCAACTGGGGCTGGAGGATTTATTTTTAAAGTAAAGAAAGGACCAAATAGCTGCATAAGCTGATTCAGGTCAGATGTTTGTTAGCTAAATTATCACTGTTAACGAAACCTTCCAGACCTCACAGGGAGGCTAAAAGAGCTCTGGCTTTTCTCTTGCTCTCTCGCTCTTCCTTTTCCTTCCCTCCTTCCTTCCTGCCTTCCCGCCTGCCTGCCTGCCTTCCTTTTGTTCTTCTGTTCTTCGTTCTTTTTCTTTTTCTTTCCTTCCTTTTCTTCCTTCATCTATATTTTCTTCCTTCCTTCCTTCCTTCCCTCCCTCCCTTGTCTTTCTTTTTCTCTCTCTTTCACTCTTCCTTTCTTCCTTTCTTTCCCCACCTCCTTCCTTCCCTCCCAACTTCCCTCCCTCCCTTTCCTTTCTTTCTCTTTTCTATTTTAAGTCAGAACGCACAGCAAATCAATTGCCCACTACTTAGCATATGAGGACACCCACTCACACTGGGGGAAGAAAACTCCTGTACCTGCCAGCACTAAAATTCAAAGTGGGACACCAACAACACAGCAGTAACAATATGTTGCTGGAATAATTTCTTGGGTTCTGCACTTCACAGCTGAACTGAAAGCAGACAAGAGCTTGCTCAGCCACCCTTTTGTAATGACTCCTCTATGGAGGGCTATAGGATGAGGATGAGCTAACAGGGATGACTGAGAAGTCTAAAGTGGCTGTGCTCTTAGTTGATAAATAACTTGCTTACGTCTTCCTGCAATATACTATTTAGAGCCACTCACATATCTGCTGACTGTTTTTTTGCTAAAAGACTACAGGTTAAGGGGGGGGGGACACTTTTGTGCCTGTCAGACCACACTCTGATTCTTTCCTGCAGGAAGCAGAGCCCTGAAGTAGCCAATTATTATACAGGGCTCCAGGCGAAGAATAAAATGTCTAAGTTACCCCAGCTAGATCCACATGGCAACAGTGGATCAGCAGAGGTAGTCTGGTTTGCTGCTTTTCTTTAGAAGAATTCCCTAAAGTTTGTGGAAACCAGCCATCCTTCACCCCAACAGCTCATAAGATCACAGAACTCCCCAGACTTGGTCCTGCTCCATAACAAGTCTTTGTACTCTTTGCATGAACTTTTGTTTGTCTTGAACCTACCTCCCACTAACTCCATCTGCCACTCCCTAGTTCTTATGGTGAAAATGAGAGAGCAATTGATCTCTGTCCGCCTCCTCTGTGTCACCATGATTTTACAGATAAGAGAAGGAAGAGATCAAGCCTGCCTGGGAATAGTATTTGCTGGCCTTGTGTGGGGCTCACACTAGACAAGCAGATACATCTGCCCTGCAGCTATGTCTAGAAAAGCCTGCACTCTGTCTCACAGAGTGAGCACAGCACCAGCCCGAGAAACCTGTAGCCCCTGCTGTGTCATTTTCGCCAAGCCCAGGGAGACTTTGCTGTTCCCCTGGGCAGGCCTGGCCAACTCCAGCGGGGTGTGGGTGGGCAAGCAAGAGGGTACTGCCACCTTACTGGGAGTCTGCAGGGCTTTCTGGCCGCCAGCAAGAGGGCCTTGGGGCGTTTCACCCAGGGCATTGAAAGATACCACAGAGAGGAGGAAGTGCCACCAGAAGCGTACGCCAAGGAACAGCAGCGGGTCCCAGGTTGGGGCCCTTCAAACAGGAGTGTCGTTCAAAAGGGTGCAGAGGTGTCTCCAACCTGCGTTCGTAGCAGGGTGGACTGGACTGCTGGAGTCCTACCACCTGCTCCCTCCTGTGACCATCGGCCACTGCCAGCCACCCCTGCACTGCCTCCAGGCACCTTTACAAATGACGCCTGGAGGGCACCAGCAAACAAGAGCATCCGGGCAGCTCTCCACAGAACTGTGCATGGGGTCTGATCTCACCCAGAGTACCCCAACACTGGGGGCAGGTGAACCCCAGCATGCTCTGGTGGTTGGCCTACCAGTGGAGGGTGAGAAGATCAAAATAAGTGGTGTGCTTGTGGTCTGGTAAGCAGCAAGAGGTTTTCTGTCAGCCTTGTGGCTTGCAGGGAGGTTTTTCTATTATTATTTTAATTTTTTACATAAGGCAGGATGGGCTGTGCGTCCCCTCTTGCAGACCGTGCTCTCTAACCAGCAGACAGGCAGAGACCCATCACCCAGCCTGGTGGCCCAAACCTGTGTGGCAGGGAGGGTTCACAGCCCTCAGTTTTGTTTACTCTGCTTCTGCAGACACAGGAGGACACTGCTGCGGGGAAATTCTCTTTGTTTCTCTTGTACCTCTATGGGCCAGACCAGAATACAGCCAGTGTTTATGTTCCCTGCCTCTCCCGAGTCCTCCGCCCCAGGCCGTAGCCCCAGCAGGGCCCCTGGGTGTGCTGCGGCTGGGTGGACTCAGAGGGCTTCCAGCTGGCCCACGCAGGCCGGTGTGGTCTGCGCCTCCATGTCCGCCAGCAGGCCTGCCCCCAGTCTGAGCCGGCCCTCGGAAACGAGAGGCAGAGGGGTGGGAAGCCGTCTCTGCACTCCCGTGTGGGCCTGTGCCGGATTGAAGATGGTCCAGTAAACAAGGGGTGGGGGCTTCCCTTGTGCGCTGCAACTGCACTTTGGCTTACTTGAGCCAGCTCCCAGTGAGAAGGGATGGGCTGCTTTTAAATGTTTGCTCTTGCTTTTTTGGTTTCCCGGTAGGGCAGGCAGTCTCTGGAGAGCTGTTAAGTGTGGGCTGGTTTTCAGGGCTTTCTCCTAGCTAGCAGCCTCTCTCTGTGAAGCCAATTCGGCTTGCTTGCACTTGACAACGTGAAGAGGTTTCTTCACATGACAATAATAAACAATTTTTGCACATTATAGCATGTGTCGCCTTTCTGGACTCCAGACCCCTGGGGAAGGTCTCTATTCCTACCATTTCTCTCCCTTCTCCTCCCCAGCTGTCCACACAGCACTCGGGGGCCCATGCCTGATGCATGTCCTACCATTTGAGTAAGTTAGTTTCTATAGGGAGAGACAGCAGTTCAAGGACACAAGTCTAGTAGGACTGTTGCATAAAGAATTTATATTGGTATATAAGAACACAGAGCAAGCCAGAAGACAAAGATGTTAGAGAGGTGAGGTAGGAAAGACTGGCTACTTGAGGCACCCATGTTCATCTTGTATTTGGTTGTACAGGGAGCGGTTGTCCATTTTGCATGGAGGAACATTTGGTGAAGCAATCACTCTTCTGAGGAGAGAAGGGAATAATCCAGTCTCCCACTCCACCATAGCTGAATGGTAAAAAATACATAAAGAAATTACCTTTTTTTCCAAATGGGGAGTAGAGGTGGTTTTGGTGCAGCAGAGCAGGGAAATCTGGCCCAGAGGAGCCTGCAGGCATCAACAAGAGGTACAGATGTCATGAACTCCCTGTAACCACCCCTTTCTTAGGCTTGCCATGTGTGGCATCGTTGGGGCCCCTGGACCAGGGGGCAGTGTCATTTGCTCAGCAGGAGGATGCTGGTGTGGCCACAGTGTGGCTGTCTGTGTGTTCCTCCAAGTGGGCTGGTGGGTCCCTGTGTTGCAGAGACTACTCCTTGTGATCAGAGTAACTGCTGCAGCCCTGCAGTGGAGGTGGAGTAGAAATGTGGGTCTTGCCTACATCCCCAGCAGAGCCCAGCACTCTTGATAAACCTGGTGGTGAACACAGCCACCTGCCTTCTTCTCTGACTTTTTTATAGATTTCCACAGATATTGCAGTCTTCCTCATTGTCCCTTCTTGCCCAAACCTAGCGAGAAGCCAGCTCTGAAACTCCTGTTGCTGCCTCAGGCTGTTTACCATTAGTTCTACAGTTTTGCTGTAGAACTGAATTACTTCTCCTCATCTTCCATGGCCCTGCAGTCTGCTGCAGATGCAAAGAGAGGGTCACAAGCTAAGTCTGTATATGTCCTAACTGAATGGGAGTGGATAGGAAGGGGGAACAAATTCTTTCCCAGATGCCCAAGCAGCTTGAAAGAGATGAACAGTTAAAGGGCAGCTGGCTAAAGCTGGGCACTGGCAAGAATGAGCTCATGAGGGTAGAATGAGAATGTAGAATATTGGCTACTGAAATAGTTTGTGGTAATGAATGTATGGAAAGTACTTTGAATTTTCATTGGGAAGAATCTCTGTCGTTGTATTTCTTCAAGATAGCTCTGCTCACCTTTCGTCATGTCCCAGGGTTACAGGATGCAGAAAGCTTTTTATTATAAGACTTCAGATATCTCCTAAAATCTTTATTATTCCTCATGGACTCCTGGGATCACTCATAATTATGCCTTCTTTTTGTGTAATTTTGTATTATTTTTCAAAAAACCTAAGGAAGATAAGTCTTCCTCCACTTAAAATACCAAAGGAAGCCTGTCTTTTCTCCCCACTTCACTGTCTCTGTTTGCATGGAAGCCAGACAGGGTTGCATCAGTAGTCAAAGGTCCTAAATTGAGCAATTGATCAGAAACTTGCTGGGACATCCATGTGTTGCAACCTTCCCAGACTTACCATTTAATTCTCTTCAGGACTGTCTCACGCTTCTTGAGCAGGAGACTACAGCTTGGGAAAGGGCTTGGGAAGGAGAGTAAGGTAATCCTTTCTCAAATTCCTCAGCTTCTTGTCTTTACAGCAGTGTGCAAAAGTGCATGTTCATCCAGCTTTCTCAGGTTTCCCAGCTTTTTTTGGAAGTAGCAAATACTGCTCCTGAACCAGAGGTACATCACAGAAGGATTCATCTTTTCTTGTGAGAGAGGATGCATGATAATTCTTGGTGTGTAGTGTCTCTCTGAATGACTTGTTTTGAGATGCAGAAAACAAATGAAAGAGTTAAAAAAAAGAGAAAGAAAGTGTGCATAAGACAGTAGACCATGGGACTGCCCTAGGCAACCCACTACAGATCTCAGCACAAGCGTAGGTCACAGGGGAAGGATAATTTTGGCAAATGCAGAGGTAGGACCAGGAGTTGCAGCCTTTTCTTTCCCCTTAAATTCCTCATAGTTGGCTCCTCTCCACCCACCCAGCACCTATAGCCTCTCTTACTCCATGGGAACAGTGGCAACCTTCTCTGGCATGGCAGTACAGCCGGCAGGAGCTCCTTGAGCAGTCATTCCTCACCACCTCTGCCTAAACTGACTTTACTTCAGGGAGTTGGATGGAAGCATCTGGCAGTTCATTCTGGGTCTGGCGGGTTGTTGCTTCCTGGGAAAACTAGAGGGACATTGGAGACAAACGGGGTTGATACCTTCATAGCTGCACACATCACAGGATACAGGATCTGTGTACCAGAGCTCAGTGTACATGATTACCTTTTGCAGTTGTCCTACACCAGATGATTGTGTCTGTTACTGCTCATGTAGAGAATCTGCAAACATATGTAACCGGAGGTTCAACAAGCTGATAGGCTTGGCAGATACATGCACATTCTTGCCTGTGAATCTTAGCTCAGCTTTCAAGTTTGATTGCAGTGGTACAGCACAGGCCAGATTCTGATCTCATTTACACCCTTGCAAATGCAGAGTAACTCCACTGATGCCAAAGTGTGGGCCTAAAAGCTGTCCAGCTGTGGTGTGAGCTGCAGTTTCATTGATGTCCAGCATGAGAAAGAGTTGCATCCAAACTGTGTTTCCTACAGTGGACTGTGCATAATGAACCACAATAATTGAACAATTGTGAACCAAAGCACAGGCACAAGTCTGGACTGTTTTGAGATATGGGGTAAACGTAGTAAATATATAACTATTCCTTATCCTGTGGCTGTGCTCTTTTCTTTTCTTTTTTTTTTTTTTTTTAATCCACAACATCCATAGTAAAGTTTTGCCAGGTCTGATAGTAGGTGGGATGCTCTTTTCAACATTTACTTGTGAGGCTTCTGATCTGTAGATGTAGGATACACAGGAACATCATCAGAGGTGATAAGACAGATGGTATCCAGCCTCCCTGTTCCAACATAAGGGAAAGTTTCTGTTGATGCAACATGCACAAAGGTGCCCGATACCTACATTAGACTTCCTTTTAGGTCCTCAGGATGTTAACTATTCCTGCTTAGACTTAATTGTACCTTAGCAAAGTGGGTCAAAGTGGCTTAAGACATTGATATATTACACAGCTATTGATATCTTACACAATCTTCTGATTTGGCCCCTTCAGGCTGGACTGAGACTGAAGATCTGAACAAGAGTTGTTTGTGTGTAGAGACAGGAGAGCTGCAGCAGTGTAGTAAATTGAAGAAAGGGCTTGAAAAGAGCAAATGGAGAATGAGAGGAATGGGAGGAGGGTGGAGAAAAGTTTAAAAGCAAGATGAAGAGGAGGAATAAGACAACTCCACAGGGTCAGACAGAATCTGATAAACTTTGACAAAAGCCTCAGCCTACTTGGATGTGTTTTCTAAACCTTCTAACCTTGTAACATTTTCCCATCAATAGTCCAGAGGTGAAGTGATTTATGAATATACATGCTTACACAGTTCTCTGTGAGCATTTTGATAAGGTAAATATATCACCCAGCAGGAGGCTACACTGCACACTAGTCTCCTTCTTCCTCAGAGAGAAATTCAGTGTTGTGGGCCCCAGCTATCCCTTTCTGACATACGCAGGGTGTGCAGTTTAGTTCTTCATTAAAAAATGTCCCATCGAGATGTTTAAATACAGATCTCCCTGTAAGGGTGAATACATTGAATTGCCCTCCATCCAGTTCTTCTCCATTTAATTGGTATAAAGCAGCTTCCCCTTGGCTACTTCCTCCCTTGAAATTACATAAGTAGCCTCACTAGAAAGGCATAGGTAAATATTTTACACTGTGCACCATGGATTAGGAGCACAGCTCCCATTAACCAGAGCTGGAATCACGCGGCTGATTTTCCCCTCACACTGTGCTAGAAGCATACCCTACAGGACGCTGAGACTGGGCTCCCAAGTGCCACCTTATGAAGAAGGTGCAGAACACTTTCATTTAATGCTGCATGTGTTTCCATTAGCAGAGTCAATTGCTCTCCGTCCTCAGTTTTAAGACTCCCTGTTTCTCTCTATTACCGCTCTGTTTCCAAACGCCTGCCAATCCTCCCTAGTCCTTCCATCTGAGCCTGCAAAGTTTTGATGATATAACACCACAGCATCTTGGCTTTCATGTGGTTTAAACTTCGTGTTCGCAATTACAGATGTGCTGAACACTGAGCACTTCTATTTCTCGTGGGCTTACTGCTGCTTAGGAAAGCTTATGTGCCCAGTGTATTGTCAGTTTGGGGTGGCAACTTAAGGGGTGCCAGGAGAGGAGAGGCCTGAGTATCCTGAAACCTGCAAAGCACATGGGGAAAAAAACATGTGGCTGCTACTTTGATTTAGAGCACCACAGCAGCTGTCCACACTGGCACAGCTCCTACAGAATGGAAAATTCATGTAAATACTAAGCAAAGTAAAGTAAGTAAAATCTGTAAATACTAAGCAAAAAACAGAATACGTTCATCACATATGTAAAAACAGAGCTGTGGTTAATATACCATACACTGTGGTCTGTTACTACTCTGGGAAGGGGCGTCTCTGCTACCTTCATGGATATGATGTATCACTTGCCAGATATTGGCTTTCCTCATTTACAACTGTGTTGCTTGATGCCACCACACTTTGTCTTTACCACATAGCTAACTATTCCTGTCTAGGAAATTTACAAAAGAAAATGGCCTCTTCCAAGTAGTCTGTGCAGGTGAGGTTATGTCATGGCAGCTAGTAACGAACTTGAATTTCCACTTATGAAAAAATCTGAAAGTTTTTCAAAAATTCTAATTCAAAATTTTAACTTTCAGAAAAATAAAATTTCAATTTTATGTAGCATTTTCAAAACAAAAAATATGCATAGAAGTGGTGTACTCCAAACATGTAAAATGCCACAACTTAAATAAACTAAGAGCTTTAAATTTGCTTTAAATTTCAGCTCAATTAGAAATAGTAGATTAGACTTACTATTTGTATGAATGTATGATATGAAACAAAATTAATCAAAATGAGAGAAAACATCAGAAAAATATTTTTACTTGATCAGCGTGATGTCAACTTTATCAAACAACAGTGAGAGTAAAATAGTTCCTTTTGCCTTTTAAAAATTTCACTGAATTTAACCCGTTCTTCAAAAGTGTTTTCATTTTTTTTTAATTAACCACACTCCTTAACAGAAATGTCTGTTAATTATTGTCACCAGCTTCATCCAGAACACAGCTGCTATGGAAGTCTATATATGAACCACCTTCAACATGCAAATCTTCACTACCTCCTTGCTGATCCTGTCTTTTGTTTTGAGTTCTTTGCTAATAAGTAATGAAAATGTTACAGCCTTACAGCTTGTTTTGTGGTTGCAATTACGTAATCATTATTAATGAAGCAACAATGTCAAAACTGTGTGAAACCAAACTCACATTTAAGCACTTACAATAAACAGATATAAAACAACAGATGTCTCAGTTTTTGTTCTCCAATGATTTCATCCCTTGTTAAAAATAAACGTCTGGTTTAAAAAAGAAAAGGGCTTTTCTCAACTCTTACAAATTAATTGAATCCAGAGCCTGGTGATACAACTGAGGAGTTCTTGTTTTTCTTTTTTTCTTCCCAAAATTTGTTTGTGGGGATACTTTTATTCAGTGAGCAATAAATTCACTTCAAAGCAATCCAGAAATTCTAGGAAGTCAATGGTGTAATGGTCATCTACCCCAGCTGAAGCGTTGGCCCCTATATCGTTCAGAGATGTAGCCAAACTGCCAGGCTTGCCTCCAGATTTGAACACCCTGAAAAGATTTTAGGACAGGATGATTTCTGTCCACGGTTTTGGTTCAGCCAACTGATACTGGTCAGTTACAAACGTTAGTTCAGATTTGGGTCAGAATTTGTCAATAGGTGCAGGGAGGTCTCTAGATCTGGGGAACCTCAGAAGGCCAGCATTTGGTTTTATACAAACATTAAAAGTCCAGATGCTTATTTGAACCATCCACATCTGTTGAGTCTGCAAAACTGGGCTGGAAATTTAGCTGGAATAGGTTTCCCTGCAAGATTTCATAGACTTCATAGTTGAACTTGTGGCCAGAAATACCAGAGCTTCTTTTGGTATTTGAGCACTTTTTATTCCAGTGCTTACTAGGAATGTGTAGGTTACATTTAATGAGCGGGTGGGATACGCAAAAATTTTAAAACTTTGCAAAGATTCAGATCTAGTGAACAGACACTGTGAACAATAAAATACTTAATAAGAAACGAAAGCTCTATTAGCAATTTGTGAAGCAGAGCAAAAATATATTAGAAGCTGGATAGTTTTTTATTTCTCTGAAGGATAAAACTCAATCTACTCTTTACCACAAGAAAATCTTTGGTAAATCATTTTTTGGAAACAAAAGCATAGAAAAAACCCCACTATTTTTAATTTTTCTTCAGCTTCTAGTGAAAGTCAGTGTCCAAATTTAGGATTTGGACAATACTTTTTTTTCCCCCCAGTCCCTCTGGCACTGGAACAAATGCAAAACAACCGTCTGTGCACTTTATTGCAAATCTTGCACAATTTTAAACACACAAACCAAAGTTCTTGCAAATTGCATTCTGAGAATATAGCACATTTATGCTTACAGCACTATAAGCAATGACATGATATTTTGAACAATCTATTTTCTCAAATTAGATTAACATCATGGAGCTGCACAATCTGCTCATTGACACCAAAGGGACAAAAAAATCAGTGTTTTGTGTCCTCCTTCAGGACATTGCTTTGTCAATAGACATTCACTGTCTATGTCATCATGAAGGATGTGGTGCACTTTTAGAGCTGCTGTTCTTTAGAAGAGACACCAGGCTCCACACGGCTCTGCTGATAATCAAGCAGTAAAAATACAGGCAGCAACTGAGGGTCCTTGCCAGCATTGTGCTCCCTGGTCATACCACGCATTACATGCAATCCACTTTTAAAGGTGATGGGTGAACAAAATTGCCTACCATGTTTGTCTGCACTTAAGTAGCAGTACATGCCTTAAGTCACTACTTCAAAACAATTCACAAAAAGCTTCACCAGTGCAAAAGATTAGCAAATAGCTAATGCAACCTTTTTCTGCATAGTACCCTTGAACCTTTGCTGTGGAAATACAGACTTGCCCACCATAGCTGAAAGTAACAATAACCTTTCCCTTTTGTGCAGCCACTATTACAGTCATACCAAGTTTGTGCATTGTGTGAGTACTCTCATATTCACACTTGTACTGTTAATCCCGGGAACTACCAATTAAACTTCCTTCTAAATTTATTTATTACATACTTTCCTCTGCAAAGCACAATTTTTATTATCTGACAGAGAAAAACCAAACCCCAGGAAACTGAAACTGAGAGTGACCTATGGTTTTAACCTTCAATCAACATGAAAATAGGTGACTGCTTTGTGTTGCTGGGTTTTGCACATTATAATTGTACTTACAAAGAAATTCCTTGAAAGCATGTGTTGTGTTGAGTGGCTGCATGCAAACAACTTTGGAACTAAGTAACTTTGATCTTTGACTTACAGGCTACAGGGCAAAGGTTAAAATCACGAGCTTTGTTGTCCTGTTGGCAGCAGTTCCTTTTGAAGCCTCCTGCTTCCAGTGAAAGTAATATACAGTAATATACACAAATCTCAGTGTCTTTGATTGTGTTTGTAAAGGAAAAAATTATCAATCCCGTAACTTTTGATATTTGATCAACTTTCTATAGATAACATTAGCAAGAATCTGACTGTTCTTGCATATATATGCATGTAGAAATTAAAATGAAGCTATTCTCAAAAGACATATTTGCATGCATAGGTAATGTGCAAACAGAGAAGCTAGCTGGCTATTTGCAGATGTATATAAAGAAATTTGGATGTTGTGCGGATGACTACTTATTTGTGCAAGATGGAAGCTCAATACAATAATCCAGGTTAGAAAAATTTGATGTTAAGAAACTTTGTTAAATACTTAGACATTGTCATTCTAATGGGTTGTAGACATTTTATAACAACTCTACTGAAACGAGCCAAAAACTAAAAAGGCTGTTGTAAATGTAATGGGAATCCAGTGCATGAAGACTTTGCACTGCTATGAACAAACTATACTTATATTGCCTTTTACATAAAAAAAAATTAAGTGTGCTGAAAGAATTTACTGAAATCTTATAACACCAGGAATTTTGACTGCCTTGGCAAAGTGGAAACTTCACAGTTACTCAGACCTTAATGTTGGGACATTTGCTTACCCCCAAGCAAAGCCATTAACAGCATCTAGTCCTTAAGTTGGTGTCTGAGGCAGACCTTGCAGGCCAAGACACAGAACAACAGTCAGTGCTGTGAGGTTCTGTGCTATTAATCGGCAGAGTTCTCATTTATATGTAGCTAAAGAATTACAGCTGTTTCATACAATGGGTAATAAATGAGCAAGACAAAACAAATGAGCAAAGCAGTCCTGTCCTGCTCCACCCCACCCCCTGGTCCTAATTATCGTGTCTCTTGCAGCATGTCAGCCCCATTAACTTCAGCTTGGGTTTTTTGTGCGCAAGTCTTGGGACAGTTGCATCCCAGAGGAAATACACTGGTGACATAAGCAGCAGCCGAACGAATAGCTGGAGTGTAATTTTCTGAGAAGTTGTGAATAGTCAAAGTCTCATAACATTCGCTAATTTGCTCTATCTCCTCTTTTAATCTGACTCATGTAGACTGTTCCACACCTTTCTTTCCCTTCAGCACAAAATATTACAAACACTAAGTGCCAAAATATGGCATGAAATATACCCCTTTACAGCCATTTTCTAGCAAGTTTTGGCCACTATTTATTTCACTGCTGAATTTGACCTAGAGGCATCCATGGCAGATACAGCTGTCTTCACTGGTTCTGGCTTTGCTCTGTGTTTTCCAACATGTATTTTCTCATCATGATGGCTGGGTGCCTCTCACAGGAACCCCAGGTAGTAGAAAGCCCTTGCTTACACAAAGCTCAAATGGAAAAAATCCAAGCTGCCTTCTAAACACTTTAAAATAACACTTTCTAATGCTTCCTACGGGTGATGTTGACACATTTACAATGTTGATTTAAAGGGTAGGGGGAACATAGTTCTTCCTGACACCACAAATGTAAAGTTACTGGCCCACCCTATTATTGGAGCCATGCTGAAATGGCTGCCAGCAGATCTCAAGTGCCAGGTACTTAAAACTCAGAAAACAGGCAGACGGTGGCCTCTGTTGCTGCAAGGAAAACCTTTGAAGGCTCCCCTGCTTTCTGCCCCTCCAGGCTGGAGTCACAGTCAATACCAAGCACTGATACTGCAGTTCCTGAGATATTTGGCCCAACAGTTCCTGAACTTTCTGTGAACCACTTTAGCCCAGGTTTGCTGTACCAAAGTGCATGCTAAAGATTTCCTTCATTTCTTTACTCCATCCTTCATTGACAGTTCTTTGCTGGAACTAATCTGACTGTAAAGGTTTGTCAGTCTTCAGATGTTCTAATTTCTCAGTCACCTGGTCTGACATGATCCTGATTTTCTTCAATATTTCGTCTTCCACCCCTGGGAAATTTATGTCTGTTCCTGGCATTTGTCTCCCATCTTCCTTTGTGAACACAGAGGGGAAAAATTCATTTAATTTCTTTCTCTCTCTCTTTTTCTCTCTCTCTTTTTTTTTTCCTCAGCGAAGTCTTCTTCTGTCAATAAATTACTCCTGCCACATCCTGGAGGCCAATTGTCTCTTCCTTTGACCCCTATTTTTCTTATGGCTTAAAAAAGTGTCTTATTAATCTTTATCTAGGTAGCAAGCTACTTTCCATTCTTCACCTTTCCTTTTCTTACTTTGGTTTCTTGCTTCCATTCAGTCCTTTCCACAGTCCACTCTGGACTTGATCTTTTAAATTTTTCACATGTCCTTTCTTCACCTTTGATTAGTTTTTCATTTCCTTGTTCTTTATTAGGTGTTGGCAACTCAGTACTGTAGGTGGCATTTTCCTCTTTCCTCTCCCTTCCCTCATCCCTAGCCTGTGCTGAACCACAGCCCAGAATGATGTCAGGAGAGCATTTAGACACCTTTCCAAGATGTGATACTGACCGCTCTGCTCATTAAAGGTCTTACGATATATTTTGCAAGAACGGGTGCATTAACCCCTGCATCCTGGACGAATTCCAAATGGAGTGATTACTTTCTGCCTGCCTGGACTCCCCTTGCAGTTTCGATGGGATAGATTAATCTCTACTTGACCTGCAGCATAGCATTGCTATCAGCATGCACCACTTTCCACACCAAAGGTGACTGGATGGCGGCTATTTTTCTGTTACAGAAGGTTCTTTTCTAATTTCACATTGAAAACATTTTTTGAAGGAAGGTACTGATTGTCTTTATTGTTCCATGTTTTCTTCCGGTGATTTATAGCCAAAATTCTTGCACAGCCAGTGTTCTACCTGCAGGCAGTTCTTTCTTCCTCCTCTTTCTTCTCCATCCCCATGTGGAATGTACTGCTTAACAAAGTGACATGCATCATCCCCATTTTCTGCTCTCTACACTCTTATTACCAGTTCAGATGATGCCCAGGTAAGACTGTCTACATCCACCACCACAAAAGCAGCTTCAGACAGCACTTCTTACAGTGGTCTCCAGTTATACATGTCTTAAAAAGGAGCTGTAGTCTTCATAGAGGACTTCCAACTCAAAAGATTCCTCCCATGACTTCATGTGTAGGACGTGCTTGCAGAGGTCAGGGAAGAGTAGGAGAAGAAAGCATACTGAGGGGTAAAGCTTGTGTTGTCAGTCCGTATAGTATAAATGAAAGCAGCAAGCTGTTGCTTGTGTTGTCAGTCCATATAGTATAAATGAAAGCAGCAAGCTGTTGCTTGTGTTGTCAGTCCATATAGTATAAATGAAAGCAGCAAGCTGTTTCCTCAGAATAAGTGTTGGAGAAAAACTGTGGGAGTGATAAGAACCAGAGAGAAAACATTTCTAGGAGTGCTGAAAGCATCCCTTAAGGTCAAGAGTGAACTAATAGGCAGCAGTTTATTTAGGTTCAACTCCCATGACTGGTTTGTGACCTTTATGCTCTTCTTTATTGTTCTAAAATAAATGGACAAAACTGTTCCTTTCTGAATTCCTATTGTTACTAAGAGCCACATCCTGTCCACATGGCTTCCACCACAAAATGACTGGAGGGCAACATTTGACTCACCCCAGATGAAGAAGTCTTCTATTACAAGTTCCTTGACTGCCTTTTCACTTTCTTCCACAGTGTAGCATTTTGACTTCTGAGCTGTTGAAAAAAGCCTTCTTTTCATACTATTTCCCCCTTTTTTTTTGCAAACCTTGCTGAACTCATGACCTGCTTTGCTTGCCCTCCCCAGCATTATCTAAAGCAATGAAGTGATCATGCAAGGCCTTTGCCTGACCACTGTCCATGAACTTTCATTTTTCACCTGTTCTTCCTCCCCTTCCCTATGGCCTTTTATTATCTGTTTCACTATTTTGCACCTGCTCTACCTATATTGCTGCTTTATTTCCTTCTGCTGATGTGTGCATTAAGACCACTTTCATAGGCATATCTTTGGACTCTCCTTTCTGCTAGCCTGAACTCAGCATTATAGTTGTTTCTGTTCCTCACTGTATGTAGCTTCCAGACAGTCCTTTTAGCCTTTTACCTGTACTGATTTTGTACTGTTCCCATATGCCTAAACTGTGGGTGATCCCTTTGTGAATGATTTTGGAAGGATTGCTAGTTGAAAAAAAGCAACAAACAAAAAAATGCTTGCATGCTGGAACACAGAGAGTTTCAAACCCCAGTATTTCTTTTCCTAAGAAGGCTCAATTAAAGAAATGTGATTCATCAACAGATCCTGTGATCCTTCAGTTGCCTAGCTGAAGTCCATTTGGCCATTTTTATGTTTTGGATATTCTCAGATCTTCCTGACAGAATGGTTGAATGCTGATCATCATACACAAATCAGCAGCTTTGATGAAGGCTTTTAACAAATTCCAGACTCAAGCAGACAGGTTCCTTCATTTATTTCTTTCTCTCTTCCCTCCTTCCCTCCTCTCTCTCTCTCTCTTATCTCTCTTCCCCCTCCTTTCCTTCTTTCCTTCCTCCCTTCCTTCATCTTTCCTTCCTTCCTCTTTCCTTCCTTCCTTCCTTCCTTCCTTCCTTCCTTCCTTCCTCCCTCTCTCCCTCCCTCCCTTCCTTCCTTCTTTCCTTCCTTCCTTCCTTCCTTCCTTCCTTCCTTCCTTCCTTCCTTCCTTCCCTCTAAACCTTGAAAACCACAATTAAAAGTGGCAGCAAAACAGAGTATGGAGAAGATATGTACCAGGACTGAAGATCTGTTTTACAATACCTTCATTTCTGTCTGGAGGCTTTGTTTATATAGTGCATGGTGTGATCAGATGTTTCTTTAATGGATTCACAATTGCTTGCCTTATTTTACATAGCGAAGGATCATGCTATGCTATGTCTCATCACGTTGTTAGTGAACATGACACAATACTGGAAATTAAACATGACAGTTAAACGGCAAAAGACAAATAATTATTTTCAAATCAAGAATACGCTATCAACTTAATTAGCACCTCTCAGCACTTTCCAGGTTTTATTTACAAACATGCTGGGCCAAATTCTTTGCTCAGTTGTAACCATGCAAACATCTATTGTGTATGTCTGAGAGTTAATTTTCTGCTGTGTTTGCACTTCATTTTTGTAGACAATGTCTGCTATATTCCTTTCCAAAGTGCAATGGCAGAAGATGAAATGTGATTAAGATGGGGATTGAGGGGGAGGTATATTGAAGGCATCAGTGTGAGGTATGTGACTGGAAGCAATGAAAGCAGAAAATGTGGTTGAAAACAAGGCTGAAAGACTCAACCCAGTCTCATGAGTCAAGGGATTTATGAATGAAAAAGTAATATGTCTGAAGGGACTGGTATGAGGAAAGGGACTGCTCCCTGACAGTCTTTCTCATGCATCCAGCATTTATACAGCGGCAACAGCTGCTGTGGCTGACCTTGGCTGCGCTCTCATGGTCGTTTTGAAGAAGAATGAACTCTGAGTCTATGCCACCAGGCTCTGAAGTCCTCTTTTCAAAGAGGCATACACTATTAGAGGATAAATCTCACTGGAAGGTGATGGGACTTAGACTGTGGTGTCATTGGGGTGTGTCTGAAAAAGTTAACCTGAAAATCTAGGCCATCACCTGGCCCTGGTGAGGTTGCATATGTGTGTGTGGTAGTGGGCGTTGCTATTTATCTTCATCTACCAGCAGCTGTGGGTCTTGTCGTGTCTTGTAGATTCCTCTCTTGAAACTTCACATCACCCTGCCTCTCAGCAAACCAAAGTCTGGGATACAGACTATTTCACTGTTACCCTTTGTCAAATACACAATCCTATGGGAAAAGCATGCAATAAACTCGCAGAAAATCCTGAGGATGGAGTATTGGTATGTGCTTCATATCGTGAGGTGTACATATTTAAACCAACTTAAAAACGTAGGAGAAAGGTGTGAGAACTTCTTATGCTCCATAAAAATATACGCCGAACTCCCCTACCCTACTTCTTTTTAAAAGCACATGAAAAATACAGCCATTCTGGCTCACCTTTCAGAAGGGCTCTGTCAAAACAGGTGACATTTTAAACATGTGCTTACTATAGTATATAATATATTAATAAAGAATTTTGGCTTAAGTGTTTTCCTGGAGAGGAACTATTAAAAGAGGCAGAGGGAAGGGTTCTGATGAATGTGAAATTGCTACCTACACTACATTTAAAAAGCTTCTAAGAAAATGTGAAAACACAGCCCTGCATGAGGAAGAGCAGTTAAACTGTAAGGCATGTAAAAATGCTTGCAGAAAGGTTTGATCTCAGCCATTATTTTAGTTCATTAAAGAAAATGAAGTAATTACTTTTTAAAAAGAAACATGCACAAGCACATTACCAGTTCAAGTACCCATAGTATGTATACTTATAATCGTTTTTCAAGAAGGCAAGTAGGATTTAACTGGGTGTTGTTTCCTTTTAAAACACTTCAGGACAGTTTTTATGATAGGTTCAAAATTCTCAGCAGCTATCCTGTTGTGTGACAGGAGTTTACAGCATTAGTTTCACCAGACAAGGACTGGTGGAGTAAAATTAGTCATGTATGTAAATTATAATCATGCTGAATAGTTGTATGTGCTCATTTAGGCATTTTAACAGTGTGTGATGTTATCCTCTCTGCAGGACTAATAAGCATTAGCCATAATGAGGTCAGTCAGTCAGTCAGGCATTATCATGGGATTTAATTGGGACACTGGTCTCTGCTGAAGTGAAAATTAATAACTTTTGTCAATGTTCTGGCGAAATGTTCTGTCTTATTAAACTATGAGGGTCAATTAGAAAGCATTATGTAATAAAGTCCCCAGCAGCAGAACTCAAATTGAGTTATACCACAGTCATTATTCCAGGACGATTGCATTTGAAAATGGAAAACCAGAGTGCCATATGGAGGGCGCAGGTTATATTTACAAGCATTGCATGTTAAAGCTTCGGCAAGAAGGAAACAATTAAATGTAATACTGAAATAAATCAAAGCACTGAAAGTGCCATGTTGTGCCAGGCGCTTAATATAGCCAGCATACCCCTAGATGCGACTAGGCAAAATGGCACCTGTTTATAAGCCTTGTTTGGGTTCTGTCAGACAGCATCCTCCCTCTGGATCGCTCCGATGATTCAAGATCTGGGGCACACCTGGAAGGCTCAGCCTGGCACGTTGACTCATATAAATAACAGTTTATTGTATGGCTATTAAGACCAGTGGTTGCTTTTATTAAAGTGCAGTTATCATGATACAACAAATTAAAGAACTTTTAAAGCATGTTTAACAGCCTCTGATATTCCCTGTTCGGTCATGTTTTACAGTACTTTGAATGGGGGAGATACAAAGCCTCTGCTGGTGCTGGTGGCTAAAGGCAATGCCAGCAGCTGGCAAAGGTGCAGGGAGACCAAGAGGGAGATGAGTATTTTTTTACGGGGACGGTAGCAAGCTCAGATGCCTGTTTTCCCCATCCCTCAGAGGAAGGTACAAGCAGTCACTTCTGGTCACCTTACTGTTTCTAAAGAATCTCCCTTACCAAAAAAGTTAGTAGCGTCTCACTCCAAGGGCCTTTTTCTCCAGCGTTTACATCCCAAACACAGTTGGAAATGAGCACCCATGGGCTGAAATGGAGAAGGGCCACTCATCCCCTGCTGCCACCCAAAGACCCCACGTGAGTCCATGCCAGAGCCGTGCCTAGCTCGGGGTGATGGCGGACCTGTGTACCCCAGCTCCCTCCTGCAGGCGGAGGCCACGGGTACCCCTGCTGGATACTGGATACCACCACCAGGCAGGGCGTCCCTCATGGCTCTCTCACGAGCTTTGTCGCCAGCGACGAATTTTCTGAGTGGCAGAGGGCATCTGCGTGGTGCAGCCCCAAGGCTCAGCAGAGCTCCACATATCCACCCAGCACCAGCCCTGCAAACCCAGAGGGCCGTGGCCTCCTCCTCTCCTGCCAAACCAAAGCGAGCTGGGATCTCCCAGGACGGGCCTTGAGGAGATGACAGACCTCCTCTTGCTCTTGCTCTGCAGGAAACTGCAAGTCTCCCCGCAGAGCGACATTGTGCGGGAGAGCCATCCCCAGTCTGCCTTCCATGTGAGGATGGTTTTCTAAAGCACTCATCATTTGGCCTAATGCAGCTCCCATGGACCACCGCAGTAAATCTCGCCCTGGCTTTTACAGGGCCGTGGAAGAATTGTGCAAGGGCTGTGTGTTTCAGGAGCCCTGGTCCTGGGGGCAAGCTCTGATCCCAGCTTCTGCTGCTGTCGGTAAGGGTAATACTGTCCTTACTGGGAGGATTTTTTTTTTCATCTGCAACTTTACAGTCCCACAGGACTTTACCTAATTATTGCTGGCAGTGTGGGGTAGGTTAATTTTTACTGAGGGGTTTGAAGGAGCTGAACTGAACTTCTGTTTCATTTAAAACTGTTTAATTAGGGCCAAGCATGTGATTTCCAACTTAGCTGTAAACTGACAACTTAAGCTGTAACCTACTGGATATTAGGAAATTTTACTTCACTGAAAGGGTTATCAACTTTGGAACAGGCTGCCCAGGGAAGTGGTTGAGTCACCATCCCTGGAGGTATTTAAAAGACATTCGGATGAGGTGCTCAGGGACATGGTATAGTGGTGGTCTTGGTAGTGTTAGGCTTATGGTTGGACTTGATGATCTTAAAGGTCTTTTCCAACCTATACGATTCTGTGATTCTCTGATTCTGTGACAAGCAGAACGAGGCATGATTTTCCCCTTGCTTTTTCCAGTTTGATGACAGTGTGGCTTATGTTGACTGTTCTGGTGTTGCTTCTGATTTACACCTGTGTGAGAAGAGATTCAGGCTTGTTAGCAACCTGTCCCTCACAGGGTGAGAATATTTTGCAACTTAGCTCAGAGCAGCTGAGAATGTCAATATATTTGATAAGCATTTATGAACAAAACCTCAGTGCTAGCCCCAGGAGGTCCTCTGCTGTGGATAAAGGTCATCAGCTAGACTGTTAAGAAGCACCTACTAACTCTGGACACTTTATTTTTTCATTGCCCGACTTCATATCCTACAGTTTGGAAAGAGTCAGGCACCCCTTCACCTCTCCTCCTGACGATAATCAAGGCTGCTGAAAACCCCTTTGTCAGGGCCCCGGTGTATTGGGGAATGCTCTCGACAGCCAGGATATCTCCAGCCAGGGACTTGCTCTGGCAGGACTGGTCCCAGCGCCCAGATCCGGCCATATGCAGTTCTGTGCCTGAACCACAAGACTGTGCTTTCTCCCCTTTAAATACTGCGGGAGAGCCTGTCAGCTTTTCTCTCTCTTCAGCACTGTGTATATCACCTTAGCTCTTATTTTCTTTCCTGGACAGCAATAATGTATGCAGAAGGTCTCTGTTTCTGGCAGGCAAGGCTGTGTGTTGTATGTTAGACTCACATCTACACACACGCACACGCATGAACATGCATAAGTATACATCTCTCTCTCTCTCCCTTCACACACAGATACATATGCCTTCGTGCACACAAGTGGAACAGCACCCAGATGCCGTGGTTCCAATTTACCATTTGAAAGCAATTAGTGTTTATTATTGTAAGCATTTTCAACATAGGGAATACTTTAAAGACAACAGCACTGCTAATTACTTTCAAATGGTGAATGTCAACATTTTCAAGGTGTTGCTGCATAGGCTAGGCTTCATGCATGCAGATGCCCTCAGCCTCAACATAGATAAGTGCACATTCATTCATAGACAGACATTCATCTGGTCTCACCTCCCCACGGATGAACACACAGACATTTCCCAAGCAGGCTCTTTTATCCTTTTCAAATGCCCAGGACACCAGAACTTTTAGCTTCACTCTGTGTTTTCCCCACTTGTTTGTTGTTTTTTTTCTTTTTTTTACTT
Organism: Ciconia boyciana; assembly: GCF_034638445.1. Taxonomy (NCBI): domain Eukaryota; kingdom Metazoa; phylum Chordata; class Aves; order Ciconiiformes; family Ciconiidae; genus Ciconia; species Ciconia boyciana. The sequence continues at coordinate 52,873,990 of NC_132937.1, forward strand.
TGCTACAAGACTAATGTCAGGGATTTTTGTTGTTGTTGGAAAGAGTGAGTGGTTAGAAAAGTGCTGATTCTCCCTAGCCTTTTACACCTACAGTGTTTAGGAGACCTTAACACAAAACAGTGCCAGGTCTCAGTGCTAGGCTGCCTGCTTCAGTCTTTGGCAAAAGGATAATATTTTGGCAGAAGTGCCCTATGTTAACAAAGAAAAGTTTGATTAATCAGCAGGAGGGAAGACTTGGGAGGAAAGAAAGTGGGAAAGAGAGCGAGCGACAGACAGACATAAGATGAAGTCTATTCTAAAAAGTCTAATCAGTTTTAAAACAGCTTTAAAAAGGAATAAAAATTCTTAAATCTCTTTGATGATATTCAAAGAGCCTTTTTTAATATATGAGAAGGCACATTCTAAATTCTTAACACTGCTAGTGTCACCAGTCCTTTTTTCCACTAAACCATTTTAATTCCATAATTTAGAAGGCCTTGAAAAGTAGCAGGATCAAACTGCAGCATAATTGGATACACTGTGCACTTCCAGGGTGAATCTGGGTCCCTGGTAGGCACAAGAGATTTCTCTCTTTCTTCTAAGATCACATAGAGAGTACTCATTTGAAAGGAGAGATGCAGCACCAAAGTGAGCTTTTTACAAGGTGGAAGAGCTAAGTGTGCTGCAGGAAAACACTGGCCATTTGTTTGGCACTGATGATTTCTTTGTGATTGGAGGGAATGCTATCGACAGGAAAATCAATGTGGGTTTACTAAAGAACGCTGAGAGATCAGGGAGCAGGGAAGCAGTCAGGGAGAAGGGAAGTAGTCAGGGAGAAGTAGCAGCATACTGCACTTCCTTCAGAAACAAATGGGTCCATCTATTTTAGATCCTGCTACTGCTCTTCCCTCTTCCCACAGCCAATGTAGAGTGTCTTTACGCTCAGTTATTAGCTCTGCTGATCTGAGCACAGCAATACCTAATAGGAAGCTGGAACTTTGGATGTGGTCTGCTTCTGAGAAGCTAGGGACAGTTGCAAGCCTTTTCTGGGGTCCTACAGGGCTTTTAAAAACAGAAGGCAAGAAAGAAAGAGAGGGAGAGAAGAGAAACATCTGAACATCTGCTGGAAAATCCTAACTGGCTTGTTCAGCTGAGTTCAGCAAGAGCAACAGCAACAGCAGAGGAGTTGGCAGGTGTCGCCACACTTTAGCTGGAAATCACTGCAGATGATCTCAAGATATAAATGAGGATAATCTGGACAGTCCCTATACCTCCTCCCCTCCTCTAGACTATTAGTCCTTCCCAGGAGACAACAACTGTATTTTGTGCTGGTTAGCTGGGGGGAGGTATTAAAATAGCTAGGAGCAGGGCTGTGCATGCAAGCAAATAGCTGTATGTATCAAAGACGTCCTACCGTAGTATACTGCTTTCTTTAAAATGGCTCTGGGGGTGAAAAGTAACAGAAACCACCAGACTTTCCTTCACGAGTGCAAATAATCACCTGTGAAATAGACTTGTTTAAGGTCAGGGGAAGGAGAAGAGTTAATAATATTGCATCTTTTTTCTCCGGAATTTGTGCAACATGAAAATACTAGCTTTGCCTCCAGTAAGTGTTCATCTCTGCTCTCTCCCCTCTTTCTTCTCTCTCTCTCTCTCATAGCATACATATGTGTGCATCTACATGTCAGGCACTGTGTCCCTGTCACTACAATAACACAGGATTTCACGCATATATACTAAAGTTTGAAGAGGATCTCTTAATTTCTTCACTCATTGCATTCTCCCTAAACTTACACTATTCCTGGCAGAAACTTTCAAAGCTAATCAGTCAGCAGCCCCAGTCAGGGCTTTTCATCATTTGCTCAGCAGTTCACATTTATGTTGGCTTCATAGACTTTCCCACTGTACCATCTCTGTTCCACAGCCTAGCCGACAGGCTCTGGACAGCAGGACAGCTAGATCCAATAAATCTGAGACCTGTCTAGGTGCTTCATTTATCAAGAGGCCTAATTTACCCAGGCCCTTTAGACTAATTGCAGATTTGCAAAAAATGCTGATAATGTAGAACAGTGCATTGTGAATGTCCCTTGCCATATTTCTGCTAATGTGTTTCATCTGGAGTACATAAAGAGACAGGGATGCTGATTTTAGACACAGCACTTTGGGGCTAATCCAGTTAAATGATTATCCCTAAAAATCTGCAGTGATGTCATTTTCCCTATAGAACTCTGCCAGTTGCCTTGTTTGCTTTATTGTGAGAAATATGTGATCCCAGGCTTTAGAAGTTCACCCTATATTCTTGTTCTAATGCACTGTAACTCTCTTGTCCCACTCTCCCAGCTATCCATTCCTTCCTGTTTATAATAGCCATGTTGATAGCAAACCCTGGCTTGGACTGTTGGCTTTTGGGTATACACTGATAAGGCAGAGGTACGTTCCTTTGCTTGATATATGCAGATATATGCAGGTACCCACTATGTTTTTCTCAATGTACAATTCCTTCTTTCCATTCCCCTCATTTCCCCCGTTCCTCCAGACACTACTGTTCCACTGTGTTTTGGTCACTACCAACACTGTGTTTATCTATGGCCCCCTCTTCTGCACTTTGCTCCAAGATTCATCGCCACAAGTTTTTCTAAGATTCTCATCTTCTTATCCATCATTTGTAATGCCAAAATCTTGTTCCATGGCTTTGCAGCAAATTCAGCTTCCATATTCTTCCTCAGATAGCTTCTCCTCTTCCTTTGCTTCTGTGGTTCCTTTGTGCTTTCCTTCATGCCCCAGGGAGCTGTGTGGGGCACACACTGAACCTCTCTGTGTGACATGAGAAGAATCCAAATTTTGTTTCTAAACATCTCTCTATTATGTAACTGATACAGTGTGCTCACTGAGGCAGGGGCCAGCTGACCTGTTATGCAAAGCACTAACAAATACTACTATAATAATCATTATTATTATTAGTAATAAAGGTAATGCTTATAAAATGGCCACACGATTCTCACTGATTCCTGGGAGCAGCTGCGAGGCAGTCCCAAGTGTGTTTCACTACTCCACTGACATGTTAATGCTGACTTTTGCAATGTGGATTTTGGGGAGAGATTAGAATCTGGAATAGATAAAACATCAGGAGACCCTTATTTTTCAGTAAGTGCACAGGTCTGTGATAAGGCAGCCTCAGGAATTTGGCCATATAAATATTACAAAGCTTTGAGAGACAGCCTTACGTTTATTTGTTTATCTAGCACCAACTCCTTTGTAGGTAATCAATGGAGCCTTCCATGCAGAGATAGAGGAGAGCAATAGGGATGTCTTCTCCGGTATCCCAGCAAGGCTGCATGTGACTTATCAGTGTTCAGCAAGCAGATGGCAACCAAATCCCACTGCTATGGTATTAACAAGAAGCCTGCTTTAAAGGTTTTCTCTTGTTCTTTCAGATGCCCCTCAAGCATAACCCCAGAGTTCAGAGAAATTAGTATACGATGAGATAAATCCTATCCAAACAAGGCAGGTGGATTTGCAGAGACTAAAACACAAAGGGACCTTATAGGCCAAATACTGTATGAGACTGCTTGCTCTCAGGAGTGGAAGCTCCTCTCCCCAGGAAGTCCCTTACATTTGAAGACTGTCAGCTAAGGACATTCAGGGTTCTCTGCGAAGATCCTGGGTAGTTCTTGGGTTTGCCCCTTACTTTGTCTCATCTACCACTTTCAGGTATCCTTAAACATCCTTATTCTATCATGCTGCAGAATGGAATAAACCAGCAGAATTCTTAACTAGGAACAATGAAAGAAGCAAAGTTAGAGGCATTATTTACAGTTCTGGTATTAAAAAACCTGAAGTATCCCTTTTCTTCCTAGCCAAAAGTTCAGCTTTGCCAAGCCCTGCAGTCATTAGGTTGATGCAACAAGATGCATCCTGTGTAGCATGGCCGCGAGACAGGTGTCAGAGCATATACACATGCACACATGAGAGCCTCACATTTCTCATTAGTGTTACAGGGGTGAAGGGGAATTAGCTGACAGATTCCTTTTGGCCCTCTCCAAAAACTGTGTCCTTGTAGCTGTATAATCTGGATAATCTCCACTTCTAGACTCTTGCAGGCAACTTCTGGACTGTTAGAAGAGCATTCAAGGGAGAGGTGGAAACTAATGAAAGTCTGGCTGACATTTTGATCACACTCATGCATATATCAACATTATCCCATAGGCATATGTCACAGGGAGAGAGTAGTTTTTCCATATTAAAGATGGCATTAACCTTCCATCCTACCTGTCTCCCTTTGCTATTCCCAAACTGTGTAAATATTTCAGATGTCTTCTGTCCCACTCCCCCACCGCTCAGCTCTGTAAAAAATGGCAGGATGATGAAAAACCCAAATTTGATCCAGGTCCTTCTTTGTCTCTAAGGTAATTAAGTCTCATTCCCTTTTTGTGCTTAGAGTCAAAGGTAGCTGATTGTTAAACATCCACCTCAAGTTGCTCTTCTGACTCCCAAAGATGCACCAGCGCTAAATAATCCTCATAACAGGCCCCTCAGGGGAAACTTGGACCAGTCAGTGTTTCCTTCATACTACATTTCACGCTGCTTTGCCATTCACAAATGCATTGTGGGCGAAAATAAATAAATCAATGACACTCTCTCTCTTGGGGAAAGGTTGGGACTCTAGAGAAAAAGCAGGTTTTTGCAAGTCTGGGATGGTGTCAATCCACGCTAGTATCTAGGAAATGTTCACTACTGTTCATTGTCACCCATTTGCCTACCCCACATCTGTGGAAATGCCACACTGAATGGAAGAAGTAGTTATATGGGAACTGTAGTTCTGTACCAGAGTATTTGGTCAGGAGATGAGACAAATCATTGAGCAACTGACTGAGAGTTTTGGTAATAAATGATATACTAGCTGTCATGGAAAGTCAATAGGAATTTTATCGTAGCTCTCAACAGCAGCACATACATATTCCTAAGTCCTTATCTGGCAAATGCTTTTATATTTAACCTAACAAGAGGAGAAAATTCACCCTGACCAGAGAATTTGACACATTACACTGCCTTATCTAAACTTTCCTAATCAGGAGCCACGTCCTGGACCAGTGTCATGCAGGGCCAAGTCAAGCAACTTTACGACAAGTTTTGACCCAACCTCTCTAAGAACTGTCACTTACTAAAGGAGAACAATGGCTCTCCTCAGAACAAAGACACGAGAATAATTTTGTGCCCACAAAAGCATCACTAAACCAAACAGACTAAAACTGTGCCTTAGAACGATGCTGCTTAAAAGTAAAACGAATCCAGATATTGAGAAACTAGGTTACTGAAAATGAAAATTATGATTTAAGCTTCAGAGGTAGTCTTCCTATGAACCTTTTAGGCTGTACATAAGTAGAAGAAAATAATAGCAGCAAGAAGACTTTTTTCCCCCTGTATTGATTTTTGTTACATTTCTGGTGACTTACTGAGAAGGTAGCCAGAAGCAATTTATAAGTACAGTAAGACCAGCAGACTCCAGACCACTGATACTGAAGTGCCACAGGTTGTACAGGATGCAAGGATAATTCAGTGCTATTGTTTAACCTTACCCTATGTGGGTGAAATTCAGTATTAGCCCTTTAATTTCAGTAGTTTATGGTGCTTTACACTGACTGAGGATCTGGCCTAAAGTACTTTCAGTAGTAGACTTAATTTTATTTTATCCAGTATTCAAGTAAAGAAGTTAAATAATGAAATGCATGTTATCATTTTACACCATTGTAATAAGAATATACTTGGTTGAGATGTTCTTTTTTCCTTGTACCTATTTGTACTCTCCAGGACCTTTAAATTCCATGCATCCTTCAGAAACAGTCAACCCATTGCAGGGTTGACTTACGCATGCAGGAGTTTCCAGCTTTAGTGGAAGAGAATCCAGCAAAATCAATGAATCAAGTTCTGTTCTTACTTGCACTCATGGAAGTTTTAAGTAATTTCAGAGATGGAGTTGATTAAAGTTATAATACAGTTGGTGAGAGTTATGTACCTTACAGAGGTTTTATATCAATGTAAGATTATTGTCTTGCATGTGCATTGTCATGGCCAAAACTAGTAAAATACCTTTACTCAAGTGTTTGCTGTTACCATTCCTTTATTTGTCCTAGCAAGACAGCATGCGAAGCAACAGGAAAAAATTTGGAAATGTGTTTTTCTTCCAGAACTCAGAAAAATTTAAGACTGGTCATGAAGGTTGAATCCCCTAAATTATAAGCATGAATAATGTATGGGAAGATTGACCTTCAGACAAAAGAAGAGATGGATGGGAAAGCTCCAGAGGCTGAAGCTCAGGAGAGCAAGAAACTCTGCCTGCACCTACTGGTGAGCAGACTACAGAAACAGCTTCATCTGAGGATGCATTCTACGTAACTTCCGGTTAGTGGAACTGACCAGAGAAGAAAATGAAAGGGCTTTTTCTTCTAGAGGGCTGCAGTGTGTGTTTTGGCAACTATTACTTTCTCTCTTCTTACTGAGAAGACTCCCCGCCTCGAGGACTGTAGTTAATCAGTGTCAACTCAGTGTGGTCATTCCCACCCAGACACTGGTTCAACCTGAGCCCAGTTGAAGTGGGGCAGCCTCAGGACAGACTCGTGTCACTGCTGAGTGTACAGGGACCAGGTGAGCTGCAGGACTTTGCCTGCCTGAATCCAGACTGCAAGGGGGAGGGCAGCTGTTGGGATGTGGGGGCAGAGAGCATGAACCACTGCCAAAATTTCTGTGGAAGAGTCTTTTATTTATCATTCATATGACTACACTGTTGCTGTGTTGAGGTTTTGGTGCCTCCTCAAAAACTAAAATTTTCCTTGTTCTGCGCATAGTTCTGGGATTTGCAACAGGGAGATATTGCCTATTAGGGTATCCAACAAAAGTTTTTACTGTTTCAAAAAGTTTCTGGAGAAGGGCTCCAGATAGCTGTGTTTGTGGCTGTACCAGAGATCCAAGGCTGTTTAAATAAGCTTTGTGACTGTTCATGGTATCTGGCTAAAGGATTACAGCTAAATATACACACAGGTGGAGAAAATACTTTTTTCCTGATTCAGTGACTTACTTGGTTTTCATCTTTATTTAAAAGACTGGAACAGGTATTCTGAAACAATCAGATTTAATTCCATCCTTACTCTTTAAGTTTTCAGCTGGATTTACTCTTGATATGATCTGTTGAGAGCTGCAAAAAGGAACACTGCATTTTGAACTCCACCATGCCATTTGTATTCAATGAAGTTATCAGCTGATAGCATTTTACCTGCTGAGCTAGTAAGTTTCAGGTAGCTGAACGTCTCACTATCATGTTTTATCCTCACCAGAAAACTCCACAGAAAGCTAGAAGTTTTGTTAAGGACAGACACAGACTCAGCTCACAGTTCCTGGAAGATTTTCTCTCTTCTGTTACAACAGCCCTTCATCCTCGAGGGTGCCAGGGCCTTGATCCTCAAAGGTACATATGTACATAGTGAAGTCTCTTTGGCTTCAGCTGAAGGAGTCTCAAAACCTACCACCAACAGGTCCAATAATGCCTGAGGCTTTGGACCCAGCCTTTAAGTCTTTGCTCATGTGTGTCATCCTGATCAAGTTCCATGGGACAACTCGCATAAATAAGCATCTGAACAGCTCACTTTCTTTGTGTTGCTTGTTAGTGCTTGTGTGCTTTGATATTCAATGTGTCTAAATCACCACACAGCATTTTTATTTTTATTTTCATAAAATACTTGAATTACACTCATATGAAATATGCCTCTGGCCCCATACAGATGTTTCCAAAAAGCCTAATAACAAACAGATCACAGGGCAGAAGAGAGCATATTCTTACAGTCACTTCCAAGCCTAACTGCTCTTCAGAGTTCTGATTACAAGAAAAGCCATGCTGCCGATGTTGCTTTAACTGTGATGTTAAAATGAAAACTCATTGTTGCATCCCAGGGGGATTCAGGAACACTGACTTTGCTGCCCATCTGAAATGGGATAATGTTCTCTATTCCTATCATGTGGGTATCAGTTCCAACTTGGAAACCCGCCTCCTCTCATAATTCAAGCTGGGGCTATACTGATGCAAACCTTCTCAGATATTATAAGCCAGTATGAGCTCAAAAAAAGAATTCACTGCTCAAGGCCAAATAGCTTCAAAGCTAACAATCCTCCAGAGTCAGTGTGAAAGTGTTGAAACTGTCAATGTCAACTTACACCATGCATAGTGAGTGTAAAACTTCAATAATGACATCATGGAGAAAAGGACAAAGGGCAGGCACTACACAGAAAAGTGCCAGTGCTCTTCAAATCTTTGAAACCTTCAAGGATTTATCTGGACTAACACTTCTACACATAGTCATTGGGGTCTTAGGCTATACTGATTAAGGATTTAGCTTATTCAAAGGCTCTCACTGATAGCAAGGATGACAAGGTTTCAGCAGTTATATTGGATTCCATTAGCTTTCACTTAAAAAAAACATACCCCAAAACCCTCAGGATCCTGGTCTTTTTTTTTTCTGCCCCTCATTTTCTTCCTTTGTGTCAACCTTTATTTTTTTCTTTGACACACACACACACGCACGCGCACGCGCGCACACACACATTAATATATATTAATGTCTGGGTTTGATTCACAAACAGGTTTTGCAGCACTTATGCTCTCAGTTCTCAGAATGCAGATCCCAGAAGAATTGAATCAATTCTTCAGGAATTCCCTGAAGCACCACATAACGTGTTCGCTCATTTCAGCTGCACTTGGGGCAACAGATACACTTTTAAAAGGGGGGAAACATATTAGAGAAAGAGGGAAGGGTGTTCTAGTTTAAGGGGAAAAAAAAAAGATCAGCTAATCAAAAGAGAAATTAAAAAGTGAGAGTCAGTGTGGTTTTGGTGTCTGGGATAAGGACCTATCCTAATGCTTTGCGTGCAAACTGCAGAACTGTAAGTATAATGGAGGACAGCCATGCTTCCTTTGTACCATGGTTTTCAGAGAATCAGCCTCAGAAGAAGAGCAAAGAGATGGAAGAAGTGAAGAAGTGCAGGAGGAACAGTTCCGTCTCTCCTCCCTCTCCTCTATTATTTGTGAGAAAACAAAAAGGAGAATACATGCTGTACTGTGCACTGTACAGAAATGCAATAATGGTTTAAGCCCCACGTTAAATAGCTTCCTTGAAAAGAGATAATTATCATCTCTTGTTTAACAGATGGCAAAAGCAAGACAAAGAAAGATTATTTAAGAATTCTTTAATAATTTAATTATCCTCCTATTATTCAAGAGCTTGTGACACGGTACTGGATGCAGGCCACCTGACTCTTAACCCAGCACGTGAACCCTGAGCTTGTTCCTGTGTTATTTGCAGTCACCTTCATTGTTTCTACTTTCCCCTGGCTCTGCTGTAGGTACCACCGGTTTCTTGCCACCTCAGCTGCCCCAGCACCCTTGGCACAATTCAGTTGCTTAACACAGGTGTTTCTGTGGTGCCATGTAAGCCCTGCTGGTATATCCATGACACCCGCAGGGAGCTAGCAGATCTGACACAGGGCCTATGGGAGACCCGTGACCTTCTAAAACAGCAGGTGCAAGCCAGACAGTGATAGATAAGAATATCTGAAATGGCACTAGACATCTACCTTTGGGCAACAGAATTGTACCATATTTCAATGTTGCTTTCCCGAGGAGTTGTGGGAACTGTTGCACAATATTGCCTGCTGCCCAAGCCCTAAAGGTTCTGATCCCACCACTCAGTAGTGAGGGACGTACTACTGCTTCTGAATACTGTAGCTCAGGGACCCCAGTGCACACTCTTACAGGATTACCTGGGATATTCTCTAGGATTACCTGCATTGTCATGGAAAGAGAGTGCCCTCATTCTAGAAAACAGTCCCTGCCATTGTAATGATACAGTTGATGATGCAGCACAAAGAACTTTTTGAATCTATCAAAGTCACCTATGTGTACCCCATTATTACCGACCAAGTAGCTTCCCACGTATCAACACCACTCATGGGAGACAAAGAAGGCCTTTCAGAAAAACAGAACCAGCTGAGAGTTGTCCCTTTGGCCATATTTCACAGAGAAATATGAGGTCTAATGAGACAATGGGACACAGAGCAGGGAGCTGCAAGTTACTGTGGTCTTACCCAGCTCTGGAACAGGAAATAGTAAAGCCAGATCTGTGGGTTACTCAAGCTAATAAGTTACACTGAGAGGCAGGGTGTGTTCTCCTAATACAGTTATCCTGCTTTGAAGACCTCAGGCAATAATGCTTTGTGGGATAGAGCTACAGATCTGCACCAGCACAGGGGGGCTCTGTGTGATACCCTGGGCAGCAGCAGCCTGGAGGTACTCCATGTGGTTTGCAGGTTCACCTGGGAATGGGACCAATTCACAGCCACAGTGGCCAACTTTTCTGAGGTTTCTAGGGAGAGATTCAGCTCATGGGATGACTTCTGCAGTTATTGGTCCAAGGGCCCCTGTATGACTGGCATCCACATTTTGGCTCCTTGCAGAACTCACAAATTTGCCACTGTGCCAGAGAGTCTCTTACTTCAGGTGCACCAGAAGGCCGCTGTGCTGGGGCTCGTGACCTCTGGGCTTTTAACAATATTCTGAAGGTTTATTTTTCCACATTCTTATTGTTGTTGTTGACTTAAACCAACCGCTTATTTTTCTTGCAGCACTTGGTCTCCTTAAGAAAGAAATTAGCACAAAAGGAATGAAGGGGTGAAGGGTTATCACAACCATGGGAGTGGACAAGAATGAGGGGGAGGTGGGAATACTCTGCCTTTTCTACAAGCAGTTCTCTTCTGTGCTAATGCACTTGTTGTTTTTGCTGAAGGGACTGCACCACAATGCTGACTATTTAAACATTTATGAGGAAGGTTTCGCATATATTCTGTGAAGTGATCGCCTCATACGTGTTTCCTTTTGAGGTCGCTATAATAATTGTGTACACAGGCACCTACACAGCTGAGTTAGCTGCTGCTGGACTGTCTGTTATTTCACTCACACTGACTATACATCCACATTAGGTCACTGACTTCCTTCGATCTATCCCAGATTTGTCTAGTGAGATCAGAACGGGGCTGTGCTGGAGGAGGCTGCTTTTTCATTTTTAAATAAGGGCTATATAGCATGAGGAACCTACATCAAAATCAGAAAACTGGTCTTGCAAGTGAAAACCGCAATAGTTTATTTTCATTATGAGTGAAGAATTTAGAGGCTTGAGTTTGTTTTCCTGGGAGGAAATCTTCTTCCATATTCTTGACAGAGTTCTTACTGTGTGGTGTTCATGAGCCCGCTTTGGTGCACCCTTCCTTACCAGAGCATGTCATACATACAGTTTTGCTGTCTAAGGCCTCACTGAAATCCCGTGCTATAGTTCTGTCAAGAGCAAAATTCTTCCTGGGGCAGAGAGCAAGCACAATGTGGGACTGCATTTGAGTGCCACTGGAGGGAATAAATACTTCTTAGTGACTTGCAAATCTGTGCCCATTCTCCCATAAAAGGTATCAAGCACATTGTTCTCTGCCTTGGTAGCCTTCCCTAATTCCATCCAGTTGGAAGAAAAGGAGACCAGACAAAAAGTCAAACTGAGGGCATTTGCTTCACTGATAATACCTGGCCATTAATCCACTAAGACAGCTCAGGCACATAGGGATTTTAAGAACCTCCTGCCCTGGCTAATGCTTTGTTCCAATGCAAAGTTTTAAAATGAATACTGCTCAATACTAACCTGCAGCCTGAATGTCCCCAGGTTGTCTGCAGTTGTCCCGATATTTGGTGTATGAGCAACCCAAATTTTGAAAGGGATCTTTCACGGGCAGTGTCAGCCCTTCTTGTTACAACAGCGCAAGTGGGACTGCAAGAAATTTACTTCATGAGTGGTAAGGGCAAGGTAGATTGTCATCTAACCTCTGAAGAGCAGCATGGAAGTCAGCAACCAGCTCAAGGAATTAATTTATAAGAGAATAAGGGCAGATAAGATACACTGTCTCCTTCTGGCCTCTCAGCAAATGAGATGACCCATGCCATAGTAAGCAGCTGAGACAGGGCAGGCACATCTTTCCTTCAGTCCTACATCCGGTGCTTACTGATTTTTTTTTATGACTCTAAACTACTTCCCATCCTCGCCTCATCCACCTGGCTGCATCTCCTGTTCCTTTTCCAATGGTTTCTGAGCAAAATCCTCTCTTTCAAACATCTCACAGAGACAGGCTCCTCTGGAAGCGTTACCCCAGCTAGGGATGTTCAAGTGATGAAAGGCCTCATTAGCATTTCAGAAAGGGTGTTGTAGACCACCAGAAGCATTGAAAGGGAGTACCACAGACGGAACACAAAACACATATGGTCTATCATTTAGGTCACTCCCTTGTCAGTGGAATGACACTGAACTGCACAACCTGAGACCTGTCCCCACAGCCCTAATATGCTTCCTCCAAAGAAGGCTTCCTAGTCTTCACAACAGCATGGCAACCTGCTTATTCGGTCCCATCCAGCAGGCAAAATGAGGTCAACTAGTTAGTCTCTATGAAAAATGGACACGGAAGAGACTAAGAGATGGTGCATAATGCCAGAGAGGATAGGAGAGAGCTGAGAGCAGCGGTACACCGTTCCACACCCACTTGAGATTTCAAATCTTTGCAGTAGTTTTGCAAAGCAAAGCACTCTCCCCTCAGAACGCAGTAGGACACAGGAGTATTTTCACAAGACCAGTCTTATGACTCTAAGTAATCACAGTCTTGCCCGTTGTGTAATGTCATCACTGAAAAGGCTGGTTGTACTAATAGGAAGTGATGGCTGATCCCATTTAGAGAAACATTTCTAAGAAGCAACAAGTGGTATAATATCAAGAGGACTTTTAGATTTCCACATCTCTTCTCCTGGGGGCGCCTGCAGATAAAGGAGAAGTAGGCAAGGAAAGTAAATGTTTACTTTCTTTTTTTGGTAATCACTAAATACAGTGCTGCAAATGCAGTTGCATTTGTCCTATAAATCACATAATCACTCAATAAAAACAAGAAAGGTGTGTAGCAACAAGGGAGGATGAAAGAGTGGAAAATTCTGTAGGTTAATTATAGGAACATTGTGTTTCCTCTTTAGTTTGCAGGCCTTCCATAGTGTGTACATGGTGAGAGTCTTTACTTAACTCTACTGGGATAAACTCAGAGCAGCTCAGTGTAAGGAAAGGTTTCTCCAAATTTGTCCCCATGTAAAGCTGGACTAAGTACACAGTTCTCATTTGTAAAAGGTGATTAGCATGCAGATCTTACCACTTCATTTACAGATGCTTTGCTGGAGGCCAAATCCTGCTTGACTTACATCACTGTTTTCAGCATTGTTAGCTTTGGCTTCTCCCTGACGCTGAATTATGTTAGAATGTATTTGGTCCATAGATACCATAAAGCCTCAGTAAGATATGGTCTGTACCATATATGTTATCTCATAGACAGAAAAGAGTAAAACAAAGCAAAAAAAAATTGAGTTGCCCACAGCCACAAGAAGAATTATCATCTGACAAGAGCTGCCAGTTCCTAAAAATCATGTTTATACTATTCTTTCCTTGATCTCCCATTTCAAAGTCTAGCCCAGCTGTGCACTGGTAGAAAAATCCTGTGGCTTCTGCTTTCCTGAACGTCCACCACAACCCACTGTGTTGCTGCTGGGAGAGCATGTCTGTACTAGCTGTACTTAACTATCTTCTGCATGCAAATCATCAGCGGCATGTGACCCACCCAGAAACAGCCCCAGCATGCACATGAACTCGGAAACAGGAATTATTCCTACTGATCAGCCTTACTCAAGAGTCTGTGTTCACTCTGGGTCTCACTGGGAGCAGTATCTTCGGAAACAGTTGAGTTCTGTGGGTTTTGAGCAGAAAGACGAGCCCACTCTTGCCCAGATGGAATGGACTCAGCACCGAGGACTGCAGCCATCATCTTTCTGAAGTTCTCTTCAGTGCAGTGTCTACATCAAGTGATATCAGCCCCTGATAATGGAAACCACTATGTTTCCCCAAGCCTGGACTAATGCTCCACGCCCTTTCAGTCTCATGCCTACTAGTTTTCTTTTCCTAACAAAGCTTCTATACAGAACAAACAGTCATAAAGGCTGCTGTGCCTATTAACTATTCAAACTGAATGTGCTCACCCCCCCCCCAGAAGGCATGCACACATATACGTCTGTGCACTGAAGTAAATGCATTGCACAAGGAATTGCAATGGATATACAGTATTTCATATTGAAGCGTCAAGCTTGCCTTCTAAATCAGATACATCATCTATTGACTCCAGCGCTGTAAGTCACCCTTTGAAACAGATGGCTTCCCTTGTGAATTAGACGGGCAGATCATCTACTAAATCATCTCCATATTGAATCCAATACAGCATACTGCAAAGCAAACAGCTCTACAAACCAACTATACATAGAGGAGGCACTACAGTATCTCCCATGGGTTATTGCTTCAAGGGCTGGGCACAGACAACACCTGGGCAGGTTGCTGGTGGCCTGCTTGTGTAGACAATGAGAAGCTAATCAAGTACTAAGATAATCACTCTGACAGATACTATCTCATAAACCTACTCGAAGTAGTTTAAAAGATAATCACCCCCTCCAGCTGCAGGGATGTGTGCCCATACCTCAGGTGCTCCAGTCCATGTCTGGTGTATTAACTTAAACTGCCAAGCTGTGAACTGGAGCAGCTGAGGCATTGGCATACCCCCCTCCCTCGTTTTGTCCATTTTGCTGACTCTGCAGTGAGGCTAACCCCAGTGGCAGGGATGGCACAGACAGCCAGGGCGGTACCATGGTAAGCTGCTAGAACTTGATTTACCAGAGAATGCCTGTCAGGGCCCTACAGGTACACAGAGCAAACATTTTTAGTCAGGGAAGACATTTGCATAACATACATCAAAAGAGGAATATAAAGATATGCTTTCCCCCCATCCAGTGGAAATAATGGGTAGAGGCTCACCTCCCTCTTGTGTGGGCCACTTTCAGAGGCATGTGCTGCTATAGTCTCATTCTCTTTTCTCTCTGTAACCCTTGTCGCACAAATGAGTTTTTTTCATTCCTCTCTCATGCCTTCTGTGAAAGACAGCAGTAGTCTCCATGTGCTGTAATTGGACTGACTGGCTGACTGATTCCTGTTCTCCCCTTGTGCAGCCCTGGGAACCTGGGAGAAAAAAGGTGGAACAACCAGCCACTCAAAAAAACCCCAGACTATTTCAAAGGTTAAGGAGTAGAGCATGCAACTTCTGTCTGTTACAGACGACTGGGCATTGCAATTCAGATGTCTTGTTCCCAATACTTCCTTACTGTGATTGTCACAAGGATGACAAAGGATGGGAAAAGCAAGCCATTCTCATTAAGGACTTATCAGGGGGATTTTTATGAGGAGAGTATTAGACTTTCCTTTTTCTGAAGTATGACAATGCTTGCGAAAACAAGACACCGTGAGCCTAGCTTAAGGTGTCTCAGGGATGGCAAATGTTGTGCCGATTCGGAAAACACACTGTGCACACCCACATGCACCTAAGTCAAGCAGTCTTTCTACTGTTATCCTGGGTGTTGCTTGCAGTGAAAAGGGAATGCTCACTCTGCCTCAGTGTCAGTAAGTCTGAATTGGTAGTGATGCTCTTGTTGGGTAAAAATGACCACTGCAGACAATGTGCAGTTAGTCTTGCAGATCAGCTTCTCTCCAGCTCAACACACTTCTTTTATTTGCATTTCCTTCACCCTCTCCCAGAGTATGGACAAAGGAGCTGCTGATCTTGGTCACCAGTACCAAAGGATTTTAATATTCCAGTAACTCCATCTATTTATATCCTTAGTGAGATGTCGTTCTTTTTCTTTCCTCTCCTTTTTACTAACCCAGCCTGCACCAAGCCTTTATCTATGCCCACACCTAATTCTGGTCTTCTGTGCTTCTCCTCATGGGTTCCTCAGCAAAAGGCAAACATCAAGAAACTCCTCTAAATTAGGAGGAGAGCTTAGCACAGACTCAGCTCTCATTCATTTGGAGCAGTGCTGCTGCAGTGCTCTTGAGCCTATCTGTCAGCTGTGCTTCACTATTTCAGACATGACTACAACTGCATCTTAATCATGTTCCTGCAAGGGCTAGCCAGAGTTCCAGCACTCCAGATAACTTGGGACAGATAAGGAATTATGCTCTTCTGCCAAACACGTGCCAGTCAGTGGCAAAATCAACACCTCCTCCATCTAACTCTGATGCATTCATTGCGTCTGGTGCAACATAAAGGAGGGTGGAAAGGGAAAGAAAGGATTCACTAAAAAGCTCCCTTCTTCATTTTGCCAACCTGTAAAATGGAACTCTCCAGGTTTGTATCAGACGGCCAGGAGCCAGAGGGTATAATATTTTGATGTCTTCCCTGTGCTTGGAATACCAGATAAGAAGCAATAAAAATTATGCAAAACATCCAATAATAGGGCCATTTTTAAAAGGTTGCGGAACATTTGCAAACATTATCATTCGTAAAAGATTATATCTTTTGAGGTCTGAATTTGACTCAACTTCCATTCCAGTATCAAAGCACAGCACATCTTATGTTGTCCATTTTTACCTGGTGCTACCCTCAGAATCTTTGCCTACCCTAGAGATGCCATTTTTGTGACTGAATAAATAAATAAATAAACCCCTGCGTTTAGTGGTCACTGCTTCAACCCCTAGGCTGCTGGCAAGGCTGCAAATCTTATGATGGATGGAAGGTAGTCACTGCTTTAAACAATGGTCTCAGCCCTCTCTGAGCCATGTGGCACAGTGGTTAAAGATGTTATGGAACAATCATGGTACCTTAAGCCTTAATATGTCAGCATCTCACGGTTGCTGCAAGCTGCACTGGCAATACTGTTGAACTGCATTTTGTTTTCCTTCTTATTCCTTCTGGTTTTGCCTACTCATTTATAGGCTTAACATATTAGAAAAAATGCAAAACTTCTTTGTGGTGTTTTTGCTCACGCTGAAAAGTTGATCTACCAGGACTGGTGACTGATATATTGAATTTGGCCCTTACGGTAATTGTTTAAATGTTATAGCAGCTTTAACATGTCATCTGTTAAACTTATTGGTGATGCAGCTGTTCAACGTGCAGTGTGGGTAATATTTACATGATTTACTGGGTGACGTACAGTTTTTGATTCAATAGTAATGTATTTGATTCAATAGGTGATGCATCTAATTCAACCGGGAGTCCATCTAATTCAAAGGTGATGCATTTGATTCACTAGCTGATGTACCTGATTTAGAAGGTGATGGATCTAGCTCACTGAGAATGATTCCAATTCCCCCATGCAAGGTATTTACTTCAGTGTGTGATGAATGAGCTTTAATAATAATACATGTTTCTCTGATAGTGGATGTATTGGCTTCAATTTATATCCCAAGCTTCCCGAATCTGGAGTGGAGTGACACCTTGCAGCCACGATTCAGGTGAGGATCACAAGCAGTGTGAAACATTAGCCACTAAAATAATGGGACCAAATTATGTGATAAAAACCATGCTTCCCAGATGAAATATTTTCACCAGATGTGATGTGGGGATACAAATGCCCTGTCACTGCTGTTATTGCTACCACAGTACATGACGAAAATCCCCAAATCCATTTACCTTTAGTGTCATTGCTGGGATTACATACTCAGTACTTATTTCCCCAGAGCTATGTGAGCTCTCAAATAGCGGCATCTGAACTAACAGCTCCACTCACCTCATTTTTGTGTGTGCTTTTATTTTGTTAGAGGTTGGCAAATATTTAGCCCTGGTGAAAATAGGGAAAAGGGTGTTGGTAAAGAGCAGTATCACATGGGGTAAGGGTCTGGGGACTTGGGCCTGTACGACATACTGCAAGCCACCATTTCTGCACTGGGATCATATCCCAGTGCAAACCTCTGGAAGCCTTAGCTTCACAAGCATCGGTCCATTGTGTTTCTGCTGACTATTGCCTACCCTAGAACCATTTCTGAGTAGCTCAGTCTCATTGCCATGCCCACATCTGGCTCCAGCTCCAAAAGTAGTGGCAGGATCCTCTCTTCTTTGGATGATGGTTGAGACATTTTGGTCATGCAGGTTACATTTTCAGCCACGAATATGGTAGGAACCTTTGCTTGCACACCCACAAAGAAATGTAGCTCTTGTTGGACTTGTGTCTCTTATCTGTGCAGTGGCCAGCTCCGGAGCTGTGGATATTGTTCATTACTTGTCCTACAATAGTGCGTAGGGAGGAGGGCTTATTTCAGAAGGTCTGGACTCAGTCATGAAGAAGATAGCCTAAGAGCTTGGGTGCATGTTTGGTTGATGTGCATCCATGCACAGCTACAAACCTAAAACAGTTTTTCAGTGGGATCTCAGAGCCCCAGAAAGCCACTTCACTGTCCAAAGCAGCCCTCTTCTAGACCCCAGCCCAACTTTGTGGGTGCTTCTTCCTTATAACCTTTCCATACCCATATCCCCAGTGAAGAATTACTCCTCCTGGGTGGCAGAAGCAGCACCCGCAGCCTATCCAATATATTTGCCTCTATTTTGTGCTCCACTTGGAAGGGTTCCCAGGGCAAATGCTTCACTTGTTGTGCCCTTGCTACTGCCGTTTGAGGCATATTAATTTTCTTGTGTGGGTGCAAGTTTTCTTCTTGTACCCGTGGCTGATATGTCTGCCTTTTAAAGACTACTAGGCAAATAAATGACAGGGGAGGTGTGTAGTGTTGCTATACAAGCCAGAGTCTCCAAATGCTAAAAACAATGTGCTAAATACTAAAATAGGTATCTAATCTTAAAATAAATAAATAAATAAATATTCTTTCACACTTTATTGCTCCAGGCTGTGTCTAGAGATGTACTGAAGTTGTTGCAGGAGTCTTAAGTAGTCAGCTTTTTTCTATCCACTGAGTTTTCAGGGTTGAGATTCATGCACCTCCATTTGGTATCATATGTTCAGACAGAATACATTAACACATTAGTGTCTGATCTGGGGAAATAGGGCTGTTTTTCTGCCTTTCATTCCTCTCTATATATTTCTTTTCCTTGCTTTCCTCCCTTCTCTCTAGTCATGGCAGTGACTGAAATCTGTCTTTTTCATTATGAGATATGCAGTGACATCCATCTGCTTCTCCTTAATGCCGAATCAGTAAAATATGTATTCTGTGCTCAGAGAATAAGTGTATTAACTGCCCTTTGCTATTTTAATGAAGAAAATGAGGAGAAATAATAATGGTGTGATGGTGTGATGGTGTCAGCTCTTACATACAGTTCAAACTTTGGATACTATTTTGAAGGACTAGAGATCTGCAATGACAAACACTGCTGCAATACTAGGTTAGAGCTTTAATATTCTTCATGTGTTAAGTGGTTCCACTTGACACAACATACATCGTTAGCCCTTGTTGTAACCCTTGGTAAGTGGAGCAGGCTCCACTTCTCAGTAATGAGAAAACAAGCAAACTTCAGAGTCTCAAGTGCCTGGCATTTTTTAAACAACCTGGATCTTCTGGAGGATCTAGAAGACCAAGGCGGCAAGTACTGCTTCAGTTAGAGTATCTGCATGTTACAGGCACAGGTACATCTGTATAGGCAGAACAAAACCCACCATTCACTTCTCATGTCATCAGGAACCTGCTCTCACCTCCGCCACTGTCCTCTCCTGTACAGA
Source organism: Ciconia boyciana (assembly GCF_034638445.1). Lineage (NCBI taxonomy): Eukaryota > Metazoa > Chordata > Aves > Ciconiiformes > Ciconiidae > Ciconia > Ciconia boyciana. The sequence goes on from NC_132937.1 coordinate 52,893,614, forward strand.
AAGATATACATCCCATATTTCAGGTTTGGGTGCCATGGAAGTATCCATTAAAATGAAAGAAAAACAAGCAACAGTTCTTGTCTTGAAATTTTCTCCAAGTTCTTTTTTAAGTTTTATTTTTAATGAAAGCATTTAGCAAGTAACTCTGAGTCCAAAATAGGCTAAATTGCAAGGAACATTCTGCCTGTCCACTCCTGTGCAGACTTCAAGTGTTCGGGTGGTCTCCAAGGCTGAGGCTTCTGCAGTTAATGCCATTTTATTTACAAGTGAATGCCATTTCCAAACACTCCTCTGCCTTTTTTGGTAACAATGGAGAACTGGGGAAGAAAGGGGGGAAAAGGCACATTGCCTCAGGGCCAGGAGTGACGAGATATACAGCTAATTGTTTTGGCTACTTTTTAAAAACTTCTCCCAGGGGCTGAAAAGCTGATCCCACCAGCGGGCAGATAAGCAGATGAATTTGTCTCAGGCTTGATCTGTGCCTCCCAGACCTACAAGAGTCTTTGCATGTTACAGGGTTTGGAAACTGTAGACGATGCATTCTCTCCTCTCGGCACAGAAGTGCCATAGGCACTGTCATTAGTTGAACACTGCCATTTTTACAATTACAAACCCTGCCATGTTGCGCAGAGGCACTGCAGCTGCTGCTTCTTGGGGTACTGAGTAAAGCATAGTCCTGTGATGGCCCCCAGAGACCCATGCACAGCATAGCTTATTGAAACAGATGGGGTGAGGGAGGGATGCTTCATCGACAAAGCACATTTGTCTAAATACAAGAAGAATGAAAACACAGCACTTATCACTGGTGCTTAATCTTAAATCCAGTGAAGTTTGGAATGGGGGAGATGAATGCTGTGCTTGCCATGGTGTAACACACAAACACATAAAAAACCCTTCTTCATTCCTCCTTGATTTTTGAGTACATTCGCCACTTAACAAACCCACAGAAAGCAGCCAGGCTGCCCTTATGAGCAAGCTGAGAGATAAAGCAGAGCATTTAAATCACTGTGAGCTCATTCTAGCTATGCCCTTTGCCACCATGCAGTGGAAGCACAGTGCAGAGCCCTCACAACAATGTGCAAATGTTGCCCTTAGAGCTTCTCATTTTTGAAACCCGGAACAGGCTACCATTATCTTGGGTGTTTCTGGGTCTTTCACTTAAGACTATCACAACATTCACAAACATTAGAGGATCAGCTCTGTGACGTGTGGAGATAATTATCATCCCTGTTTATATATGTGGGGAAACTGAGGACAAATTGCATGGCGGTTATAATAGGAGCCAGAGGTAGAACCTGGAACTAAATTCTGCTCTCCCATCCTTACTTGGGTCTTCAAAATCTATTATTCTACCATGAAGTGAGAGCAACTCTGTGAGGTATTCATTGAGATCAATGAGGAGCAGCAGGTAACCCTTTCCTCTCTCGTGTGGTGCATTCTGGTTTGGGAACAAAGAATCTTTTGCCTCACGGAAACTCTCCCTCTCATGCTCTTTCTTCTAAGGCAAGAGGGAATTTTCAACGTCTTTGACACAACAAGATGCTTTATGGACAGCATTATTTTTGCACAGGTATTTATCAAAGCTCCTTCTTCTCTGGGTTTGGCTAAGGCTCATTGCTCTGTTAGTGCTGTTAGGGCCTGGTTGTGTTAGATGCTAGACTAGAACAGGTGGGGAGATGGAGTCTAAATCAGCCTGAAACAACACGTTAGAGCATGAGCCTAAATTGAAGAGTAAGAAAAGTATTGTTTTCCTAGATTGCCTTTTTACTTTCTCAGGTTCCACACATGACAATATAAACCTCCACACCTCTGAGATTTATCATTACTGAGCTATCATTACCATTACTGTGCTTTCATTGTTTGAGTGAGAGGATTAGAATTTCTTGGGACACAGACTCAGTCTGGTCTTAGTAACCAGGACTTTGAGCAGATTTAAGTCAGAACAGTATGAGATATCTCTGAGGTAAGAGTAAACTAGACGGATGGCTTCATCCACAAGAACTGCAGGATTTTGCAGCAGGTGTCTTTCCTTGCAGCTATCCTTACTTTCCTGGGGAGAGGAAGTAAGGATATCAATGTTTAAATGGAATTCTTAGCCTATTAGATTTAAGACATATACCTATCAGGCCCAACAACTGCACAGCAATAGACCAAATGATATTTACCTCTGGCATACAAATAGCCATCGTCCCAGTTACACAGATTATAGTCATACCTGAACTAAACACATTTTCACTGTTCTGCTCACAATTTTCTGTACAAACTGTCATCTTCTTTAAACTTGGTGAGCAATTTGAATGGCAAAATAGCATATTTTCAATAGGAAAATTATCAACAATGGTCTGGGTCTCAGGATAGCAAAGGGACCATAAAACTAGCTCAACAAGCCAGCTGAGAATTTCCCTGGAGAATTTTCCCAGCTCTTGGCATAAGGGACATCTCAGGGATATGGCCAGGAGGAGGGGAGGAAAGAGGTGTGCACTGTGGCATAATCCTTGAGGGCTATTGTTTGTTAAAGCAGCCCCAAGGTTGTCCTTAATTGTGTTGTGGGCTGACCTGGCTCCTAACCAGCTGCTGGGGTGTGAGAACTACAAATATGGCAGAGGCACCTTTCTTTCCTCCGCCTCCCAGCTCCAGAAAGCACAGTTTGGCCGGGGTGCAAGAGTGAGCCTCCTGGCTTATTCTCGCAGCTGAGCTTCTGTGCTGACATGTCACTGGATCGGAGCTCAGTCCTGGGACAATTATCAATGAAACAAGCTGGGTATCTTGCTTATTTCCATAACTTATGCCTCTCAAAAGGTGAGCACACATATACACACACCAAAAAAAAAAAAAAAAAAAATTCTGATGTGGGTGTCCACATGTATGCTTTCCAGAGCAAAATGGAAATGGACTGTAGGAGAAATAAGACAGCAAAATATTGTATAATTGACTTACATATTCTAGGGAGGTGTTAATTAATCATGAAAAAGAAACAAGTTATTTTACCACACACAAAGACAGAAATCATACCAGACCCACTGTTCTCCCCACTCTTCTACCTGCTAGTGTTTTATGCCTTCTTCTTTTCCTACTCTTTGGAGAGCTACTCATGATATCAGTTTTGAGGAATTCATTTTTTCAAATGTTCTACATTTTGCATAGTTCCTGTTAAGTGAATAAATCTAGACCAACACTAGGCTTTTGTACATATCTGTGAGATATTTAAATAAACCTTGTCTCCACAATAGCAAGTCCACGCTTTTGTACATATCTGTGAGATATTTAAATAAACCTTGTCTCCGCAATAGCAAGTCCACGCCCCATCCTTTTACCTTTGTGGGACATGTACTTTAAAAACAATTCCACCTAGAAGAAAGCCTCTCAGTGTGTTTTGCAGCATAGGTAGATACCTGTTGGCCAGGACTTCAACCACGGCCTTAGGAATGTCACAGCCAGAAATCCAGTTGTTACTGCATGACCATCCACACAACTCATCAATCAGAAAAGAGCAATTGCCCAGTTTTCTAAGCTCCTCTCTGTCCTGTATCAGTTGCCATCTTTCCATGAAACATCATCTGTATCTAGCAGTTATGTCTTAGCTCAACCAAGAGTTGGAGACAACAAAGTGGAGCTTGACAGAAGCAAACTTTGGATACCAGACGCTATATGTAGACAGCACTGAGCACACTAGTCTGAAAATGACAGTGTCGTGGGCAATTAGAGCAAAGAACCACATCGGAGAGCCAGCACTCCAAATTACCTGACTTAACACAGATTAGTGCAGAATGCAATGCTTTCTGCCCTTTATTTAGGCTTGCTTTTTCTACAGGATTTACTGAAAAAGACTCCTCTGTGAGGAAAATAAGAAAAATACACAGAGACTGTTTTGATCCGCTAAATTGTTCTGACCACTTCAGGCAATCCTGCTGAGGTTCGTCTTACTGCAAGTGCCCCATAAACTCCCACCTACCTCCACTTCATACCCTCCACCCAGCAGAGGCCCTGCTGCTTATGCTACACCCTAACACAGAGCTGGAGAAAGATTATGAAACAGGGAAACTATCCAGGAACAAAATTGCATTTTTTTTTCTATCTTCCAGAGGTAAATAAAAAGTCAAGCCCATCTGACAATGGGAAATGGGATTCAAAGCAAAAATAGAACCCCACATTTTGTCAGATATCCAAGTTTTTTTTCTGGTGAGAGGTTTTCATAAGAGCCAGAACCCCTTTTGGTGGGGTTACATCACCATTTGATCTAAACCCCCACAGTAAGACTACATCTGCTACTAAGCTGTGTTGTAAATGTCTTTAATTTTTATATTTCATCTGAAGGGAGTTGTTAAAGTGGGTTTACAGGGTGATGGCTCTTTGAATAAAAGACATCAGGACTGAAGCAAAGCTCTGCATGACACTTAATTTTCACTCTAATAAGCCCTCCTAAAACATTACAAGATTTTGTTTTTCCCTGAACTTGCTTTCCCTTCCTGCATGATTATTCTTTTTTTATTTTTCCTCCGTCCTTTTTTTTAAGGACACATTTGAGAAGAATGGTTTTATTTTTGCCCAGATGACACCACTTCTCTTTTCACCCTAAGCCAGATGTGCTCCTCTCTCTAAGCAAAAGAAATCTCTCTGAAGTTTTTTTTCAAAGCCATTGCTTTTATTTAGGGTTTTTTTCTTTTTTTTACTGTTCTTCTGGACTCTCTGGGGCCTTTAGTTTGACTTTTGTCTGTGAGGGTGGGAAGGGATCCTCCAATATGTTTGTGCTCAAATTTTAAGGTCCCTTTGGATGTGTTTTCCAATACATGAAAAAGTTCTGTGCTGGCTGAGCATAACTAAGCGTGGGTCCCTTCTTGATCACCTGGAGGGGTCATTGTAGAGCAAACATGAAGTATTATCTTTCCCAGTCCCAAGTGCTTTTATTGACTCATTTTGCCCTGAATAACAGACAAGAAAGAAAATGTGGAGTCCAGGCTTTTGGCATGGCAACTCAGATCTGAGAATATTTCCATATAGCCATCAAACCTGGCTGGTTTGTTTTTTTGTCTGAGGGTCTTCTTTTCATTCTGGAGAACAAAACAAATGATTATGGATTGTGGACCTTGGTCATCCAGCAGAAAAATGCAAGAAAAGAAAAATCTGCCTTATTAAAAAAAAAGAAAAGGAAGGAGTAATATCAATATTTACAATCCAACAAACAGAACATAGAAAACGAAGAGGTCCATCTGCAATGTGATATTAATCTGGAGAATAATGTTGTCAAAATGCAGGGAGATTCTGCAGCAGTTAGAATGAAGGGAATTACGTGTTTGCATCTCTTTGGAGATGTGGGTTTGAAAAGATTTCAAGTATGTAAGAACAGCATGGGCCATGTTCACCAGGCAGGCCTGAACCCAGAATTTGGTGTTGTAATTCAACCTGGGGCTTCTGGATTATGGGATACACAGAAATTACCAGCTAGATGAGATGAGAAATATTTTTCTCTCTTTTAAACCAAGAAACAGTAACGAGGTTCCTAAAGGAATGTTATCATTATTATTATTATTATTATTATTATTATTATTATTGCAACAGTCAGGTATTGAAACCAAGCACTCAAAAGTCAGTAAATTTCGTAAACAGATTTTCCCCGCAAGATTTATACAACCATATTGTGTATTTATTTTTGATTCGCAATTTCATTGTGAAACATACATTTTAATGGATTATATTTGTCATTAGTGCACATCATAAATACAATAGTAATCATCAGATTCATAGCTAGCACTCATGCAGAGCTGTACATAATCACAATTCTCCACAAACATACTTGCCTTATGCTCAGAGTTCAAGTGGAAATTCCTGAATAAAGAACAGTGGAGATCAGACTTGTGTAACACTCAGAACCATCTGTGCTCCTGGGGCTGTAGAGTGCAGACAAACGCCTGACTCCCTACTCCAAAGTACTTCTAGTCTGGACTGTTTTCCTATGCCGGTATATTGATGCTTTCATTAAAATGAGGAAGAATAGCTGAAGCCCAGTGTGTGCACCAGTACCCTAAAAATGCAGGGGCTTACTGCCCATTTCTCAGCAAATAGAGTCTGTAGAGATACAATATTAATTTGATTTCTAGCATAGATATAATCTACTTAGATTCGAGCTATTCTCTTTCATGCTGTCCTGTTAATATGTTTGCATATACACCCTTCCCCTGCTTCAGAAAACTTCTGAAAACCCACCTTTCTGTGAGGCATGCCAGGTGCTGGACTACTCCCTGCTCTGTGGGTGTTCTTCCTCAAATTATTTTGTTTGTATTGAGTCGTGCCTTCAGGGCTTTATCTGCATTCTCGCACACCCAACGTTCACTGAAGTTGATGGAGATACAGAAGGCAGGCCTTTAGCTTGTGCTGGGATCTACTGGGCTTTCTCCTAATTCTGCCTCCAGTGTGGGCTCCGCTGTCCTAAATCCTGAGGACTGGGGACTTAGTGCAATCTTTTCTGTGTGAGGTACAGCCTCTCTTCCTGAGTTCAGCACCCTCTCTCCCCTCCTTTTTTTTAGGGAAGGTGAGGGGGTGGCATCTGTATGATGTTGCATGTGCTGGTGTCGTGGACACGTCTGCTTCCTGAATTCAGCAGGCACTAATGCTTTGTTTCTCAAACCACTTAGACGCTGCTATCCAAGACACTGAAAAACTCTCATTCCTTCCACTTACCACCCTCTGAAAAAATCACTGCTTCAATGTTTGTGGTATGTGTATTATATTATAGTCTTAGTGATTCTTTCATATCTATCCTTATTAAAAACAGACTTAGCAAAGTTAATTAGGGGTAATTTGCATTCAAGCTATTCATTATTTACTTATCTTTGAACTGCAAACTGTAGGAATGCCATTTGTTCATTAAAATTCCCAATCTTTGCCCACTTTCCCTTTGATAGCATAGTGGTTAAAGAAAGTTGTGCTTAGCTGCTGACTAACCATTCTCTGCACACTGCAGAGATGGCTGCAGGCCATTATTTCAGCATTAGAAAGTAGTTAATATTGAATGCCATGAAGTTAAATTTGTGTTCATTTACTTATTATGTTGGAAATCAGTTGTTCATTCTGAACAAATTTCCCAGCGCTACTCTCAGCCAAGCTCTGCAGACTCAAAAAACATGCGGTAACAATATTCAGAAGGTGAGGAGGTTTGGAACAGGGTAAAAAAGAGGAATTGCACAAATCTCTGAAAAAGACACTGCTGCAAACCCTTGCCCTGGATAAGGCTACTTTAATTATCACAGTCACCACCCTTGTTAGTTCCTTTTAACAGCACAAGGAAAAAAATATCTGCTTTTTATTGTTAACCACTAATCTCTGAACAATTACACATCTGTTAACTCCTCAGAAGCTTCTGCTGTGTGCTATTTACAGATATTTTAAGTTGAAAAGAGATGCAATGGCAATTGTCTTGCTGACAGGGAAGAAGAAGGACCCAGTTCTTAGTTACTCAACAGGGATTGTCTCTCAAGTACCTCTTTGGTAACTTGGCTATGCCTGTCTAAGGTGCAGGAATGATACCTCCACAGCAAGAAACACACAGGCAAGACAAGAAGCCACTGACTACAAAAGTAACTCAGCAGAGGGCTGCAAGGCTGGCCAGATCCTAGTGTGCTGTGTGGACTGGGGCAAATCATCTAGAACAAGTTGGACAGTTAGTGCCTACTCAGGGATTGCTGTTTCACAATGCCTCTGCATGATTTTCCTCTTCCAATGCAACCTAAAAACGATGACATCTTCTAACACTCCCTCCCCCTTCCCTCCGTCTCTTGAACTAATGAGCAAATAAGGAAAGAAAATTAAAGAATAAAAAATGTAAGCAGTGATAGGGTGAGATCAATAAACTGTGGATTGCTAGCACTGAGTGAGCCTGAGTAATCTTCTGCATATTGCACGTTGAGTTAACTTGCAAGAGAAATATGTTCCTTCTTATTGTCCTGTGTCTCATTGTGGAAAAAGAAGCAGGGACTGCAAATTAAAATATCCTTGATTTAGGTTCTGAAGGGAGTGCCCAGGAGTTCTTCCTCTATTGCCACATGCTAGAAATTGAACCATCTGCACCATTGCAACATAACGAGAATATTTTATTGTTGTTTTCAGCCTGTGACTTCTTTTGTCCTGTTTCCCCCCGCCCCCAACAAAAAGTCCACTAACGATGCTCTTGTGAGTAGCATCAGCAAAAGATGCTACTCTACATCAGCACAGGACTCTGCTGTTTCAGACTCACTCCTACAGGGCAGAAGGTGAAAGGTACATAAATAGTAACCCATGTGATACTATACAACATGCTGGCATAAGAGTGCTGAAGATTCCCTGAGCTGAAATATGCTACTACACTGAGGATTATTCACTGGGTACGTATGGGGCTAAGAGAAACAGCCAGAAGTGGACAACTAATGACAGTGAACTATGTTTATAGACACATTTGCATCACATGAGCTTTGCACAAATAATGAGAAGTCTCTGAGTCACCAGTCCAGGGAATGTACTGCTCTTAAGGACAGTTCCTTTTCTTCCACCGTCAAGATTTTACTTGGGCTAATGCTGGTGAGCAGCAATTTCCCCAAATCACAGAACAAGGGAGGAAGGGTGGAGGTCTCTTCAGTCCCAAGGGAACCTATAAGAAAAGTTAGAACAAGAATGAGAAAAAAAAAGCTTGACATGTTATTAATTTTACACGCAGGCAGTGAAATCATGTGGAGTACGACTACCATGATGACAATGGATCTAAGTTTGGGATGCACTACCCCCACAGGTGAAAGAAAATAAGGACGTTTAAGTAACAGCAGAAAACTCACAGGAACAGAATATTTAGTATTTGTATATATTTGTAGTTCTCACTCTAGCAAATACCAGCCAGCTTCTCCAGAGCTAGAAATGCTGTCCTCTTCTTCTGAAGTCTGGGTATGACAGAGCAGAAAGTGAGGAATACCACAGACTTCAGTGTAGTTACTCAGATGGGAATCCATGTTTACACCTCCCTTGCTAGGATCTGCCAAACCAAATCAGTAAGTTGAGTTTTCCCACCTACTGCTGATGGAATTGTATACCACACACTGTATATACAGTGCTGATAGTCAATTGTGAAATAGGCTGTATTTTTTTCCTCCTTTCTGAAAGGTGAAGAGAAACTTATGCTTAAAGAAAGGAAGCTCATTCAAACTCTGCATGTAAGACCATTTTCTCAGCAAATGGTGTCTACTTACTCTTTACTTCTAAGCTCTCTCATGTCAAAAATCACCGGTTTGTCACAAAGGGGAACTGTAAAGGGCAGCTGAAGAAATTAAAGAATCTGTGTGCTGGATTTACTTATGTTTGCATAAGAATAGAGTACTTTTTAATCTCTTGAGCTTCCAAATGAAATACTCTTGAGGGTCAAAAGAGAATAATTTAATTACCTCAGAGATTCACAAGAAATTAGGCTTCAGTGATGCCTAGGATTGGTTAAATTAATAGGGAATATGCTTCAGTCAGAATGTTTGACAGTTATACAGTGAAATTCTGGCACCAGTGCATTTCCATTGGCTTCAGTAGGGTCAAGATTTAGCTCATGTTAGCTGTAAACCCAAGATGATTACTGAATGGGCTGATTCAGGCTACTGTTAGTCTCCTAGAAGAGGACAGCACACTGCTTCCAAAATTATCTGTCTGGATGCCACAGACTTGATTTTTCTGAGGTCAATTCCATTGGCCAATGTATGGGTGGCTACAGCCCTAAAACAATCGAATGGAAACCACATGAAATGCTAAATATAGTAGCATTTGAGTGAGGGGGGGTTTGTTGTTTGTTTGGTTTTGGTTTTGTTTTTGTTTTTAAAAGGTTTAAAAACAATTTTTAATGTCTTGGGAACTGTGATGTTCAAAGGGAAGGCCATAGCAATACGCAAAAAGAAAAGGCCATGTGAGAGCATGAAAAAGAGCTAAATTCTGATCTCTAAGCACAGAACCAACCCAGTGCTATGAAACGAGTTTTCTCTGAATTTACACCAAGAAAATGTGTCCCAGAGAGTAACCATTTGTTTTATCATAAACCTAAAACCAGACCACTTTGCTATGACATCTCGTTTTGGCTGCAATTGCACATGCATGCACACACACACACGCACTCGCATTCTCTTCAATAGCCTTTCAGTCATGCCACAGAGCTGTATGGTCTCTCCTGGATAAGCTGTGTTAAATTAAAATTAAACATCACCAAGCTTTGTGCTCAGCCTCCCTCTGTGAATGCTCTGCTGCGGGTGTGCAGGGGGTTAATATCACAAATGTTCCACAGGAGGTTAGTGGGATTCAGTTTCAGCTAACATTTATTTTGCCAGCTCCTGTTCACTTTCATCTCTGCTTATGAACACTATTATCTTGTTTGTAATAATATATATAGATCACTGCAGCTGCGCTCTGCAAAATTCATCCATTTTTTGAACTTTGCAAAAAAATTTCTGCAAGTCTTTTATCACATTACTGAGCCCTGTGAATTCAGCCACCTTCCCAGCCTGGTCTCTCATAGAAATTGTAAGCAGGCATGGGCTTGGAAACCTTTCACTGAGGATGGACTATCGTGTTTCTAATGTAACCTTACACCCAATGTGGTTTTGTCGTTTCACTCAAGACTAATTGTGAGCTGTTGTTTTTAAAAAAGGACTAAGTTACTTCAGCTCCTTTGCTTTTTGTCTGTTCCTATTGTTAGTTTCCTGTTACAGGCATTACCTTTGGCACATGTATGACACGTCCCGCAGGTCAGCATACTGTGCCTGAACTCTTCTGTCACTTGCTCAGTAGATTGCCAGTAATAATATTAATATCTAACTCTTACATAGCACTTTTCCTATCTTGCAAACATACAGTTTCCTGTCCTGGAATCAGTGGTGCTAATTCTTGATGGCCACTAGAAGGGCTATTAGCGTATTTGACATTTTCTTTTATGAACTTGGAGGAGCACACTAAGTGGCATGCTTTTCCATAGAAATATTGTAACCCCATTAATATTTGTACTTTAAAATCCAGTCAGCCTAAAGAAGGAAATGTGTCTTTTTAAACAACCTATACAGTATATATGCCTTGAAAAGCGGATGGAAGACTGTAAAGAGGTAGGACTAGACTTGAATTTACACTAAAATTTCCAGCAGAAAATCCTCTTGTCATATGTTTTCTATGGTCTGACCCTATGGCTTTATTCTGAAAGGCACACAAAGCAAACTCTTGGCTGTAAGTTCTTAATGTTTACCTATCTCGCTATTACTATAGTACAGCTTACAATGGAGCTATTATTCCAGAAATTGAATGGTGTGATACAATAATTGACTTCCTTACTAGTTTCCCAGTCTTCTTCCTCTTCAAGAATCAGAAGTCATTGAATGACTAGGTCATAGCTCTATTCTGCTTTTCTCATTTTGAGACAGAAAAAGGCAGACTAACTTTCAAAGCCTCTACCCTAGGCTTTCAAGAAGGCAGAGCGTAAAAGAGAGAATAGAAAAGGAAACAAAAAGGAAATGAAATGGAGATTTAAGTAGTTTAGACCTTGTGCTCAGCAGTCCACAAGATCAAACTCACTCCTCTCCATGCAGCAGCTGGTATCAATGCTCTTGCATTGTTCAAACAAGTTCCAGCATTTAGTGAACTGGGACGCTGCCTTCTACCGCACTTCTGTAGAGGCCGCCTCTCCGGTTGCGACTGAAGCGTGCCTTCCAGAAGCAGCTTTGCATTACTTTGACAAAGCCAGACAGCACCTGTCCTTGAGGCTTAACAAAAGGTAGTAAAGGGAAGGAGAGAGTAATCTCTCTCAGGCCTCTGCTGCTATCACTCTCCTTTTATATTTCATTTAGAGCAAAACGTGAACAAAGAAAGAGTGTTAGACATGAACACTGTAATGAAAATCCATGACTCGACCGTGCATTCATAATTATTTTATAAATAAATGGCTTCTGGAGAGGTACATCTGTCTCTTCCCACAGAGTGTATGTCTTTCATTAATGTATTACAGGCCAAATGAAGCCAGCCTGAGTGCTTTGCTTGCATCTTCCTCTTCCTCTCCATCATTGTCCATGGATAGTATTTTGTGGTTCGGAGAGAGCTGCAAGCCCCACACGTCTCTGCAGGACTGATGGCTCGTCAATAACATTAGCCAGCATTATGGGCCGCATCGGTGTAGAACAGAATCAATATGGCCAAGTAAAAAGTCTAATCAGTTGACATGACCATCTTCAGCAGGGCTCACGTTACAAGAAATGAGTTTTTTTAAGGAATCAGCATCAGCGCTGCTTATTCACCCCACACCAAGAAGCCTTGACGAAGATTTATTGCTTCTTGTTTTGTTAGCAGTGCAGGATAAGCTGGTAAAAGTGAAATAATCATTCAGGTTAAAAGAATAATAAAGACCCGACTCTGCAAACACTGCCCACATTTTCCTAAGAAGCTGAAAAGAGCCTCTATAGGGCACTCCACAGTGTGGAAGGGAAGCTGTCTGCACTAGGAAATCAGAATAGTTTAGGGACCTGAATACAGGGACTCATGCCCTTTGTCTGACTAGGCTGCATTCTGTTTTCTCACCCTCTCTTTTTTTTACTGAAGGGACAGATTCAGCTCTCACTTCTGCTTGTACAAATTGGAGTCACTTGGCTGAAAATAGGATTGTTCCAGATTTCTATCAGCATAAGTGCAAGCAGGCTGTGGCAGTCTTGTCTGTGGCAATGTACACATCTTAAAACAAGTTTCTCACTGATGCAGAGCTTTATCTATGTGGTAATTACAGAGATGTTTTACAATCATCTCCCTTTCTCTTTCTCCTCACCCCCTGCATGCAGATTCACCCACAACACAAAAGCAACAGGGGTGCAGCTATCAGATATTTCACTTTTATGAACTCTGCTGATCATCTGTTCTCATTTGTCCAGTCATCTGAGGGAAACCCTGTTCAATCATGTGAGGGTAAAGCATTAGTGAAATCGTTAGTGCAGCATGGGCAGGCTAATAGGCCCATGCCTCAGCCATTTTTTTGCAGGCAACATACCACCTACATCAGAGATACTTCAGCAGTGTTATTTCCTAAACAGGTAGAAGAAAATAATTGCATCTTGGAGGCAAGCAACTTGTTTGTGAATGGGAAAATGGACATGTTAACTACTCCCATCCCACTTTGTTAGAATGAAATAGCTGGGAAATGCTCATTAAAAAAAATAAAAATCTTGAAACAGGTTAAGTGTTTATTCAAATTAACAACAGAATCAGAGGAAATTAAAGGGCCAAATCCCACAAGGGCCTTCACAGACTAGACATGAGGAAAGGAACAGAAAGTTTGATTCAGGCTTTTCTGCCATTGCCAGGAAAGACTCAATGCTCACAGACCAGTCTGCGGTACTTATGCACAGAAGCATGAATGTGCTGGTGATCTCCTCCTGGGCAGTGGTAGACCTTCACTCTCAGCACAGGACACTCAATACAGTCACAGGCAGTGGGCAGTCACCCTGCCAAATTTCATCTCATTTTCTTCCTGTTAGGCACATACAGAGATGCACATGCTCTCTACTGATTTCATCATGGGGGAGGAACTTTCTGGGGGTTTAATACTAGAATAGTAACTATGGGCTTCAGTCAAAATGGAGCCCTACAGCAGTGTGCACAGACAAGACAAGTTCTTCATCCCCGGGAGTCAGTGTCAAGAGCACATCAATACTGACCGCGTTCCTCAGTGGCAGAGTTCACTTCCAAGTTTCCAGTAACATTGGCTGTTGAAAATGAAGCTCAACAAAAAAACTTATGTGGGAAAAAATAGTCCAGCATCTGCGTGTTTTGTGATTGTCTTTTTTGTTGCTGTATGAAGAAAAGCAAGGTTTTTTTAACTAATCTAGATTCTGAACACAAAGTTGGTTTGGGTTTTTTTTATGGGAATCCTGCTGCAGAATATTAATAGTGTAACATTAATTTAAGTGGTTTATTAAAGTAAAAAAAGAGTCAATTTCTATTAAGAGTCCGCCACTTATAGTTATTCAAGGGAATATTCTACTCTCAGAGCCCCAGGATCTTGGTATATAACATCCTCATTTGTGTTAACGGAAACTTTACCCCTTTGAATTCACGAGGACTGAAAAGTTTCACCAGGCGCACAGGCTCTGTATAAATAAGCAGCACACAGCAAACATATTCTTTTAAAAGGATTATCACTTTGACAGCTATTCAGTTGGGGTGGCTTTTTCTGTCCCTTGGAATTCCCAGCTTGCCCTCTTAACTACACAGAAGGTAAATCTGTATAATACTTCACAGCTGCCTTTATTGGGACCTGACACTGAGCCTACTGGATGTGCTTTCCTGGTACAAAGCACCTCGTCAAGTTTCCTGCTCTGGATGCAGTGAACGCAGCTGATGAGCTGTCTTATTAAAAGTTATGAGGAAAGGATGTTCACTCCATTACTTTCTGAACTACTGGATACGCATGGCGAAGCTGCCGAGCCGGCCAGTCCCTCAGAGCTCCCTGCCTCACACACAGGCTGCACACTAACGTTTAATGACGCATTGCTCCTGTGGTGGTCACCATCAAATTTTAATTTTTTTTTTTTATGGCATCTTTTGCTTAATCAGCATTACCATGACGTTTCCCCGTCACTGCAGACCAAACTTGAGCCTTGCTGTCCCGCTGGCACTGAGCACGCGGGCAAAGCTCCCAAGAGTTTTAAGCTGGGGCTTTGCCACCCCTCTGCCTGTAGTGATGGGAACAGGGCCAGGAGCAAGACCTCCTTGCGCCCTGCCTGGTTCGAAAGGAAAGGCAGCACCATGCTTGCTGGGGAGCCCACCAAGCCCTGAGAGCCCGAGGGAGGCTGAAGCTTGAGGGGCTGAGCACAGGAGGGCTGGTGTGGCACAGATGGTCAAGGAGACCAGAGGCAGGTGTACTGCAAGGGGAGCTGAGGTGTCGGACTCGTGTGTCCCTCCATGCCACATGCCCCTGCCCAGGCTCCTGCTGAGGGTGAGCTCGGGGAAAGGGGAAGAGGGGCAGAGCTACAACCAAGAGCAGCTGAGAGAGAGACAGCTGGGCCAGAGGCAGAGCCAACGGAGGGCTAAACTGCTGTGGCAGAGCTGGGTTGAGAAAAGCAACCTTCTTTTTAAAAAAGAGGATACAACGGTTGCTGCAGTCATGGTTCAGCAGGGCCAGCCTCAGCAATGCCATGTATGGAGCGTGTACCCATTACCTTCCCATCAGTAAAAGAATAAGCTATTTTCTCAAGTAGTTCAGGTGAAAGCTGCAAATAAATTTCTTTTTCTCCACCACCTCACTGAAGCAAAAGACATTTTGCAAGCAGCCTGCTTTGGAAAACTGCTGGTGCTTGGACTGGAAGAACACAATTAAAAGACGCAGTAAAAATTGACAAATCTCAGTATGGGGAGCTGAAAATACATTACAATCCCAATCGAACTATAAATAAAAAACCTAAATTAAATAAATCTTGCACAATTATGGATTAAAATATGTTTGGCTTTAATGACTTAGCATACGGGCCTTGACTCTTGAAATGGTTGCTGCGACCATGCGGCTTGCACAGGGATGTAATAATAAACAAGTTGCCTCCTGCTGCAATGCCATATAGGGATGATGAGGAAAGGGGACCAGCTTTTTGCTGGTTTTCTGGTTACTGGTTAGCCCTCCTTCATGGGCCCTGGTCTCTGTGCAAAAGTCTGGCCTTACAGCTTCAGTAAGAGCAAGCAGTGTCAATAATGGACCCAATAATGAGTGGAAAAGAAACCCAACCCAGTAACAACAAAACCTCTGGGGGAGCATTAGCAGCAATTGCTGTCATCCGACGCTGGGAAACTGCTGGTCTTTCCTGATGGCAGCCTATCATCCACAGGCTGCAGCAGGATGCTGTGCTCGGCGAGCTGCGAGTTGGCAAACGCCGAAAGGATCAGGCTTGGTGGACGGCAAATGTGCTCCTCCACCACAGCTCAGCAGAGAAGGGTTTTGGCGGCCCAGTTTCGCCCAGGCAGCTGTGGGTTTTGCAGTGAGGTGGCTGGCAGGAGAGGTGGGCACCACTCTCCGCTCTGCCCCCTGCTTGCCCCAGCCCATGGCAGCAGCTCTGGGGGGCGAGTGCGGAGTGCTGCCCTCCCCTTTTGGATGATAACAGGGATCAAAACATTTTCCATAGCTACCGCTTCAGCTGCTGGGCCAGGATTGCCTCAGCAGCTATCACTTCCTTCTTGAGAAAGGTGAGGAATGGGTGCAGATCCAGATCACTTGAATGCCACTGTCGTGGCTGGCCCCAGATACCCACTGTGCTGAACTGATGGTGCCCAGAGCTCCCAGGGCTTTCCAGATCTGTAGCTGGCTGCCTAAACCCTCACTACAGCTGAGTAATCCAAAGGAGAGGGCTGAGCCATAACACAGAAACAGAAAAAACAGCCCAGGAAAATCACTCTTCTTGCCACAGTAAGCCAGAGCATGGTTTCCATCAGGCAAATAGCTCTGTGAGAACTAGCTCAAAGTCTGTTTTCCCCAGCGTGTGGGTCCTGCTTTGGATAGCAGCACCAAGGGAAGAGGTCCCTGCAGTTGTTCCCCTCTCTGCAGCCATTCCCAGGGTCAATACCTCGCCTCCTTTTCCTGTCCCTTACTACTTACACCTACTGTCCTGGTGTTTCTAGTCTTTGGCCAAATTTGGTTGAAATAGGTCCATGCATTCCTATTACTGGGGAGGGGACAGGGAGGCAAAAGTTGCACACAGGCAGACCTATATGCATGCAGTCAGATGGCGTAACACTCATTTCTTAGGAAACTAGACTAGAAAGAAAACAGCAGTCTACTTTTTCAGGCCTTCCTGCTCTCTGTTTCTCCTACTTACTTTGAAAGTTATGGTAGCTTAAAATAATCTCTACACTGCATCTAGGAATTTACGTGTTATGCTTTCTTTGAACAGTTTTTTTAAAAGGTCTCCTGATTTAAAATATAACATGTGAGTATGATTTTTTTTCTCCCTCAACAACAGTTTTCTGAAAGATCTGAAGTTGATTATATTGGGATTGTGATTACTTAGTGGCTTGACTAAAGCTATTTCACAAGTCAGCTCTGATGTGTTACTTTGAATTAAGATGAGAAGTTTTCTCATCTTATGTTTTACAGAAAAAGCCATTCCAAAAGCAAGTGTTCAATGTGTCCAAAAATTCCTCCTTGAAAACTTGCCTTAACATGACATATGACTGTATTTTGCAAGCTGTTTAGTCACCCATTATTTTTGTTTTATTAGACATAGTTGACCCTTTGATCTCGGTGAATTAACACTTTTACTGATCCAGAGGCTGTGAGTCTAGCCCTCATGCTTGTTGACATTGTTTTCTTATGGCCTGGCATTTGTAATCATGCAAATTCTTGCTATAGCTTATTCATTTCTAAAATGTTCTCAGAATTGATTCCCTGACATACTCTTTGTGACTTAACAGCTTTCTCTGACTTTTCTGTATGGCTTAGCTCTGGGAGCTTGCAATAGAGTAACACAAGGTTCACATGTATTTTGGCAATTTACCATCTTTTAGAAATGTCTACTTTAGGGTCTTAGACATTGCAGAAAAAAAGAAAAAAGTAATTGCAAAGCTTTTTCTGGGCTGTGGCCAGCTTAAGGAAAACACAAAGTTTTCAGGATAGAATTTAGTGGATTTGTAGAGAAACTTAAAACATGGTACACCTCTTGACCTGAATTCTTGTAAGCCAGTATGCAGTGTATGTATACCATAATGAAATTCTCCAGTTGCAGTTTACATTTCATTCATGTAGCATTTATCACTGGAATCACTGGACACTGACTGCTGTAGTATGTCAAGGGTTTGACCTTTGTTATTCTGATCTTAATTACAAGACCAGGTCTAGGATATAGAGTCCAGTTTCCTACCAGCTCCCAGGCATGTCAGACTCTGATTAGAGCCTTCCTTCACCAGGCCGGGTTGAACACAGCTGGGCCAAAACAGAGCTCAGTGAGTGTAAAGTTATGTGAACAGATGCCAGAGGCCATGGGAATACGATGGAAAATTTTACACAGCAACTGTAATGTTTTACATCTTGTAAAATAATCCAGGAGCTACAAAATATTTTTTTAATCCAAATTTCAAAGTTAGTCTTTCTCAAGTCATAGAAGATATTCCAGACAACCTGCATATTTGATACCTCCCAGCCCCTTTCCCAAATCATTGAGAAAGGTATGTCATTATTATTCATCCCCAATGAGAAGACGAGAATATCCATCTGAAGTATATTCCAGTGCAAGACACCTCCTGTGAAGCACTTAGGACAGGACTTCTAGAGGAGTACAGTCTTTGTGTAAGTCCTTTGCCTTATATATTTCTAAAAATTCTAAAATTTTACATAATTTTGATGCTGCAAAGTTCTTTATTTTGAAATGAACACACACACAAAAGGAAAAGGAAAATTGGAACTGTAGGACACAAAAATGTGAAATTATGAGAGTGTTTTGAATTTTTAATATCACTTAAATTTGAAAGACTGAAACTCTCTAAAAAATTCTAAGTGGCATAATAATTTCAAATCACTTCATACTGTACATGCCCAGAGCTCTGATAACCTCCACACTCAACTGCTTATAAGTTTTTTTCTTCACACATTCCAATAATGTGACGCCAGTCTCTGCAATGTAGAGTGTGTGTTTCATAATTATTGTAGCACTTCAGATTTCTCTGTGCGTCCTGGCACAGAGGGAAAGAATTCAAACTCTGTTACAGAGGATGAAAATATATTGGAACAATTAAATCAAATGCTCTAACCAAGAAAACTTAAAGTGATCTTAAAATGCATGATTAAAAAAGACAAAGATAAGAAGGTGGGGCAGCTGCATAAAAACATCATCTTGGAAAGAAAGAAAAAGAATTTTATGTAACAAGGATACTTTTGCTGGCCCAAGAAAGGGCTGGTAAGAAGCAGAAATTACAGTCAGATATGGTAAAAGAATAGATATTTCTTTAAGACATGAGAAAATGAGTTGGCAAGATGAACACATTTACTGTGTATTGTGGTACAGATGGGAATACCAAAGGGCCTTGAACTTATCCTCGTAACAGTCTGCTTACTTAGTTAAACACCACTGGGTATAGATAAAATAAGATGGAAAGGAAGTCCAACCCCTGTTTTTGCAGATAACCATATTTTAAATCTCCTCATAAACTGATTCAGTCTCTATCATCTAGCTAGTTCTCATTTTGGCCTCTTCTGCCGATATTGGAGGGCTGATCCAGAATCTTTCTGCTCCAGCACTTAAACTTGTTTGTCCTTTCCAGCATAAAATTATATATAGCTATTTGTTCTTGTTAGCATACATAGCTCTTCTTTTTCCCCGATGTTTACACCCCACTCCATTGTCATATATTTATGTAGCACAATCATGCCCCCCTTTCAGCTCTCATTTGCTTGGCCATGGAAACTAAGCTCTCTTAAGTTACCATCATAAAAGTGCCTATTTCCTTCCCTGCAAGCATGGGCAGCCTTTCTTTGAATTTGTCTTTCTCGTCCATGGGCAACTGAACTATATGCAGTGCTCTAAATGAAGGCTCGATTGGGTTTGGGGAAGTAGCGCTGCTGCTGTCCAGACTCTTATGGAAATGACTCATCTGATAAATCCTGGAATCACGTTTGATCTTGAAAGCCTCTGTACTTCATCAGAAAGTATCTTCATGTTGTTGCTTGGTCTCACTTTATTTACCCAGTGAAAGAGGATTTTGCTATTTGCTTTAATTTTGCAAAGTCTGAGTCAGCTTGACCTCTGGCAAGTCTGACATTGTTCTTAAGCTTTCTGACTTCTAAAATATGCATTTTGGGGTAGCCAATTTTGCTTTTCTTTGTAAATTCCTTTTAGGCTTTTTTTCTTACTACTAGCATGGCTTTTGACACCACCTTTCATACTGGTAGGTGATACTTTCCCCAGGTACTGTTACAGTGTTTAGGAATGGAGCTAAAAATGGGGATGTGGATCCCACACCAGCAGCACACTGCTCTGGAGAACTTGCCAACAGAAAGCTGTCTCAAGCAGTGCAGTAAACTCCAAAAGGGGCATTCGATGACTGCCATGTGGCAAAATGCTCAGAAAGCTTCAAGCTTCTTGGCAAGCCAGCGTTTGGGACTAGTACTCCACTGGGATGCATTACCAGTTCAATGGCATTACCTCCACAGGATATTTTGCTAAACTCTGTGTTGGTCATTGTGGAAAACACTTCACCTTGGAAGCAGCTATCATAGGATCAGCAGTGTATTGCTGGGAGAATTGAAATCTAGCTGAAACACTGGAGCAACAGAGAGGCTATAATAGGATTTTTTTTCTTTTTTTTGGCTAATGGCTAGAAGTTGCTACCTGAAAGAAGGGCTGTGCTGGGCACTGGGATCCTATGGAGACCACAGCATATATGCAGCACATAGCTACCTTGGCTCTGCCACGACAGACAGGACTGTAAGCAGCAATGCTTATTTTCTCTGACTGTCATTTTGTGTTCTTCTTTACAGAGAGGCTTCAGCTAAAGGTCACGGGAGAGCTACTGTATATTTTTTCTTCAAACAAAATCAATTGAAGGACCTAGAACACAATAAGTTATGTTGCAGGGTTGCACTTGCATGTATTCCCATTGGAGACCTATCAATGTGAACTAGTACTGTTGGGAAATCTCTCCAGCTACCCCAGTTAATCAATATCTGTTCATTATACTGTCTCTGATGAATACGGGTAAGGATTGGGTAAGCATGAGTCAGGTGACTTAAAAATAACTGCACCTCGCATAAGATCAATAGAGGGTGGGTTTTTTCCCAGTATTACTTCAGGCAAACTAATGTACTTTTTATCCCTCTCTCTTCTTACCACCCCTTGCTCATTGTTGGTATATCAACATCACTGTAGAGTGTCTTTATTAAATTAGTAGCACTTAATCTACTGTCATACTGTCAACCTGCAGGGAGTCAACAAGCAGACAGCAAGTTTTCAAGTGGCTCAGTGTGCTTCAACTGGCTCTCACCCAGGCAGTTAGCTCAGAGCTTTGCCAAAAGCAGTCTTTCTGGGTGCCTGCTAGTATCTCTGCACTGAGTATGAAAACCCTATGCTAGAAAAAAAATTGTTTTAGGGGAATTCATGCAAATTAGAGATGTGTTATGACAGATGAAAAGATTATAATTATGCTTGGCTTCCACGCAGAACTACATTAACACATCTATGACATTTAATAACATGGGAGGATAACCACATGCCTCAACAGAGGTTGACTTTCCACAAAGTTGCTTAACTTTTATTTTTTTCCCCTTCCTCCCTCTTTCTCCTGCCCACCAAAATTAGAAGAGCTGCAAGTGCTTGCAGCATTTTGGGGGAAAACAAAGAAAAGTAAGAAAAAAAGAAAAGGGGAAAAAAAGACAAAAAATAGAAAGGAAAAGAGAGAAAGAGAAATAATACAGAAGGTGAGAAAGAGAGAAGGGGAAGGGAAGGGAAGGGAAGGGAAGGGAAGGGAAGGGAAGGGAAGGGAAGGGAAGGGAAGGGAAGGGAAGGGGTAGTATGTAAATTAATGACATGAAGCTAACAACTGCAAGTAAGTAACAGATTAAAGGCATTCAGCTCCTTATTAGGCTGTTTATGTCAGACTGATGAAAACCAGGCAAACTGAATAAACACTCTCTCAAGCCTTTAGTTAGTGGACCTGTGGCAGACATCTTGTATCTATATGGCTCATGGCTCTCAGCACATAGACTAAATTAAATCTGGGAAGAAGCTGGATTGGACGGTGAAGTCCTGTATTTAGAGCTAAATGTTTTGCAGAAAACTGTCTCTTGGTCATGCTGGGAGGGCTGCAAAAGGATAGACCTGTTGACAGCTTAGGAAAGTAATAAATCTGTCAGACAGTATGTATTATCTGCCAACCAACCAACCAACCACTTTCCTCAGACTTACAGTTCACAGTGCTTAGTGAATGCTAGTTAATTGGCCTTCACATTCCTTTCTTTCCCCACCCCCACCCCCACACTCGGCTAGTGAGTCCAGTTGCCTCCATTTTGCTGATAAGGAAACGTGAGGCAACCAAAAAGCCTTATTGACTCTTGTCAAACACTGAGCAGGCTGTTTCCAGTCCAGGTAACCTGTTAGAGAAGGGCTCATTTGCAAGCAGCTATCCATTCCCATTGAGATAAACAGGACTGTACATGCGCTTAAAGTTCAGCACATACCCACGTTTTGAGGCATCACAGCCCCAGTGCTCAGCACCTTGCAGCACTTAACAAGTTGAGTTGTCCTTTGCTCTTCTTTTGTAGAATGAATTAATATGAATCCTATTCCAGCACATTGACTCAGATATGCTTGTAACGTGGCCTTTTTGTCTCCCTGAGTACAGTGCCATGCACAAAAATATCCTATTGTGAGAAATCTCTTCATCTGTTTGTTTTCTTTATTGCTAAGAAGTGCAGTATGTAGAAAATGACTAGCACCACAAGACCTGAGGCTGAACCGAAAGCATTTACCCCAGAAGAATCTTGCTCACATTATGCCAGCTGCTACAGCTGTACCTTAGAAGAAAAACAAGATTTCTTAACAAAAGAAAGTATTCTGCCCTGCAAATGGAACTTCAAAACATCTCCTCACACCACACCCTGTTCTTGTCAGTATGGACCACAAAGCCAACCACAAGAATTCAAAGGTGAATCCTCTGGTGATAAATGCTTACGGCCCAGTCCTAGATTACCAGGCAAAGGTTGCTGGGGAGACACATTTGGCCAATCTCCTCACCATTTCAAAGCATGAGAAAGTTCTTACTCAAACACTGAGATTAATGAGCTGTGTGCCTCTGCTTTGAAAAGCAAAAGGGGGACTGACCTGTGCTAGGACACTAAGTTAGAGTCTGACAGGACCGTTCACTTCAATTTCTTCATCTGTCAGACATACCTAAGTGTGAGCAATGTCCTTCTTAAGAGGTTTTTGCAGACACTTAAGTGACTAACTCAGTGAGACTACAGGACTCTGGACACCAAACTAATGATGACATTTCTGAGGAAATTTGTACAAGCCAGGGAAAAAAGAATTATACACCTCCCCCCCACCCCAACTTTTACCTATTCAATCTCTGGCAAATATGCAAATCTCTTAAATGTAGTTTGCAGCTCTCAAACTACAACAGGCCTTGTGCAAGCTTTGCAGGTGAGCATCTTCCCATGACCATATACGCCTTTCCATGGAAAGGTGTATTGTTTGAATCAGTAAAAAATGAAGAAGTGAAAGACAAAGAGGCAGAAAGGTCAGTGACTGATAAATCTTTAATATAAAAATTGTACAAGAATTTTGATACAAATTACAAGAGGTATTTGGACAAAGTATGAGTAAAACTCCATTTATATCCCCAAAACCTTATGCATTTTATGCAAAAGACATACTGTAGGACAGTTACAGTACAGAAAATACAGGAAAAGAAATGTCAAATTAAAAACAGGACTTTTAAATCCCGCAGACTACTAATGGAAAAAACTTGTTTAGAGTACATACAGTATTTATGAAGCTACCAATGTCACGATTATTAGATCAACATGATGCAGTTTTTCATATCCCCTTGTACAGCTATATTCCATAGTGCATGCTTTGGTTCTGCAGGCAGGACAGCAGAGCATTCACGTTTTGCTCACATTGAGAACAAACAGTGAAAATAAAAAGCCTCATCTATTCCAAACGGAGAAGGACCTTTGTAAAAACGTCCGTCAGGCCCCGACTCCACACTTTCCCATGCCGGGGGGGTGCCCCAGGAACACGTCTTGACAAAGTCCACCGGAACAAGCCTAGCTTTGCGAGCCAGCGGCGAGCTCGCCGTTCTCCATGCAGCA
Organism: Ciconia boyciana; assembly: GCF_034638445.1. Classification (NCBI taxonomy): domain Eukaryota; kingdom Metazoa; phylum Chordata; class Aves; order Ciconiiformes; family Ciconiidae; genus Ciconia; species Ciconia boyciana. The sequence continues at coordinate 52,917,414 of NC_132937.1, forward strand.
GCCCCCTTGCTGCGGCCGGCACGTCACTGAGTGGCACGGGGGGTTTGCAGCCAGGCTGTGAGAGCCCTCCCATGCCCACTGAGAAAGGGGTTTCCAGGCTTTTTTTTGCCTCTGTGACTGAACCCACTGCCAGGCCCCTACAGAACCCCAAATACATGAAGGTTCAAATCCAGTTTATCTCAGCTTACATCTCTGCGTGAACCCCCAGTCAGGTTCCCATCCTTCCAGTTCAGGAGAACTGAAACGCAGCAGACGGCTACATAGGAAATCGCCATGTTGCTTGGCCCGTGTGACCTTCTCAGTCAAAGCTGTTAAAACAACAACTGTGCCAGTGAGCAAGAGCATTCAGTAAAACAAAGCAACTCCAAACCCCTTTGGCCACAGGTATCAGCCCCCTACGATGAGATACTCGTACGTACAAATAGGTTGAGGTGACCTGCTTGCGGTAAGTAAGAGTGTGTGGAGCTTCAGCCAGGGTAAATTTTGAATGTGTTCAGGGTTTGGATCAGCTTACTTGCATACCTGTCACACATACATTGCACTGGAACACCTATCACTTTTTTTATAGACTGGAGGAGAGGCAGGAGGCATGAACTGAGAACACAAATGCTGCCCATTAAGAAACAGCCACGTTATGGGAAAGGAGCCCCATATGACATAGGAACCAAAGTTTGCACAAGAAAAAGCAGCATGCTGAATTTCATATTTATAAATAGCTAAATGAGACACACACACACAACAGTGGCCATTTTATTCATCTTGTCACTTTACAAACGGTGACCATTTTCACAGATGGAATGCATAAAACTTTCCAAAATGGAGAACATCAGGAGGATGTGTTACTTTTCTGAGAGAATTTTAATGAGATACTCTCTTCGAATGAGAGGAGAAGGGGTAGGGACAGGTGAAGAAAATGGGAAAATAAAGACAATGACTGAAGATTGTACAAGGGTTTGTTAAAAAAAAAATAAAAATTCCGAATGTAAAAGTATGGTTGAAAAATAATGAAGAAAGCAACCTTAGTTTGTACAGCTTAAGTGACCCTATTTACTCTGTAGGTCATCGGGTAGACTAAGAAGAACATTCCTAGAATCACAATTCGTGGGGCTACTGTACTGTTTCACAGTGGTGATGGGGGGGGGAGAATTCTGCCCCATCAACGCGGCGGGGGCGGCGGACAGGGACAAGGACCGTGTGTCAAAGTCTTGAGCTGGATGCGGTGATTGTGTAATGCTCCCCGCCTCGGGCACAGACACGCGCGTGCACCAGTGCCACTGGTCCCCCAGAGCCACTGTTCACAGCCTCTTGCATTTTGTAACAGAAGTGGACAGGTTGTGATTAACTATTGATGAGTTTGCCATCCTAACTGTGCATTATCCTCTGATCATTCTCAACCTTTTGTTTGACAACGAATGCCTTATAAAATCTTTATGCATCACTTATCTAGTCTCGCTCTCTCTTTCTTCTCTAGAAATATAATTGCCCTGGATGCTTTTCTCCATTGTCCTAAAATATTTTTCTCCAAAGGTTTGAAGGGAGCAGCATACGAAATCTGTAGAACATCTGAATAAACCTCTCTACACATTAGACATTTGTTCACTCATGCTTCTCCTGCTCTTAAGCGCATAAGAGGATATACATATATGTAAGTGTGATGAAAATGATATAATTTTGCCCATTTGTAACCTTCATTTTAAGGCTCTTTGTTCTAACACTGTGACTGTTTCTCCCTCTTTGTCTGTCTGTCTGTCTCACACACACATACACACACAAAAAGGACCCAAATGTTTTCTTTGATCAGAAAGTCCTCAGTTTCCACAAACGGCCCCAGAAACAGTACGGAAAGAAAGGCTGCTAGGCCTGCCCAAACTCATCATGGCAGGTCAGCTAATCCGACTGCTCCCACCTCCATCAGTGCCATGTGCACACGGAGTGGCAGCGGAGCAGAACGTGGGCTCAGCCTTTATGCTGCTGACACAAATGGGCTCCAGGAAATTGCCTGCTGATCGTACCTGTACAGCTTCTGATGCACTCGGAAGAAAAAGATCAATGACCTTTGACTGGTAAAAGGCCTCAGCATATTTATAGTGGCTACCATCACCTCTGTTGCAGCAAACATCAAATTACCACATAGTGCTGGAGACAGTATTAGCATCCGGAACCAGCAAAGAGGAGCTGCAGGCCACTAATACCATGAATCGATCCAAGGATATGAAAAACAGTGAACCCCAAAATGGCAGTGTTTAGGTCTCTCAGTCTTGGGCTTTGCCTGAAACCTGTCTTTGTCTTTTTTGGTGCTGCACTGGCTGCCAGCACGGTTCGACCCACGGTGCCCAGCACTCACAGGCACACACGGGATCTGGCGTTATGATTTCGGCACGGAACGCTGCTGACCCTGCAAGGAAGGCACGCTTCAGCTGCTCCTCTGCCTACTTGGATTTTCAACTGCTATCCAGCATTCAGTCAGCATACAATAAAAAGGAAGGGGAGCGGCTGGAGCCAGGTACTCTGGCCTTCATGCACTTAGAATTTCTTAAAACATAGCACGTGCTCCCAAGTTATTTCACTGTCAAACTATCTCTTTCCTGACGGCCTCATATGAGAAGCACTTCTGGAGCCTGTACTTTTGGCAGTGTTCTTGTAAATGAAGGGATAAATCAGAAAAAATTCCTCGTCGTCTGAGGGCAGCAAATTTGTGTCTCAGATATGTTTCTCTAACACATTACAGAGGTTCACACTGACCTCAGCAGGAGATGTTCGTATCATGGCAGAAAGGATATCTGGAATTGGCATTCACCATAGGAACCTGAGAGGATGGCATTGCTCTGAGATTTGCCAAGGGATAGGCTAAACCAGGAAAAGAAAAGACTGCATATCCTGTTTGCCACCGAACCTCACAGCAAGACCTGTAGCAAATTCCACGACTATTTCTAGCAGGCACAGTATGGCTTATGCCAATACAAAGCAATTAGTTGCTACATAAGCAGACAAAAGTGCCGTCACAGACAGTATTTCTCAGCTGACCTTTTGTTAAGAAGCCATCTTGTTACTGTCTGCCTGATAGCTCGATCTAGTGGCAGCCTTGGGCTTCCCAAAGACAAATCAAAGTGCTCCAGATGGGACTTCCCTTCACTCACTGCAGATGTGTGTGCATGCGTGTGTGTGTGTGTGTGTGTGTGTGTGTGTGAAGGAACGGGGAGGGAAAGCCTGGTTCTTATACTCAATTTCCCCTTCACAGGGGATAAACAGGCAATTACGCATCCTTTTATATTTGATGGCCAAGTGCTGAACTTGAAAGCACACTATTAGTTTGTGTCCCTTCAGGGCCAGTGCAATAAGTAGCCAGGAGAGCTGGGGCTAAGGAAGAGAGGGTGTTGTCTGCTGTTAGTGTGACAGTCTTGTCAGCAGCATTCACATTACTGGAAGGTAATAAAGTGACAAGTAAGTTATTAGAAAGATATGAGGTGAAATTGAACTGAAGCTTCTTTCTGCTCAGCTCAGTTTTTTTCCTGCTTTGTAATGGGCCACTATTTGTTACAAACCAAGCCTTGTCTTGAGATCTTATATAAAAAAAGAAATATTTATTCTTTGCAGGAAAGGTCACATGAATTTACAACATCACACTTTAAAGGAGAGGAATGGGAAAATAGTTTTATGACAACTACAGCTGCTATTTAAAAAAAATACAGTGTCATCATAATGAACAATAATACTGGGAAAAGTCAGAGGACTTGTCAAAAACATGTCCATTTTTTAACCCTTTGGTGGTCCAGAACTGTTTTCCTTTCAGTGCCAGTGCCAAACATAACAGCAACAGTATCAGGATACACATGATCAATATCTTGATCAAAAAATCAAAGCTGTCATTCAATATCATGACTTGACCAGAGAAAACAAGCCACTCAAGACCGGTTAACTACAGACTCAAGATAATATTACCTATGTAAAAAAGTTACTGCTTCACTCTGTTACAGGCCATTTTAAAGGCAGTGAACATGCTGCTTGGCAAGAAGAGACAGAAACCACGGGACTGGAACAGACATGTACTTGGGCAAACATGTGGGTGAAAGGTTCAGTCCATCATATGATGTTGCTCTGTTCATAAAGTAAAAATGGGTATGGAAAAGAGTTCCTTTTATGTCCCTGCAGGAGGGGGAAAAAAGCCCAACTCACCATGTGGCGACAGCAGGATATGCTGATGCTTATCTAGCAAAGTAGCACTACAGTCACTGTTTTGTTGAGTTACTATAGCAGCAAAGTAGTGACACAAGAATAAAAAAAAACTAAGAAGGAACTGACATATACCAGCTGCCATCATGTGTCTGCCACTCACCTTTTCCCCACAGAGAACTCCTGCTGCCTTTTTGGCCTTAGTACAGACACCTTTGCTTCTCTTTTGAAATAAAAAAGAGTAATTCTTTTAACACAACCCAAAGAGAAAAGTGACAAAAACATTCTGGGGACAGAAGAAGGAGTACTAGTTCTGCTCACACAACTGGCACCAAAAATTTTGAGGAGCATGTGTGTGCTCCTAGATAAAACACTTTCCCTCCCTTATTCCTTCCCCTGCCACCAATGATGCTGTGAAAATGTCCTGCAGAATTTGAGTACAAACACATTTTGGAAAAGATGTCCTGTTTTCTGATGGCAGCTGATATCTCTAACAACCCTGTGAAAAATGGGTCCAAACCAAGCACTTTGATTTTAAAATATCATAGTCATTGAAGGAGAAATTTTTGCAACTAAATCTCTGGTCTTGTAAATGGTTCCTATCTTTGAAACAGATCAGACCTTGAATTATTATGTTTCTGAGCTTTCCAGATACCCACACAGCTCTTCTATAATTAGCTATGCTAGATCCTTAACTGTGCTAATTGAGAAGACTAAAACTCAGGGAAAAAAGTGGATCCCTGCAGCCCCACTTCCCGTTTGCTGTACTGGACCGGATCCACAAAGGTGCTGACCTCCCCTGGCAGCTACTTTACTGTTTTGAACCTGACTCTATTCTTTTTCCTAAACAGTTCCTTTTTGGGGGATGGAATGGGAAATGCATAGGTGATGGAAAACTTACAAACTTCTGGAACAGGCAGAGAAAGTACACTTTCATTTCCACAATGGAAGGAAGGGAGGGAGGGAGGAGGCAAGGAAGGAAGGAGGGAGGGAAGGAAGGAAGGAAGGAAGGAAGGAAGGAAGGAAGGAAGGAAGGAAATACACTGACGTTTACTCATGGCAAATATGGTGCACAATTTCTGCTGTGTAAAGTATCTATCTACAGATCCCTAGGAAACATACAAATTTTATGAGCTCAGTCATGAAAAGCCTTTGAGACATCTTTAAGAGCAGTGTGTAAGTGCTAATAGGCATTTTAATCTATACCTTCCACATTTTGTCAAATTGAGTTGTGACTCAGTGACAGAGTACTTATACTTTGTGTGCACGACCACAGTGTCACCATGGAGCCAGCTGCAGTTTAAGAGGCAAAGTTAAAATCTCAGCCATAGCAAAAAGTACCTGGTTGAGATATAGCTCAGAAAAATTGACTAAACATTGTAAGGTGTGCAAAACTATTTATGACTTAAATTAGCTCTTTACTAACACCAGCTAATTAGTCCTCACAGGAGCACCCTTATGGGGAAGATCATATTAGTATTAGCCATATTTTAACAGATTGAAACACAAACAGGTAAGTGATGTGATCTGTCCAAGACTAAACAGAGAGAAGGGGCCACCAATAGTATTAAAACTCAGTTCCTGGTTCCTGTTCTTGTGCTTTGACTGTGCTGTTTTCCTTCCAAATTGTTTCATACAGGTTTTAAAAATATACCTAGTGATTAACCAGTATCACATGCTTTCCTGACCCCCACCCCCACCCCAACACAAAGAAAAATGCTTAACAACCTCCAGACAAGTAGTTCTGTTTCTAAAGGAGGTTCAGTACGAAGAGTTATTTCTTAAAAGTAGATAAAGCCTTTTTGATATTTACAGAAAACTACAACTACCTTGAATAAACAAAACAGTGTAACAACGTGGAAAGAGTGACCACAATAACTATAAGAACCAAACAAAAAGGAACAAACTCCATGTAAAATAAAGAGTTTCTTCCTCAAAGTTGGTCTAATTCTTGTAGAAAGGTTTAGACTGACAGGTTTGGAAACTGAAAGGATAGCCACAGGTTTGTGATGGCATAAGCAACTGCACAACACTTGTCTTGTCATCGCACCATTACAGCCATGCCTTGTGCTGGACACATGAGATGTTCGGTTGTTATGCTTATTGCAGTCTGCGTAGCTGCCGAGATCACTCAGAAATGCTACTTTCTGTCAGTAAAACCAAACTTCAACCACACAGCCTTTTTAAGGATTTTTCAGATAACTTCAGATGATACCAATTCCACCACAGGAACAATTCTGATAAATACAGATTCTCATAGAGATGCATGGTAAGTAGGAAGGAGGGAAATGCCATTCAATTCAGTGTAAGTGTATGTGCCCTTCTAAAACAAACACTGTTCTGACATTAGTATCACTAGCACTGAGGAAACCACTTGATTCGCCTAGAAATAACAGTGAGTAATATTCTGTCCACAAGACGGAGATGATATCTCCCACACGGCTTAAACAAAATCTGAATTAAGTTTAGGATGTCATAAAAGTAAGATTGCAGAGTTTCTATCAGGTTTTGGAGGTTTGTCCCTGCTTCTTTACTTTTTAGAATGTCCTGTTTCATTTTGTGTAATAAACAGATTTTCTTTGATGTAATTAATCTGCTGAATTTATCTACTGATGATGTTTACGTTTCCAACAAGTTTACCAAAACCATTTGACCTCTAACACAGACAGAGTGAAATGAGAATGCAGAACAGTGATTCATTCAGTGAGGAATTATTTATATACCTCAAATGTGTTTTTCATTACAAATTATATTTATTTATACCGTACATACTGCAAAACAGTGGGGTTTTCTTTCTGTAGATATTCAATTTTTGTTGTTTTGTTTTTTAGACTTTCCATATTGCTTGTTCCTAATAGCTTGGGAGGAGGGATGGGAGTGCAGTACAGATAACACTACAAAGGTCCATGTGTTTTAGAAGAATGCACCTTTACTGTTCTAATTTCCCTTTCTCACAAACACACTAAGCTTGCACAACATAAAACAAAGCGAAGCAGATCTCTCCACTCAATTTAACAAAGCAAAGTAGCTGAGACTTTGAGGAAAAATAAAAAAGATGAAAGAAAAGAAGTCAGTGAAACTGCTTATCTTTTTGCTATAAAGTTTCTTTTTGTTAAACCAGAAGGTAAATTTTCCTTACAGTTTCTGTAGGATCCACAGATGTTTTCAGGGCTTCATCAGTGTACAGAATCAAAAAATGATCAGAGGCTTGTAACCCATAGGAACGTAGTGAGAATTCATTTAGAAAGATTTTTCTTTTATTTTCTACAACTGGAAATACTGATTTATTAGCTATTGATTCCTACTTTTGGAAACAAGAATACTGAAATGCATAAAGAGTACTAAAAAAGAGGAAATCCATATTAAGAGTTTCCTCTAAAAAATGTAACAGGAGTTAAGTACTCAAGTGGACATAAAGGTAAGAATAATCAAAATGCATAGCAAATCAAAACAATGACAAGCTGAAACAATGGAGCATTTCTGACTCTTGGCTAACAAGAATAATGTTCTGGGTCAGTAAATACAGAAAAGGAACACATTCTCACTGAAGGAATATTTTATTGTATGCTGAAATATCCCTTGGGTTTTCATTTGTTTGTTTGTTTGTTTTTGCTTTTGTTATTGTTATTGTTTTTGTAAAGAAAAGAGTCTACAACACACACCCTAATGGTTTTGGCTGTAGACTGAACTTAAGTAAATACCATCACTCAGTCAGTATGTTGTGGTAACTCAGGCTGCCAGTGTGGTTTACCAGCTCAAGCAACATGTGTAAACACCGGAAACAAAAAAGATTCAGAGGACAGCCTCTCCTTCTCTCTGCCTTTCTCAACTGCTTGCTCCTTCTCCCTCTCCTGCTCATGCTCACTCTCTTGCTCACTATCTTCCTTGGACTTTCATTATTTCCTGACAAACCATGTGGGTGAAACACAAAACATTAACACAACTAGAGATGCCTTTTTTCTGGCCTCTAATTTTATCCAAAGGGAAAGTTACCCAATAAAAAGTCCAGCATATGTTTTCAGAGCTTCTAAGTGCTTCTGCCATTAATTTCTTTTGATTGCTTCTATAAAACATGCCTTAATCATACTACAGCACTTTCCATTGCAAAAAAGACAACTTTACAGAACAACATAGTTAACATTATTTCCCTGTTCCTTTTTTTTTTTTTTAAAACACCACAAAAAATCCAGGCCATAGTAAGAAGCACACAAAATTATATTCATCTTTGTTCTGTGACAAGTAGTATCAGCATTTATATCCCCAAATATTATGCATGTTTGACCAAAAAAAAAGTTTCCACTGATTCACATGACACAATTCTGTTTTTTTTCTTTTATGTAATGTAGTATATAAGGAATAAGGATGCACTATTGTTTCTAGTAATAATTGGCACTTGAAAAAAGCACCAAGAATTCTGTATTTCACTTTACCCCTTTTCCCTCCCCAGTATTTTTTTCTGTAGTCCAAAAACTACAACTGTGGTTATGGTGAATAACTACATTTTCTTTTTTCAAAACGTGTGCAAAGTTGGCACTTTTGTATTAACACTAAACACTAATACTCTTTGTTTGGCATTCATGCCCTCATACTGACCAGACCACTTTTATCTAAGTGTATTTTTTTAAAGACACTTACTGAAAATATGGCAATAGTTTAAGAAAAAAAAAGCATGGATATTATTACACATCCCCTTGTAGTGTACGAAAAAGTGCATGACTGGATTTATGTAATAGTACAAGACAAAAAAACTGTATCAGACCAGGTACTGTAAAGCATGCCAGCACCTCTGTATTACTTATATCTAGCAGGTAGTTAAAACAAGACCGTGGTTCTTTTAAAAATGTGCATTGAAGCTAACATAAATGAGTAGAACTAGCCAGCAAACTATTTTTCCTGCTTATCTAACAGCTGAATGTAACTGTAAAAATTAAGCAAAAAAATAAGAGTTAAACCACCATCAATACAATTGTTTTACATCATAGGCCTGTCAAGGCTCAATATATATATACAAGTGTAACAGCCATGCTTAGTAGAACGTTATCCCCAATGCTTAGAAGACACAAAGACAACTAAGTAGATTTTTTTTTTCTCTTTTTGTTTGTTTGCAATTTTTTTTGTTCTTTTTTTTTCAGGCAAAAGTCATGGGTAGAACAAATTGTCTCTTTGGAGATGACCAAGAACATTCTAACAGAACTAGGGACAACTGCACATTTTCTGTGGTTTTGTTTTTTGTTTTTGCTTCCTTTTTTCATGAAGGGTCTCTACCCCCAAATTAAAGATCCCACCTTTTTGTTTCTATCCAAAAAAAAAGGAAAAAAATAAACCAACAACCAACAAAGGGGAAAAAGCACCTGGTGTTTCTTTCTTTTGTTAAAAAAGAAAAGAAAAAGATTATATATATATGTATATTTATATATATATATATATATATATATATAAAGGGAGACTGTATATGGCAGTTCAGATGTGGTGGGCCCTCTCTGAGAGCTGGCATTATGCTGTGTCCATACTTGAACTAATCTACTGAAGTGAAGGGAATGTTTTTATGCAGATTGGGGTTCTGACTGTGCCGGTTTCGGCTACGGACAGAGGAGAACATCATGTTGCACCCAGGGACTTTGCATTTGTGCATCTCTCGCAAGTGCACTGTTTTATAGTGCACTCTGAGGGTTCCCTTGTTGCTGTACATTTTGTGGCAAATGTTACACATTATCCCACCGTTGCTCACCGAAACACTGTTGAACATGAGGGATCCTGGGACATCGGTGCCCATACCTACAGCTAAGGCAGGGGCATCTGCTTTGTGGGCAGATTCCCCGCTGTCACTTGCCCCATCGACGTCATCCAGGAGAATGCCCTCATCGCTTCCTGCATCAGATTCTCTTGAGGAATGGATACTGCTGCTGGACTGGATGCTGGAGGTGGTGCTCAAGTCTAGGACCATATAGTCTTCCGACATGCCCCTGCCGTACCCATTCATATGGGAATCCTCAGTACCAGCAGGTGAGGAGGTGTCTTCCCTTATGTCAAGCCCCATCTGATGCTGAGCGCCATATATCTTCACCAAAAATTCGTCACGGAGGTCCTTACTAAGAGAAGGCTGTGAGGTGTCCAGGCCCATGTCATCCAGTTCTTTGGTCAACAGTTTACGGTGGAGGTTTATGTTAGCACTGTGTCTGGTAAAGCAAGAGGGAAGGGAGAAAAGGAAAAATGTACAGTATTTTTGATTAAACATACAGTCATCAAGCACCAAATCCAAATTCTGATTTATCAACAATTTATCATAAAGATATCCCCTATCCATGTTTCTTGGAAAATTCAGTGTTGTTATAAGTGAACAAATTGCAACATAAAAACTAAACAAAACAAGCAAATTACGCCCCCCTCCCCCCCGTATTGTTTTTCTTTTCAGCTACTGCTCCTCAACATTAGTCCCCAGCAGCAGCTACAGCCCTTCTATTTGATATTTACAAAATAGTAAATTGCACTAGCAGAAAATGCAAAATGCTCTTCTTGGTTCCTGAATCCCTGCTGGCCTTCCTAAAAGCCTTGCTTCGAGAGAAAATATTATTAATATATGGAATATCTGTGTGTGTTTATATCTATGTCTATCTCTATATCCATATCCTTATATATTCATACATACATATAAATATATTTTTTATATATATATATGTAGTCACGTAACTGTAAGTGAAATGTAGGACGAGAAAAAAATAAAGATAACTGAATGATACATTGTCAGAGGTCCGAATTCTGATAATTTAATTCTGGTATAAAGGGGTTCAGAATCGGGCCAAACCAAGATGGAGAAGACTTGAAGGGTTTAGGAGAACAAGTCTCTGAAATCTACATGTAGGTTTCTGAAAATCTTAGCCAAAGTCACTGGTTCCATCCTTCTGGGAGGGCACTGCCATTCCTCCCTGTACTCTTCCCAGTACTGTGTCTGATGCAGTGCTGACTGACCCAAGCAGTATAATTTCCAGTGAAAAAAACCTACTAATGGCAATGAGAATTTTGCTCCAAATCAATCAAAACACTTAAGCTTGGGCTTTTGTTTAGGTATGTGCTGAAGTCACTGTGAGTGCTCAAGAGACACTGGAAAAGCTGTCACTGACGTCAGTGGTCTTTGGACCAGATCCCGAGGGCTGCAAGTTAACATATTCTCAAGTGTTTTACAGGATCTGTGCCTTTGCTCTCAAGAAATAAAGCTCTACATTTGCAAACAATGTAAGCCTTTGGGTTAGTAACTGTGTAAAACAGACTATTATTTTAAATACTGCATTCTACTCTCCACTTTTGACATTGGCTTTATTCATCCATTGCAGTAGAACCTCACTGATTTGCAGTAGTGTCAGGAAACTCTCTTTAAAAAAATGCATTTACTGAAGTAACAATGCAACCAACAAACATGACAGACATCAAAGACCTCTGACCACAGAACATGCTCGTTTTGTCAAAGTGCTTAATAATAAGAAATCAGTATAAAGTTTTCAGTATTAGAAAACTTTAGGGTTCAGTATTCAGAATGTGCACCATTGCTGAGGAAACGACAAATATTTATTCAGTTTTCTTTGGAGGGTGACTGGATTTTCAAGTCAGTAAAAAAAGAATTAGCGAAGTTCTACTGCGTAACATTCTTTGCAAGCTAAGGACCCAAACCCGCAATTTACAACATGCAGACTCACCAGTCTGTCTGCCCATTATAAATTGCAGATCAGAGCCCAAATGTAGGAGGGAAAAGAAGGGGGGAGGGGGGCGGGCAGGAAGAGAGAGAGAGAAAGAGAGAGTTTTAACATAGGAATACTTTAATTTGCAAAAAAGCACTAGGTATAAAATTGGCATGGGAAGACATAACAATGATCAAATATTTTACAGACATTCAGGTCCTACAGTAACAAAAACGGGAGAAGGGGAACAATAGCTATTAGCAATAGTGCCTTATTGGAAGCTTTTGTTTTAAGAAACCCTTTGAAACATACCTCTCAACCAGCTGAAGTCCCAAACATGGTACAGCAATACAATGCAGATAAATAAGGAAAATGCAAATATAGGAAGATTAAATCGATGTGCAGTTAATTTCTGTAATTTTCTATCACTTACTTTGCGATTCATCTATCTGTTGCACATAACTTATGGGAATAAATAAAGAAAACAGCAATAGAAGTGATCCATCCCACTCACCTGCAAATGCAGGTAACTGTTCTCTGACATAAAACTGATACTGAACTGCAGTTTAATTGAATCATGTCTGCTTGGGATGCAATTATTCCAGTAAGGGGGGGTCTAGAGCGGAAAATTTGTCTCCTAATGAGAGACAGTTGAGAGGTATGGGCAAGGGCAGAAAAAAGTGGAGAGTATTCCTTGTTTTTCTCCCACATGGGAAATACTCCTTTCACACAAGCAAGTATAGCACCATTGCTTTTTTGAGGCGCAGAACTGTAATTATGCATATCCCCACACTGCACTTAGGAAGGCTGAGCTTACCTTGTGATAAGATCAGCTTTCTAATCTTTTGCTAAATTGAGATCACAAAAGAGAGAGAGAGAAGAGAGGAGAAAAGAGAAAGAAAGGGGGAGGGGGAGGAGAGAGAGAGAGAACAAATTCACATTCCAATCCAGACATATCTGGTTTAAAAAAAAAAAAAAGACAAAAGAAAATAATATCTGAAACCAATAAAATACAGACTTTAAAAAAAGTCTTGACTGTGAAACTGTTTGTCAGCTGTAATCTCACTTATACTATTGTCCTCATGGATACTGACTCAACCACACAATATGAAAAACATAAAGCAAATTAATCAAAGCATATTCACAGCATCCCCATTATCATCCACAAATGAGTTCTGAACAGATGCATGCAGTGTGCACATACATGAATGATAAACAGTAGTCCTGACAGTCCCTTGCCTTCCTGGTGTCAGATGGCGTACAACTCCACATAAAGTTGCTAAGTGCAGTACAGGAAACGCTTACTGTGAAGGCCTGTCCACGCTGACCAGTGTTATTACATGACCATAAAAGCACATTTGTGCTTATCATCATAACGCTAACTGCGAACTACTCATAAAGTGCTCATGTGTTTACTTCTTATGATTTCTCCCCCTCTCTCCCCTCCTCACTCCCCTGGTGTGGGAATTTGCTGCAGTGTAGAAACTAGTCAGGATAATGGTAACTGTTGTTTCCACGCATTTGCGCTTACTATTTCCTTGGTTTGCTGCTGAGAAAAACAGCAGCCAGGCATGCAGTGAAAATAACTTCAGCATTCACTGAATGAAGAGATAAGAATAAATTACCACGTTAAAGAGGGGCCACTGAGCCCTGGATGGACAGAGGCCATTCTGAGAAAGACCAGTGTAAGGATGCTAACCCTACTGATGCTCTGATAAGAAGAGATGCCTCCCTTATTCAATTCTCACTTACAGCAGTGGCAATCAGTAATCTAGTTAAAGTATGTACCAGCCCATAATATCTGTCAGGCAAACGATGTGCAGAAATGTGCGGACCAGTTCTGGCACTCTGCTCAGTAGTGTCCCTTTTCCGCTGTCAGCAGTACTGTTGGATTCTCCTAATATAATTACATTGACTTTTATTCAATTAAGTGCCATTCCTAGCCTTAAAAAAAAGCTACTTTATCAATTGATTCAGGTGTAATGCAATAATAAAGATGAACTCATGGCAGTGCATTAGTTCTGCTGTTCATAACTTCTGAACATAGGTTCATTCATAGCAGTCGATTTCCATTATGCAACCACAGTTCAAAAGAATCGATTCTTTTACATTCATTTCTTAATCTATTTCACTTGTGTTTAATACTCTCCCTAAATATCATATGCAAAAACATTCTGGTAGGGATGAGAGGAACAAATTGTGAGAAAAAGTTCATTTATTTGGACAATGAAGTTTAGAAATCTTATGACAAAACGAAAGCCACAGAGGCTAAAACCTTGTCAGAATTAAGAACATTGTGTGCTGAAGGTACTAGCAACACGTATTTCCAGTAGCTGAATGATTGCTCGGGTAGGAGGGAAGGAAAAGTATGTTTTCATAGACACACCAGTCTAGAGTGCTCGGAGCCTGACCCTGCATCCCTTTCTTGTCTGCTACACAACTAAATGTAGCATTGCACCCTGAGGCGCAGACTGAGAACCCCATGCAGGGTGCTGCTTGAACAGTGCTCTGCATAAAGAAGGTGTTTCTCAGGGCTGACAGCAGCATTCCCAAGGTTTCTTTGGGAAAAGATGACAAGGGAATTCTGTGTAGGAGGAACATGCCCATGTGTGTAAGGACAGCTACAAATAATGGATCCATAAGCAAAAAAATGGAATTAAGAAAGAAGAGTATGGATAAAGGCAGACTAGAAAGAGAAGCAGTACAGACCACGAAGTTTAAAAAGGGAGATGTTCTGGGACAAGGCAAGCACTGGCAATTGCCAAATAGAATAGATTGATTTTAGGGGCAGAAATGAAGCATGATTTGCTATGAAGCTATGGAGACCATTATTCAGCTGGAAAGGCAGAAGAGTATGTGGCCGACGACCTGTACTCTGACCTAGTAGCTGCAAACAGGAGTCAGAGAGTCACGAGAAGAAAAAAGTAGCATTACAAATACTGGCCAAGCCCATACTACCTTTTATCTTTATAAACTTAACTATTTCTTTGCTCCTCTCACCCAGTGCTGATCTTCCTTGCTTTTTTTCTTGAAAAATGTACTCACTGAGACATCTTAAATTGCTCTAGTAGTTCCCAGACCCCCTTCTCCATACCAAATTGAAGTATTCCATCCTAATCCAACTCTTTCTCCCCTGCTTTGTCACTCCTAAATCCTAGCAAGTCCTCTACCAGCCCTCAGCCAATGCTAGCCACCTTGTCATCTGTTCGTTTACTCCTCCTCATGGCACCTGCAGTTTCTTGCTTCAGCTGTTCTGTTCCCTGATGTGATTTACAATGCCACTTTCCCTTTCCTCTTCTGAATGCTGCTCCCAGGTACGTGTAAACAATGTTCCCTGAGTAAGCTGAGGCACAGCTTGGGCAGAGTGATTTATGCCAGTGCATGAACACTGCCATCAAACAGGTGGAAAATCACAAAGCAAGATACGCCAAAAACAGCTGAGCTTCAGTTTGCCGTGGCTCCATTATTCCTCATACCTGAGCCAGCTAATTTAAGGCCATCTCTGCTGTCCTTTGCACTGCAATTGCTTCTGTATCTGCAGGGAAAAAATCTTGAAGAACCTAAATGAACAGCAGAGATATATATGTATAGAAAACATAAAATATTTGACCTAATAATATCCTTTGAATGCCTCTGGACTTCTTAGACTGCTTATTTGTACATCAACTACCAAAATGACATTTGATCCTGGCAATGGAAATGTTGCATAAAGAAAACGGGTGAATGAAGTCTTCCAGGCAGAAATACGAGGTCAAAAGCGCTTAACTAAAGGCATATCTCATATCTCACTCGGCTTCAAATACCAGATCTATCCCATCCTAGGCAACAAGGGATGGTGAAAAGGGTTAGTTTTGAGAATTTAAAATACTCTGTGTGCCAAAGAAAGTCCAAACATCTGTTTAGCTCTGTACTACATGTCATGTACCCTTAAAAACGAGGAGATTATTTTTTCCAAGATGTTCTGAGATGTAGCTTGTGGTGGCAAGGAAGTTTTAGCAACGTCTGGTTTATTTTAGGAGACCCAGAATGCCTGATTTTTCCACATAATTAACATTCTTTTTTCAAGTTACTAGTCATGAATTAGACATATGGTGGGCAAAAGTGTTTGGGAAGTCCTCACCACAGTGAATTCAGCCTTCTGAATTCGATGATCTTAAGAATGGATCAGTGCTGCTGTAAGGATGATAATGATAATGATGATACACATGAAATCTGTGATTGTGGTGAAGTGGCAAGGGTGTCTCACCTCCCAATTCACCACTGCCCTTTCAGGCAGCAGTTTCAGTAGCAGGGCAATGCAGAGTGCTACAGCAACTACAGCAGCTCTCTGACTGTGGGCATAATCTCACTGGTGGTAGTATTTTCCTTCCCTTGTGAAGTTCATGGAAGTATTCTTCCTTAATTAGAATTCATTGCCGGTTCCACCCCACCTACTACTAGAAAGCTCCTCTAGTCAGAGATGCACTATGCATCAACAGAAGAAAGGGGATTATAAGCCTAGGAAATATGGTCAATTAAACGTACATGCCATTTACACAGCTCATAAATCCAGACTGGGTTCTCTTCAGCAGTTTCTTTCTACACTTGTCAATGAATCTGATTTTGTTAATTTACTATCCATTTGTTGGAAAGAAAAATGTAATGGCTGCTTTATTTTAGTTTATTTTTATTTAGTCAGTCTTTTTATTTCTTTTTGAAGTGAGTGAGGAGGAATTTATCAGAGAGTAGAATTTGTCCTGGCATAGAATTTGGCATGAATTCTATGCATGACTCAAGGCCAACTTTGGATGCACCCATGGCTGCAGTCCTATCTGCACTAGGACAAACCTCATCTCTGATGCGCACAGAAGAGTTAGGGAATTTGGATGATAAAGAGTAATCTGTTTATTTAAATTCAAGTATTATACAGAGCACAAAAACAACTGCATAAAAATTGGGTTGAATGTGTTGTTCACAGTTCAGGATGGGCAGGTTGTTGAAAATGAAACATAAAGCATTATTTTCTTAATTTTTTAGCAAGAGAAAAATATGATTACACTTAAATATTAAGGGGACGAGAGAAAAAGAGAGTGAGAATGAAACAGCAGCATAATTGTTAGGGCAGTCAGTTAGGGACTAAGGAAATCCATTTTCCAGTCCCTGATGCAGTCAGACAGAAAGGCCAAGCCAACTGATGTCCCAGTTAAATGTCCTAGCTATTGGCCCTTTGCTCCTCCTTGGCTGACTGTAAGTGACAAAGTTCGCTGATGAAAATCTCACTCAAACATCAACGTGCACTGTATTGTTCATTAAAATTCTGAAATGAGTAATTTCAACATTTCCAGTTGTATCCCACCACATCCTTGCTTCCTATGTTTCCAAATAAAACAATATCCCAATCTCTTATACTTCAAACGTTCTGAAAATGCATTTTCTGGCAAATACATGATTTGCCAAAGTAATACCAACCAACCCTATCATTCTAACACTGCAAAAGAAATCACAGATGGGAGGTCACAGCAGGGGGCCATCAGTCTTTGGGCAGCTTTGCTTTAAGATGCAATAAGTGATCCAAGCATTAAGTAATACAATAAAATTATATTTGGAGACTTAATGCATTAAAAGTCAACATTAAATTATTTTCTATTAACTTCTGTTCTTTCCAAGTAATAGTAGATTTATTTTTTTTTAAAGAAGACAGAAGCTAATATTAGGTTACAAAATCTGAAACCACACAATCTTCAGCAGTTTGAAGAAGGTTCTGTTACAAAATCAAAGGCCAGGACACATTTGTCTGGTGGTTTATGTAGAGATTGACAAACCTCTTATTAAAGTTGGATATGGAAGTAACCACTTGGGTTGTGAAGGCCCCATAAAAGCTATCCTCCTGCTATACTTAGTTTAAAACTAAGCTCTGTCAATCTGATTTAAAATATCATAAACAACGAAACTTTCATTATTCCTCCCATGAGACTTTTTCCACACCTATCTTGAACTCAGTATTCAGCCTACGTTTTTACCTATAATGAATGTTAAAGCAAAGTTCTCTTTGTTTCTCTTTACCTCAAAGGCTGTCAATTAAGATTTATGGTTTTGTTTAAAAATTTCACATTATTTTAATCACCAACACAGTTTGCTAATATGGCAAAGTATTGTGGTCTTACCTCAATTTCATGTTCCTTTCCTGCTTATTTAAGCCTGAAACTCATAGAAAGGCTCAGAATATGTGAACATAACAGAAAGTAAACCCAGGATTTTATGCTTTCTCAGAATCTCTGCAGACTGAAAGTGCTGAGTTTCATGCAGCTAAAATCAAAGAACCAGAAAGTAAGACTCTGGCTAAATATACCAGTGTACATATTTATGAGAAAAGATATGGCCTTAATTCTGATATTTCTTCACGAAGGAAGCACCAATCATTTCCCCCATTTATTTAAGAGAATCAACAATAAAACAGTTCTTGGAATTTAATTAGTAATGGAAACTGTTAAAGAAATTATTTTCTCAGTTACTGTTCTAATTTTGCCACTCTCTCAGCAGTCTTTGATACAGGCTAGGGTTTTTTTTTCATTTAAAAAGAAAAAAAAAAATCCGTGAATCTAAGCAAAGATAATAAAGGTTTGAAATCCTGATCTGACCTAAATTATAAAATTCACATTTATCTGAACAGGGCCAAGGCTTCAGTCTGTGCGCTAGCGCTTCCACGTATTTGATCATGTTTAGTTTGCCTCTAAATGTAAGGGGAAAAGTAGGGATAGGGGCTAGACTTTAGAACAATGAGTGAAGACAAAATACTATACTACCCAATGAAACCGTGGCATTTCTACATGAGCAGTTTGGGTAATAACATCAGTTCTTGAGGCTTTAAATTGCATAGAATCTGAAAAATATTAACCTTTCATAGGAAGAAAATCCAAAAGGTAAAATACAGTTCAGCACCTATTAAAAAAAGTAAAAAAACAGTGCTTATTAAATGCAGGAAATAAAGGACAAGCAAGTTCTTGCAAATTAAAGATGTGGAGCCCAGTCATTTCAATCCCTTTCAATATGAAACAAATCACTCACACTGGTCACGAAGACAGCTCCCTCTACACTCAAATTATTCACTTGAAGATAAGCTCCCATCAAACTCTTTAGGGGTTTAACTAATTTACTGCACAGATACGGCACGTCTGTTGTAATAACAGGTAGGATGTATTGGGGTCGACCATTTATCAGAATTAGACTTCTTTTTTCAATTCGCAGTGAATTATGCTGCCTACACTGCTCCTCTTTCTCAGAGCTTCCCATCCCCTTACGGCCCCTAATGTGGCAGGCAAACAAAATTGACAGTCTCATCTTGTCAACAAGGGGTGATTCTCCTGAGAAGCCATTTAACTTTGCAGAGGAAGCAATGTATTAATGTGCCTGTCCCAGGAATGTTAATCATCTTCAAGCTCCCTCTAACTTTGACATGAACGAAATCACCAAATTTGTTTACTAAATGAATCGTAATATGCTAATAAGAGAGCATGACATATATGGTAAAGCCAAACAGATGGTTTGTTTACTCCACTTTGCAACTTTATAAATGTTGTAACTCTGAAGATGTTAGTGAGAATTATTGGTTTGTTGGCAGTGGCAAACATGCCTTTTGCATACTTAATCCACAGTTAGAGTTAGAAAACAATTTGTCATCGCCATGGAATGCATAAAAAATGTTAATGCCGACATGGCATTTGGGGAGGCAGGGTAGCTGACTGTGTGAGCAAATACTGAGGTTAAACGTAGAACTGATATCTGATGGCAATGTTTGCTACCAAATAATTTTTAATGTAAAATCTGACAGGTTCAGGATTCTTGAAAGGCCCAATAATTCAGTACATACCTGTTGAGGTGTTTAGTGAGACGGTCCTTACGGTGTGAACAGAATTACACTTTCACAACAGCTGTGTGTGCTCAGAAGCATCGAGGTCATGTCGCACTCTTAATATATTACTATTGTTGTCCATTAAAGATCAAAAGATATTACAAACAAAAAGCACAACCACTGGCGTACTTGCCAAAGTTACTCAGAAACGATCAAAATTGTGTTGCAACACTTCAACCTCTCACTTTACTAGCTGCCTGGAAGCAAAACAGACTCATTACAAAACAGCCAGCACTCTTGTCTAATATCCGGACTCATTGAGAAAGTTTAGAATAAAAAGATTTATCTGACAGAATATTTCCTAAGTGAACTAACTCAGTGTAGCAATGTTACATGCACGAGAAGGTCATCATATGTACAACAAAGTCCTTCGATGGAAATTACAGGTACTCAGCACTGTTGACCATCAGTCCAACTGCCACAAGCTGTTTCTACAATCTACACATGCTCTACGGAAAAGTTTATCTCTGTGCAGGTGATTCACACAAGGCCCCGCACAGCATGCATTAGGTCCTCATCTCCTGTGTGTTGAACTACTTCGCTGGTCCTTCACACAAGGCGTATCATTTCCTCTTAAGAAGTACTGAGGCAACATCCAGGTAGCATCTGTTGCCAAACTGCATGAATGAACATTTATTTTCAAACCTAAATCATCTAAATATTACATGATCCACGTTTTGTAATCAGAAGTTTTGATCCTTCATTTTCTTTTACTGTTACAATAGCCATGTAAAATGTGATAATTTTGCAAGATTTTATGCAAACAGTCCCTTCAGTTTAGCATCCCACTGATGAATTTTACTGAGTTTCAAGTTTCAGTAAATGCAAAAAAGATAAAACTCAGTCAGAACAGCTAGCTTCCCCCAGTTCTGCTTTGAAACCAGTATTTTTCTCCCAAATATTGATGCACAGCAACACGTTATCTCATTATTTGCTTAGAAGGTTCATAAACTCTTTACTGATTGCATTATAAGTTCAAATTCATAATAAACCCTCGGATCCAGGGATAGTTTTGTACAGTTTCAGGTTCCACAGCAAATATGTAAACCATTTCTTTTGGTCACAATGCAATGGTAATTCTCGTTCCCACTGCTTTGTTTTCTAAAAATGCTGGTTTTATTCATTTAATACCAGAGGAACTATAAAACCAAATACAATGTGGCACTTCAACAGGGTTCCTCTATTAGTAATTTTACATTACTAAATAAGTACCCCTTTCAGGTCAACTGATAGCTGATTATCCTATAACCTCCCTTCACTGATGCCCCAACTCCTCAGTAATTTCAATCCTCTGAGATTCTTCCATACATACTATTGTCAGCAGTTATTAAATTCTCAACTTTTTACCCATCCACAAGAGACTGTGCAAAGATATCTAAGGGAAGTATGAGTTCAGCTTGCTGTCCAAGGATTATTTTGGAAGAAACATTAGCGGCCGTCCCAGCCTGGCGCTTATATCTCATTTGAAACATCTACTCATTCCTGACCAACAAAGAAAATTTCAATAAAGTACTTTTACTGGTTTAACAGCAGTGAGCTCCTGGGATTGTCAAAGTGCTCAGTCTTTTCCGAGGAGAGAAGGAATCAGCAGCTCAAATATAATTAACCTTCCATTCTCAATGCAAACTGCCACGCACAGGAGCTCTGCAGTCTATTAGTGAAGTTATAACGGCCAACAGGCAGAGGCAAAATTGGTCAAAAAGTTGGCTGCTGCTGTCATATTTTTAGAATTATGATTAATGACACTAATAATGTGGATGATTACTGATATGTGTATCTCCTGCAGTTTATCATATTGCACTGGCTGCCTACGTCCACAATAAACATGATGCTATCATTTACCTCTTTATTGAAGGCAATCCTTCTCTTGAAGGAGCACATTCTAATTACTTTGTAATGTTTTATGTCTTAAACATTTTGCAGCTCTGGACCTTGCCAACTGCTTCATGTCTACCATTGATTAATTACAGAATGTTTAATCAAAATTTAGAACCTAATGCAGTCATTTATGAGTGTGCTGCAGTGCCAAGATAGTTAGGCTGCCGTCCCAAGCTTGGAGAGTGCTGGGTTCAAAATTAAATCCCAGAAATGTGGAAGATGCCAAAGATTTTACCTTGAGTGATTTGAGTTTAAAATCTTACTTCAGTTGATGAATGACAGGCACCCACCCAAAATGAGAGGTCCTTCTTGTGCATGTATGTGTGCTTGCGTGTTCCTAATACATTTTTCTTCTTCTTTAAATGTCTTCATTTTTCCCTTTATGCCATTGTTGCTGCAGTTGCTTCTCAGCTCCTTTACAAGCCTTTCCTGCTGCTAGAGCTCTTGCAAACACCAGTCAAGAGAGTGTAGTTTTGAAGTGGTTAAACAAGTGAAAAATAATTTGCAGGGACAAATACATAAGTTTTTTTTTAATGTGGATTTTTATGGTACTGTCATACAACCATTCACCGTTGAAGTTAAGTGTTTTTTTAATACCATTACTGAACTGCTGAAATGGATGCTAATATAGCTTGGAGTGCTAATGTCAAATCCTGGTAATAAAAAAGACAGACTGCTGAATGAAATAATTTCAAGTAAAAAATAGAACAAAAGTGCTCTCACTCTCGCTCTCCACTTTTATTGAATTGGGACTGACTGAGCCAATTGCTTTAGAAGTCTGTAAAACACAATTACTAGTGAGCTGACTGACCCAGCAGTGCCCCTTCTGTGACAGAACAGACTAAAAAGGCTGCAGAATTAGTGCTGCTCCCCTATCTGGCTATCAGACCTGAGAGACGTCCAGCACAGGTTCTGTTACCCTTCCTGCCAGGGCCTGCCTCCCTCCCCTCATGAAATCTTGATTCTCAGTCTTGCATAATATATCATCTGTGTGCATCTTCTTCTTGAAACAAGGGCTCATTTACCTTTTCTGAGTGGGAATCCAAGTTCTCTTTCTACCCATTGTATTTTTAGATCTTTATCTACCAAGGCAGCTATATATAGGTCTTTCTTTCAGTACATGCATCCACAGACACACACGCATATATACATGTTTGGGCTATTTTTATTTCCACATTTTGTGCATTAAACACAAAGTACAATGTAAGATTTATGGGCAGCAAAACTAACTATGTCCCGTTTGTATTTTCAGTTGTAAGTGGCTGAAGTGTAATTGCTTTTTTATTTTGGCATAACAAAGAAAAGGAGAGAGGGAGGGAGAGAGAGGGAGGAAGAGGGAGAGAAATGTATTGAACTGGAAGCGGGCAACACTTTTCCCTAGTTAATAAAATAAGCAATAAAGTTTGTAAAGCACTAGAATCAAAATCAGTAACATTGGAAATAACAACTTATAAAACTTGTAATTTACAGCTTATGTTTCAGACTCATAGAGTTTGACACGGACATACAGCTTAGGGCTTTTTTTTTCCCTTTCTCTTCCAAAAAAAAGGCAAAACCAAAGTGACAGCAAAAAATATCTTCTTATTACAATCCCATTCTTTCTTTCTCTCCTCCCGCTCTCCCCCATACAAAACGAACCACTTCACATTGATACACAATGCCAACAAAGTCCTGCAATCCTTTCTTTTTTATGACAGTGTACATTTTTGGCAAATCTAAAACTCTTTCATTTCTTTTCCAGGTCCATTTATATGAAGCTTGTAGGTGCCTCATGGCAAAAATGTTAAATTATTTCTTAGACAGATCTTTTTAAGTAATGCTTTTTAGGGCAAGCTTAAATGCGAAATGAACTCTTAATTAAAAAAAAAAAAAACAAAAAAAAACTTGCTTAGCACAAGGCAAACTGCTCATTTAAAAGATGTTGCTGGGAAATAGGAAGCACTACTAAAAGCCTTAGATTTTCTTTAGAAGTGGTGGGCTCAAAACTTCTGTCAGGAAATATCCAGTGTTTGCCATTAAAAGGTCAACATGGGAAGAGACGTAAGTGGTGTTGCACCTGCCATAGTCCTGTGTTACCTCAGGTCCTGACAGACCATCCGAGGTATCGCTAGTGCCATTGGGAACATTTTATGTGTACCTGCTGGATGTGAATGAGTGGTTTCTACTGTAGTCCCTACAGCATACTATCACGAATACTGGTACATGATGTGTGGCACAGCTGGCCATCTTTCCTGAAGAGAGGCAAAGGACAGAAGACTGAGAATACTGCAGGTCAGGATTAAGGGGTACTGAAAAGCCATGCACAGTGTCTTGCAGTGCACTTGCAGTGCCTATACAGCACACAGTCTCTCCTTGACATGGTCGAGTATTTAACTCTCACTGATAACTGCATCCCTTCCTTCAGGATCGCCCTTAGATAAGTAGTCAGTGGTCTGGTTATCTTTCCCCTTAACTGCTTCTAACTGCAGCAATTATAGGCTCTGCTTTACAAAGTTGCTATTACTCCCCGTCATATTTCCTAACCACTAGCAACTTGTATAACCATGAAAAGGTGTCCCAGATTTAGAGAAGTTGGGTTTTGGAATTTCTTTTCCCCAGGGCCCATACAGCAAAAGCCATTACAGCAAAAGGCTCCCTGTAATTCTTAAACAATCTATCTGGGTCCACTAGTCAAGAACTATCTTGTCAAAAAGCAATGGAATAAGAACTCAAATGAGCTTTGTTTTACTATACTGATACATAATTCTACTTCAAAAAAATACCCCATGACCTCACAAACCCTAGGAATGACTGTATCTTTGGGATAAGGCCAACTGTGGACAATGTCTACTTCTGTCTAGATATACTGACAGGACTGGCACACTATCCTCCAAAACAGTGTTGTAGCTATTGGGAGTTATCTACACCTGGTAATTTTTTCCCCTTCTGGGTTATTTTTTTTCTAGGTCATTTCTAGGAATTGCCTCGCCAGGTTTCTTACTTTCAGGTAAACTTAACTTTAGTTCAGATATGCTCCAGCACAGTCACTCAGTTTATGTTCTAATGAATGAAATGGCTCAAATCTAGGGGGAGGAGCATCATCATCATTAAGGGGAGAAGAAAATGGCCTCATCTACAAGTAATCTTTGGTTAGACCATAAGATCTGATGTAAAGTTTGCCTCTTCAGATGACAGTTTCTCTTTTCAGACAAAGAAGCACAAGCTGACAGATGCATGTATCATGTATGTATATATGACGGCATTTACCTGCCTACTTAGTGTCTCTCCTTCATCAAGAGCTGTAACTCCAAAGGGCAGTAAACGCATAGCTATTCCTGCCACAGATGTGTCTGCCTCCCTCTTTCATTATTTCTCCCTAGACTCCTCCACCCGAGAGTACTACCTCTCTCAGGCTGCAGCGTCTTGTCCCATTTTCACACATCCAGGCTTTTGGGAATAGCGCCCTGCTGCTGTCTTGTATCTGTAAAGTACAGCTTCTTCCACTGTAGCAGAAATCTTATAGTATTCTGCTGCTAAGTTTAAAAGAACAGGTAGAGCCTTTCTCTGCAGGAACTGATGTAGGTAGATGTTTTGTTTACCCCACTTCCAAAAGACTCTAGGGAAGATAGGATGTCTCTGTGTGT
Organism: Ciconia boyciana; assembly: GCF_034638445.1. NCBI lineage: Eukaryota > Metazoa > Chordata > Aves > Ciconiiformes > Ciconiidae > Ciconia > Ciconia boyciana. The sequence continues at coordinate 52,942,643 of NC_132937.1, forward strand.
GGGGAACAGCTTTACATTTAGTCAGGTAAGTGGAAAATACTCAATTTTCTCCCACTCTCTGGAGAAGAGTTTTGGTTCTTCCAGTTATTTCCTAGGAACCTAGGGGCAACCAGGGTATTACGCATAAGCATTCATGTTCCCAGTCCCGTCTCCCAAATAATCTCTTTCACCGAACATAAAACACACAGAATCTGCGCAGGAAACTTGGACAAAACAAATTAAACATTTACACTATTTGTCACAACACATACCAGGGGAAAATATTGCTCAATGCATGTTTTGCTTTTGGCTAGTATTTTCAATGCTTTACGTATGCTTACCACCTATCTTAATCCTGGTGTAGCAGTTTATTTAAATAACTTTTCAGTTTACTGAAAATCCTTGACTTATTTTGCAAGCTCACACAAAAATGAGTCTTCTTGCCCTGTACTAGAAACTATAGTCTCACTCTCAAAGTGATACCATTTTGTGTACCAAAAGAGAACAAGATAATGAAGGCAGCAGATTGTTTTAAAAAACAACCACCACCTCCAACTCAAACCCAAAACAAATGGATATGTGTAGTTGGAAAAGACCTCCCTCCATGCCAGAGCTGATCCTGCAATCTTTACTCACATAAGTAGCCTCTTTAGGGCTTGTTTTAATTTATTTATTTTATTTAAAAAAAAAAAAAATCTTATGAAGAAATTAGTTCTATGCATTCTAGTTTTAATTCTGCTTGTCTTGTTCACATTGGTGAGTATGGAATATGACAGGTAGTCTGTGTTCAACATGACTACTCAGGGAAGAGGTTAGCTCTGTGTTAGGGGTGGCATAAAATGCTTTTTTATGATCCAGGTTCTCTTGGGTAAGGAAGAGGTATGTGAACATTAGCAATGACACACATCTTAGTGACTCTGCAAGAGAAAACCTAATGGTTCATACAATTGTGTTGGATATGCAGCTAGTCTCTTAATGAACTGCATCATGTCCAGAAACAGTAGTATAGGTGTAAATATGTTTATATTTTAAAAAATATATAGAAAAGCCCTTTTGTCTCTTGACAAATGGTTCATCAAACACCTAATGCCTTAAAACCTGATTTCCTTGTTCTTATTGGAAGAAATTCAAGCTGTATATGACAGTTAATTATATTAGGGGAAATACAGTAATAATTATCATGGACTGGTGTGAAATATCTTATTTCTTGGAGCTATCTGTTCCTAGAATTGAGTGCATTTATAGAAAATAATTCTCTAAAAAGTTATCTGTAGAAGATTCCAAATATAGTAGGATGATGAAAAAATGGGTGCTGTTGTGTCAAGGAGGTGATAACAGGAGGCAGGCAGCAGCTTTCTCAAATCTTCACCTCCCTTGATAATGTATGCAGTGGCTCATCATAGGTAACTGACGTTAATTTATTCAAGCACACCTGTACAGAGCTGGAAGTCAGGTAACCAGACAAAAAGTATGTCTCTGCTTTTTCAATACAGCTACCCAGAGGCCTATATCCACACAAATTTAGTTCTGGAGACATCAGCAAGTTTTAATAAACCACCTACAGATGTCTTGCTCCATACGAATCAAGGAGTTTACATGTTTAAATCTGGACTGATTTAACTAGCAATCAAGTGGCATGATCACACTTGGTACCAATAGTTGCCTCATATTTATTTATAAGTCACCCTGAGCAGATATTTTGTTGTTTTTAAATTTATTCATGGGGCTCAATCACCTTTCCCATCTTGTGGAACACACACACACACACACACACACACGCTCACTTTGTGAGAAAATTTAAAGACAAACCTGAGTAATTAATAGTTCTACTTTAACAGCAGAAAGACAAAGTGAAAAGTTCTTGCTTTGTTCCTCTGAACGGGTACACTGAGAATTAATTTATTTTGCATACATTGAGAGAAAGGAAAACATGGTAACGTTACTAACGCTTGTGTCCTAGCTTAAGAAATGCAGATTTTAATAGTGCCAGTACTGAGGTGAAATGGGGATTTAGGGTGCACTAAGGCTGACAGAGAAGATGGCTGTATTTCTCCTTAAGATCTGACAGTAGCTTCTCAACAAGATTTACTGAAGGTCCACCCACCTCCTCTTTCATCAATGTTTTTGACCACAAAATTCTTGGCTCTTAAAGGTGAGAGCCAGAAATGAAGCCAACTGCTCTAAGCTTCACCTTCCAGACCTTCACCTCCGCATGCGCACTCCCACACAGACTCTTAGATGAAACTTTGGCATTGCTGTCCTCTTTGGACAAGAAATAACTATTCCCTCCTCCCATCCTCATGGCTCAGCCACAGCTCAGGATCATTCCCCGAGCAGCTGTACCTCAGTGCTGGCTTCAAGAACAAATCATACCTATCTCTTTGTAAGGCAAAGTCAGTATCTGCTGGGGCAGGACTCACAGATGAGACTGGGAACCCGATCCCTATAGGAATCTAACCACTGGGGTCATGGGCCCTTTCTCTTCACTCACAGGACAGACCTCCTCTGAGTCCAGAGATAATTCACTTTACAAGGACAATTTTTTACATTCAAGTGCACAGTTCTCACAGGAACTTACCTTCTTCCCTTCTCTCTCTTTTTCATCTAAAAATTTGTTTGGCAAAGATGTCTTTCTGTTCAAAAGGAGGCTTATGACATTGCTTCTGACCACTGACATAATTTTTAATATAGTCTCTTTTCATATTTACTCCCCATTGCCTTCTCGCAACAAGATGTAACCTGAACATCTTGCCTTTAGAAGAAAGGACACCTGAAGTAAATACAGAAATAGAAATGGATGAAGACCTAATTCAGGGAGTGGCTGGTGAAGAATGGAAGAAAAAGTGGTTTTCACAAGTGTAGTGCTTCCAGGAAAAGAAAGACAGAAAGACTTCTCTGTTTGGGGGAAAGATCAAACATATAGGTATGTATAAGGTTGCTTTGATGAGTGATGTTACTTATAGCTCAGAAGGTGATGAAAAGAGGCCCTTTTTAAAAAATCTAGGCTCAGTGGAGCTTGACTATTCAAAAGCAACACTGTCTAATTTGTAGAAGGGAAAACAGAATTACTGGGTCATCGACAGTAAGGGCTGGGACTCTCCTTTGCTTTCCTCTGCCCTGTGTTGACAAAACACATGTGAGGTGGGACTCCTGAATCTTCTGGTTATCTTCACCCCAATATACAAGGAATAACAGTGTTTAGTCAAAGATCTCAGAAGATATTCCAACCTTTCTGGCAGAAGGATATTTATACAGGAGTTGACCTTGGCACAAATGATGTAGGAATGGTGAAGCGGGATTTAGTCAACCCTTAACACGAATTGCTACAGGATGTATTCCACAACAGCAGGTTGCAGCTGTGACATGGATAAAAAACCCTCCTTCAGTCAAAGCAGCACTGCGTTTGCTCCTGACATGATCTACTGCCTCTGGTAACCAGCAGTTTGTACCACAACCCCACCCTTGCAAAGCCCATTTTACAACAGCTACATCCACTGTCAAGAGGTCGGGAGTTTTGTGTATGTACAGGACAGGGTGAATATAGTAAAACCTTTGATTAACTAGAATTGCATTGGAAAATGTCTTAAGCCATATCAGATGCCTCTAAAGGAAACAAAAAGGATCAGCCAATGTTATTTATCTCCACGTAAGCTTGCATTTTCTTTTAGGACATAACTAGAGTTTTAGACCTCTAACTAGTTATAATAGGATTAACAACATTATAAATACAATACTAGTAATATGATTAATAAAATTACTAAAAATAAAGATAATAAATTCACAAGACTCTACAAGCTATGGGATAGCTAGAACTCTGATTTCATTAAGAAGGTAGTACTGAAAAAATTATTTAATTTTAATTTTCAAAGCAAAGAAATTCTAAGCTTCTCTAGCTAGTCAAAGATTATGTGACTCACAACACAAGCAAATCACACAGACTTTTTATAATGTGTTCAAAATGGAACACTAATACATGACAAATATTATCCAGGAATTATTATTGTGTGCTTTAGGTAGCTATTTCTTATTTCTTGTACAGCAATTAATAGCCAAATGCTTCTGAGCTTTTAAGTGAAATTGATTTAAGTGGCTGGAGGAAGTTCTCACTTTGCAATGCTATTAATTTAGTCATCCAGTTATCTTTGAGGTGCTGTCCATAATCTGAAGAGCTAGAAATTGTATACGTAGGTAATGACTCTCTCTAAAATAAATGTATATATTCAAAAGGAATATCAGCAAAAAATAAAACCAAATTGAATTGAAAAATCTTTAGGGCAATTAAACAGTTTGCAAAAAAAAAAAAAAAAGATAATATATTAATTTAACTTTTACTTCCTAACTTTATTTAAAAAAAACCCTTCTTTTTTGAGGAAGTATTAGAAAATAACATTAAAATGTTTACTTAAATCTTTCATCCACTTTCTTTTATATGCTGTACATATGCTTTCATTTCTGCACATTCCTAGGCATTGCATTTCTGGATAAGAATGGATAGCCCAGGGAAGGTTTGAAGATGTTTCTCACTCAAGTATCTGAAAGAATTATCAAGAACCCTAAGAAACAAGAATGGTATTACTCGGTTCTTTCAAGGCATTTCCAGACAACTGTTGCAAATTAGGGGTGCTAATGAATTTACAAAAACATGAAGCCTGAATGGGCACACAAACTGTACCACACCTTTGAATTTTTTGAAGTGTATAACCACTCTTAAATCTTTGCAATTAAAATATATAATATGTCTATGAATTTCTTTTGTCCCAAGTGCACCACATAACTGAAACATATTCTGAATGTTACTAGTGGAATGATATAAAAAGAAGGTCTCGTGCCTTACACAACTAAAAATGATATGTAAATAATGATTTTATCTTTAAATATGCAGCCTGCATTTTAAGTTCCTGAATCAGATTTTTATTTTATGGCTTGCTTTCAATAAGCTTAATAGGAGTATCCTACATAGTTCACAAAATATTTTCAAAATGTGCCCTTTTTTAATGATCTTGTTTCAGAAATATTTTATGTATGTCATCACAGTCATCTCTTTCTTAGAACATGTAAATCTTTACTATGCTAACTTTATTATTAGCATGATTTATCAATGGATTCCTGCTGCAATTTAATACATTGCATAAAGTTCCAAATTCTGAAGCTAGCCACTTCTTACTTTACATGCTGAATGCAAAGCTGTTTGCTTCGTACATGACTGACTTTTCATAATTCACTTGAGGAAACAGACCAGCCAAGCCAAATTCTTGACTAACAAAACCTGTGCAATTTCAGGAACTGAAGGGTGTTGCACACATCTAAACTTAGCATAGATTATGCCACTGATTCACATGATTCCCTTGTCAAACTCAAGACTCAGGATACCCCAGAAAGGGAGCCTTAGTTTTACCTGTTTCATGTCCAGTGGTTTTATCTTACTGAAATGCAAACTTTCTAGATTGTCCTTCTTATCTGTTTTGAACTTGTATTCTTATGTGTGTTCCTATTTTTCTGTTTAATGGATTTCATAACTGGTAACAGAAGACATGAGATATTTGGGGACTGGACTCTCCATCAAAAGAGTGAATTTTGGCTCCTCAGTATCCTCAACACTAACTTGCTTTCATTTTATATGACATGATATATTCACTTTCAAACCACATCAATTTCAATGAAAAAAAAAAAGAGGAGCTGTGTGTGAAATGTTTAGCTAGGTTTAATTTCCTTCCTGTGTCTGCTGAACTTTTACAACATAATGAAAAAATATGAAACACAAGTAAAGGAAAAGAGATGACCCAATCTCACCATCACTCCATGAACCAGAAAGATTTTGTTATGTGACAATATGATCATCATCTCATGCGAGAGCTTTTATCCACAAGTATGAAATAACTGTGTTATCCTACCACCTTGACAAATTCCATTTATATTACATTTTCCTCAGGAATCAAAAAGAATAGAGTATAAAAAAAAACCAACCTAAGAGTTTAAGGACCAGCTGCTTCTGTTTAAGCACAACTGTTTCAGTATTGATGCAGCATAGCTAGGGCATGATGTCATCTGAAGGGCCAGCACAATATAGCCTGGTTGATCTTAAAAATATGTAGGGGTCTAGCCTCTCCTCTCTGAGTGTGCATAATTCCCATCAGTGGGTAAGGGAGTTGCTCACATGCAGAAAAGAAGATAAAGTAGACTAAATGACCATAGTGGATAGAGAGGTGTATAAGTTCTACTAAAGAAAGAGACAACTGTTTTCTTAATATTTACTTGTTCTTGCTACAACATAGCAGCTAGTTTTAAAAATTGAAGAGAAGAAAGAATAGTCTTCTAATGCTTCCTGTTTGCTTTTATATGACCCTATGGGGATGGAGATAATTCTTTTATTCCAGTCCTTCCGTTCTCTCTCTCCATCCATTCATCCAACCGTCCATCCATCCCTTCCCCTCCTTCCTAGTTCTATGGTTTGATACGCATGCATGGAGATATTTGTATTGTATATAATTTACTATATTTTTAATAGAAGCTTTTCTTGTTTTAAAAGTTGCAGGGAGAAGAAAATAAATGTAATAAAAGCTGCAGCTTATAAACAGAGGTACAATATACATGTTCACAGGCACACAGAAAGAATAATGGCATTTATTATCTAGCCAGTCACTTAAGAGGATGACACAATATATACTATTCTGAATGCCAAGCAACAATGAAAGTCTTAAAGTGATAAAACTCTCTCAATGTCATGGGAACACGATTGTCACTTGTCATTACTGTGCATCTCTCTATTTCTTCATATATCCTAAACTGCCTATTCTTACATAATTCAACACATTTAATAATGTAGAAAATCAATTAATATTTACTGACCTGTCTCTGCTTCTCCGTGATGGGAACGCAGCGTTACAGCCAGCCACTGTGCAGACATGCATCTCTTTTAAATGAACATTTCTGTAGTGAAGCTTCACACTGTAGGAACTCTTGAAACTTTTCTTGCACACATAGCAGATCTTGGGGTCTGGGCTGGAGCACATTTCACCTTCTGGGGAGAACTTCTGAGGGCTGCTGTAGTTGAATGTAGAAGCGAAACTTTCATGAAGGGCAGCCATACTGGCACTGCCTCCATTGTACAGTCCATATTGGCTCATGTAGAACATATCATATGTAGGGTCTGTATACTCTTCCTTCACCTTAATGACATCTTGGTTGGAAGAGTCATTGTGGTTTTCATCTGGTCTGTCACTGTGCATCATAGATTTTTCACCAGGTTCGTGGAGGCGATCATCGCCTTCCATGGATTCCTCACACAATTTGGGCTCTGATGACTCTGACTCATTTTCATAGTCTCTCTCATGCTCCTGGTCTTCTGATGTCATGCTGTCTGCCCTTCTTATGTCTGGTCTGGAAATGCATCTGCTTCTGTCACTTTTGGAAAAGTCTTTCACAGACAGGCCTGGACTCATTTCCTCCTGAGAATGGCAGTGATTGTCATGACCAATGTCATTCACCATCGTGCTGCTGTCATTCACCTCTTCGTCTTCATCATCAAACTCATCGGCAGTATCGATAACTTCCTTTTCAATTTTAACTGGCATGCTCGACTTCCTTGGTTTCTTCTTGGGGGCAAGGTCAGCATTAGGCTCTGGGGTGGGCATCAGCACTGAAGGTACTGATGACTCTGAAGGAGGAGGGGGATGTTGCTCCATGCCACTCACTGCTGGTATTATTGGACTGGTAGGGAGTGAGGTTGGAGGACTCACCATCTCTCCAGGAGTAAGTAAATTTCTGTAAAAAGGAGGAACAGGTTGGACAGTCTTTAAAGCTGGGAACACCAGCTGACTGGGAAGAGGGTTCTGTAGTACAGGATCTAGAGGGGGAGTGGTAAACCCCATCGGTGGACGGCCAGGGCTTGTTAAAGTTAGGTTGGATTTTGTACTTGCTATGACCGGAGTGGCAGCACCTGATGTAGCACGAATTAGATCTTTGTCGCGGTTATTCCTTAGCATAGGCATGTGGAGGCGGGGATTGGGGTTAGCACTGTGGCGATTGCGGCTTCTGAGAGAGCTGAAGACCATGTTGCAGCCCTCAATAGTGCACCGGTGCTTGATTTTCAGGTGAACAGCATTGTAGTGGATTTTAAGAGTACCTTTGTCATAGAAAGTTTTGCCACATGCATTGCAAAACACTCTTCCTTTCCTGGAGGCCGACCCCATTCTCCTCATTCTGTGAATGCGGAACGAGCTTTTAGTGTGTTCTGTTTTTGATAAATCATTGACAGGTGTAGGCGTCTGAACAGGAGAGACGCAGGCTGGCTCAGTTTTGGGCTCAACATTTGTGATGCTGGTCAAAGCATTCCTGCTGGATGTTTGCTCATTCTTGAAAGGTGTAGGGGAAACTTCAGATTCACTGCTTTCGTTATATTCATTTTGGGTCGTAAGGCTTGGTTCACGGAGCCTCATTGCTGGCTGTTCCAGCAGGAGGCCGTTTGGAGGCAGCCCCAGCAGCGGAGCAGAGACTGGATTTATGTACTGGAATGGAAGCAGGAATGCAAGGCTATTTGGGATGTTTTCAAAATGATGAATGCTGGAAGGGTTGCTATTCTCCAGGTGAGCAAGGAGACTTGGGCTCCTGGTGCGATTATTGCTTTCAATAAAAGTCCTTATATCTGAATCCGTCTTTGAAGATGGCACAGCCACAGCCTGCCCTTCTTTTTCTTGAATTGCCATCAGCTCCACGATGGATTTGGTTTCTCCAAATCTCAGGAACTGCTGAAGGGTAATGATCTCTTCTTCCCTGGACATGATGGCCCAGCGGTCCAGCACCTTGCCTGCAGCATCCTAGAGGCCATATCAAAGAAACAACAAAGACAAACACAAAGAAAAAACTTATTGATTCTGCATAATTATTGAATTCAGTAGAAGGTGCTCTGCTGCCTGAACATGAAACACTAAGCTCAAAAAAACCCATGCAAACAGCGTTAATAGAACTCGACCAAAAAATGCAAACTTTCCAGCCATGCAAATATAGCAACCAGAGTCACAGTCAGAGCAGCAGATTGAGTTTAATAATGTCAGAGCAAACAAAATGTAGACTATGGGGCTCTGTGACCTAAAATGCTTTCAATACTTTTATTTTAACAACAGTGATCTATGTACAATGCTATTGTTTAGCATACATTAGCATAAAACATGAACTGTTGCTGTGCACTGCATTGTAAAATATAGAAAATTGTACCTTAATCGCTATTAAGTAGTGACACTATAAGAAAGAGCTAAATAAATACATTTGATAGATTTGCTTCTTAAATACAAGCAGACATAAGACTGAAGTCACTCATGGGCCATCTCATTTTGATGCAAGGCAAAACATCTTAAAAATAGCACATAATACTTGTACCTTACTCCTTTTTTTTTTTCTTTTTTTTCCCCATGACAACAATACTGAAAAACATATCCATTATAAACTTGCATCAAAAGGTAGAAATTGGGGCACTGGTTTTAAGCATAACTGGACTATTACTGGCAATTGATTGTAAGCTTGCAATCTTGGTATGGTTTAGACTTAAGAGATTACTTTTTTGCAGCCTTGTTATAAATGATAGTTAAAATATGTAAAAAGTAAGCATCTGATGGATGTAGATAGCATAAATGTGTAAAAATGTTGTCTCTTAACATTGCCTTCTGATAGCAAGGGAAAAATCCAGAGAGAATACACATCAGTAATCACTAGACTATCTGTTGTTAAATATACATTAAAAAGCATTTCACACTTTCATTTTTGCTAGTAAGCATGAGATTTGCCTGAAGGTAGGACTTAAAAATTCTGCAATGTAATGTCAGGCAATCCATTCCAGCATGTATTGATAAAAACACATTAAAATACTTATATAATGAATGCATCATTTTATTGGCATCTTTCCTTTTGGGCAAATGCTGGGCATAACATCAGCACAGTAACTATAACCAACAAGCACTGTTGCAGGCTATCAAACCAGAATTTTTCCAATGCTTCCTCATGCATTAAACAGTTTGAAAGCCTTGCAAGATACTCCACTGTAGTGTCTCTAATCTTTTTAAATCTTGAATCTCAGCTTCAGAACCTTATCCAAACACTTTGGACTACACACTATTGCAAAAACTACTAGCTCTTGTTTGATTATGAAGCCTGCAAATACCTTTCTTTTTTTCCCAGGTCTTATTTATTTATTTATTTTATTATCTTCAGTCTTCAGAGAATTGATTCTTCTCTCCCTTCATATTTTCTAGACTACTGGAAAATGTAATTTGCCCCAAATAGTGAAGCATATATTTATTTGATTACAGGCGGTTTTAATATTTCAGTTCTGATCTGTGTCACCTCTCTGGATACAAAGTTAATGATGAAGGTCAATGCCATGTATGTTTCAGTACCTTAGATGTGACTGTAAAATCTTTAGAAAGGCTCCACACATGACCATTCACAATCAAACCTTACAAGACTATGAAACCCTCAACAGCAATTAATGATGGAAAATCTTACCCAGCTGACCCAGATGGAAAGCCCCAGAAACCATCTCTATGCAGAAAATGTTCAGCATGTATTTACACAGTGATGAAGGAAACACCATGATGCAGATGCTGGTCATGGTTTGAAGCATTAGTCAGGAAATGTCCCCACCTTTGAACACCTTTAAGCACTGTGGACATCTCTGATTTCTATGCCCTCCCAGTTCTACCTGTCTGATGGAGCAGTATTTTACAGGCAGTCAGTGCTATCTAGTAGAAATCATCCAGAACATCAAAAAACCCCACCCAACAACAAAACAAAACAAAACCAAAGCGGGGAGAAGGGAGAGAGGAAAAAAACACCAACACCACAAACAAACAATTAAAGGACAGGTTCATATTTTAAAGCTCTAAGATTATATTTTTTTCCCATCCAGCTAACTTTCGTTACTCTCCTCATGAGTGTGACCTTCTTACAACTACTTCTCCCACAACTTCCAGCCAGCTATACCAGTTCTACGTTTGAGTAATTCCTACCTGGAACTGCAAAACCAGACTCAGTTCAGATTTTGGTCTCCAGGCCTTCACTGTCACCTCTGACCCAATCTACATGCACGCATTTCTAATCCCAAGCCACAAGTATTCATTCCTTCTAACTGTAACTTGCATTGTTTGAAGATGGAAATAACATTGTGTAATTTACACTGCTTACATGTATTGAATTAGGATTCCTGTCTGCAGCCAGCTGCAGGCTGCTTTGTAATGTACTACTGGTAGTAATTTGTTTTGTTTTTGCTTTAATTTGTAAATCACTCACAGGCTTATGTAACAGATGGTTGCTTTACAAAAACGGATATTTAAGTAAATAAAAATTAAATACAGCCAGCACAACAATAACTCATGAGAATTGTAGGTACAGATCCTGTAACAAACTCCCACATGTAAGTGGAAGGTGGTATCACACAGTCCCTCACCCAGCGGCAGCACACCCAGCTCTTTGCATGCACAGAACAGGCAGACATCATCTCAATGCAGGGTCTCCCGGTATGCTTTCGGGGAGTTATTCCACAGCTTAACTCAGAGAAGCCAGCAGCTGGCTACATGAGCTACCTCTCAATGAGACGCCACCACCCTTTGTTTCATTTAGTTTAAGGATTTGCAATGAGGAGGGCCAGATCTTCAGCAGCTGCTAAGTCCCACTGATCAGGGAAACTGGCAGTCAAGGGTGTCATTATCATGGGTTACCCTTGCTGTCATAGAAACAGCAGGGAATCAGAAAGCTGCTCTTAAATGATCCTTGCCTATATTAAGCTATATCTTGTTAATTTTCAGCAAGAAGTTGTTTGGCTCTTCTCCCCCAGCAAAAGCAAAGAAAAATTGCACAGATGCCTATATTTCATAGAAAACACACTACTTACGGATACTGTGTAGCATATGCTTCAATATTTACATAGTGATGGCTTTCCATAAATCATTGTAAGTATGTATTATGCAAAACTAGATAAAGAGCGAATAGGAATGTCATTTTTTGATAAAACTTAAAATTAACAAAAAATCTAACCATTATCCCCTTTGAATTAAGCTATAACTAGCTAGGGATCTCTCTGTATATGGTAATACTTGATTAGAGGTTCAAGTCCTTTCTTACATGTAATCGATTTCTTGTTTCTTACAATCTCTCACGTTAAATTTTCTCCCCAAAGCCATTAAATCATATCCACATTTAAATATTTCATGACAAAAGGTTCCAATTTATATTACTTTTTTCAGCTCACAACTGATTAAGCCAAGCCTCCTGTGACAATGTGTACAAGGAAGTCAGTGAGTATAGAGATACCACTGCACGCTTACAGCTCTAAGCCAGGCAGTAGACAAGTAAGCCCAACCCATACAGCATACAGTGATGCTGTTCCTTCTTTGCCCATACAGCCTTGTTTTTATTTTTATTTTATATGTGTGGGTAGCTCTCTCACAATTTCAGATGGAGAAAATCTTTTAATCTCTAAATCATATTAAATTAACCTCCAAGGATACAAGACAGAACCTTGAATCTTTTTCCAACTCTAAACACACTTGACTCTATTATTTGTATAGATATGGACCCACATACACACGTACTACATTAGATCTATAACGTAATGTCATGGTTAATCACCCTGAGCCTGCCTCCTCATTTTTGCTGACCGTATGTTAGGAAGAGATGTGTCAGGATATGTTAGGGTACATCTGGTCTTAAACTTCTGGGTCAGATAGAACAAGTGATGGGTGTCAAGATGATTATGTTGGATGATACAAACAGGCCACAATAGAAGATGGACACAAAGATCACTCTAATTTTTAGGAGCTTAATTGGGGAGGATTGTGAAGATGAGTCTTCATTTCCTGAGGGCCTTTAGGCTTTACAAATTTCAAGCTTTCAATTCAGCTTTAAAACCTCCCAATTTAAAACCACCTATTCAGAAAATAAGGAGAGTCTACACAAACATACACTATAAACATACAGTGTAAACCTTGAACTTTTGTCATGAAATCAGCTGTTTTAAACTCCCACTTTGTGTGAGAAGCTCCATTGACTCCTGTGGCTGCATTACCTGCAGGTAATTTTACATGTCTACACTCACACAGACACATGTATGTTCATACACATAGACACCACAGACTTTTTGCAGTTCTATTTTTACCTTACTAATTAACTTCTTGGCATAGGTAAAATGTATATATACACTTGGCTGAATACATAGTGAGAGATGATTATACCAGCGTTGAAATTAATAGAAAGGTTAAAAAAAGTTAAAACTGATTCTTAAACAAGCCTTATGTTCTGGGAAGCACTCAAGCATTATTTTCGGGCACTATTGTGATAACTTCTGAGAACCACGCAAAGTTGTATAGGAAAACATTGTTGCTAGCCTTCATATTTTAGCAAGTTTGCATATGCACCATAAACTGTCACTTATGATGCATATCAGCTAAGTATCCATGTTACAAAATATTACACAGATACATGTTTGATTAAATAATTAAGCAAGCCTAGTGTTTATCACAAATCTTTCTTCTATAAGCCCTGCTTAAAGAGCTATATATTTTCTAGCTGATCTCAAAGAAACATTTTGAGTGCAGCTGTAACAGTTGAAAAGCAGACTGAAAGATATTCATTTGGTCATATTATAATTGCAGAGGATGGTTTTAATTAGGGTGTAGACAGAAAAAAATCAACATTTGTTTCTAATAAAGAAAAGCCTACATAATTTCCATGATTTAGAGTTTGTTGTTTTTGTTTGGCTGAATTTCCCAGGAGCATCTCTTTGCTTCCCAATTAAATTTCAAGCTGTTACACTATGGATAGTCCTACTACTCCTGGGGTAAAAGTTACCAGAAGTGTGCAGCAGCACACCAACTCACATTAGTACAGATGGGGCAACGTGCAACTCCGCTTGCTCATTTTGGCTAACTCCCACTGACCTCAGTAGGACAGAAGTAAGCCCTATATCTAGTTTTCCATAGAAATGTACACTCAAACATACAATCACATACTCATTTTCCTGATAAGTGTTTTTACCATGCTGAACCTAACTCACCTTTGCTCCTGTAAACATGAAGAAAAGGTGTGCATACTTGCTCACCGTGATTATACATGTGCAACTGATATGAGATTTAACACACCCAGCCTGCAAAGAGCCATGGTTAAAATTTTTTCCCCTCATCTGTCACTTCTCATCCACCTCCCAGCAGCCCCCCTTCACCAACTGAAACCATATGAGCAGACTCATGTTGAAGTGTCAGCAGTCCTTTCCTTGAGTTATACTGCTGCAGTGGGAACAAACACAGTGCAGCGCTACCGAGTTCTCAGTCAATAATGGAAATCTTTATCTTTTGGCTTCACTGCAGCCTCCACTCTGCTAGAAAAATCAAAAGCGATAGATCTTCTTCCTTCTGACACCCCCTTTCTCCTACCTGTTGGACTTGTTTTCTTTGCCCCAAAGACACAGGGTATGCACGAGGATACCAGCATGCTACAGCAGCAGAAGAGAAGGCAGCTGTCCTTCCCCAAAGTATCACTGAGAATGATTCTGGCAGTATGTATTCAAATGAAGAGTAACATGAAGGAGATTTTATTTACTCACATGCATGCTTATATTGACTTTTGCTGCCAGGTTTGTAACGGTACTTGCTCTGGTTGCTCCTTAGACTCCAGGTCTCCTTATGCATTCAGCAGCAAAAAGCTTTGTGTTTTGACCAAAAGGACCCCCAAAGACCTTTGCAAACTTTACTAACTGATATTGTAGACACTAGGTCAAATCTGGCTGCACTTGAGATCCAGAGTAATTGCACTTTAAATCCAGAGTAATTCCACTGACCATGTTGGAAAGTAATTTTGACATAACTTAGCCCTGAAACATGATGTGGAGCCAAATCTGTTTGAATATATATTGGGAGTGTACCACCATGGTGGAGCACAGCGGCTGTGTAACGACGCACAGGAGCACTGCTCAACAGTTTCGGAGTGAAAGTGAGGAACACCATGTCCTGCTGAAACTGCAGATGGAACGTAAGGAGGTGGAATGCAATAACCGCAGCTGAAACCTAGCCAGGACACCACCGTTAACCACCCACGCTCTCACTAAATGGCCTACAGGGTCTTTACTAACCAAAAGTATGCAGGTCCTCTGTTTTATATCTCATCCCAAAGACATATGCCAGCAGCACAGACCCCTGCGCAAGCAACCTGCTGAAGCACTGGTTCTGGACTAATTTGCAGGGAGCAGTATGAAAATACTGGATCCCCAACACATGACTCATTTCGGGGACTGAACTTCCTCATAGGGCACCCCAGTTACAGAATGCCTTTTCATTTTTCAGGTTCACCAACCTTAAAATACATTTGAAAACATTGCCCTGAAAGATGATGACACTCTGTCAAATGCCAACTATAAAGCATCCATGCAAACTGAGGGTAGGAGAGAGAGTCTTTTACTGTTTTCAGAAAAGAAACATTAATTTCAAGTCTTTCCTGCTCTTCATGAATGTGTATTCACCTCTGCAACTCCAGTAAAACTATTAGGATGCAAGGGCACTAGTTTTAAATGCTTCTTCTGATTTTTAAAACATATTGTTTGACTTTTGATAAAATATTCACTTTGTTATAGAATGCTCTTGATTATGGACCAGATAAGAATGTATAATTCACAAGACGATGACTTTGTTTTTTCTGAATAACACTGCATACAGCATTTTTATTTTTAAAACTATGATAGATCACTGTGGGGTTACAACGTATTTAATCACAGCAGTTCGAGCTTCATTTAATCATAGCAACTACATCAAGCCTCTTTACAATTGGGTGCCTGACAAGTTTTTTTCACAGTAAACCTCTGTCCACGCTTGGAGGAAAAGAATCTAAGCACAGCCAGAGCCTGATACTCTTCTTGCATTTACTGGTTTTACAGTGGTATAACTCCTGTGATGTCACCAAAATTTGCTTTGATTTATAACTGTCATGTTGGTGACAACTATTAAATGGCAAAATCTGTCACTAATTGATAACGGTGGAACTCCACGTAGCATGGATACACATTGATTCAGTAGCTTTAAGAAGACCCATTTTGTCCCTCTCCCCTCAAGAACTGCAAAAATTTTCAAATGTAAACATTTATTCCCTTCACCATCAGTTCTGGCTGAGACTTTCAAAAGATTTCTAAAGACTTTCCTAAATGGGGAGTTAATGTGAGGTGACCAGATGCTTTATGGTATCTGCTCACGAAAACATTTTCAATGCACACTAAAGGTGAGGCATTTTTTCTCACATTCATCAAATGGTAGAATATCAAGATTTTATAGAAATTGGGTATTCAAATTGCTTAAACAGCTTTGAAATCCACCAGCTTGGACCCAAATATAGAGGAACATTTTGACACCTTTGCTTCTCTACAACCTGCGAGAGTGGAAAATTAATTGAAATGTCTCTGAAGAAGCTTTGCCACTAACTTGTGGCAAGTAACAGAGTGTTTGCCCTTAGGCAAACCATGGCTCCTAGAGGCAATCAAACCACCAAGCACATGGTGTATGAAGGCAAAAATTTTTGACTGTATGAGGTGCCATGGCATGAGGTGCCATGAGATGCCATGTAAACAGAGACACAAACATGGCAAGCCACTGAAATAATACCAGCTATAAATTAATTTTACAATACAGTTTTGCATGTAAGTGGGTAGGAAACACCCAGCATGCATATAACCATAGCAATGATTGATTTTCATACTCACTTTCACCAGTTTTTGCATATATAGTTGCCCATTTTGGTATGCCATTTAAGAAAATTTGCCTTGATACTATCAGTCCCTGAAATCACTTGTGGCTTCACTATTTGGTGTCAGTGCTGTGTAACTTACTGAGAAGTAAAGTTATGTTTTCTATGCTCTGGCAGTCTTTCAGTAAATTTAGTAAGCTACTTAAGCCTCTCTTTCTGAGCCTCAGTTTCACCAACACTGAAAGAATGACATATAATTTTTATGAGAAACAGGAAACATTCACAAAGAGCACTGATGAGGTATTGTATTTGCAATACACACAGCCACAAGAGACACCTAGGGTTCTCTTCAGCCAAGACCTTCCCCAATGCACAACGTGATAATACAAACAAATCATGTCTGACATCTAACATGGACTGCACCAAAAGCATGGCAAGACATCTAACAGTCAAGTCAAATCAGATTATCAGATGGTCCTTTTCTCACTTTAAATTTAAAGTGACTAAAGCCATAATCCTACCTGGAAACAACAAAAGCTGAGTCTTCCTGGGCTTGTAAGTAAAACTTCCAAAGAAGTCAGTAAGAAAATTGTAAGGAATTGAGAAGTTACCCAAAGACAAAAACACTGGAGTAAAAGTGCCAATAAGTTATACTCATAAATTGGATTTCATTATATGCTTTGTTTTCTGATTGAACCCAAATTGTGCCTCAGTAAGGGTATTCAGCAGTACTATATGCTGGGTATATGAATGGCAACAGAACTGGGAGATTGATTTCCATCTTTAGTATTCATTAGGGGACTATGCATTATTACTTGCAGTATATACAACATGATCTCAATGAGGCCTTTTTCCTTTGATTGTTTACCTAAAAAATTTACACCAAAAAATCCAGGTGTATCATAGGTAGCAACATGATGCAAAAGGAAGACAGCAGGGTGCAGAAGTCACAGCAGAAAGGCAAAGGTCACTGGAATATAAAAAATGCTATGGTACATGAAGTCAGCTATCTGTTTGCACATATTAGAGGCACTGAGATGCAAAAGAAAGTGGGGGAAATTATATTACAGTGTACAAAGTAATAATAACTGTGCCTGCATGTCTTAATACCCTCTTGTCCCAGCAGTCCTGACTTTCTAGGCAGCCCACTTCTCCACATTAACAGTAGTCATTTGGAGAGCAGCAAACGTGCCATTAGAAGCACTTTTACAAGTGTATATTCATCCACCAATTAGCTTAATGTGGCCGCTTTCTGCATATTTTCTATCCAGGCTTGCACAAATCTTATTAATATTTCCCCCTAGCGCTTTGACAGATTACCTTGTCATTATGCATCCTGGAGCCTTTTAAACAATATGGGTAAACTACTGTTTGCGAGGTTAATGACAATTATCCCCTAATTACTGCATAAGTCACTCAGTCCACTTTATCTCATAGGCAGGGTTCTGCTCTGTGTATCTGCCATTGTGTCACTGTAAATGAATCTTGTACAGCTATGTTTATCTGTCGTTGCCTTGTAAATTACACTGACAGAAGAATGAACAAATTACTGTGTGTCATCACTTAAATACAGCTTCTGATAAAAAAAAGTCCCACAAGCACAGCACTTGAATTTTAGCCTGATCACAATTAGTAAACACATATTGAATGTTTTAGGAGATATATTTAGAAGTGGATGGGACACAGTGTGGTGGAAGAAGGCTCTGAAGTGGTAAGCCTAAAGGCGGTAAAACAGAAGAAATATAGAAACCTACAGTCGTAATAATTCCATGATCACCTCCTGAGAACTCTTCTGCTAATTTAACAGTTGATAGATGAGCCAGTGGTATTTTCCAAACAACCTCATATTCACGGCTGTGCCGAATTCCACAATTTCTATTGTTTCTGACCACAGCCACATAGGATTTTTTTTTTAGCTGAGAAATCCAAACACAAGCTGGAACATAAGTAGCATCCATAAAACCACATGCAATGCTAATTTAATGGATGTATTTCAGAACAATATCAAAGAAGATTAATAATTTGGATTGTGTCTGCCCTGACCAGTCCTAGTGACTCCAACAGGACCGTTCAGTGCACAAGCCAGAGCTGAATCTGGCAGGCAGCACCTAAGTCAATGTATTGATTAAAAAACAAATGAAAAATTAAATTAGCACATTGCCTACTGTTTTCCACAGTGCCTGCACTTTGAGTCACCTCCTTGGTGTAATTAGAGTTCAACAGAGGTAGAGAAAAAATTCTGAGTTCAATTCACCCTCTGTGGGCTGAGGTAGTTCTACCTCAGGAGAGGAAAGCAGAATTGGCAAATACCAACTTCCTGGTGTATTCCATTTTCTGAAGCAATTTCAAGTCACAGTTAAGAGTACTCTACCGGTAGGATCACTGAGACCAGGTATATCCTGCTTTGAGAAAGAAAGTTGATTTCTTCAACTTTCTTCAAGTGACCTTGATTTCTTCTTTCACCAAAGACAGCTCAATGACTTCAACAAGAAGCACATACACAGTCAGTGCTCAGAGGCAAAATAAGTCTAAAGAACGTTAAAACAACAGCTGCTTTTTAAATAATGCTTCTTCTTATATTGGTCTTGGAAAGGTAACTGATTGATAGCCCTAGGAACCACAGTCCTTTGCAAACAGAGACAGTGCATTCCCACTCTGTCCTGGGAAGGTCCCTTCTTGAGTCAGAGAAGGCCTTTTAGTACTGCTGGCAATCACATTAATTGCAAAGAGTTAGTAATGAGCGTGCTTCTTATTGTGACTCAGGCTACAAGTTTCATTTCCTCAGTCTTGGTGCAGTCACAGCACGTGAACTTCCTTTCACCACTGCCTTGAGCAGAAACTGAATCCTCTCACTCTCCCTCAGACCTGACATTTAACTCTTAGAACAAGAGTATTTCCCTGCTTGCCAGGCAAATGGATGATTTGTGGAGTGAGATGCTCTTTTAGCTACTTAGATGAAACTGCCTGCTGCGCAGCTTGCAGGAAAACCAATGCATAACAATGGGTATGTCAACTCTGCATCCTGCGATGCGGTTACACAGTAACGCATTTTATCAGCTTTGGGAACACACTTTATACACATATATATGATACATTCACAAATGATATATGCATTGATATGATAATGTTACCTATTTGCATATTTAAAATGTATTTGATTTTGCCTTATATTTTACACATCTCCTCATTCAGCAAACCTTCCCATTTTATACACATCCTAAAACATGTTCAGCACCAGCTTCTGACCAGTGCAGTACAAAAAAATGAAGTCAGGAGAACAACATGCAAATTGGAGCAGAATTATGATTCCTGAAGGGTAGCAATATAAGACTGTTTAATCTGCTGTACAAGAAAAAGGAAATGTCAGAATTCTCCAAAACCTGGTGATTATTTACTGTAATTCAGCAGGTTATACCAACACTGAAAATCTTTTTATCATAGTAAAGTGTACATTTATTTTGTTGGATTACAATAGTGTCATATCCAGAAAGAATGGACAGACTGAGATATAACAAAATTACTGATATTACTGAAAATAACAGTGGTTTGAATGGAACACGGATGAGGACAGCACCTCTGACCATGCTCTCAGTGTAGGCTGGAAGAAAAAGCTGTAGTGAAATGGTAAGAAAAAGTAACAGCCATCACTGCCAGGGATAACTGAAAAGACTGATCGATTTTGAGTAAGCACTACCTCAAGGGTTTTGGTCCCACTAGGATTGATCTTTGTGTCTGTCCTGTGTTCAGTCAATGCAACTTTCAGCAGGGTATCCACTGCAGAAATAAATAGAAGTGCTGCAGTAACCCTCCACCCTCCCTCTAGGTGTGTTATTTTCTCTCTATGCTGAAGGAAAAGTAAAACCAATGTGGCTGATGGTATAACACTAGGCAACAGATGGTTTAAAATGTTTAAGGACACAGAACACTGTCATTGTAATCTACAATATTATTTGAAAAAATGCATTTCAAATTAATGATTATTAATATTTCTCTTTGAATTTGGAGGTTCTTTGGCCTCTGACCTTTGCTAATAGCAGAGAAACCCTGCAAGACAGAGACAACTGTTATACACTCGTAATAGGTAAGTTGGCAGTCCCACCAAATGAAGGTACGGATTAATACCTGTTTTCCATGCAGGCAAGCATGGGCCCTAAATGCAACGTTAACCTTTAAGGGCAGGGAAACAATGCTGGCTGCCTCTGGGGAAAACTGTGAGACTGGTTTAACTGAACAATTTTTATGAAAAACCCTGGCAAAATAACAGAATGAAATTAGGTGACTCAGAAAGCAGATAGGAGAAACATAGTTACTCATGCCAGTTAGGATCTTTGAAAAAATTCCATATACTGTGCAATTTTTGCTTTTGTACATTTTCGGTTTCATCAGCTTTCTTCGAACAATCTCTAGAGATACCAAGTTACTTGCAGAGAACTCTATTCATTAAGGAATATTATTTACATAGGTATTATTCAGCTTTGCCTGAGATCTTTTACATTTAAATGAAAGTATGTACCTTTGATCTAAAACTGATTCAAAAAGCTAAGTGATACTTTGTATGGGCATAGATCAGCAGGTGGTAAAGGTTGAGGTAAGCAAGAAAACACTATAAAATTTAAAATGTACATGGTGTTAACAAGACGGCTCAGTCACAACATTACTTATGAAAGGAAATTCTGAAGAGGAATGTGAACATTTAGAATTATACTAAACTCATTATTTTTGTGTATCAATTATTCATCATTTCCAGAGAATTTCACACACTGTGGACTTTTAGCTACCATTTTCAGCTCTCATAACAGTACAGGAAGAACAGAAACACATTTTTCATGAGCAATTCAAGTTGAGGAGGACGCTGGCAGATATGATATATATCTACAGTATAGACTGGACAGAAGAATAGGCAAGAGAATGTTAAATGTTGGAGATTAACAAGCGCCATTTGCTGGCCTAACCCTCTATTTAGGCAAAACTCCCTTTTTCCAAACATAATGGAAGTTCTGCTTCAGCAAATTCTTCAAAGTCAAGCCATGCTGAGGCCTGTGCCACCACTCTCATTCTTCCAGTCAAATCGCCTGGTATGGTATGATGGACATAAGCATATAAGTGACCTTGGTTCATCTGCAAAAAATCTTTATTATTTTTGGTCAGTTTGCAGCTCCACAGTTAATGTTTGAACTACAGGTGCAAATGACCTAAACACTTGGAAATTCAAACTGAGAGATTGAACTATACCTATTCTTAGGGTTTAAAGAAGGACCTAAAACATCAAAGAGAAATCTCATAAACTACAAACATTTGTCACCTGAAAAGAAAACCAATCGTTTTGCATTTTAATGTCTTTCCATATTGTAATATCAGAGAAAGAGGTGGAGGTGGGCAACCCCAAGAAAACCAAAGCTTTAATCCTAGACGTGCCAGCCACTTCTTGTGTATTCTGGACACATCATGGTCCTTCCATGTCTCAGATCCTTGTCTTTAAAATGGAAATAGACAACATTTCCCCTTACTTCATGATGATGTTGTAATGAAAAACATGCCACAGACTTTGAAAGGCTGAAGTCAGTGGAGCCCTACATATGGGTAACCTCAAATAAACAGTTTATTGTGGACTTGACCTGCCTTTACGAACATTCAGACAACTCTGTCCTGCAGTAAGGTTTTAAATGAACTGAGCTACAGAAGAATTGAAAAGAAAAGACAGACTTAGAAATAGCCTATCTAGAGAGTTGCAGTAACATTCACACTCCCTTTTTCAGTGGAGAACAGTGGGACATGGCCAGAAGGATTAACTTCTACAATATTCGGACACATAAGCTACGATCAGTCAATGAACACCTTTTCTAGTTTATCCTTTCAGAGAATGACCTTCATTACACTATGTTGTGATTGTTTCATTCATGCTTATTATGTTCCGAGCTTCCCAATTGAAATAATTCTCAAATAGAAATACCAATCCCACTTCCCCAAATGGACACCAACAAACTGTCATTAGATTACTTGTAGTGCAGCAAACTATGAAGGAAATAACAGTACTCATTCTTACAAGTTTCTTTTGATAACTTTACAAGCCGCCCTCTTACCCCAGGGGACAGACCACTTAATACCGAAGAGACTCCCCTGAATACAAATATTTGTTGCAAAGCACGTAAAATGAATTATTTTCATAAAAAGAGCAGTAAGAATAGCTTGGGAAAATGCAAGCAAAAAGTAACTTTTAATGCCTTTGGCACATCTCCAGCTCTTAGAAACGGCATCCAAAGTTGGTCCAAGTGTGGCCGATAAAGCAGGCTTAGAGCTGCCTTTCAACTTTCACTTTTTAATAATAAAAAATCAATATATGGAGGATTACAAGCCTCTTGGTTTTGATTTTGTGTATCAAAAACAAAAGATGACAAGGTTATGGTGGTGTATGAAAATCCTCAGGCCACAGTCACGATGATGCGAATATTTTATACCCTATTTATTTATTGCCGTCTACTGAGAGGCTGAAATAAATTATTAAAATAAAATGAATTATCTTTTTTACCTATATATATATCTTACATGGAAACGCAATCCTGAATATGCATTCTAAAACCCAGAAATTTAACAGATTACAGTTCAGACCCTAAATTAATCATAAATGTCTATTTTAAAATAAAACAAGGAATAGTCTGGATAGCAACCTGCATACAAATGTAAACGCTCATATGGAGCCAAATGTACTCTGAATTACACTATGGAGCAAAGGGAAAGTATCATGGTGTACAAAAGAAAGAACCAAGTGAATCTCTTAGCAATCACAGACTCTCTCAGCTGTTCCTCAGTGATGGCAGTGTCTGAAATGAAACTGTTTAAACAGTTTTGTGAAGGAAGTAAGACTCTCGATTTCATTGTTCACAGACAGACCAACTGAGCTTGGATCAATCGTGATAATAACACAGAAAATCTTGTATAGACAGAAGGCCATATTCCTGCAATCTTGAAAAAGGCAAATGGGAACTGAAGACTGCAAGCCAATGTCAATTTTGCCCATATAGGACAGTAAGGTCAGACCTCTAGAGGAATCTGTAAAACAGTAAATGGAGTTATCATTTATAAGTTATTTAAAACATACCTGTATGTCTTGCAGTCCTCTTAGCAAAAAATGATTGCTGCAAAGTCATTAGAAATGCAACATTAGTGTTACTATGTGATCAACTCCTGGAATTGTTTTCTACATTTTTTCTTAAGTGAACTACAGGGTAATTAATTCAATTTGGTGGAGCTAAACAGGCAAGGTTACCTATAACATGGTAGTCTCAATCCACATGAGCTTGAAGGAGGGGACCACACCTTCTAAAATCCATTAATCAAATCAAATTACTATGCAGGATTCACCATAGGAACATCACAGCAGTGTGAGCATGTTTAAACAATTATATTGTGGTACACACATAGCAGCAAGGACATAGCAAACAGCAGCAGCAGTAGGTCAGAACATGCACTAGTGCAGTGGCTTACATCTGCCTTTTTACTGATCTGAGGGAGTGAAAAACATTGAATTTACGGTCACACAAAGAAGGCGCTACAGATACTACATGACTTAGGAACAACCTTTGACACAAGCCATAGTAAAATTAGGTTAAAGCCAGACTTTGTTCTTCCTTAAGTGCAGTTTTAGAAGGGAAAATAACACAGGGAGATGAAGAATGAAGCTGCGTTTTCACAGCAGCAGGACAGGTGAGGTTTGGAAAGAAGCTCTCTCTCTATATGTGAGAATTAGGAGAGAGGATAAAGCAATAGCCTGCTCCCTCTGCAACCATTCACCCACCTCTTTTTCCTATTTTTCAACCAGAGCGGTGAGAGCTGTGGCTGCAGAACACCCACCTATAGTATAACCATCCATAACTGAGCACTGGCTGGGCCGATGCCAGAACAGTAAAAGCAGCATTCACTTAGTATTTTTTAAGCACTTTGTATTGTACAGAGCCCTCTAAGGAAGATTGATTTCCATAAAGCCCCATTTCCATCTCAAGGTACTGATGATGCCATAAACCACAAGAGTTTCTCCACTCAAACCCTGCAGTGGAATTTCAGACTCACCACAAGAAGCCCACATATTAGCCAGGGCTCAAGGAATAAGGGCATGTACTGCAAGGCATAGCGTTAGGTCAGCCTCAGGATTGAAAAGCAATAATCCAAGACAACAGTGTCCAGCTTTAAAATAATTATGCACACATGCACGCACACACATTTCATGCATTTTGTCTACATTTCGTAGAGAACTCCACCTATTATTTAAAGTGCTTTGATTACCACTCTACTACTGCCCAGGTAAAAGCTCTCAAGTCAAAGATGGTGAGGCAGAATTCCCTGAAAGAATTATAAAAAAAGTTTCTTGGACTTTATTATATCTGAATGTTTTGGTGTTTTTTTGTGGGATATACAATGGCTTCTTATGGTGTTCTTCTGCCACTTCATTTATCTGGCTTGGATTTTGCGTTGTGTGTGACTTGACTGCTATTATATTTGAACTGGAGTAAGAAAAAACGTCCTTCTCCTCTCCTGTGCCATACAGGACTTTCAAACAAGACAAAACTAATTGACAAAAGAAGGAAGGAAGAAAGGGGGATGGGATATGTCGTGTTCAAAATAAACTTCAGAGAAAGTATCAGAGAGTCACAATCCACTTCATGTATTTTAAAGTTATTTAGTGTCTGTATGATGTTATCATCAGTAGAACCAATCTCATTTGGAGTCTGAGCACAACACTCATGGCACTTAGAGAGACACCATAGCTGAAGAACTTGCACTCTAATGACTCCTGCCACTACACCCAATCAACATACTTTTATACAAATATACTTTTCAAAGCCTGTGATGAAGCCTCACTGACACGGGGCTCAGCAGAAGTACGTAAGTGTCCCCTGAACCTCAGGTGTAGCTGCTTGTCAGGAATGCAGATGCTGGTGACATCTGCCTCACTGGGGACTGAGCGCTCTACTGATTCAATAAAGCTACACAAGTGCAACAGGCCTTGATGTCAGTTACATGGTTTTACATACCTACCATGTCAGTGGTTCTCAGCCTCCCTGGGAATTTATTCAGATGTAAGTGTATTCAGCCTGTAACAATGTCTTCTACCTGCCAGAGAGCTAGAAATATTCCCACCTTTTATGAATCTACAGTGCATGACTGCTGGTGTTTTACATGTTGAGAGGGGGAGAAGGAAAAAGAGAGAGAGATGGAGAGGAAAGAGAAAGGGAAAGAAAAAGAGAGGGGGAAGGGAGTGGGGGAGAGAAGCAGCAAAAGAAAAAAGGGAGAATGAGCGTGAAAGGGAGAGGAAGAGAAGGAGAGGGAGAGAGAAAGGACACTTTTCTAGTGAATTTCTGTTTCACCCCCATTTTATAAATTTCTCTAGGAGTAAATCCACCTACGTACCCACAGCACTTGTCCAAAAACTGTTTAGAAACTGCTGAAAGTATAGAGCCCTTACTTTGTCTGAACCACAGTGCTTTACACATCCACTTCCTTTTCTCTTTTATTTAAAACAGCTCATATTCAAAATTCAAAATTTCAGTGTTGCACATTTGCAATTATTTTAACTTGACTTAGACAAGCAGCCAGTGCAACTACTTGCTGATGTAAAACTGCTCATGTGGGTTACGCTTATGCAGCTGGGGCCCAAATCAGTTGATTTCTAGATGCAGGTATAAAATACAGACAACAGTTAGGAAAAGGCTTGACTACTGGAAACATGGAGATTAGATTTCTGTATACTTTGCACACTGAGGCTGGGTATCAATACAGAAAAATGCTAACGACACTAGTGACCTTCAGTGCCCTCTTACACCCCATTATTCACTGATAAAATAATGCAGAGAGTTTTTACTGTGTTGCAGCTTCTTCTTTTTCCATCTGTTTCTTTAATTCTGATGATATTGTCAGTAACAAAGACTAGCAAAGTGTATTATTAAGGGCTGGGTTTTTTTAACATCACTATATATCTATGATGCAAGTTAAAATTAATTTGGAACAAGCTTATCTACTCAAAATTCTATCTTTCACCATTAACACTCTGTCCAGATGTCCAAATGTTATCAGATGCTGATACAACGAGGCATCCAAGCATATTGTTTCTGCTGTTATTATTCACAATAGACAGATAAATAAAAAATAAGTCCTAATTTCGAGCGATAGCTGTAAAACATTGTCCTCACACAGGCAGTCACCTCAAATCATGCAATAATTAAGAAACAATGCAACTTTGTGCAAACATTTTACAAAAAGTTCTCACAAAATCACAGAATACTTCCAGTATCTGTACAGAGAACTTGGTAGTAGTATAGGAATCTGGATTGCTTAGCAATGCAATAGGAATGAAATCTCTTGGTATTGGCTCTCATGCATACACACCAAGACCTAGTATGGAAATAGAGTGGAAACCATAAATGCCAACTGAAATCCTTACCATTAGAAAGGTTATGTGCCAAATGACACAGTAGTTAAAATTTTAACATTTTGAAAAGAGAAGGGAAGTAGCAATCTGCTGTTAAAATGATGGAGCATGAAAGAATCTGCTCTGGCTTTTGTCAGTTTTATTGGCCACAAGTTTGTGGGGATAGAAAGGACACACTGCTTTTCTTGTCATTCACTAGTGACTCCACATAACATACGTAAAGGCAATGACAGCACGAGAACTACAAAGACACTATACAAATGTGCAGAGGAGAGGTGCGGTAGGAGCTCTCCTTTCTATCAACTGTAAATGGAAGGAGTTTGGTAGGTCTGAGAGTGACTCAAAGACGTACTCATGTTAGAAATCTAAAATGTTGGACATACGTTTTTGAAAACACATCTAAAGTTTGAACTCACAGGAATACATTTTTTCTGGTGCATCTATGGTGGTCACCACTTATATATATGCATAGAAAGCAAACTGACCCCTTTCCTCTGCAGTCCAAACTCAGATCCCTTTGAAAGTGTGACCCTTGATATGCATTATTTCAGTGGTGCACACTCATGATTCATAAGTATTACTTGCATAATTTTGTGCATATGTCAATAGAAAACAAGAATACAGTTGCACATATATGCTTTTTGTAAATTCCTCCAACTTTTTTTTGCTTTAATTATTTATTTTTTCCTTTGCAAGCCCTAGGACAGATCTAGATCTTCTGAACCACAGCATTAGTGAAAAGGTTTGGCTCATAAAGATGATATCAGTGATACTAGTTAGAGATCTTACCCAGGCTTGGTATTTTTTTTGTTGCTTTGATGGTTCATATTTGATAGGGAGAATTATGGCATGTGGTGGGCAAAAAATAATTTTACTCTCACTATTCCACTTAAATACTCCAAAAGTGGTTGATAAACAAATTGCAGAATTATAAAGTGTGTAGTACTCTGAAGAATTTTATAACCTATTATGTATCAGGGTGTATTGTTTTACAAGGTGTTTTTGCTAACAATCTCCATTTTTTATTAAATAGTAAATACTTACAAAACCTCAAAATAATTACTGTGATCTAGCTGAACTGGATAAAATTTCCTCCCCTAGCATGTCCTTATTTATTTATTAAATTAATAACTTGCTTGTTAAGCATGACATTTCTTTTGGTTTAAATAAGATATGCAAGATAAGATTGCTCCACAAGTACAAGAAGAAAAGTAAGGCTTCAAGTAACATGTTAAACACTACATATTTTAAAACAACTTTTTTTGTCTTTTGTTCTGCACCTCAATTAATTGTTAGATGTATGCAAATGACTGAAAAGTTTCAGATAATCAAAATGCATGTGACTTAATCCACAGCTGAACCTTGCTCTATCTCCATGAATAATATTTCTGGGTAAACCAGTTCAGTTGTATTCACTGAGGCCACCCATGTGTGTAAATGCATACTGGATCCGACCTTCCCAGTTCCTTGCTATTGACTGTTTCTTCTGCTATGTGTCTGAACATGAATTTCACCGAACATTAATTTCACCAAACATGGCTAACCGAACCTATTTCCTTCCTGTGGATAAAGCAAGTTAATCAGAGTGCCTAAACCTGATATTGGGAGATCGGTCTCCCTATAGCAGTTGGACCCTTGCTGTAACTAGGATTAATTTCAAATATCTATTTTTTTCTGGTAATTTACTATTTGTGATGCAACAGAAATGAAACATCCTACAAAACCAGTAACTGAAACAAAAATTGGTATCACACGGAATCAGTCATTTAAGTGGTGAATGATTTATAGATATGTTAGGTGGATACCCAGGATATAGTTCTCTGTGCAGACATAAAATACAGTTTTATTTAGTATAGCATCTTTCAAACAAGCTGTATCCTAAAATGCTGCACAGACTTATATCCTAGTGTTACACTGATATTATAAATAACAGCAGAGGGAGAAATTAAGAGGCACAGGTAAAAGGAATATTTTCAGCTGAGACCTGAAAAGAAATAGAGATGCCAACAAAGCATAGACTGTATCTAAGAGCACAAGCTAGAGAGGAAAAAGAGCTTGTATGAGCCATGACAAGCAGCCTGTGGTGGGAGACAGAGGAAGTCAGTTGCTGATGAGCTGAGCCAGCAGAGAAAGGGCTAGGGATACAGTGGTCAAATTTTGCCACCACACATAAAAACCTGCAGTCTCTACTGAATTAGGCAAGAAATATGTATGAGTATCCAAGGCCAGAATTTGGCTCTCTCCTCTGATTCATGCTGGTATAAATCGTGAGCAATTCTGTCATCTTCAAAGGAGTTCAAACAATATTTTTGCAGTGTAGCTGGACTTAAAACCCAACTTTTGTGGATCAATCCGACTGAACAAAAGCATGTTTTGTTGTTGTTTTGGTTTGGTTTGGTTTGGTTTGGTTTGGTTTGGTTTGTTTTGGTTTGGTTTATGAACAACCATCTATTTAGTCTGCGGCAAATTCTGAAGGGAATGCTAAATGGACAACAAGGCAAGGTTGGTCAATATGGTTGCAGTTTTTCTATGCACATATAATAATATAAAAGCAATGCTACATGCTAGAACAGGTTGGCAGAAAAATCATTTAATAAACATGACTGAGAAGGTCCCTGCCCTTAAGTTCAAATCCTGTAAAAGGTAATTTTTCAGGTACAGCCAGTGTAAGAATCACTCTGTCTCACAAAACTGTCATGGATTCTCACTAAAATTACCTAAATCAGGCAACAAGTAGAAATTCAAGTTCTTAAATGAAATGGAAGCTAACAGAGGCTTAATTAAGAAGATACAAAAAGGCTTCTTAGGTCTAGGGTTTTTTTATTATGATGTTTAATACCACACCCTTCTTAGCTCATAGACAGAAATGCTTTTGAAAGAAATTTCAAGTTATTTCAAGGCTCACAATATGTTGCTATGGTGCATGCTGCTGAAGAGAATAAGCTAATGGGCTCTCTCTTTAATGTGATTAGAGCTATTATTGACATAATGCCAGGAAGACGCAAAACCATTAGCATTACACTACAGCTCACTTCAGTCACTACTCAGATTTAGCATTTGATCCACAATTTTAATTTTGCTCTGCTCTATTCAGGGCTGCATTACACAAAATGCATAATTAAAAGCTGCTGTGATTCTCTCTACTTCTCAAATTAAAAACATAGCAAACATTTGTAGTTCTAATCCACTAGAAATTAATAAATCAAACATTGTCTTTTATCCTCATTCCTCAGTGCAATTCAGGATGCATGTTGGGAATATTTTACCATGCAACAGAGAAAACTAAGAGCCACTGCTCAAAAGGAAAGAACAGTCTTTAAAGCCTGTACTGTACTGCAGTGAGAACCTGGAGGACAGCACAATACTGATAACCTCATGATTCCTAAAGTTATACTGGGAGCTGTTTCTCAATGCCATCTCCCTATAAATCCTTTAAATTCATTTTCCTTTATTAGCTTTTTTGGTCACTAGAGAAGAGCAAAGCTATGGATGGGTTTAATTTTGCAAAATCATGTATCTTTTGAGTTTAGATTTTGCAAACAAAGCACAGGAGTAGTGGTGATCCTAAGCAAATGTACTAATTGGTTCACATTGCAGATCAGCTCAATGATCATAGCTCATCATTTCTCCTTAACATACAGATAGGCCTTCTAACAAGACTTAAGGCATAGTGCACCTACCTTCTACAGTCTGCCAGTGCCTCCCAATCTCAATGTCAAATTGTTTCATTACAAATGATGCAGGCCAAACTAACCATTTAGAAACATTCTAGGAAGTTAGAAGCATTCACCCCAGCTCAATAAAATTGTATGCAAAGTGAAACATTTGCTTGTTCTTATTTCTTCCCCAGATCTTTCCACGAACAGTACATGTGAGTGCAGTTTTTTGTAAGATGCCTTTCATTTTTACTGTAAAGTTAAATGTTGACAGTGCAGTTGGCAGCAGAATATGTTTTAAAAATTTCATTCCTCCTGTGAAAAACTATATAAAACAGAAAATGCTAATTGCATTTACTTTTTTTTAATCACTTGAGTGGTGTAAAAAGGCTTCAGTAAAAACATGGTTCAGGAATACCATTATATTTTAAATGTCCTGATAATAATTTTTAGCATTGCCTCAAATGTTCACTTGCATGATACAGTAGAAAGAGGCTGAATCCTAAAGCTTTGGATTCAAATTACACATTGCAAATGTGCACATGTATAAAGACAAGTACCAAAAGTACAGGCACATACTAGCATGTGGATTTTATATAAACAGTAAAAATCTAGTTCAATAGCAACTAATTAGGAATTCAAAATTAAGGCTAAAACTTTACCTTTTAATTATTCTTCAGTGTTAAGAATTGTTTTAATACTTATCACTGCTCAATTACTTAAGCAATCCAACTGCTGATGGTACAACTGCCATTCTAAAGACAGCTTAAAACCTATATACTAGACAACTGGACTATTTTGTAACAAAGCAAAATCTGAAGACTGAAGCAGGTCTCAAAATCTGAGATCTCTTAAACATCTAGATGATTTGCTTCAGCTGCAGCTTATCTCTCATTTTTCAGCAATGGGAGCCTGGGTAGACACTGACCTAATGCTACTAGAACTATATAGCATCTTGATCATCTTGTTATCTTGTAGATCAGAAATATAGATCATTCTGCCTCACCCCTCACCAGCATCGCAACTGTAGAGTCCGCTATTTTTCTAAAATAGCAGCTTGGTTTAAACTCATTTTTTTCCACTGTAGTTGGACGCTCTCATGAACTGAAAATTTCTTTACTGAAATATTTCTCTCTAGCACATAAATATACTTTGTGCTATTGTTCAAGCCTGATAGGATCCAAGTTGTTTTAGGGTTGTTTGCTAGTTGGGTTGTTTGGGTTTTTTTTAAAGAGAGTTAGATCACAGTTTTTGCATGTCTTCATAATTCCTTCCAAAGCTCCACTATATCAAATCACAAACAATTTTTTTTTGTTAAAATACTACTCAAAATACTGCTAAATAAATATGTAAAGTTAAGATCACAACAGGAAGAAATTTGTTTATGAAAAATATGTAACAAGACATGTATAATTAGGAAACTAAGGGAAGCAATCATTTAAGATACAGCTTATCAATATTTACATATAGTTAGCTCTTCTGAAGTCTCTAGGAAGAGTTCTTAAGCCATGGCTATATGCTTTGCTAAAGATTTTACTAAATAATGACATGCTAAAAACATTAGGGGTCAAATGTGGTCTTAATGAAGCCCGTGGAAACAAGTGCATACCCTTGGACTTGCCTTGGATTAGCACAGAATAGCAAGCTTGAACCCGAGCCCTTCCCAACTCCAGGCCTAAATGCACACTTTTCTATTGTGTGCCTAAACCATGTATACCCTTTTCTCCTGTGTAAGTGAGATCATGTTTGTTTGGCTTGAGTCAACTACTAGAGAGCATATACGGCAATTTTGCATGGGCCAAAGTAGGAAGAAAAAGTCCTTCTGGGCCCCTGCCAAGAAAGGTTCAACGTCAAATGCACTCAGGCCTGACAGCAATCATTGTGCTTTCACCTGCTGTTGGGTCATCAAACAAATGAGACACGGCTTCAAAGTTTTTGTTTCCTTAATGCTGTGCACAAGTGTTGGAAGATTTTCCCTAGCAACTCACATTTTATATAAATGATTCCATGTGAAAGGTCTCCATATACTACTTTATTTTCATTGGATTTAAAAACTAGAATTTTCTGTGCTTTAATCAACAAAAATCTAATCTGATTAGATTCAAATCTCTGGTTATTCAAAAGCACTCAAATTTCTTCAAATTTTGAGCTCATACTCATTCTGGGAAAATATTAGTATTTTCAAACTATCACAATTTATTTTTTCCAGACTTAAAAGGGACTGACATAGGTTTCATACTGCAATTTTGATTGCAATATTCCCTATGAAGAGATTGCTGGGCTTCATAAATATGAAAATCTTCTGATGTTTGAAGTCCGTATTGAAAATTCAAAAGGAAGTAATTTCCTCCACGAGGACACATGATGACGTGTCCTCCTACGCTCTTTATCCAAGTCATACTGATATTTGTGTGCAAATAATGAAGTACAAGGATGTATGCCAAATGTATTTACCCTTCCTCTGATAACAATCTTTACCATCATTACAGTCCATTTCCTTACCAGTATTGAATTAATGGGTTTGGATAAATCTTCTGCCAAATGTATCATACAAAACCAATTAGGAATTCTTAAAGGATCAAAAGCATCTTCTGGTCCCAGTGAGTCTGTACTCACTGGCTGGCAATATGGTTAATAAACATTTTAAAAGTAAAGCAATGAAAAGTAAAGCAATGAAAGTAAAAGTGAGTGTGATCTCTGGAATGAAATACGGCTGTCAATAAGACAAACGAGAGAGATTTATGTCAAAATCATGTTCAATCTCAGATTCACGACATACCTAGT
Organism: Ciconia boyciana; assembly: GCF_034638445.1. Lineage (NCBI taxonomy): Eukaryota > Metazoa > Chordata > Aves > Ciconiiformes > Ciconiidae > Ciconia > Ciconia boyciana. Next base: position 52,976,189 of record NC_132937.1, read on the forward strand.
CTTGCTCACCCTCTCTCAGTGAACCAGATTAACTTAAATCAGGTTCAGTCCAGAGCACCCCTCGACACTGTGGCTGTGTGTGAAGAGGTCTGTGTGGAGGGAGCTGCAGTACCTGAGCTATGGGCACAACCATGTCTACTGCTACAGGAAGGGCAAAGAAAAGGTCAGCTCATCCCTGACTGAGACAAAAATAATGTCAAAATATCTTGAGATTTCATACAGGCAAAAAATAACTATCATATTGGCAAAGTGAATGGCAATGTAGATAAATAATGGATTAATTAACAAGAGATAAGTACAACTCAATAGTGTAATAACCTTCCTAGGCTGCACCCCAGTATCTCTGACCTGCAGTGGACTAATTGCAGGTCTAATTGAATCCTAGAAGTGTCCCATAAGGTAAAGTATAAATACAATAACAATACTGTAATTTATAAACTTTTTGTTCTTCATTCCTCTCCTTATTTTTGCTCTGGCTGTTGTACTTTTATTTCTTCGCACTTCAGGTATGTCCTGGCCACCTACTCCCTTTTACCAAGCAGAATGACTGACCACACCTTTCTACACAAAATGTACTAGGCCTGAGACACTCTTCCCAAAGTTGCCAGGATAGCCACAGAAATGTGGCAAAACCAAGAAAAATCGTGTACTCATTCATAAAACAGAGGGCCACCACAGCACCTGACTGCTTTATGGGGTGCTTCCATCCAACCTCTGTTGACACCAATTTCCTTACAGAGACCCATGGCCTGCATTTTGTTTAAAACACTGAAATTCTGCAAGCCATGGGAACTACTGAGTCTGAGGTGCATCTCACTTGCCGACATGTAAATATGAGTTGTTACTGATTTATATCAGCACAAGGGAGAAACGAATCAGACTGGAAATATGTGGAAGACAAAAAGGAAAATACCCAAAATCAGAACACTCAGGCAGAAAGACTCTAAATGGATGCTTTTTTCCTGGATAGTCTATTACTTAATCTCTGATTTTATCCTTCAGTGAACACAGAATGTTCTGCCTAAAAACATCTTTTAATGCAAATTATAAGATGAAAGGACTGCTAGATGTAATAAGTGTAGATCATCTCACAGGTGCTTTTTAGCTGAGGAATCACAAGACCTAAATTAGCCACATGGATGCTGGTGGACTGTACCAGAGCACATCATAAGGACGCAAGTGTGGGTTTGTACCACCAAAATGATCATATTATGTATTACAATAAACCTGCTTTTGCAATAAGAAAAAAGAGCTTGTCACTTAGTGTAAGGGAGAAGAAACACCATTCCCGGATTATTGACAGCTAGTGGCTGAGCTAAGCAGGACAAAGCTGAGGGCACAGATGAAGACACAGAAGGTTAGCTTCATTCCACTATAGGGAAAATAAAAGCATGATACACTAATATTAGTAATGTGTGTGTGTGTCTATGTTTATATATCCTCATATACTAGAAGAAGAACTTATCTTACTGTAACGCATGAGGTGTGGCAGATTTTCAACTCCCCTGCCAGCCCCTCTGTAAAGGTAAAGCTATATATTGAATTGTTTTTCTGCTTAGAAAAAAAATAAAGGGGAAATTACTCACGGTGTTCGGTGATGACAAAAGTGAATTAAAAAACCCCCAGCTTTCTCACATGGGCTGAGAGCATTTTTCCATGTTTAAATTCCGAGACTCTAGTCACAATGAGTACGTGAATGTTTGGTGCCAGTGCAAGTTAGCAGTAAGGGAAAGTTCAAACTAACTAGAGGTAAAACTGATTGGGATCAGACCCTGGGTAAGACTCTGTATCATCTGTGCTCAGCTCAACAGAAACCAATGAAATTGCAACACAGGAAGCTGTAACCTGCCTGACGAGAATGAGACCCAAAGCGTGGGCAGGCACCAAGCATGGCACACATGGCTGTACTGGAAATTTGTCTGTGATGACCTGCAGTATCTGCTGCCGCTATGCCTCAGCTCTGAGGTTCTCCTTTTAAAAGATGTTGCCAGTCATAGTGAATTATGCCAGATTGTTGGATTATGCTTATGACGACCACACAAAAAAGACCCCTAGCTTTAAAGATCATCTTCGCAGGTGTACCACTAGCTCTCTACTGCAGCAGAAACAAAAAATCCCAGCTTTATAATAATGCAATCAAAAACCACACTCAACATGCAAAGATAAAAAAATCCAGTACTAAACTGTTATCAGCATATATTCGTTAAAGGCTACATTATTTTAAGCTCATAGCACACTGTTCAGTCTACACAAAATAGCAAGTCTGCATTTCTTCACTCTTCCAGACAGAACTGTCCTGCTGAGATAGTCCCCAATAAGCCGGATAAAACTTTACACGAATTAACGATTAACTATTACTATATAATGCGAGAAAAATAGGGAAAATTAAATCCATAATAGTCAATGAAGACTCCAACAGCTGTTTACTCACAATATTAATTTCTTATACATATTTATAAAATAATTTATGAAAATAAACGTACCAAAATACTTACTTTTGATATATGCAGGTAGTTCTGTACTGACTGTATATTTGCATTGCTGTTAGCATGGGAATGCCCAAATTCTGAGCTTGGGCCTCTAAATATTACAATAATTTAAATAATAAATATTAAAAACACAGATAGCTATGAAAAAAATCTACAGAAGTTTTACAATTAAAAACTGTTGCCAATTAGCTGTGCGGGACACTAACAAAAAAGCTACACAAAAGAGACTTCAAAAATGTTCTTCAAACCCACAAAAACCAGTTAATATAATAAGCAGGAAGAAGTGGATTTATTGTATTGGAAGGAAAAGATCAGTCAATTGCAAGCAAATTACAGTAGTTCTGGTCCCAGATGGGTTTTCAGTAGGTTTGCAACATATCATACACAGGTCAAAGCAACATGTTTGTCTACTTGCTCTCACCCTAGAAATACTGAAAAGGCCAGAAATACTAACCTGAAAAAGTGAAAATGTTTGGTATCACAATGCAACAAAATCATTGCATTAACAACACCACCAACAAATCACAGAATATCAGTTTTAATTCTTTCCTTTTGTATAGGTGACTGATGATGTGTTGGTGTACATGTGTGTACCTACATCTTTTGCAGTCTCTACATCTTCACTCCTCCGCTCAATCAACTAGGTGATGAGACATGAAATTTTAGTGGCTGTGAAACTATGGTCTGCGGTCAGACTATAGGATTTGCTACTTCTGTTACAGTGTGGACATTTAAAAAAAAAAAACAGACAAAAACATGCTGAGAAGAACAAAGTAAAATATTTACTGCTGGCTGTTAAACTACATCCTTCGAGTTAAGGCTAATGTGCTTTCCAATATGGGAACATTACCAAGGGGTCAGCATTACAGCATTAAAATTTTAGAAACCAGGACTCTCAGGAGCAGTCCATGGTCTTACAAGCAAAGGAACACAAATAGAGTGATGGAGCCACTGAACCACAAACAGTAGCTTTTAAGTGAAAAGTCATGCAAAGGTACAAGGGCCTCAGGTCTCTGGTGTAACAGGTACATCTATGTCTGCCTATCAGCTCACTCAAGTGCTATTAAAGGCCGACCAATCCATCTGAGTGGGCCCATTTGCTCCTTGCAGGTACAAATGGCTATTTGCTGTACATACGCGATTACACACTCACTTCCTTTGCCCTATGCTAACAGCATGTAAAACAAAAAAGTGCCATTTTATGTACACAAAGGCACTTATCTGAGGCCCTTGGGCTCTGAATACAAAGCACTCTGAATAGATTGATGGTACTGCGGTGGGGACAAACAGGAAATGGACAACTGTGTATTTCCCAGGTTAATAGCGTAATGATTCTTTATTACTAAAAAACTTCTGCACTTCACCACCTTTTGCTACTGATTCTTCCACAGTAGAAAGATATGGTATAATGGAAAGCAGCCAGCTGCTATTCAGGCAAAGGATACTGAGAAAGTCAAAAGTGTCAGGGAGGGATTCTGGACTTTTCTCCCGCTTGCTGTTACCTTATTTCTCTGCAGTTTCTGTTGTTGCTGACTTAAATCTACCAATGCTTAACATTTTTTTTTTTTTTGCTTAGCTTAGGGTACAATACATGAAACCTTTCTGGCAAAGGCTGGATTCTATCCAGAGTTTTCAGTTCCTTAAAAAATACACTTAAATGTAATTAGTAAAAGCTTAGGTGACACATACACTGGATGGAGTATTTCATCCATGAACCTCCAGAGACTTGTGCCTGAATTGCATGCACCATAGCAGGTGCAGTGCGTTTTACTGCTTGGATCAGCTAAGATCCCTAGTGAAAACTACAGCAAAGCAATTCATTAAAAAAATAAAAAATAAAAACTCACACACAATAATGCCCACACTTTCCTCCTTCCTTATCTCTTGCAAACACATAGTAGTTTCCTCTTCAGAAAATTAATCTACACAGAAGAGCATCAGGCCTGTTAAGAGTGTCACTTCACATAAGGAGTATGACTTGTGCTATTCAGGCTACACTTTTTAAAGGATGAGGCATTCATAGACCTTGCTACACAGACAGAATTTTTTCTCATGCTCCCTCAAATGCGTTTGTTACTTAAATGAAATATCAGTGTGAAAGGTACTCTTAGAAATACCTGCGTATCCTTGCCATAAACACCAACACCATCCCCCTACCAGGCAGTATTAATAAGACTAGCAATGTAAGCTCATAATTTGTGCTTTTTATTGTCCCTTGGTGACTCACACTCCAAACACTCAGGTAGTTCTCAGCATTTTGAAATTTGGCTTTGTGTTGAATTTTGAACAATTTCTGCCATTTTACACCTCAGAGCTCAGAGAAGGCAGCACAGTAGTTGGTGTACAGATGTGACAGAATGTTTTTATTCCAGAAAAAAGCTCCCTGTTTCTGACACACTGGAAAATGTACAGCCAGAGAATGCTTGAGGCGAAGATGCCACACCAGCCTTACATCTGTCTGCTTTCATTTGTCTACAACTGTGCTTATAGATAAAACAAGCCTTCCAGATGTCATCACAAGCAGTGTTCATATGCTGACTTCACTGAGATGCTATTGTTTGCTGCCAGCATAACAGAGTTGTAAAACTAAAATATTTAAACTCTGTGCTACTCAACACAACTTTGAATGTCACACAGGATCTTATTTCAGGATTAATTAATGTACACCCCAATAAAATAATCATGTGTTAAAAAACAGAGCTAGCTGGCATATACAGTATGTTGCCCTTTTTTCTTTCTTTTTTTTTTTAAGACACTGTTCGCGTTCCAGGAAATACAGTGGAGCTAAAGAAGTTACCCATAAGGGAACAAAACATATACCCCCCATATGTTTGAAGAGAATGGGTGACTATATCTATACAGTGTGTGGTAACATTTTGTATATTGCACGTATTTTAAACTGTCCTGATTTTGTGGAAGAAGGATTGTTACTGAAAACTAACAGATAAATTTTTGAGGAATATCTTGCTCTACAGTGGTTGTCATTAAATCTTTACTATAGCTGGTGGCAAATAATTAACATTATTCCAGAATTCATGGGTTTTCCTATATCATGCCTTGTGAACAATGCAGTATCATTAATTACTTGCAATTACAAAACTGCGAAGATTTCTCTGGGTGACCATTCTGCTACAGAACTTCTGGTCAGCTATGCTTAGTTAAGTTAAAACAGCATTAATTAAAAATTTGGGGTTTTAAATTCCTCTAGCTGTTTGTGTAGTAAACAAACAGACATTTTCCTCCCTAGATATTTCTGATCTCCGGTCCAGAGTCTTTAAACTACTGTTTCTGTTGAGTAATTTGAAGATAACCAGAGAAGGAAAACTTTTACCACTGAAATACCTCAGTTTCACTTTCAGACATTTCTTGCTATTAATGAAATTATAATCTAGGAATTTTAAAATGTTTTATTAATGACTTTTGTGAAAATTATCCTACTGGACCATCATATACAGTATTCCTATCATGCCATATTGAAAATGTTCAGTTATCTCTGTGGTGACAGGTTTAATATCTGAAAGTTTTGAGTTATTAACTCTTAGAGAAGTACAGTAGATTTGCAGACAACCACATGAAGTTTGTAAACTCTCCAGAGCAAATTGCTTTGGAAGACATTTCATTTCTAAAGAGCAACAAAGCACAGACTATACAAACTCTGAGACTCAACTAACTGCTGGTAAAGAAAATTCCTACTTTCTGAGAAAGTCTACATAAACTTAATCTTACTTTTACAAGGTTTGTGGTTAAAATGTAATGAGCTCATAGTGGCCCATGCATAGGTTGCAACGGAAAGAGGACTGTAAAGCCTGCGTGACTGTAAATCTTGAAAAAGGCTTCTTAAAATTTCTGCCAGCCTTCACTCAGATTGGAAGAGACTGAACCTGCAACTTCGTAAAGTCCACAGAGGATATTTTCAGCTCCCCTAACTTTTATCAGACAAATAATTTTTACTCTAGGAATTTATATACTCTCCCAACACACCTTAAGAACAATGTATGCTCTGAGGTCCACATACTGTAATTTGAAATCAAGGAATATGCATGTTCAGTTGATAAAGCTACCAGGGTTTTAAATGCTGATGAGAACAACAGGGTGTTACTTACCTAGTAAAATTGTATTGTACATTCTCATTTGATCTACTGAAGGGTGAACACAGCCACATGGCTTATCACTCATTGCAAATAGCATTATATTTCCTTTTCTTTTTTTTTAAAGTTCCTTTTAAGAAAACCAAACCCTAAAACAGTAGTTTGGTCAAACAATAGAAAGCAATTGAGAACTCACCAGTTTCTATCAACAAAAAACTAAAGAAAGATAGAAATAAAATCAAATTTGTTACAATAAAATTACGGGGTGAAACTTCATTTATTTACATTGGTACTGTTAAAAAATTGTGGTCATAATGCTAAAAGCATACACAAGTCAAGACTCCCAAATGAATCTCAATACAAATATTTGAGGGCGAAGACACTAAGACTCACTGTTAGGATAGAGAACTCCATGTGTATTGCAGAACTTTGCACTCCAGTTCAAATCATCCGCTAACAGTGAGAAACGTCTTGCTACTTGTCATCTATGTGTACTTCAAAAGAACCCAGAGCATGTAGCCCTCATTCCATCATGAACTGTAGAACTGATTCAGTTTATTGTATGGAATATCTTATGACTATTTTATTTAACTGCTGCACAAAATTCATACTATGGTTCATACAGCAAGCCATCAAATAGCTTCCAGGAATTTCAATCATTTCAAACTCCAAAGTTTCCTAAATCAGTAATTGTAATTTTATAGAAATAAAACATAAATTGTATATAAATATACACATGGGCACACACACACATATTTACATACAGGAATCAAAGGAAAGGCTATTTGTAAATAACCTGTGAATGCCTTCACCTTTTCTTGTAATAGATAGGTCTTATTTGAAGATACTGTACAGCACTTCCTCTACACCTCAGGGTAAAATCTTTACAGTTATCAAGTCACATATACTACTTATTCAAAACCTACACACTGTGCTTGATCACCATTTGATGCAATAGAACCAGACACACTGGACTCAGGTCATCTCTCACAATTTTGCTTCAAACAAGGAGCTCCACATTGTAATCTTAAACAGCAGTAAATATATGTATCTGATTACAGAGAGTAGTAACAGAAGGACTTAAGGAGCTTTCAGAGGGATATACCTACATTATGCTTTATAACACCCGCTAGCTGTTCTTCCCAGCTAACAATTTTCAAATTTTACTTTTAGGGAGTAACAACAATCTCCAGAGCTACAAAGGAGTAAATTAGGACCTCAGTAATTGTCCTTCTTTAAAACTGAATTTTAATGTCATTCTTCAAAAAGATAGGGTGTCATCGTCAACAAGCCTTACTGTAGAGGCAAACAGCATTTGGTCCAGAGAACATACTCTGATACACTTGCAAGGACAAAGCAATAACCCGTTGACTTGGGAATCATCACAAGGAAAACAACAAGAATCAGGGGGAGTTATGTTAACCGTCCTAAACAGCTGCTGCTGAAAGCAGGAGATAAAGAATTAAGGGACATGCCTATCAAGAACTAAAATGCCTATCTCAAGATTATTATAGAAGACATGGAAGGAAACTTTAAACAGGCCTGGAAAAGCCTTAATTTAGGGGTCTAAACCTCACTAATAATGAACAGGATTTAAACTCTTAAGTGTCTAAATCACTTCTGAAAATGAAACTCAAGCTCCCACTTATGCATTTTTGAAAATACTATAGGACTCATTTGCATAACCATTCACAAATAGTCTCATCCAGAGCTTGCAGACTGTACCTGTGAAGTAAAAATTTAAGGGTAAATTTTTTTTATACTTTTTAGGCTAAGTTGACCTCTTTCAAAACAAGGAAAGGGAAAAAAGGGAAAGAGAGGCAGAGGCCATCTGAGAACTGTGGAAAGACATTCATACTCTTCATACTGACACACAGAGCAGAAATGCTTATGCTCGCTTGGTGTTGACCGCTGGCCACACATGTGCTTTTTGTCATTGGCTCTTTATCTATGCAATATCAGTATCTTCAGGTATCACTCCTAATTAAGAAAAGAATCCACTCACTTTCCCCTATTACTTCATCAGGAACAGTTGTGCTGCTGAAACAACCTTGCCACCGGGAGCCCTGATGCAGTAACACTCCTACCTATGTCTACCAGTGCTCCCTCTGGTCTGCAAAACTGAATCTGTTGTTCCTGTAAAATTTCTGACCTAAAAGTACAAGAATCCCTGTGGTTACACTTATTATACCTAGTTCATGTAGTCAGTGGCCTAATGTATTCACAGACTGTCTTGACTTACAGTTTTTATATGCTTTATCTTAAGGCTTCTAATAAAATCTGTCACACCATTGATAACCTGTGCTCTTCTGTGAATGAGTGCCTGTGAAAACACAAAGATGTGTTCTGTGGTTGCAGTGAAATAATTTGTAGAAGGCAAAGTCCATGCTGGAGCCACAATGTCTTTTTCCTGCACCTTGCCTGAAACATTCGTATCTTTTGTGGAGCTGATTTTGCTTAAGCTCTTTGAAAATCATTCCCAAAAGCACTCAAGATTTCCCCAAAGACTTTGTAAGGCTTCCTGCTTCATAGGTTTCCACTCCTTTGCTGTAAGGCTAATGCATTTTAGGGATGTTTGTTCTGATGCAAAGCTAACTTAGGAGTAAAAATAAACTACCAGCATTTACAATGCTGTTGGAAGGCAAAGAATGCCAAGTGCTAAACTTAAATTACCAGAGTTGGTAGTCGTTCCTTAATAACCTTCTCTTTAGACAATTTTTGCTGTCTCAGAGGAAAAGACATTTAGTAGGAGTGTAATGATGAACATTCAATCACTTAAAAAACCAACAAAATCCCCAAACCTGCAATAGCCTTACATGAAGAAAAAAATAATAATTTTATGGGACAACATGATGGTACTCCACTTCCAGTTTGATGCATGAAACCAGAGGCAAATCATTGGCATTATTACTCAAGTGAGCTGTATGTTTATTACTCATAAGCCATCTTGTTTACCCTTCTGTGAACACTAGAAGCTACACTTAGCTTGTTTCAGATATGCCTATCTCTACAAAGATTTTACTAGTGTTCACATAAATCAATATTTACAAAAAAAATTATAATATCCAGAAACAAAAACATTTTTGCATAGAATATTTAACCTGCAAGATCAGGAACTTGCTTATTAAAGAACACATCATTATCTTAGCATATATTCATTTATGTAAAATAATTATTTGTTTTAAAATTTTTATCAGCAGACAGGGAATTCATGTTGCTGAAGTGCTAGTACTTCACACTGCACGTGTAACCGCAGACAGAATTTTACTTTAGATCTGTATTGGAACACAATTTCATTTTTTAAAAAATAACCCAATTTAACAATTCAGAAGTTCTCATATATGTTTTATAAAAATGTATGAGAGACCTAAAAACCATGGAGAGTCATAACTTCGAGTTGGCTCATTTGTTTCCGTTTTATTACAGCACTACATGGTGGGTATCAGATTCTTCACAGAAAGTAGCATATTAAATCTTTATTCTAATCTGTTTTAGCAGAACTATATTATAGTTTAATACTATTTTGTCTGACTGATAAAATACCATTCAAATAAGACCAAAGAGAGCACTGAACCCCAACAGAGACCTGTCCTGAAAAAAGCCACCACAAGTATTACTTCAAGCTATCTTCAAAAATAACACTTCCTCTTTCTTGACAGGTAGGCTACTATATTCATTTCTCATTCTCTAGATGAACTCCTAATTCTAGTTTTGTCTGAAGGCCACCACACAGATATAAAATGCATTGTGTATATTCATATCCTTTATTTTTGACACACCAGGTTTTTATTTGGGGCCCTGTAATGAGGATATTGACAACTTCACGAAAACTCTTCTGCAGCTGCCTGAGTGTGTCTCAGCAGTAAGTTAAATGGTTGGGGTGTACTACTACGAGGAAGGGAAATAATTTGAGTAAATTATAGCCTTATAGCAAAAATTAATTCCAGGTCTCTGTACCCCCTGCCACAGCATCATCCAATCCTTCTAGCTGTGGGAAGGTGGGAAGCATTAAGCTCCAAAACTGCTAAGGTCTTGTCTCCTTTTCATTGAGATCAGAACTGCGACTTGCTTATACACTTTTGCTTTCTCAGTTACTGGCAGAACAGGAATTTTATGTATTGAAGAGCACATCCGTTTCAACTGACTTAAAGAAAATGGCAACTATTGCACCATCTACATGGTCTCGTAAACCAAAATGACGAAACAAAGAACATGCAGGCATGTGCTCTCCACCGCCAGTAGTGTCTCATTACCCACCCTGGTCCTCCAGCTATTTCCCCAAACAAACTTGATACCTCTTCTTAAGCTCTTCTGGCAATTGTGGAGACAGAAAGAGCTTTAAAGGAGAGGGAAATAAGGGCTCAGGCTAAGTTAACTTCTGCAGAATGCAGATCTCTTTGTAAACCATGTGAGAAAGCCACAGCATCTGCTGCGAATCAGTTTTCCTTTCTTACACATCGAAATAAATGCCTGGCGCTGTGCAAGATTCTTTTTCTGTCATCTTCTTCTGCTTATTCATTTACTATTCTTATTTATTGATTGATGCACAAGGTCCACTCGGCTGTATTCGGTAACACTTTACAGGCTAAAAACTTCACTCACAAAGCTTATTACTTTTAAGTCTCATTTGCTCTGTCATCCAGTATTCTCGGTACAGCTCAGCTACAATCTAATTCTTTCATCTCACTGTGTATTTTTGCCTATAGAGCCAGTTGCAGATCTGCCGTTTTTGCATGTAATCAGAAATCAGCCAGCAACTCTCCCCTCATATGTTTTAAGCATGTCCTGCGAAGTTCAAAGAGCTTTGTTTTGGCCTAGACTTCAGAAAGAAAAAAAAATATTTAACTCCTTCTCAAAAGTCACAATTATTGATCAAAAGCAGGTATACAAAAGAAATACAAGATTCATACTTGCTTATTTGCTGACATACGACAATCTTAAGAGTTGAGACAGAAGAGAGTAGGCCTAAAAGGCATTTCTGGGTCATCCCAGGTTTGAAATAACAGCATTGCCACGCAGCATTGTCTGAAGAGTTAATGTCACCATGTAGGTTCACTCCACAATAGCTTCAGAATTTTCCAGGAGAAATATGGTAGATCTTTGTTCAAGTCAACTTTCATGCAGATGAATTTGGACAAACACTAGGTAACTATTACTACTAGCACCAACACTGAGATTATTGCTGAGTTATTTAAATAACCCAAAGTAATCCACTGTACTACTGAGCATGACAACTTTCTTCCTTTGGATGGGTCTTTTTTTTTTGGTTGTTCTTTTAATCTCTAAAATAGCTGCAAAATCATTAAATAAAGTTAATTAATTAAATCCTTTCCAACTTTTTTTTCCAGGAAGACATGGACAATCAAAAAAAAAAAATCACCAACAACATGCCAGCCTGTCTAGTCCAAGACTTGTGGGAGCACAAAATTATGTGGGAGAAACTTGGACAAAGTTATGGTTTAGAATCTTCTCCCCATTTCTCAGAAGAGAAAAAAAAGCATTAAAGAAAGCATTTAGAAATCCCCACTAGTCTCCAGTTACATTGCCTAGGGAAATCTAGGGCTCTGGAAGGAATTTATTAGGACTACAAAAGGAAAAAAAAAATCATCATTAACCAAAAGAGCCTTAGAGAAATCAGGCTATTGCTTAACTGGAGGCACCTAACTTACGTGATCTCCATTGCCTCCCCCGAGTTTAGGCAGTCAAAGCTCCAAATGTAGGCATCTGTGTTAGGTATCTAAAGTAAGCAATGTGAATATCCTGTGACCCTCCATCACTGCTATTGAAATTCAATGGAATTTGGTTGCTTAATTCCTTCCAAATCCTTCAAAGATCCAATTTTAAGTTCTCTAATCAGCCAGACACCCACGATAATTCTCCAGGTTTTATTAGAACGCTGTGAGGTACATTCTGGCAGTCCTTCCAGAAGACAGACAATTCTTAATAGCTCTTTCTAAATTAAAGCATAACTTGGTAATTTGGGGAGCAGAAGGCCGTGCATATAGTATTGGTATTCAGGCAGACCATTTACATCCTAGCTAACAAAGTAGGAAATTTCTGTTCTGTAACATTTTCAGATGTAGTATATTTGAAGCCTTAAGTACAAAACCTAAAAAGAAAAAAACCCAAACACCATAATTTTGGTATTTTTTATCAATCAAGAGGATGGGATAGTCATTAACGCATCAGCATGGGAGGGGTAGTTGGGTAGGAAGAGGTGGCACAAACATCACCCTGAGAGTATGTGAGTCTCTAAATTTGTTTGCATTTTTCCTTGGTTCCACACTTATAGTTTTCCTGAAAGAAGACATTTGCAAATAGAAAAAGGCATCTTCACCTGTAAAAACTATATTGTTTCTCAAAAGAAAAAAATTATTAGTGTGAAATTACCCAATTGCCTGTATAACCACTTCCCCTCTGTGGGTTGAATGTGGTAACCCAAAAACAATAGGTTGTTTACAGATGCTGTCCAAAGTAAAGAAAAAGATGATATTTTAACTGTTTTTTCTGCTAATGATCCATTTTTTATACCACTCAATTTGTAACTTCTGCCAACTTCATCATTTTATCATCTACTCACAGACAACCACAGTATCTCCCTAACCATTTTGCAAGACAGTTACTCTCCTGTTATAACAATCATCACACATTTGTAGGGAATAGAGCATGATTGCTAGAAAGGCCCCTCCACGGACGGGTAATGGAAATGTAAATCCTGCAGGATGCTTGAAAGGCTGCTCTCTCCAATTGCAAAGGTTCTGGTGGTGAAGCTGAAACAGAGGCTCAAGGATTGAGACATTCTGAGCCCAGAAGGATCCACTGTAGTTTCCTAATCTGGCATCCTGCATAACACAACCCATCTCTCATGGTTCACCCAGAAGAAGGAGGTGGTCTTCTCCAATCTCAAAGCAAACTGTACAGATTATTACAAAATGGCAGCACAAAATGAAAAATTTAGTAGGAAACTCATGTTGTTTCAGGCAGATGGATGCAGTATGTGTTTTTAACTTCATGCTCCCATACAGTCAAAAAACCCCCTGTAAAATCTGGTCACTGGACTACTTAATGAAATATATGTTCATAGCAACACACCCTTTCCCAGAGAATATTTAAACCAGAGTACAACACACTGTTTTCAACAACACTAAAATGGGCATTCACCGTCTTGATATTTGCATGGTCCCCTGAGCAATGTTGATATGAGAATCTTTTCAAGACACAGCAAAATCCCTTTAGTAGTCAATAAATTATATATGCACAAGTTTATAACATTTGTATAGGTAATATACTATATATAATTTGTATAGAATATAACTATATATAATTTATATTATAATTAGAATTTACGAATGGGTGATTTATTAAAGCATTTTGCCATTGCCAGGGTATGTCTATATATACACCAACTCAATACTGCCTTTATAAATATTTTAAGTGCCATTATTAATCAATTAAACTGGCCAATCTATGCGCCACCAATATGGTATATAGTTTTTAATATGTCAATAAGCCCATGAAATACATTTAGAGAGAAGCTTATTAATTTCCAGGGGTTTTATGCAGAAAGGGAGTTCAACAGTTTCAAGTTAAGCTATCTAGAAAGGGATGTTCCAGAAGATTCAATTATGAAGCAAAAAGGAACTTTTCCAATAGCCTATGAATAGAAAAGCCCTTTTTGTTTCTCTGTACACTTCTCTCATTAAAGGCAAAGGTGGTATGCAAGCCCAACCACGTTTCTGATTAACATTTCTGTGCCCAATTGTGTTTAGAAAAGGCATCTCTGGAAACCAAAACTTCTCATAGTTTGAGGAATCAAACCTCTAACATAATATTGAAAAAAATTTCTCATCCTTCTGAGCAAAGCTAGGAAAAACTGAAGGGGAATTCACACTCTTTCTGCTGCTTAAGTCACATTTCACAGAAAGAAACTCAGTATTGAATTTCAGGTGAAGAGAATTGCCAAAAATGAGCTGCAGACAAATAGAGGTGAAGATTCTCACGCCTTTGACCTACATCTTGAACACACATCTCTGGAGATAAAATGTTATGCCACCTCTGGTTATGAATGCAAAACCATAAATGCTGTGGTTAATCTGGGATGTGTGAACTCAGTAAGCAATACTGGAATTAACTGCTACCGTAACATACATCAACATATTTTCAAGACTGAAAATTATTTGACTCTCCAGCTTTAGTTTTTCTGAACATTTGCTGATTTCCAAATAGAAAAGGAGACATTGAAACACCATAAAAGAAAGGCTATCTGTAATCTGTTATCAATTTATCTGAAATAAAATTGTCCTAGAAATCTCATATAATGTTCAGTATAAAGAATCTCAGTCAAATCATGGCTAATTCTTCAAATAAATATTCCCGGTTTTGTGTGGTTCATTTTTTATACATACAACATTCATGGTGTTTCACATTTGATAACTGACTATGAAATTTAAAACAAAAAAAAAGGTTTTACAGATATAAAGGTCTAGGCCATTCCCTCACACATTCTTACCATGTGTGAAATATGCTGCTATTAAAAAATGAGTGTCCTATTGCCAGTTGTGTTTTTGAAAAGCAAGCAACTTTATGCAACACACGACGGTGATTTTCCAGCAACAGTTTGACAGTGCATGGGCCCCGTTGTTGAAATTTTTTGCTCTAATCTTTGTTTATAGTAGAAGTAAATAATCCAAACAAAGAGCATTCCACTATGCAGGGCTGATGGCTGTGCGATAAGGCAGAGCCTGGCACCAACGACAGAACCAGCAGTCTATTGAGGTAAAAAACAGCACCCTGATAAGTAAAACTGTCTTCTGATTTATAGACCTTAAGTTGGCTTTTTAACCCTTAAATCATGAAAATCTGCACCATACAAAGGCCTGGGAAGAGAGGCATGTAAAAGAAAAAAGAAAAACCCCATGAGAAATTTTTAAAGAAAAAATGTAGTGGCTAAGATGTTACTTTTACCCCCAGGAAATCACCTTAAAGATGAATTTTAGATATACTACATTTAAGAACTTTTACCAGCAATGAATTTTTGTATTAGACATAGAACTTCTAAAAGAACATTTGAAAAACAAAAGCATTTAAGATTGATCCTTTCTTTGTTTACACAAAAAGAAATGGGCTTAAAAAATAATGAATATTTATCTTGCAAAACTTAGAGATGATGTCAAATACAACATGATACATGGCCTTTGGTGTCAGTCATATCTTCAGTACACAAGCCCTGCGAGACTCTGGTCCTCAGGCAGCCTGGAAAGACTTTCAGTTCTTCCATACATTACATTCAATAGTTAATTTAATAGTTAATATTTAATAGCAAACAGCCCTGAGAACTGCTGCAACCCTTTTCCAAAGAGTTCCTAAATGCAGAAGGCAGTTATATATTTGCATGTATGAATAATCACTTAATAAACAATGTTATTTGATTTTCAGCTCTCCCCCCAGCATTCAATATATGGATAAGTAGGCTCTTGCTCACAGAATTCAGGTGACTTTTTCACCAATGGACCTGTATAGTTAAATATGCTTTTCACAGTCCTGTTACAGTCACAGTCTCTGAAACCAGCCTTTGCCAATTCTTTTGCCAGTCTGTCTCATTAGGTGACAGAGGAACACCTGAACTTTGTAACAGGTGAGAGGTGGCTTATACATTTGTTAATCAGGATTTGTGGACCATGTTTGAAAGGAAAAAAAGACACGGAACAACAGTAAATAAACAGTGTTATGGCATTAAAGTTACAGTCCAGAAATGGAACTATGAATTTTCAGGCCATCAGACTTCAGAAAGACAAAAACCCACACAACTTATGTACTTGAATTACAGCATCCTAGTTCCCAAATGCAAATATGTTCATACACAGACTAAGTACAATCTCAATTAAATCCACCTTTAGGTGTATGAAAATTTCAAGGCATCTCAGAAAACTTTCCATGCTATTCAATCTGTGCAAATTAAGCATCTTTCCAGTGAGATCAGACACCAAGACCAGGAATGGTCCCAGAAAATTATAATTTCTACAAGGGTTATTGCACAGCTCAGCATCATACTACACATATGCCTAACAGCTGCTTCTGTAATGCCTGTGGCACACTAGAAAGTGTCTTGGGCACTGAGAGAGGATTGGCACCTCTTTCTACAGGCTTCACAGGATGGTCAAGAATGTAACAGGCTCCACTCTAGTCATCTTTGCTTCCCAAATACGACTTCACAGGAGAAGTGGTGAAAAGAAATCCTGAGATGTGCTTCCTTCTCATTTCCCACAAGCCTGTGGTAAGCTGTCAAGTCTTTTCAATGTTGAGCCATGTCAAGCCAGGAATGGGAAGCTAGTGTACTGGCCTCAGAGGCACTGTATTTTTCAGTGTTGTCTATAGTTCACTAATAGGTTCAGGAGCTTTTTATTCATAGAATTTTAAATACAAATCTTTCATATTTTAGAACACTATTTTAATGATCATTAATATTTAAACTACTAAAAACTCCTTACCAATATTTTGAGCAACTAAAATGATTCGATCTGGAGAATGTCCAAATTTTCCATTATAAAACTTAACCACCTGAAAATGCCACCTCCCTTTTAAAGACTATTTCTGTCAGCCATCTGAGTATCTGCATACGGAAGTTCTTCATTGAAATGTAAAATATTAACCCTACCTATAAAACTCCTTTTTTGGGGAGGGGAGATTTCTTTCACTTTTGTATAGTTTTGTTGAAAGAATCAGAAACAAATACATTCTTTGTAAAATGATCTGTCCTCTTCAACGTATGTAACTTTGATTAGGTACTGCACATAAGATCAGCAGTCAGCAAGGCAAAGTTAAGCATGATGATTTCTCAGTTTTTTGTAATACAATATGGCCTTTAGTAAGGCAACATAGGCAAAGCCTGGGAATTCCTTTCAGTCCGTGAACCTAGATGTTATAGGTTTATGTTTTACTAAATAATTTAATTTTACATCACCATATGACAGTTCTTTCACTAGCAGAGGATGATTAAGCTGTATGATGGCAAACTTAAAACACTGCAAGACAAGCTAATGTAGCACTAAAAAGTTATCTTCTGTGGATTTATAATTCCAACTATTAAGTACAGAACCTAGCCCCAAAGCCTCTAAGACACCAAGTTCCGTTCTAGGAAAAAATTATAAAACAGAACTTCTTGACCAAGCTGATACGCTGCTCCAAAAAAAGTGCAAAACATTTTTAATAGGGAAAACTTTCTTGGCTTCCAAGCTCTGGTACCTCAAAAACACTATGTTCAATTACTATCAAACCCTCCAAAAACCAAAATACTGTTAGAGAGCAGAGGACCACATACAATTTCAGGTGTACCAGTTTAATTTTAGTGACAGCACAAGTGAACAAAAATATTTCAGCATCTGATAAATTTGCTACTATTTTAAATAGTGATTTTAATAACACCTCATTTTGCTCTCAGATACCGAAATAAAGGCATTAAAGTATGTTATCATAGCACAGACTTCCACTTGAATGAAAATATTGATGTTTACTTCTGCACTGAGAATGAAACCTCCTTCTGCCTTTCTTTAAGTAAAGAATTAATGGACACCTGAAAGGAACCATAACCTGACAATTTATTGTAGTAATTGTAATAAAATAGTTCATCAACGATGAAAAAAAGAAAAAATAGTTTAAAAAGTCTGAAGAGGGAAAATTGAAAAAAACAGCGGTAGCCACCTGATGTAAAGTAAGTAAAAGGACTGTTTGTGCCCAGTACTTCAGAAGAAATTGTTCAGGAACAGTTCATCCATGTGAAAGTCTGAGTCATATGAGGCTGCCAAGGTCAGTGAGACCTCTGGTGATCAACTCAGTAAGTACCAGCCACACATGCTAGACTGTCTTGGAGCAAAACTAAGGTGTAGACACTACAAATCCTATTATTTATACACAGTAAGGAACACCCAATTTGTTTTGTGATAATACCTCTACCACACTGCTTTCTTATCACTCTCCTAAACTCTTCAACAGCTCTCACACTAAATTGTTCTCGGAGACTTACCATGACATTACAAAATAAAAAATACTAGTTCTGACCCTCACGTGATACGAAGAATAATGGCTATGACTTTGGAAGTGATCACATTAAAGATCCTGAAAACTCCCTGTAACCAACATCTGTTTCATTTTGCCTGCCTTGAGCCTGTTTGCACTGAGCTTTTTGCCTGTGCCAAGTGTCAGTTTCAGGCTGATTAGTAATAATAATAGTCAAAGCAGTAGTAAAAGGTTCAGTATCAATAGTTAACTTATTTCTGACTATTGTCTGAAGATCTTACATGAACTTTGCCAGGATGTTCCTTGTGGCACCTGTGGCAACCAGCTCAAGTATCATCAAGCCTGTTTGCCTACGCTTTGCAGCAACATGTTAGAGCTCCAGAGCTACATTCCCTAAAGCTTAAATCTGAATTGAAGGTGCACTAGCCTAATGTGGCTGGGATTGAAGAGGCAGTTCTCTGCAAATGCTCCTTCTAATAGCCAAGATGGCTGCATGAGAGAAAAGAGATACTTGGCAAATACGGAGACCAGGAGTCAGACTGACATCTTTGTCAGGGAAAAAAGATTGGAAAAGGGAACTAGTGGTGATTCAGTGTGTGGTTTGCACAATGAACAAGACAGAGGAGAAGATGCCAGAGACAGGACAAGGACAAAGCTCAAATGGAACAAAACTGCATTGTGGCTCTGAAGATTCCTCCTATACAAATGGATCGTGAGGATAAGGATTTCCTGTGGCTTCCTTTAAAAATGGCAGTATCTTTATTAAAGGGATGTTAATCCTGCATAAGCAAGCACTCAGTCATGACACTTCCCCCCTTGTAAGGCTCTTGGTGGAACTGCAGGTTGTTCCTGCTGTGGTTGCTCCTTTTTGTGTGATTCAGGTAAATAGTTCCTTATGACTGAGCACTTTCTGGGATCAAGATGAAGTATTTAGAGTGGCATTCCTCTCTCCTAATACTTACAACATAAAGAACCTGGTAGGCTAGACTCCTGCTCAAGTCAGTCCAGAAAATGTGGCATTTCTAGGTCATGACTCAAATTATTATTTTATACTCCTGCTGCAGGATAAGAGAAATCTCATCATGGAAGGACCATTTCTTTCCCCTGACAGGAGAAGAAGTCTACATGATCAGCCCACGTGGAAGGACTATCACTTACATCTCCAGAGTCAGGCAAACTGAACTGCACTCCTTAGAATGGGATGGGAAGGACTGCAAAATGCTCACAACTGACATTAGACTCTGAACTACTTCTGAGTACTACCCCTCTGCTACTTATTTCAACGAGCACCACAGAAAGGACCAAAAGTAAACCAGTACTTCTATTGCCAGAGTTGGGTTTAAATCATGAAGCAAAAGAATTCCCGGAACCATCCATTAGAAGGACAAAATAAATACTGAATAGCCACTATTGGCAAGAAAACAAAAAACAAAACCAAAACTCAAACACCTCCCCCCTGCCCCCAGCATGTATATGTATATGCCCAAGAGCAGGGAATTTAAGTTAATGTGCAATCTCAGGTACAGAATTTCCTGGCTACTGAGTCCTTTACTCTGAAATTTGAATATACTTTAATTGTGCTTTGTGTGATACTTACGTACTACACAGGCTGTATATGTATATATTTCATATAACTTTCAAGGATGGGTTGCAGGTTTTAGCTGAAGTATGAAGAAGAACAAAAAATTTCAAGAAATAGCCATTAGCAGCCCAAACAAATTTTGTTGCCAAGAAACTTCAAAGTATCGCCTGTGGTTCCTTCTCTGGTGTTACTTATGGCACCTCCAATCAGCTGGTATACTATTGAATCAAAAGAACTCACTTAGTGTATGAAACGTTAACACAAGGGGATACTTGTATGGCATGTTTGTGATACGCCAATATCAAATGTGCTCTTTTTCAGAAGTCAACATGCAGTTTTCCAAATTCTTTGCCTATTCCCTTTGTCTTCTTCTACATTCCATTACTGCTGAGAGGAAGATAATTAGACCACTCAAAAGCTAGGGATTTAATCAGATTTCTAAACATGGAAGTTCCTTATCAAGCCTTTAAAAACACGGATGTATCAACAAAAATACACCCCTTTCCCCTGCCACCAAAATTCCCTTGTCTTCAATATTTTATATTATTTCCTTTCCTCCTGCTTTTTCCTCCTAAGAAAAACTCCTCATCTTCTAGTTTGTTGAATATGGTCACCTTAAGTTAAATTATTATGAAATACATTTATCTGAAATTATTTTTAGGTAGAGAAGGAACCTTAATGATTCTTTCAAACTCCTGCTTTCTTAGGCCAGTCATATTTTCATAGATATTCCTACTCTACCAAGTCTAGCCACAAGGATAAGTGAGGCTAAATATTATTTGTTAGGTGGAATACTTTTATTAGAAATGAAATAAAAGAAGTCCTGAATTTTTAGTCATCACTGCAGAGTAATAATTAGTTGAAACTTCCATGTAGTCTCTTTGTATTTTACCTTTTATCTTTTTAAAATTATTTGGCACCGCACTGGTGCTAGGTTATCTAATGAGTTGACTATTTAATTTACCAAAAAACCCTCAAGAGCTTATACCTCCTTAGCCAAAGCTGTCATCCAATACCTCTTCCCCCCCCAACCCCTCTTCTTCCTTTCCAAAAGCAAGAACTTCAGATGAAACTATGGAAGAACCACCTCAGAATGTCCAAAAGAATGATGGCAAGAGTAACACAGGTTCAGGTCTGTGGTTCTCCTTAGGCAGAACAAGATCTTTAATTCTGAAGGGGAAAAGGAGTTTTGGCTACCATGCATTTTCAGGGATATTTAACTCCTTTTCCAGGTTTGATGAGGATGTCTTGGCCCCAAGTCTAATGAAAACTGGAATATTTTCACTAATATTTTCCCTCAGTTTCGACAAATGGGTGTGTCCTAATGAAAACTTCTATTGAACAACTCCTAAATTTAGTCTCGCACTTCTGTAGTTCTCCATATATATCATAAGCCATGGGAAAAAAAAAAAACCTTTGCAGACTCTTCTTAGAAGGGACTTGGGGCTACCAGTGTGTTGGGGAGGTGCAAAACATATCATAAAATAATGCCAATTGTAAAACCAACTGACATAATAGCAACAATTTAAAAGTTGTTACCTTTTCCATTTCCTTCCTTTGCCCTCCTTTCCCCCTTTCACTGAATAATTACACTGAGACAGGTGGTTGACACTCTAGGGTTGAACTGCAAGATTAGTTAATCAATAAAACCATTTAACTTCTTCAGATTTGGTATGTGGATCACTCAACAGCTCAGCTCCTTACCAAATGTAGCTCCAAGCACCCTGACCAATACTCCCCATTGGTGAAAACAGCTGCCAGCACCCCAGGTTGCTGTTTCTAGATTGTTGGAGAAGTGAATTAGAGAAGATAAGAGATATAATAGCAAGTAAAAGAGCTGTACCCTGTTCACTTATTCTCTTCTGTTTCAGAAAGGAAGGCAGATCAACAAGAGTGAATCTCTTTTCTCCAATGTCCTTCTTCCTAGGGTAGTTTTATAAAAAAATAAGATGGTAGTTAAGCAGGAAAAATTGATTATGCAGGTTGATGGTTACAGGCAACAAGGGAAAAAAATAAATAAAAGCTTGATGAGAGGCTGAAAAGAGCTGAGTTAGTGACAAGGCAAGAAATAATCAGAGAGAGCAAGAAAAGAAAAAAGGCAGACAAGTGTCCTGATAAGTGGTGGTGGGAAATTAGCTGGGAGATGGTGTCATGGCCCTTAGTAGTGATGAACAAATCTCAAAATTTTCACTTTTGTATGCTGGGCTGAAGATCGTGCAGAGAACTGGTTGACTCATGAGGTCCAGACTTGGCTAGATTGTGGAAGTCATCTGAAGGTATTTTTTAAATGGAGCCTCAAGATTTTGAATCCTGAAAACAATCTCAATTTTATAATCAAGAGAAACAGTATTAATCAAAGCTTTGCTTTCCCAAGTCAAGTTTTCAGTGTTCATTTCTAAAAAAAAGTTGAAAAGCTTCAATTCCAGACACTGCAGGAAACTTTTTTCCAAATCGAAGCATCCAACTTTTTTGAGGCTCACTTACCACCATTAGGAGAGACTGAAACAGAAAGACATGCTCAGAGGCTATCTTCCTCACCATGTGGCCAAATCAGCTTGATTCTCATCTTGCACTGATTTTACATTAATGGAACTTGATTGATTTCAGGAACTCTTCTCTCTTGCACTGGAACAACTACTATTGTTTATTCTGACTCAAAACAAAACCAAGAAATCCTTACACCGAGATGCCTGACTTCAGTAGTATTTACTACTATATGCCACAAAGTAATTCAGGTCCTCTGTACTGATTTGGATCTCTATTGCTTCAGCACAAGCTCTTCTGAGTTCAGAAGACAATGACATGTAAAATCAGTATATAGCTGGAAACAAGATCTTCACTCACCAGAATTTTTAAAAGCCCTTTTTAAGTGGAATTCCTAAGATCTGCTACAACGGCATTGGAAAAGATCCAGCAATATCAGCACAATGTACTGTTCTGATTTTCTTTAACAGTGATGTTTGACCAATTTACGCTCCTCTTTTAGGTTTTGCTCTAACTGGCATCTTTATTACGTGACCTTTATTCTGGATGGCCTCTAAGTTACCATATACAATAGCTGCTTCCACACCATTACCTCAAATACAAGCCAGCTGACTTCTGTGCTAACTGCTGGATTTGAAACTTCCTCCCCTCTAACAAAGTCCCAATTAAAAGCAAAAAATCTGTAACTCTGTAGGTACTCTGGATTTAATCTGGGTTTTTAACTTTTATTCTGAGGAAGATAGTGCAGCCTGTTTTCTGCTCAGGAAAACAATTTAGCATTGACACAGTTAAAATATTCTCCAAAAGTGGGCAGCAAGAAAGGCAGCAAAAACAAGAACGCATGAAGTGGAGTGCTGCTATCAGAAGCGCTAGCTATTTGCAGAATTCTTATGTCAACAGGACCAGTAAACAAGTGTTAATATTTCTAGTGGAAGGAGCATCCATGGGGAATTCAATGTAGTTAGCTGCACAGAGCAGAGAATCAGATCGGAGAGGGAATTGTGTCAGCTCTGGTGAGTCGGTGGTATGTGGCTGTCAGGAGTGTGAAATGGAGCCGCTTCAAAGCTGAGTAGGCTGTGACCTGAATGCTGCACATGCATGCACTCAGTGTGAGAGGATCAATGGCAGCATTTGCTGAGCTCTAGTCGTCCCCTCTGCTAATGAAAGCAGTCCTGAAAGGCATAACGCAGGGCCTCTAGGCAGCCTAAAGCCTAGCATTAGCAGAGTTTGTTATAAGCTTGGCTGGTGAGTGCGTCGAGTACCAAAGACCCCCTCCTCTGTTGCTCTACCCCACCAACTCCCCCCTGGCTGTCTGTTTAGTGTCACTCAGCTGGGATGGATCCCGTTAAAGATCTGACGCTTAGCAAGGACTCAGAGGTGTCTGGAACGCCTGCCTCTAATCATAAACACCACAGCTGGCAATGATGTGGTTGAGAAAAAAAATCACCTTGATCCAGCAGCACACATTCCCTTTGATGTTTCTGCAGTGAGTTCACTGCCCAGAGAAAAAGGTACTGCTTTAAAAAAAGATCAGGCTTGACATTCTCAAATCATAACCATATGACTCTCAATTCCAAGCTTAAAAAAAAACCACAGCCCAATCCCAGGAAAACACAACATTTTGTTCTGAGAAACTCAGGGAAGAAGCATCTGACAATGATAACATGAAACAGGTTTGGAAGATAATGGCAGTTTGAGAAGAAAACACTTCCAAAAAATTCAGACTGCCACTACCAAAAATGGAAGAAGCCTTCTGCCAAAGATTGCAAACTGTGGTGACCTCAAGCAAGAGACTGTAGCTGATTCAAGGGAAAAATGAAAACTTTTCAAAGACAACATTGCTTGTGCTCTGCCACTGTTTATAAGTGCCTTATGCCCTCTTGCCTTTCGGGGTGGCCTGGTAAACACAAGAGCTCTTCTGTATTTTCCAGTCCTCTGCCACAAAATTCTCTTAAATATTCAACTCTATGAGCATGATTTTTTATTTTTTTTAACCCAGTGAGGTTACAAAGAGAATTGTGAACCCAGTGCAAAAAGCATATTATTTACTGTGTTATATTTTTGCATCTGCCCCTATGTTGCATATATGGTCATGAAATATCCAAATGTCCTATTTATTTTCATACTGCTTGGATTTCTTCATAGAAAAATACTTTTTCTTGCATTGATTTCTTTCTAGACACAGAGTGCTACATATACCATTTGCTAAAAATCTGAGAAGACTGTTACTTGTGTTCTCTGACACATCCATGCTATTGCTTCCTTATTCTATGCCATCATATTCTAACACAGATAAAGAGCCTGATTTGAACAATCTTACCATGATGTATAGTCTAATTTTGTTTTCATTATTCACAGCAAGGGAGCATTACAATTAATAATGAAGATCTTTCCAAGGCTATATGAAGAAAATGGCATACTAGACACACTGATGCAGAGGCTTATTTGCTAGGACAGAAAGAAAAATTTGGAACTAACTTGGAAAACCATCTCTAAAAATGTATCTTCAGAATTTGCTCGTATTTGCACATTTAAATACCTAGCATTTTTACATGTAAAATGAACAGCTGGCACAGAAGCAACTGCAAATAGTCATTTTGGGGTATTCAAGCATATTTTTTGCCTTTCTGGATGTTCTTCTTAAAATGTCCTTTTTCATTATTTCACCTTACCTACAGGTTTATTTTCTTTCCCAGATAAAAAGACCACGTTGCATCCCTCAGAATCCAAAATGATACTAGCAGCCATTCCCTAATGAGAAAACTAAAGACAACTGCACAGTTTCATTACCTTTGGTATTAAAATGCACTATTTGTTACTGTGGCTCAAACTGATCAGAGCCATCCTGACACAACTAAAGCAGAGAAGTGACATACTGTATACAAAACACAGAGCTCGACAGTGAGTGTAAATTGAACTACCATGTCATGGATGGAAAATCTGGGAGCTGTATTCCAAACCTAGGTGAGGTTTCACAGGCTGTTTGTGCTAACAGCCTTCCCTGCAATTCCCCCAAATGTTGCAGATTCAGATAAGATTCAGATTTATTAAGTTTATGTACTGTTCTACAGTGGCGCACGTGCGTGTGCCTGTGTGTGTGTGTGAAGGAGAGAGAAGCTAGCTCAGCTGGGTTGGGAAACATCAGCAATTTACATACCCCTATATGGCAATTTTTCTCTTATACTGTATGTAAGCAAAATACAATTAAATACTAGCCAAGATCTGCAGCCCTAGTGACACTTAAAAGGATGGGAGGAAGTGACACAATCCTCTTTGTTTCCATGTGCATGGATCTCTTATTTTCAACCAGCAAGAATTAAAATCAGTACCAGAAAACTGTTACTAATGTACTGTCACAAACACAGCTTAATTGATTTTACTCTGAGCAAAAAAATTATTTAAAAATTTTTTAAAAAGTATTTCCCTAAGCCTGGTGGAGAATTATGGGTTTTACTGCAATGGCATGTACAAAGCTCTGTTTTGTTTACCACTGTGTATGCAGTAGTTCAGGAGGTGGGAGTCAAGATACGCATCCCATTCTCCAAGGGAAAATCAGAGCCATCCATCCAGTCTGCTCCCCTATTGCAGTTTCTTTATGAATAATTCTAAACTTACTGGCAAAGTCTATGACCTATGATAATTCCTCCTTTTTGCCTATTCTTACACTACTCTGAAACATCACAGGATGAAACCGATGAGAAATCAGTCTAATCGTGAATATGGTTTTACCCCAAGGAATTTTTTTGCCTCCCATATTTTAATGTGACAAAAATATTGTGGAAATGTTACTTATCAGAAGCATCCCCCCCAATGAGAAGCATAAGAGAATTCTGTAATAGATTTCCTCCAGCTTCATTTTACAGATCAGATTTAAAAGTGTTTTGTTGGTTACATGGTCTCTCATAATGACTAGAGAAGAGAACAACAACAACAAAAAAGCCAAACACTTTGCTGGTCACAAATGGATATACTTTGAGGAAGTCTAAAAAATTAGCCAATTGTGGTCTCAGTTTGACCAAGTAAAGAGCACTGCCAGGTAAGAGAAGAAAAAGAAAAAAAGGTTGGGTTCTAGAAGATGCTATTCATGTTCACACTGGAATGAAATATAACTGAGTTGATGACACGCAAGATGTCTTATGACCGCACCTAAAACGCATGTGGCCTCCACGTGTTGCACTGGGGTGCAACTGAAGTTCAGTTCATCTTACTAGCACCTAACACTTACACATTGCTTTACTGCTGTGTTATTAAATAAGGCATGTTGCCTTATAAAATAAGGCCACTATAATTCATATTCACCAAAAATGTACATCATGGTGACTTGTTACCTGACTTGATTTGCTAAATGTCTTCGATTCCACGTAACTGGCAGGGACAGTATGCAAAACATCGGACCTGCGCAAAACTCCAGGAGAGTTAGCAGTTCAATCAGGAAGCAAATGGTTTATAGCACTTACGAGGCTGCAGTTCGAGGATGCATTCAGCGCTCCATTCCTAAACCAGTTCAAAGCTGCCTTCAGACAGCTCACTCACAACATGACAGAGGAGGTAACACCTCACACCAACTCTCTAGTGACCCCTCCAGATGAATCAGGAGAGAAATTGACAAGCTACAAAGGCATTCTCAGATGAAGGGAGGCTGGCTGGCTGGAGAGTTTAGGATGAGACACGCAGGTCAAACAGAAGTCTTCAGGGATCCAAAACCTCATGTTTCCTGCACCACTCCCCCTTTAAAGAGCAGAACAAATTCTCTTAAATTAAAGTGCTCAAGTCCTTTTATTTATTTTACTTTTATATAATGTAAGTCAAAGCTTGATTTAAAATTAATTGCACAAGTGATTATAAACCATTTAACTTGGGCACAACCATAAATTCCTGATACCAGTCTGATTTGTGCAACTCCTTACTCACAAGAAGCTCTCTGTTTACTAATCACACTGCTGTTCACGTGGAGGAGGAACAGTTTCAGAGCTAGAACAGAAACCACGCTACCGTGGCACTCCCTCCACAACTTCTTTTTCTTTTTTTCTCCTACTTTTGAAATGAACTGCCTCCAATTGCTTTGTTTCTTTGCTGATTTTGGCAGCCTCATTGGGAACTTACTTTTTGTGCATAGGTAGTCTTGATATCACTTTCCAAAACTTCCCTGCCCATGTTCATTCTATGGCCTCTGCAGTACATGATCTCTGCTTGCACAATAGCCTCACCGAGCAGGTACTGGAGTAGTTTATTAAGTTTTCTCAAGGTTTTGCTTTTTGGTTTTTTTTCCAAGAGGTGATTGAAAACAGAACGAAAAAGCCCGATTTGCCTTTTTTTTTTTTCCCCCTTTAATACTCTTATTTTGAGACTGTATGACAATACCTCTTGGAAAATTGCTCCTGTCCAATAACATGCTCAAAGTACTCCTTTGCCAGAGGCATTCACTCATTATATAAATCAAACAAGCATACAAAACCAGACAAAAAGTGACTGGTAATGCCCAGTGAATTTCTCTGCTCAGCTAAGATGATTTGGGTGCATTGCATGCAGATGTCAGGTATCTTTATACAGAGCTCCATTGTGCAGGGCCCCACTACTCCTCCATCGCTCCCAGCACTCCCTTAAAAGGGGGGCGGTGGGGAGACAACCATTCCAGCTGGGCTTGGAACCTCGTCTGAGTCAGGAAAACCACAGCTCATAAGCAAAGAGGAAGCATAATGTTCTACAAGGACAAAACATTAGCAAAAATGTCACTCAGCCTCAGTTCCACATGTTGGCTGCCACGGCCTCTTCCTCCTAGCATGCCCGATTGATATAAATTCCATCTGCTCAGCAGCCAAGTGACAGAGAAGAAATACCGGCATCTGGTCTCTATTGCTGTCGGGTTTTTGTTCCATGTTAGACCTTAGCTAGAAACATATGAAGAGATGAAGGTGCTGGCAAGCGACTAAAAGGCTGCACTGGCACAAATGAGACTTTCTGGTGCTTTTCACACTTCACTCTGGATTTTTACAGGGAAAAAGGCGGAGGAGACTTGATAAACTGAGTCTGGAGAGCCAACAGGCCTGGAGGTCATTTGGTGCTTCTAACTTTTTTTGAGTGTTTAAAACTGTAAAGCAAAACAATTTTTTTTAACACGAGAGAAGGTAATGAAGTCACAGAAGAATGTTGCTCTTCAGCTAGCTTTTTTTTCTCCTTCTCTTAAACATCCACTGGTTTGGACCTGATCCACAGGCACTTTATATTCTCCTGAGAAGCAGCTGGAAAGTGCCAAACCACTAACTTTTTTTTTAACCCCACTGTGTCCAGCAGAAAGCCAGTTCTTTAAACCAAAGAGAGAGCAATAAAGCAAACCAGCAACATGCATTACTGTCTGAGAAGTGCTGCCTGAGTGCTTTTTGAGAGCAACTGCTGAAGAGGTAGGGGAGAATGTGAGTCAATGTGAGTGCATGTCTGTGTGTACACTCAAAGATTTCTTTGAGGAACGACTACTCACACCAACAGAGGTAGAAGAAAAAATAAAGGTGTGACAGAGAGGAAAGCAAAAAATAAAATACATTGGTAATAAACTTGGGGACAGACAATTTTCTCCCTGCCAAAAACAACTGGAGCCAAAAACTTAAGAAAGCATTCTGTACCTAAAGAGATCTGCAAAACACACAGGATAGCTAGTCTACAGTAAGGCAAAATCTTTCTAAAATTTAAGTGGAATTTAAGTATTCCAAATCAATACAGAATTTGCTTTTATTAGAATTAAAAATAGAGTAGTCTTCCATTAATTTACAATGCCTCCAGCCCTTGCTGGTCTCTTATGATCCCGTCTGCAACCCAATGTCCTTTTGTTTGGGTGACAGGACCACAAACTGACAGAGAGAAATGAAGCGAGTGAACAGCTATCAGAACGACATTATAACACCAACGAGAGAGAGAGCACAAGTGCATGTAAGAGAAGAGCTCTCAAGAACATATAAATATATAATAGAGCCCTGGAACACTTAATAATTAATTGTGAGGAAGAAGCTTTTATTTCAACAAAAAGAAGAGCTTCCAACCAGCAACCCCATGAGAGTGGAACAGTCCAGTATACTGATGCCCAAAAGGAAGATCCATGCCAGTTCCTTCACAAGGTGAAGTTCCCCTTCCATACAGGGCCAGCATCACCTCAACACACTGTCTGTATTGCATCCTCAAATAAAGTCTGAAGTGGTACCTACCTCCTATGCTGATTCCCTGCATGCAGTGGAATTGCTCCCAGTGACTTCAGTGGGGTTTGCACCTAATCCAATACGGTCAGCAATCTAGCTGGTTAGTTGGGTAACAACTATTACAAGATCCCAGAATTAGGGGTCAAATATTTCACTGCTGCCTCACCTCACTGAAGTCTTATTTGGGGCAGGTCACTTTGGCTAACTTAAGGAGATGACTACTCAACTTGTAGCCCAGACGAAAAGCCTTAAATACACATGGTACAACATTCTTGTGAGGAATCAGTAGTGTTAATCCATTAACGATGTGCCTCCAAACAATCAGTGGTTTAGAGTTTTACAAAGAGTTTGGAGAGACTATTTCACTTTCAGATCTTTGCCTCTTGGAGCTGTAATTTGCTCATCATCCAAACACTCAGCACAGGCACTTTCTCCCAGCACTGCCTTCCTCAGTGTATTCCTGCAGTGCCATTCCTGTAGTGTAATTCCTGCAGAAAAGTTCTGATTTTCACTGATTTCATAGAATTACACCCAGAAAACCTTTACATTAGCAATTAATTCAAGCTCAGTGTTCAAACCAAAGAGTACCATCTCTACTAACGTAAATACAGTAAAATGGTGCAAGTTACTTTGCCCTAGTTTCTACTCAGGAAATAGGTAAAGCAGAAACTGCCTTAATCCAACAGCTACAACACTAATACAGCAGCTACGTATGTATCACTTCACTTTAGAGCACCTGTCCAAAGCACTGTCTTTGTTCATGAGACCTATCTCTTTATTGCCTTGACCCTGAATGATTTCTTGTCCACAGACTGCACCATGCTTACAGTAAGTTTCTACTAAGCAAGAGGATAAGGTAACAGTAAATACCCCAGCCAGGGGTCATTAGGAAAGGAAGCATATCACTCTCAAAGAGAAGGGACAACTATTCTGTTATGCACAGTAACGGAGTAAAAAAAATAATCTTTTATAGCAAGGTGGAAACCAGAGTCACTTCTGTCTTTCCTTCCTTTCCCATGCCCAAATAGGTAATCAATACAGAGTCTCAGCTGTCTTTTTGTTCTGATTTCTGGAGCATGTATGTCAGTGAGGCTACTACCACAGTAAAAATAAAGAGTAAGACAAACTTTTTAGTATTAAATAGATGTGTGCACATAATTGCTACACATATTGGTTCAAACAAACTCCAGGGTTACACTTCCAGTGAAATCAACGTGGTCGGGTGGGGGCTGACTTCAAACAGTTTGTAATGCATCTCACTGTCTGGAGCAGACAACATTATACTTCCCAAAGGCAAGGCTCGGCGCGCAGTCAGCGATGAGAGGGGACAACTGAGGCGCCTAACGGTGGAACCCATCAGCACAATTTCCCGCAAGTCAGGAACATGAAACAGTGCAGCTGCTGGGATGAGTGAATAGCTGAAGGAGCTTGTGTGAGCTTCAATAGCAGGCCAGAGCAGCGCTCCACTGTGAATGACAAGTGATGGGCCAAATCACTGGGGAGCTACCGATGAGTTATTAATGGTGACAGGTACACTACCTGGGAGACAGGTTGAGAGGGGAAAAAGATTATTTATAAGCGAATAGTTAACAGCTGTACCCACTGCTAAGCATTACATGGATGCCACAAACTGTAGAATTCAAATCTTGGGTTATTCAAGCACGAACAACTGCCTGTCACCAAACTGCAACGCATCGGTACAAATTAAGGTGGGAGAGATGAGATGAGGCTGGAACGATGCCTTGCTCAAGAAGGCAATGTCATCACAGAGTGCAGATAAGAGCTAGAGAAGGGCTGAGATAACCATGAGGTGAATTATGGTTCTTAATAATAATGATGAATTTGCAAGAACAGCTTTTTAATTTTTCCTGAGGGCTTTCGCAAGAGAACAGATGCTGAATGTGTCCTGTACTGACAAGAATAAATGGGGGGAAAAAATATAATAAGCAAAGGAAATGTTTTCGAAGAAGTTTTCTTTTGATATGAGAAATAATATATTTCTATTGTGGAGATAATTTCTTCTATATCTCCAGCCCCCTCCCAAGTTTGAAAGCCACATTGTTAAGCTTGTAATATTATGTTCTTACAATACGTACAATAATATAGTTACCCAGTTTTTCCCAAAGGAATGAAGCATTGTACTACTGAGTATATTAAAAGTGGCCTGGACAAAAATCTTTCAAATCTATTTCTCTTGTACAATCCTCCACTAAGAGAAGCAGAAAAAAAAAACCCAGCACAAACCCACATCAGGATTTTGGAAATGTTTTCATAATGTGAACATCATCCTGAAAGAAAACTGTTTCTGAGCCCTTTCCTATCCCATTGCAAAGATACCTCTCTGCAGTAACTGCTTACATAGGAGAGAAAAACTAAGAAAGAATTTGATGGCTTTTTTTGTGGTCTTTTAATGCGGTAGAGCAGTTAAATACCAGCAAGACCAGCCAGGTGCCAAGACAATAAGCAGGTGCTCCACTGACTTCTAGGCTTCCATAAAGGACGGGCTGGGAATCCCTGCCCTAGAAGTCTGACCAGAAAGAGATATTTTTGACCTTCAACAAAATGTGTCAAACGGCTAATCTTAAAAAAAAAAGGATAGGGAGAGAAGGTAACAAACTAAATGCTGAAGCTCCAAATTCAGGTTTTCTTGAAATGCAGTCTCAAACAGATTGCAAAATGGTAGGAAAAAAAGAGGGCTAGTCAGCAGCAGCTGGGTTCCTCCAAGGTGGAGGGAAGAAACTGTTTATATCTATGGTTACTGCCACTTCTCATTTCTTTGCCATAGGGGCATTGTGCTCTCGCATGCTCTGGAGGAGATATGTGAGCCAGAAAAGGTTCACACTTCAAAAAGCTTCTGAGGCTTTAAAATATAAGGACATAAACTGACTCAGCACCGTAACTGTTTGCAGGATTTGGTCCAAATCTTTCAGTTCAGGCATTCCAAAGTGAACATCACTAAAAGGCAAATAGCCCTGTGTGTGTGTGCGTGCGCACGTGCGTGAGTGTGTGTGTTGGGGGTGGATGTGATCTTAGTCTGCTTTCTGCTCTTCATAAGATTTAATTATTTTTCCTCGTCTGTTTCATTCTGGTTCTCATGGACAACTGGTATGATTCCTCAGTGTCTGAACTTCTCACACTGTGAATCAGTATTTAAATATACAGCCAAAGCTGAGTGAGACTGTTGCATTTTATCTTAACAATTAGCCATTAGAGTATTTTTATTAAATACTATGCATTGTGGAAACTGCTTTTCACACAACTTAAGTTTTGGGCATAAAACAATCAAGCAGTCACAACATCATTTTTAAAGGTACAGTGAGAGATTCAGGAATGGAATATAGGTTGGATTTGGCATCAGTAGCCTTCTGAAAATTCTGTATCTGCACTGATATCCCCAGATATTATTGATTAAATCCCTGTTTCCCTTCCCTCCCATGTTTAAATTTATTTTTGCTTAAACAGACACATGCTAGAGAAGCTGAGCTAAAGGCAGAGGAAACATAAGTCAAATTTCACAGAGTGAAATTTGAAAAGTTAATTCACTATGTTTAACTGTCAAAAAGCATGGAATTTAGAGTGAGCAAGGTGAGCTTAGTTTTGATATCTCCACTTCAACTAAACAGTGCCTTACTGTACAAGTGGTTCCACTGCTTGTAAAGTAAGGCACCACTAAAATAAATATCAGAGTCTGCCTCTAAATGACAATTTTCTTTCTTGTATTCATAGATGGAAACTGAAACGTCAATTTCTTTACTGGTTCTTCAGGGATAGGTCTATGAATTTGGAAGCACAAGTTTGCATGGAGATATCAGTGCCTGCTGCAATCATGCTCAAAAAGTAAAACTATAACTTACTTTTAAAAAATTGTATAAGTAAAACGAATAACTTCAAAGATCTATCTGTCAGCTCGCTTTCACCAAAAACAAACAAACAAACAAAGCTACAAAAATTATTATAAAACTTATGGTGCAAGCCATAAGTGTGTTTATTTTATATCAGTCAACATTATTTAACATGTAACCAGGTCAGAACTAATTCTCCAAGGACTATACACAACATACATCCAACACTGTATTCTTTACAACTCCACACACCAAGCGAGTCCATCCACTAAAGCCGAAGTCTCCTGTTTTTCTCCAAACAAAATGCAGTACTATTTGTTTTTTGTGGATTCATTATAAATTCTTGAGTGACACAAAGGACAAGCTGCCAATAGCAATAAAAGGCCAGGATACTAGGAAGGAAGGCTGGTTTCTAAAGACACCAAAATTTGTTGGAAATGTAACATTTAAGGACTCTTCCCTTCTCTGTATTTGATCCCTAGCTGTACTGTGTTCTTCACATTACCTCAGTCGGTCATGTATTAACAAGTACTTCAACCACTTTTGCAAAACTCCTCCTCTTTTTCACAGAGGGCATTTGGTAAATTACGTCCACATGTTTCAAAGGGTACAGAAGCTAATCTCTTAATTTGTACGTACTATGTAATCAGCTCAGCACGCTGGGGAAATCTTGGCTCCCTGCACAGCCAGAGTCAAAGAGCTGTGCTCTAGGATGGTCTGCAGACACCCAGCTAGAAGGGAAAGGAATCGGGGATGCAGCAGCTACCCATACTTGACCGACAGACACTGGGGAGAGGATGGCCACGTGCGCAAGGACCTTGTGCTCACTGATTATTTCTTCCACCTGCCCCACAAAACTCCTGCTTGGGGCAGGAAACAAAAAGAGCAGCAACCTGCACCAAAGAAGTTAACACCTTCCTTTAGTGAGGCCCTGGTCTTCATGGACATGATGAAACTGACTTGGAGACCTCATGATGAGAATCTGCTTCATTAGTGAGTCTCCATGTGCAAACCAGGCCACAAACGATCCGTGGCTTGTGGCCTGGTTTTGAGAGATGTAATAAATGTCAGTGCAGAGAGAGATGGAGTCTACCCCAGTGAAAACAATTAACAAAAAAGAAAGATCTTTAGAAACCCACAATTTTTAATTGACACATACTTTCTCACACAGTTCTCACAACCTACTATTCATTCCTTTTCAACTAAAGGGCAGTGCTTACAGGAAGGGAACTGCTGTGTGACCTCAGCTGACCAAGCTGACATACATACATTCATTGAGGCCCCAATGCAGAAAAATATACAAGCATATGCTTAACATTAAACATGTGAGTAGATCCCTGTTGAAGTCAAGGGCGTTAATTGTTTAAAGTTGAGTAGGTGCTTATGCACCTTGTTGAATCAGGACCCACTTTCAGACAGTGACTGAGCAGTTCTCTGGGTAACAAATTAAGTTTGGCTCCCTATGGCTTTATGTCTCTAGTGTCGAATAAGCTGAGAACTCTTTTGGTTTGCTTTTCTATAACCTCTTTCCCTCCTGTCTCTCTAGTGTAGTTTCTTTGGTGCCTCAAAAGGGATGAGCGTTGCTTTTTCTTCAGTATAGGAACTATCAGTGTCTCTCTCCACTAGCTGGCCACATACACAAAGCATATAGAGACTTCATATATTTGCAGCACCTTCCTTCCCGTCTCCTGAACTAAGTTGAAAATAGTTATACAAAATGTTGGCATACTAGTCCTGTTGCTTTGAATAGCTAGATAAAAAAAAAAACAAAACCAAAGGACTTTTGTACAGTGCAGTAGCTGCTGAAATTCCAGTACAATTATCTTTTATGAACTGAGGGTAAACACTCTGCTGAAGTGAAAGTGAGTACCTTAGAGAGGGACTTATAGAATACCACAACATAAAGCAGACTGGCAATGGGGGAAAGCCTTACAGACACACGTGTAACGTCTGGTGTGACTAGCACTGGAGATTCATACTATGTTACTGAAGCTATTATTCAGGCATGGGAGTATATGTATACTTTCATTTCAAATTTTCGGTTTGAAGCACTTCTGAAGCACCTCAAACTGGTTTGACATTTAAATTCTCACAAGTGCTTCAAAGCCCATAAAACTTTCTATTGCATTGACATTTTTATCCTGCTCCAAATGAATCTTAACATTGATATAACAAGCAGTTCCATGCTAATGTACTATATTTTCATTGATGTATTTGATCCTGCAGGTTACTACTTACCAAAAAAAACCCAAACAAAAAAAGAAAACTTTGAAAAAAATGTATTTTTTATTATTTGTGTGACTCTGGGAAAAGTGTAAAGCTCACGTTACTTATGTCACAATGTTTTCATGCCTAAGGAAAATGGTTGTATTGACCAAATGAGAGAGCTAACTCTTCATTCCAGCTGAACAGATACACTTCCAACTACCAGAATAAACAACCTTCCATTTAATAATTGTTATAGGACAGTATTAATACTATATGCAATAATACACAGTAACAAAATTAGCAAATTGAAATACATATGGGGCTACAGGCCTGTTCAGTTCCTAACACATCAAGTACCAGGCTCTGAAAATATATGCAAGTAGGCATTATGAGAAACTTACTCTTTCAAGATGCATCTTGAGCTCATCATGCAAAATCAACTTGCTAGCCGTATGTGGTTGGGAGAACACAGGCTCCTCAAGCCACAGCCTCCAAACGAAGGCTGGAAGTGACCAGGTCAGAGATGGTATGCACATCATAAGCGGCTGCCGCTGTCTCTCTGGACCACACTACCTCTGCTGGTCAGTTGTCCCAGAACAGCTTCTTACATTCTGTTAAGGTTATCTGCAGCCTCACAACAAATGCAATTGTGTGAGCAATCTGCTACAGACATTATTAATTCCTCACCCTTTTTCTCCCAAGAAACATATCTCTGCCTTCAGCTGTGGCAGAAAGTGGATGTCATGGGTCTTATATCCATTACCTCACAAGTCTTTGAGCCTACAAAGGGGAGAGAAGAGCTCTCTTCTGCATCCCACGGTACTGTTTGAAATACTCCTATCAAGAGGAAACCAGCTCACACATGGAAAGCGACTGAATTAGTACTAGTTAAAGTCTTTAAAACTAAATTTAATTTTATTTTATGGAATTATTTCTAAAAGAGATGGGTTGGACAAAAGCATTTTTGTGGACTGTAACTTTACAGACTGAGCACGTTTTAGTTAGTACTCAAGAATACTACTGCAGAATAGCCAGTTCTTGCAATTTTATAAAAAATCTCTTTATATTACAAGGTGGGAGTTTTTTACTGTACCTGCTTCCTGCAGTTCTTGTGTTGATTTTCTTTTTTATCTAAAGAAGTTTTCATTTTTCATTGTTTTTTATGGTAGGTTTCAAAACAGGAAGCAGCAGCTTGAAAATACAAACCTAACTTTCTCCAGTATAAAATGGAAAGCAAAAATAAATTATATTAAATCTAATCTTTTAAACCAGTTCCCCAATATTCAGAATCTGAATTTATGACATTCAAATGTTTGAGGCTAGTAATACTGAACTGCTTCATATTAATATGCTCACCTTCTATGAGACTATACTTTTCTGAAGCCATTCACCAAGTACTCACTCAGCTATATATTGAGCTAGCTGAACAGAGTAACTTGCCCAGGCATTGTCCTAGCTATTTCCCAATAGTCTGAGAGCCATTCTATTTTAATGGTAAGCCCTGTCCAACACAAGCTAAGTTGCAAGCAACCTGACGAGCAGGCTCATTTCCTTTATTCCTATTTGTCAGTACCATATGTCAACTTGGACATAAGTTAAAGACATCCAATATCCAGACTGCGTGGATAAAAATGTAACGATGTTAACTCTATTACCATACCCACATCACTAGGCAAGCTATACAGATACACACAAAAACCAGGAAGCTGATATATACAGGGCCAGCAGTCTTAAAAATCTACCTGTCCTACAAGTGACTTCCTTCTCTGCAGGATGACTGTCAGTCAGTAACACAGGTTTCCACACCCTTTCCAGCAGAAGGAATGTAAGACTTCGGGGTGCAATTCTGGCAAGATTCATCATGAAGAATCCAGCAAGACTGGATATAAACAGACATACTTTCCCCTACTATAAAAGGTAAAAATGAAACAAATGAAAGAAATTCTTCCTCTTCCATTTGCTAAAAAGATTATTAAAAAAATATTTACTGAAACTACTGTTCCAGTGGTGGTTTCAGAATTTGACTAAAGAACAATCATAATTACACATTCTATTTCATTAGAGGATCTCAAAGCACTTCATAAACATTAATTAACAGCATCCGAGTATTAATTGGGATGATTAGAACATTTTGTAAAAGCCGTGGGGGAGGCGAGAAATCAAGCTGAAGCACAAAGGACTCATGCAGCAAGTTAATATATTAGAGCCAGTAGAATAATACAAGTTTCCTGGCTTCAAGTTAAGTATTCAAAATTCTAGGACATGGTGCAAAATGACAACCAAATCATAGAAGGTATTTCAGCACAGAAAAGTAAATTTCTTAATTAAAATATAAGAGTTCATCTTCATTGGATTCAAAATGTACCTTGATAAGTAAAAGGGGGTTGTCTGTCTACATTCAGCGCTGTGCTCTGACTGCCTAGAAGGCAACAGTAAGTGCTAATGACATTTACCCCTCCTAATAAGAGTCACTCACACTTCACTGTTATTCCTTGTTATTGCTCGGGACAGGCACTAGCACCTCATTGAAAGATCAGTGCTGCAAGGGAAAAAAGTCCCCTTGAGATCCCTTGGACTTCAAGAAAAGCAGTAAATCAGCTGATGCTGGACAGATGACAAGTTTGATTCTCTGTGGCCCTTCCTGATTCCTAAGTGTCTGTGGGCCTAAATTTCATAAGTGCCTGAAACCAGTGCTGACACACAGGCAATCAAAACCACCCCTAAACTCAGAGCAAGAGGTGTCTAAACTGGGAAAAGTCTTAAATCCATTAAAGTGTCATGGTCTGGACTCTGTACTCTCTAATTGAATTAATCTCCATTGATGTGTAGCTAAATGGTTAATATCACAACCTTATCACCTCCAGGACCATGATTTGAATTCAGCCTGAGGTCCTCTGTGAAGAGAGTAATCTATAAAAAGCAGAAGTTCTAACCTCTGAGCTGTGTTTTGTGAGAAGAATGATGTTAATTCCTTGGATTCTTGGCACAACTCGCTCCCCTCCACATGCACACACACATTTCCCTTCAATCAATAGCTTTATGCCCTTTTGTTTATTTT
This sequence comes from Ciconia boyciana, assembly GCF_034638445.1. Taxonomy (NCBI): domain Eukaryota; kingdom Metazoa; phylum Chordata; class Aves; order Ciconiiformes; family Ciconiidae; genus Ciconia; species Ciconia boyciana. The sequence continues at coordinate 53,015,136 of NC_132937.1, forward strand.
ATAACACATCACTGCATTTATTACAAGAAAATTGAGATGGACAGTAACCCCAAGATCCTGTCCTCAACTCAGTGGTCATATTTCTTTGACATAGTACAGGATACATTCCGGTAGAGGTTTCAACATGGCACTGTTGGCAAGAAAAGTGATTTTCCAGGCTAGGAGGAAAGCCCTTCTCTCCCTTCCCCTCATCCACAGAGAATCAGTCTCAAAAATGGACAGTTTTGTCACAGACATACACACTCACAGTTTATTAGAAATATAAATAAAATTTATAGATTACTTAAGTATGTGCATATATAGGCACACATATATACATATTTCATGGAAAAACTTCTGTGATCATAAATGGTTAACAGAAATTCAAACACATTCTGAAGAAGAAAGCTGGAAATAGTTTCCTCCTCAGCTTACCTGCCAAGACCCAAGTTCAGGGCTCTGTTTCTCCTGCAATGCTTGATGGCATCACTCACACCTAAAACAGCCTAGGGAGTGAACTATTCCTCCCACCTCCTTCATCCCCCACTCTGTTTTAGGTGTTTGTGATTTCATCAACTATCACAAGAGAAACACAGGACCATGAACTCAGGCCTTGGCAGGTGAAGAGATTTTCAGCTCCATTTTAAAAAGCAAGCACACATGGTCCTCACATATGCCTGACAGACCTTCAGTAACAGCCGTTTCCATGCTCTGCATCGCAGTAGCTGTGCCCAGCTGTGTGAAACTATGTCAGTCAGTGGGATCACGGCTTCTCATCCCCAGTACTGTAAACAGTACACATTCCAGGTAGGAGAAACACAGCTACACAAAAGTCTCTCTCTCTCTCTTTTTTTTTCTTTTGGTCTTCAACAGCCAAAAATGTTTGCCATTAAAAAGGCCATCTTTGCATTTCTGAGCTGTGTGAAACACTATGGTTATAAAGGCTGACTATTTCATAGTAGTCATTAAGAACTAGCATCATGTATACTGCTGTTGATCACCAGGGGTTATGCAGCCCTCTGCTTCATTACCCTTGCAAGATGCAAGACACAGAGCAGCAATAGCACAGCTCTCCAGCTGCACATATTCTGGAAATCCAAATGATCTTTGCATGTCACTGAGACCTCTGTTGTCACGTAACTTGTCCTGGTGGCATTCAGAAGTGCCATCAAACTTTCTGGACTTTATTTTTCTTCTTTCCCGGTTCAAGTGGTAATGGTCATGATAAATAGTTATCTAGCACTAGTGTGATTGGTAGTGTTACTGTTAGAGGTACGGCATCAAAAGCAGCTGGGAGATGTTAGGCAAGTTAGTGCAGATACAGAGAAAATCTGAAAGCACTTCACATCGTAGAACAAGTGTCACTGCTTTGCTCAAACACACAACAGTGCTTCCCTCCGGCTCAGCAGTTTTGCTCTGTTTCCTGTCTCCCTCTTCAGTCCTTAAAGGTTTATCTGAGCTTTTTCCACCCTCTGTTTAGACTAGAAATAGGATAGTCACTCCTAGCTTAGTACAGCTAAGAGGAATACAAAAGAGGAATACAAAAGAGCAAGGGGCATAGCAAAGGATCTCTGTTCCACAAAAGTGCAGGGGAGTCATACTAAACTGACTCACATGGGAGAAGAGAAATTCTTCCAGATGATCATAACCGCAAATATTAGCATGCAGTGATGCTGTGGGAGGAATGCAAAACTCAGGAGATGGACACATCATCTAACCGATCCTTTTCATCTCTTCGTGCTAAAGAGGCAAAATCAGAGAAGGAGGGACAGTGAAACTTGGGTGAGGCTGAAGAAGGGAAGCTAAGCAAGAAAAAAAGGTGGGGAGAATGGGAGGCAATGGCAACAGAATAAGTAAGTTGGAGTGGAAAGAGAGGGAGAAGGGAACAGACTAGCACAGAGAACAAGAAATAGGAAGGGCACATACTAAAGAGACCCAGATTTCACTCCCATCTGTACTGGGAGAGTAGAAGTCTGGATAAATGTTACCCAGCTTTGAGCCTTGGTAGCTCTGAGGGCCACCATTGAAAAATGTCAGAACAAAAGAACACATATGAGTGTTAACAATAATTGCAAGAGGGAAAAGAAAACACAAGATAGAAGTCTATCTAACAACGCTGAAAAACGTAAATAAAGCTGTAAAAGGGTAACTCTCTTTTCATCATCAAGTAATTAAATGTAGGTGGCAGTTATTATGGAAATACATGCTTGCATGTGAAAGACTTTGGTTGTACTTTGGCTTTGTTACCGTCTTTACCAGATAAACTTCTTAATCTGCACCAGTTTTACTATACATAAAAAGGGCATAATACTCATAAAGACATGGAAAGACTGAGTAAGTGACTGCTTCTTAAAATGCATGGAAATCCTCCAGTGGTCACAGCTAAACAAGTGCAAAGTATTAGTTAAGAGATTGACAAACAGACCAATGAGAAATGAGAAGGAATATCAATTAAATAAATGGACAACCTTCACATACAAAAGCCATTTTTACTGTATTAATGGTGCATTATTGTCATCAAACTTTTGCTGGGTTGCAAGGCGAAACTTTTTTTTTTTCCATCTATATCATAATTTGATTGCCTATTTCTCTTAACTTTCTTTATCACGAATGATATAGCATACCATCACTTTAAATGTGTTCTTGTTATGAAAGAAAAAAACAGTAAATCAACTAATGGCACTTGGGAAAAAAAAACTGACAGAAACTTCACACGACTTGTGATTATAGATAGCAGACTACATTGAACTGAAAGTATGATATCATCATTACAGTGACCTGACACCACTTGTCTACCTTGGAAAAGCTGATATCCTCAGAGCTGCTGTTTGTTTTCTTTCTAAAGTTCTTTATGTTTAAGCAATGGAAGCTGTCTGACTAGCTGTTTAATTAAATAGCCCTTGCACTTGGGCTCTGTAGCAAAAGTTCAAACATCTTAAAAGGAGGCAAATCAGTACAGATGGGAAAGCTAAGACTTTAAAGTCTCTAAAAGAGGTCAGATAGCAACAGAACCCATGCTTTTCTGAAATCCTCCACAGACAAGCCAATGGTGGGCAACATTTAATTTTAAGAACAGTAAAGCCATTTCCACCTGTGGATATGGTTAATATTTTACCTGCTTAGAAGGGATGAGGTGCTAAGGGATTACTCAGAGAAAGAACAGAAAAGAAATTAAGAACGATATTATTAAAGATGCTCGAATTTCTTTCTTTGGTCTCTCCCCAAATCTCTTGACCTAATCTGGATGTAAGAATGGTGTGCATGAACAATCTAATTGTGGTAAACTAGGACAGCAAACGAAAACAACCCATTCCACCAAGAGCAACTATGTTGTACAAAAATTTGAGAAATTGTCAGTCAAATACAACACATTCATATAACCAATGCATATATGCCTATAACCAATTTTTCTTTCAAAATCTCAGAACTGAATTATTTAACCTGCACTATGTATTTCACAATTTGAATGAGTTTGTTTTAGTTAACGGGATGTTGCCTTTTGAAAAAACGTCTAAATCCCACCTCTCCCCCCAGTGTACACCTTCTCAGAGTTTACTCTTAGCTGACTTCAGTGACTGAAACAGTTGTTCTTGCTTAACAGTTGTTTTAGCCCTACAGAACCAACACAGCAATGGGAAAATAAACCACAGCCCATCCTGGCCATTATCTGAAGGGTTAGCTAAATTCATAAAGTAGGGATTGTGCTGATGATCTGTGGGCAAAGAAACACACAAGCCCAAGTCAGCAGTGGCAGAGAATGCCATTCATTTCAGAGTTTTTTTCTTACTTCTAAAATTAGCAGTCTTGACAGTGAAAGCACAGAGGCAGGAAAAGCATCATACTCCCATCTCCAGTCTTCCCAAAGCAGAAAATAATATGTAATACTTTTGAATTTCATCAGTTTTCAGCATTGACATTGCCATGGAAAAGACCTTAATTTAGGATTAGTGATGTCCCATGCACTGTCCAGTGCACAAACTTTTGTAAGTAAGTGAGTCACCTTTTGGGCCAATAAAATACCCATACTTTTGCAGCTAGTTTTAGTTTTGATTTTGGTTTTGGGGATTTTTTTTTTTAATCTCTCATAGCTGTGAGTGGCACCAGAGAGTCTGGCAGCCAAGACGTTGCCTATGAGCAACTGACTATAAACCACTTTTTTTGAGGGAACGATGGTAAGAATGGGAATCCTAGGTCTAGCCCCTTTTCCTGATTCTGCCAGTGTTCTATTCTGTGCCTCTGCTTCCCTCTTTGTACTGTAAAGATAATATTTATTTCCCTCTTTTACACTAAGGGAATACAATTATTTGATCACAAAACAGTTGAAAAAGTGTTGAGCTGTTACTCAAAACACTAAATCATTATTTGCAAAGAGTCAGTTTATGGCCTGTAAGTTGTGGTCACATGTCATGTCGTCTGCAGCTGGACCAGTGTAAAAGCTGAATGTCCCAGCTGTTCACTGCTAGTGGCATAATTGCTCTCTAGCCCTTTCCTATCAGAATAATCGCAGTTAACTTGCACGTGTTTAGCAGGCGGATTTTTCTAACCTGGCTTGTTTAGAGAGAACCTGGCTAGGGAGCAATTACACATGTAGTTACACTAGCAAATGGGTGGGGTAAAGTGTTCTCCAGTGGCGGAGCAGGGAGAACAGCTGGCAAAGTTACCTGTTCGCTCAGCTCAGCTGGAACCAAACCAGGGCTGGACACTTACTCACAGTTGAGCTGTTTGTTACAGCAAAAGTAACTTAACCCAAATCAGTAGAGGCACTAATCACATCTCTTTGAGTAGCAGATGCAGAATCTGACCCAAAACAGCTACTGTTGTTGACAGAGTAATTTCTTGTCATGTAAAGACAGTTGTTGTGTTGGCTGTTCCCAAAGAGAAAAACTACAGGCTCACTAACAGCTCCACACCAAATACAGTAACTTAGTTCCTTGAGATAGGTACTGGATAAACAAGCCTAGAAACTGAAGTGCTCTGGATGCCCATGGAGCAGACAGACACAGTCCAGAAAGTTTCCCTATGCAGTAAGGTTTTTTTGAGGATCACTTCTAAAGATGAGAGAACAACTCCTCCACTAAAACATTAATCCTGTGAGCAATCCGACACGTCTGCTGACCAAATTGTCACTCACTGACATTTCAGAGATAGGTATCTATTCACCAGAAACTAGGTTTATTGCACAGAGGCCAGAGAAAGCTTGCCAGGTCTTAATGCCTTTCAGCCGTTACTGGCAATGTTGTGACTGTACCCAAATGTGAAAGGCAGTGTATCACATTACCTCCGCTGGCTTCAGGGTTCCTTCGCTTCCTGTGCTCCATTAATGTATCCACTGAATGAAGCAATAAATACTGCATTTTTCTCTTCCCACTGCTTTTTAATTTGTTATTGAGAAACATTATTAGTCAAAATGAGGGTATTACAAATAATCCCACCCACCTTGCAGCACTAATACACAACTAGAGAGAGGCACTGGTTTTCTCTTGTTTCTTGAGTGGAGCAAATGGTGAGGTTTTTCTCAAAAGTTACTGAGAAAAAGTATTCTCTTTTTTCATGGGAAGAGGGTTTCATTATGGAACTTGAAAAGAAAAGAAAATATCTGCCAGTACTAAAATAATTGATTTTGAGTGGGTACATCTACCCTAATATTTCTTTTTTTTTCCCCTCCAAAAAAAACTCCATTTAGGGAAAATGTTAAAATATCTTAACACTTCCATCATGATTCAGGGGAAATTCAGCACAGATTGATGTGTCAGACCTTCCCAAGGCATGAAACTCCAATTTTGTACCAGCTTTACAAACCTTTTGCACTGTGGTTAATTGGTGAACACTGGAACTTGAACCAGGATTAAGTATTCTGGAATCTGTCACAACCATTCCCTTTCCCTATTCTAGTACTTCCCTTAGTCCTTGCAGAAGAGACTTAGGGTACAGAGCCTCTATGTTCCAAATAAGCTCTGTATTTCTGAGCAAGTGTTCCCAAAGCTACTAACCTTCCTTTTTTTTTTCGCTCACACCAAACAGTGATATCCATCATTTTGTCAAGTTACAAGTTTAAAATATTATTTTTATTAGATTAGAGACAAACAAGCTAGTTTACTGGTTTACTCTTCTCTAACTACAGCATTATAGCAAATTTAAACCTTTTCCAAGAGAGATATATTTGTGTATTTGATGTACAATGAGTATGTATGAACGTATGGTAAACTTACCAGCATTGACTAGGTTATATCTTGGACAGGTTTGCACAGACAAGTTAAAAAGAACTGTACTTCCAGGCTGAGAGTTAGATGTTCCTGAATTCACTGCATGACAGCCTACCAACAATCCCATAGCTGGGTGATATTCTGGATGATTTCTTTTGGTACTTGATACTTTTGGTTCTCCTAAAGGAGGCTCATGCCATTTTGTCGGAAGCTTTTTGTGTGGAAAAGCTGAGTTTGAAAGCCTCAAACAATTCTGTGAAGAGTCCCAATTCTATAATGAGGAGCTTCATGGAACAACACCTTTTGCTCAAAGGAGACATTAGCTGTAGTTCTCATCTGTATGTACTTTTACTGTGCTACTGCGGTACTACACATTTCCTTTCAAATTTCCCTGCATGCCCCTTTTCTCCTTTTTATCAGATAGTTGCACTGGAGTTACTTTTTAAACAAGACTTTTTTATTATCATAGATTTGATTAATTTTCCTAAGATTTCTCTTCATATGTGTTTTACTAAGCAGTTTGTCTTTCTGCCATATACTGAGCTTCCTAGCTTTAATGGAAACAAAATGCATTTTTTTGCCCAGAGAGGTTGTGGAGTCTCCATCCTTGAGCTATTCAAAAGCTAGCTGGACATGGTCCTGGGCAACCAGCTCTAGGTGGCCCTGCTTGAGCAGGGGGGTTGGACAAGATGACCTCCCTTCCAACCTCAACCAGTCTGTGATTCTTTGAAATTAGAGAGCTAAACTAACAGGCAGGCTTGACTACACCTATCATAGGTCTTCATTCACCCACTAACATAATCCACAGCCGAGCACTAACCAAGTCAATATGTGGCAAGACTGTAACAGCTGCCCTTAACTTTCATTGATAATTGTTCTCCTTTAACTGACATAATATTCAATATACTGTTGGTAAATGTAGTAATGGTAAAATTCATGCCTTGAGGGCTACAATGTGATTGAGTTTTGGCCAGATAAACTGAACTCTGACCTAATGGTGTATTATAGGCCTTTACACCACACAGATGCATAGGTCACAATCTCACTCTATATAAACCTCTATGTAATTATATTCAAGCCATTCTTGCATATATTAAGATCATTTGAACAGATAATTAAAACAAAATCAATATAAGCCTGATTCTACGACCTTTAAAACAAGAAAACTACTGATTTCAGTCAGTCTTCTTGTCTGTAAGGGACACTGAATTACATTTGACGCTTGTAATATATTACACCTAATTATTAATCGCATTTAGTAAACAGAAATTTTGTAATGTTACATCTTAGAAAGGATGCATTTTTTACATGTACTCCTTTGCAATTCATACTTCTTCAGCCCTCTTGATCAGTAGCATTCAGAATCCAGAAATCTAAAATATGATGCAATATGCACATAATGCCATTACAGTACGTACCTCTATAGATATCTAGCATATATCTATCTAAATTAGATATCATATCTAATATCTATAGATACATATCCATACATATATATCATACAAACTTCTGTAGAGATCTACTGTATAAATATCATGGATATATACTTACATGTAAGTTTTAGACTGGTAATGGAAAAAATGGATTCTACTGTATTTGAACATGTGTAACATTTAACTTTTACAAAATAGATGCCTGAGAAAATAAAAAAACAACTAAAGAGCTCCATTCTGTATATATCCTAATAAGAATAACAGGATCTCATTACTAAAGTAATTGCCTTTTTATTACTCTTTCTCTAGGACTGTTCTACAATTCAGAACACTTTTCTGCAAAAATCTGTGGATTGAGCATTTAAGAAAATATTTTAAAACCCAGAATATGAAAGTTTCCATAGAATTACTTAAGGCTAATTTACTTCTTTCACATAAAGGACAGAAAATTGAAATGGATTTAAAAAATACAGTCAGAATTCCCCAGAAAAGGAATGAAGATTCCCATATTTTCTGTATAGTGCCAAGCATGGTATCATTGCCTAAGAAAGTAAAGAAATAAATCAGAAACTAGAATTTTCAAAGTTTTTCACATGTGTCCACTTCAATAACTGGATGACTTCTCAATGATGTGGAGTTCCTACAAAGTCAGTAGCAAGGGAACTCAGAAGCATGTAGCATTAGATTCTCAATCAGAAATAGTCTTATAAAATGTAATAATTCACTTTGGAACCCAACAGAGGATTAAATTATTCAGATAAGCAACGATATGTATTCATGACCACATGCACAAAGCAAGCCTGTCCATTTTTTTTGTTTACTTATTTAATGTTTTATTTGCTTACCTTAACCAATCTGCATGTAACACTTTATTTAAAGCTACCTTTTTAAAATGGCCTTATAAACAGGATTTTCCTGTTTATACATTACACTGTAAGGATACTTCCCAACACAACCATGATCACAACCCCCATTTCATCTACTCCTTATGAGATATCTTGCTAAAGAAGGAAAGAAAAGATGTAGGAGCTGCTGAATTGGATTTTAGTTTCTTAAGTCAAACAGTAGCCCTTGAAAACTTGCCAGTTGCCTTTGATGACCAAATCAGGCTTGCAGCTAGCTAACCTCAGTATTTGCAGTATTTAAGGTATTTCCTACAATAACTGTAAGCAAGTACAAATAAATACTACAGTATGAAGGAACCTGCATTTTTTTAGCTTAGGAAAAATTGAATATTTTATTTTGCCAACATCATCATTAGTCTTCAACATGCCACACTAAATTTACTTCATATCCTTCTACCTCTTTGGGTGCATGGTACTATGTCTGTACAAAAACAATTTCAGTTAACTGGGTTTGGACACATGTTTTGCTTTATTTCCTACCTGAAGGATGTAGCCTCGAACATAGTCTCGAAGTGTCCAGCCTAAGCCATGTAGAATATGCAACACCTCCTCTTGCTTCAGTACACTGAAGAGTCGGTCAAGTAGTATCTTCAGTCTCACAGGCACAGCCTGAGTGCCATAGAGCATCAGGCTGCTGATGTCAAACACAACGTTGGACTGCACAATCTCCACTTGGGTTGGGTGGTAGAGGTGCTGAGTACTAAGCTTGTCCAAGGCTGAAAGAAAAGGGGTTAAGTATAAGAGAAGAGCTAAAGGAAAGACAAGAAGATAATTCCAAAAAATTATCTAAACACATCAAATTTGGCAGATGTACTTATTTTCCAGAGAAATATCACCTGGATGATTCATAGAATCATAGAATCACAGAACGGTTTGGGTGGGAAGGGACCTTTAAAGGTCATCTAGTCCAAACCCCCCGCAATGAGCAGGCACACCTTCAACTAGATCAGGTTGCTCAGAGCCCTGTCCAACCTGACCTTGAATGTTTCCAGGGATGGGGCATCTACAGCCTCTCCAGGCAACCTGTTCCAGTGTTTCATTATCCTCACTGTAAAAAGTTTCTTCCTTATATCTAGTCTGAATCTACCCTCTTTTAGTTTAAAACTATTACCCCTTGTCCTATCACTACAGGCCCTATTAAAAAGTCTGTCCCTATCTTTCTTATAAATCCCTTTCAAGTATTGAAAGGCTGCAATAAGGTCTCCCTGGAGCCTTCTCTTCTCCAGGCTGAATAACCCCAACTCTCTCAGCCTGTCCTCACAGGAGAGGTGCTCCAGCCCTCAGACCATTTTTGTGGCCCCCCTCTGGACCCGCTCCAACAGGTCCATGTCTATCTTGTACTGAGGACCCCAGAGCTGGGTGCAGTACTCAGGTGGGGTCTCACCAGAGCAGAGGGGCAGAATCACCTCCCTTGACCTACTGGCCTTGCTTCTTTTGATGCAGCCCGGGATGTGGTTGGCTTTCTGGGCTGTGAGCACACATTGCCGGCTCATGTCCAGCTTTTCATCCACCAGTACCCCCAAGTCCTTCTCCTCAGGGCGGCTCTCAAACCGCCAGCCTGTATTGATAGTGGGGGTTGCCCCGACCCAGGTGCAGGACCTTGCACTTGGCCTTGTTGAACCTCATGAGGTTCACTCGGGTGGACTTCTTGAGCTTTTCCAGGTCTCTCTGAAAGGCATCCCATCCCTCAGGCATATCAACCGCACCACTCAGCTTGGTGTCATCTGCAAATTTGCTGAGGGTGCACTCAATCCCACTGTCTGTGTCATTGATGAAGACATTAAACAGTACTGGTCCCCATACAGACCCCTGAGGGACACCGCTCATCACTGAGGGATTCTTTTTCACAGGTGCACTCTGAAACAGGCCTAGTTTCCGAAGGTCACAATTAACTTTAATTCCTATAGCAGAAGGATGCTCAGCTGAGCCCCAGAGACTACAATACTCATAAGTTGAAAAGAAATTACAGAAAATTTCTGATTAACTGATGACCAAGACTGAAACTATGCAGAACTGATTGGGACTGTTAAAGGTTTGAGACTTAACCTCTAGGGGAAAAAAAGAAAACAGATACACCCTAAACCCCAGCCTTTTAAACATGTTAAACATTAGTCCCCTGATTTACCACAAATTCTATCATGAATTCACTGCTACTTGAGCTAGTTGGTTTGTTTTACCCTTCTGTGTGAATTTCATGTTATTCACTCTTATGTGAATGATTTAGAGATGAGGGGAGGGGAGGTTTGCAGGATGAAAGTAATTCTTAACCTCTTGTGACGTTAAATATGATGGAATTGCATATGATATCATGCACTTTACAGAGTATCAATGTTTAAATTTATTTTTCTTTCCATTTTATGGACTATGTTGCAGCACCTAAGCTTCTCATTGCTTTTTTTAAACAAAACTTTCTGAGCATTTAAAATAATTTTATAGGGACTTCTTCTCCTGTACTTTGGTTTCTTCTTGGCTTATGGTCACTGGAGAGTTCATGTACTCTTGATAAATTGCTTTCTTACATCCAGAGCGTAAAGGCCCTTATCATTTACTTGCTGGCTTCATTCAACACGTTTACTCCAAGGAATACTTTGTCAAAGAGTTCTGGTTTCCTCATACTTCATTTCTTGCAACTGATTTGTCTGATCTTTCCTATTCTAGTGGTTAAGTCAACTTTGAATAAATAGCTTTAAATATTAATTTAACATTCAAAAAAGATAAGGAATTGGCAAGCCTAGGGACTGCAGTCCTATGTCTCTCCACAGGACATTTATACTGCAGAATGTGAAGGGTGGGATTTTTCTTCCAAAATCTCTTCTTCCAAAATACTTCAGCTATATAGGCTTCATGATGTGGGACTGATTTATTTACAAGGTCTAATGAACGGGATTTGATGGAAGCTTAAACAGGTCAAATATTTTTGCACAATTTTTTTTGCCTCTTTTAGGTATGATATTTTTGTAACATGGTTATTTTGCTACTACCGTAACACATGTGTCATCAAAGTACTCAGCTAGAAAAGCCTAGAAAATTGATTTTGTTATTGTGCAGGCTGTGCTGTATGTGTGCTGATATGTATATATGTGTACCTGGGGGGCAGAGCAACCATTTGGAAGGAGTAAAATAAAGTAAAATATTAATATTTTTTTAAAAATATTACTATTACTCACAATAAGAATGCTGTAAATAATATTAGTGTTAATAGATGTAACACCTTCTACCAGACTATCAGAATAATTAAGCAGATCTGGATCACCTTGAGCTTTCCACCTTCAGTCTTACAGAATGAGAATAAGGTCTGAAAAGGTTAACTGGCTTCTCCAAGTTTACACAAATTCAGAAGTCAAGACCTGAATTAGTATTTTCTGAATACTCAATGCTTTTTGAGTACTCACTGCATCACACTGTATTTCTAATATATCTTAATATTTGTTTTTGTTTCTCTTTACTTAACAGTAAGCCCTATGCCTGCAGTAAGGAAAAGCAAGTTCTTCCAGCTAAAGAAGACTTGGCTTGCTGAAGATTTTAAGGTCACGATTCTACTTTGGCCCGAGTCAGAATGACTGTAAGACATCTTTATCTGAAGAGTATTGTGTGGATTATAAAACTAATAGCTAGAATGAGATTACAAAACTCTGTGGACATTTACCCACTTCAGGTAATGTGACCACTCTGAGGATAATACCTTTGGAAAGGCCGAGATGGAATAGACGTGAAAAAAGAAATAAGAAAGGTTAAATTACGAAGCACACTCTTTGACCAGCACACAGAAATTTTCACAAGATACCCTGTACTATTCCATTTATCTGCAACATTTGTTTTCAAGCAATATTATCTATAGACATCCACTTCTCAAAACACACATACACATGAATAAGAGTTAGTCCAGTGTTGGATTAACATTCCAAGTGACAGTGAAATTATCTCCAATTTTGATTTGTGGCCTTATTCTGCTGATTATGTAATAAACAAATGAGCAGTTAATTTTATCCTTTTGAAGTACAAGTCAGGATATGCACTGAAATGTGTAATTTATAACACAACAAAGCATATATTTTTGCATGGGTGTGTAAGAACGTTTGCAAACTAAAGACAGACCTCATGCTACAGACAAAAAAAGAAAAAGGAAAAAGTTGTATATTAAGAGAAAGGAAATGCATTTGCACCCATATATAGTATAATAATATGGTAAGCATCTGAAATTCTTTTGCATCATTGACTATTGAAACCCCTTGCACTTGGCAGGAGAATGAAACTTTTCACTATAATTTGTAATTTATAAAAATTATGTTGTTTCTTTAAAAGAGATTACTAAGGAAATAGTTGACAGAGAGAATTTGCTTTCTGTAGTACTTCTAACTGATTTCTCCTCTGGTGTCATTAGTGAACTAATGCTGGTGTTCTAGGTGGATTCAAGAGGCTATTTATGTTGTTAGACACATACTTTTTCAAGTAAGAGATAAGAGAAGGACCTAAGTCTCATTGTTGGTTTTTCTGTAAGGACAAGAGTATTAACTTCAGCCTTCTTGCCAGATCTCAGAGTAGATAATGTATTCTGCTGTCCTGAATTGCCCATCTGATTTCATGTGGATAATGCATTCCTCGCTATTTTCTGTTCTAAACTATTGGTCCAATTTCTATATGCTAATGAACAATGCAGTGTTTCACAGGTGAATACATTCAACAGTATCTGCAGCAGTGTATGATTTCATAAGTGCTTAGGAGACTTCAAGATGAAACACGCTATATAAAAGAATGAGCTTTATCATACCTGAAAAATGACATAAACAGATGTGTCCTTATTAAGAAGATATCAGTGACTGAACATCATAAACCACGCATTAAAAGTCCCTTCCTGGTGCAGCATGAGGTATTACTCATACTTCTTATACCTTCAGTGGGCTCAGAAGTTCACCCAGAAAAGTCTTAACATGTTTGTGACTTTTTGGTCGTAACCTGCACAATCTTTTCTGAAAACATGACTACGATGGGTTCAGGTAAGTGCTCAAACTAAGAAGGCTACCTTTTAACAGCCCAATTCAATCCTCAGCACTGCCACAATAGTCTGACATTCTTTACCTCAGTGTGAGTGGAAAGCTGTTCCCTGATAGAGGAAGATGAGATCTAACAACTCTTAAAATCACATACTTGCTGAGTAATCAAAATTTTTGTGGAAAGGCCTAAAAAGGCCCTTGTGTTTTACTATAACAACATACATCTGAGTAATATTTCCATGCTGAATTCTAAATTTCAGCTACTTGTTTCAGAAATTTTAACTATTAAAAAAGGGGGGCAAAAAAGGATGATAAAGAAGTAGAAAACATTACAGAAGTTTCAACACTCAAAAATCACTATTTAGATAATTAGTATAGGAATTAGGAACCTTTCAGTGCTGTTTTTCTTACCTAACTCTGAAGTATCAAGTATGCACCATAATCATTTAGATATTTCAGAATATTTCAGTTGGGAGGGACCCACGGCGATCATCTAGTCCAACTGCCTGACCACTTCAGGGCTGACCGAAAGTTTAAGCATGTTATTAAGAGCATTTTCCAAATGCCTCTTAAACATTGACAGGCCTGGGGCATTGACCACCTCTCTAGGAAGCCTGTTCCAGTGTTTGACCACCCTCTCGGTAAAGAAATGCTTCCTCATGTCAAGCCTGAACCTCCCCATGTTGGCTTGTCCACTCTTTACCTTCTTGAATAGTAAACAAAATCCCCCCGATTTTACAGAGATTCTGCTCAGTATAATCTGAATTGTAAAGAGAACTTTGAAATAGATACAACATCGATCTTCACGTTACAGCCTGCAGTATTCTTATTATGCAAAATTCCAGCAAAAAACTTTGGACCTATTTGTAACAAATCAATGAACAAACAAATGTTCCATTTGTGTTGGTTTTTTGTTTTGTTTCGTTTTGTTTTTCAAATGTAGTAAAATAGGGAGGGGAAATCTACTTCACCATTTATATTTTACTGGTTTACAACTATATTATAGTTTTGAGACTGTGTAATTCAAAGGAAATTAAGTACAAAAGATACATTAAAATAAGGCTCAAATACTTGTTCAATTTATCAAAAGACAGAAAATAAAGACAAAATCTTTCATTTCATCTATACTGTGGCCAGTTCATAGGCTCAGCTATGCAAATTTACTCATTGACCTTAGACTCCTTCCTTCCCAACATGCAGTGGACAAGGTCGATCAAATTAAAAGCCATGCTTCTGAGTGGATTCCATCTTTGTTAAGCAAAAGAAATACAAGTATGCAGTGATGATAAATTTTGTACTTTAGAGGTCTCATATTGTTTTTTGAATAGCTACAATAAAAGCATGACATTTTGCCTTTACTGAATACAAAAGAATTTTAAATATCCTGGTTTTAATGTAACTAGAGTTGTAAACACACATACCTCTTGCTAATTTCCTGATCCTAGATAAATATTTAGGTATCCTAGAGAGGGATGAAAAGGTCTAGTGAAACCCTTTCTCTCAGCTGATTTGCTGGCTGTGTATCTCAGAACACCACAGAGAAGAGTCAGTAGCTTGCAATGTACAGGTCAGTATGGATCTCATTCCATTTCAGTTTTAAATTTGGGCTCTGCAATAGTCCCACTCTAGATTTTCTTCCATGCTCTCTAGCCAGTCCTCTAACTTACCAAAGAGGGATATAGTTGGAGTGCACACACACATACACATGACAATACAGTATTTTATAAACATCAACATCTTTCCAGATTACTAGATTTGTTCAAAGGTCAACAGGAAAATGAAAAAGAAATTTTATGTAGTCTGTGTCCAGACAATAACAGAGAGCTTTCCAGACATTTTTTTAATCTAAATAACTGGGCCACTTTCTGCAGCAAGAGAAACTGAAATTGGCAGACAGATTAAATATACAATACCAACATAAAAAGATTCCATAATACCATTGCAACAACAGCATGTCGAGTATGGTAAAACAGATACAGTATTATTAATGGCAATGTGGAGCACTGTAGTTTGCTGTTGATTCTAGTGGTGAACATGAACAGCTTCACATTTTCAGAGTTCAAGATTTTCTTCTTTTCCATCAACCACAGAAAAAGAAGTAACAAATCCTTTCAAGAACTGAAGGTAGCTTATGACTAAAATGCTGGAGGGACAGGCAAACTACTGCAGTCATAAGAGGTGGTCTAAGCTAGCCTCCCTCAGGATGCAGATTTAATACCACCTGTGACATGGTGTAATGTGGTGCATTTTGTAGGTGGAAAAAATTGCTCCTCAAACATATCATACTTAGAAGGTGACTAAGGACAAGAAAACTTGCCAGTGTCTACTGAATGGCGCAAATATTTTCATGGTGTAGGAAATTATCCCATTCACCCCTGGCACAAGTGCAGAGAGCATGGGACATTAACATTTATATGGGTGGGTGAACATCCTGAATCAGTCTGGGTATAAACAGCTACAACATGGCATCCTTTGGTGGTCTCCATTTCACTTCTGTCTTCATTGCTTTCACAATTTAATCCAGATAGAAGAGAAATGTTCACTAAGACACTGTGGATTTCAAAAGATCATGGAAGGAGAGTACATAAAGCATATTCTGATTCATAGGCAAACCCAAATTTTCCTTCTGCCGTTTACTGTATTTAAAAGCTAATAATGGAAACCATTTGCCAAATGCATTTAGTCTCTGACAGAGGGACACATATGTGATCTTCTAATTTACAGCTTGCATGTACAGATGTTCACACTTAGTAAAAGGATTCTTAATAGCATTTTAAAATTAAATGTGTGTTGATAATAGGTGTTTCAAACCCAAACAACACAGCAACTAAACTGATAAATGTCTTCATGCCTCACCATGCCTCATGCTCTAACAACATTTTTATAACAGATCAAAAAAAACCCCCAGCACTTCAGTTGCATGTACACAAAATAAATGTTATTAAAAAAAGTCTGAATGAAAACTTTCATTAATTTTTCTGTCTATGATCTGATTCCAAGTTGAAACATTTAGATTGCTACTAGGTTTATGTAGCCGAAAGCAGAACCACAGTTTGTTCACAGACGTTGCTTGCTGTCTGCAATTTTTTTTATCCCTTTGCAAAACTTTGAACCCCATCCAGCTTTGACACACTGCCTCTTCAGTTAATAACTATCAAGTTTCCCCTTGTCTCCTGTCTACTTTTCTTTGAGGCAATTGCGCACTCAGCACCCCGAGATAATAACACACATCTATAAGATAAAAGCAATGGCATTAATGTAATTGTCTGCCTTTCTCTCTTTAGCCTAATCTTTTTTTTCCTTCAGTTTTGACTGCCTCTGTGACACCTGTTTTTGTCTCCTCTGATCCTACGACAGGTTTTCCGCTGACAAGGTTTTTGCCTGACAGAGATTCTGCCAGACAAGAACATAATAAAATATGAAGAACTGCTTGTCAGAGTTTCTGCCAATGCTCACATGAAATAGGGAAAAAAAAATCCTGACTTTTTTTTTAAAGGGGCCCTGTGCTGGTTGCTTTTGGCCTGTCAGGAAAACAGCCTCCCTGGCCAATTTCTGCAAGCCAAACAGGTGTTTTCTTTTATGTTTTCTTTCTATACAAAAAACTTTTTCTTCGATAGTGGAAAACATGATCACAGAGAAAAAAAAAGAACCAAAAAACCCCAAATGCTTTCTCCTAAAAACAAAGGTTAGACCTAACTTTGTATAGTGGTACTTCATGAGCATGTTTTTAATTCAGAATTGACGCCTTAAATAAATAAAGTGGTAGGCTTTTTCTCCCTCATCCTTTTTGATAACTAATGTGTTAAAAGGAACAAGGTGTAAAGGACCTTCATTCCAAGTTCTCAGGAAGATGTCTGGGCTACTAGACACTTCCTGTGTGGGCATACTGCATGAATGAAGACACCTGACCATGGGGACCATGGCAGGGAAGATGAGACAGAGCCTATTCTCTTCTGTGGGATTTGGACCTTGCAGTCCTCTCTGTCAGTGTGCGCATTTGTGCCTGTGTGAAGGAGGACTTCAGCGCTGATGATTACCCTGATGGAGAAACACATATAGATTAATCATGTGAGCATCCCAACACACAGCTGCTTTTGTGTGTGTTGGTATCATCTGTTACCGCTGCTAGAGGCAGCAACTATTGATCAGTCCATGGTGTCACGGCCCCGAGTGCACCAGCTGGCCTTCATTGTGCTGACCAGCCTCTCCGGAGATGTCCACCCTGCATTCTCAGTCCCTGGGTCCAGGACCCCTACTAAAGCTCAGGCTGGGACCTTCATTCCCTACCTAAGGTACATTGTAGGTGTGCCTGCCTGTAGTCATGTCTTCTAGATGATCCTCAGACCCATGTTACAGACTGGTCTTCAGCCCTGTCTCTGGCCCCACCTTCTTTTGTTCCTGGCTGGAGCCCCTGGATGGACCCTTGACCTGACTCATTCCCTTGCCATGCCTGAGGTTGTCAATGGACCCAGTTACCAGCACTTAGTTCTGTCTACCATGATCAGACCTCGAGGAACTCTGCCCATGGTGCAGGCATGGCGAGTGCTGGAGTTGCCCTTGGCTGCTAGCTTAGACCTCTTTGCTGGGCAGCTCCACTTTTGCTGCTCCTTGACACATGGATTGACAGTGTCATTGCTGAAACCTACAATTTATAATGGAAGAAGCCACTAAATTAATATATCTTTTTCTACTACCTTGACTAGTCATTCATCTTCGATCTTTCCTATCTCTTGTCTCCAAAGCCAAGTGCCTCCTTCCTATCAGCCATTAACACCTTCTTAAAAATATTCTCTCCCTTAATAATGGTGAGATAGGAGTTAATATGTATCTTAACGGTCCTAATATGATCTGGTTGGCATACTGTATACAGTGAGACAGAAGCACATTTGGGAGTCCTGGACTGTGGTCTAGATTTGGATGATTTCCATCTCAATCCAAATGCACCTCAAATTCCATTAACTGTGATTCACAGATTCACAGAAAGTCTAGGTTGGAAGGGATTTCTGCAGATTGTCTGGTGCAGCCTTCTATTGAAAGCAGGGCCTCAGATTAGGTTAGCTCTGGCCCTGTCAAGCTGAGTCTTTGATATTTACAGTGGGGGAAATTTCACCACTTCTCCAGGCAACCTATTCCATCTTTTATGCAGCCTTGAAAACTGTAATGAAAATGCAACAGGCACTGCCCACCTGTTAACATCATTGGATAGAGTACTGTGTTGTAGGGGCATTTCACAAAGGCAAGCCAAGACCATGGTGGTATTTCAGTCTAGAGTGTAACTCTGGTTCAAGCCTATGAAATGCTCTCCCACATGTGCTAAACCAGCCCAATTTTCCCAGGAATACCTGCTGTCCTAAAGTTGCTGACAGCTGAAGATGTTCAGATGCTGGGAAGACTGGTTCATATAGCTAGTTCTACCATTCATAAATATCAATCTTTCCCACCCCAATTCATGTACTGTGACCATTTCACAAAGCTCCTGTTAAATATACTTCAGAAAAATTGACTGTAATCAATTAGAATATAATTAGAGAAGTCTTTGAGACTCATGTTATACATTTCTTGTATTACCTTTTCTATTTCTAAAATCCAGATGGAAATGGGATAATAAAGTAACACTATTGTCTGCTAAATTAATCTGGGGTAAGTTTCCTCATAATGCTACAGCCCAAATTGAAATTCTTCATAGTAGGTAAAAAAACAAAAAGTTTTTTCCATTGAATTTCACATTTGCAAAACAGAAAGCTGAGGTAAAGTTACCCATGGTATTATTGTTACTTTGTAACTTCTGAAAGCAGTATGAATTTTTTATTTTTGCAGTCAAATGCCATTTTAACCTTATGAAGTTATATGGAATGGAGTGGTAGGGTTTGTTTCATTTAGAGCTCTTTCAATTTGTGTTCTGCTTAACCTAGTGAACTCTAGTTAATTCAGATGTTCCTATAAACAATTAAGCTTCTTGTAGGATCATTAAGAAGATATAAAAATTTATGATGTAATAAAGTGTAATAAAATGATAAAGTGGTTAGCACATCACAGCAATTCATGTGCAGGAGCATAGGTGTTAAAAGAGACAAGTAAGCAGGTACAGTCACCTAAACATCCTGGAGAATTGTGGATACATACTGCAGAAGTCCACCACTGCTGCCCCACAAATCTGTTCATGATTTGCACTCTCAGGTCCCACAGAATTTATCCTGCTCATCTAGCAATCAAGCAGTGAGCACCAGACACTCTTTTGCTCCTATCTGAAGCCATGCCATGTAGTGAACTTCCTATCACCACACTTTCGGGGGCAAGATCAAGGGTTTCACTGACTACCTTTCCAAAAAGCAGCCTCTACTATGTCTGGAAAGAGGAATTCCAAGTGCTAACTGAAAAAACCGTTGTTCTTATTGCCTGTGCTCCGTCTTGCACATAGCAAGTCTGGTTTTTTTCTTACTGGATTCTCTCCTTAAGAAAAGAGGGTAGGACATCATTGTCCAAGACATCTCCTAGCATTTCATCCTATGGTATTGGGTGTACTAAATGGGATGAAGCCTCCTCTGTGAAATGTAAATTCAATAATGACAGGCACCAAATAACAGTATCTCACACTTTTGAAATACCTTTAGTCTAAACATCTCTGGGCATTTTATAGCTAGTCAAAGGAGATCACAGCTATAAAAGTGGCCTTATATATATTTCAGAGTTGCAAATAACTATCTGATGGTATTATGCCAGTTCTGTGAGAGTATAAAGTGTGATTAGTAAATTAAAAGTTTTTCAGACAATAAAATGTTCACAATGAGAAAGGGCTTCACCTTGAGATGTGAATATAGCCCAATCCAGCAGAAAAGGGCACTATGCTTCAGAATGGGTCATGGTCTGTTTAGGGCTTACCAGGCACTGGAGCAGTCCTTAGCTGACTGTTTAATGTCTGATCAGGGATAATCTCACCTGACCATGTCCAAGGGACATTGGCATATTCAATCCCAGGGCTGTGAGCCAATATAGTTGGGGAGTGGGAGAAAGGTCTAACCTCTGCCTGATTGTGTTAAGATGTCCTGGGGGTGGCAGAGAAGAAGACAAAAAAGATTTTAATCCTTATGGACCCGCAGGGAAATCCAAGGAGGTGTGCGTGTGAACATATGTAAGTTAGAGCCTGTGGTTTACCCCCAGGAAAAACCTTACCCGACACCTGAGGATGTCAAATTTGCATGAGGACTAAACTCTTGACCATATGGTTATGTAAGTATCAGCTGAATACAAGAATGGAAAAGGAAGGCTTTTTATTTTATCTTGGGGCAGCTGAGCATTATTTCCTTTCTGTCACTTGTATCTTATAAACCTTTGAAACAATATTATTTGTCTTAGATGCCCTAATATGTGGATATTCTCATTTGCTTTTACCTCAGCTTGACTTGCATTAAGGGTCATCTCAGAGTAACCCAAAGCAAACACTACATCACATCATTCCTACCAGTGTGGCAGGCTTTAAAACCAGATACTGGGTCAGAGTACCCACAAGACAACAGAGTGCATCTTCTCTGTGCTGTATTGGCCGCTTTGGGAATTGCTGCTGAAGGGAAGCAAAAAGGGATGGCATAGGCAGAAGGAGGGACTTTAAAAAGTGTTTACCAGTAATGACTGTTAATCAGGTAAGGTTCCTGGAAGCAACTGACTAATGAAAAATATGCCTCAGCCTTCAGGGTCAAAAGGAAGTTATAACAGATGGATTAAAATGATTTTGTAAGTAAAAGACAGGAAAAGCCAGACTAGATCTAAAATAGTTTTACTTTAAAAGTCATGAAGAGCTAGCCTTTGTTATCAGTGAATTGTAGATAATTACTTTGCTAAAAATCTCTACGTAACTAAAAAAAAAAAAAAAAATCTATTATGTCCTCATGTCATTTTAAAGCATTTTAAAGAATTAAATAAACTGAATAGAAGGAAACAAGTATGTCCGGTATGCTAAAATTGTGATTATTTTTTATATCCTATGGAACAATACAAAAATAACCTAATTATTTTACCAGTAAACTATAATAATAGGATTAAATTTCTCCTTTTCTTTTTTAGTATTTATTGTCTACTATCTAAATTTTTAAGTAAAAATCAACATGGCAGTTCTGCCAGCTTTTAGAGACACTCTAAGATCTGTGACGTGGTTTGGTTTGGTTTGGTTTGGTTTTGTTAGAGATGATCTTCGATTTTGCAAACCTGGATTTCTTTCACTTAACAGCTTTGGACTGAGACAAATATAGGAACACTGCTGATTTGTATTTCAACATAGCACTCCTCTTCCTTCCCGCATCATTCCCATGCAGCTCACATTTAAAATCTACACCTTCTTCATGGACCAAGTCCTTTCAGCAACTTCAGGGTAAGGGAGAGATGCAATTTCTAAAATTTCCACAGCATTCTTCTTTTTCTTTTCTTTATTTATTTACACCTGTCCTTCCTTTCTTTTGTTCTCACTTCATGTTTCTTTTACCTGATAATTTAATGAACTACCATGCAGAAATTCAGAAAACTCAACCATTCTGAATGAAGAAGTCACAGTCATATCATGCATCTGACTTTATGACAGAGCATTCTCCATTTTCTAGTGGAGGTTGTTGTTTTCATTGTTAGTCTGATTTACAGCAAGCTAGTACCTGCATTACATAAATACTGGCAGCAGAAAACTTCCTTCACTTACACTTCCAAGGTGAAAGTGTAACTCACATGGCAAGTCTCTGAGCATGAGTATTCACTGGATGGCAGCTTTTAAACTGAAAAAGAGTAACGGATTTGCCCTGTGTGCCAAAATCTACTAGTTAATGTCATTTTCACTAAAACCAGAAGGAACTTAATCTCAAAGTTACTAGAGAAAAGGCCTGGCCAAGTCTTGGACTGGAGATGGGGCTATATGTGGCCTCATTATACCTCAGAGAGGTACTAAAGCCTACTTGAATAAATAGCCCAGCCCTGAGCTGTGCCGATTGGCATGATGCAGATGAAAAGATATCAAAGATCACTAGAGGACTAAGAATCAGCTTTCTCTGAGAGAAAAAAAAGGAGGAAGACAGCAAAAATATTCACAGGATACTTAATTTTCTAGAGTAGACTGACCAGTGTGAAATTCAGCTAGTCCAAGAATGCACAGTATACCAAAAACATCTGAAAAACATGCTGCTGCTGTCTGACTGAGTTTTGCCAGTGATCAGTTTGAGGGCAAGACAGAGAACTAGTATTTCTAATTTTCTGACTCTCTTTGAAACAAGGTGACAATGATTTCAGACAAACTTAATAATATTATTATACTGTGGTTTTTTAAATCGCTGAGAAGTCTGAGATACTGAAATGAAAATAAATAGAATGAATGTCATAAATAATAGCTTTAGTCCACTATGACATACATCACCTTGGCACACCTTTTTAGAGCAAAATGGTTATGAGAGAGGGTAGACTGTATTTCCCATTGGTACTGCAATGGGTCTTTTGATCTGTTGGACTAGGTATGATAAGAGTATTTCTGCTAGCAGTACAGTAGTTGTTATTCTGACATCAATGACAAGCATACAAGGCAAAATGCAAAGTCAATGAAATCAACATCTTTGTACTGCAGACTTGCTTAATTTCTTTCCTCATAGGCTAAGATACTTCTGCTAGGGGAAGTGGGTGGCAAATAAAGTGGGGTTTTTTCATTATTTCCAATAAAGTTTGAGTAAGTGATTTTTGTTCTAAAGCTAATAAAATGTCATGACTATCTTCATAGTATAGTATGTTACTTTTAATATAACAAAAATATCAGGAGAAGAAACCAATTCAAGCACTCAAGAAAGTCTTAATTTTTTGTAGCCATCTTACTCCTACGTTATTTAAAAGCCACAAAATAGCAATTGCTTGTGTTAAAATAAATTCTCCTTTAAAAAATTGACTACTAAGATTTTAATCAGATTTTATTTTTCACCATACGGACTATGCAAAGTATCTTAACTATTAAAAAAAAAGAAGGAAAAACATCTAACCGTTATCTCTTTGCCTGCTTGAAGTATACGAAATGTCCAATTTAAACCATTTATTTTTTGTTTCAGAAAATAAATCCCCACTCAAGGTGACAATATGAAAGCCAGGCTTCAGCTGAAAACAAACTAAAACACTCTAGTTATCCAAATCCCTTAAAATATCCAGAGATTCACACCAGCAACAACCCATTCTCCATTACGCACAGCAGTACTAGAGAATGCTGCTCTGCTCTACGCAGCTTTTGGCTTCAGCCTTAAAAACACTGATGGTAGGATTACCACTGTAGCACAGGGGTGCAGGGTCAAAACTCGATAAGCTGAACTTTTGCCAACAGAAACATTTATCTTGCCATAAAAGAACTCCTCTGATGAATCTGTTCATATATTGACAATCCTACTTTTGGCAACTCCGGACAGAATAAATTGAACTTGTAGGAAACCTTTCCTTTCAAGATGTGTGCAGCTCATCTTAGGTGAGTGAGGAAACACATGAG
The DNA here is from genome assembly GCF_034638445.1 of Ciconia boyciana. Classification (NCBI taxonomy): domain Eukaryota; kingdom Metazoa; phylum Chordata; class Aves; order Ciconiiformes; family Ciconiidae; genus Ciconia; species Ciconia boyciana. Next base: position 53,039,130 of record NC_132937.1, read on the forward strand.
AAAGACAATGGAAGCAGGAAAAAAGAAAACAGGCCAGCAGTTGTTAAGTGCAATAATACTGTGGTGGCTGTATGCCCTTTCCTCCTCACTCCAAGAATTCCAACATTTTAAATAGCAGTTATTAACATGAATTAACTCTGCACAGATTAGTCAAGTACAGCATGAGAAGACTGCAGTTCTAAGCTATTTTTGATCTATCCAGTTAATTATGATTCTAGGTTATCAGAACTGAATAAGCATAGTACTTCCTGGTGGAAACACCTATTCTTTGATAATTACATTCAGTAAAGCACTACATCATGTGTCAAGCAGCTGAGTTGAAATTCATTAATAAAAATCAGAAGGAAACCCTTTAATTAAAGCAGCAAGAAATACTATTTGCATTCAAGGAACAACTTCAAGGAACCGTGCTAACGGTTTAAAGAAAATCACTTCTGAACGGCAGCCTGATTCAGTCATTTTGAAATCCAGGCGCTACAGTGCAATGAATTGATCAGTCTCCTGAACACTGCCCTCAAAATCCTGCAAAAGAGCTAAGATCAAGAATTGAAGCAGATGCATCATAGTGTCCAGGAAGTAATTTATGAGCCCGTGCTTTGAGTATGTCTATGAAACATACATCTGACTTGTCTGGCTCTGCCATGAAATGTAAATACTCCAGACGAATGTACACAAAGTGTACTGAAAAAAAAAATAAATCAGAGCATTCTTCGCTTGGTGCAGTAGTAAAACAAACACTTTCTAATAATATATAGCTGTATTAAGTTTTCTATTTGGAATGTTAAGCACTCAGGTACGGGAGGCAGGTGGTGTATCCCTGATCATCACATTCACCTTTCAACTTTCTGGATTTGTAAAACATGGACATTTATATTATACACACTGTGGTAATCTCAGATTACTGTCATGTAATTCTGATTCTGAATTCAACAACCTCACAGGGAACAATTTATCAGGAAAATCTGATCACACTCTTCTAAGATGTACTGGTTAAAAAGAAAATGCGGGATGCTCATATGCCAGAATCTAAGTGCTAGATTCCTAATTTCTATTACTCAACAGGAGGATACCCTGGAAAATAGCTAGACAAGTCTTCCCTATCTGTGGATCAGCAAAACCTCAGATGCTGATTCTACACAAAGCCTGAAGCATGCCTGAACTATAGAAATTTTGCAAGGTTTAGCGATCCTCCCAAGAAATGTGAGTGTGGTTATACTGTGACTGAATACATCTTTCTGGGAATTAAGAGGAGCGAAAATAAGCTGTGTCCCTAGAGAATCTAGTATATAATAAATCTGCAACCAGCTACTAGATTGGTGGTGTTAGGGTATTTCTAGGCAGGCTGTATATATTACTATGCAGTGACACAGGACTGCATGGTACCTGTATTGCTGCTTTCCTTTCCATGTATGTGAATGTTTTAAAAACTTCTCTGGCAGTCTGTGAATTTGTTGAGCATTCACACTTGCCATATGTCAGCATGCTCAGGCACGAATACACACAGACATGAACTAAATAAATAGAGATCAAGTGCATCTTAGGAGGGAAGTACTAAGCTTCCACCCCAGGACTCATCAAAATAAAATAAAATTTATGGAATATAACCCACTGAAAGTCTGGCAGAAGTGGGGAATGAAGACTGTGCTTGCTTAGGTGCCAATAGCCTAGACCATGAGAAGAAAACTCCAACACTAATTTCTTCTGCAAACATAGTAATCTTTCTCTTTTTTCCCTTTTTTTTCCTTTTTTTTTTTAATTAAACCAATTTAGGTATCCTCTTTATTTGCCTTCTAATTGTGTATACAGCTCTCTCTTTCTCTCTCATGCATAGCTTAATCAAGACTGTCAAGAAAACAACCCCACAAAACATAAAAATAGTAAAGAATAAATAAAATGGAAGGCCTATAAGTGTATTTTGATGCCTTTATATAGGATCTGGGCATTCTAATCTCTCCTTTCTTTCTTTAGCTACTTAAACATGGGAAGAGAGGTTCAACTCACAGATCATATATGCACACTTTTGTTGAGCCATATAGGATGCACTCATTTCATTCTGACATCCAGGCTCTGAAAGTTTGACATTTGTATGTTTGAATTTCCATTAGGCTCAGTGATTTATTGGCTGATGCTTCTTTGAATACAAATGCTGCTGTGCAACCATACTATAAACTTTTTGCCTTTCTGCTAAGCCCTGCTAGAACTCCATTATTTCCTGGAGGGTAGAATATTCTTTCGAGCTGTGTACAAGCTGTTGAACTCCAGTAGCACTTGAAGCTATTGCCAGAGTAACAGACCCTCACTTTTCCATCCTAGGAATTGCTGTAAAAAAAGTATGTGCATGCATACACATGCACAAACACAGAGTGCATGCACATGCATGTACAGACAAATAGATATCACTACTGTCTATATCACTCCAGCTCTTAGTATTTAAAGACACTGTGAAAGATGGACAGAATAGAGAAGACAAGCCTGGAACAGACATTTCTTACCATGTGCCACCCAGCCATGTTTACACTGATCACAGGTTCTCAGGTTAATCTTCCCTGGCTGAAAACATTCACATGTGCAATTTACCAGTGTACAGCGGATGGCCTGGAAAAAGAAACAGGAAACACATATTAATGTCTTTCTTCCCTCTTGTGAAAATCTGTTGTGAGGGCTAGAAGGATATTAACTGTACAGCAAAAAAACAGCCTTCTAACATTCAAAGCATTGCTCATTCTTTTAAGCAGAGATTGTTTTTCTTTCAAAAACATACATCAGTAACCCTGAGCAATGACAACCAAAATGCTTATTCAATAATAACATAGTCTGTTTTCCCATGGAGATGAATACATTCCTAAAGTCTTTAAAAGAATTGCTCTATTTCCTTTAGGAAAAAAAAGTAGGATGAGGATTCTGTAGGTGTTCCACAAATTTCCTGGTTTTGCATCAACTGCCTGAAGGAAAATGTTGCTAGTGATGTCTTACTATAGCAGCATATCAGCTTGATTAAAACCAAGAGTAAAATGAGGAAAAAAAAACACACAAAAAGGAAAACTACAGATCTCTTGCCCCTTCCTCCATGGTATCGAAAGGTTACTCTCAAGTTTCCTTTTTGGGGTTCACATAAGATATAACTCTGCTACAGAAAAGAGTCATGGATTTGATGTGTTCCCAAAATAGGATAAAATGATCAAGGTACAAGAATAGAACTGGTTCATAAAACATCCTGTAACTTTCCTTTGCATCTATCACTTTCTCCAATATCTAGGCATAGCCCTTTTACCTCTTAGCACTCCCTATTTGTCAAACATATATTTCTCTGTTTTGCAAAAAATGAAACTATTTCAAAGCAGCGATGCTGAAACTCCAGTCCCATGTGGAGATCTAAAATTTGCTTAAATCATACACCTTATTAATATCTCATCTCCCTTTCTAAAATTATTTAAAAAATTACACAGGTTTACTTTCACAGGGGCTAGCTACGTCCACAGAAAAGTGAATATAAATTGAATTATACTCTTTTTAATGTGTAACAGACATATGTTTTTAAATAGTGCAGAAGATGACCTGTGCACTTCAAACTGCTACTAATAAATTTATGGCATGCATTTAGATGTAATTTGCATGGAGATTTCTGAGACAGAGAGGCTTATTCTGATCATTCACAGATTAACAATCTACTGTAACTAGCAGAGCTGCCAGGAAAAGATCTCTCTATAGATTTAGATGCAATCAATGATTACTTGGGGGCTAAGGTGGGGGAAGGGTGCTTGGTACCTATGGCCACTGAGATACTGAAGCATTATGAAGGCTCTTTCCTGTTCCAAACAATTAACACCCACTCCCACACACTCTTTCCATACCAAAAAAGAATTACCTTAACTATACTGACTTAAAGAAAATTACATTCAACTTTAGCTTGGCCAAGCTAATCTCCTTGGTTGCTGACAGTGAAAAAGGTTCGGAGTTATTTTAAACGTTTTAGCTCTTTACTTATTTATCTGCATCAGACAGCAATTTAAAGCCATTTATAGTTCATGGATCCACTTAAAATCTGTATTTCTCTGACAAATTTCTGGTGCAAGAGTCCTTTCTCCCTCCTATCTTATCTGCTATTTTACTATCTTTTACTCTCAAAAACCTAGTGGGGAAAAAAATAACGTGCTCTATTATGCCTGACACTTCAGGGCCTCAGTCCCAATGTCACCTGTCCAATTACTCTTTAGCTAGGTTATAAAACACTGCTGTATGTATGCGTCATTAAAAGAATTAGTAATATGAAATATAAGGGTACCAAAGAAGTGCTGACTGTGCAAGAATAATATATGTGTTTGTGGGTTATGAGAAAAAAATTCTCCTGAAAGGTCCTGTTTCATGTTCGATAGTTTATTGACTCAGTAATATATCAGGTCTCCACCGGTCAGTAATGGTGTTCTTTCTCTAATATGTTCATTAATTAATGAACTCAGTAATTAATTGTACTGCAAGAAGAAGGGCTTACAAAATGGTATTCTTATTTTACCATAAAAGTTTTTCTCACATTCACCACCTTTTTTAAATATCTGCACCAATGTGACAGACATTTGTTGTATTTGATGTTATTTTGTCTTCATGTGTCACTTACAGTATGTATAATAGGAGTAATACAGTGTATGTACACATACTAGATGAAACTGTGTCATTTGGTAGAGTTGCTTTATTAAGGCTCATCAGCACTTCCATTACAACCCTACCTATTTTTGGCCTAGAGGTTAACAGGTTGACTGTAAAAATTGGATTCAGCTTGAACCTGAAATACAATGTTTCAGCCTAAGAGTGAGTTTTATGACACACATTCAAAAATGATCCATTTAGCCATTATAAATTATAAGATGAGGGAAAAAAGTTTAGAGGTTTCATGTTTCTTTTCTTCTTCCCTGAGTTAAAGAGAGTCTTGATGGTGTAAAGTGTTGAAGATTAACTATGTAGTAAGATTTTTATCTTTTATACATACCTCCCAAAAATTCACACAAACTTTTCAGAAACGTGAAAATGTCAGTTGTTCCTCAAATAACTAAATCTGAAAAGTCTTCAAAAAGAGCTATACATTTTTATAAAGGAATACGGATTGGTATGAGAAACTCCAAAGATAAGTAGCATGGTCAAAACATTCGGCCTGGCCTTACTTGGCTGCTTTTTCTGCAAAGGGTGTGTTGAGGCCAGGTTGTAATCTGGTTTCAGTAGTTTGCCATCCCATCACTGAGAAACCCATGCATACTTCTGAGTGATGAGGATAACCCCTCAAGCTGCAAGATGCTCATTTCGGTCTGGAAAAATTCATATTCTAGTTCACATGCTGTCATGATCTTGGGCAAATTACTTTGTTAGCCTGATGCCTATGTTTCCTAAACAATAACCAGACACAATGATAGTAAAGTGTTGTTGTCAGGCTAAATGCAGCATGAATTGTGAGGTACTCTATAGTGATGGAGGCTATTGAAAATCTCAAGCAGAATTTAGTCTTTATTTCAAAGATTCATTTTTCACTTTACTCAGTTAATCCAGAATCATTGTAACTACCTCAGATCACTACAATATCCAACATGAAACCAGCATAATTTGGCAGAGAGAAGATTCAAGATGCCAGGCATAGCGTGTGTTCCTACACACACATGGAACATTAACATTCATTAACACGAAAGAAAGCATTGTCTTTAAAGACCTTCACAATCTAACCAACATATGTACTGAGCCTTGCGCGGATATGCATCTGAATTATTAACAGTCTTTTTCTACTGGTTTTCAATACTGTTTGACTTAGGCCTACAAGTCACTGACAGTTTGTGCAAAAGGCTCAGGAATGACCCAGAATGGCAGCGGAAGATGAATGTGGTGTAGATTCATGTAAGAATCCAAAGCTTTCATGCAGCCCCTCCATTCCCCAGCCGCAGGATTTTAAGGTACAGAGGGGATAGGAGTACAGTAGCTGGTGTGCTTGTAGGCAGCAGTGTCAACTGGCGTAACTGTGGCTGGACATCTGTTACTGCTTAATTTGAAAGAGGTGGGGTGGGGAGTAGGGATAATAAAAAGATCCTGGGTGAGTTTGCAGCAGCTAAATATTGTAGCCATTGTTCAAACCTGTTAAAAGTAAGTATAAAAATCCAAGGGTGTAGCAATGCTAAACTTTTGCCAGAAAATTCTTCCGAAAGAGTACTGCTAGGCATTCCAGAAGTCATCCACTGTAATTCTGCCTTCGCAACTTATCACTAAAAAGTTTACATAGTGGGACCCTGTGTACTACGCTATTTTGTAGGGAAAGAAACAGAAATTTTTCCTGACTAAGTTTTTCCTCAGAAACTCCTCCAAGAAAGACAGAAAGAAAACAGAAGAAAAGGAAAAGAAACCAATGACCTTGCATAGCAAATGGAACAGTAAAATCAGCGGACACAGGCTCCCCCTGTACCAGCTGATAGGCAACCATGTATTTAGATGACAACTTGCAGGTTAAGGCCCTTAAGTGAGCAACAAAACATGATTTTCTACAGCTTCTTGAAAAGTGCCATTATGTTCTATCATGTCAATGGTCTGCAGATAACAGGAGTTCTCAGACATTTTTATACATCCCTTCCACTCAGTTCCTAACATAACACCCCTTGCATTTCTACCAAATTACAGCAGCCCTTGAGGACCTGTGGAGGAAATGGACTGGATTTCAGTAGAATCATTTTAAATACTCTACACAATTTATTCCTTAAATTCTAAAGCAATGCTATTAAGGTTTAAGAACAAAATACACATATACAAGAATAAATTAATGGTTTTATAATTGACACTGAGCCATTCAGAAATATTTTGCTGCTCTCTTTGAGATCCTCTTCCTGTAGAGTGTAATGAAGGAAGAAGGGAACTTTGCCTAGTATTAAAGCATGTGGTCTAGTACACCTATGCATAAGTTTGTATGGCTAACATTAAAAGATGTTAGACCTGACTTCTGTGGGTTTCCCCAAAACCAAGGATATTCATTTAACATAGTTCGGGTGATTTAATTATATCTAACAAGCAAATATTATTCACATATTAATAGGAACACCCTATAGCAGTAATGGAAAATCAATCTGGCTGTTTTGCAGAGCTTCCAAGAGATAAGAAGCAATAACCTATCATGAAAGGGGTCACAGTGTGGGAGAAGGAGGACAACATGTAAAGAGGAGATATGATTCCTCCTCTGGAGTTCTTACAAGTGACCACAAAAGATGGAGGCAGTTGAAAATGATGCAACATTCTGGAGAAACAGCTAAGTTTTGCAACTTCCTTCATCCTGAATTTTAATAGTAAATCTAACAAAAATTCTTTATGTAACTTGTGACAAGGCTCCAAGAGACCTGTGAGGTTAAATAGCATCTTACTAAAGTCTCGGCTACATCCTTGTATACAGTGGGCAGTGTTTAACAAAGCCTTGCTCTCAATGTCCTTGCTCATCTTTCTCATGTACAAAAAGGTATTTAAGAAATGTCTCCTATCAAGTCATCTATGATGACTTGTGGGATCACTGTGCACCTGAATACCTAACAGAGTCAACCATACTCACTCCCTTTGCACGGAAGTTCCATCTACCTGTCTAAAGCACCTACCATACATTTATCCTATGGAGCTCACAGAACCTAAATCCACTGTTACCAATCACAGGAGCATGGGGCTTGAAGATGATTTGGTCCACTGTTTGTTAAATCTTTTTAGTGAGACTTCAAACCAGCAAACTGGTGCATAAATGCAGTTCCTTACAGGTGCATTAAAATCAGTAAGACTCTGCGTGAGTATGCACTCTGAACAAATGTATTAGTAAGAATGCAACAGTATTTAAACACACACATATACACACATGTATACTTAAAATTTAGATTTTGCATAATGTGGTAATTCACAAGTTCTAAGCATTTTAGTAATAAGGGCAAGAACTCTCCATATTTAATTGACAGAATAAATGATCTTGTTTATGATTTTAAAAACAATAAAAAGTTCTGGTGGTGTATGTCAATAAATGAAATATCTGGGTGAAATGATGGGAAGTATTGGAAAAGTAAAAGCAAAAAGCACTTTTTGCAGCTTATCTCTCAACTTTAAGAAAAAAACAAACCCAACATGTCAAATACAATCTTTTCTTTCCACTGTCAAACAGTTTTAATTCTACATTATAAATACCCAATACCTAATTTTGAACTAATCTTTTATTGAAAGTAAATAACACGGTCATTGGGAGAATAATTTAAAGCCATACAGTAGCTGGTCTTGAGACATGATGGCACATCAAAATAATTGTTCAAAGTTAACGAGCAAGAGGTTGATGAGAAACACAGAGATCCACTCTTCCGTTGCTGTAGGCTGACTCATGACAAGAAAAGATTTGAAGCAGCAAACAGGTAAGTCCTGCAAGTGTTCCAGCATTTTTTAACAGAAAGTCTTCTCTGCCATGAGTTTTTTCTTACTGTTTCTTGGTTATAAAGTGAAGAAGATAAAATCTGCCTACGTAAATCAACACTATTGCTCACCACAGGACTGTACCATACTAGAGTTTTAGGCTGGGTTTTTTTTTCTTTCTTTTTCAGAGCACATATTATATGTTCTGTAAACAGCTCTTAGAAAATCTGCCACTTCTTTACTACTTCAGGAATCCCAATAATTTTTTTTCTCTCTTGCCAATTAAGTATTTCTTCAAAAGACCACAGCATAAATTCTGCTGTGTAAATGGCAAAAAGATCCTGATTAAATTATACTAATTTTAATAGCTGGCAGATCAGGAGTACAACAGAGTTTGTTTTAAATTAACACCAAAAGAGGGATTATTTGCATGCTGACATTTAGGAAATGCACAATGTGACCTGCCCATAGTAAACTTGGTATTATAGGGAATTGTCGTGGTTTAATCCCAGCTGGCAACTAAGCCCCACACAGCCACTAACCACCTCCCCCCCAGTGGGATGGGGGAGACAATCAGAAGGGTGAAAGTCAGAAGACTCGTGGGTTGAGATAAAGACAGTTTAATAAGTAAAGCAAAAGCCACGCACACAAGCAAGGCAAAACAAGGAATTCATTCACCACTTCCCATTGGCAGGCAGGTGTTCAGCCATCTCCAGGAAAGCAGGGCTCCATCACACATTAACAGTGACTTGAGAAGATGAACACCACCACTCTGAATATCCCCCCCCTTTCTTCTTCTTCTCCCAGCTTTATATATGCTGAGCACGACGCCATATGGTATGGAATATCCCTTTGGTCAGTTGGGGTCAGCTGTCCTGGCTGTGTCCCCTTCCAACCCCTGTGCACCCCAGCCAACTTGCTGGGGGGGTGGTGTAAGAAACAGAGAAGGCCTGGATGCTGTGCAAGCACTGCTCAGCAATAACTAAAGCATCCCTGTGTTATCAACACTGTTTTCAGCACAAATCCAAAACATAGCACCATACCAGCCGCTATGAAGAAAATTAACTCTATCCCAGACAAAAGCAGCACAGGAATTTTTTGTAAGTTATAGACAGCCATACTACTTAGGTGAGAAGATCACCAAAGCTTGGATGCGGGCAATAAAAAATCTGCAGTCACTCAACTTTGAGCTAAACTTTAGGACAACCTTTTATATTTGAGACCACAAGCTTGTGTCCTTATTGGATTGCTCACACCTTTGACCACACTTAGAAAAACAACTACAGATGTTGTGGGCCACCAAATAAATTCATAATCCATTGTTGGCAGATAATTGCACCTACAATGTTATGAGGGAATCACTAAAATCAGAGCTTGGGTACATTCCACTAATCATTTAAGCCTGTGAGCGTTTAAAAAAAAAGAAAATTTTGTTTTTCAAGAACAAGAATGGTCCAGTCCACTCCCCATCCCCCACCCTTTGCAGTTGTCTATAGTTTCTCTCTGTGCTTCAGAATGTTTAATTGCTGAACCTGTACTCATTTGGATTACAGAAAAATCACAGTGCACGATATTGTAAAGTTCATTTCAAGAGAAAACATTCCTTCCTAAGGAAACTCACAAAAAAAAGGGAGAAAAAAAATCTCCGATAAAATTAGAAAAGCAGATAGATAGAAATTGCTACACCTTTCCTGAGTTAATTTCCAAAGTATATTTTCATTTCTAAGAAAGAAGGAAAATGGGGGTGGAAGTGCTTGCCGTACTTTCTACAGAATGAAAAGTACACACGCAGAAGTATTTCTGTCTCTGCAGAGAGACCTAGTGTCTCCATCATGTAATTCTGGTACAAAAATGACAATTTTTAAACTCACCTACAATTTTTATATGGGTAATCCTGCAGCCAAAACACTGGACAGAAAGAGTGGGAATGCCTCGATTCTGATCCCAGGTCTGCCACTCCCACAGATGCACTGTGTGGCACTGGTTAAGTCACTTACTTAACCACTCAATTTCTAACTGCCCAATCTGTAAAAACTGGGTAATGACATTACGTACCATTTTCAGAGATGAGACTAATGAACTGCTCAGTGAAGTATGACGACAGACGGTAAGGCAGAAGCATGAAGCATTACTATTTCTTCTGTTGGCACAAAAATTTTAACAGATTTTTTTTTAATTATACAACTTTAGGTTCGTTTGCCATTGGTAAAGGAATAATTTTAAACACAGGAATCGGCTAGAGAAAATAACCTTAACTGATAGATAAGCATTTTCAATTTCAATACCTATAGCCTAATAATGCATTGCCCCCCCAAAAAAACCAGTAAAGGGGAATGTACTTTTCATTTGAATGGTCTTAAATATCCATGCAATGCAATGGGGTTTCCGATCTCTCTCCTGTTCAGAGATACCCACATATCTTCTGAGTTGTTCACTGCACTGCAGTATTTTTTTTAGCAATTTCACATCACACTATATTAGGATTGTTTCTTACTTGTATTTATTTTCAGTAATACAATTTGAAAGGTACTAATATTGTTGTATTTCTCTGTGGCATTCAAGAAAACAGTTACTAATACAGTATGAAGGGAAGGACGCTAACAAGAGAGAAAGCTGTTAACAGGGTAAAACAGCTTTTCCTGGAATAAGGACAACCTAGCCTTTAAGTATTTTAGAAAACCATTTTCAACTCTTCTTGAGAAAGAGCTGGTAAATGAATGGGGAATAAGAAAAGAGGGAAAAAGAATACAATGTCATTTGTAATGTTGCATTTAAGTTAAGAGACACTCTTCAGTCCTACTTTACATACTTCCAAAAGTAGAAACTTGTGTCAAGGAATGCTATTTACACTTTTCTAGAGAAAACAAATATAATGCAGAATAGCTTTGTTATTTTCCAGGAACTTTCTGTAGGCCATGTCCATCCTGATTCTACACACTTAACTCACAGTGCTGCCAACAGGATATTCTACAAAGACTGCAGGTACAGTATCACCCGATGTTTCTATAGCATGTGTAAAACTAGCCTGAGGTTCCCAGGCATCAAAGGCAAAGTTGTTTGCACTGAAAAAATTAAGACTGACAACTGCTTCTTTGCTTAAAATTTGAAGAAAAACACATGGTTGATTTAAGAATGAGATTCCCTGTGCCTGAGAGCATGTTAGCAAATGCAGACATTGTTCTTATAGATGAAAACCAGATTCATGTTATGAAACCAACACTGTCAGTCACTGGAGTTCAGCCACACACTTTGTCAAGGCAACAGCCAGTGATGGATAGGTACCCAAAAATGCAGATGGACCAATCATTCTCTGTTTCTGAACTGAACAACTGATGTTTTACTATTTCTACACCATCCTTGCACACAACATTATTGCTTTTATATGAAAAAAGAAAAACATTCCCCAAACTGGAAAACTTTATTTAGCCTTAGCTAGTAAAAGTATAACCACTTTTCTTTCTATAAACCTTACTAACACCTCTGCAGTGAAAAAAAAAAAAATCTCTGCTGGCAACTATATAACTGAGTTTCCCATACTTTGGTATCAGCCTTGCTATTCACAACAGACTTGCATTTCCTTACAGAAAAAGTTTTTAGAAGAAAGTATGTAAACCAATAACATTTGAAACTTCTGATGTAAAAATTAAAACTAAATAAAGCATGCCCCAAAAGGAAATTTTTCCTGCAGTATCTTAAATAAGACATTGAGCCTGTGGATGTAGCCTGCATGTGGAAGAAAATAATCAACATATTTTTGTCACATTACATGGAGTATTGGTTCAGTAATCCATGAAAGAAGATTTTTTCAATAGATTATAAATGGTTCAAAAGAGTTATTTAAATTTGTTAAATCAAATATCTATTCTTCATGTATTGTTTCTACACAAATTAATCAGAAGATGGTAATAACGTTTAAAGTCTTAAAGGTCAATAGATAAATAACTCATGTACTCAAGACTAGTTTTGTTTGGTCTCAAACAGTTACAGTCTGTCCAGTAAAAAATACAAGTGAAAACATGTAAATATGCAAAAATATCACCTTTAACGGATAAATAAGGAACCTTATAAGACAAACATAAATGTCCACACAAAATTATGTTGGCAAAATCAGTAGTTAGTTTTTTTATTTTCCACCTTTTTCTTCTGTTACTCAAAAGAATAAGCAAAATCTGATTTAAAGTAAAATGCAGAATGGCTCCTGGAATAGCTATTCCTTTCTGTCCATTTATTCAGGAATTCTCCTTTAAAAATATCACAAACACATTGTTGATTGTCTAATCTGCTCTTCAGGAAGACTTCACTTTTCAGGCTTTTCTTTACCCTCTCAGATGTTACTGTTTTCTGGATTCTAAATTATGGGCTTTCAATTTGGCCAAAAAAATACATGGATTTAGACTACATTGTACTGCATTTTAGCCAGTGAAGATAAATGTGAGTTCTATAGAAGTTACATGAAGAAGTTATAATGAAAGATTTTATTGTTCTGAAAATAAGTGCAATGAATTAAAGCTTATTAAGAAAAGTTTGAGTATTTTCTAAAAAGAAAATAATCTTTTCTGTCTCATCAAGATCAGCACTCTCTACCATGTACCATGTTTTAAAGTTATAACCTAAAGCAAAAACTTCTTATTTAAATTAATTAGAGACTCAATCCTGCACTGTTCTTTCAGTGGCCAACTCTCTGTCAGCCACAAAACCGATACAGTAAGCAAGTAAGAACAAGCAGACCACACAACCTTTTTTTTTTCTTTCCCCTAAAATTCCAGGTTAACAGGTAAAAATTTTCTCTTCATTAGATAATGTTGTTCACTAAACATGTATTTTTTTTTCATGTATCTTTTAAATTTTGCTTCTTCAACACTTCCCAAAAGCAAAGCCATGGAATTTTTGCACAAAAGTTTGCTAACATATACTCTATCCCTTCAGCTTATGTATGAGAAAGAAGAATTCCAGTAAGTGTGAAATAGATAAAATGTTTTTTCTTGGCCAGAATGGAGCATGATTATATATATAACCACTTGGGGGGGGGAGAGAGAAAGAAAGAAAAGGGAAAAAAAAGAAAAAAAATGTTATTGGTTTTCTCAGAAGGATTTTCTTTTATACATAGCTTTATCCTATAATTTTGTCCCTGTTGGGCACACTGCCTAAATTTAAACACAAACAGTCAAGCAATGAAGAAACATTACCACATTTACTGTGAACAAAAACTCCCAGTTGTACAGTGAAATTTTAATACATTTCAACTTATCTCTTTTACTAATGGGGAGAGTACAAACCCTGCAGGAATTCGCTCTGCAAACTGGTAATTACAGTAGACTCACTTTTTTATAATGCATATGTATAGTCAGACACAAGAACCATAGCTGCCCTTTTGATGTAGGTTACAATAGGAATGTTTAAAAAAATTATGAAAATCTACAGCAATTCTAAAGGAATGCATTATTTCATGGGAAGTTGTCCTTTAGCTATACTCAAGAACACAAATATACATAATACAGTATAATATACATATATTTATTTGCTTTTATAAACCGAAGCACAAGCTTTATCAGCTTGTTCTTTTTATTCAAGTGGTTTGTTTTTTTCCCAATGTACAGAATAAATCTGCCCCTACTGGTACAAAGCTGGAGTTTCCATCCTGCAATATCATGTATGAGCTCAGAAAAAGATTTTTGTTCTCCCAGGCCTCTTCCTCTGCACAACCTTCAAATTTAAATAGTTTTGATCTTCAAATTTATGTCTCATTAAATCATTATAACACATATTTAAAAGCACTATTTCAATTGCATAGATTTACAACATATAATGTCCAACTCAGATAGGACATGCTGTGTCTGGCAGAACATGTTTGAAGTGTACACAAAGACAGATTTAATTTAATCCAAGGGGTGTGAAATCAAAGTAAAATCTACTGCCACTGTCATACATAGGGACAATATTTATTGTTAATATAATAATGACAAGACAGAGCAATATGTCAACTAAAAAAAGAACAAAGTACAAGACAAGTAAGGAGCCACCAAAAATACACATATTTCCAGGTCTTTTACGGTCTACACTGTTTTTTTTTAATGCCTATCAACCATACAACTTGATTCTGCAAATACTTGCATCCTCACTGTTTACCTATACTCATATTCATACTACTCTATTTAAAGACAGAAAAAATTCTTCTCACACAATTCAATAAATAATTAAATATTTGTGTCCTCTAAGTACAACACACAAAAATCATATCAGAATTCCAGTTTCTGAAGTTCTTGTAAACAGGCACATCTTCAAAATTGCCAGAAGGGCAAGCTATATATTTAGCAATTAATTTTAAAACTGATTTTTCAAACAGTTTACACTTACCTAGCATCTCTTTGAGCCAAATGCTGCATATTCACCAGTTCGCAACACCCAGCTTGGTAGAAACAAAATCTGCCTGTCTCTGTTAAGCAGCTCTTGTGTGTTATGTTGGTTGGACAGTAACATGGAACATTTACAAGTTTCTCTTACTATGGAATAGCATGTTCACAGTTCAAAACAGTCACAGGTAAAGTCACTAGACCCCCAGGCTTCATTCTCCAAGCAGAAAAAGTTGGTATTAAGAGGAAACGGTGTAAGTCAGTGTCAACGATTACTTGCCATCACCAATGGAGAATCAATGGTTGAATGAAAACTGTAAAAGCAGCGATAGGGAAGGTCTCTCTTGTAAGACCTTGAAATGTGCTTTCCATGGAGGCATTGTTAGAACCCTTGAAATTTTACATGAGTTTAAAATCTCCACTTCCCTCATTGCTGGGTACTAGCTCTCTCACAGATGTAACCCTCTTCCCCAGAGATGGTTGCTTTTTGCAATGAAATTATTCTTTCATTAAAAAGTGAGTTGTTAATGGCTGTGGAATCACTTCTTCACTTTTCTTTTTTTAATAAAAGAAACCTGGTCTTGACTAAATTCGAAGAGACCTATTCTCATTCAGAATTAAGGGGTTTGGTACAATATGAGCATGAGGCTGAGGAGGGGTGCTACACTACAGTTACTAACAAAAGGCACTGCACTTAATGTGTGTATGTATGGTAGAGTATCTTACTCATTCCTATAAGAAAGTGAAATCTACAAAATGCTAGACGGAAAGAGAGTGAGAAATGTGTGTGCCAGCAGGTCTACAAGTGTAAACATTCCTCACAGTAACAAAATTCATTTTCACAGATTAGAAGATAAATGCTGTATCACTTATGGCTCTGGCTGATGCAACACTTAGGATGTGCTTAGTCAGCGAGTATCTGTTGAAAGCATATGGGAGGTAACACAAACTCATCCTCTGAAATTACCTTCACCACTGTGCATCATAATTAAGGTAACAACCTTGTCACAGTGGTTTTGTCTGTCTCAGGGTGGGCAGAGGAGATATGCAGAAGCTGAGTCTAGATTTTCCACTGAATACACTGTGCTAAAACTTCACTGAATTTCTAGATTTCAGAAGTAGTGTGGGGACAACCAAGAGAAAATATATCCCAGACTAAGAGTCTTTTTGGGTGAAAGCACCAGATCTAGTCACATTTCTAAATGGGAGAAACGATATCTTTGCAGTGAATATACAGCAACGGGGCTGCTTTCCTCTTCCTGAGTTACCACTTCCATGTAATTCCCAAGGATTCACAGAAAAAGAAACTGCAATCAACTTGAAAAAGAAACTGCTCCCTTTTATGTATCGTCACATGCAAAAGTGAATAATGCCTATTTTTAACAATTTTTAATTAAAAAAATTATGATATTAAATCAGTTATACTAAATGGGTGTAAAAAGACTGTATGTGAGACAATTGGGTATAAGGGCTTTATCTAACAAAAACATTCCAGATCATTGACAGTGACGCTCATTATTTATTTCTTGACACTTCCCAATTTCTAGTGCTCATCTCAATTTGGGACTCAGTTTTGGAAAGCGTACAGGACCTTCAGTGCATGCACAGGTTCTGTGGATCTTGATGGTAAGTAACTTTCTTCTTCCTTATTACTCCTTATTTTTATAATGTTATGTGTCACATTTGATCACACATGGGCAGAAAATAAAGAAAACTAATCAGAACCCAGGTGGCTGCAGTTTAAGGAGATAGTCCTCAGCGTGACCTGAGACAACATAATGTAAATTGCTGACAGTGAAGCTAGAATAGATTTTACGTTGGCTGTACAGCTCCATGCTGAATGCATGTGTTACTTTTATAAACAATTAATGTTACTACAAAGCCTAAAAGTAAAGGAATCCAGTGGCTTTCAATGTATGCCTCAACCCCTGTATGAGATGCTGACTTTTAAAATAATCTCTGCTTCAAGGGAGAATGGATAACTCTAAACTGAGGGATGTAGAAGTACTTCAAAACCTGTAGAGTCCAGCTGAGTACTGTGCTTGCTGGGATGACAGCGATGTTCCCGCTGACACTCCTTCACGTCTGCCCAGGAATTTAGACAGGAGCAATCGTGTCTATCACAGTCGCTGCACCAGAATGACCCTGAGCACCTGCACTTCAGTGAGCAGCATCAGCGAGGGAGGAAGGCAGAAGGGGGGCAGTGTCAGAGGGAGAACAGAAACAGTTTCTCTCTTTGCTGTTTATTTGTTTAACTGATGGCTGTCTGAAAATTCTGTATCTGTTTAAAACATAAGAAGCAGTAAGCAAGGAGAAAATAATTTTTAAGCACAATACCACGGAGAAGACAAACAAAGTGTAGGAAGCTTACCGCACAGTAGCATTGCTTTTTACGTGCCACCAGCCCTGTAAATAGCATTGCCTCCTGTGCTATACCTGCATATTTATTGCTATGTTCAGTAAGAAATGTTCAGTGCAGCTATCATTTCTAGAGGTTTACACGATGTGCATTCATTTGTACAATGTCCTGAGATTAAGACCTCCATGTAATCAAATTGTTAGCTGTTTATACATTTGTGGTGGACAGTAGCCAGCCCATTACCACAGTTTCTGTCACAGTAACTTGTCCCTGAGCAAAAAAATTAAAGCAGGTAGTCAAGAGATGCTGTATTTCTTGCTTCTGACCTTATGAATTTAGTATTATTGTCTTGCATAGTTGTTGCTTCTGACCTTATGAATTTAGTATTCTTGTCTTGCATAGTTTACAGTAATTGTAGCTGATTTGGGCCAAATGACTACCAAATTGTTTTTGAAAGATCAATATACCCTCTTCTGGGTTTACATTTAAAGCAGGGGGTGGGGAGGAAGACAACAGATTATTCATTAGGAAAGCATGTTCATATAGACAAACAGGAGTTCTCATGTTTAAATACAGAATCAGTTTTTCTCCTAATCTCTTATCTTATAACAGCTTATCTGCATCTACATGTATTTATTTAAAATCAGTCAAGGAGAACTCAGATGCTAGACTGCACCCAAGGGAAAACCAGAAGTCTAATAACAATTTTGTTTTGTTTAGATTTTCCATTGCTTTTGGTTTTATTCAGTGACAGGAGCGGTCACTGGTCTCACTTCGATACTATACACTTCCCTCACACTACTAGGTGAATTCATACCTTGAAATGCATGCTACAATATTACTTCTGGACCCTGAAGTCTTGTTTATCTACAGATCTAAAACAGAGCAGGCAATAGTAGTTATGGCTTTGCTGCAACAACCTGTTCTTGTATCTCAGAGCTGGAATAAGGAAAGTCATACTCCCAGCATACTCAAACTTTCAGAATTCTGCAGAAAGTGCAGTAAAAGCGCACCAACTAATGGGGAATGATTTCTAATATTTTTTTTTGAAGCAAATAAGCTATTTACTAAATAAAATTCACCCATTCAGACACATGTATTCAGGAGAGGACGACAACAGTTATACAGATGTCCCAGGAACAATCAGGCCACCCCATCCAGAAGAATGTATCTGAATATGCTGCATTAAAATAACAGCAACTTTTGCCACTTGGCAGCATGCATTGTATTTGAACCCGTTTATCTTCTAGATTATTTCGATACCAGGAATAAACACAGTGCTCATTTGTACCTTGTATTTATCAGATCCTGACTGTCCATTTTGATTTGCCAGTGTTCAGCACCTCTAAAAATCAAGCAACACACATACTCATAGACAAATAAGTCAAATTTAGTGCAATCCCAGCTTCTTTTATAAGGTCTCTCCCAACTTTATCTAGAGGAATACAATATTAGGTATTAAAATTTGTTTCATTTTGCCTTCTGCCAAACTGGTGTTAGATCACACTAAGTCTAGCATTAGCTACAGTAATCCTGCTGCTACTCAGTACATAAAGTGCTAAGCATGGGCTCTGCAAACAGGAATGCTCTCACTCCCCTATGCAAAGACTGGTCTGCAGGCTCTAATCCAGCATGTATACTTCACGCACATGCTGTGCTCGTGCTAAGCCCTGTATTTATTCCTGTCATAACAACCAGCAGTTTATTACAGGACAAAACTTACTTGGTCACCATTTAATATATAAATGCTTTGCAGCAAATGCATGTACTGTGCACATTTGTGGAAAAAGCAGACCAGGCTGGTAGAAAGTGAAATGGCTTGGTGTGTTCAAAACACCGGTCCAGAGCCTCTTCCCATTGCAATCAATAGGAGTGTTGTCCTGTTTCACTGAAGGCAGAATGAGCTTGTCGTAGTTTTTTTTTTTAACAGGTTTATGAAAACGAGCCTAACATAGCAACCTGAAAGCCTGTCAGTAACAATCTCCCTTCCCCCAAGCTATAAAATTGAGAGGATTATTATATCGGGATGCAGTTTCTAAACTATATCTGCTTTCTAGCATACTCCAAATGCATCAGGCCAAGAGAGTGAAGTGCAAAGCTACCAGCCTAACTATCTAACGGATGGGATCGAATTCTGCTCTCAGTTTACATTTTGATGCTCATATGGCAGTACGACTGCACAGGGACACTTAAACCGGTGATAACCACAGCAGGTATCAACGGTACTCCTTATTCACAGCCATTGCTGTAGCTGCTCCTCCATGTCCTTCCTCCCTAGACAAACTCCGCAGCAGCTCTGATGAGAGCTCCCAGACAGGCTCTTTCTGCCACCCTCACCGTCACAAATGCCATTCCCTGGAGCCCCTGCTTTCATCCACCTCCACATAGGCGCATGTCATCAGCAGCCGTACAGTAAACGCCTGTCTGTGCACGGGAACAGTTAAATGAGCACACTCAGCCCTTAATTGCAACTTTTTTCTCCTGTGGGACAAAGGCACAGGCCAGATGGAATGGGTTCCTCCATCTAGACCTCAGGGTCCATGTGATGGACGGCACTAGCATAAAATAAGCATGCACATTCAGAGAGGACTAAACTCAGCTCCAAGAAACTCATGTGTCACCTCATTACAGCCCATGGATTTCCATGATGAAAAGTTCAAGTCACAATGAGACAAATGGGAGACTTTTCTCTCATTTTTGTGAGAGTTCCACCAGGTCATAATTAAAAGCATCATTTAGCCTAGCACAAATTAGTGATTGGTAAAACCAAGATGCAACCACAAGCACAGACTCTTTCTCCACTCTGCTTACCACCTAATCCTCTTTGGTGTGAAAACTGGTCTGGAAATTGCATAAAAGCCACCCTTCTGGTGAGATTTCCAGAGTTTTCGGGTAACAACTCTGCCAGACACACCACAAAAACAGACTGTTACAGTATGTTGATAAGTCTGTTTCCACTCCTAGGAAAAGCCAGATGGTGCAGAGGTGTGTGATAGTAATTTCTAAAACCAAAAAATTTTAAAACCCCAGAATAGTTGTGGTTAGTTTGAGTTTAAGGATCAAATTCAGGTCAGTTCCACTTTATCCAGACTGATTCACGTCTCCCTATTATTACTTGATCGTCGACAATGTGCTTGCTGCTGTGAAATCCTCAAAACCAAGAGGAGTTTAACTTCAGGAGTTTAAATGCAGACACAGAGGAACAAGAGGTACTAAGTAGCTAAGAAGGGAGTCAAACTTGTGGAATTGCTTTTTCTTACCTTTCTAAAAAAATAATGAAAACTTTTATCAGGAAACAAACACATTCAAGCTCTCACAAAATAGAAAATGGACATTCTTTATCAATTCATCTAAACTGAATTGAAGACTTTGAACTGCACACTGGCTTTTGGTATTTCAAAAAGCAGTATTTACATGAAGAAAGTATCATGCCAAAACCCAGGAAGTGATGCTCCATTAATATTCATTACATGCCAACACTCAAAAAAAAGGAAAGAAAATGTAAGCTGCCAAGTTTATTTTGGCAAAGCTGTATGACATGATTTGTATTAAAAGCAAAATTTAGAAAAATGTCTTTAAATAAATGTAAATCCCTTTCAAATTGAAAAAAACACATAAAACAGAAGGAAAAAGCACTTCTGAGTTTTAGCCTTTTTTCAATGCTAGACTGTACATAAGCAGTGATTAGCAAAGTACATTATCACAAAGGACCTACCAGCTTAAATCAGACCCACTTTTTCCCGTCTTTGTAACAAAGAACTTGATTTGTGTTCAGTTATCAAGAAGTTATAAATTCATGATATTTAATATATTTTTCCCCTCCCATCTATTTTTTTAAAAAATATATATATCTCTCTCTATATCTTAGCACCATTTCTCACATTACATATCAGAAAGCCAAGTACAGAGAATAATCCCAGTTTTCCTAAGCAAAGACCAAACTACACAAGAAGATGGCAGTGGCCTTCAGCATGGTGTTAGTATACTTCTCAGAAATAAAAACACTGATTCATTGCCTGGCTCAGCCGGTGGCAGGAAGGGGGCCAGTGATGTCCATATTGCAGAGTGGAATGAATGCCATGCAGAAATTCCTAAAGCTCTTCTGCACAGCTTCGCAAAACAAATGAACCCAAGCAGCGCTCCACGCACATTTGGCCACATTGCTTCTAGCACTTGAGTAAGTTTTTATAAAAGCAGGCCAGGTATCTCCCAGCAGCACAGGACTGAGGGGTTGTCTCATATCGTGAGATGCCCCAGGGACACATGGCACAAAAAAAATCAGTCTAGCAGGGAAGACAAGGTTCTGTCCTCAAAACAGGAACTGGGAGCCTCTGTTTATTCTTGTTTAAAATTTCACCTACTGATTGCAGCAGCTAGAAAAACAAAGGCATTTCTGGAGCCAAACCTGAAGATGAGGAACAGGCCCTCACACGACTGTACGAAGATGTTGTTTCTAGTCCTGTTCCACTGACTTCCTGAGTGACTTAATGTATCTTCTCCTCAGTTCCTCTACCTTTCAAGCACAATTAACAGCTCAGGAAGAGAGCCTGAGAATTAACCCTATAAAGCAGAAATTCTCAAATAAGGAGAGGGCAGGAGAGCAGCCATGTACGTGGGGCAGAGAAGACTAAAAAGCTACAGCTAGGCTGTTGCTGTCTGTGCTCTTCTTCCACTCCTTTCCCACTTCCCCCACCCCAAACAAGTTCTGTTCTTTTCTGATGTCTTGAGAAAGCCTGAGATTTACCTTGTGCCAGCAGGCAGGGGACCATGAGGTGAGTGGGACCATGGGCTAGACTGCAGGCAAAGGCATCCTCTCTGGCTACACGAAGGGTGTCTCCTCTTCCTCAAATGTCTCTGTCTCCAGAGAGTGAACCACACACCTCCGGCAGCCTGCCCAGGGCTGTTCCCACCCATCCCAGGGGAGCAGGGCAGGCTGGTCACAGACAGGTAGCCCCAGGGCTGGTGACACGAAGCAGGGTGTGAGGTGGGGACATCTTCGAGCAGGGAGCGAGAGGGACAAGATGAGGGAGCAGAGAGTGCACACATTTCCCAGTAGGCAGGCCTTGGAGGGAAGGAGGAGCTCGTCAGACAGGGAGGGACAGCAGAAGCCCTGCTTGAAAGCTGTTTCCTTCTGTTTAGGAGAAATGACCGTGCTGGGATTTGGGCTGGCTAAAAAAAAATTCAGGTGTGGAGGCAGGCACTAGTAACAACTGCTAGACTTGGAAAGAAGGGCAACTGAGGAGCAGGGCTGAGGAACTGGAGAAACTTTGCAGCGTCGGAGGGTATGCATGACAGAGGTGGGGTAAACAAGCAAGCTCAGAAACGGTTTTGACTAAACAGCAGAAAGGAGGTCTCATCAGTGTAACCACTGCTTTGAAACCTTTGGAGGCCATTATTGGCAGGTATCCATGTATTCATATGGATGTACTACTTTTCCAAATTATCATTCAAGCCTGTTGGTATAGCAGTTTAAAATACACCTTTGAGTTATAAGCATATATGGTAATATTCTTCACCTCATTTAAAAATTTCTTCCCTTTTCTGAAACAATGGCCCCATTCAATAACGACTACAAAGATGAAAAGCAGATGCTTCCTAGGAGACTGGCAAAACTGATAACTCATAAGGCATCTCACTCACCTAATTAGCAAGTAAGACAGGATCTAATAGTTATTAGATAGTAATACTATTAAATGCTACTAAAAGAAACATGTAACTCCAGTAGCTCTGTAAATTCTCCATTAGTGTCAGCATCCAAATTCAATACTGTTGAAGGGAATCCCAGCAGATGAGAAGAACAGACCTTCGAAATAATTCTCCCAAAATAAAATTGCCACTTCTGTGATTCTTCTGATGCTTTCTGGGGTTTTTAGTCAGGCACAGTTTTTGAAGTCAAATGAGATTTTGGGCCTATGCCAGGTTGTTCCTTTTTCCTAAATCTTAAATACTTGACATGCTTTGGCAAATCACTGCTTATGAGAAAGTGATGACTTCTGAAGTGTTTAGTCAGTACAAGGAGAAGTTGCAAAGCTATCCCAGTCCCTTGTAAAACTTAAAGGGAGTAAAAATACATGGAGAGAAGCAGAACACCTGACAGGTAGTAGCAAAGGAAGGAAAGGATGAAGGAAAGCACTGCATCAGCTGTAGGGAAAGAAGATAGGGGAGGGAGGGGACAAAGGCAGGAGGGAGAGAAGGGAGAGGAAGGAGAGAGAGAAGAATAAAACAAAAGAACTAGGGACAAAGATGCGAACAACAAAAATTGAAAAATATGTTAGAGGAAAAGGACAGAACTACTGGTCTTTCAAATTTAGAAGAATTTAAAACCCAGTATGTCAAGAGGTAAGTACTACATTTTTGAGAGTAGTGGGCGTAATAGCAAACTGATTCGTTTGCTACAGCCCTGCAAAACTCACACGTGAAAACATGCAATTCACATCATGTGCTTCCATCCTGTTGAAATGCAGACAGACACTCCTCACCAAAAGAGGAAGTATGAAATTCACTTTAATGATTTCTAGACTAAATACCTCCAACACACACATCCCTTTCAATGGCTTTCACCAGTGCCCTCAATGTACATGTTACCTGGTGGTTAGCAGTTATAGTAAAACATCAGGAGCTCCACTTAATTCAGACTAATTTGTAAAGCACTTGCAATGTTCTTGAGGTTCACCTGTGTGGTTCTGAACTAGAGGAGTTTAACGACTCAGAATTTATCCTTATAACTGATGGACAACTTTCAAAAAAGACATGTAGCCTGCAAGGGCAAAAACATACCTATAATTTAAGAAAAAATTATATGTAGGACAGAAGGGTGTTGCTTTCATTCTTCATCTTAAGTTCATCAAACAGTACTCCTTTTAACTACTAAAAGTCTCCTGACTTTTGCAGGAACACAAAGTACGGATGTAAAAAATGGAGCAACATGATAGCAACTCTCTGAGGAATCACTTCTCACAGAACGGTAAGTTCTCAACAACCAAAGAACCGGCATAAGCAACACTCCTCAGAACTCCACGTGCATGAAACCTGTCAGCATGGGGAGAAGATGACGCAAATATACTTCACGACCCACTAGATTAAGTCAGAAGACCCCTTAGCTCTAATGTCCAGATGGAAGAAAGTCAGACAAAGCCATACTCTCACCCCCACTTGTGTCCAGGGTATGACAAAAAGTGGAAAGTATTCATCCTACTAAATCAAGTAACTTATCAGACTAATTAATATGATTTTAAAAAAATGAATGTTGCCAACCTATCTGATTATGTCTCCAAAGGAAACAATAGTTATGCAATTCCAGAGTCTGTCTATCTTTTTACCCTTCCACAACTTCTGAATCTATGAATCTATGATTCCACCAACTTTGGCAGAAAGGTAGACTTTGCAAAGATACTTAATTCTTATAATATGGTTGCACAAAGCATGACCCAGAAGCTGCATGCAGTCCCAAAAACCTTTTGTTTTGGCCTGCCAGGTTCTTACAGCCAGGGCATTCCATTAGACTTACTTAATAGCAAAGAGGTAGCAGCCAGCTGGTCAATCAGCAGCTCCTGCCTAGTCACACCACACCTCTTATTAAGTCAAGCAAAGGTAGCTCTGAATTACAAGTGCTGCAGAAGGTGGGCTGGAGGGGAAGTTTGGGGAAGATCAGAGATCTGTAATAATTTTCAATGGTAAGAATAAAGCTGTAGGAGATCTGGTTTCACTAATGCTGCTGTTTACTCAAGTGTCTGCCTGATACAGATATTTCAAATTTATATTTTCAATCTTATGAGAACTCTGGAAAAAAATAAATCTCTCTATTCACACAAAGCCTGGACAAAAATTACTGGACATCTAAGAACTCAGGATCCCCCAAATTTCATTTAAGGAAAATGGTAAAATAAATTACCTGAGTACACGACATTGTACAGGTTCTTTGCCAGACATCAACAAGATCTGAGAGTATTCAGATGTATTTCTGAGTACAGTGCAAAAAAGGTAAATATAACTGAAGGATCAGACATGCTAAAATCAGATTCAAAATCCATACTATAGAACAGAGAGATTTACAGACTTTTTAAAATGTTATTTTCCAAAAGGTTTGTTTAAGAAATATTTCACCAGGAGTCTGTGTGGTAGCAACACCTGGTTAAGCTCTTTCCTTTGTATTGCAGCCAGAACTCACCAACACTACTGAGCCAATCAATATCACACACAGTTTAGGTTTTCACAGATCTGTAGGCAGATCCTGAGCTGTTAGGCAAATAGATCTCTAAAGATCACAGCCGACCAGGACATGAATCAAGGGAAATTTTCATACAGTCAGTTTTTGTGAAGTGATTAACTAAATCCAATCACCATGGTTCAGTTCAAGTACTGCAGTTACTCGTTCTCATTTTTCCTGCTTCTCAGATGCTTTTAACAACTACAAAACATAAATGGAATGGCCTTTTATGTTTCATGACAATCCCACTCTTTTTTGCAGCAATTTTATTAATCTAATAAAAACCTATGGACATGTCACACCACAGACAGTAAAAAAGGAAGTTAAAAATAATGAAATCATTACATTTCCCATGGTCTTCACAATTTAAACTATGTCCGAAAATTTGAGATCAGTAAAAAGAATTTTTAAATCATGTTTATAGCTAAGTGTTTTCACAAAACCCTTTAGACTTTTGCCTCCTTCTTTAGTAAAGTTAACTTCACAACCCACGCAGCTCCATCCTGCACACACTTTACAAACCCAATGATATACAATACATGCTAGCCTTTCACTTACTGTTGTTCATACTAGCCAGGAATTTAACATTTACACCTGACTGACTAGACAGTGACTGAGCATATAACTTAAAAGTAATGATCACCTATTTAATATTAAAACTGATTCAAATCTGATGTTTGTGGAATATTTGGAGAATACCCTGTTGCAGTTCTGCTGATTTTAGGATTAGTAAAAGCAAAGGTTTGAATACAGATCTCTGGAAAACATAAAGAAAAGCAGTCCAGATACTAAAAATATATAAATTTTTAGAGACAATGAATGGATTTGGAATGTGTGAACATTTCTTATATAAAAAGGCGTCCAACTGAAAACAAGTGAAAAGGACAGGAGCCTTAGCACTGGGGAAGTTAGCCCCTACTCCTCATTCAAATTATATCAGTGTCACTGATTGATTTCAATTACTCTCCACAGAAGTACTGTATGGAAAAGCTGCACTTTAATAACCACATCATTAGGAGGAAAATAAAAAACTAAAGCAAGGACTTTACATTACATACAGGACCTGGTCAAAAACTTTCTTTTCATTGATTTCAGTGGGCTCTGGATCAAGGCCATATTGATTGCAGGCAGTGTGGTTCAATGATTAAGACAGCAAATCTAGGTTTCATTCTTAGCGTGGTCATTCACCGGGTTCCAAGTCTTGGAAAAGTTAATGACTTCTTGTGTCTCACTTTTTCCATCCATGTAATGGGAATAATTCTAATTCCCTTTATCAATAAAGGGAACCAATATATTCAGACAAAGGGAGATACATGAGCTAAATATTCAACTTATCTAAGTGTGAGACAAAACCCCTTATTTTTAATTTGAAGTAAAATTTCCTGGAGCAGTAGGAACCTCAGCTGGTAATTTACGATCCAGCTTATGTGGTAATCTTCTATGATAAGTCTCAGCTCTAAGATACGTGTGTGCATGCATGCATGTGTGCATGAGAGTGAGAGAGACAGAGAGAGAGAGGCAGAAGACACTGTTGCTCACTAACTGGCACTCCATGAGATACTTAATTTGTTGTAATAAAGCAAAGAAAAAGTAGCTGTCAGTTAAACTGCCATTTCTGTCACACTTTTTAATAATACGGCTCCTGTAATTACACTGTGGTTCTTTATACTTACTCAGTAAAAGCTTGCTTAGTTTTAGCATGGAAAACAATTTATGAAATTATAGAAACAGACTGAACACAGCAGTTCATTTGTTGAGGCAATTATCCAGATCCTTGTCAAAAAAGAGAGAGAGTAAAGACTGTGATGTGCAAAAAATGTTTCTAATTCTATGCTATAATACATACAATATGTCTGTGGTTGTGTTGGATTATGTTAATAAACTGCAGTCGAAATATATTTGTCACAACACAAAGGAAGGGTGCTATCAATTGTCTTGCCAGATATTTTAAATTAGTCACCAAAACGTCTAGCCAGGGTTTCCTCTATGACCCTTAGATGAAGGGAGAGGCTTATTGGACAGTTTTTCCTGTGGGACTAGACAGATTCTTCTAATGCTCAAGTATTTTGAATAATCTGGAAAATAACTGTAAAGTGAACTGCGGCACAGTTGCCTTTTTTAACAGACATGTACAATTCAACCCTGAACACAAATCCAGTGTTGTTGTTGGCTGGTTATCACTCAGAAATGAGTTTCCCTAATATTTCTTAGCAAAAATGGATAGGGGCTTTATTCCTTCTTTTGGGAAGAGTAAAGGGTATAAGGAGTGAGATATTGCTCAGCTAAAAGAGCAGACAAATAATGCCAAAAAACTAAGGGAAAGAAAAAAAGAGAGAAAATATTGAAAACAAAACACAGACTTGTTTGATATCCTATGCAGATTCAGAAAGAAATCTACTGTTTGTGAGAATGCAGTCATTTGTACAACAAGTTTGAAAGAGATCATCTTAAAGCAAGCTAGCACTCCAGAAACACATTTACTACTGAGAATTTTACTGAAATTCATTACTTTTTATAATTTTAATATCTGTCCTTTCTTGTAAAACATTTATCATTTATCCTACAACACAATAATTTATAACATGTAAATGGTTTTCCAGCTATTTCTGAAAAGATAAAAATGCAAACTTTGTATTATTTAAACTGAAAATGCAACAACCTGTTTCTTTCTTCAGCTGGACACTTCACACTTCAGCAGAAGATACTGCTGTAGGCTCTTTGCTACAAACTTTGTTTTGTAGCAAAAACTGGGAATAGAGAAGACCTAGCACACAGGAGACAAAGCAAAAATGGCATCCAAACACAGATCATGCTACAAAAGTTTCGTGTATTAAAATGCGGATGAAGTTTCTTCCTTCCCCACCTCCCCCAACATCTGGAGATAGTTTGGTGGAGCAATTTCCAGAAACCAAACAGTATCTTTGCTTGACTAGCTCTTTTCATTCGCAAATAAACAATTAATGAAATGGGCAACTAATTTCCAAAGTGTTCATATTCATTAGACTGTTTCCTGAAATTAAGTAGCTGTTCCATGATGCAGTGCCCACATAAATGGTACTGCTGTTCTTTCTCCAAATACAAAAGTATTTTTAAGATTATCTATTCATGTTTAATTTATTCTAGCAACAAGAGCTGAAACAAAAATGTTCCCCACTTTAAAAGTATAAATACAGTTGCATAATAAAATAAGGGAGGGACAACAACAGAACTATTCCACCTGAATCATCGGAAGTCACTGTATGGACCACACTTCATCATGGGGCAAAATCTAGGTTGTATTATTTTGTGATTGCATCTCTGAATTACAGATGAAATTATCTTAAGTTATGAGAGGCTGTAATATATTTTTCTTTGGGCATGCGAAATGGTAGAAAAAAACTCTACTGTGCAGAGGCCTGAGTTAAAGCAATTACACAATACGATTAATTTCAATAATCAGTTGGGAGACTTAAGCATCTGCTAGATATCAGCTACTTACCTACTCTTACAAATCCTGGTTACCATTTCTGACCAAAAGCTCATACTAGAAACTGCTCTTTCCACTCAGCTTGTTTTTCATGTGCTGCCCACTGCCAGGAAAAGAAAGCTCCTTGAAAAATTTTTTCAGCTGGTCCTCTATTCTCCAAAATTTTTCCTCTAGATCTCCTTATGGTACAGCTCCGCTTGAGCTGTACACGTACTCACATAACATACTTTTCCATTCTGCAAAGGGAAATACCGGGCTATAGAGCTCCATCTCACATTCACTGGGAAAAAGGCTGTGGCACTTAAAACAATGCCATCAACCCATGTTTTGACACCTTCACTTTCTCACCATTTACTGTTCTAGTAAAGAACCGAGGAAGGAGAAATGTGCTCCAGCTTTCACCAGGACATGAACAGAAGTCACTGAGCAATGAGCTTAATTTCCCTCTGCCACTCAGCTCTAGTGGCAGTGGCTTTGGTGGAAAGGCATCAGGACAGACAGCTGGTAGGAGAAGCATCTTAACCTCTATGGCAAGATGCCTCAAGCTCATTGTTTACCGACCGTCGCTCCATTCAGAGCTGTTTACAGGACACTTGAAGAGCAGCATGAGTCAATTGGGAATAACAACTGCTGAAAAATATTTATATAGCACAGTACATTTATTTAATGTTTTACAAACTGAAGCCCTGATACTACAAACATTCATCTCCTGGTATAACACTACGCCAAGTAACTTCTGTCACTAATAATTTTCCATTACTTCACATACACAAAAGTTGAAGATCAAGGCCACCTTTGCACAAGTCACCTAAGTACCTAGCCCAGGGGATGCTCTGTTTCTCTCTCAGATAAAACACTGGTTTAAACTCACATTCTAATATAAATACACAATTCCATTCCCCTTAACTAAATGCTACTTTTAAAAATACATGGATGATTTGAGCAACATAACACGCTCCAGCTGAAAGGGGATCTCTGTCTGTCAAGCTCTCACACAACTGAGAGAGCCCAGGTATGCATACGGGGCGGGGGGAAGTGATGTGGGTCCATCAGCCGTCTCTTTTAGTCATGTGAATGAACAATGCAGAGAGATGGGAGAATGCAACTCTACACATGAAAGGAACCAGCAAGGAACTTCAGGCCACTCTCTTTCTGAATAAGAACATTCACACACAGCTTTAGCATGCTGTAACTAAACCACTTAGCAAAATGGATTCAGATGATCTTCTGTATTTGTCCTTGCACCAACAAGTTCCAGTTCTAAATATTACCTCTGAACAGCATCCAGAGAGAAATCTGAAAGCTGTCAGCCAATTTGTTTGACCATAGGCTTCAGAAAGGATAATGCCTGACACAGTCCACCATTATTACATTGGGCAAGTCACTTTCCTTCTCCTGTGCCTCAATTTCCCATCTGGAAATGAGACTAATAAAACTGACCTAACTTTTCTAGTGCTTCAAAACTGACACGTAAAGCACAGTGTACAAGCTGGGTATTCTGTTTGCTCTCAGGATTCAAAACCAATCCATGCAGTAGGTAAAATATATACTATTATCTGGTGCAGTATAACCAGAGAACACAGGTCTGCAAGATTAAGTAGCAATGATGAGATGATTCCCCAGTCTCTGCTTGAGGTCAGCTTTAACCTGTGGCCCTTTCAGGCAGACCATAGACCACGTTGCTTCATTCATTCAGGACAAAAATTTCATAAGATAGAAATTAAAAGGTCACAAATCATAAATGTCAGGAAACAGAGTTTGCAGGCCAACACTGAAGAGTACACACACAGCACCCAAGTGAAAGCAGCAGACTGTGACGGCATTTGGGGGGAAAGTGCACTGATAAACACTTCATATATGCACTTTTAGATTTTAACACAGAAGGGCAAAGTAGTTCTGTTTTTCATATGTGAAAATACTTTTTCCATGTCCTCTGTTTTTCTGTGTCTGCATTGCAATCGTTTTTCATTTGACCCTCAAACACCACAATACAAGTGTAACCACAGTATTTTCTGTTATAGAACAAGTCTTTCACTAATAAAACTCAGCTCTGTAGCTGAAGTGGATCGCTAAAGGAAACATAAACAGTAAGCCAGACTGGTAGATTCGGTACTAAAATACTGGGGGAAAAAAATCAAATACTCCGTATAAGAAACAAACAAAACAAAATCCCATAAACTACTGCAAAAGGCTATTATTAATGAAGACTATGTTTGGTTTTAAATACAGTTCCTGAGAAATACAAAACAAATTAAAATAGGTTAAAAAAATTAAAGACAGATCCCTATCTCAGGTCAAATCACAAAAATAATGATTAATTTTCAGGTCTGCATCTTCTGAAGAGCATCTTAAATTACATCTTCAGTTCTACATTTAACATGACTAAATGCCCACAGTCAAGAACAAACTTCATTTGTGCATAAGATATGAAAAATTTCCATGGAGACATAAGAAATTTAGGTGCATGTAAAAAGAAATTAAAATGACATTTTGAAATTTGTAATCTAAATTAAAAATGGAATTTTCAAATTTATAATGTAAAAGCAATTTTTTAAACTGTGATAGATACAACTTCACAGTAACAGGCTTGTTGACATTTACAGTATTCTGATACTGTATTCACATTTTCAATATGAAATACAATCCCTCTTCTGACAATCTGCCTTCTAACTCAAAATATTCTAGACAGGAGGAAATGAGCCTGTGTATGTACTATCCTGATAGCCAAAGAAAAGGAAATTTTCACTGCTACATGGGTCATCATTGAAATCTTTTACCAGAGACAGAACCATGTAAAACAGAATATATGCCCAATTTTCATGTAAGCCTATGAAGGAGCACAAATTATTCTTCTTATCAAGTTTTATCACTTTTTGTATTGAGTCTGATCTGAATAGTCTAATTACGAAGAGTGTTAGTATCTGATTTAGCCTTTCAGGGAATAACGTGAAGCATGCTGTTAATGGAAGAGTGGCAGAACGGACAAAGAAAAATTCCAAAATATAAAATTGTAAGGAGGTAAGCTTGAGCGACAGCATGGATAAAAGCCTAGGTAATTACTTTAGGCTATACAACCACAGCCAAAATTTAAAAGAAAATAAACAAAGTATGCTAAATTTCCTCATTGGCTACAAGCATAAAAACACTCAGGAGCAAGTATCTTTGTGCAAACATCAGTCATACATTTACAGAAAGAAAAGGTTACAAGCAGAAAAATCTTTCAGATAGTGAACTATCCCTAGTTGCTTAGTGAGAAGTAGTAAACACTGAAATCCAATTCAGAAATAGTACACAACAACAAAACAGCAGTAGTATTCTCTTTCTGTATAAACTTAAATGCTTTTTTCCAAGACCTAAAACTAATGACATCCTTAGAGTTGCTGTGTAGAACCACCAAAATTCTTTACTTTATGACATTGTTATTTTAGTTCTAAGA
Organism: Ciconia boyciana; assembly: GCF_034638445.1. NCBI lineage: Eukaryota > Metazoa > Chordata > Aves > Ciconiiformes > Ciconiidae > Ciconia > Ciconia boyciana. The sequence continues at coordinate 53,071,329 of NC_132937.1, forward strand.
ACTTTTCTCCTAAATGTTTATAGCACCATGCCAGTTACTTCGGCTGAGCCTACACAATGACTTTAAAATGGTCTAATACTTTTGACTTACCAACAGATTAGCACATGATTAGCTAGAGTAAAAGGATCATTATGACTGCTGTTATAAGATATTAACACTTTTGGTAGCGCATTCTAGGGATGGTATATATACTTTCCACATTGAGAAAGCAGAATGAAAACCAAATTTTCTTAGTTCTAGTTATCCACAAATAATCTTGCAGGGAAGTAACAGGATCATCTTTAATTAATTTTTTTTAAATCTTGAATCTTCACCCTTATTTCCCTAAGGTTCATACAAGCTGATTACAAGCTGTAAATATGGGCTACAGAAACAGTTGAACAATTGCAGCATTCAGCCTTCCTTAAAAGAGCGGGTTAACAAACAACCTCAACTCATGCATGCACACATGCACACACAAACCCACACAGAGGCTTTATGATGAAGAACGAGGTTCATGTCTGAAGTCGAGTGCAGCATTAATACACTTAGCAAGACAGAGTTATATTCATTGAAGCTTGACACCAGCTCTGTGAAGAAGGGTTGTATTTGCCGGAGCACAGGGAGGCGAGGAGAAAAAGAGAGAGAAAACACCAACAAGGAGGGAGAAGGATTCAGGGGACAGCTGAAGTGTGAAGTGATCCAGCAGCTTTTTGATATGGTTTAGACTTTCGGAATGCAACAAAACAGCAGCTACAAACTTAACCCCTTGACACTGGCAAGACTGTCAGCCTCAATGCTAAGCACCCATGCACTGAAATTCAGACCCCAATTGCCAACAGGTTAACGGGTAGGAAACTTTTTCCTCTCCTGTCAAAGGTGGTATGTTCTTGTGGCTGTATTTCTGTTTCATGTACAGACACTCTTCTAGATATATTAATCTGTCACTGCACTTCTTTGTTCTCTTTTTAAATTAAAGCTGAATTTTATTACACTTAAGTCTGTACAGGCTAAAAACCATATAGATGGTATGGAAAGAATATAAGAAAACATGAAGTGAATTAAAGGCTAGGATTTTCTCACAGTTTCAGAGTCATACTGTGTTTGTAGTCAATAATATAAAGGTCATAACTGATGATCAATAGTGAGTTCTAAGAAATGATAAATAAATAAGAAAATCAGTTCTGTTACAAATGTGCTAACACAAGAACGTACTTGGAAGAAAACTGCATTCCTCACTTTTAAATTTGTTGTTGTTTCAAGTTTTGTGTAAAGCAAGATGAAAGGGAAAAGACAGACAGTGATGGATCTCAATTTTTAAGTCATTTGTTAATTTTGGGACACAGATCACAGTTAAGCACTGCTGGTTAGGGTGGTCACAAAGGTAAAAAGATATGACACATTTTTTCTGCATATAAAAAGCTGCCTTTTTTCCTGTGTGATTATTTAAGTGCAAATACAGGTAACAAAAACTGGAGTTACAAGGTGAGATAAAAATTACAAGATGGGAAAACTCTGCTTTGCCTCCACAGCATTATCTGGTTCCCCCTGTTGTCATACAGCCAGGGAAAAAAGCACTTCCAGAAAGCTCACCAAAGATCAAACTGTGTCTGGTGACAGCAGTGTCCAAGCTATAAGTAATGTTCAAAGGATTCAACAATGCCTGTGACTGATCATTCTCTTTCCCTTGCCATCACCTGCTGATTTTGTCCAGGTGTTTTATGGCTATCTTGAGGCTCTGGAGAACAGACAGAAAGAAGACTTTGCCAATTTCTTTTGTCTGGGATTGTGAATTCCTTACACAGATGGTGGACAGCCACAGGCTGGCCAACTCCAGGCACAATCACCTTCACCCTCAGAGGGAAAGCATGAGAGTAATATTACCTTCTCCCAAAGTACTGTCTGTAACATGTCTGTAGTTAAGGAATAGGACAAGATGCCTTTTCTTAAGGAAAAAGAGAGTCTGCCCCCGCTCGAACAATATCGTGGGGGGAATAAATAAATAAACTAAGACTTTGGCTTGTATTAGTAAATTAAGCATTCCTAAGCAATTCAAGAGGTTTGTCTAATAAGATAATCTTGTGTTAACATGGTTCTGTAGTATGTTTACAGTCTCTCAAGTATTCCAAACAAATCCTGCTAAATCTTACTCACTAAGCAAACTGAGCCATTTCTGGCAGCAATTTTTAAAGATGGGCACCAGGCATGAGCCTCCTCACCCTTTTTCTCTTACTCTGTTTGCTTACAAGAAAGCCCATTACCTATGCAAATTACTGCTAAATGTGCAGTTACCTAATTGTGCAAGTACCTATTTAGATATGTACTTTTCTCCTGCAGTGATGCAAGTGCAATTTTGAAACTGGTTATTTAAAGTAAAACTGCTACACTCCCACTTTTGACCTCTGAAAGTGTGACTACATACCAGGGAATGGAGAGTATGTAACACAATATTTGTGCAACACTTAGGCACCTGACAAAGCAGATTTTACAGAAAAATGTGTGACTACTTCCAGTTCTCAAAACTGGAAGGGCTTGGAAAAAATATGTTTATTTTATATGCATTTCATTATGAAGAAGCCAGATACAAATTTTGTATAACAAACATCATGGACAGCCTCTGTCTTCTCATACTCTTAGAAAAAATATTATGTATGCAATATATACTATTCAGGAGGTTTCAAAATACGTACTAGAAAATAAGTAGGTATCTAAGACTCAAATTACAGACAGACTCTAGGACCCTCAGAGCTATACCCATCCTATATGCTGTTTCAGTTTTGCTTATAGGTGATGTGAATGAACTCTGAACTCATCAATAAGATGTAAGGCAATGTACTCCTCTTCGATCAAGACACAGACTCGCCCCCCACCCCCCATCCCCCCACCTAGGGATCAATGTTAACGTATACATAGGGAGAACAGAGTAATGGAGCTGATTTCTGACATGCAGATCTGAGAGCACAATTACGTCCTGCTCTAAATTATTTATTTTTACGCTAAAGGGTGTAACATTTTCATCTTTTTTGGAAAAGTATACTCAGCAGTTATAAAATCTAGCATCATAAATGTTAGAGATGGAAAGGACCATTACATCACCCTGCCTATCTCCTGCCAAAGTGGGCTAGTCCCCTACTATATATTTTCTAGCCTTACACAAAATGTTTCCAATAATAATCTGTTGATGTTTTAAATGCTCTGAATTACATTAGCACTTAAAAAAAAGTCTGTGATTGTAAAGGGAAAATGTAATGCTCATAGAAGAGATGAACAGGTAACCTCAGAACTGTAAGTCCCCTTTTTTCTACCACCACAGGTAGCAGCAGTAAAGCTTCTATACACTGTTCGGTCTACCAGCATGTCATAACCCTGACCTAAGGAGGTCAGCTTCACGGTTGAAAAAGTAGCTTAGCCTCCATGGCTCATTTCATCCTTCAGCCTCCTGCTGTGATTACTGACAATTTAGCCGATGTATTTATTTATTTTTATTTCCTTACTGTACCCAAATACAGAGATGCAGCCACATAATATACTGGTCATATCTATAAAAAGGCTGCAATGGATGGCCCTACACAAACATCAGCCAGAAGTCTTTGTGCTTATTTTTTCCACAAAGATGCAGAAAACTTCTCTGTGGCTCCCCATGATTGTACAAGCGTCCAAAGGGAAGTATTCCCATGCCCTATACAAAAACCTGTTAATTTTAACTTTACCCCATTACATCTTCCCCCTGAGATATTAATTTTAACTTTACCCCTCTCATCTTCCCTGAGAGATAAGAACAACCGGAAGGGTAGCCAGCCCAGGGTCTGGCAGCCTAATGAAATTAAATGAGTTCCATGGATGAGGCTGTCTCACTGTAAACTGAAATCCTATCAACTCCAGCACCTCTGCCAAGCATTTAATCCATAAAACCCTACACAACACAGCTGTGTTGGGGGGGGGGGGGAGGGGGTGGATTTTTTGTTTATTTTAGGGGATTTTTTTTGTTTCCTTTTCAGTTTTCTGAGGCATGTATCTATCTACCCCACAGTGTCTTGAAACATTAAAAGGGCACATCACTGCTGGTGGTGACGGTAACGTCCACCTGAGTAGGTAACACAAAAGAAATGACCGTGGACGAATTGCTCCTAGGTGAGGGAAAACTGGATCCAAGTGTGGATGATGGAACTCGCTTAAACTTGGCAGGATGATTGCCCAACACAAGGAGCTCAACCCAGGAGAGAAAGACCAGAGAATGGAAGAAGAGAAAAAATGTGCCTACTGGGAATTGGTCTGAGAATGCCATGCTGCCCTCAGATGTTAACAGCAGTCTGATGATCGCCTGGACTGAATTCAAACTGGTGACCTAAAGCAGAAAGACTCTGTATCTAACTAGTAATCCCCTGATCCAGGGTCCTTCAGTACTTTTAATCACAAAAGAAAAATTACAGTCCCAGGGGAGACTTCATTGGAGGGTAGCACGCTAGATACTAAAAAAAATGTAAAAGCTTACGAAAAAACATGCAGTTTCTTCCACCAAATGGTAATGCTCCTATGTTAACTTTATCAAGGCTAAAAACTGGGGAAAAAAAATAAAAATAAACCAACATCTCTTATAATTCTTGAATATTTTTCCCCACTGTTGTTGGATAGTGATTGATGGGTGAAATGTCTTCAGTTCCGTTTCATGATTTAGTTTTTCATTACATTAGTGGACTTTCAGGATTAAAATTTTACAAGACACTTACACAGAAAGAAAAGGAAGAAAGAAAAAAAAAAAAAAAAGACTGTCTGACTAAGCTCAGCACAAGGCATGGGATGTAATTATGTGCCTTTAAAACATACCGAGAGTGTACATTGTCAATCCTCAATTTAATGGAGGCTTCACAACACAGCCTCAGCAGCCAAAGTTACTTAGAGTGTAAGTGTAACACAAAAAGTAAAATTGGCTACTCCTCTGCAGTGACAGAAGTTGCATTATTATGCATAACAGTGAAAAAACATGGCATGCACTTTTTCTTGAGAAAGTGTTAAACTCCTAACTGATCAGTAAATGATGAAAGAGAGCACAGTATGTTTTTACTGTAGATACTATTTACAAAATATGACTACATAATCTTATTTGGTACTATACTGTGAGCATCTCAAAAACCTTAATGAATGATATGCCCAAGGTTAAATACTTTTCAGAGCAAAAAAATATATTTTTTTAAAAGGTCTCATTTTTATTCTAGATTTGGCATCTTTCCCATATCATTCCTCCTCTCTAGTGAGTTTATCTATGGATCATAACTATAATCATCTATCAACAGCACGGCTTCTTAATACAAGGTGAGTTTTTTAAAACTTCTTTTTACATGAGTAACAAACATTACTTTTCAATGCCAGAAACACCCAAACTATGGCTGTGGACTGATAATATGCCAACATTTTTGTTTTTAATTTAAGCTTATTTTGAGTTTAATCAGCAAAGAAGAAGAAAGCCTTGAAATGGTAACATTCATTTTATTTTCCCTGTATTCATTGACTTAAAATAAGAAAAGATAAAAGGATATGCTAAAAGATTGAGCCAAAAAATAGTCGCTTCAAGGCAGATATTTCTTTATGTCATGTTTCAACCTGGAACAAAGTTTTACACACAGCTTATAACCCTGAAAAAAAAGGGGATTTATAATGCAAGTGTTACTGATACAACCTTAAGTACAGTGTGCTACTGACACCTTAACTACAGCATTGCAAATGGTGCTGCTGAAATAAACCATCTCATTCTTTCTTTTTACTGAGAGAATGCAGCAATCATTAAAGTATTCTTGCCCTCTGTATGCTTGGGAGTGGTCTGTCCATAAGTTATTAATAAACCATGGAAAGGTGCAGCAGCAGACCAACTATTCATATTAATGAATGCCTCATGAATATTCAGCTGCGTGTTGACTCTTACCTCAGAGGACCAAGGGAACCAAAATCCAGCCCCCCATTCTACCAGTTAAACCTCCTCCTGCTGTAATATTTTATTTTGAATAATAGCAACTAAATCTGTAGCACTGTCTCTTTTGCAAAGCTAAATAACTGTTGTTCCTGTAAGAGTGTGAGTGAAGGGATTGCTGTCACCTTCATTAAAAAACCCCCACAACGAGTACACACAGTAGTCGTAAGTCTTTATTTTAACTAGAACTACATTACCTATAATTTAATGTCTGCACAGGTTTAGTGCTAAAATAACAGTTGCTGCTGCTGGCTGCATCATGTTCTGAAACTAAAACTACCTATTTGGTAGTAATATTCCTCTTCTAGTCAAACACGATGCAGCATGGATGGGCAAATGCATGCGTTAGAAACGCACACACAATTCAAACCACTCTCACTACTGTTTTCCCTCCTACTCAATACCTTTTACAGACTCCCATTGACTTTTATTTCTGAATTTTCTATATTCTAAATTGAAATCTCTTGACCATAATCTGTTCCAGCAATATCAAACACAAAACGTCACTGATGTAGAAGACTTCTAAGTGGGATTTATCAGGAGCTTGTTTGCCTGAATTATTTGTCATTTCATTATTCTTTCTCAAAACCATTTTGCTTTAAAGAACACCTCTTCTATGGCCGAGATGTGAATGCACACTAGATATCCTTTCAGGGCCAGCACACACTTCCTTAACCAAATCCACCACTTCCTTTCAAACTGAACAGAACTCCTTCAATTCTGTACATCCTCTGAAAGTTAGAAGGGAGCACCTTTACATGTAATAACAAGCATCTGGGAAGCCAACTGGAGCAGTCGGAGCACATATTTTAATAAGCAGCCCTTAAACATTCAATAAAGTGCGTGGTAATTGGGCACAGAAACATAAATTGTCAGAGCAAATTAAGAAAAAGACTTTGCTTTTCACTGTGTTATATGCAAAATTATTTGTAAGATTACACTAGACATACATTTGAACAAGCACAGATTCTTCTACATTCGGTCAAATTATCTCAGAATATACAGAGAATTAACTGTGCTTTTCTTTTGGATAAAATTAATGTCAGCTTTCTGTCCTTAAACCAGAGCCAATAGGGAAACAAAATATGTTTAGCCCTGAAATAGTTGTGGTAATTCAATCCCTGCACTCTCCTTATTTTCTTGATGACAAAGAGAAACTCCCAACTGGCAAGGCCACCTGCACTGATTACTCCTCCATCCACACCCACGGAATATGAAAATGAGCCAATGATCATTAACCTTAATTTCTTCTAACATAAACCTCAGCTTCCCCCCCTCCCTCCCCAGGTTTGCTTCTCTTGAAAATCCCTTGAGATAAAGGAGGGGGGGGAGGGGGGAAGAAAAAAGAAAAAAAAAAAGGGAGGGGAAAAGTCATAAGTGGGGAAGAAATCAAGAGAACTGAAAAGAACTCAGTGGCTTTTTTCCTTCTGTTTCACAGCTGGCTTATTATAACTTCACAGCACTCAGATAAAGGGATTTTGAGGCACTGTCATCTCTCTTGATAGCAACTTCTTTCCCTCCCCCGTCCCTCTCTCCAAGCAATAAGGTAAATGCTAATGTGTTGGTTTTCTGGGATTTTTTTAGATTTTTATTTTTTTCCCTGAAGATATTCCTAGGTAAAGGCAGTTGGCAAAAACAAAGATGGGTCTGGATGTCAGGAATGCAGGTGTGGCCCAATGTCAGGACTAAAGGGCCAAGCACAACTGGGTGGGATATTTCCAGTGTAACTACTTCAAAATACAGTAGAGAATGCATCACACCTCCTGGTCATCCACGTTCTGTTACTGCCAAATGGAATAATTTTTGGTTCAAGCTGTGTGGGACTAGCTCCCACTGGCATTACATCACGTTCTAATGGATAAGGCACTCATTTGGACCCACTGAAGAACATCGTGTGTGTATATATATGTATTTAAAAAATACTACTAATAGATATAATATATAAAAAATAATCACGCTGTAGAAATAATGGTTTGTATAGCACAAATGTGTGTACTGAAAACAGATACCCTGTTATCTTGTTAAGTCTCCGGACAGAGCTAGGTAGACCGTAATCAACATTTTCAAAGGAATTACACATCTATAAAATGGAGAACTTATCAATTCATTGAAGTATGCATGGCGATATCCCCTGCTGAAGTAATCTTTTTCCTGCAAATAATTTAAAAATCATGATACAGCTAAATAAAAGCAAAAAAAGGTTTTAATATGTATTTTTTTCATTAGGATTACTGAATTAAAAAGCAAATAAATCTTCAAAGAAAAAAACAAAAGTGTGATTGTATTACCTTCAAAAACATTACAACAAGCTGTTTGTCGCCTACCAAACACATACAGCAGGGCTTCTGTGGAGACCAGAAGGCAGACAGTAACTTTGATCACGCAGACATTCCTCATTATTTCAGACCTCAAATCAAGTAGCAACAGTCAGGGGAAGAAAGGGGTGAGAGACATGGGGCTGCTGGGGAGGAAAAGGGAAGCAGACTGCAATTTTGTCCTAGGTTCAGCATCCTAATTTAAACAAAAACAGGCTGTTGGCATCTCTGTGCTTCCCTGCAGCCCCCTCCCCTTCCCCAAGCTTTCTAGCCTCCTGGTTCACTAAAAATGACACGCACATTTCTAGGCTCTGCTTTTTTATCAGGCTGACAAAGGTCAACAATACTAGCCAGAAGAGTGTTGAAGTATTCAGTGCCACAGGTCATCCTAATAGATACTGGAGGGACTCATTGCAACACCACTGCAAGCCAAGACAGCACGATTTTTAAGGGGCAGCACTTTGCACGTTCACAGCCTGGTTAATTTAATACAATACTGGCCTCTTGTTTGCAAAATATCATCAGCACATTTCAGAGCTGGTATCTTTCTGTGGGTGACAGTAAGGTGACTGAATTCAGGCATGTTAACAGATGCACCTTTTTATGCTCTGTTAAACCATGTCACAGACTACAGCCCCTAAGTGCATTCCTTTATTTATGCTGCAGCCAGCTGAGCTAATTATCAGAGACAGACCTGGTTCTAGCTCTATAAAGTCCAGTGGCTGTGTACGTGTGTAAAGAGGCTGGGAGGGAAAATGGGATGGGGCAGGGGAAAGGAGAGAGACTCCTTTTGAAAACACTTTCTTAAACACATGGCTTTGAAGTCTTCATGTTATTTCATCAGTGCTATGAAGGGGGCGGGGGGGAAGCTGTATTAGCAGCTTGAGAATATAGTAATGTTTGGTTCAAATGTGCTGTGTGTGTGTCCCCGTTGTTTTTTTTTTTTTTTCTCTAATTTGAACAGTTATGTTTAGGTCCAAACAGCTATAAAATAAACATCAGCACAAAACTCTTTCCAACACTCAAAAATAGTGGAAGATGCTACCCCAGGGAAAAAAAAAAATTGTAAACAGAAGACAATTCTGGTCTGTTTTATTATGTGTGGGCACAGGAACACCCACTTACAGCTCTCCTTCCACCAAATATTCCAATACACCAAGTGTTCTCTACAAGCCTTTATGTCACAGTCGTATTTTATCAGTAGCAGCAGCTACCTCCTTTCAAAGATGCAAAATTCTTAGCTAGTTTGGCTGTTTTTTACCAAACGAGTGTCTTTTGCTTGCATGACTTGTTCCTGTACTACAGTTTTCAGTGAAAAAGATCATGATACTTAAGAGAAAAGAGAGGAAAAAGGACTTGATGTTGACAATTTTTTTTTTACTACTTATGACTAAATGACCTTAACTAAGAATTAAATCATTTGTCTTATGAGCAATGTGTTTTTTTTGTTTGGTTTTTTTTTTTTTTTTTTTTTACAGTGTACAATTTAGCTAATAACTGGTTGGGGCCAATCTTTAACAAGTCACATATTTCCATTGTCCCTTCACCCCCTGCTTATGCTTTTACCACATCCTAACAAAAACATGACCAGAACTGGTGAAAAACATACGGTTCCAACTAATGAATCACATACTTTCCCGCAAGTGCAGTAAGTACTACCAGCTGTGACAGTCTTGCTTTGGCAGTGGAACCAGTGCAGAACAAGGCCGACACATCTGAAACCAGCTGTACTGAAAAACCACAAGCAATATAAGTCCGTCTGCCTTCTCAGGGGCTTCTTTGTCTCTGTCTGTGTCTCTGCTCTGTCCCTAAAACTTGCCAGCCATCTTGTTTTGACAGAGTTCAGAGTTTCAGAAGTTTCAAGGGGGAAAAAAATCCGCTGATTCAGGAAACTGGGTTTCAAGAAAATGATAAGGAGGTCTTTGTCAAACCAGCCCGAGTCAGGAAATTTAAAGAGACAGAGTATACATCTACCCGTCTGCTCTGCTTGTACGACAGCTTAAAGCACAGAAAAAGACACGTGTATACTTGAAACACACGTATGTCCATAAATTTGTATTTGTACCTAAAAGCACAGAATGCTCCTCATGAATGAAGGAGGGTGTGGGGAGGAATGCTGTCCTGAGATCTTGAGATTTTAGCAGATTAAATCTGGGAAGGTCACGAAACTAACAAATGACTTAGTTAATCTCTAATTATATACATCACCCCAACAGGAAAACCAGTCAAAGTTATACCCCACCACACCGCTTTATGTGCTGTAAATGCCATGTACTTTATTGAAGACTGTTCCAGTGCTGTTTCAGAGAGGCTTTTAAAAATTTTGAGGGGGACAATTTCTTGATTCTTCTACATGTAAGGCCAGGTACCAAAATTAACATAAGTCTACTGTACTAGACTGAGAGCTAGTGGAGAAAAAAGTAATCAATGTAAAAAAAAGAAAATATCAGAATTGACTTAGAGTTGCTTTCCTTTACAGAAGAAATGCTGTGACATTCAGGTCTGATGTTCCAGGTCCATCTAGGACTAAAAGCAAGCACTGAATATCACACTGGGAATTCCACTTTTCCCCTCTTGCCTCCAAAAAAAAATACTCTTGCTTCCATCCCTGCAGAAATGCAAGATATAAACCCTAATATCCTTTAAAAAGTCAAGATTCTGGTTCAGGACTGGTCTTTCCTTATCTTTCAGCTCACATAGGTATGTATTTTAGGGAATATCCATGTAGGAAAGGGTGAAATTTTTGACAGAAATTTATTTTTCATTAGTGACAACTTTTTCAGAATTTTTGAACAAATTTAGAGGAAATAATTGTCTCGTGATAGATTCTTGAAAATACCACAATAGGTATATAACACATCTATCATAAGATTTTCCAGCAGACACAGACATCCCCCTTTCAAGATATATTGGGCAAGCATGTGAGAAAGGCCAAAATTCACAGCAGTCTGTCTCCTTTTGGTGACTGGTTGTTGTACAATGTATACATGTGCACACAAACACTGTAAACAAGTTTAGCAGCTTTAAGGCTTTTGGTTCTCACTGGGGATGGTCACATTACCCCCAAGCAGTAAAGCCATTAAGTGAGCAATTCAGAGACTCCCTATCAGGTGCAAACACCACTTTAATGCAGTGCCGTGCCATTATATATTTTGTGTACACACATACTTTGTAGGAAAACTATTTTAAGTATAGTTTAACATATAAATACATGTAGAGTGATCTCTCCCTACCCAACGCACCTGTGATGTCATGCTGACATACTAAGAGCAACGTATGCTCGACAAATCCAATTATACACACCTCCCTTTGTAATCAGGGAGGGAATAAACTAACAAGGAAAAAATTCAACTAGCAGTATTTACAAATGATGAGAAAATTCTCAAGTCAGCTTTGACATACCAAATAGCGTCATGATTTTAAGAACTGTTCAGATTATTTTTCTTTCCTAGATGTGCCATGTATTCTACAAGGAGGCTTGAACTTACTCCATTTTCAGAAGGCAAAGAAATCCCCTTCATGGTATTTGTATTCAACCCTTTCTGGTACATAGGTATCAGCTCCTGAATCTATTTGTAGTCAAGTTATTGCATTTCCTATACCAAAGGTAAGCCCAATGCTGTTCTTACATTACAACCGAGGCTCTCACTAGCACTGGAAAACTGGGAAGGGTGATCAAAGCATGCTGAAATTCATCTTCACCCTCTCCTTCTTGATAAGATAGACTGAAGACAGCTCAGATATATGCTCTCTAAAGAACTGCAATGGATGGACTGGGATTTTAAAGGTTTTTTTGGGGTGGCACAGGTATAGCAGGTTGTGAAAAGAATAGACAAAGTCTTTAAGGTATCTTGTATATGACCCTAACGTCAGCCCTGCACCAGCAGCATTAACTGTGCAGCCTTTTAGTTAACATAAGCTAAAAGGAAATTACAAACTTGAGCTCTTTACACACTTAAAAATCACTTTTTTTAACTGTAGGGCAGAAGGTGGTTTTGTTTTAATGATTTACTGGTTTACCTCAAATTACAAACTAATAAAATATATTTCCTCTTAAAATGAAAAAGGTCTTCAGCAGACCTTTGTAGAGTCAAATAAAGAATAGTCATAACAACCATAAACTGCTATCACTGAATTAGCTTTACAATTTACATTACCTCCTCATGCAAGCTTTATTTTCCTGTGAGGACAAAAAACGACACCCATCCGATTTCCCAAATTCAAAAGAAAAAAAAAAATCAGTCAAGCATCAAAAGAAAGAACTGGGAGAAGACAATTAGAGATATCCAGTATCAACATAGGAGGGACAACTTTTGCGTGGTGTCTTACAACTTCATTTACAATTATACAGCTAATTCTAAATCCCTGTTATCAAAAGTTTACTACAGTAAGAACTGAATAGCCATATGAACAATATACCTTTTTAATTATATTTTGACTTCCATTTTTTTCTGAAATGGACATCTTATGGAAATTAAAATTCAATTTGATATAAAGTGATTCCAAAAATTACAGTATAAAATACAGTAAGGTATGTTAGCACACCTCACTACAGTTTCCTGAGTAGAGCAAAATGTATTCATGCATACTTCCCTGAATGGGAAACAGAATCTCTGTTTGTCCTGTCTCAATTAATGGCTGTTTACCAATTCAATTTTTTACATTCAGATATTTAAAAAAACACATTATAGCAGAGGAATTGCTGAGAAGAATTAAACTATCTTTTTTTTTCCTTGACAAAAAGTTTTGAAGCATTAATCCAATCAATTATGATTCAAAAACAATGTCATGTGACTTAGTCAATTGCAAAATTCATCCAGTGATTTCCAAAAGTGGTTGGAGTCTTTGAATTGAAAACTACATTTTTTTCCCAGCAATTATATGATTTATACAAATTGCAGATCATTAATGTACCTTTTATAAACTGAAAGGAAGGAATAAATTTACTGTACAAGTTAACAGTTTGACTAAGCCAGGTTATAATTAAGAGCAGTGATTATAAAAAAAAAAGTGATAGTTGCCCTTGGTAGTTAGCTAATATTCAATGTTAGAAAATCAGATCATTTCTTGTAAGAAAAATAAGTATAATCATAGGTTTGAACATGACGATACTATTCACTGCTTCTCTGAGGGGCAGAATCATATTGAAATCACCAATCCATCTACCTTCAGGTACACCTCGAGTTTCTTTGGAAATAGTTATCCTTCTCTCCCAGAGAAGGGAGCATCCAAGGCAGTAGAAAATGCTTTGAGGCTAGTTGTTCTTTAACATGTGAGCTGGGTGATACAGAGATACAGTGCTCCAGCCATGTAAGTGAGGCAATAGAACAGAGAGCTCGAAAGTACACCTGCATGAGGCATGTAAACAGCAGCCATAGAAGACTGTGAAACTATAATTCAAATATTTTTTTTAACGTTTACATGTATATACTTTGATTTTCCTTTCACAGTGACATGAAAAAACCAAGAGATTTTCCTCACAGCTATATATGTGCAACTCTACAGTTTTTCTCTAAGAAATGTGTGAAATGTGTGCTTTTGCCCAAGAACACAAACTATGTAACATATATGCCACTAGTTTTGGGTTTTGGAGGTTTCCTTTTTTTTTTTTAGAATCATAGACTAATTGACGTTGGAAGGAAACTCTGGAGGTCATGTGGTCCAAACCCATCCTGAAAGCAAGGATACTTTAAAGCAGCTTGCTCAGTGTCTTTTCTGGTTGAGTTTTTCTAGAAATCCTTCTGTTGTGGTTTTTTTTTTTTTCCTTAATTTTAAAATTATACTAATAACGGAATTCTTGACCTACCTTATTAAGCATTACTATCTACAATAAGAAAAATAAACATGGGTGTTGAAAGATTTGTCCATAAAGAGATGGCACAGGCAGGATCAGAGGTCAGGAGCTTGCAGTTCAATCCATCAAACACTGTTATCTAACCAGTGTTTATGTTGTCTTTTAAATAGACTTCATCTTCAAATTAGTCTTACCTGCTTAGCAAACTACCCCTATGCACTCCTTTCCAAGTAAATAATGAATATACATAACATTGTGTGGGCTAATACTCAAGTCTACATCATCTCAGAAGGGAATCTTCATTTTCATTCTGTGCTAGGCTCTTACACAGCTTTTAATCTAAGTTAGGATCTTCTTATATTTTTTCAGAAAGTCTCATCCAAATCAAAAGTATATAGAAATGTCCTCTACAGTCTCCTAGTTTCTTGCCTTTTAGCATGTTAGAAAAGCGTACCTCACCCTCAGAAAAGCCCTTTCAGTTTTCCCTTATCATGATCACCGTTAGGTGCCTAGTTATAACTGTGTAAATAGTTTTTACTGTCTTTTCTTCCTATCAAAAAACTTGTCCCACCTTTTCCAAAGGAAGAGTAAAACATCGGAGTACCTGTGCAGATAAAAGTATGTTTAACAGATATATTTTTTATGTCACTACAGCTACAAGTCCTTTGATGAGTGCCATTAGTGATTTATTACAAATTAGTTTCTTTTGCTTCCTGTCTAAGCTAAAATCATCTTAGCCACAGCTGGCATTGCTGCAGATATGAGCTGTGTTACTATATAATGGGGACAGCAACGGAAATATTTTCCTGAAAAATCTGACTAGCTCTAGTAATACCCACAATTTACTTACATGCAGTCTACATAAACAGTTATGCTGGATTTAGCTTGTGTTTAGTACCACTTGATAAAAACTATTACCAATGTGGTTTACATAAATTACATGTAGTCTACTCCATATGGAAACCATATTTTAGCAGTAACCAGTGTTTAATAATGAACAGTCTGCCTTGCTCTCTCACAGGCAAGCTCTTTCTCACCTCTCTCTGGCTGAGCTATTCCTATGATTTAAGAAGACATTTAGCTCATGAAACAAGTCATTTGAATATTCACACTGCAGTTAAAAAGGGATTAATTTTATCCCATGTTATACTGGTAACAAGAGGGCTGGCCTCTTTGAAATGTAGTGCACTAAATTATCCTCATCTATAAGTTTTTTCAAACAGGCTGATAACAACAATTCACTGCATGAACATCATTATTTGTCTAAGTTATTAATGACTTTTAATTGTTTACTTTATGATAAGTCTCTTTACTTTAGCCCCTGTCATGTAAAATTAATTAACCAACAGGCCACAAAGAAATACAAACACAAAGTGGTTCAATATTTTATCATAACTTTGTGTACTTTTGTAACATTGCAGTATTTTTGTTTAATAACGGTGACATCTTCTACATTTCAGTAGATGGGATACAAGGTGTAGGTTAAGGAGAAATCATAGAGGACTATATACTAATGATAGGAATAAGTGACTTCTTGAAGACTTCAGGCTTACATATATACTTAGATTTCCCTACTAAGCTTAGGCAAAAGAGATAATTTGTCTGTCAGGACTGTAGAATTTTAAGCTGGAATTCTGATCCTTTTGAAGTTCATGGCAATTTTGTTCTTTTGCTGTGGCCAGATTTAACCCTCAAAATTATAAAGTGTTTAATATATCAGTTAGCAGGGAGAAAAAGCAGGTTCTAACAAAAGCACTTCCAGAAAATTGAAAGCTATTACAACAAGAGCAGGCCTACCCCATTCCTTTGTTCTTTATTTAAATCTCTAAGATATAAGAAAAAGCTTAAAGATTTTACACGATTAAACTAGTCAGAGAAATGTAATGAAAACCATGAGCTAAAAAAAATGAAAGAAAATATAAAAAATGCTATTACAAGGTAATGCTTAAGGACCTAGATGAGATGCTCTTCTTCTGGGAAAATTTGAGTGAATTTAATAGAAAATGGCAACATTGCTAAGGAGTTTTAAACTAAATCTTACTGTGTATAAATACCTATATCTCTATGACATAATTCTATACAATTCAGAAAGCTCATATTAAGGATACAATTCTTCATAGCTCACATACAACGTAAACTTCCAAACATCTGGTGAACTTCAAGGCAGAGCTTTCCATCTCCCCAGAGAGTTATCAGTTGGACTATAATGTTATCAGCTTTCGCACACTTCTTAGGGAGATGCAATCTACTTGCCTGAGAACATGAGGGAGAGCCAGGAATTCCTGTTCCAATTCCAAATTTGTGGACTCTCTAAGATTTCTGGTAAGTCAAGAACTCCCAGCTGCCTAACTTTCACAGCTTCCAGAAATGGGGATGTTTACGTACCTACTTTTCAGACCAGCAAGGATTAATTACTGAATTACTGACCATTACATAAATACTTAAATAAAATTATTTGAATGGTAGTGCTCACTTCACAGTGCCCGAACACAGACACTTTAATACAAGGGGGAAGATTTTAAAGTAGAGACAACAACAAGCATTGACATATGAACAACACCTCTCTTAGGTGCAGATATGGTGATGCTGTTTACGAAAGCAAAGCAGACTTTCAGTTGCCCAGACAGTATAGTTAGTGCCTTAATACAGTATAATTCATCATAACTCAGACAGCAATCCTCTCCTTTCCAGATCAAAAGCACAATTCCGGTTAACTCAGTGTGCAGCAGTGACCTGCCATAGGAGGCACAGAGTATCTTGGTGTGTTCCCCAAACAGGACAACCAGGGTTGTTGGGCCACTTCCTGAAGACAGAGCTGTTTCGCACATCTAATGAGCTACTAGAAAATACCTGGAGGGTGTGGAATGTGGATACTACTCAAAGCCCACCTTCTGACATGAGTTTTATCTATCAAAGACCAACACCTGTCCCCAAGCTATGAACTGGTAACTCAAACCCAGTCTGTGTTATCAGCCTCTTGTTTCCACTGCCACTAAGAAATCTGCATCCCAACGAGGCAAAAGAGAGTTGGTAAATACCAACAACAGTATTTATTGTGAAAAATGTGGGGAGGAATGGCAAGAAAAGTGGTGACAGTTTGAAGACAATGAAATTATTGTTTTAAGGCATTATTCACAGTTTCTTGTGGAAGTGTTTTAGTGAATGAGAAATCTCATGAACAAGAAAAAAATTATTATATCAACAAATTACAATTAGACGGCATGCGTCACTCAAAGTTTGAAAATGTTTCAAAGAGGAACACTCATTCCCAATTTACAGTTGGAAAAAGCACGGCGTACCAAGTGGAACCTGGAAATAATTAACAAAAGTCCCATTAAGAAAGTTCATGTTCCATAGATTTAGAAAAATCAGAATTCAGTGAGAGAGAACAGCAAGAAACTGAACTTGATACTACTCATTCTTATAGATCCTCTCACTAAACTAAGCTTTCTCTTATACAAAGGTGATGAAAAGGCATATAAACAACACTGTAATGGTTTTAATCTCCTAGTATAACAAGTAGCAAATGATTCTCACACTTAAATAAATGTCTACAAGTGGCAAACTCTATCTAAAGGTAAACTGCTCTAAATTTCTTTGGTTGAGTAAAAGAAATTGCCCATTCCATGAATTTTTCTAATAATTTCTAGTCCCAACATTTCATAAATGCTTGGGTCCTGTTTTTCTGATACTTTGAAACCAGCTATTCTTAATGTGCTGATATTCAGGTACAAGTACATAGAAAGCTATTTAACGTGGAGAGTTTACATTGACAGTTTGGGCAACTGTCTCAAAAAATGTTTAGTGTTCCAGATGAAAATCTCATGACAGATCCTGTTTCATAAAAACAAATCAGGTGTAATCACTGGTAGTGCTTACTGATTTTTCAGATAGCGATCCAAATTGTTAGAGAACCTTGCAGGTTTCCATTCACAGGGGATACGTATCTAATATCAATAAACAGTCATATTTTTCCTTATTTAGCCATCACAAAATTCTGAATAAAATCACATGCTATTTTCATAGATAATTATGTACAGTTTGGGTCAGATCTATGTAACATGGAAAAACTGGCAGACCTCTAACTGTTATTGTGAGAATCTGTTACTACTGGCACAAAATTTAAGTATGTTCATACTTTTCTAACTTCTAATTTCAGTGTTCTGCTACTAATTACTAATGTCAAAACCAGAACAAAAGCTCACTGCTTGGCTTGTTGACTTCTGCACACAGATGTCAAACACACAGAGTTCATTAATGATTTCAAGGTGACGGAAACCAAAGAGATGTCCAAAACTGTGCTGCTGATTATTGGTTCTTTTCAGATTAGTATCTTCATGAATGGAGAAAGCACAGTTAAAACCAAAATCTTAATTTGACATACACTCTAAGTAATTTTACACTTACATACAGTATCAAGGGAAAACCCAGGAGAGTCTAGAATACGTAGGGATGTAAAAAACTTAAATATAAGCTTGTTTTGCTGAATTGCATGGCATCAAGTGGTTACCGAGTAAGAAAGACTAGTGCTCAAGATAGATAGAAATAATACATTCACCTGTAAGTACATGTGTAATGATCTTCAAAAACAGAGGATGTAGATGTCTGTCTACATCTGTTCAAAACATCTTATGTGGTCAATTTTTTAAAATTGCTAAGAGGCAACAATGGGTAGTTATCTGTGTGACTGACATAAAACTAGTAGAGGACATAATTTAAAATGTGCATAAGCATTTACTAAACATTACAAAGAGTGTGCAACTACAATGATGATCTCCCCCTCCAGTCAGCATGACATTTTGTAACATGAGAAAACTATATTTTATCAAAATTCCAAACCTGCAGATTTAAGTGTATTCTAACTCTGGTACCTATTCAATATACCATAATACAATTCTTCCAAGTAGAAAAAATAGTAATTATTACGTCCTGATTTCTACATACTCATTAACATTTGACTGGAAAAGGGGGGTAAATATACAGTTGTTTTATGAAGTTCTGAATTGCACTGTTTTTGCAGAAACTGAGATTACTTGTTAGGGTAAAAAAAAATGTGAAAATCTAAACATGCACTCAACCCATAAGAGGAAGAACCATCACAGGCAACCTTTGCTTCCACAGAAGTTTTTCAGTCTCTCATACTCAGTTTTGTAAGCTTACATTCACAACTGCTGTTGTGAAGTGTTTTCTCCTTATATTACAGTGTGGAAGGTCCACAGAAACAGCAGGGGAAAACAGTTACACATTGATGTCAAACTCACAATTAAAATGGGGTGGGATAGTTTTCACATCCAGCATCCCTCAGTTCCACAAATCTGCAGCAGCACTTGAAAGGAGAGCAGGTAGATCATTTACAGACATGTGAGACTGTTCCCTTTACAGTACCTCCTGAAATTATTCTGTTCAATAGTGAACAGACTAATCCTCAAAGACACAGAAGCATTAGGAAGTACTGAGAAGAATTAATTGATACCTGTACTTCTCTGGAAGGCATGTGGAACCTCAGAAGGTGGCTACCTAGACTATTCTTCCCATATGCTTATATACTATGAAGGCAGTTTACTGAAGTTCTCCATATTACTCTCCTATTCACATTCCCTGAGCTATTTTTGACTTGACTAGAATAAAACTACGGCAGCTGCATTCTCACCGACATCTACACAAACTCCACTGGCAGACAGCGGCCGTTTCTGAGCTTGTTTTAGTTCTTCCCCACATTGTACGTCAATATTCCCACCCTTAAGAGATTTATTCGCAGGCGTCACAACTCAGGAGTTACAGGGTATGATTAGCACTATAACACCTGGGATCCTATTTTGCCTGTGAAGAATCTGAAGTCTGGTAACTTTGTGTTTCAGTTGGGCTGCCTGGTTATCTCTAAATCACAGCCATGCCCAGCACCCCCAAGTAGGATCAAGATGGCTACAGATGGCTTTTAGGACATTTATCTCTCTGGCAAGCTTGCAAAAACTACTGGGCAACTCATACACACTTAGTCTGACTTTTCAGGAAGGGTCAACTGTACAGGTGATCTGTACATGTGCACTAAGCCCAGTGTGTCCCAAACACACTGTCCTTCCTCACTTTGCAGAGGCTATCTGTTCAGTGCATGTGCAGTAGGCCTGGCATTTCTTGGAAGCATGAGGCTCATTGAGCATGTGCTGCAGAGAACGTGAAGACATTTTTATGTCCAGGAAATCCTAGGCAAAAATACAATGGGCACAGTTATGCACCACATCTGCCTTTCAACAAGGTAATCAGAAATCAGCTTGCTTGCTGATGGATTATTTGCGCCCATGATGAGAATTATGTATAATAAACAGGACTAGTTACAATAACTGAGTGGTTACCGACATGATAACGATACCTTTGTTTTATTGAAAAACACCTCTTTGGGAGACCTTTTCTCAATGTGAAATAATCCAGTGGTACAATTGCTGTGGATTGTACCAATCTGAAAAGCAATTTTAAATATTTGTAAACATCCTCATTAATTATTAGAATATTAAAAAGTAGTTTCAAATAAGCAAAACTGTAAAACAGTTAAACAAATACTACTACATATTTTACTTTTGTGTGGTGTGTCATTGTCGTTAACTGCTGTGTTGTCAGCATCCCCTTTTATAGAAAATATCCTGCAAATCACAATAAATATTTTAAAAATACAGCTTTTTATAAAAAAACACACTGCTATTCTGTATTTCTTTTTTTGTCCCCTGAACAGAAACAGATTCAAGACAGATGCTTACAAATTAACTTTTGAACACTCCAATAACCATGACTGCAATCATTCCCTCTGTCAATAAGTCTCTGGCTGGGCAGTAGGAAGACAGGCAACCTTTCTCATCCCCCCTGTGCACAGATGACAAATTCCTTCAGCAACTCCTCCTTCAAGTGCTGCAGGTCATTTGGGGAATTCTGTGCATCTAGAGAGCGGCTCTATGGAAGCCACTGGCACTTCAGCCATAAACAGCAGTGAACCCCTATATGCTTGAAGATGTTAATACATGCCTCCTCCCACAACTTCCTTTTCTAGGCTATTCTCTACCCTTTCTTCTCAGACAGCCCAGGACCAGCAGATCAGGATGAAAATGGTTCCAGAAAACTATCTGGAGATACTCCATTGCAGATTGAGCCTTAGATCTCAAAGTGAAGGAATTAGAAAGTCCATCCGCACTGTAAAAAAGCAAGTACAATCTAAACCTTTGTCTAACACGCATGAAATATATACCTGTACACCCAAGTGCATTCAAGTTCACGGCAACATCCTGCTTCCTTTTTAAGCAGAATAATACTCCTTAGTAAAGTTCAAAAGCATGGGAGAAAAAAAAAAGGAGAACTTGCCCATATCTGCCAAGTGTTCTCCCACCATAAGCAAACACTAAAAGTAACACGTTGCTTAGCAACGTTTATCATTTGGCTTAAACCGGCTCATCACAGTTAAGATTTATCTTAATGTTTCATAAGCCAAAATAAACACTGACCCTCCACTTACAGCACTGTTTTCACAAGTTGTTAGCAGAAGTGTATTGATTACTTCTAGGTTGTATTACACTTTTAGTGTGGCAGTTTTAACTTTTCTGCTCTGCTCCTCTGGTTGTTTCTACTGAAGCAAGTTCTGATAAAAGCAAGTGGACACACAGACAAGGACATCAGACCCGTGCACGGAAACCCACGCACATCTGAAAATTGAAGAGATTAGTTATCATTGTTTAGGCACTTAAATATCAAATAAGAAGAGAGCAAGCTGTTCCCAAACAAATTCTGTTAAAAGTTGCTAGTGATGACAATGATAAGAAAATATAATATTTTAGGTAATGTTTCCTACTATTTCCTCAGGTGTTTTAAAGAGGAAAGAAAAAGGAGTGGATTCCATTAGGGTCCTAAGACCTCTTGTAAAAACATTTACTGAAGTGAGAAACCAGTAATCAGAACAAACACTTTGAAATTAGGCAATCAGCATGACTAAAATGTTTGCTTAACATTTCCTCCCATTTCTAGGCCATCCCTTAGGTGTCTTGCCCCTTCAGAAACAAAATCAAGATGCTTTTTGGACTCTCAGTAGTGGAAATTAATGACTGAAATAAATTACACCTCTGCTAGATACTATCCCCCTCCAGAAGTGTCCACCACACAACCATCACCTCCTTTTCCACTTCAGTGCTCAGCACTGCTGGGCAAGAAGGCAAGGGCAGAAGGAAAATTGCACCACTGTTCTTCTTTAATTTGAGTAGTAGCAAACATGGCAGTAAAACCCCACAGAACTGACCCAAAGAGAACCATGGCCCCATATTGACAAATACTGCATGAGCACAAGGGAAGCATAGCCCCTGCTCCTGGCTCAGAAGAGAGAAAACCTCAGTCAAGCAGAAAATAAATGGTTATAAGGCTTCAGGAACACAGGCAGTACTATTGTGCTGAATCCTGTTTGCTCTCTTGTGCTGAGCTTGCTTGGATTTGGCTTGTTTTGATTTTTTTTTCTTTTTTTGAGACACCAAATATCTTGTCTTTTTTGCCATACAACAGTGGCCAACAGGGTAACAAAGGATGGTAGTGTGGACATGGTATAAGAAACAAGCAAGGATGGAATAAAAGTGAGTGGGAAGTAAGAAGAAGAGCAGTTAAAAGAAGAAAGTGGAAGGAAAAAATGGGCAGTGAAAGTCTGAGATAATAAGGCCATTCCAGACAACCAGTAACAGGCTAAAAAGCATCTCCAAGGCACTGCAAAAACACAAAGGGGTGTTATGGGCAGGGAAAACTGTTTCATCCATGGAAGAATAAAAACTTCAGTTTTGCCTTCAGGCATATTGTTCTGCAGTCCTCTATCTGCATGGCTGAAAGCAGCCACCTCCAGATAGAAACTGCTCCAAGTCTTCTCTGGATACGGAGCTGTGCCTTCCTCCTCGTCTCCACTGCTCAGAAATACAAATACACCCTACTAAGTGCTCTACAGAGATGTTCACGTGAAATTGTTCTTCCTCATCCAGTCAAACATATATTTAACTTTGGATTTACAGGGTTTTTGTTTGCTTGTTTCTACCACAAAGAGTAACACTGAAATGATTTATTTTCCTAGTAATGTAAGGATTAGGATCAGATGTCATGAGGTAAACAGTCATTGAAAACAACTGGATTGTAACAGCTCTTCACAACATAATTACTAACACTTTGCTAGAACCACGGCCCAGAAGAGTTAAAATGAATGCTTCCACTAAATAGTGTAAATATTGTTATTTGTGAACTGCCCAAGTGTCACAGTAATTCTTAGGGAGGATCATGTCCCTCAACATTACATCTTTCAAAACTCTCTTAAACAAAACTAGATGTGTATATATTAACAGCTTTTAATGAACATTTACTCAAAATGCTTCTGAACTTTCTCTCTGTGTGTTTGTGTCTTCTTTGTGTTCACTTTCTCTGAATATTCTGGGGACTGTTTTCTGGCATGAAAGTTTGCAGAAACAACAAATTGAATGTTAAGTGGCAGCACTCTAGGAATGGTTTCCCAGAATGCAGGCATCTGCAACAAAGCATTGCAGGACAAATATTCTGTCATGAGGAAATGTGGTGGTATGCAGGTTATTAAGTTTCTAAAGTTTAGCAACTATTTGCCCATCATAAGGTGCCTTTTTCAGATGAGTCTGGGTAAGTTCCCCTATTTACATAGTCTAGATACATACTTCACAAAGAAAATTCCTATGATATCAGCCAAATAAATACTAAAGAAATATGAATAATACTGAATAATAATGACTGAAATATACATGCGCAGTCTCCAAAGGCTTAAAATTATATTGTTCATTCATATTATGCCCTTCATCCTAAAGAGTCACAAAGCTTTTCACAAATGCTGCATATATTCATAACATTGAAATGCTGATACATCTTGTTGAGATTGTGTAATTGCCTCTGATGCACACAGAGGATTATGGTAAATTTTTAGAGGACTCTGACCTGTCCAAAGTGTACTACTGGATTTTTTGGGCTTTACTGGTTTTTGCAACTTGAGTAGTTCAGGCCGATATAGTTACCATAAACAGGCACAAGATTGTTATGAATACAGAATCAAGACCTTTATAGTTACAGAGAATGGACACCATCTTGATTCTTCTGAGAGATCTCCTGGCAACATAAACTCTGTGATACACAATTCATGTATCTCAGAAGAATGGTGGCCAAAGAGTGGGTCCTGCCGTGATTTCAAACAGCAGTCTCAAGAAGGGCTGGTATTCAAAGACTTGAGTCTAGTTTCAAGGTATCAGCCTCCTTGCTCAGGTAAAGATCCCATCGTTTCAGTTGGGATCATCGATGTCAGGTTTGTAAAGGACTTCAGGATTTGTCCTGTTTACTTAGATCAGAAAACTATCCTTCCCCTTCAAGGCTACCCTGTGAATATTACAGTACTTGATGTACTACTGTAAACCAGACTGGAATATAAAATGTGTAATGGCAATAAAACTGGAAGGCTCTCTTAAATCCAAAGCAGACCTGATATGTATGGATCGATTGTAAAAAAGGGAGTTTACTTTTCATCCATTTTTAATGGGGTACATAGGATATTAATGGGGTGTCTCCTTTAAATTATGTGAAGAATATGGATGCACAGTGTATAAGTCCTGGGAAAATAAAGCCCCTATAGATTAGTGGCAGTTGCTGAAATGTTTAGGTTTTTCATGCAAAATACTCTGTTATAAATTCTGTAAAGACTAATTAAAGTGTTTTCAGAGCTTTGCGTTCTAGTCTGTGTAATCAAGGTTTTTTATGCTTGACCTGCAAGAACAAAATCTCCTAGACTGCTGAACTGCTTGCTTGCCTGTCTGCTTTCACTGTAAAAAAAAATTATTTTAAAATCTACATTTGAGTTCTTAGCTGTATGGTAGTCACTAAGCTATTCTTAAGCCATAAAAGTAAATGTTTTCAGATAGTAGTCCCATTTCAGAAAATCTCTAGGACCTCTTCAACTAACAGGTAACATATAATCAACTCCTCTTTTTATTTAAAAATAAAGATTAAATTCTGAGTTTAAAGTTAGATTTAAAATAATATATTCTAAGCAGATTGCTTCTACAGGGAAAAGTTTGTGCATCAGTTTTGAACCCGAGTAACTCCACCAAAGCTTCCTTTTCTAGTCATTTTGATACAATCAGGATTTGACGCCAGTGACCAAAGTTAGAGATCAAGAAAAGTCTGAGAAAAAGGTTTAAAAGCTGGTGTTACTTAACAATCCTAACTGGACAGACAGACTTTTAACAACAAAGAATAAAAAGGAAGATGTGTAGCAAGTGAATGCTCGCCAATTTATTTATATGTTTCCGCCCCTCCTCCTTCAGATACAATTTTTCTACTCTTCCTTTCACTGGCATCTTCCATACATGAAAATATGTACATGGCATGTATGCTCCTATTCTCATAGGTCTGCTGATAAGCAATTTATCCCATGCATTGCATCACTACTTATTTGCTCAAAACTATTATGGCTATGAATATAGCCAGAGTATTTCTGCAGAACTTCCTAATACCCCACTATACAAAACTAGGCAAAGCAGAAATCTGTATAAAATGCAGTCAGGTGGGAGTGTTTGCTAACCATTTTTTAGGAAAAACAATCACAGAAACTCACCCTTTTAAATATTTTTTCTACTTTTATTTATTCCTTCTTTTTTCTTCTTTTATGATTTTCTTAGATATGACTTGCTTGACATTTCAGCAGCAGTTTTGAAGACTTACTTTGGCAAATTTAACAAAAAATTTAATCTATTTTATAATTATATCAAAATTTGAAACTTTTCCCTATATCCTCTCTCCTTTCCCCAAACCCACCAGATTTTATAACGGCATACACAAACTTGTGATAGTATTGCATTGCTGTCCCGTTTAATACAGTATTCAAAAAGAAAGCAAAAACCTCACAAAACAAGGGGAAGCCCTTAGAAAGTTCTAAGTTCCTAGCCTTTAATCAAAGTTGTATCACTTGGTCTATGAGCTTAGCAGTGCCCTCAGTTCTCTGGCAGATTATAGCTGGTAGCTCATTAGACTGTTCTTCACGTTAAATTACTGAAAAGGGTGATGTATTTATAATACAGCTTGCAATGCTATAAAATGGCTCATCAATCTGTTTTATTCATGGAAAGTCCACATAAGGCCACTAGTCTGTTACTGGCGATAAACCTTGGGTCCATTTTCAAAAGACCTGCGTATTAGATGATAGTGATTTATAGACCCCATCCAAGAAATCAAACATGATACTAACAAGGCAAAGCACAACTCAGTTGACACTTTGAAAAGCAATGTAATTCCGTAAATACATCATGTGACTATGACATACACAAAGAGAACAGAATACCTTGTTCTTAAGTATAACATGGACTTCAGAAGACATAGTAACATCCAATGCACTACCATTTTTATATTTGCTTCACTGCTGTTCCAGACAAATTAAATATAGTACCTACTCCTTTTATTTGCGTGTTGTAATACTTGAGGTATACGCTGCTCATATTGTATTGCCTGCCTTACCCACCTTGTGATTGCATACTCCCATAAAGAAACTGTTTATCATCTGGGAACTATTTACATCTCTGAATACTATACCACACCGAACACTTTGTCATGGAATAATGAAAAAACATAGGTTTAAAAATATTTTTCTTTTCAACCTGACAAACAGGTTGAAAAATGCAAATTTAAATGATTCCATACCCTCACAAAATTACAAATAATTTTATCTCCTTTTTTATTTCAACAAAGCCAGATTTTTTTAATGTTAATTTTCAATACAGCAAAAAGATATTTAATGATAACAGTACTAGAGAGGGCATAAGGAACAGAAAAGGTAACTGTCCAATTTAGTTATGGTCTTTATGACAAATGCAAACAGCTTAAAGAGGGGAAAACATAGGTTCCACCTCAGTGTTAACCATCTTCCTGGTGACAGGAAGTGATTTAGTGTGAAAGAACTCCTGAAATTTTCCTTTAAGAGTGGCTGGTTTTCAGAATGCTACGTGAAGTATCAAAATGACACAGTCAATCTGCAAGACAGCTAATTAAAAAAGTTTCAGTTGTACCTTCTCTCAAAAGTCCAGGCAATTTAGATAATTTTCAGTCAATTTCAAATTGCTTGCAATGCCCTTCTTTTTGCATTTACTGAGTGAAAAAAGGGAAACTAATTATAAATGGGAAGAAGTGGCACTCATCATATACAAAGCACTATCAAAAGCACAAAGGAGTAATAACAAAAGAAGGAAACTGTTTTCTGCCAATGTCTTTTTGTTACTGAAATCACTAGGGTTTGATCGAACAATTGAATATTTTCAGTGACGGTGGGGCCCTATGTCTCTCTGAAGCAAGTTTTTTTGTGTGTTTTCTACCATATAGTAAGTAACACATTTTTAGAATGAAGAGCCATATTAATATGGTAATGTCTTTACAAACTGTTAGTTAGAAAGCATTTCCCAAAACCTGTTTTTTGAGTAAAGTGTTCAGCATTATATGAATTTTCAAAACTCACGAGTTGCAAAAGTTATTTTATTTAATACAACTTAAAAAATTGTAAAATGTTGTGATTCTTAAGCGGAGGGACTTCTTCTCTTGACAATCTGCATCATCCTTTTTTCAGCAAGACAAAACTTCTCTGACTTGCTGATACAGTGCTTCCATGTCACATAACATGGTTAAGTGGCAGCCTTTCCGCAGAAATGTAGATAGACTTAGATAATTTATAGTTTATATTACAAAGCAGAATGAATCTCTATTAGGATCGACACTTCTCCTAGGAAAGCTGCATACAGCATGAAATGTGCTTTCGAGTTAAAATAATAACTAAATAGTAGCAGTAATGAAAATAAACAAATCTTTT
This sequence comes from Ciconia boyciana, assembly GCF_034638445.1. Taxonomy (NCBI): domain Eukaryota; kingdom Metazoa; phylum Chordata; class Aves; order Ciconiiformes; family Ciconiidae; genus Ciconia; species Ciconia boyciana. The sequence goes on from NC_132937.1 coordinate 53,099,234, forward strand.
AAAATGAAGCAATTCTTTAATAGCCTATCATTATAACCTCTGTCCACTCCTTTCTTCATTTATCCTTTTGGAATTTCTTCATCTATTGATTACATTAACTTTCTGTTTTAACTAAAATACAAGTGCTTACTGTCGCACAGTCCTTTTCTCTCTGTTCTATAAAGCACCTTAAACATTACAGATGCTAAATATTGCCCAGGTTATTAAATAGTCAGAGGACCAATAGCATTGTGTTTTTATGGGTTTTTAAATAATAATAGGATGAACTAAGATATTCAGAGTGAGTTTTATGCTCTATAAACTCCCACAGAAAAAGCACGATCATTCACTGACCAAAGCATGATGGCACCTGGTGATGTGTGATGTCAGAAGACAGAGCTGTATTAGAACTTGGCTGAAAGAGATAACTATAGATAGATTAAGGCTTTAACAGAGGTTCTGTGCCTTCACAGATACCAAACCAATATACTTATTGGAGTCAAATTTGTGACTCAAGTTAACCTTTTCCATAGGAAAAGCATTCCTTACTATTGGGTTCTGTTCATCACTGAATGAATGAGGGCGTTAGGGTTGGGGAGGGGAACAGAAAGGTATTTAAAAGGAGGGAAATAATATCAGTAAAACGGTGAACCCTTGAAAACACATCACATAACTCTGCTGCACTGAAATACATTATAATAAAATGCAAAAGAATGCTTAAAGTCAACTCAAATATTTCCCAGAAATGTGGTCATGTTTTTACACGTACAATATGCCTGGCTCATTTTACTATACCAACACAAATAATTACAATTCTATTAAAACGTTCCTGCGTGTGATTAGTGCAAAGTGGGCTCGTTTCCCACCCCCCCTACCAGGCCCATAAAAAAAAAATGCCAGCGCTTTTTCTTTGTGAGAACTAGCAGTGGCTTTTTTTTCCTTATATGTTTCTGTAGACAGTTCTTGAATTCTTGAACGATTAAGTAGAATTAATGTCTCTTGAATGTTGAGGCACTGGAAAAAAAATCGAATTCTCTGTCATAGGGAATGTGGTGCAGAACTGCTACCGTGGACCTCTGGAGGGAGAGATGGGAGCTGTTTCGGCAGGCTTGGGTTTCTCTCTGTTTATGTGAAACGGACATTGGCATATCTTGCCTGGACTTTTCCTGTGGGGTTCATATGGTAGGCAGGGTGGGGAATAGTTGTCTGAGCCATACCAAGGTCAGCCTGCTAGAGCTGACAGTTTCTGTCTCTGTACAAAGAAAAGAATCAATACTTTTGGACTACGGCTGTGCCCTCAGTGTAAAACAACAAACATGCAGCGTCTGACATGTTTCTAGGTGATTTGTGGCAGAACCTCTTGTCTGATCTGTATCCAGGAGCTGCTGTGTTACTGCTCTGTGCTTTTCTTCTCTCTCTCCCCCCCCCAGCTCTGTGATGTCTAATACTTTACTCAGGTACAGAGGCGTGTGTTCTACCCTACAGCTACTTGTCACTCAATAAATCACACCTACAAGCACAGTCTGCACATAGTGATCTGGGCTTTAACAAAGGATCAGAGGGACAAAGTGCAGGCAAGATACTGTAATTATAACAAAAATAAAACATTCAGTGGGTTGTAGCAAAGACACGGGCTCCCAGGCACTAATAAAATGTTATTAGAGTTGCAGTTTTGTTTCAGTCCTTCAGCTTCCATTTTTAACAAATTTTCCATCTTAGATTTCTCTTGTTCGTCATCTTTCCAAGCTAAAACACAAACTTTGGGGAGATGACCTATTTTATGTAAGTGTCTGGTCCTGGATAACAGAATGACCCTGTGTCCTACTTTTTGAGTCACTGTCACCTACAGTCAGTGCCAGTATTTCTTCCTTGAATTCTTTATCTCAATTTTTGTGCCACATGGTCTAGCAGAACTGTAAATCTGATCCAAAAGCAAAACCAGCACTAACGAAAAATCCATCTGAACATGATTTGAACACAATTATTTGAACAGTCTCGAACCAACCAAGGTTTATGCAGTATGCATTTGTTTGTCTGACAGCATAATTTGTGTAGAAACATCTCCTCAGTAAAACTTCAACACACATCGTGCAGCTATGTTTGCCTTGGAAGGAGTTTTACACCAGGCCTGGCCTTCCAGCTAAATTACTTCCCAGCAGTTAACTTGTTAGCTAACTTGGATATGAGGGCAATGGACAGTTATCATCCATCCTGAGTATTTTACACGCACCCATTCATGTTAACCTATCCATTTCGGTCAAACCAAACACCTTGTAATGCAGGGCGATTCACCACCATGGAGGTTTCGAACCACCATGGAGGTTTTGAACCACCCTGATGAGAAGACGTGGGTGAGAGCAGCTCTACGCTTCCTTCCTATCCAGTCAGCAACCGACAGGCCACGTTCCCTCAGCCATATACTTCAACAGCAGTGGATCAATAATTGTGGTTTAACAACAGGGAGCCACCAATCATCATATGAATGATTACAATGTGTCTGTGTGCACGCTGCTTTTCAGACTGGCTGGGCCACAAGATCAAAGCCTGTATGCTGGATTTAGCGCTGGGGGATGAGATCTGATTGGGAAGGAGCACAAGATAAGGGGGAAGGAAAGAGAATCATGGGTTAGGCAAACACTGGAGCGAATGCTTCCAATTCATACTGGTCTTGGAGAAGTGAGATCACTGCATCTGCTCTATGCATTGCTCACCTTGGCACTTTCCAACCATTTTGAACGGTGGCAAGCTTCCACATACATCCTTTTGCTGGTCCTCATTAAATCAGCATCTCACTATTCATGGAAAGAAGGAGCAGCTTTGCTTGCACTTATTTAATGAACAAAGACTTATTTAAGCACAGTCATTACAAATGAAAGTCATGTTGATGAGCTTGCAAAGGGTCAGCACTTTCTGACTGGGAACAACTGACCTTCTGCCCATACGGTACTTGCTGATTTCTCCCACTGAGGAAAGCAAAGGACTATCACACTTGCTTGCCCACACACAACAGAAATGATGTCACTCTCCCAAAACACCGATATTTTCTTGAAGCACCTACTATTACTGACCTTAAGACCACCCCTGAATAAACAGAGGGGGAAAAAACCCCCACCACTCCACAGAAAACAATGTTAGAAACTTAACAACAGTCCTAAATCTGCTGAACATTTACTGCTGGCCTGAATAACTCCAGATGGTCCAAAGAGAATATCACTTTTTGATCCTCTAACTTAATACTCAAAACCACAATTAGAGCCCTGAATGTCAAACTCCTAATGATTCGCTTACTCTTGAAAATTCTGGCTAACTGGCTACACGCTATGACCCTTTCAACAACGGATCCAATTCTTTCCTCAAGCTTTGTGAATCTGTACACAATTGGAGCTGTCTACTGGGAAACAACCGCGTTTGCCATATGGTTGTCCTCCAAATAAACAAACAAAAATAATCCAAAACAAGAATTCTCACATTCTTTTTCTCTAGTTATCAAAAAGTCCCATGGAAGTCTTAAGTACGATACTTCACAAAGAATATACCAAAATAGCCCACATGGTGTTTTTCATTGAAGTAGATGGAACTCACTGGCTGCCAAATAAAATCCAGTAAAGGACTTTTCTCTCCTGGTCTCCTTAACTATCAATCCATAGCTTTTGTTTTTCAGAAAGCAAACCCCATGACAGAAAAGAAAAAAGGTTTTCCATGGTTTGTCCAAATCATTCATGGTCTTCCTAGGAATCAAGCCAGACTGAAATCACCAATTCTTCTCTCACATTTCAAGTCACCCAATACCAATGCTCCGCAATGAAAATTCAACTTAAGGGGAATGTGAGGTGGTAGACACTTGCAGCAGAAACTCGCATCACAAAATGTGCAATGAAACTATGACAGCACTTTGTACAATGTCTCTAACTTCAAAGAGGCTTTACACCAGCTTTTCAAAACATGCCCCACACCAGGAATGCTCCAAATTCAACTCACGTTTCATACAGCAGCAGACTAAGCTGGTATGACTTTCAGCAAACATATGCACAAGCAAACGGAGACATAGCCAACTATTTGTAACTCATATGCTGTAAGACCAAGTAGGCTTTAATCCATAACCTTTTTTCATGCATGTTGTCCACAGCATATTGTTCTTCTGTAACTATCACCAGTGATCTCTGGTAGACAGTAACCCAAAACATAAAATCACAGATAACTGTAAATCTGCTTCCAGAAAATGTCTGGATCCATCCTTATTGTCACATTTTATACCTGAAATATCACTATAAAAAAATGCAAAGTTTAACATGTTCCAGTAAAGGTATACTAGTTCCATAAGGAAGGATAGGATTAGGAGGTCATTCTGCTCAAGTCAATTAACTGTGAGTTATGCTTAACTCAACTGCCCCCCAATCTGCTTCAGTTCTTTTTCCACCTTTCCAATAGCCTAAGAAAATATTTTCCCTCTTAACACTTCCCTCAAAATTTATACTTTTATACATTACTGGCATTAATGTATGGTGGGCACCCCTCTATATAACTTTAAAACTATTTTAAGAGAATTGCTCTATAAGAGGAAGGAGCTATATGTTTAAAGTAATCATGTTATAATAGCACAGTAAATTATAGTTCACAACTCTTTAATAGCACTAGTGTTCTTTTATGTGATCCATCACTATTTCAGAGCTTTCCTATTCTTATATGCAATATACAATTTTGATACAGCATACTCTGACATCGTATTTTTGGCAAATTTGCTATGGCATTTTTCTTGTTGTACTTTGTTTTTACATATCCAGGCCTCAATATTGTGAAGTTTTAAAAATATGTTTAACTTTATACACCTAGGTAACTGTACAGATCTCAAGGGTCTGTGCATTCATATTATGTATGTTTGTCTATACTAAGGAGCTTAGTCTCCTGACTGAGTAATGCTTCATAGAAACGCAACTACATGTGTGTATTTTTAGTACGTGGAAAACTTAATTACTACAGATTAATTGTATCACTGGGTAACCTCTTAACTACTATGGATTTCACTTCACTTTATTATCTACTTCAGGGATATATTATTCCACTTTTTAGAATTAGGAGATTCACATTTCTTTTACATATTTTTCTTTTATTGGATTTTATTTGACTTCATTTTAAGAAATATATTATCTCACTATACTGTTCTTGGACACATCACATCATGAGATGTACTTTTGCTCTTGGGCTCTTATATCTACATGTTACCCTAATTTTCTTCTCATCTTCAATTCTCTGCTTTCTTTCCTTCCAGTAATTTTGGCATCCCCTTGATCTTTCTCATGTCGGTTGCTGAAATTCGCTCCCTTTCTCTCTTCCCACCTCCCACCCCTCCTTCCCTTAATGTGTGTGTGTGTCTATGCCATGTCATAGGGACATATCTCCTGTTATCTGTAAGTACAAATATATTAAGAAGGAAGGAGTATTATTTAACAGATCTCAAAATGTAAGAGAAGAATTATACACATGATACTATTAACAGACTATTTGTGAGTTTGTGTGTGCAATATTGATAATCTGAGTACAAAGATACATTAGCAAAGTAGATTATGAATGTACATCTCTTCCTAGTATCATTGGCCACCTTTCTCCCTGAACAAGACCAGTCATCTAACCCAAGCAGATTCCTCAAAACTATTTTCAGCAACGATTCTTTCCCCAGGCCTGCTTTTTTAGAATCAAAAGATCCTCAAAAATTGTGCATTGTAGGTACCAATATTCGCTAAACCAGACATAATGCATTTTTATAATCTTCAACTTTTTACATTTGTACAGATGTTATGTATTGTTAAATTATAAAATTCTAAAGTCACTTTAGATTGAGAAGTTACAGTGTAAGTCACAGGTACAGACCAAGTTGCACAGGCTCACAGAGACAATAATTCAGTCAGATCATGTACCCAGTCTTCGGAAGACATACAGAAACAACCTGTAAAAGACTTCATCATGACAAAATGAGAACTTGGGCTTTGTAAAATTGTCACAACCAGATGAGAAAAAAAATTGACGTTAAAAAAAAAGTAGAAGTATCTATTTCAAGCAACAAATCTTCAGAAAACTATTTTATCTGGGTTACATAGCTTTGCTTACATTTGTCTAACGTGGCAAAGATTTTCAGTTTAAGAGGTGAAAAATGCATTATTGCTCCTTTAAGAAACATAACCTTTAGCAAGCAAGCACTAGGGAGGCTAGGGAGTGAAGAAGTTTCTAGCAGTTATTAGCAAAAGGACATATAATGGACTTGCCATCCCATGTAATTTTAACCAAATTATGAGTTTTTACTCAAAGGAACCAACAAGCAAAATTATCATATCCTATTAAATTTTGCTACTGTTGTTGCTGGAAAGTTAGGTTATGCTGTGATCATTACAGCTAGCTATCTGTGTGCTGCCCTGAGCCAAGTCTGTGCCCTGCTGTGGAATGGACTATGGAGGCCTATAAAAGGAGGATTCAAGTCTTCCAGTTGCTGATTAGGGTCTTTGACGTATCCTATTTATTTTCAAAAAGGAAAAGACTACAAAAACTTCGCTTTCTATGGTTATAACTAAAATGCAGAAGAATCTGACAGTAAGTCATTGGCTACAAAAATAATCCAAGTGCATCTGCAAGAACTATTGTAATAGTTATATACACAGCTACACATACACATACATATATATATATCTATATATCTATATTTAAACCAGAACATGACTGGCTTACCACTGCAGGACATAAAACTTAGTTTTGTGTTTACACTGTACCTCTGATTGGAACTTGGATAGAGCTACTGTTGCTAGTTGGAATAAAATGTACGCTGTAATATTGTTGACATTACTCATGTTGGACAGACTGTAATGTAAATATACATTTTGCTACAGCTAGAAATATGGTTTTGATAGATTCTCAGATTTTAAATTGATTGTAACTCAGACCAGGTCTCTGCAAAATGAGTTGATATTTCACAAGCATATGAATGAAAAAATAGATGACAATGGATCAAATCTGGATCCGAATAATTTGACCTAGTGGTTTATGGTATTGTAATTTCTCTCCAACCTCTCCCACAATTTTCATACAAAGGAAAATATCTCAGGCTGTGTTGAGGGGATTAGAATTAGTCATGGTATCAACATGTTAAGATTTTAAAAGACTTGCAGACTATCAGGTATTCATAAACCACATTTCACATTTTTAGGTCATAATGTAATTATGAGGTATACAATACTTCATATATTGACTGGGTTGACTGAATAGGGTGAGTTAGTATTAGTAGGTAAAGGATGGCAGAGAACAAGATACAAAGTAAATATTAAGCTATAGAGTTCGCTTTTTCAACCCCAAAAGTCAACTATTTTCAAAGTAAACATAAACTTCCATCTCAACTCCCCACAGTTAGGAAGTGTCTTATTGCCCATAAGAACACCTCAGATTCCATTTTGCCTGCAGAAGCTTCTCTGGTTTTGCCTGCAAAGCTGCATCACAAGGCTCTGATCCCATTTTGTTATGCCTTGTTACCAGCATTTGGTTCCACTGGTAGACTCAGTTATCTGATAAAAAATAGCTCTCCTAGCTCTCCTAGATGCTCAATAGCTTTCAGTGTGAATAAAAAAAAAACCACAACCCCCTCATACTACTATTGACCATCTAGGAAACCTCTAAAAAGGATAACATAATTCAGTCTCATACAACTGAACTGCGTTGCCTCCTCTTCAGTTTCCTTCCTCATCGTTTGCCTGGTTGGCCTTCTACATGCCACCAGAAATTTCAAAGTAATGTGCAAAGCAAAATGAAAATTGAATTAAGCACATGAAATTTTAGCTAACATGATTTTATTTTCCTCCACCCCTTCTTTTGAAGTCCTCTTCTTATTTCTGGATCAGTGAGCATACAGTTCCTGATACATCATCACAAAAGGTTGGCATGAGGATTTACAGTACTTGCAACATTCCACTCTGGGATTGCTTCATTGTGAAAATAAGATTTGTTCTGTGTTGAACAGTGACCAGACTCCTGGCCCATAGTTGGAGCTTCTATGCACCACTGCAATACAAATAATGAAAACAGCCATAACAATAAAGAAAAATAGCTTTTTTAAAAGGTAGTTAAGTCTTATTTCTACACTAGTGCCCCCAGTTAGTCAAGCTGGTGACAGCATCTAGCACTGGCATTTGTTTCCAGTTTTGGAGATTCTGAGCTCCTCCTCATTACTCCTTTCTGCAGCGTAGAGAAGAGCAGAAAGATTACTGGGTGGTTTCTACAGCTATACAAGTGAATACAGCATTAAAGAATTTAGCTTCACCCTAAGGCCCTCTGCCTTAATCTTTGATCTTGTTTCATCTGCTTATCCAATGTCTCTTACCTGGTAATTTATGAAAATAAATACATAAATAAAAGGTATTCCACTATGGAATCAATAAAATAAGCAACAAAAAACAAACCACAAAAAAATCATGTTGCCTCACCCCCACTGTAATTCATGAAGAGTGTTTACATAATTCCACCTTCAAAGTCAGGCATTTGCAAAATTTAGCAGCTATCACCTACCTCTGAAATGCAAAATCACACGCAGAACCCTTTCAGCTAGCTACCATATGATCCCAAAAGCATGCCCCAGTAGCACATCCTGGGATATTTACCAGTCTCCAGCACTGGTTGTTATCACTACTTGCAAAAAGAGAGTTGGACTAGATCCTTATGGCTGTCTTCCAGCTTGAGATATTCTATGATTCTGTGAAGAGAAAACCTTGTCCTCAGACAATTTCAGCTTAAATGAGTCTTTGCCCTTTCCTGATGGCAACCTACAAGTCCCAGAAGGAGAGAGAGAGATAAAGCATCGTTGTTGCCACAGTGGGGCAGAATGGCAGCCATCTCTAGACAGTCATTTTTGGTGCACATCCATCCTGGCTCACCTGCTCCCTCAAACCTCCCCTCTAGGCAACAAAGCACACCTACATGTGTGAGAAAGAATACCTAAGTAACAGAACTCAAGCACCATACAAATTAAGGATCTACATCTATTTAACTTTGAAAACACATAAAAAACTGAAAACCAGGGGGAAAGGGTATATTTAAGGCAAAGAAAGTGGCTGATGTGGGCCAAGGATAGAAAAGTGAAGCAATAATTATTTTTTTCCTTCTTTTGCCACTCCTTTTTAAAGAAAATTATTACATTCATTTTCTCCCAGATCTAGCAGTGATATCTATCCAATTATTTGTACAATTTTTATCACAGATCTAACAAAAAATGAGCAGCCTCCGTGTATGCAAAACGCTTTGCCAACCCCACTTCTTTCCTGTCCATGCAGTTCCAGTTTTCCACTATAAACCTCAGCTCCAATTGATATATTCCTATTTTGGTAAAGGCAGAATAACAGTTGGCCTGACTAACTTCTAGAAAACAGATCAAATCTAACTCAGATTTGTCTGCATGGCTCAACTGTGACTGTGAAAAATTTGTGCTTAGTATCATCGCCATGCTTAAGGCCTTTCAAGAAAAATCCAGATACAATGCTACAATGCATTTGTACCCATATTGTAATGTGGTCTTATTATCCTTTTTTTCTCATTAAGAAAACACCAAACAAATAATTCATGGACAATTTGTTCAAAAAACTTCAGCAACTACTTATTCATAAACCACAGGAATAAGACATACTCTTAACAATTAATAAGGATGGTGCTGAAAGAGACATCACTACTAAAAAGTTGCTTCATTTAAGAAAATTTAGAGGCAGATGCAACAGCTTCTTCAAAAGGAAATGCTTACATTTTCCAGTAACTTTTTTTTTTAATTAGCATTAGGCTGGCCATTTTTTATTCCTTAGCACAGAATAAATCTAAATGTACCACTTCATCTTGTTATATATGGAGTTCTACTCCATCAGTTCATTCTAAACTGGAATAAATCAAGCACAATTCAAGGATAAGTCTAGGAATGCCTGCCACATCAGACAGTAATTGCTCAATTCATAAAAATAATATTTGTAAGTGAATCACATGGGTTTTGTGCTACCTGTTGATGCTGTAGAAGGAAGCCTGTTTCAAACCAGTTCCCCAAAAGAAAATACATACACTTAGCAGCAAAACATTGGGAGGATGTAACCAGGCACACAAACGATGATCTGGAAAAAAGTTATGCTGCTTTTTCTCTGCTAGCTGCCACTGAAATGGCACTCAGAACAAAAAATCTTCTTTTTTATTTATTTAATGGGAATTAAATCCTATTGACCTGCTTTTCACAACTGCTTGGTTTCCAAGATGTCACTGAAATCAGTGGAAGCTGCAGGTGCCTCGTGTATCTGGACACTCAGAGCATGTTATTCCACTAGCATTCTAGTCCAAAGTTAGGCACCAATCCTTCCAGTACTCCAAGCCTGTAATTCAGTTAGTGTTGTTAGTCCCATATGTAGACCAGTTCTGTGGACCTGTCAATTGCTCAAATGTGTATATTTCAATTTCTACTTTATTATTTTTCCACTAATAAAACAACACTGTCACCAACTAATGTAGCATTGGAGGGAAGTTTCTCGCATAACTTAACCACTGATTTTATGAGAAGTTGCTAAAAACATGGTTTGTCTGAACATTAAAGAACACCTCTTTGGTTTACATAAGGAGTATCTAATAAACTTAACATGCAAGTGTATATTTTTGTACCAAAACAGCACAACATAGCACTGCCTACAAATACTGAGCTGCATTTATAATGAACTTTGCTGTGCCTTGAGAAAGCAATGTCTGGAGGGTATTTGTACTTAATGAGGCAGGGGACAATGGGTTAAAAGAATACAATTCCCATCCTAGGAAAGAAAAAAACCTAAACTGTAACTAGGGGTAGAGTATGTAGCTCTTTTACACAGAATTCTGAGCAACTTCCTTCAGAGTTCTCTTTATCAGAATTGACAAATAAAAGGACTCTAATAGATGACAAAAATATAGCAAGAAATATTGTTCCATAATCACAATGTTTCTGCTATTATATCATGAACCTCACAGAACAGCTTTACAAAACAAAGTAAATTGACTTAAATGTGCATTTATCTTCAACATACAAAATGGGCTCAATTTACATCTCTGAACATTTTTCAGCCTAATATATGATTTCAGAAGGATGGGATGGCTTGTGTATTCCTGCAAGAGAAAATAGGGTCCTTAAAATAATATTTTATAAATATTAAAGCAGCTTGAACAGTTTGCATTTCACTGCAGCTAGCAGACTAACTTTTATATTCATCTAGTACAGCCACCCTCGCCTCCCATTCTCAGGGTTTACTTTTACATTTAGGCTGCGAAGTTTTAACAATGTCTGCAGCACTATCTGTTCACTCTGTAGTTCTTAATTTTGTTCTTTCCCACTCCTCCTCCACTCTGTCATAGCTTAACCCAATTATTTAAATAAACTAAAACAAACACACACAGAGAGTGTTCCTCAGAAATATCTCTTGGTGTATATTAGCCCAAAGAAACTAGTCTAGGGGACACAAAGCTTTTCTTTATTCATTTTCTAGTGACATTACTGAAGAATTGTTTCTTCACAGCTTCCAGCAGGATATAAACAAATGTACTTGATGCATGATAGGGATTAGGCAGAAGGAAAGTGACAGTTTAGAAGGCCAGAGCATAAATTGCAGGGGTTGCAAAAGCCTTAAGAAAGAAAAAGTCCTGCTTTTGAAAGGACGGGGAGGGAGCTCCAGTATCTCAGATACAGTAGAAACAACTAAAAACAAAAGTCTTCATTTTGTTTTCCACGACTACATAGCAGCCAAACTACATGCCATATACATACGGTAAAAACATTTCAAATATATTCAAGGTGAGGTATGACCTACGCTACAGCCACTAAAGCACACCGGGGAGAAAATATTTAATATGCTTTTCATTTAGAAATACCGATCACATTTTGACTGTCCAAACCCCAGCTTTTCAAATTCACTGGCCTGCAGTTCAGCACATACAGGCACATTAAGACCCCTTTAACCTGACATGCAGCTATTTTCCATCTTACCTGGGGTCTCAACTGGGACAAAAAGTGCTCAGCACCTCCAGGACTCGGGCTGTGCTCAGCCAGACTCCTTACAGGGCTCAGGCGTTCCCTTTCTGACTCCTGCTCCCACCCGCTTTCTCAACAGCTTCCCAGCGCTCTGGAGAATACTCTGATATGAACCTGAGTTTGCCGATAACCACTGCATCGTTTTCTTGGTGTCAGGCAGAAGAAAGCACTGGTACAAAACTTACAGTTACAAATTTAAAAATGTTTGGGGTCAAAGTTATATATATATATATATGACTGTTTGTTTTGCAAGTTTTTCCTTAATATTTCTATACTAAAATAAACAGTTATGTCAACTACAGGGTATGCAATGAGAAGGAAAAGCCTTGAAAGCTTTATACACTACAAAGACTAGTGATCCTTACACTGTCTTTCCTATGACCAAATATAATTTTGCACCACCTGCTGTACCTTTGTATCTTGTTTGGGCACCATAAGACAAGATAAAAGAAGTCACTTACACAAAATACAACTAATGTTAGTGATGAAAATAGTTTTAAAGTCCAAAAGAATAACTTATTAAAAAAAAAAAAAAGCGCCTATTTTCTGATTACTATTTTGGAGCATCAACTCCTTCAAGGGACGTGGAAAAATTAGTCAGGGATGCCAGCGCTACCTCTATTAATACCTAAGGGCATCCACTGGGAATTAAAGTACTCTGTCTTTAGATGCCAAAGCACCCTCAATTCCAAACAGGAATTGAGCAAAGAAAACTGCAAGTCCACAAAGTCCGCAATTGGACAATAGAACAAAAGTTAGCACAGTTTTAGAAGCTGACCATAATGTTTTCTCTGAAAGGCAGAAGAAATACATAAACCCATGCTCTCTTCTGGTGACAGGAAGAAATCCCAACAATATTTAGCTGATAACTGGCAGAATTTAAAGCAGCCTTCCAGCTGCACCATTGTGAGCAGTGGTACCCTGCTCTCGGGGAACAGCGGTACATATGCTGCCGATAGCCAAAGCACAGGCGGTGACCTCTGGCTGTGTGTCCTACCTGCAGCTACAGGCTGCCAAGAGAAGCGGCTGGGCTAAATCTGTAACTTCTTGAAACATCTTTACTTTGGAGATGCCCACAACCACCATTTCTGCTTACTAGGTCACTAGTCAGAAAAAGTCAGATTGTGTCTGCCCATTAAGGTTAGAAACAAGTGAGTTTGCACCTAACACCTGTTCAAAAGAATTTGACTTTGTACAGCCATTTTCTCTGCAAGTTTGTGAAGGCTGATAATTCTTTATTTGAGGAATGTCCAAGCAAAAAGCAAGTTGGGGCATTTTACCCAACACATCTCTTTTTTCAACCAGTTCAAGATTATCTATTTCCCTGAAATCCTGTGCAGTGTAATTTCTTCATTTTATAAAACAGCTGATGCACGGATATTAAAATCTCATGTCAGTAAATGCCCCTTCTCCATTCGACAACATAAAACTAACAAAATTTCAAAGGATCCCTCTGTATCGGGGGTCCAACCACTTATTTGTGAATATCTCTGCCTTGGTCCAGTTCCAAATTTTTTATACCTTGGTAGGTATAAAATAACAGATAAACTCTGCTAACACTTGTAGGCAAAAGCTCTGTTTACAAGATAGGCTGTTTTGAAACCGCACAGTAAGCTTTGCAAATCCTGCACCAAACCGTCCTTTGCTTTATCCATCATCATCAGGTGTAATCTTAAGCAAAACTTTATCAAAGTAACACACCACTTTCCTGCACGCTGATTTTACAAAACTGACTCTCTGAATGTTGTTCTACATGATGTCATCACACTGTAACTCACTTCATTTACAGTATCTGTTTCACTTCTACTCACAAGCTAATATAACTCATTTCTTTTTTTTAACTGTGCACAGGCTGCTAGACACATGTGCACAGCAAATGGAATCTGAACTTAGCTTAACAGCCTCATTTATTCCTGATGGTTTAAATTATTTCATCACAATTAATGACACCCCCTCAGCTTCCTGTGCAGTGCTGCCAGATGTTCAGAGACCACAAAGCCACTCTCTTCTTTGACGGCTAGTGACAAGTCGTCCTCTGAAGGACGTTCCCTCAGTGCACAGGCCGGATGACACCTCCATTGCTTAGCACCTCTCTACCTCCCTGAGTAACCATGGTGAGAGAAGAAGGAAGACATGAGAAACCAGCCCGTGCATTAGTAAGGACAAATTAAGTGAAGCGTTCTGAACTTGAAGGATCTCATCTCCTCCTACTGGAGTTTCAAGCCTCATTGTTTTATGAAAAAGACAGACAAGTGTTTGCCTTGACCTTCAAGGTGTTAAGTTTTCTATATTTCTTTCAAAAACGGCCTGTCCTTTCTTTAAAGGGGAGGAAAAAAGAAAAGAATAAAGGAGAAATTAAAATGGTAACCACATGGGCAATAAACTCTTACCTACAACGTTATCTCACTATCCCATCATCTTCAAAAGCAGAATGCAAAAATCCCTGAATCTTAGAAAAGTTTCACTCACATTCAGCTTGTTTTTTGGGTTTTATTTTGCTCTGCGAGCAGAAGCAGAATATTTTCCCTTACAGTGTTCCTCTCACAAGATTCAGGTATTTTTCTCTACAGGAGGAACCTGGACACCTTGCATGGGAAAAAAAAGGTGAAGTTGTGAGTCTGGACATTCTGAAAACGAGGATATGGCTCCATCTCTTAAAAGGCGTGGGCAGAAAGGGTAACAACTGTGCAACTACAACCCTGGAATAAAAAAACGGCAAGTGTCTTGCATTTTTAAGATTAAAAACCAAGCATCTCTGTTCCTGAAATTCCATCCACTATTTTGAGCACATATGGCAGACATTCTATTGACTTTTTTTTTTTTAATTAAAAAAAATGCTGATCTGTGTCAGGGACCGAAGGGCTGCTCAGTTTGCCAAAAGCATAGTATTAAAACAGAAAGGCCACCTGTGTTAGCCCACCCGATAGGAAGGTCAGGAGCTGGAAAGTCTGTCTGTCTCCTTCTCCTTTTTTTTTTTTTTTTTTTTTTTTTGTTAGACATACTTAAAGGCAGACTTGGAAGGGAAAAATATCCGCCATCAATACAAAATCTAGATAGCAGTGCCAGGAAAGCTTTGTACATGAGTCTGATTATGTGTGTGGCCACTCCAGAGTTATTTCTGTTAAGATAAAAATTAGTTCCTCACTTAGATTATTAAAAGTTACTTTGAAGGAAAGTCTCTTCAGAACTTTCCTAAAAATCCAGTAGCAAGACTGGAGGAAAGCAAGAGGTAACACATCATCTGCAATCTGTCACAGGCTTGTTTTTTTCACCTATTTTTTAAAAAGTGTTTTGAAAACTTTCACAGCACAGAGGTCATCACTGATGTTCTTTTAGTTGCTCATTAAAATCACTTTAGCAGACAATCCTGTAAAATGTTATGCTTTGTTTTCAGCATCAGGAGGAGGAGAGATTCATATAATGTGACGACAGGAACTCCTGAGCAGTGTCAAACTTACATTACCTTTTCCATATACACATGCATATATATGTGCATATAAGTTTATATATAAAATAAATACACACCAACAAATAAACCAAACTTACCTAGATACATACAAATAAAAAAACCCAACCTACACTGAAATGCATTGAGATTTATGGAGAGTCACATGGACTTCATTCTGTTGTCTCAGAATGTTTTATTGGGGGGAGTGGAGGAGCTGAATAAACTTTAAACTCTCATGTAGGGATGTATTGCCTGTGTGTCCCTGGCAGATGTGGAAAGGAGATGAAATGGGCAAGGGAGAATCGAATATCCCATCACTGCAGGTTTGTGAAGGGGAAAGAGCACTGCAAAGATCTCACATCTGGCAATCATTTGTCAATAGCTGGAAAGAGAACGGCAGGAAACTTTCTGGCTCTTGTGGAAGATGAAAAGACAAAAAACATGTGTCACACATGCACAGTGCTGGTACAATGACTACTACATTTATTCCCCCCCCCCCTTTTTTTAATTTAATGATCTTCAGATATACTTTACTCCATGGTCAAAATCATGCAGTCACTTGACTTGTTAAAGCTGCAGTGTATGTACATTTTTCAAATAAACCCCAGGGCTGATGTTAGAAAATCAAAATCATTCAAGCGTAGGCTGCCTGGTACTTTGGGCAGGAATCCTTGTGGTTTAGTCAATAAACAGAATCTAAATGAAAGACACCACAGTAACTAGACAGTAATGTTTTGAACAGTTCTTAACCCAAAAAATGAGAGAGACAGAGAAACAGAGGCTGACCAAGTGGCCAGATACAATGCTACCAAGTCCACAGAGATCACTCTACTGAATACAGCATCTGCGTTTGAGCACAAGGTCACTTGCTGTTTCTAAAAGAGAAAGTATTTTTATTTAGGGCTATTTTTTATGGTTCTTCTGTAGTTCTGTGTTTGTTTTTGTTTTTGTTTGGGGGTTCCGCCCCCATTTTTTCCCAGAGAGATTCTATTTACTCTGCAGAAATATCTGCTAAATAAAAAATATGAGGATCACTTTGCCCTTTCTGAGCCACAATGCCAGATTTTACTGTCTAATTCACAAGTATCACATTGTACAATATTGTGAACACTCCTGGGGAAAGAGTCATTACAACCTACAAAAATTGAATAGGTTTGTATTCACTGGTACAACTGATGGCCCTTCACAGCTAGCTTTCAATTCATTCTTCTGCTGCTTTTAAGAAGAAGCTGCTGCAGCAGGAGCACATCTTGTCCCTGTGACTCTGCAAGTAAATGCTGCAGGTTGTTTAATCTGGCAAAATCACAGTAGCCTGTCAAATTATAACAGGAACAATATCTCCCCCAAACAAGTCTGATCATGGTTAATTACAATGCAGACCAGAGAGCAGCCACAATTATTCATTATTACAGGAAGCACCTTATTTAAATTTTATGGAAATTTGCACTTGCACTCCAGTATGCCTGGGAAAAAAAAGGGAAAGGAACCCCACTCTACACAAGGAAGGACCTCAAAGATCTGAGACATCACAAGATACTACATATAAACTGGGAGTGAAATGTTGCCTCGATATTTACATCAAGACATCGCAATGGTGGTATTTACCGAGTCCAACCAGCACGCAAAATTGTTTTCAAGTAACTCTTTTTAGTTTAATCATAGGAGTTGTAAACACCAGCAAAATGCAATGAAGTGTATTTTAACTGGAAAAGGAAAAAACCCAAACCTATCCCTATAAAGATATAGATAGGTAGACAGATGGACAGACAGATGGATAGATAGACAGATAGCTATGTTTATCTATATGTCTGCACACATATGTACATATATGTCTTTGTGTGCAGTGCTGCACAAGTTGCACGCATCCTTTACATTAAGGACAACTGTTCTCCTTGATATGCTCCACAGTGCAATAAAGTTTCAGGTTCCAGACTTGCAGACAGGGAGAAAGGAGGGGTAGAGGGGTGAGGCTGCTTTAGGGTAGTCCATCTGTACCAGCATATCAATAAGAGCATACCATTAAGTGTCATTGGCATAAGCAAGTACAGCAGGGCGCCAGGGAAGAAAATGCTTCCACACATATGGGTGTGGGTAGGGAAACACACTGTTCACTGTGCACTGGGGCACTGCGTTTTTTTCTTTTTTTTTGCATTCCATGTGTGTAACTGAAATAATTCTGCTGATTTAGCTTTCGTTCAATTTTCCTCTAACAATTAGCTATATATCAGATACTGGCTTTACCCATCCCATTTATGCTTTGAGCTATCTCACTCTCACTACAATTGAGAGCATAGGCTTCAGAGCGTAAATTTACATGAATCATTATTCTTGGTAATATGGGCAGCTTCAGAGACAGGTTTAACTTTGCTCTAATACTTCAAGATCACAAAAGATCACAAAAGATAACCCCAGGGATGAGTTAGCTCAGAAAATGGTTTCCAAAAAACATCAAAAAAGGCGATTTCACCTCAGATCATTCCACAGATCCACTTTACAGCAGAGCCCAATAAACAGTTGTGACAGTAGCAATGGAAAGGTGGGGTGAATGAGCAAGGGTGTTAGACCATACAGGAGCTAGGATGGAGAAACGGTGTCTTTGCTATCAGAGAAACTGAATTCTGAAAAATTCTGAGCAAATAAAGCATTAGAAATAATACAGCACACTGAAAAGTTCTGCTTCAGAAGCATATGGACCTACAAATGGAATATTTTCAGCTGCTAGATCCCCCTAACTAGCTGTTCATAAAGTCACATGTAACAGTAGGAGATGAGTAACACTGACAATATTCAACACTTAAGAAAGGTTTCCATCTTCAAGACACTGACTAAACATTAACAAACTACTGGTCTACCAGATATGTATTGAAAAGACAACAGGGTTACTATTTAAGCTGGAAGTGAACTTTAATGACTGTTGCAAGCTTGCCATTCTGCTTGCACTTCAGGATTATGCTTGTTTTTATACATTAATAAAACATTATATATGCACACATAGACATACTAAGATATGCGCACACTTTTCACCCTGCTCACTGCTCTGCTGTGTAGTATTCTAAGAAGTGAGAAACACCAACGCATTGGCCACGATGGCATCATCTCCAAGCTCTCCTTAGCTACCAAGGAAAACAAATAGGGCCTGGAGTACGCTCTCTAAGTGTATATATATATATACACATACAGACATATATATGTATTAGTAAGTATGGACTCTTTATGGCCTGCCTCAGGTCCATTATGAACAACCTCTCTCTTGAACAGTGCTTGGAGAGCAGGGAGAGGGCACTCTCTCATCTGAGTAGGTTTACGAAATCAAATAGATTTCAGTTAACTAAATATGTGACCATTAGTTGTTTTGGGGTTTATTTTTTTGCCTGCTTGTTTGTGTTTTGGGGTTTTTTTTTACAAAAATGTCAAATAGAAAGGGAAAAGAGAGGGTTGGACAAAACTTAGCCTTTAAAATCTGACAATTTCTGGATCAAGGGAAACATTCATATCTCTTTCAATGCTGGAAGCATCTTGTTATTTTTAGTGGAAACAAGGGCAGTTTCCAGCAGCTGCAGACCCAACTCACAATGTTGACTAGACAACATCAACACATATGCAGAGAAAATAAGGTTCTAGCCGACTGCTCTCCCTTCTAACCCAGTCAGCACTACCAGCTCTAATTCTGCTTGAAAGAACCTTCCAAGATCCTCTCTATTGAATGAAACAATGAAACATATAGATTCCGCCAAGATTCAAATTATGTGTGTTTCAAATCTGTACCTTCCTTACTGTCATCTTGAGTCATCCTTTGAAATTATTGTTGGAGCTCTCTGCACCACAGGTTGCCATGCAGTGATAGTAGAGCTAAGATGCAAATGAACTTGGGCAATTAAAACATCTTGAATGACTCTGGAGCAGTGAGTTCTGCCTTCCAATGGCAGAATAAGTTACCTTATTTTGCTCTTGAGAAAAGCAGCCCACACAGAGCTTTGTGAACCTGCAGCTGGGCTGCTTTTGGCATGCAAGGTAATTTGGATTGCTCCACTACAAGGCACATTACTACACACTGAAACACCTTGCGTTATTAAAGCTGCCTTCAAATAAAAAAATGCCAGTGACCAAGAGCTCCTGACTGCTAAAGCAAAACTGAAGGCTGTCTCTATTTTTGCATGGTTGACCTGTCCTAATTCTGAGCATAAAACTACACAGGAAACAAGTTATATTCACAAAGCCGGTGTGTTGCATGCTTTTTCACCTCACAAAATCAATGCCATGTGGACCTGTTTTTTCACTGTACGTTCTGGATAAACTGTGCAGGCTTACAGTGCAGGTATGCTTTTGCCATAAAAGTAGTGCCAACCAAAAGATGGCTAACTAAACCATGGCTTGAATGTCATATTAATATTCCTTATCTATAGACCATTTTGTTCATACTCTCTTTTCTCTCTTAAATGCTTCAGCTTTGTAAGTACGTTTCCTATTAATGTAGCATGAAACTTGTGGTATAAGGGATTTCTCACCTCTTGCCCAGATCATGTCACTCCCCTCTTTGATGTGGAAGGTAAAGGAAGCTGATTCAAGTCCAAGCTCTTCATCCTAAACTTCAAGGCTCTGAACAACTCTGCTTCTGGCTACATTTCTGTTCCCCATCATATTCCTTTCATTCTGCTCCCTGAAGCCCATAGCCTTCCTCCTCCCTTGTCTATTTAGCCAGCTCTTGCCTTCAGACTTTCTTCCACGTCCTTTTTCACACCTGGGCAGTTGCTGTCACTGCATTCCACTTGTTCTTTAAAACAACTAATTTCTTCTGTGAAGCACAAAAACCTTAAGCCACCTAGGGAAAGTCGTCTCTGTCCTACCATTAAATGTCAATCGCAATGCTCAGAGAGACAGTCATCCTAGGGCCACTGAGTGTTTCACAACTGGATCACTCCAAACATCTGTTTAGGTTATGACTGTTTACAGGAGGGGCCCATCTAACATTGCTTGTTCGTATAGTGCTAGGTATACTACTACCCTTAAATAAAACACACTTTTAATGTCGTCATTAACAGTTTAAAACCTTTTCCTACAAACAAATCTTTCTGTCATTGGCTGCTAATATACATATATACTTTTTTTTGGCAAGAATTTAAATAATTTCAAATGTAAAGGATGCCTTCACAGGATAATATTTATGATCAGGCATTCTCAAAAACTGGTGAAACAGGATGTTTAAGATATTAGAGAGATTTAGAATCAAATCTATGAGCAAGATATAACAATATTCTACCCTCACCAGCAGGATTATTGAGCAGAAGTCATGAGAGAAAAAAAGGATAGTCTGAACAAAATTTTAGTCCCACCTGGAAGGAGAAAGTTGAAATACCACAGATAGATTGGGAAGTCCTTACTCTGGAAAACAAAGTGGGAAGAGACTTTTGTTGAGACATTATGCCTTAAAAAGAAAAAAAAAATCCTGAAGGCAAGAAACCCTTTTTTCTCACTGCCATTGTTTGTCAAATATCAACTGTGCAAGACACCTATTGTGTCCAAAGAACTTGAAAGTCTGGAAGACAGATACCAAACGACAATTTACACTTGAAACTGAAGGGAGAATTTCTTCAAGCAACTTCCTTCTGCACTCCTATGCAACGATTTTTTTTTTGGAGCTTGTAGGCCAAGAAAAATGACTGTGTCTTTAGGAAGGCACCTGAAAAAGGATAACACATCTCCATCAGATCAGGAGATTTTCTATGGCAGAGACATGAACACTAAGGCTACACAGAGATGGCAATGGAGGAAGGACATAAAGGCATTCCAGAGCTATCACAACAAAATGAAAGCAGAAATGCAATTTGATAAGAAGGCTAAAACATAGCACCAGGTCCTGTCTCAATGTTTATGCTTTCCCTATGTAAACCATTAGTTTACATTGAACTCTTAACCTCAGACGGACTAAAAAGCAGTAGTGGCCTGATACACAGTTGCAATATTCCAGCATTACAAGTCAGCTTCCTTTGTGATGGACTGAAGGTTTTATGGCACAAAGTGTGAGTGTTCAGACACCTGGCTTCTCCAGCATTTATTCCATTCCATAGCTCTCAGGAAAATCCATTTCAGAACTGATGTAAATGGATACAGAACCCATGCTTCACATGAAAGTCCTTTCATTTTGGACAGTCTAGCAACTGAAATCCAAGAATGTATCCAAGGAATGGAGAGTCACAGTATCTGAAACATTAACGTGGTATCTCACCATCAAGCGCAACGTGGCCACCACAACTGACCTCTTTAATCTAGCACAAGTATTCACTTTAGAGAAAACTACCACACAGGCAAAATTCTGTGTTTGAAATGAAGCATTCATAGGACTTAAAATTTCCTCACAGAATATAAAAAAATATATCTTTTCCAAGACTTCAGAAACAGATCTATTCAATCTACTATTAACTGTAAAAACTAAAGTTAGAGTTGTTTTTTTTCTAAATGAGCGACAGACTTTTATATGAAGTTGCTGTTTTTCTTATCTAATCAACTACCACAGCCTCAGAGTTACAAGTTATGTTCTCTTCATAACAAGACCATCGTGTTTTTTAGTATAGTCACTAGCTCCTGTACTTGGGTATCCCACAGCCACTTAGATCTGTGACATGACACGTGTTTATTCCTGTATCTTAAAGCTCAGGTTATCTTAGTTATTGTAATGCAGACTTTTACAGCCACTGTCTAGCTCAGTGCACCCTGAACTACAAAGGACCCAAAACACTGCACCCAAGAACAGTCACTTTCTCCAGGAAGCAGATTAATACTGTATCATTGTTCTCAGTTTCCAATTCAGACCCTAATTTCATATCTAATTCAAAATTACCACCCTATTTTTCAAATTTCTTCATGGAGGCAGAAAGACTTAACGAAGTACCTTCACATCTGAATTTCCAGTGGATCTGAATGCACTCCGGTGATTCATTTTGACAATGTATTTTAACACCCTGCAGCTACTAAATAACATGGTCTCAGTCCTCACTTCTCTTATCGGTCCTTTTTCTTTCCACTTGCACTGTTACATGTATACGGGACTTTCTCCATTACCCTTTTTCAAGCCATTAAGTCATCTTTCTTCAGCTCTCACCTTGTACTTTCCTATTCAGTGTGGCCAGCTCAACCCCAGTGACTTTTTATTTTCCATTACTGCATCTTTCTGTTCTTCTTTAACTAAAGTACCCTACATAAACGGGCTCACACCTCTCTGCATTTATATTCCAGCTTTTCTTTCTCCTCTGCTTCAAGGATTCTCATGTTGTTTAAGAGCATGGACACCATCTTAAGAGACAAAATGCTGTGCGGACCACTTCTCCTCCCATTTATGGTCATGGGGAGCACCTCCCCTCCCACCTGCAGTTACTTACCATCCCACAATTATTGTGTACATGGAAAAGTACAAGCAGGAAAATGTTCATGCAATTCAGCAGCAGAAAGCAAAGAAGAAAGCCAGCATCACATGGCTCAGCTCTCCATAAGCCACCAGCAAGTGCTTCATAGACCAACAAAAATTAGTAAGTCTGTGATCTTTCTTCATCCCACTGCACCATCTTGCTTTTCTGCTCATGATCATCACTGTAATTGTTCAAAACAATATGCATAGCAATACAGCACAAAGTAATTTCTGGATCTGTTCTGCACCTTAGCTCTCTAGACTCCCTGGACTCCCTCCACTCCTAATTACTATATGCAATGATCCGTTATATTAAGGTTCAAACTAGACCTGAATTTTCCAAAACAGCCCTTGATATCTGCAGAACTCCAGGGTAGAAGATGGTAAGTTTTGCATCAGTGATAGGTATATTAAAACTTGAGGACTGTATTGACTTTAAAGTATAAAAATTAACAATACAACCAGCATCGTATTTCAAACACTAGGGAAGACAAGAAGTTGGAGACAGTACTCTGAATGTTAGCAAATAGACACCTGTACACACTGAAGCTCCCTGAACACATTTTAAGTCACACAAAAACATGTCAGAGAAAGTTTATCTCCCAGGAATTAAAAACTATTCTCTGATAAGTTCAATACAGAAATGTACACTACAATCTGTTTTGTCATCTATATTCCCAAGTGGTAAAAATATTAAAACCAGCTTGAGAACAAGTATAATTAGCCAAGCATTTAGTGTCTTTCACTTCATGAATTCTAATATTTTCCAGGTTTGTGAACCTCGTTTGACTGACGGGAGAATAAATGGAATTAAAACCTGTTATTACTCCTGTTATTACTTTTATTTCAAATGAAATTTGTACCTGACCTGTCTTTTTTTCTTTGGTCCTTTTTGTTCGTGTGCTGTGGTGCAGACAGCAGGCAGTGTATGAGGATTCAAACACTTTGGACTCTATATGTCATGCAAATTCATAGTCTGAGATTGTTTGATACTGTGCTGACTGCTACTAAAATTTTTGAAATAATGTTCAAGCTTTAATGATTGGATGACATTTGTCTGATACAAAGCTAAATTTCTTTCTGTCAAAAATGCAGAAATGAATGAAAAGGGTCTTTAAAGTGTCCCTCTCCAATCCCTGGGGCATGGCAGTGGTGAGAGCACAGCTACTGTGCAGTATCTCTCTCAAAGGAATAACAACTCTGTGTGAAGGAGCTATTTACAACTTGCTTTGTGTATCATCAGCAGAAACAGAAGATAGAACAACAAGCGTAAAGGCTTTTCCCCATCTATCCTTCCTGACCTTTATCCCACCCACCCACCCAGGAAATAAGGGGAGGCGGGAGCAGGGGGCACAGCCTTTTATGTCAATAGGGGTTTTTGAGGTAATACTTATTCTGAGCTACAGGAAAAACATCCTGTAGGAGCCCAATCCTTTGCTCTTCCCCTCCCCACTCAGACATGGACATACATGTACATACTGCCTTCCCATACCAAGTCTGTCCAGGGGCAATAAGGACCTGACCATGGAATAAATTAGGAGTGATGCTCTTCTGACCAGGAGTTGAAAAGATAGGCCAAAAGGAGAGAAGCAGCGACAAGAGGTAAAAGTGAAAGACACTTCAATGACTGGTGCAGCTAATGGAAAATGCCCAGCACCAGATGCTTCTTCTAAATAACAGTGAGACTCAGAGCACCTTTTGAGGCCAATGCCAGTGACCATCAAGGAAAGGTTAAGAGTAATGAAATTTGAACAGGTCATAGGGAAACTCTGCAACAGGCAGACTACTGGTCGGAAGACATGCCACCACTGTGGGAATGTCACTGTCACTGTGGAAATTTTTCTGTAGTTCCAAAGGGGCTTGAGGGTTGCCGGAAAGCACCCCTGAGACTCCTGGGGAAGCACCAGCATGTTCTGCAGTCCCAGAGATGGTGCCAGGAGTCTGGATACCGAGACTGAACCGAAAGTTCAGAAAAAGGGGAGAGGATAGTATTCATTTCAATCTTTTCCCTATTTTATAGAGGCAATTTCTGTCCTTTTCCTCTAACAATTTTTATTCTTCACCTAAGGCACACTAGACTACAGTCTGATATGTTTGTTTTTTTCCCTCATTGGAAGCTACTGCTGTGGCCCATTGGCACCAACAGAACCTTAGCCTTGACTGACAGGCATGCTTTCAGACAAACAGAGCAAATGCAAGGATGAATCAGCAGATGGTCCCCACACTCATGTAGCTAGCCCAAAAAGATCCACGAAAAGGTTTTCTGAAGCAGAAGGCAAAGCTTGCAGCACTTGCTTCAGTTCTGAGATTTAAGATATTACAGTCAGAGAAGGCACCTGTGCAGATCAAGGAACTCAGGTACAATTACCTGTGGGGCTTAAGGACTTTGGCAGAAATACCATTTCAGTCAGTAGTGTAATGACACTTTGCATATCAATACACTGACTACCATGAAGGAGAGATTTTCAATACAGTATAGAATGTTTTCATCACTAACAGAAAATTGCAACAGAAGATGCAGCCTGGAAGAAAAGAAAAACCCCAAGAAACAAAGCATGGAGGAAAAAAAAAAATCTCTGATCTAAAAGATACTGTTGTAAGTAATGCATTGTTGAAGGCCATACTTAAAGCCGGTTCCAAATTTGCAACTATCCTACATGTTGCTGTCATATAAAATGTTACAAACATGTTTTCTCACCAACAATTTAAAGCACATTTTATAAGAAAATTCAATAGATTTTTTATTACGTGGCTTCCTTCTTAGTGCAGCTTTCTAAGAAATGGGCAGTGTATCAGTAAAATCATAATATTAAATTAACAAGTTATTTGGGTCAGAATATAATAATATAGTCTTTGGAGTGAGATCAATGAATCAAGGTGGTTTTCTTTGTAGGTGAGGCATGAATTTGGTTGTGGTGAATGGAGGAGGAAAAGAGAGTGAACATGATTTGCTTCATGAGAAATAAGAACACTACCAATACACAGCTCTGTTACTGAGTATAGTCATTAATTTAAAAACTTTTCCCTCTCTGTTATACGAATTTTTAAAAGCCTCAGAAGAGAAGTATTTTACTTTTGCTTTGCAATTAGACTGTGTCTAAAATCTTCATCATGTTCTTGGTCAAAGATTAATGGGACTTCCAGCAAAGGGCTGAGGAGATGATATACTATTGGATGGAACAGAAACACAGTAAAATTCCCCAACAAACAGCGTATCCAGCAGCTCTCATTTTTTTTGGAGGATGATGAAGAATCTTCACAATAGATGTAAGATCGGATTCATCTCGCCTTCCTATCTTTCTGTCATTCTGAGGTCTACACATAAGCCCTGCCAATTTAAATTGTTGAAGGTTGAAAAGTACTGGAACTGAACTGGCTAGTAATTTACACTTGTGGTGTAAATGATGTGGTGGCTCCCATGTCTGTATCAGTCAACTGAGTCCACCTCAGTCTGTGGCAAGCACCAGTTGTTTGGCAGTAGAGAGGAAGACTACCTAAATAAATAAACTAAATATTAATGCCCTAAGTCTTTTAATGAGGTATTTAGTCCCTGAGATAATGCCAGACATGTAAAAGGGAGGAGTATGCATTACTCTGTAAATCAGAACAACTGTTGGCACGTTTTATTGTCCTTATCACTGCTCAGCCGACCACAAATAACACTAACCAAGTGACAGTGTTTATGCAGCACTTCTACTGTGAAAAATCAGTTCACATGCAAGATCAAAACAAGAACGAGATTAATTTCTTTCCTAATATTTTATCATCCTTCTTCAGTTTCCAAGTAAAGAGCAACCTGTTTGTTTGCTTCTCTCTCTTTGTTAAAGACAGCCTACTCCCTGGAGAACCTTGTTTGTTTGTTTTATACATGTTTTTACAGGCCTGTTAATAAAACGGGGGTGGGGTGGGGGTGTACAGGTAAAAAGTAGTGCCTGGAAGTGGCCTCAATACTTTGTCAGCTGTGGTGCCAAGGAAGTTCAGGCTTAGTCCACACCCAGAAGATGCAGGGGTGTGTGTTTCTGCCTTCCACTTCATAGTCGAGTCTAACAAGGTAGAGGAGCAATCTGCTGAAAACATACTGCCCAAATGAAAGGATATCACTAAGCCTGCCTATGGTCCACACTGTCCTGTCCTACGTAGCTCTGAAAATCCCTGCTTAGGTTGAGGTTAAGCGCTTACCTAAAGATACAAGAAAACAGCTAAAACCAGTCCAAAAATAACTAAACTTAATAATTCACTAGCAAAGAGTCTACATTCTAAAGTAATTCTGGAAACAATTCTACAAGACAAGAAAAGGAAATTTTCCAAACCTGCGATGGGAGTTTTATCTTGACAAGACTGAAAGTATCTGATCCCTGAAAATATTTTTTTTTCTGAAAGAGTAAAGAACAAAAACAGTGAAAAGAAATTAAAGCATATGTACTTGCTCCAATTTGCATTTTATTTATGGGCCTTAACACTGTCTGATTTTGCTGATGATTTTTGTGGGCACAGTCAGACGGTAAGTTCTCTCAAGTAACAAAGCTAACAAACTATCAACATTGCTACAAAGTCAACATGAAACAACAAATAATTTATGTACCTTTCTGTCAAAGTTTTCCTGTAGATACACGTACAGATTGTTTCTTCTATTTCTCATTTTCCAGTCCTTCCTAATGCAGACTCCATATATAAGCCAAGTACATAACTCTAAGCACATGAAACAACACTCCATGCCTAAATGCTTTGCTTATTCATAGCCCAAATATCCAAATAATTTTTTTCAAATTTGGCCTTGAAAGAACTTGTTAACAAGAATTATTTACATAACAAGGTTAAAAGTTATGGGGGGTTTTTTTGAGCTACCTGCAAAATAAAATGTTGCAATTCTCTAAAACTCTAAAACAGCTGGGAAGATTTTGACCAAAGTGTAAAAGAATATACTGAAAACCCACAAAACAAATGCCACATCTTTAACAGAGGTGGAAGCATGAAAAAATTCATGTGTAAAAGTGATGAGCAGTCACTGATTTTTTTTTTTTTTAAATTCAGTATAGTACTGACTGCCACGTGCAAGTATGGTATATAAAGACTGGACTTAAAGCCCTATGTAAAGAATTGTACAACTGATAATATTCAGTTCTGTATCTGCAAGATTTTTTTCTTTTGATTAACTTTTCTTGATGTGGTATGCACACCATGAACACAAGAGAGATACATATTCATCCTTAAATGATATCTCAAGACCTATCAAGAAAGAATTCTTAAAGTGACAATTTAAACTTTCTTATTATTGCAAACAAAGAATCTTTCTACAGAAAATAAATATAAGTCATCATCTTTCAAGACCTGTCTTTATTAGGAAGGTTGCTTCAAAACATATGAATCCACTTAAAAATGGATCCAGTTGTAGTACTCCAAAACCCTGATGTAGATATATTTAATCAAGTTCAACCCATGTTCACAGAGATCTAGTTTTGAGTTCAGACACACAATTGAATTATCATGGTTTAAAAAATTGTTGTATATCAGCTTAACCATGGTACCTAAATGCATGTGCATTTATTGCCCACTGTAAACCTGAGATAAAATGTGGACAGTTAAGGTTCTGTGAAAGAGATTTTTGCTCACACGTTTTTACCTCACATTTGTTGTGGTAAGTGGATGGAGCTAATTACTGTAGCTCAGCTGACTTACAAAACTAGATCATATTCCGAGCCATTATTCATTGAATTACTGGTTTAGTTCAACATCGTTACACCAAAATCTAAACTGGTTTAAACAAGTCTACATTACAGCTTATAGTAGCATAATTAAATGAGTATATACATGCATGAATATATAGATGTCTATACAGATGTGTTTCTAGATGTGTGTATATAGATATATGCATACGTATGTGTGTGTATGAATATGTATGCACCTCAAAATAACTTTTTTTAAACTTTTTTGGTGAAGACCCAACTACGGGAAGCATCAAAGTAAAATAGAGTGTTAGTTTCTGCTTTGTATTTGCAAACCAAAATATAAAAGCCTGAAGTCAGCGTATTCCAAAGTATCAAAAGGCAAAAAAATTCATGTTAAATGTATTATTTTTAATCTCTTCATCTTTACACCAGGCTCACTATTTTGTGAAATCCAAAACATGCTTAGCGATTAATGCTTAGCAGTCCCTGAAATTCCCAGCCATTGTGTAGCGCACATTATTCTCTTTTTAACATAACAGTAAAACCAAAATGGTTCTCTACCATTTTGCACCTTGAGAAAAGTGACTGCAAAATGTATGAAATGCTAGTTCTGACTGGAGTGGAAAAGTCAGAGTTAGTTGTACTTCCACATTACTACGCATACAGACAAATTGGAACTTGTGTTTTTAAAATAATTAAGAATTTTGTTTCATTTTTCCATCAGACTTGTAGCTAGCAATGTAAAATAAGACATTCTGTCAAATTACCTCTTTTCAGAACGATATGTGAAATCTATTTGCAGAATATTTCCGAAGTTTTCTGCATCTCAGTTTTTAGGAAAGAGTTATAAATTACTGCAATTGACTTGGGAAGTTATTTTTAATGGTTACAAATAGTAGCATAAATAAATACTTACATACATTATATGAGCATATACCACTATCCACTTATCTTCAATAACTGTCATTTTAAAATTTTCATTTGCAGGTCATCATAAGTAAACTCTTAAAAGTTTGTACTCAACATAGTCCAAAACAGCTAATGCATACTCAAAGTGCATATTGTTTAGAATTTATCAAAGGTGTTAACGAGGGTTTCTGAAATTTGAAGTAATTATTCCATTTATAAATCATTCTTTTCCTTTATGGCTGACTCCTTGTTGAGTTTATGACCCTCCATAAGCCTTGTCAATTTAACTGTTTAAAAACACCACAACCAAACCATCATAAATGGGAACTAATCAGATTAACATCTTGTTTATCTGACAAAATTGTCTCATTTTATGCAAGCAAAAGAAATAAAGCATACAGCCAAATGTAGATGTCCTAACAGTTCTTATGCAATAGATAACACAGGATATAGTTTATTATAGGTTGTCTGGGGATTTCTTTTCTTTCCTAGGGTTACATTCTTTAAAGGAAAAATGTCATATATAACTGGATTTCCTGGCAGATATGTGGTCAAATGAGAAATTATAGAGTGTGCATCTGCTTTATAATGTAACAGACTTCAAACAAGTCAAGTATTTATCTTTGCTGCTAAGGTATACTGCACTAATGTTTAACTGCAGAATTCAGAAAGAGTAAATTGTACATATCAGTACAAAATTACATATATAAACATACTCGCACATGTACAGACAGGCTATGTACATACTTACATAAGATGGAAGAATTCTCTTTATTTATAAAATTTTGTCTTATTTTAAGTACAGTAGGCTTACTTTCTCTAGTTTCCATGCTAACCTGTCAGTATTAAGCATCATCATTAGTTTTTACGAACTCTTGCAGATACAAATCCTTGCATGTAATGTTTGATATCACTGATACCATATCATTCAGAAAGCGAATATATAATACATGGCCAGATGAACCCTTGCAAGAAATCAAACTGTCTGGCAGTAAGAATGCTAACAACATGAGCCACAATAAACTTAAGTTTATACATAACCTTTGAAGTGACACAGTTATTGCAAAAGACTGTTTGCAAGACACTAAATCTTCTCTGTGATCTCTGTGATCATTTCTCACTTGTAAAACCAAAAACCTGTCACATCAGTCTTTAGTGTCATATATTCTGTAAACACAAATATCTGTGCTTATACGTATACAGCAACATTTCTGCACCCAGATCTAGATGTTTAGATAAAGACATAACACATAAAGATCTAGAGCATTTTGTCCCATGAGGGACCAAATCAGTCTTCACTTACATTCTTGCTGCTTCTTTGACTTCAGTGACTTTACAAGAGTACATGCATGAAGCATAAGAGAGTTGCTCTGTGTGTACGTGTGTGAAGAGCACACAAATTCCACGACAAACTTGTCCAAACACAGGTGCCTACCTTTTTGTAAAAAATCTGACTTGTAGAGATCCAGACTACCCTCAAATGTCACTTAGGTCCCTTCCATACACTTATCCACACAGATTATTTTCACACTAATCACCAGCATACAAATGTATGTACATACAATGTACATGTACATACAAATGATTATAGTAAAATGTATGCTATAATTTTACACTACAAAGAGCTCTGAACTGAGAACTTCAGAGTAATGTATTAAAAAATCAGTTAAAAATCACGCATGGCACATGACTTGAATAGCCTGAGACCATATAAAAACACAGAGAAACTGAAAAAATCTAGTATGACTCAAAACAAAGTTTCTTTCCAAGGACTGTATCTGCACGGCTGTTGTTCCAAACTCCCTACTCTTGCTCTGCTGAACAATCCTGTTTAAACTTTGCTAGAAGTCATTACTTACAACTAACGCAAACTGGATGGGTAAGTTTATTCTCTTAAAGAAATAAAATCTCGCAAATGCGCAGCATTGTTACGTTTCATCATTTTGCCCTTTTGCAGTCTAAAATTAAATCCTCCTGATTCATGTCAACCATTAACACAAAGAGATGTTTAAAAAATGTAAAAAGGAATGAGGGAGTAGTAATGGTAACATACAGTACCATGAGCTGCTTTGGCCTCCCAGTCAGTGGTGTACAGTTAACAGATCACTCCCGGCCTTCAGCAGACACGGGGGGAAACCGTCCCCCCCGGGGCTCTGGGCTGGGGCGGCGGAGCAGGAGGGGGCCGGGGGAGAGGTCTGGCACTTTACAGGAGAAGGCAACCCAGCTCCCTCCCAGTGCATTCCTTCCCCTCTATCTCCCAGCCTCTTTGCGTGTGTCTTGTCATATTTTCTTCAGCTGCTAATTGTCTGGACTGCGAGATTTCAAACAGCCGCAGCTTAGGAAAAGCGAAACCTGCCTAAGTGGCTATCGCAGCCCGTCAGCTTCGCGCTGCCGGGTAAAATTTTCCAGGGGAAGTGCTCTTCTGATAGTTCCCGAGTCTCTAAGTCACCCTCCCTCCCCCTTTCCCCACCACACACACTCCCCTTGAGGCCTGAATGCACTTGTGGCAATAAAACATTCATGCGACTTGGAATTTTAACACAATGCCATTTCCCTAGTTTAACCTGAAAGGAATGCACTAGTCACAACAGACTACATCATCCTGCCATTAAGCCCTGCCAAGGAACCGCTTTTTTGGCTGTGCTGGGCCAGCTCTGACGGGAAAGGAGCACACAGACCCACACACAGAGCACAGAGGGGCCACCTCTGCTTCCTCAGCCTTATCCAGCAACACCCTGCTCTTAACCGTGACCCCTGGCCCGCCTCAGCGCTGCGACAGCGCTGGGACGCATGTGTCACTTTGGGACTTCTGCAGAGTCACAACACTGAGCAGGCAGCTCCGGCGTTCCACCGACTCGCTGCCCTGTCTCAACAGGCACTTGATCGTCTGCCAGAGGGTGGTTGGGTTTGGTTCCCCCCCCCCCTTTTTTTTTTTTTTACATTTCCAGCGTTTTTTTAAAACATACGCACTATTGTTACTGTTGAATGTTCCCTGTTTAAATCCAAAGGCCTTTCCTCCACCTATGTACCCTCCCCCCATCCAAACAAAAAAAAAAGGAAAAAAGAAAAAAACCCCAAACCCAACCTTTCCAATTGCCTGTGGTAATTAGGTTATGATTACTGACAGAACAGTTTGCTTAGGGGACTAGTTACCAAAGCTACCAGCACTTTGGTATTCTAGTGGCATTTTATTTTTTCTGTAATTAAAGAAAAGGGGACGAAAAGGCAGAAGTATTTCCTTGATGATTTACAAAGAACGCTGATGGGAAAAGGGAAACATTAAGTGTCTCGTTTGCCCTCTGTTAACCCTTTTGTGTAATGACAGGATTGCTGCAAATACTAATCGGAAGCATAGTGCAGCGGAATTATGTACAAGAAGCGTTTACCTGTCATTTTCATTTTTGAAACTATGAGCACAGATTTCTCAGACCTGAATTTACTTACTTTGTCTTGTTCTGAGTGACAGGCAGCACAGCCAACTTCACCAAAAAGAATTTTGGTGCTCCTTGCCCTTCTTCACTATTCGCTTTAATTCTTCTGCAGCTGAATTACCTTTGATTTAAGTGGACAGAGTGCACTGGACAAACAGGCAAGGAAACATTTTCAAAAAACTGGAAATACACCCTCAGCTATTTTGGCACTTGCATTAAAAAGGGAACCAATACCAACTGTCCTTGTGTCCTTGTTCTGTCCCTTATGCAGGTCATTACAGACGTTTGTAAACCAAATTAGGACATAAAAGCATTCCTAGTTCTGCAGAACACAACATTGATTGTAAGTCACGAGAGTTGACTAGCACTCCCTCGTGACTGGTTATTGTGTTATCATAATTATTGACATGCCATTGTGGTTCCACAGATGCTTTACAGAAAGACCCAAGAGGATAGGTCCCTCTGCCCAAGGAGTTTACAAAGGGAATGAGACATTACCACGCGAGCAACAAATATAGGGTGCAAACAGAAGAGGAGGAGGAGAAAGAGGTTACCACATCCGAAAGACCAGGAGATGTGCTTTTGTTAGTTAGATAGCATCTTGTTCTTACATCATAACATCTGGAACCATATCTCCACGTGTAATCACCCAGAGGTCAGGGGAAATAAACACAGGTTAGAAAGATATTCTATCAATACACAACAACATCCAAGTGCTGTATTTCAAAATGCACAACAGATTAACAGATCTGTTGATGAAGAATGCTTTCTGTCATTGGCATTGAAAATAATTTTTCTGTGATTTTTCCATTGAGAATCATGTTTCTGGAATGCAAAAGAAAGCAGCAGTTCCTTTGGACTCCAGGTTTGTCTGACTTAGCGCGTACGTTTTTAGGAAATTCAAGCTTGATTCTCTGTTTTCTAGAACAACAGAGATTTTACAAATGCCAAAGCAGCCACAGTGAACAGTGGTTAGTATCACATACTTCAGAGAAAGAAATCCAATGTTGGACAAATGTGGGCTAGGCTGCCCACAGAACAGACTTTTTATAATCTCCACCCTGTTACGGATTAGTTTATAGCATGATGTGAAGATGTAGATAATTTGGGGGGAAAGCTGCAGTTTTGCAAATGATGTTCTGGTGTCTGCAGAATTTCCTTCTGGTTATAGCAAATAATCTTGACTTTTCATTTAAATTACAATTAGTACTTGTGTTAGGTGATAAGGAAGGAAAAGGAGTGCTTCCTTACAGATACAAAATATTTTTCAATATGCTTGGCTATACAGAGTCAAGTCAAGTTTGCTTTATGTTTGCCATGAATAAGTAACATAGTGGTGTAAATGTTCAGCGTGAAGAATTGCATTTGGAGCAAAGACTAAAGTTAAGTAAGCATATATGCAATCAAAGCTGTTCCATTGCTGAAGGCAAACAATACTTTAAATTTAGTCTATGGATGATAATATACTCACTCAGAACACAAAGTTCCCAGAAACTGTTTTTCTGTTCTGAAAAATCTGACCTTTTTGCTAGAAATCCGTAGTGGTTCTTTTAAAGGTACACTCAGAAATTTTCTGCATTTCAGAAAATTTTCAGCATCTACATGACCCAAATCCATGAATTGTAAAAGTATTGCCATCTTTTTAAAGGGCCCACTTTTAATTCTACCTGGAATAAGTGTGAACGTATGCAGCATTTATGTACAAGGCTGTAGAGTTTACAAACCTATGCCTGCAACCTCAAATATATGTATGTGGCCCAGGCTTTCTAGTGCTCAATATGACCTGTCCATGCTTATAATAACTTCTTTTCATTTAACAGGGTTTCTTCTCATTCAGTCCTTCTGATAAGAAGCAACAAGTAATTTCTACACTAAATTCTGCTTTATACAACTCTGTAGAGTCTTTCCTAATAGTCTTCCACCTAAATGAAAAATCCCCAATCTCCCTTCTGTCCACATAATCTATTAACAGTTCACCACAGCATCAACTAGTCAGGTAGAGGAGCTGCTTTATTGGATCATATCCATTCAGAAAAAGGAGGATAAGGGGTAGACAGTAGTTTGTATTTACCTCCGCTTTATACAGCTCTGTTGTATCATATCCATTCAAAAAAGCAGGAAAACAACCAATGCTTACAGTACACTTTGGAGTAAAATTTACTTGAGAGGTGGCAGAGTTTAGATTCCTCTTGTGACATATCTGTCTTTGGATTGAAATATATACCCAGATAATCTAGAGTACCAGTACAGAATTTTTTTTGTTTTATGGACCTAAAAATTTTCTTATGGTGAAATGGGCATGTTTACAAAACAAACAGATACAGACTGCTCTCTAAGATATATGATCTGCTTCTGTTAATTATCTTTCACAGGCAGCTTAGACACAAATCTCAAGGAGCATGTAGGCTACAGATGGAGGGAATATGGCTATGCTGCACAGGGATCAAGAGGTCTTTCAGGGATGCAGGGTTGAAGAATACAATTTAATTCTGACTAAAGGTGCGACAATGGTCTGTTTGGGGCTACTAAAGCAAGGACATTTTTTGGTACCAGCAGCACTATCATCACTGCAACAAAAATTAGGAAACATACACACAGCACAAGCTGATGGGTCTCTAGGGCATAGCTGAGAACATCTATCAGTCATGACATACCCTGGAGTTCCAGTCATATTTTCTTGCCTTCACTTCAGATGGATGCTGTCATGGACTGACTTTGATACAACTTAAACATCATTTCGGAATTAGTTGACTTTTCTATTTTAAGAGTGGATTGTTTCCCCTTGACCTGCTAGGCACCAGGAAGTAATCTAAGGCAATGCCAAGAGGCCACTAAGCTGCCAAGGCAAAATTGAATGCTTAGAAAGACAATGAATGAGGCACCATATCTATTATCTTTTTCAGGTCCTCAGAATTCTCAAGGAGTTAAAATTAACATGATACAGGATAGGAAGAAAAGTGATATCCTTGGTTCTTCGCTGCTCTACCTATTTCTGACAGCTGACAAAGTGTCCATCTGGGAAAGATGAAAGATCGCCTCTCAAGCTCATCTCTGCAGAAAAACCATCAATGGTATCCATTGTGTACATACTTCCCCAGCATACCAGGCACCTCACCACTTCCTAAATGTATCACAGAAGGCTTGGTTCAAGCTGTTCCAAATAATCCTCAGTCCTGAACACTTTCAACGAGAAAGAAAACACTCTGCGATCCTGCCACATTCTTTAAGCTTGGGTCAGGAACAGTGGCCTTGCATGTTATAAACTACGTTTTCTTTAAGCTAATCAGTCAATCCTTGGATGACAGAATGGGTGAAGGTAGCAAGCAGGTTCTAGATGTCTAGAAATGTATGTACTCCATTAACCTTTAATCTGCTGACAGGGTAGAAAGGAGATAGTAGAACATTCGAAAATCAGCCCTGTAAATCAGAATTCTGCCTGCATAGAACATGTTGGGAAACAGAGCTATACAGAAAAAAAAAAACCTCAGTCAACCATTTTTCTGAGGGAGGATGCCTGGAGTACTGGGGGTTTGGCTCAAAACCAGACAGGGTAGGATAGCGGTCTGAAGAAACAGCATGGACTATTGAGAACTGAAAAGCCAAGAACCAATATTAGGTAGTATCTCTGAGCAATATAAATAATATTAACTCCTTGACGGAGGATAGACATTTAGCACCAACAAAAGCCCAGTGGAAGTTGCAAGAGAATTAACATCTGGGTGCCTGTCTGACTCCTCCTCCACAACAATAAGAATCCTTTCCTATTTAGGATTTGGAATCAATGCAGGGGCTAGTGCCAGAGGAGACAGCTGCAGAGTCCTGAGAAGGCAGTGAGTGAGTGAATTCACATCTTCAGTTAAAAGTTTTCTGGCTGCTTGTTCAGGTTCCTGTATCTCTGGAGAAGCATCTGAAATGACAGTCCTCCACTGAGTTCATGGGGCTTGGATGCTGAGGTATCAAACTAGTACAACCCTTCTGTTCCTCCTCCTCAAAAGAGCTGGAATAAACTGCTTATTCGGTTGCCAGGGGCTGGCTCTGGGGGCTCCCATACCACCATCTGCATGGAAGCTTTCCCAAGGGGTTGAATGCAGACTTCTTCCCAGGCAGAACTAGTGGAAACATGTGCACCTTCATACAAAAGCATAATTCTGGGAGAAACTCGCCTTTACTTGACGTGGTAGCAAATGGCTGCCTGCACTGGGTAGGGAAATTGGGCACAGAAAGAAAGGCCGCTATATGAACTCTGCTATTTCCATCAACTACGTTTTGGCTCACACACAGAGATCCACATAGCGTGTTCAGGGAATTAGGCAGTTCATACGAAAGACTCTTTATCTGAAGCCTGGCCACCAGCACTCCTTTCCTTTGTCCTTCCATCATGGCCCTAAAGCAAGGTCTAGAAAATTCTCTCTCAAAACTTGGTCAATACTTGTAGGACAATCATAAAAGAATCATAGGCAGGCCTGCATCTATTTCAAATCACTAAGGGTTGTGCAAGCAGATTATGACCTGACATTACTGACAGTCATTTCAGTAAGCAGAAGAAGAACCATTGTTACTGAAATGAGGTTTGCAGAGTGCAATGACTAAAATGCAGAGAACACTTTGACAAAGGAGCTGCAGTGTAACCTGTCATTCATGGTTTTTTCTTATTGAGCAACCATAGTTATGAACTAATGTCTACAAATTGTTCCTCTTACTGGGAACTCACAGTGCTCCTGGCATCTTTGGCAAAAAACAGTGCACAAAAATATGAAATAACAGAAGAATTTAATCGTGGAACACTAGCAATACCTCATATTAAATTCTCTACAGAGACAATTCAGTCCCTGTGGTTAGAAACAGGAGTGGCATTTAGAAATTCAGTTTCTGCTTTGCCATAGTACTCAAGGTAGTAACTTAATTCTCTATTTGGGTGCCAGCTTCCACAAGAAATAAAGCCCTATTCCACAGAATTTATGTAACACAATTTTTTTCCTTAAAGTTCTTTCAGATAATTTGAAAATGGGGCAGAAGAGGTTCATGATGGGTTTTTTTCACACCCACACATGTACTTAAAATTTCTTTGGTGGAATATATAAAAATGAATCTCCAGTCAAATGTATATCTCTGACTCACTCTACATAAGTCCAAATTCTAATGTGTCTCTCATAAAAATAATAAAAAGACAGAATAAAAGTCTTTATTATAAACTGCAATTTTTTTTATTATAAGGAATGACCACTCTGGCCACATTTATTGTCAGATTAGCTATGGTGATAGTCCATTCTCCACATTTTCTTGTTCCTTTATTGTGTTTCAGTTAAATTCTGAAGTCTGTAGGGACAAGACTGCGTTGATTTCTGTATGACAACAGAAGATGCGAGCATATCATCAACTGAGGCTGCAATTCAACCAGTGCAAGGAATAACCCTAGTGAAGATACGGAACCGCAGTCAGGACACTGCTTCACAGCCTCAGGAAAGAGCCTGCTTATAATCTGTGGCTGCTACAAATGCCAAATATCTTACTTTTTTCTATAGCAAGATGGCACAGGTACTTCTAGCAGCTTTAATATAATCCATGATATTAGACATTCCTGATATTAAAGAATAGGTGTTACAGATTTGAACTGAATTTGGGACAAGGAAGGAGAGACCTATCTCTTTTAACTGTTGGTATCAGTATTGTGAGTAGCTTTGTTTCTCTCTGGTCACCTCTTCCATTAGTCCTTCTGCAGACCCTTGCTCTTACTTCACCTTTTCCTCAAACAGGGTCCAGAAGCTTCTGCCAAAACCACCACAAATTATGCCTCAGCTGACACTAGGTGCTCTGAGGGCATTTATGCAGCATTCATTTCTGCCAGGCCCCTAAGCCAAGTGTATCACTTGCATGATTAAACCAGTCTCTAATGGTTCAGAGCCCCTCTTTGCCTAAAATAATAGAAATATATCCATCTGCATACACCACGTATCAGATGCACTTCGGCATGGCGTCTCATGTTTATGTAACTAACACAGCAGGGCACACTTGGTTTGTCCTCTGCACGCTGCACAAAGTTACAGTGGCAATGCTGGCAATGCTCTCTGAAGAAAGTAACACTTTATTGTGAAAACATAGGAAGACCTACTGCCTTCAGTTTCTACTCTTTATCTCATCAGTGGTTTCAATTAGCCTCTGACAGCCCAGTTAAAAGACAAAAGTTGTTTAATCCCCTCAACTCTATGAAGCCATAATTCTAAAACTGTTATCTACCAAAAATATCTCTATGGAATCAGGGCTGATTACTCAGCCAGGACATTATGTTAATCTCAGTCTGTTGAGTTTAGGTTTCAAATGTAAGCATCTCAAGGCAAAGAACACTTTTTACTTTGTATTTGGAAACTGATATAAATTTTGCAAATAGCAAATACTCTAGTTCTACTGTGTTGGAAGCCTAATAGATGCATAATTTTTGAAAAGATAAAATGTAAATTGGCAAGGAATCTAATCCATGCTTTCATGCAGTCAAAATGTCTCACTGTGTTAATAGCGACTAAGATTTTCAAAATACGGCCCCTAATTAGTACTAAATATTATGCAATTATTAGGAGATTATGCTAGTAGCTGTAAACAAAATAGGTGACCAATGTGGATCTTACTCAGTTTATC